>NC_092336.1:28445000-29737500 GCF_046630445.1 Rutidosis leptorrhynchoides
GTATATAAACGTATACTTATATAAATGCTACATATAATTATATATTGAACATATTTGTATAACAAATTATTGATTTTTGATAAAATACTAATTATATATAAGTATATATATATATATATATATATATATAATCATATGTATAAATATTAATTACTTTAAATATATATACAAAATAAATATAGATAACATATAATTTAAGATATAAAATACACATAAAATATAGGTGTTAATTAGGATTTATAATAAATTTCATATAACTACAACACTTAATATATAAATATTATAAGATTAATAAATGAAATTATTTGATTACTATTATATGTGTTACTATACAAAATTGATATAGGTTCGTGAATCTGAGATCAACCCCGCATTGCTCAGTATCGTCGTATGCATATTTTTACTACAAAATATCGTATGGTGAGTTCATTTGATTCCCTTTTACTCTTTACATTTTTGGGAATGAAAATACATGCGCTGTTTTTACAACTGCTTTACTAAATGCTTTTGAAACATATTTTGAACTGCGAATACATGAAATGTTTTTTTTAAATGTTTGACGCGATAGACACAAGCAAAACATTCCTCGAATGAATTATGTGGACATGATAATTGCCACCATTGAATTATGTGGACATGATAATTGCCACCATTGAATTATGTGGACATGATAATTGCCACCAATTGATATGAATATTTTTTCCCTGATTATTATTGCTTGGTAACCTAAGAATTAGAATTGGGTATGGCCCTAATTCACGCGAATCCTAAAGGTAGCTATCGGGTTTAACACCCCCACCCAGAATATTCACTAGACGGAAGAGCTAGTGGGCGTGGTGTTTAGTACTTCGAAGTTTATATATTATACAGACGAGAGGTTCTGTTTTGGGGATATTATTTATGCGCATTATATGTTAAGGTCGGTTACCAAGCTAAGCAATGAAAGTAAAGTGAATGTTATGTATCGAGAGAATAATTTTATACACAGGTTATGTGTATGTTATTTTTGTACACGAGATATGTGTACAGTTACTAAGATTTATGAAAGATGATTTTGTACACGAGAAAGGTGTACTGTATTTAAAAGATATCGCATGTACATTACAGGTGGGTATAGGATTCTGGCCCATTTGTACCATGCATCATTTAAATCTTGTGGTATATCAAAATGATAAATTTTATTATTTACGATAAACCTATGAACTCACCAACCTTTTGGTTGACACTTTAAAGCATGTTTATTCTCAGGTATGAAAGAAACCTTCCGCTGTGCATTTGCTCATTTACATGGAGTCATTTATGGCATATAGAAGTCAGTTCATCGCGATGGTACCAGATGTTATTGTATTCGTTCAGAAGGATTTGGACGGGGTATGACATGTGGTATCAGAGCGGTGGTATTAGCGAACCAGGTCTTGTATTAGTGTGTCTAACTAGTAGTTGTTATGATGTATTAATGAGTCTGGACTTCGACCTAGTAGTTGTTAGGATATATTAATAAGTCTGGACTTGAACCTGGTCTGCATGTTAGAAACTTTGCATATCATTCCTTTGTCAAAAAATATCTACCTATCATTTCCAGTCTCGACACGTCTTATTGCAATTAATGCATGGATGGTGTACAGACAAATTCATATTCCATCACATTAGACCTTGTCTGATATGTTTCCTTAATTCCCTCCGTAATCTACGGGATCTTCTGTTCTAAATATAGGTATTCTATGTAATTAGAATATCATCTGATATTCGAAAATCATTTCATATCGAAAACCCTTTATCTAACCGTACCTGATGGAACTCACAACTAGTTCAAGTCCCTCGAATTTTGACAGCTATTCCGACATGGATGTTCACCTAAGCTCTGGAAGCAGCATCACCAGAATGAATCAACCAATCAGCCATCCCTAATTCATCTGATGGGTTCGTAGTCTACTAAATCGTTGGAGATAAGAAGAAGGCGATCCCTTCCACCCACCTTATTGCCCTCTTGGCAAAGAACCTGAAGCACTTACCGGTGAACCTGTTTGAAATAGAATTTTCTCTCTCATTTCCAGAGTATCTCGTCATGATTATATACTATCTCGAATTCTAGATCTTATTCATCCTCTCGTTCCGACCGACAATCATCCCGGAGTAATAGCAGAAGCCAACGAGCTTCGCGCCCAAGTTGTAGCTTTGGAAAATATGGTGCAAAACGTACCAGCTTCAGCAACGTCACCAGCATCAAAAGTACCATTACCACCAACAACAACATCTGCATCACACGTCTCGACATCACAATCTATACCTCGAACATCAACATCATACGCATCATAGATACCATGGAGAACCAACAACAATGAACGATGAAGTATTGATCCATAACTTCATTGAAGAAATATTCTGCGAAAAATATGTGGTTCCTAATAGCTAACGATATTGATCCATAACTTCATTGAAGAAATATTCTGCGAAGAATATGTGGTTCCTAATAGTTAACGATGAAGTATTGATCCATAACTTCATTGAAGAAATATTCTGCGAAGAATATGTGGTTCCTAATAGTTTTAGAGATTACTTATTCTAGCTCAAACCGAAAATCATATGAGTTTAATATCATATTAACTCATTAAATCCATGATTATATCTGAAAAAAATATATATGTATATATGTTTTCATAAAGATTGTAATTAAAAATTCTTTTGTACAAACTGATAATGGTGAAAATATTTTAACGGGTAGGTAATACCCGAGGAATATTTAGTTTCACATTAATAAGTTACACTATACATTCTTCGAATCTGATTCAACAGTCATTTACTATACTACTTACATCCACAGATATACGAATCCGTTCACCACAGAATAACCAATTTTATTCGATTTCATATTTGGATTTTGACTTATCAGAATCCAACAAGTGGCATAATGAAGAAAACATTGTACAATTAAAATGAATTAAAATATTGATTATAACATATGAAACTAAACAATTCTTCAAGTCTGCCACTTGATTTCATCTTAAACCTCATTTATATCTTGACGATTTCAATCTGCGTTCAAACATTTCATAATTCTTTAAAACACTTCAATCGAAAGGATAAACCAACCGCACTTCATCTACGGAAGAAAAGATTGATGCATATATTTATGCACTTGAAAACACTCGGAACCTGAGTAAATGTTTAAAACATATCTGTGCTAACTCTTTGGGAGTTGTTATTACCAAAAATAACTTTGCAATCCCTTTTCAAATTAGCCAATTTTATCACAGCTTCAGCAAGTCAACTTCGACTTTTCATTCGAAACAACCTTATTACAACCTTGATAAATATGCGTGCTCTTTTATTGTTATCGGAGAACCTTTTATATTCCACCACATCACCAGCAGATGTACCAGCAACTTCGTTGCTCCTTGGCTTAAATCTCTCCGACAAATCACTATATTTATCTATTGAAGTCTTATCATGAACTCATCCGAACCTTGTAACGAGAATTGTCATACCAATTACCAGAAATCAGCGTTTAATCATCTAAAAACACAATTCTCTTGAAACTCCTCGGTTTGATAACCAATGATCCAGATACGTTAAAATTGAAAATGCTGACGAAGCAGCATGTAGTAAATGGTCTTAATGGCCAAAAGTGATGATAAAAGAATGGAGTGTTGGGAACACTCGATAGAAAATTTGGTACTAAAAAACGGATTGATCAAACCATGAAGGAGACCAAGGACAAATACAAGGACCAAACCCTATGTTCAAAGAATCCAAGTAATTCTGGATCCAATGAAATCTTTAGAGAATATCTTGCTCTGAAGTCATGTTAAAATCTTGAGAAAAAATTTTTCTTCATCAACTTTCGAACTTAGAAATTCTAAAATATCATCATAAATATCTTCGATATTTCTGAGGATATTTTCATAAATATTCTCGTCCGAAATTATATACCTCTTCGTGCTATCTGTATTACATTATATTGGAAACTTCTGTAAAATCTAAGTATAAATTATGAATGAATTCTGGAGAAGTATTAAGAATTAGAGCATGAGTTAGTATAATATAATGACGTTTGGCCAACGTAATTATATTACAGTAAGTCATGCTGAAAGTTCTAATGAGACATGATGATTCACAGATCATACCGCCATCATGTGTCATGTTACACGACTCGTTCATTCTAGTTCACCTCTGAACATACCAAGAAAATATATTCTTGATAGTTCCATCCTCAGTATTTCTAGTAATTACCAAATCAAATCGTGCTAATACGTTCCTTTCTGCTTAGAATATTATAGTCATTCAAAACTCTATACCTACGAATTCTGGACCATTGTTCGTTTGACTTGAAGTAGGATGAGAGTGGTGACAATAAGGAAACAAAGAAGGTGAATTTATAGCGAAAAATCAGACGTAGAAATCGAGGCAGATTACTGCGTTTAATTAAAGAGGATCCTAATTTCTTTAATTTCTGAAGAATCAAATCTTATATAGATTTCGAAGATTTTCTTTAAATCCTAGAAATCCGGAAATCAACCGTTATTACTTCAAAAGTTAAAGACGAATTTTGTTTTATTCATTTCACTCTTTTGTGATAGCTTCACTCGTACGTTTCAACTAATCAAATCGATTTACCCATATTACTCAATGGTGATAAGACTCTATTTTATAACTCGTATTCGTTATGAAAACATTCTTATTGTTAACCATGATAACCCCACTCAAATTTCGGGACGAAATTCCTTTAACGGGTAGGTACTGTGATGACCCAAAAATTTCTGACCAAATTTAAACTTAATCTTTATATGATTTTGACACGATAAGCAAAGTCTGTTAGATTGAGTCTCAAAAAATTTTGAACTGATTGCATGAATTCATTTGACCTTTGACTAGTTCCCGACGATTCACGAGCAATTGTGTGTGTGTGTGTGTGTGTGTGTGTGTGTGTGTGTGTGTGTGTATATATATATATATATATATATATATATATATATATATATATATATAAATTCTATATATAAGTGATATCATATATATTGTAATATATATAAAATTTATAAATATTAAATATTCAAAATATTATATAATTAGTAAAATGATATAATTAATAAATCGTAATATTAATATATTAAATTTAAATTATAAAATAAAATAATTGCTATAGTATTTTTATTACTAATATTATTATCATGAATAATATTAATATTATTATAATCAGTATTATTAATTATTAATACCATAATTATTATAATTGATAATAAAATAATAATTTTAGTCATGATTATAATTCTTACTATTATGATTACTAAAAATTATTATTTCTATTCAAATTAGTATTTCATTATTTATTACATTTATCATTATTACTCTTATCATTATTAATGTTAATATTAGTATTATTAAATATTTTAGTATTAATATTATTAGTATTTCTATTTTTATTAATCAGTATTATTAATATAATTATTATTAATTGAAATTATTATTACTTATATAATTATTAATTGTTAATACTGGTTATATAGTTTATAAATTTATGAATACAGATATAGAAAATGAATCAGATTCATATCAACAATCAAATCTGTACAAGTCACCATCCCTTTTTATATTTTTTTTCTTCTTCTTTTCCCTATGTCTTTTACTTCTGCAAATTACATAATCAGTTGCACGTATCGATCATACTGTATTATAATTTGTTTTCTGTCTGCAATCTGGTACAAACGATTCCAATTGGACTCATTAACAAACAAATTCAGTACAAATCAATTGTTACTACAAAACAAATTCCAACGAATCTAGTACTGTAATAATATCTCATATACATTCAATATAAGTGTCGATGGCAAGAATCACATATACAGATAGATGAAATTTGTTACACGTCGAGATCAATTCACATTACAAAACAAAATTTTGTTACCTATCGATATCAAATAATCAAATCTATTCAAATTTTGTGTGTGTATATATATATATATATATATATATATATATATATATATATATATATATTATCAGTACCCGATTGATTCTTCTGTCGATCCAATCAAAGCTACGAAACAAACTGTAATCGAATCTTGTGTTGTATATATCGTACGAATTTGTTACGATTCACTTTCTGATTTATATATTTTTGTTTGTTACTTCCTGGCTCTAATATTTCTGTCATCTTCTTTTATTTTGTTAGTATCTCTTTGGATTGATTCTTTATGTCGACACCTCTCAATATATATATATATATATATATATATATATATATATATATATATATATATATATATATATATATATATATATATATATCAATCTTATGTATAATGGGGAAATTAGGATACAAGCATTCACAAATAACCACCATTAAAAGAAGAAAGTTTACTGCACCTGTTACCAATTTGGTTTACTGTCGACAAGAACCCCAAACGACCATCACCTTCTACGAACCCTTTTATTGTTGCTTCTTCGTTGTCTGTTCGCAATCAAACACTAGAACCAACCATGACCTTCACTCTCAACCTTCATTTTTTATCATCAAAGTCATATATAAATGTAAATATATATGCAAGTATTACATATAGTAAAGCAAACCGCCACCACCATTGATTAACCACCTTTACAACACCATAATCACAACACCATCTTCACCACCACCTTGTTAAACCATCAGTTGATATTTATTTTTTTTCTTTTCTTTCTTCAAGCAACCACCTTCACTTTATATATATATATTTCTGTCCTTCCTGTTCTAACCAAATGAGTCCCAAACACTATATTATATATCATGATTTTTATCATTACCCCTTTAATTTTTTTGTCGAGCACTTAAGAAAGGTGGGACAAAGTGGCACAATGGCCGACCAAGAAAAGTAATATATGGACGTATCATTTTTTTCTTCTTCCTTTTACTTTCAATGGTGGGCCGACGATGATATTATAATATATGGATGATATATGAGGAGGCGTATGAAATTGCTTGAGATTCAAAGTAGTATAATGAAGGGTTCGACTGTTAATTAATCCCTTCTTTTGGCCAACACTTTATGATCATGAGAACCCCACTTATCCTTCGTGTTTAACCTGTACGTGGAGCTTGATAATTAATTGGAAAACAGCTATTTTTTTTCTTCCTTCCTATCGTTCCTGTGACAGCCGACAAACTCAACACGTTTAAACCCCACTATCCCGTATCAACCAATTATATCTCCACATATTTAGGTAGTTTGGGTTAGTAGTTGAGCCACTGCATACCTTTTGTCTATTCTTTTCTTTCCACAATAAAGAACTCCCAAATTCTCATGACATGATCAAAAGTATGCTGCTTTTACTTTCGCGTTTTCCTTCTTTTTCTCCCATCTGGCCGACAATCAACAAGATATAACCCCACTTGGAACCTTGCTTTATATATGTGTTTCTATATAATGCTTTTTATACGTGTTTCTTCTGATTTTTAATTCCCAGCCGACTAGGAACAAATCGGATTAGATTGGGATTGCATAATATTAATGGACTATAGTTTGGCCTTTTTATTTGTTAAAGAAGTTACAAAAGTTATTGGGCCAACCAAATATTTCGGATCAGGCTTTAATGATATTGATGGGCCTATTCAATCACCACAAACCGTGTTTTTCCTATTAGCATTTTAGACGGAGGCCATCTGAAATAATAAAGATGATGATTAAGTGCTGAAATAATAATCAAAGATAATTATCGAGGATATTAATGTTAAATAAATAAACATTTGAGGTAAATTCAAAAAGTAATAGACAGAGCGTTTGGTCTGGGGTGTGGTTATTAAACAAGAGGTCATGAGTTCGAGCCTGGGTGTGACATTTTTTTTTATATATAAGAAGAAGAAGAAGACAGACATTTGAATTAGGATAAATAAATTTGGTGTATCAATTAAATCAGAAATGAGGTGACAAAGGAATGGTTAAAGGCTTTATCGGGTTAGCGGGATGTCGCGGGTTCAAACCCGGACTTGGGCATTTTTTAAGGGCTATTTCTTTGAGATAGTTTACTTATTACTCTATTATTATTATTATTATTATTATTATTATTATTATTATTATTATTATTATTATTATTATTATTATTATTATTATTATTATTATTATTATCATTATTATTATCATTATTATTATTATTATTATTATTATTATTATTATTATCATCTTTAGCATTATTTTCATAACAAATAAATATTTTGTATATAAACGTATACTTATATAAATACTACATATAATTATATATTGTACATATTTGTATAACAAATTATTGATTTTTGATAAAATACTAATTATAATAAGTATATATATATATATATATATATATATATATATATATATATATATAATCATATGTATAAATATTAATTACTTTAAATATATATACAAAATAAATATAGATAACATATAATTTAAGATATAAAATATACATAAAATATAGGTATTAATTAGGATTTATAATAAATTTCATATAACTACAACACTTAATATATAAATATTATAAGATTAATAAATGAAATTATTTGATTACTATTATATGTGTTAATATACAAAATTGATATAGGTTCGTGAATCTGAGATCAACCCTGCATTGCTCAGTATCGTCGTATGCATATTTTTACTACAAAATATCGTATGGTGAGTTCATTTGATTCCCTTTTACTCTTTACATTTTTGGGACTGAGAATACATACGCTGTTTTTACAACTGCTTTACTAAATGCTTTTGAAACATATTTTGAACTGCGAATACATGAAATGTTTTTTTTTAAATGTTTGACGAGATAGACACAAGCAAAACATTCCTCGAATGAATTATGTGGACATGATAATTGCCACCATTGAATTATGTGGACATGATAATTGCCACCATTGAATTATGTGGACATGATAATTGCCACCAATTGATATGAATATTTTTTCCCTGATTATTATTGCTGGGTAACCTAAGAATTAGAATTGGGTATGGCCCTAATTCACGCGAATCCTAAAGGTAGCTACCGGGTTTAACACCCCCACCCAGAATGTTCACTAGACAGAAGAGCTAGTGGGCGTGGTGTTTAGTGCTTCGAAGTTTATATATTATACAGACGAGAGGTTCTGTTTTGGGGATATTATTTATGCGCATTATATGTTAAGGTCGGTTACCAAGCCAAGCAATGAAAATAAAGTGAATGTTATGTATCGAGAGAATGATTTTATACACAGGTTATGTGTATGTTATTTTTGTGCACGAGATATGTGTACGGTTACTAAGATTTATGAAAGATGATTTCGTACACGAGAAAGGTGTACTGTATTTAAAAGATATCACATGTACATTACAGGTGGGTATAGGATTCGGGCACATTTGTACCATGCAGCATTTAAATCTTGTGGTCTATCAAAATGATAAATTTTATTGTTTACGATAAACCTATGAACTCACCAACCTTTTGGTTGACACTTTAAAGCATGTTTATTCTTAGGTATGAAAGAAACCTTCCGCTGTGCATTTGATCATTTACATGGAGGAGTTTATAGCATATAGAAGTCAGTTCATCGCAATGGTACCAGATGTTATTGTATTCGTTCAGAAGGATTTGGACGGGGTATGACATTTGGTATCAGAGCGGTCGTCTTAGCGAACCAGGTCTTGCATTAGTGTGTCTAACTAGTAGTTGTTATGATACATTAATGAGTCTGGACTTTGACCTAGTAGTTGTTAGGATATATTAATAAGTCTGGACTTGAACCTGGTCTGCATGTTAGAAACTTTGCATATCATCCCTTTGTCGAAAAATATCTACCTATCATTTCCAGTCTCGACACGTCTTATTGCAATTAATGCATGGATGGTGTACAGACAAATTCATATTCCATCACATTAGACCTTGTCTGATATGTTTCCTTAATTCCCTCCGTTATCTACGGGATCTTGGGTACTAAATATAGGTATTCTATGTAATTAGAATATCATCTGATATCCGAAAATCATTTCATATCGAAAACCCTTTATCTAACCGTACCTTATGGAACTCACAACTAGTTCAAGTCCCTCGAATTTCGACAGCTATTCCGACATGGATGTTCACCTAAGCTCTGGAAGCAGCGCCACCAGAATGAATCAACCAATCAGCCATCCCCAATTCGTATGATGGGTTCGTAGTCTGCTAAATCATTGGAGATAAGAAGAAGGTGATCCCTTCCACCCACCTTATTGCCCTCTTGGCAAAGAACCTGAAGTACTTACCGGTGAACCTGTTCGAAATACCATTTTCTCTCTCATTTCCAGAGTATCTCGTCATGATTATATACTATCTCTAATTCTAGATCTTATTCATCCGCTCGTTCCGACCGACAATCATCCCGGAGTAATAGCAGAAGCCAACGAGCTTCGCGCCCGAGTTGTAGCTTTGGAAAATATGGTGCAAAACGTACCAGCTTCAGCAACGTCACCAGTATCAACAGTACCATTACCACCAACAACAACATCCGCATCACACGTCTCGACATCACAATCTATACCACGAACATCAACATCATACGCACCATAGATACCAAGGAGTACCAACAACAATGAACGATGAAGTATTGATCCATAACTTCATTGAAGAAATATTCTGCGAAGAATATGTGGTTCCTAATAGCTAACGATGAAGTATTGATCCATAACTTCATTGAAGAAATATTCTGCGAAGAATATGTGGTTCCTAATAGTTAACGATGAAGTATTGATCCATAACTTCATTGAAGAAATATTCTGCGAAGAATATGTGATTCCTAATAGTTTTAGAGATTACTTATTCTAGCTCAAACCGAAAATCATATGAGTTTAATATCATATTAACTCATTAAATTCATGATTACATCTGAAGAAAATATATATGTATATATGTTTTCATAAAGATTGTAATTAAAAATTCTTTTGTACAAACTGATAATGGTGAAAATATTTTAACGGGTAGGTAATACCCGAGGAATATTTAGTTTCACATTAATAAGTTACACTGTACATTCTTCGAATCTGATTCAACAGTCATTTACTATACTACTTACATCCCCAGATATACGAATCTGTTCACCACAAAATAACCATTTTTATTCGATTTCATATTTGGATTTTGACTTATCAGAATTCAACAAGTGGCATAATGAAAAAAACATTGTACAATTAAAATGAATTAAAATATTGATTATAACATATGAAACTAAACAATTCTTCAAGTCTGCCACTTGATTTCATCTTAAACCTCATTTGTATCTTGACGATTCCAATCTGAGTTTAGGTACGTTCTTGTTTGGGAATGTTCAAGAAAAAGGATAAAAGAAGCTGATACATACACTCTTATGTGTTAAAATATAATACCCCATTACACACGGGTATTTACCAGTTATCTAATATCTTTCGTACTTAATTAGGCGGCCCTAACGAAGTCCAATTCACATAACGAAACCTGTTCTGTGACCCTTGTCACAAAGCGCACTTTATCCCATACACTATGAAAACATAATTATTAAAATCACTAATATTAATAAATTAATATTAACTAAGGATAAAAAGGTCATTTACTACTAAGCCCAGTTTGAGGGTGTTACACTAATGCCTTCTATCTCTTTGATAATAGTCTCCGAAAATTTAAAAATTGATAAATAATAAATTTCGAGACTACATAAAACCGCTTTGACCAACGTTAATCTTCCACCAATTGAGAGCATGTATGCCTTCCAACCCGCTAATTTCTTTTTGAATTTACCAACCAACGTCTTCCAAAATCCAACCCGGTTCATGTTGACTCCAATAGGAACCCTTAAATAAGTAAATGGGAAAATACCCTTTGAGCAGCCCGAGACATTAGCGAAATCATTTAGCTCGACTTCACTGACTCCTACTCCAAGAATATTAGATTTCGATACATTAATTCTTAAATCTGAAAAAGTAAAGAAATCGTAAAATATAATAATGGTGTTCATTAAACTATCTTTGTTCCATTCGCTTATAATCACCGCATCATCCGCATAAAAGAGGTGCGAAATATTTATCGGTGGGGAGCCAACTTTCACACCATCAATAAGACCTTCCATAATTTTATCGCGAATTAAAGTGTGAAGCCCCTCCATGATAATGAGGAAAAGAATCGGGCTCATCGGGTCGCCTTGACGTAACCCTCTTTGAATCTCGAATTCGTTAGTAGGACTCCCATTAACTAGAATAGAGGTACGTGCGTTATAGAGACACATCGAAATTCATTTTCTCCATCTTTCACCAAAACCCAACACATGAAACATATAATCAAGAAAATTCCAAGAAACTGAATAATATGCCTTTTCGAAGTCAACTTTCAGGATTAGTAATTTCTTTTTCATCTTCTTGCACAAATCAATCGTCTTTGATAAAATTAACGGTCCGTCAAGAAACTGACGGTCCGCAATAAAAGCTGACTGTTCCAAGCCAATAACCGAACCAATAACCTTGGCTAACCGGTTAGCCAAAGTTTTCACAATAATTTTGTACTGAATTCCTACAAGAGAAATCGGGCGATAATCTTTAATCTCGGAAGGACAAGTAACTTTCAGAATCAAAGTAATAAACGCCGATCTCGCGCCCTTTGGCAACTTAAAATTCAAGAAAGCAGACTTGATGGAATCAACTAAATCCCCACGCAAACTATCCCAATACAATTTAATAAATTCAAACGAAAACCTGTCTGAGCCCGGTACTTTGTCGCTCCCACACTCCCACACCGCCTCACGAATTTCAAGATCTGAGATATCTTTTTCCAGGTCGTTACTTTCTAAATCATTAAGAATCCTGTCGGGCTGCAAAACTAGAAAGTTAACTCCGCCATTAGAACTAGCAAATTTGTCTTTGTAATAGGACCAAAATGCTTCTTTAATTCTGGACATCTTGCAAGAGGTTTCAGGTTCGAATCTTGGAGTGATAAGGAAAGAGTTTAAAACAGCTAGGCAGTATTCATGATTGGCTGCGTACACTCGAGTATGAGGTCGGATTACTCACCCTCTCGAGTAACCCGAAAAAGAAAAACCTTACAACTTTTTTTTATATACTAATCTATGTTCCATTATATATTTTTAGATGTTAATAAATTAACGAAAAGGAGAAAGAAAATAAGAAAAGTAATAAGGGGTTATATATATATAGACAGCAGGATAACATGGTAAATTAAACTTATAGGAAAAAAGGGTGTCATTATTTGGGGGGTGCCATTGCCCCCACTTTCATTTTAACCATCAAAAACAGACAAACTCCACTCCCAACATCTTAAATATGCATTGGCTTTGATGAATTGATGGGATCACAAATAATTCATTTGTCAACATACACCAACTAAATACTGGAGTAAATTGTCAAGAAGCCAAAATACGAATTGAAGGAAAAGTTAAATATTTAGGTTACTTTTGGTTTGCAAAATTCTATTTCAATTTTCTTTAAATGTCATAAAATCAATTCTTCAAAACCTAAAAACTTTATTCAGAAAAAGTTTCAATCCCAATATGTTATTTACTATTTACTATTTACAAACTACTTACTGCCTCCATCCTATTACAATTCGTAATCACCGGCATGGTCTTTATAATAAAATTATATCATCTGTTTATAATTAATTATTAATTATTAACCCTATATACTAATTGTGGTCAACATTTTAGTCGTTTTTGCCATTTCAAGTTTCCCAAACGATATTCAACAAAAATTTACAAAATCACTCCTTAGTTGTAGTCAACATTTTGGTGGTTTTTGCCATTTCAAGTCCTATATACTAATTGTGGTCAACATTTTAGTCGTTTTTGCCATTTCAAGTTTCCCAAACGATATTCAACAAAAATTTACAAAATCACTCCTTAGTTGTAGTCAACATTTTGGTGGTTTTTGCCATTTCAAGTTTCCCAAACGACATTCAACAAAAAATTACAAAATCACTCCTTAAACTGTGCTCCAAACTACAACTTCTTCAGGAGTATAAAATGTAAAGTTATTATTTAATTATACAACTTTAAACAAATTCCACCCAAACTTTTTAACGCGTCGTATATTCCCTTTCACTGCGAGTTAAATTTTTCTGACACCACCATTCAACTCGAAATAATTTTACGAACACAACGCAATTAACTATACACGAAACGGACGCTTTTTTAAAAAACGCAAAATATTTCTGGCTATTTTTCAAACATATATATACACATACAATAAACAACCAAAACTAAGTACATCATATCGATGGTTTCGTCACCTTTGTTTACGTGGTTTTCCTGGCTTTAAAAACGCGTAGGCCATTATGTACATTATCCAAACACACCCGCATCAACTTGTTTTTAATTCTGTAAATACATAACGATACGTTAAATATGAATATTTCAACCTGAAAAAACCCCGCCGCATCGCGCGGGCCTATCTTACTAGTTTGGGTTAATTGGAATACTAATACTAATTCGTAATCAGCTTTTCATAACCTTCTCCAATCTTCATGTTTGGCCTAGCTCGTTGCTAGCAGCTCAGTTGATAAAAAAAATATTTCATTTGTAAAAAAAGATTGATGAGTTATTACTCCGTATTAGATTAAGTTTGTCGTATTTCATTTCATATTGTAGTATTGTTCATATGTAATGATACGTACACGTACCGACGATGGGACTATTCGTAGTCATATGCCTAATAAATTTAACATAGTGTTCATCATGAGATCTTAATCATCGTACGTTTTAGGCACACACACGGCTGTTCCAGTTTGACTTTATTAAATAATGGTTCAAATGAATTGAGTACATTTATTTTTATATGTTTAGAAGAGGATATATATGCCACATAAATCAAAGATAATAGCGCACAATAATATGGAAATTACTCCGTGATAGTTTATTCGACTCAAATTAATTGTTAATAGATACTTTCAAAATGCTTTCAATATTGCAACGCGCGTGTTAAGTGGGTTTTTCATTAATACGCTACCTACACACCATGTAACGCGGCATATTGGTGGGTTTTCATCGCCAACATACTGGTCAACGGCACGGAGGGAAACTAAGCGTGCATGACCAGGCGTCCTTGTTTGATTGGCTCTGGTTCATTTGAGCGTTTCGTTTCATGTGTAAATTAAAAAAAAATAAAAAATAAAAAAATTAACCACAGATAGTTTTAATTTTAAACGGTTATAAAATTCTATATTTACACTTAATTAATAATAACTTAAACAATTTCATCTATAAATACAATACAATCAAACACAGTTTATTAAATCTCAACTCTAGTTTATTAAATCTCAACTCTATTTTCTCTCTTTCGCCTGCTTTTTATAATTCTTCCATTATTTTTTATTAACATGAGTACATCACTCAACAATGGTGAACTCAAACCCGAACGAATGGTCGATGTATGCTAACTTTTTGACTAACGAATCGACAACTCTCGGCTCGTCGTCTTCAACCCCATCACGACTTTTACTTGATTTTCCGGTTACTCAAAACCCGTTCAATTTGAACCAACAAGAGATTCAAAAACAAATTCAACATCTACAACAGCTTCAAAACCTCAACAATAAGCCGTTTTAACACCACACACGCCTTTTCAACAAACTCAAATCGAACAAACTCAACAACAAACCCAATAACAAACTCAACAAAAAATGGAAAAAAAAAATATAAGAAAACGAAGCCGGTGATTCAAGGAAAAAAAGAAGCCACCAACGAAAAGGCAAAGAAAAAGCACGCGAACCATCGAACAAAAAAGTATGGAGTTCACAAGAAGAAGTTTGGTTGGCTAAATGTTGGATTGATATGTCCGAGGATCTGGTTCCCGAAAACTCTAAAAAACATTCATTATTATGGGGTACCCTAGCAGACAAGTTCAACGATAATATTTACGGTTCGTTTTGAAGTGAAGATGCATTATGTAACGTCCTTCCAATAGGGTCTGGAAGAAACGTTACTAATATCAAATAAACCAACATATTATAATACGAGAACAATACTAAATGATAAAATTAACTGGAATGAGTACGCAGCGGAAAATGAAATGTCGTTACAAAAGAAATATGTAATTGTTTAAATGCAGTAGTAATAAATGCGATAATCTCTTGATCCTATGTCCAAGTAGCATCACATAAGCAGTAGATAGGAAAGCTTGAATTAAACATCACCTGAGACAAAACATGCTAAAGTGTCAACCAAAAAGGTTGAGTGAAGTTCATAGGTTTAACAAAAGTAGTTATCGTTGTTTTTAGACCACAAGATTTAGTTGTAAAGTTGATCTCCCGCAGGATCAAAAAGTAGATCTCGCAGATCCAAAAGTTATGCCAGTGCGTGATATTTAGACTAAACATTCAAGTTTGCCCCATGACAAGTTGTGTCTGTCCTTGTCGGTTTAATTTCATTATCAAGTAATACAAAGACTTAGTCAAATGTATCGGGGACGTTACTCCCGATAGGCCTACCCCCAATAAATAAGCATGCCGCAGCACTTAAAAATATCACTGTATGGACTTAGTCGGACATAGCCGGGTATAGCATAGTTTTAACAGTTGGTACTTGTGTCTAAATTGTAAATAGTAAAAGCAGCATGTGTCTCACCCCAAAAAGTTAAATAAGTTTGCTAGCAATAAAGAGTGGGGCTATGAATTCACCTTAGTAAGTAGAGAGAGAGTTATTCCTCGGAATAAAGAGTTGAACGAGTGAGCAGGAAAGTCAACCTATTGACATTTAAGAGTAGTTAAGTGTTTTGCTCATGTTTAAGTTTAAGTATGTGTTTAAGTATAGTTTGTTTTACTAAGTTTCTATTCCTAGTAAGTTACTATTTTTATAAAGTTTCCATTTTTAGAAAGTTTCTTATTTTACTAAGTTTCTATGACTAGAGAGTTTCTACTTTTATGAGTGTTTTTCATTTTAGGATACTTGCTGTATTAGATAAGCTTCCAATCACCCCTTTCCCTTCGAATGGCTAATTTAGATCTAGGGGCTTGAGCCATAGGACCCTTTAAATCGGAAATCCAAACCCTCTGCCTAAAATCTCGTAGAAACCATTCGTCAAGAAAGTTCGAAGATCTATACATCTCTAATACATATCCCAAAATGTTTTTGTGCTACAATATAAGTAGTAGGTTATAGGTGCTAGTAATAGTAATAGTGTATACATGTTAAGTACTAGTATAAGTAGTATTAGGGTTTAAGGTTTTAATATGTATATGTATATATAATTCGTATATATATGTATATATATATAAAAATATATTTTTTTTACATGTATATATGTATATATAAATCTAGGTGTGTTTATGTATATACTTATGAATAACAAGTTTATAATATGAATATGAATTAACAAAGATTAAAGTTTATGTAAATAGTTTAGGGTTTATGTTATATCTTTGAAGATTCAAGATAATTAACAAAGAAAAGATGAACACGATGAAGATGGAAGATCAAAGCCTTGAAAATCTTGAAGAACTCCTTGAAGATTCTTGAAGAACACGAAGAACAAGCTTGAAGATCCGAATACCACAAGAGAGGGAGAGGGAGAGATTGTTTTTGAGAGAGAATTTTGGTGTGATTTGTGAATGAGAAACTAGGAGTCTAGGAGTGTTTATATAGTGCAAGTATTAGAGTGTTAGTCAACATAAGGATGTTCTAATTAATGATTTTATTTTGTTTTATAATTTTTAGTCAACAAAAGGTGGTACTAGTTTATAATTAGTCAACATAAGGATGTACTAGTTTATACTTTATTTTTAGTCAACATAAGGATGTAATTGTTTAAGATTCTTTAGTCTCATTATTATTATTATTATTATTATTATTATTATTATTATTATTATTATTATTATTATTATTATTATTATTATTATTATTATTATTATTTACATTTACTACATGATAAGTATTATTTTCTTTTTACTAATTCATGACTTGTATTTATTTTTATTTAGTTCCCAATTGTTTTATTATTTATATAAATGTCACTTTTTATTTATTACTTATAGATTAATAGTTATAAATAATATTACTGAAATGCATAAATTTTAATTAGCAGTGAGTGTCGAATAAAAATTTATTATTTGGTCAACGTTAAATTGATTGTGTATATAACAACCCTTAAATAATTAATACGTATACTCAGACAGTGAACCCTAGGGTCATTTCAGTAATTTCAGAAGTCAAAAAGTGAGGGTTGTTATAGTACCTCCCCGTTAATAAAAACTTCGTCCCGAAGTTTTAGGTAGACTTCTCGGATGCATCAGCAGTTGAGAAGAGATGGGGATATTTCCGTTTCATATGGTCTTTGCATTCCCAGGTATATTCGGGGCCTCTTCGCGAATTCCAACAGACTTTAATGATAGGTATGTTGCTTTTACGCGTTTGTTTGACCTCTCCTTACATGATTTCTATAGGTTCTTCAACGAAGTGCATTTTATCATTAATGCGAAGATCATTCAAAATGATGATGTTATACAAGTCATTTCAGTAAATTAGATACATGAAATGTGTTATGAATAGTATTGAGCTCATTTAAAACCTTGAGCATTTTATGCCACAATATTAGGGCAGACAAACAGATAGGATTTCGTGAAAATCACAGTCATGAAATTTGATAGAGATCTTCATTGTTTACAACAAGAATATTTTAATGATGAATATAAGTTGAAAAATAAAGTTTTATCACTATTGGATAATATGGATAAAACGATTCGTTTATAGGAAGAGTATAAACGAAGCAATCATAAAAGAGTGAAATGAGAAAATTAAATGTTCGCCTTAACTTTTGACGTAGTCACGATTGATTTCCGGAATTCAAGGAATTAAAGGAAATCTTCGTAATCTATAAGACTTGATTCTCCGGTAATTAAGGAATTTGAGATTTTCTTTGATTAAATGCGGTGGATTGTCTCGATTGTTGTGTTTGGAATTTTGCTATAAATTAGCTTCTTCCGTTTCATTATCTTCACCACTTCTATACTTTCTTCCTCAATTCAAACTTTCAAAAGATTAAGAAAATGCTTAATCCAGTTCTGATCCTGGTTATTATATTGACCATATATGCAGTCATTCTTCTTTTTCTTTTACCGCCAGAGGAATCTGTTTACTTCTACTATGCTCTTGGGGTTATAGTGTTTTTAATTATCCCGTGTCTTTATATTGCTATACGCATTGATATACACAGTTTGTAATTTCGGAGTCGTTATCGGGCTTTATATTTTCCCTTATATGTCGGAGCTTTATGCTTTTGTTTCTTCTTCTCGACTTCAAGTCAAGCGAGTAATGGTCCAGAATTCATAGGTATGAAGTTTAAAATGATCATAATATATAAAGTAGAAAGGAAAGGTAATAGCACGATTTGATTTTTCATATTACCAGAATATCCGGAAAAGACCGAATCATCAAGAAAAATATTTTCTTGATATGTTTAGAGGTTAAATAGAATGTAAGAGTCGTGTAACATGGCAAATGTTGATTATAAAATCTATGAATCATCATCTTCCATTAAAAACTTAGCATGACTTACTGTAATATAATCACGTTGGCCTGACGTCATTATATTATACTAACTCATGCTTCAATTCCCAACACTTCTTCAAAGCATTTATAATTTAAACTCCAATTTTACAGAATATAGAAACTAAAACAGTTTCCTTTATAAAGATATCGCAAAGAGATACTTAATTGCGGACATGAATCGTTATGAAGATATCTTCCGAAATATAGAGGATATTTATGATGATATTTTGGAATTTCTAAGTTTGAAAGTTGATGAAGAAAAATTTTCCGCAAGCTTTTAACATGACTTCGGAGCAAGATATTCTCTAAAGATTTCACCAGATCCAGAATTACCTGGATTCTTTGAATATAGGGTTTGGCCCTTGTGTTTGTCCTTGGTCTCCTCCATGGTTATCTCAATCAGTTTTTCAGTTCAAAATTTTCTTTTGAGCTTTTCCAACGTACCATTCTTTATTATCAAACTGCTGGCCCTTAAGACCATCTACAATTTTTCTGTTTCCTCTGCATTTAATGCAGCCATATTTGAATCATCGGTTATCAATCCGAGATGGTTTCAAGAAATTTCATTTTTAGATGATTAAACGCTGCTTGCGATCGTCAAGATTCAAAGGATGTTTTCAAGAATTTTGAATTTGAAGTGTTTAAGCGTAAGATGCATCCATCAATGGATCTAACGGTTGACGAAGAAATGTTGTGATTTTCAAAAGTAAGGAATGGTAAGTTCGGTGGTTTGATGTGATAATTCATCATAGAATACGAATGAATATAATTCATGAATGTAGTGATCTTTAGGAAGATAACACTTGCTAAAGCTTTACTTAAGTTCCGATATGTCAAAATCAGAATATGTAACTGAATTTGTATGAAAATGGTTGTTCTTTGGTGAACATATACATATATCATGTGAATGTAAGTAGTATAGTTAACAACTACTGAATCAGAATGGAAGAATGTACAATGTAACATATTTATATGAGATATGAATATCTCTCGGGTTTTACCTACCCGTTAAAATATTTTTCACAATTACAAAAGAGAAGATATACGTTCATATATGTATTCTTCAGATGTAATCATGGTTTTAATGAGTTAATATAATATTAAACTCATTTGATTTGCTGTTGAAACGAGAATAAATAATCTCCAAAACCTTTGAGATTTCATAATTGTCGTGAAATATTTCGCTAATGAAGTTATGAATCAATACTTCATCATTCATTATTATTGATATACTTCGGTATATGATGTTGGTGCTCGTGGAATTCTTGTGAAATTCATAAGGCACTAATGATGTTTTCTAGAAAGTTTCGAGTACATCAAAAATTAAAGTATACAATCAATCATGTATTTGAGTAATACACTTGGTTTATTACGAAATGGAGTTTATTGTGTTGAAGCAATGATTAACGATTGTTAAGTTATTAACAAAAGATGTACATCATAGCATATTATGATATGAATTAACCATGTAGTACATACTAGTTAAGATTCACACGTAATAGCTTAGTACGAAAAGATTTATTATTGTTCCAATCCATATATATAAAGTATACATATGTAATTCTTCAGGAAGAATGAGTCAATACATCTTAACTCATTATTACTAATATTCCTTGGTATCTATGGGGTGTATGATGTTGATGTTTGAGGTACTGAGTGTGATGTTGAGGCGTGGAATGCGGATGTTGTCGTTGGTGAAGCTGGTGATGTTGGTGGTGATGCCGATGGTACTGGTGGTACTGGTTATGCTGCTGGTGCTGCTGTTGGTGTTTGTAGGTTTCGCACCATATTCTCCAGAGCCACTACTCGAGCGCGAAGCTCGTTGACTTCTTCTATTATTCCGAGATGATTGGCGGTTCGGACAAGTGGATGAATAAGATCTAAAATTTTAGATATTATATATTCGTGACTGGATATCCTGGAAATGAGGGTGAAAATAGTGTTCCGAACGGGTTCGCCAGTAAGTGCTTCAGGTTCTTCACCAAGAGGTGAATTCAGTTGGTGGAAGGGATCACCTTCTTCTTGTCTCCATTGATTAAGTTTACTACGAACCCATCCCCAATTCATCCAAAATAGATGATGGCTGATTGGTTCGTTCATTCCGGTTATGCTGCTATTGGAGCTCGAAGAGTTCGAGGAATCCATATTATGTGTTTGGAATAGGGTTTTTGATATGAGATTAGTGTTGAATACTGGATGATATATTCGTCTCCTCGAATACGTGTATTGATGTTATGCGAGGTGTATATAAAATAGCTTTATATTTTACTAGGAAAAACTATTAAATACGATACAATTTTACACAAGATATTTATTTATTTATAGAATGGATATACTTAAACCTTGCTACAACACTTATAGGCAGTGTACCTAATCGTACAGTAGTGTAGTTTTTAGTAAGTCCGGTTCGTTCCACAGGGAAATCTTTAAACAAAGCTCAACGCTATATTAGTTTACTTTTATAAAAATACAAATATATATAAGTAATATTATTATTATAAAGGGGGGTTTTTACCGTTTAATGACCGGTTTGTCGATTTTAAAACTTTAGTCGCAGTTAAAACCTAATGTAAAATATAAAATAAATACAAGACTTAAATTAAAGCGTAAAGTAAATAACGATAATGAAATTGCGAATAATAAAAGTGCGATAAAATAAACTTGCGATAATTAAAAAGTACGATAATTAAAAGTGCGATTAAATAACAATAAATAAAAGTGCGATAATTAGAAGTGCAATTAAATATAAAATGAAGGAAATTAAATATGAAATAAAAGAATTATGCTTATTTAAACTTCCGTAATCATGATGTTTGACGTGTTGATTTTAGTTTTATGCCCATGGGTTAATTGTCCTTTGTCCTGGATTATTTAATATGTCCGTCTGGTTTTTGTCC
This sequence comes from Rutidosis leptorrhynchoides, assembly GCF_046630445.1. Lineage (NCBI taxonomy): Eukaryota > Viridiplantae > Streptophyta > Magnoliopsida > Asterales > Asteraceae > Rutidosis > Rutidosis leptorrhynchoides. The sequence continues at coordinate 28,467,363 of NC_092336.1, forward strand.
ATAACAGTCCATCAGTCATAAATATAAAGTGCGAGTGTCCTCGTCAAATTATTCTTATACCCGAAGTTAAATATTCCAACTAATTGGGGATTCGAATTGTAACAAGGTTTTAATACTTTGTTTAATGAATACACCAGGTTATCGACTGCGTGTAAACCAAGGTTTTACTACTTTGTTAACAATTACACCAATTACCCTTGAATGTAATTTCACCCCTGTTTTAATTATTCTAGTGGCTATTAATCCATTCCCGTGTCTGGTTAAATGAACGATTATTCGTACATATAAATACCCCGCCCATCGTGTCCGATCGAGTGTATATGGTAATTTATAGGGACGCCCAATTGTAAATCTTTATATTAACATTAACAAATTTTCATTTAGTTAAACAAATATAAAGCCCATTAATAGCCCATAGTCTAATTTCCACAAGTGTCGTTCTTTTGTCCAAACCTCAATTATGGTACAAAGCCCAATTACCCAATTTTAGTAATTAGCCCAACATCATGATTACTTCGTTTTAAATAAGCATAATAATAACTTAGCTACGAGACATTAATATAAAAAGGTTGAACATAACTTACAATGATTAAAAATAGCGTAGCGTTACACGGACAGAATTTCGACTTACACCCTTACAACATTCGCTAACATACCCTTATTATTAGAATTATAATTAAAATTAAAATTAAAATATAAATTATATATATATATCGTATATATGAGAGAGAGATATATTTTCTATGTTTTAAAAACGGATCACGAAGTCGCTTTAAATAGAAGGTGGCCTGGAAAAGGTACTCATGCGAGTCGCATGAGTTTGGGCATTAGGCCATGCGACTCGCATGGCCGTGATTTCCAGCTCAGGATCATTTGTTTTCTAGCTTGCCGACATAATAAATAAATAATATAAATATATAAATAATTTTAATAATTATTTATATATTATATTATATTTATATGTATAGTTGAGTAGATATTTTTGGTCCGTTACGTCGGGCGTTTCTTCTAGGCTCAGGTCCCGGTTCCGGATTTTCGGACGTCTTCGCGTATTATTTTAAATCGCGTACTTTGCGTCTTGTAACTTGTACTCTTGTCATTTTGAGACGTTCCTCATCAATATTTTGAACCTTTTTAGTTGTATCTTGTACTTTTTAGCTCTTTGGACCTTTTTGTCTTCAATTTATCGAATCTGCCTTTTGTCTTCACTTTTTAATATTTAAACGAATATTGCTTGTAAATCGAACAATACCAACTAAAATCTTGTCTTTTCTGGGGAATAATGCTATAAAATATGTGTTCATTTTTGGCATTATCAATATTCCCACACTTAAGCGTTGCTTGTCCTCAAGCAATACAGTCTTGAAACACTTGAATCACTTCTTTATTCTTCACACTTTGTACATCAGTGACTTCAATACAGCGGTATAAACAATGATAGTAACGATGTGGTTTAAAGGTGGGTGTGTCTTTTATAGTTGCCTCGGGTTTAGGTCAACGACACTTGCAATCAAATAGCCGATTTACTTTCGGTTTCCAAAGCAAAGTGCACATTTGAAAGGTGGTTTACATTCCCACATGACTATAAAAATTTAGATCCTTAAGGAAATTGGATCTTTATGAAAACATTTGATCTTTTGAAAATTCAAGCTAGATTTTACCCTAGACAAGTTTTCTGATTTGATCCATCATCGGTGTTGCAAAATATATCTGTGGATCAATATTTTGGCTAAAACTTTTAGGCTCGTGTAATCCACTGCTATCCCTGTATTGGAAAGCACACATCCAGTTTACTTGTTCTGTATATTACCTTTCGGTAAACTACCGTCCGGTTGTAAAGGAAAGCGATGAACAAGAAACTGTTAAGGCAATGTCTAATGACATGCATTTGTTCATGGTCTAAAAATGTGTCGGATGCTAGAACTATCCTTGGTAGGAGCAATAGTAAAGATCATCCTATGATTTTTCGGTCTGGCACAAGGTCCTGTCTCTGACCATGCTATGCAACCACCGTTCTTACGGTTGACACCCAATTTGGTTCAGGTGACCTAATGAATTCTAGGTGAATTCCTAGGATTTTACGTTCAATGGTAATGAACGCATTGAAAATGGGTTTTCAGAAAACAAATCAGTTTGTATTTTTGATCAAAATATTTTCTCGTTCAAGCTCGAGTTTAGATATCATCGAATTCCATGAGTTTGTAATTCTCAATCTTTAAGGTCAATCTCAAGGATTGAGTAATATCAGGCTTAAAAGCTGATTTTTAATCTTTTAAGGAGATTATCCTTTCTGGGGATCTGATTCATTAGTCTTATCAAGCTAATTTGCACGGTGCCCCCCCATTGTACGAGATAAATCCTTCTCATGGTTAGGATAAATCTGACCACTTGGCGACCCTGTTTGATGCTGAGGTCCGTGGATTTCCAGCCGATTTTAGTGATGACTTTTCTAGATTTTTCGTTAACCTACAGCTGGTCTGGACGACAACTTCATGACCTAAATCAAGAAGCGCGTGTCTTTTTCGGAAGACTTTACTTCCTTTTAATGATGGAATTGATTCATCGTGTAGATCCATCTCTTCTTTTCTTTCATCGGGTAAAACATTTGATTATTGTTCAAAACAAAAGTATTTTCAATTGTTTGTACAAAAATATGTGATATGTTTTGAATAACTTGGCAAACTTTTCCCACACTTGGCTTTTATTTATATTTTTCTTTGCCTTTTTCTCTTCTATTCCATTCTTATTAAATGAATTCTAACGTTTTGGTTGTTTCTCAATTTATGTCCTTTCCGAGGTAACGATAATTTCGGCTCAATGACCTAGTTTTAATCGTTCATAAATATGTATAAACATGATTTTGAATCCATTTTGTTAAAAATTTTGAAAAATTTACTAGAAGTGGGTAGTCAGTATATAAGACTAGGGCTGTTCCTTGTTATCGGAGAGCACTAGATTCTAACACAACTACTGCGTTACTAGCATTTTTAATGGTAACCAAGTGTTTAAAAAAATTTTTAAAATCCGAAAGAATTTAACCCCTTCCCACACTTAAGATCTTGCAATGCCCTCATTTGCAAGAAATCAGAAATAATTTAAATTATTGAGGGTGATTATCGCAGAAAAATGATTAAATTTTACCAAAGTTTCAAACATATTGTCGTTTGATTGTTTGAATGATAAATGGTGCACGTCATTTGTTCATTCCGTCTTGTTGTTATTTCACATATATTTTGCATCATTGTCGTCAAAAATTACTTGCTTTTGCTGAACTTAATGCCAGTCTTTGAAAACGCGTTGTTTTACCCTGTTTTGTGCATAAAATAGAATACATACAATACAAATATAATCATACATGTAATTTGAAATGGAACTTTGGCATCCCACTTTCAAACTATAAGAAAAATATTAGTACACAATAATAATAAGAATATCAAACATTACATAAACGTAATAAAATGTTAAGTGTTTAAAATAAAAATAAAAATTACCAACTTATCTCTACTCATCAGGAGGCGGGTTAGGAGGAAAATTAGGATATGGATCCCAATTCATGTTCGCGTCCGGGTTCCATGGCTGTTGATAGGTGAACTGGTATGCTGCGTCATAATCATATAAATCATAAGGTGGTCTCATTTCTGGCTGATGTGCAGGATAGTATGTGGGTCGGGTCGGATAATACATCTCGCCAGGCTGCAACTGGCTTATAATTTGGCGCTGATGATAATCCCATCGGCCATGCTCTCGTTGCCGGGAATGCTCGTAGTCATTCCGACGTTGCCATGCCTCGTACTGCATATGCCTATCATAGTTCGTCATGTATTCATCCTCCATACGAACGCCTAAATCAAGAGCAGTCTCCCGAACAACTCCTATAATGTTGTTCGCTTCTTCCATTTCGTCATCCGAACCTCTTTCTACTTGTCGCTGAGGTCCCTCGTATCGATATACCCGACCACGTCTCATCAATAATACCCTTGCACCGTGATAAAGGTTTGAACTTATAGTTTCACCTTCGTCCTCTATTTCGTTCATTGGACCCCCTTGGTGCTTATCCACACCTAAATACTCTCCAATGAGAGTAATGAAAATACCACCACCTATAATACTCCCCGATTTCATCCCCGAAACTACATTAGCGAGATAATAACCAACACAATAGGGAATGTTAACGAAACTCCTCGGGTCTCTAATACACTTGAGGTAGAACAAATCATTTACGGTCAATTTCTCCTTATTCTTACCCCTTTGTGTAATTGTGTTTGCTAAGAATCTATGAATCACCCGGAGTTCAGCTCTATCTATATCTAAGTATGTATGATTTCCACTGGCGTGAAATTCATTAAAGTGGGACATACGCCTCCAGACGGCGTTAATATCAAATTCCCTATCTATCCTTTCTCCTTGGGCAATCAGGCTATTACAGTCGGGGCTCAAAAGTTCAGCAGGGGTGTAAATCTGTAAGGCCCTGGCTAAATCTATCATGGACATTCTGTACATGCGTCCACCTAACAGAAATCTAATAAAGCTTCTATCATCTATCCTCCTAACATCACTGTTTAACTTAATAGTACTAAGTAATTCTATACACCATTCCCTATATATGGTTCTACGAATGGAAAATAGGCTCATCCAATCGTTAAACTGAGAATTACCATACCTTTGCACCAATAATTCCCAAATCGGTTCGGCAAGATTAACTGTTTCCAAAGGTACCCAGTCAATTGCCCTTGGCATTTCAACAACCTTAAAGTAGAGAATGTGCATGTTCTTTTCCCCACACTTAGGCGTTTTATTATTGTTAAGCACTACCGTTGGAGTTGGTAAAACCACATGGTTCTTACCAATTGTTTTTACTGGTTCAACGGTTTTGGCTGGTGGAGATTTAGACTTTCAAATCATAAAGGTGATCGATTTGTCACCACTTTTAAGTGTCATTCTTCCATTTCCTACATCAAATAACGCCCCGGTGGACGCAAAGAATGGTCGACCTAAAATTAGAGGAACGTTTGGGTCCTCTTCTATGTCAATGACAATGAATTCGACTAGAAAGGTTAAATTGCCTACTTGAATGGGTAGGTTGTCAGCAATTCCAACTGGGTGCTTAATGGTTTGATCAAAGAGTCGAACACTCATATCCGTTGGACTTAACTTACCTACACCTAATCTCTTATATAATGAAAGAGGCATAACACTCACACTTGCACCTAAATCTGCTAGTGCATCATACATGACACAATCACTAAGTAGACAAGGAACAATAAATTCACCCGGATCACCTACTCTAGGTGGAGGTTTTGGTGGAACTGTATTCACCGGGTTTATTTCTACGGTTTTTGTTTCTTGTACTTTCTTCTTCTTTTTCTTCTTCTTCTTTCCAGACGTATCACAATCTTTATTACCTATCACTTGCTCATACTCAACTCCTTTTCTTGGAAATGGGATGGGTGGTTTGTATGGTGCCACCACTGGCTTTACATACTCGGGTGGTGGTGGTGGTGGTGTTGTAACTTCTTCATTGTTACTCACATCTAAAATCTTCCCATCTTCTGATGCTGGTTTTTCAGAATTTGTTGAAACCATATTAACATTTTCATTCCGAGAATTTACTTCAGTATTACTCGGTAGCTTTCCTTGTTTCCTTTCACTCATCAATCTAACAAGAGTACCTACTTGTTTTTCTAGATTCAAAATGGAAGCTTGTTGAGTTCTAAATGACTGCTCAAACCTCTCATTCGTTTGGGTTTGAGTTTCAATAAATTGTGTTTGAGATTCAACTAGCTTAAATACCACTTCTTCCAGATTTGACTTCTTCTCGTCGGTTTGTTGTGGTGGTTTATACAAGCCAGGTCTTTGTTGATTGAAAGTGTTGTTTTGAGTTGGTTGGTTATTCAGACCTTGTTGGTTATACGAGTTATTGTCGGGTCCTTTTGGATTGTAAAGAATGTTTTGATTTCGATTGAAGTTTGGCCTTGGCGGTTGATAATTATTCTGATAACTATTTTCCAGCCTTTGGTTCATGTAGACAACATTCTCACGTTGTTCCATCGTTTGTTCAATGTGACAGTCTTTCATTAAGTGTGGTCCACCGCATTGCTCACAACTGATTCGTATTGCGTGAATATCTTTATTCATCTTTTCCATTCGTCTTTCGAAAGCATCTATTTTTGCGGAAACGGAATCAAAGTCATGGCTAGAATCGGCTCTAGCCGCTTTAGATGAACGAAAAATATCTTTTTCTTGATGCCACTCATGAGAGTGGGAGGCTGTGTTATCAATAATTTTGTAAGCTTCAGTTGCGGTTTTCTTCATAATGGAACCACCAGCTGTTATGTCGATGTCTTTTCGTGTAGCAACGTTGACACCTTGGTAGAATATTTGTACTATTTGATAAGTGTCTAAACCGTGTTGAGGACATCCTCTCAACAACTTTCCAAATCTTGTCCACGCCTCATATAGAGTTTCATTTGGCTTTTGCGCGAACGTAACAATTTCTCCTTGAAGTCTCACGGCTTTGGATGCCGGAAAGAATTGTTTAAGAAATTTTTCAACTAAAACATCCCATGTGTCAATCGCCCCTTCAGGTAACGATTCTAACCAATCTTTGGCTTCTCCCTTTAAAGTCCAGGGAAACAACATGAGATAGATCTGCTCATCTTCCACTTCTCGGATTTTGAATAGTGTACAAATTCTTTTAAACGTACGAAGGTGTTCGTTAGGATCTTCATTCGGTGCACCACTGAATTGGCATTGGTTAGTTACCATGTGTAGAATTTGTCCTTTGATTTCATAATCTGGCGCATTAACTTCTGGCTTAATAATGGCGTGACCTTGGCCCGTGCGTGTGGCTCTCATTCGATCTTCCATACTTAGAGGTTCCGTTACTTCCATAATTGAATTTGTTGAATACGAATCACTAGAGGACTCTGATTTAACGGTTTGTGGTTCAGGAGGAATAATTAGTGGTTCAGGATCTTGGAATTGTCCTTGAATATGCTCCGGGTTCTTAATTGTGAAGTCGGGTTCAAAAGATGGATTATCGGAAATTTGAGTTGGAGTTCTTGTTCGACTAGATGACGATTCTAAAGAAAAATCAACGGCGACAATATTTGCTAGATGTCTTGATCGAGTTACAGGTGGTGAACGTATGAAAGGTGGTGAATGTTTTGCTCGGTGCATTCACTGAATATCCTATTAGTTTTTAAAAAGGAAAGAAAAATTATAATAAGTTATCCAATTAATAGACTTTTCTGATTTTGCCCACGTTTCGAATAGCCAAAAGATGCAGCAGAGGGGCAGGATTCGTTTGGTCTCAATATAATTGAGGACTGTTTGGCTCCAATAACCCGGTCCACGTACAAATCCAACTATTACTACGAACCAGAAAATTTTGATGTCTATCAATTTAACCACTTAAAATAAATTTTCGTAATTTTAAGAAATTTAGAGAAGAAGTAGAAAAAATTCTAAGTCCTAAAAACTAGAATGGCGAGAAATAAGAGAGAAAAAGATTGCGCGTCGAAAAGTGTCGAAAAATGAAAAAGACGAAGAGTGGTTTGTAAACACGCGGTTAATCCAACCTTATAACGATCACTATCTTAAAATTAAAGCTACAAATGGAGATCACTAATTGGAATTGTAATTGATACATAGGTAAAAGGCGTCGAAAAATACGAAATAAGAAAATAGCACGAAAAATGGCGTCGCAAAATTTTAAGGCACCTAAATCTTAGTCTAAAGAAAAAGCACTTAAGGGATTTTACGGCAAAACTAAAAATTCTAGAAGTAAAAATAACTATGGCAAAACTAAACTTAATACTAAAAGTTGCGAATATAGTCTAAAAATCTAAAGGTAATAAAACTAAAAAAAAATTTATTTTTTTTTTATAGACAAAATCTTAAAAATATATTTTTTTATAATTTTGTTTTTTTTTTTTTTTTTACGTTTTTTTTTTTTTTTTAGTTTTTTTTTTTTTTTTTTTTTTTTTTTTTTTTTTTTTGCAAATATAAATTAAAAATATAGCGTTTTAGTGCTCCCCGGCAGCGGCGCCAAAAACTTGATGATGTAGCGTGAGGGTACGAAATAGTATTATTTTTAATACAAAATACTACAAAATATGACACAAGTTTTATTAATTTACGGATGGGATATACCTAAACCTTGCTACAACACTATAGGCAGTGTACCTAATCGTAGAGTAGTGTAGTTTTTAGTAAGTCCGGTTCGTTCCACAGGGAGCTGGTGATACTTACTATATTTTTAACAACTATATTTATACAAAATATATATAATTATATAAGTAGTAATATTATTATAAAAGGGGGGTTTTACCGTTTAATGACCGGTTTGTCGATTCTATATTTTAAGCGCAAAGATAAATGACGATAATTAAAGTGCGTAAAATAATGACAATAAATAAAATGACAGTAAATAAAATTGCGAGTAATAAAATGACAGTAAATAAAGATACGATGAGAAATACAATAAAAGAATTATACTTATTTAAACTTCCGTAATCATGATGTTTGACGTGTTGATTTTAATTTATTACCATGGGTTAATTGTCCTTTGTCCTGGTTTATTTGATACGTCTATCTGGTTTTTGTCCATAATAGTCCATCGGTCATAAATATAAAGTGCGAGTGTCCTCGTCAAATTACCCTTATACCCGAAGTCAAATATTCCAACTAATTAAGGATTTAAACTGTGACGCAGTTATCACTTCTGTCAACAATTACACCAGTTATCACTGTATGTAATCTACCCCTGTTTTGATTAGATATGAATATTAATTTACCCACTTGATCAGTTTGAATAATCAATTACCCAACCCGAATAATTAATTAAATGATTATAATAGATTCCATATGAACGTCACTAAATAGGACAACCATAATCATTATTAATTATTAGGATAATTAATTTGAAGATAGGTTCGACAGACTCCAATGAGTTGTCACTCAATTAGACAATACCCCCCATCTATTAATAGTCAATAGTCCAATTTCCACAAGTGTCGGTCTTTTGCCCAAACCTTAATTATGGTACAAAGCCCAATTACCCAATTTTAGTAATTAGCCCAACATCATGATTACTTCGTTTTAAATAAGCATAATAATAACTTAGCTACGAGACATTAAATTAAAAAGGAAAGACATAACTTACAGTGGGTATTAATATCGTAGTATTACACGGGCAGAGTCTTGACTTAAAACCCGTAAATCATTTGTTACAATACTAAACTAAATCATAATTATTAAAATTATAATTAAAATTATAATTATTTATTTATGTTATATGTTTACAGAGAAGGAAAAGAAAAAGATGTGTTTGAGTTCGTGCATAAACTGCCTTTTTATAGGCATTTGGCCATATTTTTACTGCCATGCGACTCGCATGGGTTTATGCCTATTTGCCATGCGACTCGCATGGCCACGCTGGACAGCTCACATATCTTTTGTCTTCTTGTTCGTCGACATATTTATTAAATATATATAAAATATAAATAATTTTAATAATTATTTATATATTATATTATATTTATGTGCATAGTAGACTAGATATTTTTGGTCCATTGCGTCGGGCGTTTCTTCTTGGCTCGGGTCCAGGTTCCGGATTTTCGGACGTCCTTTCGTACTATTTTATATCGTGTACTTTGCGTTCCGCAACTTGTACTCTTGTCATTTTTAGACGTTCTTCATCAATAATTTGAACCTTTTTATTTGTATCTTGTATATTTGAGCTTTTTGGACCTTTGTGTCTTTAATTCGTCGTTTTCGCCTTTTGTCTTCGCACTTATTTAATATAAACGAATATCAGTTGAAAATGGAACAATTGCAACTAAAATCTTGTCTTTCTTGGGGGATTTTGCTATGAAATATATGTTCCTTTTTAGCCTTATCAATATCCCCACACTTGAGCGTTGCTTGTCCTCAAGCAATACAGTCTTGAAATAATATAATACATCACACGAATCACTTCTTTATTCTTCACACTTTGTACATCAGTGATTTTGATAGAGCGGTATAAACAATGATATTAACAATAGAACCATGGTTAAAGGTGGGTGTGTCATCCACAGTTGCCTTGGGTTTAGGTCAACGACACTTGCAATCAAATAGCCGATTTACTTTCGGTTTCCAAAGCAAAGTGCACATTTAAAAGGCGGTTTACAGTCCCACATGACTATAAAAATGTAGATCCTTTAGGAAATTGGATCTTTATGAAAACATTTGATCTTTTAAAAATTCAAGCTAGATTTTACCCTAGACAAGTTTTCTGATTTGACCCACCATCGGTGTTGCAAAATATATTTGTGGATCAATATTTTGGCTAAAAACATTTAGGTTTGTGTAATCCACTGCTATCCCGGTATCGGAAAGCACACATCCAGTTTACTTGTTCCGTATATTACCTTTCGGTAAACTACCGTCCGGTTGTAAAGGAAAGCGATGAACAAGAAACTGTTAAGGCAATGTCTAATGACATGCATTTGGTTATGGTCTTTTTAACGTGTCGGATGCTAGAACTATCCTTGGTAGGAGCAATAGTAAAGATCATCCTATGATTTTTCGGTCTGGCACAAGGTCCTGTCTCCGACCATGCTATGCAATCACCGTTCTTACGGTTGACACCCGATTTGGTTCAGGTGACCTAATGAATTCTGTTGAATTCCCAGGATTTTACGTTCAATGGTAATGAACGCATTGAAAATGGGTTTTCAGAAAACAAATCGGTTTGTATTTTTGATCAAAATATTTTCTCGTTCAAGCTCGAGTTTAGATATCATTGAATTCCATGAGTTTGAATTCTCAATCTTTAAGGTCAATCTCAAGGATTGAGTAATATCAGTCTTAAAAGCTGATTTTTAATCTTTAAGGAGATTATCCTTTCTGGGGATCTGATTCATTAGTCTTATCAAGCTAATTTGCACGGTGCCCCCCCATTGTACGAGATAAATCCTTCTCATGGTTAGGATAAATCTGACCACTTGGCGACCCTGTTTGATGCTGAGGTCCGTGGATTTCCTGCTGATTTTAGTGATGACTTTTCTAGATTTTTCGTCAACCTACAGCTGGTCTGGACGACAACTTCTTGACCTAAATCAAGAAGCGCGTGTCTTTTTCGGAAGACTTTACTTCCTTTTAATGATGGAATTGATTCATCGTGTAGATCCATCTCTCATTACAGTAAATCGGGTAAAACAGTTAATTTAGTCCAAAACAAAACACCTGCAATAAATTTACAGAAACATGTGATAGATAGTTCTTAATTGAATGACTTGGTATATTCTCCCCACACTTAGTTTCTTTCTTTGCCTTTTTATTCTCCTTTATTCCATTCTTAATTGAATTCAATCGTTTTAAGTTGTTTCTCAATTTATGTCCTTTTCGAGGTAACGATAATTTCGGCATTAACACCTAGTTTTATTGTTCATAAATATATATAAACATGATTTTGAGTTCATTTAGTTGAAATTTTTTTCAAATTTTCACAAAATTTGACAAATAAACCAAGTATAAACCCGAGAGAATTTATAACCCTTCCCCACACTTGAGATCATGCAATGCCCTCATTTGCATGAAATCAGACTATAATTATAAATTCATGAGGGTGATTAGTGTAGAAAAGTGATTAAAAATACCGAGTTTGTAATTACAAAGCTCGTCGAATGATAGATGGCGCCTCATCGTTCATTCCTTCATTTGTTATATCATATTTGTTGTTTTGCGTCTTGTCGTCAAAATTAGTACCTTTTGCTGAACTTTAATGACAGTCTTTGAAAGTGCGTTGTTTTACCCTGTTTTGTACATAAGATAAAATACAAACACATATATATATATATATATATATATATATATATATATATATATATATATATATTTTTGAAGTTTGGTTTATAACCCCACTTTTCAAAAATTTATAAAGTATAATATTTTTGGCATACTTTAAATCAATAAAATTAAAAATAATGATAACAAAATTTGTCGCCCCGCCCTCGGGTAAAGTAATTTCGGCTTAATGACCTAGTCTTCAACTCACGACGAATTTTAGAAATCATTTTTTTAACTTAAAGAAATAAAGTAAATTTTGTTTTTAAAATCACACAAAACTTAAATTTAAAATGCATATTAATTTCATATAAAACCTAAAAAAACAAAAAAAAATTTAGAATGGAGGTAGAAAACTAGTTCTTTAGTGTCTGCTAGCGGAAAAGACCAATCGGATTCCATTCTCGGAACTACACGAGAACAGAACAACTAACTCCAAACAGCATTTTCTTTTTAGAATATTTGAATCTCCCCACACTTAGGTAGATGTGGTGTCGAAATTGTGATTAGCTTCATCGTCAATTTCTCTTGGTCCATAATCAACTTGCATATCTGTGACTTTTTCTTTAAGCCATTGGTCGGATTCATGTGTTATATCCACAATTTCAACTAGCTTTGCCTTTTCTTTAGGCGACAGATTGGATACTAATCGGTTACATAACTTAAAGTTCCCCTTGGTTCTAGCATCGCGAATCCGTTTAATAAGTTTCTTCATTGAACTATTAATAACGGGATCATTTAATTTCGTATCAACAACGGGGTTCTTTGTTATCATGTCATCATTAGGTGTTACTTCATTTTCCCCACACTTAGGCGTTTCATTATTGTTAAGCACTACCGTTGGAGTTGGTAAAACCACATGGTTCTTACCAATTGTTTTTACTGGTTCAACGGTTTTGGCTGGTGGAGATTTAGACTTTCGAATAATAAAGGTGATCGATTTGTCACCACTTTTAAGTGTCATTCTTCCATTTCCTACATCAAATAACGCCCCGGTGGACGCAAAGAATGGTCGACCTAAAATTAGAGGAACGTTTGGGTCCTCTTCTATGTCAATGACAATGAATTCGACTAGAAAGGTTAAATTGCCTACTTGAATGGGTAGGTTGTCAGCAATTCCAACTGGGTGCTTAATGGTTTGATCAAAGAGTCGAACACTCATATCCGTTGGACTTAACTTACCTACACCTAATCTCTTATATAATGAAAGAGGCATAACACTCACACTTGCACCTAAATCTGCTAGTGCATCATACATGACACAATCACTAAGTAGACAAGGAACAATAAATTCACCCGGATCACCTACTCTAGGTGGAGGTTTTGGTGGAACTGTATTCACCGGGTTTATTTCTACGGTTTTTGTTTCTTGTACTTTCTTCTTCTTCTTTCCAGAGGTATCACAATCTTTATTACCTATCACTTGCTCATACTCAACTCCTTTTCTTGGAAATGGGATGGGTGGTTTGTATGGTGCCACCACTGGCTTTACATACTCGGGTGGTGGTGGTGGTGGTGTTGTAACTTCTTCATTGTTACTCACATCTAAAATCTTCCCATCTTCTGATGCTGGTTTTTCAGAATTTGTTGAAACCATATTAACATTTTCATTCCGAGAATTTACTTCAGTATTACTCGGTAGCTTTCCTTGTTTCCTTTCACTCATCAATCTAACAAGAGTACCTACTTGTTTTTCTAGATTCAAAATGGAAGCTTGTTGAGTTCTAAATGACTGCTCAAACCTCTCATTCGTTTGGGTTTGAGTTTCAATAAATTGTGTTTGAGATTCAACTAGCTTAAATACCACTTCTTCCAGATTTGACTTCTTCTCGTCGGTTTGTTGTGGTGGTTTATACAAGCCAGGTCTTTGTTGATTGAAAGTGTTGTTTTGAGTTGGTTGGTTATTCAGACCTTGTTGGTTATACGAGTTATTGTCGGGTCCTTTTGGATTGTAAAGAATGTTTTGATTTCGATTGAAGTTTGGCCTTGGCGGTTGATAATTATTCTGATAACTGTTTTCCAGCCTTTGGTTCATGTAGACAACATTCTCACGTTGTTCCATCGTTTGTTCAATGTGACAGTCTTTCATTAAGTGTGGTCCACCGCATTGCTCACAACTGATTCGTATTGCGTGAATATCTTTATTCATCTTTTCCATTCGTCTTTCGAAAGCATCTATTTTTGCGGAAACGGAATCAAAGTCATGGCTAGAATCGGCTCTAGCCGCTTTAGATGAACGAAAAATATCTTTTTCTTGATGCCACTCATGAGAGTGGGAGGCTGTGTTATCAATAATTTTGTAAGCTTCAGTTACGGTTTTCTTCATAATGGAACCACCAGCTGTTATGTCGATGTCTTTTCGTGTAGCAACGTTGACACCTTGGTAGAATATTTGTACTATTTGATAAGTGTCTAAACCGTGTTGAGGACATCCTCTCAACAACTTTCCAAATCTTGTCCACGCCTCATATAGAGTTTCATTTGGCTTTTGCGCGAACGTAACAATTTCTCCTTGAAGTCTCACGGCTTTGGATGCCGGAAAGAATTGTTTAAGAAATTTTTCAACTAAAACATCCCATGTGTCAATCGCCCCTTCAGGTAACGATTCTAACCAATCTTTGGCTTCTCCCTTTAAAGTCCAGGGAAACAACATGAGATAGATCTGCTCATCTTCCACTTCTCGGATTTTGAATAGTGTACAAATTCTTTTAAACGTACGAAGGTGTTCGTTAGGATCTTCATTCGGTGCACCACTGAATTGGCATTGGTTAGTTACCATGTGTAGAATTTGTCCTTTGATTTCATAATCTGGCGCATTAACTTCTGGCTTAATAATGGCGTGACCTTGGCCCGTGCGTGTGGCTCTCATTCGATCTTCCATACTTAGAGGTTCCGTTACTTCCATAATTGAATTTGTTGAATACGAATCACTAGAGGACTCTGATTTAACGGTTTGTGGTTCAGGAGGAATAATTAGTGGTTCAGGATCTTGGAATTGTCCTTGAATATGCTCCGGGTTCTTAATTGTGAAGTCGGGTTCAAAAGATGGATTATCGGAAATTTGAGTTGGAGTTCTTGTTCGACTAGATGACGATTCTAAAGAAAAATCAACGGCGACAATATTTGCTAGATGTCTTGATCGAGTTACAGGTGGTGAACGTATGAAAGGTGGTGAACGTTTTGCTCGGTGCATTCACTGAATATCCTATTAGTTTTTAAAAAGGAAAGAAAAATTATAATAAGTTATCCAATTAATAGACTTTTCTGATTTTGCCCACGTTTCGAATAGCCAAAAGATGCAGCAGAGGGGCAGGATTCGTTTGGTCTCAATATAATTGAGGACTGTTTGGCTCCAATAACCCGGTCCACGTACAAATCCAACTATTACTACGAACCAGAAAATTTTGATGTCTATCAATTTAACCACTTAAAATAAATTTTCGTAATTTTAAGAAATTTAGAGAAGAAGTAGAAAAAATTCTAAGTCCTAAAAACTAGAATGGCGAGAAATAAGAGAGAAAAAGATTGCGCGTCGAAAAGTGTCGAAAAATGAAAAAGACGAAGAGTGGTTTGTAAACACGCGGTTAATCCAACCTTATAACGATCACTATCTTAAAATTAAAGCTACAAATGGAGATCACTAATTGGAATTGTAATTGATACATAGGTAAAAGGCGTCGAAAAATACGAAATAAGAAAATAGCACGAAAAATGGCGTCGCAAAATTTTAAGGCACCTAAATCTTAGTCTAAAGAAAAAGCACTTAAGGGATTTTACGGCAAAACTAAAAATTCTAGAAGTAAAAATAACTATGGCAAAACTAAACTTAATACTAAAAGTTGCGAATATAGTCTAAAAATCTAAAGGTAATAAAACTAAAAAAAAAATTTTTTTTTTTATAGACAAAATCTTAAAAATATATTTTTTTATAATTTTGTTTTTTTTTTTTTTTTACGTTTTTTTTTTTTTTTTTTTTACGTTTTTTTTTTTTTTTTTTTTTTTGCAAATATAAATTAAAAATATAGCGTTTTAGTGCTCCCCGGCAGCGGCGCCAAAAACTTGATGATGTAGCGTGAGGGTACGAAATAGTATTATTTTTAATACAAAATACTACAAAATATGACACAAGTTTTATTAATTTACGGATGGGATATACCTAAACCTTGCTACAACACTATAGGCAGTGTACCTAATCGTAGAGTAGTGTAGTTTTTAGTAAGTCCGGTTCGTTCCACAGGGAGCTGGTGATACTTACTATATTTTTAACAACTATATTTATACAAAATATATATAATTATATAAGTAGTAATATTATTATAAAAGGGGGGTTTTACCGTTTAATAACCGGTTTTTCGATTCTATATTTTAAGCGCAAAGATAAATGACGATAATTAAAGTGCGTAAAATAATGACAATAAATAAAATGACAGTAAATAAAATTGCGAGTAATAAAATGACAGTAAATAAAGATACGATGAGAAATACAATAAAAGAATTATACTTATTTAAACTTCCGTAATCATGATGTTTGACGTGTTGATTTTAATTTATTACCATGGGTTAATTGTCCTTTGTCCTGGTTTATTTGATACGTCTATCTGGTTTTTGTCCATAATAGTCCATCGGTCATAAATATAAAGTGCGAGTGTCCTCGTCAAATTACCCTTATACCCGAAGTCAAATATTCCAACTAATTAAGGATTTAAACTGTGACGCAGTTATCACTTCTGTCAACAATTACACCAGTTATCACTGTATGTAATCTACCCCTGTTTTGATTAGATATGAATATTAATTTACCCACTTGATCAGTTTGAATAATCAATTACCCAACCCGAATAATTAATTAAATGATTATAATAGATTCCATATGAACGTCACTAAATAGGACAACCATAATCATTATTAATTATTAGGATAATTAATTTGAAGATAGGTTCGACAGACTCCAATGAGTTGTCACTCAATTAGACAATACCCCCCATCTATTAATAGTCAATAGTCCAATTTCCACAAGTGTCGGTCTTTTGCCCAAACCTTAATTATGGTACAAAGCCCAATTACCCAATTTTAGTAATTAGCCCAACATCATGATTACTTCGTTTTAAATAAGCATAATAATAACTTAGCTACGAGACATTAAATTAAAAAGGAAAGACATAACTTACAGTGGGTATTAATATCGTAGTATTACACGGGCAGAGTCTTGACTTAAAACCCGTAAATCATTTGTTACAATACTAAACTAAATCATAATTATTAAAATTATAATTAAAATTATAATTATTTATTTATGTTATATGTTTACAGAGAAGGAAAAGAAAAAGATGTGTTTGAGTTCGTGCATAAACTGCCTTTTTATAGGCATTTGGCCAGATTTTTACTGCCATGCGACTCGCATGGGTTTATGCCTATTTGCCATGCGACTCGCATGGCCACGCTGGACAGCTCACATATCTTTTGTCTTCTTGTTCGTCGACATATTTATTAAATATATATAAAATATAAATAATTTTAATAATTATTTATATATTATATTATATTTATGTGCATAGTAGACTAGATATTTTTGGTCCATTGCGTCGGGCGTTTCTTCTTGGCTCGGGTCCAGGTTCCGGATTTTCGGACGTCCTTTCGTACTATTTTATATCGTGTACTTTGCGTTCCGCAACTTGTACTCTTGTCATTTTTAGACGTTCTTCATCAATAATTTGAACCTTTTTATTTGTATCTTGTATATTTGAGCTTTTTGGACCTTTGTGTCTTTAATTCGTCGTTTTCGCCTTTTGTCTTCGCACTTATTTAATATAAACGAATATCACTTGAAAATGGAACAATTGCAACTAAAATCTTGTCTTTCTTGGGGGATTTTGCTATGAAATATATGTTCCTTTTTAGCCTTATCAGTGTTCAATTTCTACTGGAAGATGACATGCTTTTCCATAAACAAGTCTAAAAGGTGTGGTTCCAATTGGAGTTTTGTAGGCTGTTCTAAAAGCCCAGAGTGCATCCTCCAATTTAATGGACCATTCCTTCGGATTTGATCCTACGGTTTTCTCTAGAATACGTTTTAAAGCTCGGTTGGTATTTTCAACTTGTCCACTTGTTTGTGGATGATATGCGGTGGAGATTTTATGAGTTACTCCATATCTTTTAAGAACTTTCTCAAGTTGATTATTACAGAAATGAGTACCCCGATCACTTATTAAAGCTTTCGGTGTTCCAAACCTTGCAAAAAGACGTTTTAAAAAGTTGACTACAACTCGTGCATCGTTAGTTGGGAGAGCTTGTGCTTCCACCCATTTAGATACATAATCAATGGCTACGAGTATATATAAATTATTATGAGATTTTGGAAATGGACCCATAAAGTCAATACCCCAAATGTCAAATACTTCACATACTTGGATGACATTTTGTGGCATTTCATCACGTTGACTTATTTTTCCGGCCCTTTGACAAGCATCACAGGATTTGCAAAGAAGGTGTGCGTCTTTGTAAATTGTAGGCCAATAGAATCCAGCATCATAAACTTTTCTTGCTGTTAGTTGAGGCCCATAATGCCCTCCTGTTGGTCCTGTGTGACAATGGTTTAATATTTTACTGGCTTCATCTCCGAATACACATCGGCGTATTATTCCATCGGGACAACTTTTAAACAGATGTGGATCTTCCCAGAAATAGTGTTTTATATCACTGAAGAATTTCTTTCGTCTTTGGTACGATAATCCTTTTTCAAGGAATCCACAAACTAAGTAGTTTGCATAGTCTGCAAACCATGGGATTTCTTTATAATCTATCTTCAATAGATATTCATCAGGAAAGTTGTCTTGTATGGCCGATTCATTTAGAACTTCTAACTCAGGATTTTCAAGACGAGAAAGATGATCAGCGGCGAGATTTTCTGCTCCTCTTTTATCTCGGATTTCAATATCGAACTCTTGTAAGAGTAAGATCCAACGGATTAATCTTGGTTTAGCATCTTGTTTTGAAAATAGGTATCTAAGAGCAGAATGGTCGGTATAGACCACCGTTTTTGCTAGAACGAGATATGATCGAAATTTGTCAAAAGCAAAGACAATAGCAAGGAGTTCTTTTTCAGTAGTTGTATAGTTCGTTTGTGCTCCTTGTAATGTCTTACTAGCATAATATATAGGTTGAAATCGTTTTTCAATCCTTTGTCCTAAAACGGCTCCCATTGCAAAATCACTTGCATCGCACATTAGTTCAAATGGTAGATTCCAATTTGGTGTTATCATGATCGGCGCATTAGTGAGTTTCTCTTTAAGAATATTAAAAGATTTGATACACTCATCTGAAAAGATGAATGGCGCATCCTTTTCTAGAAGTTTATTCATAGGAGTGGCAATTTTAGAAAAATCTTTTATGAAACGTCGGTAAAAACCGGCATGTCCTAGAAAACTCCTAACTCCTCTAACATTGGTGGGATGTGGAAGTTTAGCAATTACATCTACTTTAGCTCTATCCACTTCAATTTCTTCTTTTGAAATTTTATGTCCAAGAACGATGCCTTCTTTAACCATGAAATGGCATTTCTCCCAATTAAGTACTAGATTTGATTTTTCGCATCTAATTAGCATTCGTTACAGATTAACTAGACATGATTTAAATGTATCACCGAAGACTGAAAAGTCATCCATGAATACTTCCATGCATTCTTCTATCATGTCGTGAAAAATCGCCATCATGCACCTTTGAAAGGTTGCAGGGGCGTTACAAAGTCCAAATGGCATGCGTTTGTAGGCAAAAGTACCATAAGGGCACGTGAATGTGGTTTTCTCTTGGTCCTCGGGTGCTATTGGAATTTGAAAATATCCGGAAAATCCATCTAGAAAACAATAGTAACTATTTCCGGCTAATCTTTCCAACATTTGATCAATGAAAGGTAAGGGAAAGTGATCTTTTCTGGTGGCGTCATTTAATTTTCTATAATCAATACACACACGCCATCCTGTTACAGTCCTAGTAGGAATAAGCTCATTTTTCTCATTTGTAATGACAGTCATGCCACCCTTCTTCGGTACACATTGAACTGGGCTTACCCATGGACTATCGGAGATTGGATAAATTAAACCTGCATCTAGCAGTTTAATAATCTCTTTCTTAACTACATCTTGCATATTAGGATTTAGTCTTCGTTGGCGTTGCACATACGTTTTATGACCTTCTTCCATAAGGATTTTATGTGTGCAATACGAAGGACTTATTCCTTTAATATCATGAATCTTCCATGCAATGGCTGGTTTATGAGCTTTCAACACAGAAATGAGTTGTGATTTCTCATTTTCAGTAAGAGAAGACGATATTATTACAGGTAATTCAGATTCACCATGTAAATAAGCATATTCCAAATGGTTTGGAAGTGGCTTTAACTCTAATTTCGGGGGTTCTTCTATCGATGATTTATATCGATATCTGTCTTCTTCTTTTAGCATTTGAATTTCTTCTGTTGTTGGTTCATATCCATTAGCTATAAGTGTAGCTAACATTTCAGCTTCATCAATTGGTTCATTACTTTCTCCTAAAGAGCATTCTCCTGTTCCTTGTAATTCTGGAAATTCTTCTAATAATTCTGCATGTGCATCTATAGTTTGAATATAATAACATGTATCATCTGCAGATTGTGGTTGTTGCATTGCTCTATCAACTGAAAAGGTAACACTCTCATCCTCTATACTTAGGGTCAGTTTCTTACCGAACACGTCTATCATTGCTTTAGCCGTGTTTAAGAATGGTCTTCCTAATATGAGAGGAACTTGAGAATCTTCTTCCATGTCCAAAACAACAAAATCTACTGGAAATACTAAAGTACCAACTTTAACTAGCATGTTCTCCATTATCCCTCTAGGATATTTTATTGATCTATCTGCTAGTTGTATGCTTATTCTTGTTGGTTTCAATTCTCCAAGGTCTAGTTTAGCGTATAGTGAATACGGCATTAGATTTATACTAGCACCTAAGTCTGCCAATGCTTCTATTGAACTAAGACTACCCAGAAAACATGGAATTGTGAAACTTCCTGGATCAGATAGTTTTTCTGGTATCTTATTCAACAGCACTGCTAAACAATTAGCATTCATAGTAACAGCCGAGAGTTCTTCCATTTTCTTTCTATTTGAGATTAGATCTTTCAAGAATTTAGCATATCTAGGCATTCCTGAAATCACATCAATGAAAGGAAGATTTACATTTATCTGTTTAAACATATCCAAGAATTTGAATTGCTCGGCTTCAAGTTTTTCTTTCTTCATTTTACTCGGATAAGGAAGTGGTGGTTGATATGGTTTAACATAAGGTTTATCCTTAACTGTGTTATCTTCATTAACCTTTTCAACTACCGGTTCTTTTTCCTTATCTTGATCAGGTTGTGGTTCTTGTGGAGTAGGAATAGTTTCATCAGAAGTTACAGGTATTTCAGGTGGTTTAAGTGTTGTACCACTTCTTGTGGTAATAGCTTTAGCTGTTTCCTTCCGGGGGTTAGCATTTGTATCGCTTGGTAAACTTCCCGGTTTTCTTTTACCTATTAACCTTGCTAGGTTACTTACTTCTTGTTCCAGATTTTGAATAGAAGCTTGTTGATTTCTAAATGCTTGAGCATTTTGTTCATTGGTTTGTTTCTGAGATGTGAAAAACTGTGTTTGAGTTTCAACTAGCTTCGTCATCATATCTTCTAAATTCGGCTTTTTCTCGTCGGTTTGTTGTGGTGGTTTGTTTTGAAAATTCGGTCTTTGCTGATTGTAAGTATTATTGGATACTTGTTGATTGCTAGGACCTTGTTGGTTGTTGTATGGAATATTTCGGTTATAATTCTGGTTTTGATTGTAAATTGGTCTTGGCGGTTGATAATTATTCTGATAATTATTTCCAGGCCTTTGGTTTATGTATGAAATATTCTCTCTTTGTTCTATTGTTAATTCAATACTGAGACAATCTTTTGTCAAATGTGGTCCTCCACACTGCTCACAACTAATTCGTATTGAGTGAATATCCTTAGTCATCTTTTCCATTCGTCTCTCTACAGCATCTATCTTTGCGGAAATGGAATCTAAGTCATGGCTAGAATCGGCTCTAGCTGCTTTAGATGATCTAATGATATCTTTTTCTTGGTGCCACTCATGTGAGTGGGAAGCAGTATTATCAATAATTTTGTAAGCATCAGTTTCGGTTTTCTTCATAATAGAACCACCAGCTGCTATATCTATGTCTTTTCTTGTAGTGATGTCGCATCCTTGGTAGAATATTTGTACTATTTGACAGGTGTCTAAACCATGTTGCGGACATCCTCTTAACAACTTTCCATATCTAGTCCACGCCTCATATAGAGTTTCATTTGGCTTCTGTGTGAACGTAACAATTTCTGCTTGAAGTCTTACGGCTTTAGATGCAGGAAAGAATTGTTTAAGAAATTTGTCAATTAAAACATCCCATGTATCAATCGCCCCTTCAGGTAACGATTCCAACCAATCTTTGGCTTCTCCCTTTAAAGTCCAGGGAAATAACATGAGATATATCTGTTCATCCTCTACTTCTCGTATTTTAAATAGTGTGCAGATCCTATTAAAGGTACGTAGATGTTCATTTGGATCTTCCTTCGGCGCACCACTAAATTGGCATTGATTAGTCACCATGTGTAGAATTTGTCCTTTGATTTCATAATCTGGCGCATTAATGTCTGGATGAGTAATTGCGTGACCTTGGCCAGTGCGTTTAGCTCTCATTCGGTCTTCCATACTTAAAGGTTCCAGATTCTCCATAATTGAATTTGTTGAATCGGTATCACTAGATGATTCTGATTTAATGGTTCGTTCCTCAACAATCTCTGTTTGAATGATTGGTGGCTCCGGAGGAAAGTTTAATGGTTCAGGATCTACGAACCGTTCCTGAATATTCTGCGGATTCTCAATTGTGAGGTTGGGTTCAAAAAATGGATTATCGGAAATTTGAACTGAAGTACTTGGTCGACTGGATGACGATTCTAAAGAAAAATCAACGGCGGTTATATTTGCTAAATGTCTTGATCTAGTTACAGGTGGTGAACGTACAAAAGGTGGTGAACGTCTTGCTCGGTGCATTCACTGAATATCCTATTAGTTTTTAAAAGGAAAGAAAAATTATAATAAGTTATCCAATCAATAGAGTTTTCTGATTTTGCCCACGTTTCGAATAGCCAAAAGATGCAGCAGAGGGGCAGGATTCGTTTGGTCTCAATATAATTGAGGACTGTTTGGCTCCAATAACCCGGTCCACGTACAAATCCAACTATTACTACGAACCAGAAAATTTTGATGTCTATCAATTTAACCACTTAAAATAAATTTTCGTAATTTTAAGAAAATTAGATAAGAAGTAGAATAAAAATCTATGTCCTAAAAACTAGAATGGCGAGAAATAAGAGAGAAAAAGAGTTCGTCGCAAAAGGTCGAAAAAGAAAAATGGTTGAAAAATAAAAGGTGACGGAAAAATAAAAGAAACTTATAAAAACTTAAAAATACTTGACTAACCTAACCTTATTACTACAACTAACTTAAAATTATAATCGCAAATTGAAATTACTAATTGGAATGATAATTGATACATAGTAAAAGGTGTCTAAAAATATTAAAGCTTACAGGAAAAACTAAATCCCAAATGGAAATAACTTAAAAAGAAACTAAAACTTAAAAAGGCGTCGCAAAATTCTAAAGCACCTAAAACTTAGTCTAAGGAATAGACACTTAAGGGATTTTACGGCAATCCTAAAAATTCTAGAAATAAAAATGAAACTACGGCAAAAACTAGACTTAAAACTAAGCACGAATGATAAAAATACAAAAATTACGCTAAAAATAAATAAAAGATACAAAATATAAAAGTTAAAAAAGTTTATAAAAATTATTAGTTTATTATAAAAATATTGTTTTGGTATTTTATATAATAAAAGTATTAAGTTTATAAAATATAAAAAATAATTATAAGTAATAAAAATTAATTAAACTAAAACTTAAATATAATAATTAATAAAAACTAGGGTTTAGATAATATTAATTAAATAATACCCGTAATAAATGCGGAATTAGGGTTCGTTTGTGGCCTGGTCAACCCCTTCATGCGAGTCGCATGGAATAAGGGGGTGGGTCATGCGAGTCGCATGACCTGCCTTGCAGGTTCAAATCAGGGGGTCAAATGACAGGTTCAACGTAATATTTAATATTTTATTTTCTTTTTTTCTGTTTTAAATTTAAATAAAATATATATATAATTAAAATAAAAACTTAAAAATAAACTTAAAATACTTTATAATTTTGTAAAAATAAAAGAAAAACTTAAAAATATATTTAAAATACTTTTTTTTTATATTAGCGTTGCGCTTCCGGCTTTTAAGATGATCCCCGGCAGCGGCGCCAAAAATACTTGATGTTATGCGAGGTGTATATAAAATAGCTTTATATTTTACTAGGAAAAACTATTAAATACGATACAATTTTACACAAGATATTTATTTATTTATAGAATGGATATACTTAAACCTTGCTACAACACTTATAGGCAGTGTACCTAATCGTACATTAGTGTAGTTTTTAGTAAGTCCGGTTCGTTCCACAGGGAAATCTTTAAACAAAGCTCAACGCTATATTAGTTTACTTTTATAAAAATACAAATATATATAAGTAATATTATTATTATAAAGGGGGGTTTTTACCGTTTAATGACCGGTTTGTCGATTTTAAAACTTTAGTCGCAGTTAAAACCTAATGTAAAATATAAAATAAATACAAGACTTAAATTAAAGCGTAAAGTAAATAACGATAATGAAATTGCGAATAATAAAAGTGCGATAAAATAAACTTGCGATAATTAAAAAGTACGATAATTAAAAGTGCGATTAAATAACAATAAATAAAAGTGCGATAATTAGAATTGCAATTAAATATAAAATGAAGGAAATTAAATATGAAATAAAAGAATTATGCTTATTTAAACTTCCGTAATCATGATGTTTGACGTGTTGATTTTAGTTTTATGCCCATGGGTTAATTGTCCTTTGTCCTGGATTATTTAATATGTCCGTCTGGTTTTTGTCCATAACAGTCCATCAGTCATAAATATAAAGTGCGAGTGTCCTCGTCAAATTATTCTTATACCCGAAGTTAAATATTCCAACTAATTGGGGATTCGAATTGTAACAAGGTTTTAATACTTTGTTTAATGAATACACCAGGTTATCGACTGCGTGTAAACCAAGGTTTTACTACTTTGTTAACAATTACACCAATTACCCTTGAATGTAATTTCACCCCTGTTTTAATTATTCTAGTGGCTATTAATCCATTCCCGTGTCCGGTTAAATGAACGATTATTCGTACATATAAATACCCCGCCCATCGTGTCCGATCGAGTGTATATGGTAATTTATAGGGACGCCCAATTGTAAATCTTTATATTAACATTAACAAATTTTCATTTAGTTAAACAAATATAAAGCCCATTAATAGCCCATAGTCTAATTTCCACAAGTGTCGTTCTTTTGTCCAAACCTCAATTATGGTACAAAGCCCAATTACCCAATTTTAGTAATTAGCCCAACATCATGATTACTTCGTTTTAAATAAGCATAATAATAACTTAGCTACGAGACATTAATATAAAAAGGTTGAACATAACTTACAATGATTAAAAATAGCGTAGCGTTACACGGACAGAATTTCGACTTACACCCTTACAACATTCGCTAACATACCCTTATTATTAGAATTATAATTAAAATTAAAATTAAAATATAAATTATATATATATATCGTATATATGAGAGAGAGATATATTTTCTATGTTTTAAAAACGGATCACGAAGTCGCTTTAAATAGAAGGTGGCCTAGAAAAGGTACTCATGCGAGTCGCATGAGTTTGGGCATTAGGCCATGCGACTCGCATGGCCGTGATTTCCAGCTCAGGATCATTTGTTTTCTAGCTTGCCGACATAATAAATAAATAATATAAATATATAAATAATTTTAATAATTATTTATATATTATATTATATTTATATGTATAGTTGAGTAGATATTTTTGGTCCGTTACGTCGGGCGTTTCTTCTAGGCTCAGGTCCCGGTTCCGGATTTTCGGACGTCTTCGCGTATTATTTTAAATCGCGTACTTTGCGTCTTGTAACTTGTACTCTTGTCATTTTGAGACGTTCCTCATCAATATTTTGAACCTTTTTAGTTGTATCTTGTACTTTTTAGCTCTTTGGACCTTTTTGTCTTCAATTTGTCGAATCTGCCTTTTGTCTTCACTTTTTAATATTTAAACGAATATTGCTTGTAAATCGAACAATACCAACTAAAATCTTGTCTTTCCTGGGGAATAATGCTATAAAATATGTGTTCATTTTTGGCATTATCATGTATATAGCAAAAAGATTTCCGTAATTTACGGTGGGAATTTAGGAAAAGTGTTAGACAAAATCTATTGGGATAGATACGATAAGATATAATAAGATATGATGTGTCTATACTTTAATAATGGCAGTATGACGTGTTGAGAACATAAAGTGATAAGTATGTAATCTAATAATCTTTTGATTAAAGACTTTCAATTCGTATACTGTGATAGCCCAATGACATTTTTCGATTCGCAAACCGATGCATGAAGGCATAAGGCATATAGGTATGTGATATAATAGGGAGTTATATACGTTTGATTGTGAGTAGTAACAATTATAAGAGTTTCAAAATCATGGATAATATTTCATGTAATACATATGTAATACACATAACCATGATAGATGACTTATGAATGTCAAGAATTTCTGAAATCATTGTGTCGCATTTAGATGTGGTGGTGTAATTGGATAGTACTTAGGAAAGTGAGCAGAGTTCTTAGATTAGCTCGGCATTCTAAGATAAGTAAAGTTTCTAAAGTATAATGTAGCATTTAACAGTTAAAGGCAACAATTAAAGGCACTATGGTCAAGGAAAGTTGTAGTCCTACATTAGGAAAGAGACTTTGATTAGAATCTTTAAGTCAAGTTTGGTAAAGCATGATTGTTAAGATTATAAGGCAATCCTAATTGCTTTAAGTCTAAGGCAGGAAAGGTTATAGTTTCCTAGATTGCTAAGGCACCCTAGCTAGCAAGTAAGGCACACATAAAAATGCAATCCTGGTTCTCTATAACAGCCTGGTTATGCTCTGATACCAATCTGTAACGTCCTCCCAATAGGGTCTGGAAGAAACGTTACTAATATCAAATAAACCAACATATTATAATACGAGAACAATACTAAATGATAAAATTAACTGGAATGAGTACGCAGCGGAAAATGAAATGTCGTTACAAAAGAAATATGTAATTGTTTAAATGCAGTAGTAATAAATGCGATAATCTCTTGATCCTATGTCCAAGTAGCATCACATAAGCAGTAGATAGGAAAGCTTGAATTAAACATCACTTGAGACAAAACATGCTAAAGTGTCAACCAAAAAGGTTGAGTGAAGTTCATAGGTTTAACAAAAGTAGTTATCGTTGTTTTTAGACCACAAGATTTAGTTGTAAAGTTGATCTCCCGCAGGATCAAAAAGTAGATCTCGCAGATCCAAAAGTTATGCCAGTGCGTGATATTTAGACTAAACATTCAAGTTTGCCCCATGACAAGTTGTGTCTGTCCTTGTCGGTTTAATTTCATTATCAAGTAATACAAAGACTTAGTCAAATGTATCGGGGACGTTACTCCCGATAGGCCTACCCCCAATAAATAAGCATGCCGCAGCACTTAAAAATATCACTGTAGGGACTTAGTCGGACATAGCCGGGTATAGCATAGTTTTAACAGTTGGTACTTGTGTCTAAATTGTAAATAGTAAAAGCAGCATGTGTCTCACCCCAAAAAGTTAAATAAGTTTGCTAGCAATAAAGAGTGGGGCTATGAATTCACCTTAGTAAGTAGAGAGAGAGTTATTCCTCGGAATAAAGAGTTGAACGAGTGAGCAGGAAAGTCAACCTATTGACATTTAAGAGTAGTTAAGTGTTTTGCCCATGTTTAAGTTTAAGTATGTGTTTAAGTATAGTTTGTTTTACTAAGTTTCTATTCCTAGTAAGTTACTATTTTTATAAAGTTTCCATTTTTAGAAAGTTTCTTATTTTACTAAGTTTCTATGACTAGAGAGTTTATACTTTTATGAGTGTTTTCCATTTTAGGATACTTGCTGTATTAGATAAGCTTCCAATCACCCCTTTCCCTTCGAATGGCTAATTTAGATCTAGGGGCTTGAGCCATAGGACCCTTTAAATCGGAAATCCAAACCCTCTGCCTAGAATCTCGTAGAAACCATTCGTCAAGAAAGTTCGAAGATCTATACATCTCTAATACATATCCCAAAATGTTTTTGTGCTACAATATAAGTAGTAGGTTATAGGTGCTAGTAATAGTAATAGTGTATACATGTTAAGTACTAGTATAAGTAGTATTAGGGTTTAAGGTTTTAATATGTATATATAATTCGTATATGTATTTATATATATATAAAAATATATTTTTTTACATGTATATATGTATATATAAATCTAGGTGTGTTTATGTATATACTTATGAATAACAAGTTTATAATATGAATATGAATTAACAAAGATTAAAGTTTATGTAAATAGTTTAGGGTTTATGTTATGCCTTTGAAGATTCAAGATAATTAACAAAGAAAAGATGAACACGATGAAGATGGAAGATCAAAGCCTTGAAAATCTCGAAGAACTCCTTGAAGATTCTTGAAGAACACGAAGAACAAGCTTGAAGATCCGAATACCACAAGAGAGGGAGAGGGAGAGATTGTTTTGAGAGAGGATTTTGGTGTGATTTGTGAATGAGAAACTAGGAGTCTAGGAGTGTTTATATAGTGCAAGTATAAGAGTGTTAGTCAACATAAGGATGTTCTAATTAATGATTTTATTTTGTTTTATAATTTTTAGTCAACAAAAGGTGGTACTAGTTTATAATTAGTCAACATAAGGATGTACTAGTTTATACTTTATTTTTAGTCAACATAAGGATGTAATTGTTTAAGATTCTTTAGTCTCATTATTATTACTATTATTATTATTATTATTATTATTATTATTATTATTATTATTATTATTATTATTATTATTATTATTATTATTATTATTATTTACATTTACTACATGATAAGTATTATTTTCTTTTTACTAATTCATGACTTGTATTTATTTTTATTTAGTTCCCAATTATTTTATTATTTATATAAATGTCGCTTTTTATTTATTACTTATAGATTAATAGTTATAAATAATATTACTGAAATGCATAAATTTTAATTAGCAGTGAGTGTCGAATACAAATTTATTATTTGGTCAACGTTAAATTGATTGTGTATATAACAACCCTTAAATAATTAATACGTATAGTCAGACAGTAAACCCTAGGGTCATTTCAGTAATTTCAGAAGTCAAAAAGTGAGGGTTGTTATACATTATCAGGTAAATGACATTACTTGGACAAGCGATGTAAGGCTTTTCAAGTATACTATGAAGAAGACATGCGCAATCCAAGACGCGCCGAATGAAAAGATCGAGACTTTTACGAGGGTGCGATAAAAAAATTATTGTATGTGGGAGCAGAAAACGTGGGCGTTTAAAGAAGTTTAGGAACTTTTGAAAGACATATCGAAGTGGCTTACGCCTAATCCAGTTGGTGGAGTTGTTATTAGTAAAGGTTTGCGTGATGAGGATGAATAAGACGCGGTCCGTACGATTGATATCACAGATGATCAAGCTGATGCACTTTTTGGTGATGATCCAATTCCAGGCCCATGGGAAGGATTCGAGCAAGGAAATCGGCTAGTAGTTCCGCATCTTCGGATGCGATGACAAGCTCCCGTGGAACAAACTCTTCAAGATTTATAGAGTTAGTTGAAGAAGTTAACGAGTACAGGACCACGGTGGCACAAAAAAAGATTGTACAAATGGACACAATCACTTGGACGAAACGTATGAAAGGTGCGACCGATGCTACCTAATTTATCGCATCAATTAAAAGTTTAAACATCAAGAACCAAAGGCAAATGAAACGTGTTCAGAAGTCGAAGAAACAATTGCTCGAAGAGTACAGTGACTTAATCTAAATTTCGGATGAGGATGACGAGTAGTTTATTCTATATTATTATTGTATTTTTCACTTTTTATGAAATTTTAATTATTTTCTATTTTTAGTATTTGTTTAATTAATGTAATCATTTTAGTAATTTTAATTAAGTATGTTTTATTAATTTCTTTTGTCTTACTAATTAAAATATAATAATCTAACTAATTAAATAAAATAAAAACTAAAATAAATTATACACTAAGAAAAATAAAAAAAAATTACTCCACCCTATCCCTAACACCCCACTCAACACCTCATTGAATTAATTCGCAATTTACCAACACGCTTGCCACTGCACGTCAGCGTCGATAAACCCCTACTACCCTCCAACACGTTTACCACGTCAGCGTCAACCACCGCACCCCGCCCTCCAACACGCCTAAAATGCTCATCATCGAGGCCTTATAACTATGATTTCAATTTCACTCATTGATTTAAGTGATACTGGCATACTTTTCTCTCTTTTTAAATGAACCACTGATTTTATAGATTTGAATTTCAAACGTTAGTTGGTAACTAACTCGATTATCTCCCTTCTCCCTTATATATTACTAGAACAAAACAAACACCATTATGTTTACAATCTCCTATATATATATATATATATATATATATATATATATATATATATATATATATATATATATATATATATATATATATATATATATATATATATATATATATATAAACGAATGATGATTAATTATTATTATTATTATTATTATTATTATTATTAATATTATTATTAATATTATTATTATTATTATTATTATTATTATTATTATATTAATTTTATTATTATTATTATTTGAGAAAAATAACATAAACTCACATAGAAGGGATAACGTTTTCCAAAAGAAAATGTCTTCGACCAAAAAATACAACAAGATAACGAAAAAGCTCGTACTTATAAAACAACAACAAACTATAACCAAATAATAATAATAATAATAATAATAATAATAATAATAATAATAATAATAATAATAATAATAATAATAACTATTATTATTATTATTATTGTTAGTGTTGTTGTTGTTATTATCGTCGTCGTTGTTGTTGTTATTAATTACTCCCTCCGTTTCAAATCTATTGTTCACAGACCAAAAAATACACAGTATAAGAAAAAGTGACTGACACATGTACATTTTTGTTAACTTTTTTGACATACCAAATACATTTACCCATATTTTTGACTTATACGTATAAAGAATGGGGATAAAAGAACATTATAAAATTATTTTTTTCTTTTTATGAAAGTGAACAATTTAGGACATCTCTAAAAGGAATACAGGAGTATAGAATTGGAACCGATTGAGTATTACTTCATCCGTTTTAAAATAACTGTCCAACTTACTATTTTTGTTTTTGTCTTAAAAATAATGTCTCTTACCAAGAATAACATCGAAGTTCTAATATTGTCATTTTTATTATTGGGAAATGTGAATGTGATATTCAATATGGTAACTAATGCAATGGATACGCGAAACAACGAAGTTCATCGAAGTTCATCGCAATCAACTATACGCGAAACAGACACTTTTTAAAAAACGCTAAATCTTTCGGAAAATCTCGCATACATACACATACATGTATAATAATCAATCCAAATTAGCCGCATCATATTGATGGTTTCGCCCCTTTTTTACACGAATTTTCTTTTCGTTAAAAACGCGTATTCCATTTGGTACAATAGATAATAACCACGTGTCTCCAAACACCTCGTAGCAACGCGTTTTTAATTCTATATATACATAACGCTACATTAAAAAAAAAAGTGTTGCTGCCGCAGCATCGCGCGACCGGCTTTTTGCTAGTTAATACCATAAAGTGGCGAATGATATAAAGAAAGAGTTAAATTGAAGCATTATATCTTTCCGTGCACGTAGAGAGCGAGGTCTTTGGCGTGCGTTATTTTTAATATGATGAATACGTACATAGTTTTTAATTAATATATAATATATAATATTTATATTACTATATACTCCGTATAATATTTATTTATTTTTATGGTAACTAATGAATACGTACATAGTTTATAATTATGGTAACTAATGAATACGTACATAGTTTTTGATTAATAATATTTTTTAATTAATATATATAATCTAAAATATTTATATTACTCTACTTTATTACTATTTATACTTTATTATCAATTGTGTAAAATAAATATAAATATATTTTACTAATTCAAGAGAAAAAATAAGCATAAGCTGTTAATCTGTATTTTACCATACATGATCTCACGACGATGTATGCTTTACGTTTAATTTTTTTTAATTAGATAGACATAAGGATGATGAACACATGAAAATAAAAATTTTAAGATCACCTTTGTGTTTGAGAATCATATCACTAATGGTTTGTTAGTTAAAAGTCGTGTTATATGTTGGGGTGATGTTGAATTCAAAGGGTCTAAAAATGTGTGCATTTTTTATTTTATTTTTTGAACGGCGATATTTTTGTATCAGTAAATCATTTATTTCAACGATCCTTTCATTTGCACGTAACACACACGTTTGGGCGGAAACCCAAAACCGATAAACGGTACCCGGGAACACATCCATTCGATCAGTGTCAGGGTGGAGATCCGTGAACGAATCCGGTAAAACCTCCCTATATGGTCAATATATACCACCATTATTAGTGTTCAACTGGTTTAAAGAAAATCATGTCATCGCTAAGAATCGAACCCATAACCTCTCCCTATTCCATGACACAAAATACATAGGGGAACCTTGGGCTATGCCCGCAAGTTCTATAAATGTGTGTATTTAAATAATTTAAATTTAAATCTTATTTGTACAGTAAATAATAGTAATAAATTATAGTTGTATAAAAGTTGATAAATTCGCAAGATGGGTAACCGTCCAGAGTCCAAAAATTTAGAATGGTCCAAATTTTTTAATATATATACCGTTTTCTCAAATAAATCAATTAAATTAAATAAAAATTTTATTAATTAAAGTTGTAATACTATAACTTTGAATTGTTAAATACATTATAAGTAAAAATAGATAAATTTTCGTATAATTTACTTATATGTATTAAAAAATTATACGTGTATAGGGTTCATTTTTATTTTCACCAAATACCTACTAAATTATTGAGACTAAATTATTGAGACGACCATGCTTTTTAACAGTTAACCATGTTTTGTTGATAGCCTCCACCAATTTACAAGAATAGGGTACAAGTTGGTTGCAATATGTAACGTACACATGGATGCTTAGAAAATGAATTTTGATTTTTTTATGGGTGTTTTTGTAGTTAGCCATGAAAGCCGGCTGTGTATATTTATAAAAGGAGGCTATAGTGGTTAGAACTTAGAAACCATTCATAAAGAATAAATTTAATTTATATTCTTTTTGTTTGTTATTACTTGTTTCATTGTTGCTGTGAATTCTTATTTTTAATTTACATTGTTTATTTCTCTTAAACGAAAAAGAAATACGGCACTTGTTGAATATGTTGTCTATTCATTAATCTATTATCAATTTCTTAACCTCGAGTCATAATCTTTTGATTAAATTAATATAAGGGATTGAACTCCTGTTAAACTCATGCGTCCCCTCTTCGTTGTTGTTTTATGTTTTAAAAAAAAAAGTATCATATATTTTTCCATAAACTATCAAAGATGATAAACACGCATCTATGTCATTGATATTCTATGAAATGTGTATCAAAGGAAAATGGATAACATTTTTTGGGGTCTTATAGAACACGAACTCGGGGCGGAGTTGCTAGAAGGGGTTTAAATTTACCTAAATTTGAGTAAATAATTAAATTTATATCCCTTTTAAGTTATATACGATACGATTGAACATTTGGATCAATTAAATCGGAATTCCTAAAAACAATTATACATAAAGTGGTGAATGCCCGTAAAAGTTTGCATTATCACTTTACGTCACAAGAGTTTTTTTGATTCAAACCTCCAGTAATATATATTCGGCACAGAAAAGGGTCGAAAACGATCATTGAATAGTCCAATTAGACCGCCTACATCTGTGTAAAAATACTTCTTTTCTCAGATTTTTTTTTGAAAAGAAATTAAGTATTTATTAAATATAAATGAGAAAATATTTAAAATGGGAATACAAGTGGGTTGCCATTTGATCTGAAACCAGGTCTCCCAGACTCATTAGCGAGCCCAAGATTACATCTCGACCTATATACAACATACCTCGATATGAATACAAAATGAAAGGAAGCAAAACCTGTATAATAGATATGTCAAGATGCCCGACTCATAATGAAAAACAAATCTTCGAAAACGTCTAGCCAGGATCAAAGTTGTGATTATAAGGAATGCCTATCATGTTTGGAATAAGAATCCATTGCAACCAATCAATTATTTTGGATCTCGATCGGTTGGTAATCTACTCAAACGCCTTCACTTGAATCTCACTAATGATCTTAGAGAAACCCCAAGACACTTTACGAAAAATCATACTTCTCTACTCAGATTATTCTTTTACTCGTTCACACTTTACTCATAGATAATTTTGACCTTATTAAATTTCGTTCAAACTCCACCATTGCAAATACTAATATTCTTGAAGAAAAATAAGGGTCATTGTGTAACTTTTGGAAACGTAAAGGTATTATTTATGTATGTATAAAAAACAAGGAATGATATTGCAATTTTTATAAGTTATGGTCATGTTGTTGACGGTGGTCCATTAGGGATTGCATAATTGGTTCTTGTCAAAAAATGCACTACCTATACGACCGCCCATCATAATGTCTACCTCAACTCATAAGTTTTCTTCAAACGCCCTACATTTGATCGACATCCCCCTTTTTTTAGTGTAAGAAAAAATTCTTCTATACGTATTATGTAATGGTGAATTTAGAATTTTTTTTTCAACAAGACAAAATATTAGAAAATTAAAGAAAACAACATAATAGCTAAAGACGCCAGATTTTAACACTTAAATACGCTATAAAAATTCAGTTTCAGAGACGGCTGACCCAAGTTGTTTACGCTAGATCCGCCATGCGTGTACGTATACATATACACAGGAATCTTCCAATCTTGACCTTCAACTCCTTACATTTATTCACTTTTTCCTTTTGGCATTACAAGGATAAAGGTAATGCAAATGTTTAGCCAATGTGATTAATATAAAACCACACTGCCCCAAGTCTTGGAATGCATTTAAAGTTTGGTATTTTTATATTGTTTAAATTGTTATAATCTTGGCTCATTTATTTGTATTGTTAAAGTGAGAATTGAAAGCTCTTAGTTGGCATCCATGTGATCAAGTAATTTGGGCAGCTTTTGCTCACTACTCTGATCAATCATCATATAGTGCACCTCCCCTCCATTTTTTACCTAAATAAGAATACAACAAATATTTGGTACTTAAACAAGGCAGGCACATCAAGACATATTTAAATTACATAAATTACAAGCAGGGCCGGCCCTAGGGTAGAGCGGGAGGTGCGGCCGCACTGGGCATCACGAAATCAGGGGCATCAAATATTTAGGATCAGTTTTTGGAACATGTAGAAGAAAATTTGAAATTTTAAGTTGAGTTTTAATGGAGGTTGAAGGGTTAGAGAAGAAGATGAATCAGGGGAAAATGTCTTTATTTTCTAAAGCCGTGGGCCCTTTAGTTACTATATTCCAGTACTAGTTCAAGTATAACACAAGTGTGAGCCCTTTAGTTAGTGTATTGGTTTTCTTTTGTTACACCCAAATAAATACTGTAATACAGAGTGCTACTATTTAAAAGTTACTGTGTAGTAAAAAAAATACGGATTACAGCTCATAACTTCATGGGCCTACACTTGTAACTATTTTTTTTTTTTAGTTCGTATCATTTTTTGTTAATTTTATTATTCTATTGCTTACATATACGGAGTATGATAAATATTTTTATTTACTTCTTATTTAACTAAAATAGCAAATACTAAAATAAATGTTATTCCCTCCGTTTTATTTCTATTGTCCAGCATTTCTTTTTCGAATGTTCCAAATTAATTGTCCAATTTCATAAATAAAAGAGAATAATCTGGTAAAGTTAGTTTGTACCCCTATGTAATACATGTAAAACAAAAAGATAAGTAAAAAGTAAGGGGTAAAGCTGGAAAGTAAACAAAAAAGTATATGCGTCAGTCATTTTTTTTTAAACTTTGTGTTTTTGTATAAGGACAATAGATATGGAACGGAGGGAGTAATTTATCGAAACATGAAAAAACCGAATAAAGTACTTTCTATCATTTTAAGTGTAACATTATATGAGATTTTAATAAATATGTCAACACTGCATAATCATATATTTTAAGGTCTATTTATTTACTTTTTTTTTTTTACTTAAAACACACAAAAATTTAATTTTAAGCGATTTAATTTTGATTTTGTAATTTCAAGTTTATCGTTTAAAATATGAAGGGCATATTTTAGTCTTTCCGCACAGGGCATCAATATTTTCAGGACCGGCCCTGATTACAAGTATATCATATATTCACTGTAAAAAAAAATTTCTATAACCACCAAGATAATACATTAAACAGCTTATATTGCAATATGCTCAACCTCTTAATGCACAATTTTTGTGAATTTATTAAAGTATTTAGTATATGGTGGAAATATCATCACAAATACATAACTGCATTCAATCATAATGTAATGTAATGTAAAAAAGTTTGTTACTAAAAATATGAAACCGAATCCATAACAAATTTAATGTATCGAAGTAGAATCTGTCTAACCTATTTAACATAGTTAGCATATAGAAATTAATAGGGAGTATAACGTTTACTCAACCATAATATCTCAATTTAATAATAATACTACTTGTACTTGTTAGAGGAAAATCCGCTTTATGATATGAGCTAAATTAAAAGACAATAAAATGTTCCCAAGATCCAACAAGAAGAAGACTAGTTTACCATTTTAATTTCATAAAAGTGATGGATCCCGATGAATCTCTACTGTTACTAAATGTTTTGATTGAATATATTTTGGATAACATTGATCCCAAAGATATTGTTGCTTTCGGTTGAATTGCAAGAAGGTAATCATAAATTACTTTTTTCATTAACTTTCTTCCTATACATTTATAAGACTCATTAATAAACGAAGCACTAAAAACCTTAAACAAACACTAAAATTACTTTTTTTCATCAAATTTTTCCGTAAACATTTGAAGACTTTTTAATACACGAAACATTAAAAGCATTAACCTTTAAATTTATTAAAAAATATATATTTAAATAAAAAACCCTTTCCTCTACGTCAAATCGAAAAAATTGGTCATTTCATTTCAAGAACATTAATAAAACTGGTCTGAATTGGACTGGCTACTAGTCCAACTCCCGGTTCAAATTCAACAAGTTTAACATGCCGGTTAACTCATCGCAAATTTTCACATACAGATAGCTTAAAGACAGTATGATGTAAACATAATGTTTTAACTTGATGATCCACTTAATACAGAATTTAATAATAATGATGACTAATCTAAAACAAGTATGAAAAGGTCCATGCTTGCACCGGAAAGGGGAGCTTGCACGTTACTCCATATGATGATGCACAACAAGTTCAATGTCTCACACACATGGTAAAAATCTTAGTTATATTTAATTTTGTTTATATGTATATTCTCAAATACAAACCAAATCACATCTACCCTTTAACAAAAACAGGGAACTCTGTTTCTCTCTTTCTTTAAATAATAATAATAATAATAATAATAATAAGTTGCTTGGGGCCCCTAATATTGTTCTAAGCAGGCAAGTAGGTGTCTTTCCTCCTAATATTGTTCGGCCTTTAAATGGTGTTAAGTTGCTTGGGGCCCCCGCAAGTTCCGATCCTGGTTTTAGTAGTGAACTGGTGATGTAAAGGGTGACCAAGTCCATTGCGCTTATGGATAAGGTTGCTAAGCTTGATGATCCTCAGTGTGAGTTGTTGTTGCTTAGGGCATGTACGGGAGTTTCTAAACTCTACTTTTCCTTGCGTACTTGTCCTCCTAGTATATTTGAGGCGGCTCAACGCGCTTTCGATGGAGCCCTTCGATCTTCCTTGGAGCGTATTGTTACTGCTTCAGGGCCTGGGTTTGGTGATTGGCAGTGGCGGCTTGCCACCTTGCCATTTGCATTTGGAGGGCTTGGTGTTTATTCTGCGGGAGATGTTCGTCATTATGCTTTTCTGGCTTCTCGATTACAGTCTGCTGGATTGCAGACCAAGCTACTACGTCATGCGAGTATTGTTGGTCTTGGTCGTGCTTTTGAAGATGCATTGGGTCTGTTTAATAAAACAGTTGGGTTTGATATTTTAGGTAATCCGAGTGAGGTCGCTGCCCCAATACTCATGAAGAAATTGGCAGATGTTTATTTCACAAAGTTTACCGCTTCTGCAGAATCCACTTTTTCGTTATCTCCACGACAATCGGCCTTATGGAAATCACAGCAGAGTGATCACACCTCTGCTTGGCTAAGGGCAGTCCCTATTTTGGGGTTGGGTCAGACGATGGACGCAAAGACTTACCGATGTGTGTTGTGCTACCGGTTAGGTGTTCCATTGTTCTCTATCTCGACGGCATGCTCTGCCTGTTCAAGGGTTTTTACTGGGGATATTTTCGGGGATCACGCGGTGTCTTGTGCTGGTATGGTGGGTATTAAGCATCGACATAATATTGTCCGGGATTCCCTTGTTGTTGTTTGTTATCGATCTGGGATTTCAGCGAGAAAGGAGGTTGACATTGGGTTGTCTGGAGGGAACGACAGGGCCCTCAGACCTGCAGATGTGTTACTTTATTCCTGGGATTGTGGTCGCGATGTTTGTGTTGACTTGACAGGATCTTCTCCTTTGACACAGTCTGGGCTTTCTGACTTTGTCCCTGGACGTGCTGTGATTGATGCGGCTCGTCGGAAGCGGGTCAAGTACGAATCTAGTTGTCTGGCGATTGGTTATGGTTTCATTCCTTTCTCATTTTCTTCCCTTGGGGAATTAGAGAAGGAGGCTGTTTCTTTGCTAAAGCGGGTTCAGAAGAGTTCGATGGCGCAAGATATTGGTGCCGGTGCTGCTGCTCATATTTTTACTAGGATAGGTTTTGCTATTGCTAGAGGTGTGGGGCCCAGATTGTCTCTAGGCTTCCCACTAATTTTTTGTAAGTTTTAAAACTTTTAAGTTTATTATTATTATTATTATAATAATAATAATAATAATAATAATAATAATAATAATAATAATAATAATAATAATAATAATAAATTACTGTTATTAATTTAATTAATTTATAAAATAAAACTTATAACTACAACTGTATTAAAAATCACCCACAAAGAAACATACAATTGTTTAAACCTCCTTCAATTTCTCTCTCACATTCACTCATATATAAAAATTCCATACTTGTTGTATCACTTCTTCCTCAATTGGGTATTCTTTTTTTCAACTTTCTTGTATGTATATGTGATTCCCACTTATCAAGACCAACACTCTGCTCTTGAAGATTTTAACTTTCAGCCTTTTTTCAAACATTTAGTATCACTTTTGGCAATTGGTTGTAATTAATGTTTGTTAAAAGAACAGAATTCATTTGGCAGATAAAAATGATGATGAAGAATGACCCATTCCTTTAAAGGTCTGATTTTGCTGTTATTTTTTTTAGTTATCATTTATTGTTACTCTGTCTTTTGATCAAACTTTGATTTGGGCTCTGTGATTTTGCAGTGTTAATTAATGTTTAAGTTGTTGTGAAGAATTTTGTGTATAAAGATGAATACTAGAGTAAAGACAAATTTAAGGTCCATGAAAACAACTTCATTTAAAGATCCAAAGGTAATTAATTTAAGTTATTTGTATCATACTTTTATTGCACATGATTAGCTACAGTTTAGAAATATGTAACTTAATTCCCAGATGGGGTTTTTGTCTTCAATTATGATGAGTAAAAGTGATTATAAGTTTTTGTGAAGTATTTATCACATAATTGAAAAAAGTTGTTTACTTTAAATCTTATCCACATGAAGTGTTTTAGTGCATCCTGATTCTTTTCTTGTTGAAGGTGACTGTAATGTTCTTTACTTATTACTTTATTTTATTTATCTCTGTATTTATTTATATTTATAAAAAAAGGTTGATAACATGCAAATGCAAATGGAGACTATGAAAACAAGCACAAGCAGAAGAGGTTCAATTAGAGAGAGAAAAATAGCATTGCAACAAGATGTACATTTCTGTCATCATTGACTTTTTATTTGATTTAGTAATAGTTGGTATCCAATAAAATTTTCAATTATTAATTTCTTGTGTGTTGGTCTTGTTTTTTGTCACAATTATTTCAGGTTGAGAAGCTAAAAAAGAGACTTAGACATGAAGAAAATGTTCATAGAGCTTTAGAAAGAGCATTTACAAGGCCATTGGGAGCGTTACCACGGTTACCGCCTTATTTACCTCCTACGGTAAGTATTTTTATCTCAATAATTACAGTTACCATTTAGAGAATGCAAAATGTAACACTTAAAGCTACGTTTAAGTTTACTATAATTAAGTTTATAAACTCAGTTGAATTAATTGTAATTCATAAATATTCTTTTTCAATACTGACCTTTTTTTAAATTTGGTATCAAAATTTATTCATGTTAACTTTTTTTTTTTTTTTTAAAGGCAAGTAATATATATAGATATAAAATGTTACAATGAGATATGAGCAAGCTCAATTACATAAGATAGAGTGGTTTGCAAGGATAGCAAACCAAACACGAACAATAAAAACACGAAACTAATACGCTTAAACGTAATATTAAGAGCTATATCTAGCATTCTTCCTATTACGGAGTATTTTCATACAACAATGTAATTTTTTCGTTGCTATACCAACATTATGTGTACAAATGACGAATTTAATTTCTATTTCCTACGTCTTCAACTCCACTTAACATTCTCATAAACTTATCATGGGCATTGGTAGACATTGGAGCTTCTAGCAGAAGTTGCAGTTTTAGAAGAAGAGGTTGTTAGGCTTGAAGAACAAGTGGTTTATTTTAGGCAAGGCCTATATCAAGAAGCTGTCTACATTTCATCCTCAAAAAGAAATCTTGAAAATTCACTTGATTTTCAAGATTCAATAGATTGTAAAAATAAGGCTCCTAAGTTGTCACCTCAAATTGAGACAAATCCATCCACACCTGCTATAAAAATTTCACATAGCATTTCAGGTATAATTTACTATTTCTTGAAAATAAATAGTTTTAGTGAATAAATAATAAACTGATTTTTAATTTATTATTTTTAATAATGTTGGTGGGAAAAGAGCACCAATCATCAAAGGCTATTAAGAACAGGATACACTCGACGGATCCAAAATCTCAAACGCCTAAGAGATCACCTGCTGATTCTAAGTCAGCAGCGAAGCGTTTAGAACCTAGAAAATTACAGGTTTAGAATTTTTAACTATTTGAATAGACTTGTTTATATTTAATTTAATAAACTGGTATCAGTTATAACAATTTTTGGTTCAGTTTGAAGGTAAAGTAATGGATGGTACAAATGTAGAGGGAAGAAACAATTTGATGCAAGAAAAAGGACTATTAGCATCATCATCAGTAGATGATGATCCAAACAAGATTTCTGAAAGTATTTTAAAATGTTTGTTAAACATTTTCCTGCGAATGAGTTCGACAAGAAGTAAAAGCATAACAGAAAGGCTGCCTTCATTGACTTCAGTTGACACAATGGAAGAAACAGAATTCAAGGATCCTTATGACATCTGTTTTGATTTCGAGAAAAGAGAAATTGGCCCGTATAAATATTTATACGCTATTGAAGCCACCTCCATCAACAAAAACGGCACGACAAATTCTATATTTTTGATACAAAGATTGAAGTAAGTAGCAAATAATGATCACATTTTATTTACATATTTTTCTAACATTATGATCAACTTCTAATGGTACTCTTGATTTTTTAGACTCCTGCTTGGGAAGCTTGTATCAGTCGACTTAACTAGTCTCACCCATCAACAAAAGCTCGCTTTTTGGATCAATATCTATAATTCGTGCATGATGAATGTAAGCGTTATGCGTTAAATATTTAATATTGAGCTAAAAATTTGGAGAAAAAATATACTAACATATTTGGAAGATGCAATTATATATCAGGCATCTCTTGAACATGGAATCCCAGAAAGTCCTGAGATGGTGGTTCAACTAATGCAAAAGGTAATATATTGTCACATAATTAAAATTTATAAAAAACCATATGCACAAATTTTAACTATAATATATAATTTATATAATGTCTTCCTTACTTGACAGGCAACTATAAATGTTGGAGGACATTATTTAAACGCAATCAGCATCGAACATTTTATACTGAGACTCCCTTATCATTCTAAATATGTAAGTTGATTTAATTCGATTACTTGTCGTGGTCCAATTCTGTATCAGATAACATTTAATTTTGTACAATCGATTTCTTGAAATATTATCAGACTTTCGCCAAAGGTGTAAAAAATGATGAGATAACCGCAAGAAGTGTGTTTGGGCTGGAATTATCAGAACCATTAGTAACATTTGCACTCTCCTGTGGAAGCTGGTCCTCCCCTGCTGTAAGTTTTTTTTTTCTAAAAAAAAAAAAAAAAGATTATTATGAACCTAACAAAAACTTTGATCTTAAAAATGAAGGTAAGAATCTACACGGGGTCTCAAGTTGAAAATGAACTTGAATTAGCGAAAAAAGATTATTTACAAGCTGCAATTGGGATTTCAAGCACAAAGAAGATGGTGGCGATTCCTAAATTATTGGATTGGTATATGCTCGATTTCGCCAAAGATATTGACTCGTTGATGGATTGGGTATGCCTTCAATTACCAAATGAAGTCGGAAAACAAGCAATGATGTGTCTCGAAAGGAATAAAAGCGTTCCGTTTTCAAATTGTCTTCGGGTAATACCTTACGAGTTTAAATTCAGGTATCTTTTGCACAAATAAAAATAGTTTTTGCATTCATCTTATTAGAGATATATATTCTTGAGGTATAGATTTGTACACAGTTTGTTATATAACACAAATGGAAGTAGATATTTATATAAATCCATGCACCACCAATGTAAGTATCATTCATTATGTTGATTAATTTGTTATAAAAAGTTTTAGTTTCTGAGATGTCGTTAAAGCTAGATATCTGTTATAGAAACAAGTCGAGGGTTGTGAAGTTTAGAGATTTTGTAAGACCATTTGTATCCAGTTGTCTCCGGAACATTGTGACCGTGATGTGGCAACGGTGACTCCAGTTAACACTGCTACCGCGGCATCACCGGTAATGGATTGTCGACGTAAGTCACTTGATTGACTAAGGAGATGGCTGGCGTCAGGGGCACGTGGCACACCCTGATTGACAGGGCCGTCTTAACAATTCGAAGGCCCTAGGCGAAAACAAAAATGAGCCTTCACACACGTTTAATTTTTTAATACATATAAAAAGATAATACTTAAATTTATCAATTTGTATCTACTTACAATGCATTTAACTATTTAAAATAACAATATTACAACTTTAATTGACAATTTTTTATTAAACTAAATAGAATATTTTGATATATATATATATATATATATATATATATATATATAT
Source organism: Rutidosis leptorrhynchoides (assembly GCF_046630445.1). Taxonomy (NCBI): domain Eukaryota; kingdom Viridiplantae; phylum Streptophyta; class Magnoliopsida; order Asterales; family Asteraceae; genus Rutidosis; species Rutidosis leptorrhynchoides. The sequence goes on from NC_092336.1 coordinate 28,510,941, forward strand.
ATATATATATATAATTTTGGGCCCTTCAAACTTTTTGGGCCCTAAGCGGTTGCCTATCTTGCCTATGTCCAAAGACGCCTCTGCTGATTCAACGAATAATGTCCTCATTTTATTAAATTTTTTTACTTATTTAATTTAAGTCGGAAAATGAATAAAAAACAAAACTGGTGGATTCTTTTTGACACTCCCCACTAAACAGGGTCATACTGTGACATTTGTCACGTCACACTTAGAAAGTCAAAAAGTGCATTCACTAACTCCACGTCAAACATCAACACGATTCACGGTTAAAAATCTTCTAATGAAGAAGCTAGGCATAAAAAACTAGTATATTGAATTGAATGCGAACAATGAGATTCAGTGTTAATGTGTTATTCTCGGGCCCCTTTTGGGATTTTAGACTTGAAGTTACTTCATTCGGCATATTCGTCAGCAGTGGCGAAGCTTAATGATTGACATTGGGGTGACGAAATGTTTTTTGCAAAACATGTGATCTCTTATATATCAATAAATATACCTAAAGTTCAAAAATAATAATATCTAATAATAATAATAATTATTATTTTATAATAATAATATAATAATAATTATTAATAATCTATATCTATATCTATATCTATATATTATATTATATAAAAGAAAGTTTGTTTTATCCTAATTGTCATTATATCCGAATTACTAGCACAACATGACATGTGTAATTTACAGCTGTCAAAACTTCAATGGTTATGATTAAAACTAATTAAAGAAATTTATTAAATAACAACAACTTGGATGTCAATATAAATTAATAAATACATTGATTTAACAAAAAAAAAAATAAATAAACAAAACAAAACTCCCCGGTCCTTTTTTAACAAACCTCATCTCTATCTCTATTCCCTTTCCAATTTCACGATGTTATATCAATCGATCAAAGGATAAATTTTTTGTCATTAATAGTTTTTATGACCATCGTTAACAAAAAACAGTGAAGTGTGAAAGGAAAAGCAATGGACTTTTTCCTGAGTAGAAGTGTATCATAGGAGATTCAGGGAGAAGATCCAAGTGTTTCAAACCATATATGTTTATTTATATTATTAATTTAAATCCCTTTTGTTGTGTTTTCGTATTTTTGGCTATAGTCTATATGCCTCTATATTTATTTTTAACCGAACGTACTAAATCATATGCTCACTCATCCAATAGATATTTTAAGGAATTATTGTTGATTTTCCAGTGTAAGTTAAAGTTCGTGTCTTTTACTTCTATACGGAACCCAAATCAATAAAATAAGAGAACTAAAGAAAAAAAAATACTATATATGACACTTCTTATGAACTCTAATGTTTTGATAGTATTACATAGTCTTTAATTGTTGTAGCTCCTTATAGAGTATAAAGTCTATATCTATATCTATCTATATATAACTAATTTGCAACTATTTTTGAGCAGCCGTACAACGCACGGGCTCAAAACCTAGTAATAATAATAAACAATCATTGTGATTGAGCAAATTGAATGAGCAAATGGCTAATAATAATAGACGAGCAAATGGCTAATAAGATGACAATAAATTTAGTAATATAATACTGTAATTAAATTTATAATAAATAATAATACTATAACACGAGTAAAGATGCGATAAATTTAAATAAATTATACTACATATCATTAATCATTAATTTAAGAATAGAGGAGAAGAATCTGTAGACAATTTACAAGTGATTTTCACGATAATCAATAACTTAACTGAATGCCTCGTTAACTGATTTTTTTTGGGTTGGGGATTTTTGGGGGGGGGGGGGGGGGGGGGGGGGGGGGGGGGCGAGATTTTAAATTTGTCTTATATAGTCCCTAAAAAAAACTTAATTGCTACTTGGTACAAAAGTTTTTGGGGAGGCTGGAGCCCACCCCTGTCCTTTATATCCTTCGCCATTGTTCGTCAGCCACACCCTTGTGTCAGTATATACATAATGCATACATGTAAATTATTAAATAATACGAAGTAATATATAAATTATTACATATAAATATATTAAATATATATATACTGATATATTAAAAAAAATCGAGACGTAAGCAATACTTTATACGGTACAATCTATATCTATCTATCTATCTATCTATCTATCTTCTCTACCTCTTACAAAGCGTGAAGGTCTCTGCTGACGTGTCACGCTATCCATTTTTTAAGGCTTTATTTTCCACTTGTAAATTTCACAGTTAATCAAGATTTATTAAGTTAATTACTAAAAAAACACGCGTCTCTGTTACAATCTCTAATTAGGCGTCTTTTAAGTTTTAACAAATACAATATACAAACCCACACAATTTAGGGTTCCGCCACTTTGCTAATTACTTAACAATTAGGATGTCTGCTAACAATTAGGGTTTCAGATTCATTCATAAACAAACTATTCATAATCATCTTCATCATACAAAACACAACTTCATCTTCATCATACAAAACACAACCGCCTTCATCTACATCTGCGATTTTACATCATTAGGGTTCCGCTACTTTACTAAATTCAGATGGATATTTTAAATCTTTGTAAGCATTACAATTGTTATTTAACTAATATTTTCTTAATTTTGTATTTGGTGATTTTCTATATTTTATTTTGTATACGATTATTTCATCTTCAAGATCGGAATGATTAGTAATGTTTTTCATTCAATTTTGATTTAAACAACTTTATCACTATTTCATCTTCAGGCATTATGTTTCATGTTCAATTTATCGTCTGGCTTCATGGGCAGGAAAAGATTGAGAGTTTTGGTGAGACCTAACGAGCTAATAATATAAATGGTCCTGTTTTTTTATGTTTTGTTATGCATCTTTATATGCTTTCTTTGTTATTTAAGAAATATTCAAAAAGGTTATGTTATGGACGTTTTTCAGGTTGGAGTTTACCATCTAAGTCATGTGAAGTTGAGGATGCAATCGTGCTCGAACATTTGACTAACAGATTTTGAAGTAATATCCCCCTTTGCTAAACTTGACTTGATTTTTTATTTTTTGGGATTAAATGAGAACGGGTCAAATGAGTCCGTAGTTACCTAATGCATACATCTAAAATGGATCAATAGTTGCCCAATTCGTATTATCTAAAATGGGGCAATAATTATGTTTGCACCAATGTACTTTGCTTTCTATGTACATATATACTACATTTGATGGGTTTGTTGCTCGTATTATATGTTAGATAGTAAGTGAGAATCCTACTAAGTGAGAATTGTACTCAAAATATGCAATTGCTTCATCTTTATGCTTTAGAGTCGTGCTATAAATCAGAATGTCAATGTTTATGCTTTAGAGTGGTGCTATAAATCAATATTTATGTCACTACAACAAATTTGCTATTTAACCACGCATAAATGTACACACTTTTAAGAAGTGTGTACTTTTTTGTTAAATTCCTCACACTTGTAAATGTGTGTAAATGTATTACACTTATAAGTGTAGAATATCATTATAGTTTCACACATAAAAGTGTAGGGAAAAAAGTGCACACTAATTTGTGTGTAAAATTATAAATATAACCACACTTAAGAGTGTTAAGTTGATTTTGTCGCACTAGATTTGTTCACGCTCCCCCTTGTGTGAAGAAATGAGGTGTAACAAATTTTACTCACATATTTAAATGTGATTAAATTTGTGTTTGTACACACTAACAAGTGTGAACAAACTTTTTCAACAATTTTAAGTGTGAAATTTAAATAACATTCAACATTTATAAATGTAACAAACTTATACATATTTATAAGTGTGAGGAATTTGATAAAAAGCTCACACTTTTTTACAAGTGTGTAAAAATATGCGTGAACAATTGATAAATTTGTTGTAGTGTGTGGTTTGGGTTCTAGAAGATTATTGTGGGCATAGGTTGCTACAGGTACAATATAGGTTGCTGCTTATACAATATGGGTCATAAGTGCTATGTTGCTACTGGTACAATATGGGTCATAACTGCTATGTTCTTGGAAGATTAGTGCTATGTTCTGGAAGGTTTCTTAAAGTCAACTGTTATAATGGATCAATTTATTATCAAATGTTATATTGGTATTGAAACTCATTTTTTTAATTCGTCTAAATTGCATAATCAACATAAAGATTATAGTTAATGATGGGTGTCACTCATACAGTTTTTGTTCATCTTCAGTTTTGCTACTGCGAATAAATTATGATGGGTTACAACCTGCTTTACAGTCACTCTTCCTTTACTTTCAAGATCTGTACCCGCTTTACAACCTGATACTAAGCTATTTGTGTTGGTTAAAGCGATTGCTTCAGCTGTGATTCTTGCAACGGGATACATGCATGTATTACTGGATTCATTTGAATGTTTGACATCCAAATATTTGCCTGAAAAATCATGTAGTAAGTTCCCATTAACAACGTTTATCGTCATGTTATCCGTTGTATTGACACTAATGATTGATTCGTATGCGATGAGTGGGTACAAGAAATGCTGTAAACCCGATCAAAAATTGAAAATTTCGGGTCATTGCCATGGTGATGGTTCGTCTGGGCCAGAGGACACAGCGTCACAGTTGAGATGCTACCGTGTGGTTGCTCAGGTACCTAATTAAATTAAGTGTACTTATAATTTTAATATTTAGTATTTAATTTTATATTTATTTATGGCTAAAATGTGACTCCGTATATTTATCTATAAGTGTCCTGTATGGCTGTATGTATATGTAAATTATCTAATGATTTTTGTAAATGGTTACTTTTGAATATTACTTATCATATATTGTTGAATGAGCATGAGGAATTAGATCAATTCTTAGGCTAACTTGTTCTTACGCTTAAATATCAATTCTTGAATGTGACTTTCTTGAATTTTTTAAATGTGACTTTTTTTTTATATTATGTTGCAGGTATTAGAGCTTCGGATAGTTGTTCATTCGATTGTGATTGGGCTATCGATGGGTGCATCGAATAATCTATGCACCATAAAACCTCTTGTGGCTGCAGTATATTTTCATCAATTTTTTGAGGGTATGGGCCTCAGCGGTTGCATTCTTCAGATTATTTTTCCTTCAAATATTTTATTTTTTAATGAAGTTAAAATTATGAGTTCTGATACATTTACTTAAATGATTAAAGACGAACTATGAAATGAAGATGAAAGTAGCACTGGTATTTTTCTTTTCAGTGACAACACCCTTCGGGATAGCAGTTGGGATCGGGTTATCAAATGTGTACCGTGAAAATAGTCCAACGGCATTGATAGTAGTTGGAGTGCTAAACACAGTTTCAGCAGGGCTGTTTAATTACATGGCACTGGTGGATCTATTGGCATTAGATTTTATGGGGAAAAAGCTGAAAGATGACATGAAACTTCAAGCATTTGCATATGTTGCTGTAAATTTAGGAGCTGGAGGCATGTAAGTGATGGCTATTTGGGTATAATTCCTTTCAGGTGTTCTTAAACTTTTTGTTACTTTCCTTTTTTTTTTTTTTTTTTTAGGGGATGTGTAAATGTTAAGTTAGTCATTGATTCATTTACATCTCAAAGGTTGGTTAATTCAATTTTATTCCATGTGAAACCTGGTCTTTGAGGGCTTGAGGCTATGGCGTATCGTCTTTTAGTGCACATCATAAATATTTATAGTTTTCGAATTCAATTGTGAAGGGTTATGTGCAACTTATATAATTTCAAAGGTCCACATAATCTTTAGCAAATCAGTTATTTCCACTTTAGAACCACGGACACATACACTGGAACATATGTTACCAAATTACTCATTCGATGTAGGAAACAATCTACTTATAGTGTTTCTAATTTGATTCTTTAGTCATAGCATAATAAGTCTCGAACAAGTTCTGCTTACAGTTTTAGTGCATTTCTTACCGTTTACTCTGTCTTAGGTTGTGGCAATATGGGTGGGTTGTGTGAAATGGATAATGAGACAAAGGGTAACTTTTGCAATAAAGTATGTTGGCCTGAAAGACTTCTTATATAAGCTATTAAGTTATTAATGTTCAATAAGTGCCATGTCTCAGTGCTTAGAAGGGATTAAGTATATATTGTTACTGATCATGAATTGAGTGAAAACTCGCGGGGATAGAATGATCCTGCAATATGCATTTAGTGTTGAACTTAAATATATTTTTAGGAATCCAGCTTTATATTTTTCCTTTTTATTATCATATTGAATTTGAGATGTTGGGTGTATGTGAAGTTGAAGCATTTTTGAGCTACTTAAGAATATTAGTAGTTCAGTTAATGATGATGAGTTAATCAATTAATTCTCTTTTTGTAGGTAGCGATATCCTGATATGGTATGCAAGTGAAAACTGGGTTATCAATAAGTTTGTTGATTTGAACGCAGGAAAAGGTATAATCTGGCATTGTTCATAGACAATAAGATTAACTGTAAGTTGAAATGTTACCACTTAGACCAAAGCCTGGTATTCTTCTTGTTAATGATTTATAGTTTCGTTTCAGGTTTATGATCTTAAGCATCAAAGTTACATATATAGAGACAATAGGTAATTTCTAAGCTAACATATATGTTCATCATATATAAAGGTTATGAAATATGAGGATGTCAAAATAAGAGGCCCAAACTATGGATAACTTAGGGTGAGAAAGAAGCCCATCAGGGTAAAATTCATTTATATACCCAATGTGTCAAAATGGACACCTTGATATAATATGCCCACTTCATTTCACTATCTTCTTATGTTCCATTTAGGACATAAATATAATTTGATTTTCCTCCATACTCACTGGAGTAGTTAGATTTATTTGGCAAGCGAACGAAGGATCTTGAGGCAGTTGATCCTATCATAAGAATTGTAGCCGAGAAACATCGAACTGATTACCAACTCATTGGACTTTTTTTTTTTTGAGTAAAGCAACTCATTGGACTTGCCGATAGGAATGCATGGAAGGGGTAAAGCCATGAACAGTTATGTTTTATTTCAATGAATTATGTTATATAATTTAAAGGTTTTTGGAACTTTACACATTGTAATATTATATGTATCCAACTTTGAAAGGTCGTACTGTATGTATTCGATTTCACTTTCAATGGATAAATATCATAAGGGAAAATTTGACTTTGGTCACTTTGGAATGCAAATGAAACAGTATTAATATTATGTGCTTGGTTTTGTAGGAACTACAGGGCAAAGTAGGTCATTGTTGAGACCGGTCTTTATTTGTTTAGGTCTTTAATTTGTTTAAGAAATCATATCTTGCTTACACCCCACAACATATATCTCTTCCTACCATCTTTTAATTTGTTCATTTATGAGATTTTTATGTAGAGAACTAAAAGAATTACTCATTCTTAAAAATAAGTTCAGAAGTCAAACTAACTCTTGAATTTTAAAAGTTATGAGCTTCGTTGAATTCTCCATTGATATTTTGATAACTGTTTCAAAATTTTATATACTTCAATTAGTAGCCATAAGTTACTATTTCACTATTTCAGAACTCATTAATTTTTTTTTTTAACCTGGGTATCCAAACGGTCAACTTGACTAATCCCAGGGCGACTACTCGCTACGCGAGCAGCCCGTAGTCATTGCAGGCGAACCTCCGTGGCCATGAGTGGATAACTGTGGGTGCCTGGAATCGAACCTTTGACCTCCACTATGAAAGGCCAGGGTCTTAACCATTCCACTATAATGGTTTTCAGAACTCATTATTGATTTCACTATTTCAGAACTCATTATTGTTTCAGGTAATAGTGTCAACTGGACTTTAAAGCTAACGGAGATTTATCCATAAGGTTTTCAGTATCACTCTTTTTTATAAGGTACACTTGATCGTCAATCTTGTGTAAATTAGAGGTCATGGAATTGAGCAGGGTGGATAACGTATCAAAATGTTTAGTTGGAATATGTTGACAATTTTTCAACTCTTCTTATATGATAAATGTTTATAACTTATGCATACGAGTCTTCTTATCTTTGTTCTTCAGGTGCCACTTAACAATATGTTTGGACACTCAACGGGCGTCTGTTACATGACACACATACTATAAATTGGCGTAGAAGATTTATTAATTTGGCTTTAAGGAGCCCACCATTATTTGACTGAGCAGTTGATATGTTTTTCTTTCTTAATACTTTGAATGTACGTTTACAATACACTTGGTGTATGAAACATAATTAAAATGGTGGTAATTACGTCCCATTTACCTATAGCTTGGTTGATTTCGGTTATTTTTAAAAAAGATCCAATGGGTTACATTAAAATACAAGACATAAAAGGTACCATGTTAATTGAGTTGAAAGTCATTCAAAGCCTATAAAATGTCAAATTCATAATGGCCTACTAAGTTGCTTTGGTAAAGAAATTGTAGAGTTTTATAGAAGTGTAGTTTCTGATCTACATACCTGCCTATTTTTGAATCCTTTTCGAGCGAATTTCATGATACCTTATGCAGATGTATCAGTAACTACCAAGTTGTAGTTGTTTTGCTTTTTGGTTAGGGTTGTTGCAGCTTTGCTCATTTCTTATGAAGCCATCGGGCTGTTAAAAATATGCATGTATGTAGATCGGTAATCACTAATTTGTTATGCTGCTCTTAATTCGATGCAAAATATTAATAGTTTCTATTTGTTTATACGACAACGTTGATGAACCTGCAGAGTATGCTACCAGATTGTATGTCTTTCCTCAATTCTGCCTTTCTTTTTGTGTTTCGTCATAAATTGCTATCAACATCGATCAATGCTTTACACATTTTAACAAACACAAACTATTTTTTAGAGCTACCGTGCGTTTAGAGCTACCGTGCAACGCACGGGCTCTTAAAATCTAGTATACTAATATAAAAGAGAGTTTAAATTAGGCTATGTGTCATTAGACCCGAATTAGCAGCTGCTAATGACATGTGTAATTTACACATGTCAAATTCTAAGTGGTTATGCTAATAACAATTAAATTAATTGACTAAAAAACGTTAGGTGTAATGAATATAAATTAAATTAATTATTTAATAAAATATTAAACAAAACAAATCTACCCGTTCTTTTTTCACAAACAATATCGCATCCCCTTGAATATCTGTAACCCTAATCAGCCAAAATTCACGATGTATGCTACGATTTAGAGCCTTACAAAATTTCCAGGTTTATTTCGACTATTATTCAATTAATTAATTTTGTAATCTTTGTTGCATATCGATAAAAAAAAACAAGAATCGTCACTGATTAGAAGTTTTATTGCATTTCAAATTGATATTCTTTTATTGAAATATTTGTATAGTTATTGGTAAATCTGCTTTTTTATTGTAATTTTTTAACTAATGTACTTACTGTTTTCTGTGAGATTTTGTTAACAACTGATTTAAGGAATTTGCTTAATCTTAGGAATAAATGGTTATCGATATTAATGTGCCAAGATTTCTTCAATATTGTTACACATTTTTTTGAATGAAGAAAACACGATTCAAAATGAGCAGTTGGTAGTTGATACAAAAGAATGAAGAAAATAGTTATGCTATAACAAAATTTTAGTATTTGGTTAAGCAAGAACATGTAGTACTATTACTGCAAGTCGTATTTGCTCCTATTTGATCTTGCGAACCTGAAAGTCGTATTTTGAGGACTACTGTTTACCGTTGAAGCTACTGTTCCACTGAAAGGTCGTTTATTAATACGATCGTTATTTATAAAAAAGATAAATTAAAAACAATAATCGAAGTGGTCGATTTGGTAGATTATCATATAAAAGAATAGTTCATTTGCTTAAAATTAGGTTCGATGGTCAATGGTTTGTAGTTAGGGGTGTGCATGGTACGGGAAGAACTGAAACAATCCCAATCCGTTAAACCAAAAACGGAGTACATTTTTTTTTTTTTTTTTTTTGTTAGGTCCCAATATCCCGTTAGTAATACATAACATTTTCAACTCTGTTTTAACCGAAAACATAATATCTCAACTTTACATTTAATAATTTATAACAACCCTTGGTACACAAATAAAACATTACAAAAACATTTGTAATAATGACCCAAACACACAAAGTATGGGTTAATACTCAATAACCCAACCCGATACCAAGAGCATAATCCCGGGGACTACCAAATCCCCAATCCGAGTCCAAATCTCCGAAAGCTACCCCATCGAGCCCAAGCACTCCTACACATCTAGTCTAACGACTAGCTAGCATTACAATCACGATACCTGTAAAAAGGTAAACAACGAGAGGGGTAAGATAACGCTTAGTGAATGCAATAATTATACACGCACATATATAATCTACTTAATTGCAAACACTTACACAAATACCGCATACATGCTAGCAATTCAAATATCATACCATCGCAAAGTATAACGCTAAATCTCCATTACCACAAGCTAGCACAAACAATAGCATATATAACCGAACAATATATTATGCTACACTACAACACATAACCATGGTTAACCAATCGTACAAGGGATGGTACTCAAATTTCCCATCGGTGTTCATAACAACCATTAGAGTACTTAATACGTCGTACTCTAATCCCACGGGTGGCATCTTAACACGTCGATGCTTCACCCCGGGTGGCGTCTTAACACGTCAACACTTCACCCGTGATAGTCCTTGGAGTGGCATCTTAACACGTCGATACTTCACTCCGAGTGGTGTCTTAACACGTCGACACTTCACTCTTCGTCTTACTTGGGGTGGCATCTTAACACGTCGATACTTCACCCCGGATGGCGTCTTAACACGTCGACACTTCATCCGTTACTTTACTTTGAGTGGTGTCTTAGCACATCGACACTTCACTCGTCACGTGAAATGTGGTGTCTTAGCACATCGACACTACACATCTCACGCTACAACAAATAAATACATTATATACCTACGCATATAATTATTCCACTCACCTCGTGAACTCGAGCATTACAAACCATGCGCGAAATCTCCACCACACGCAACCGAGCAAACCTTTACCTATAATACACATATAGGTATACACATAATCAACATACATTCTCTACAAGAGAATTCGACGCCAACACCCTTAACTAAGGGTTTATACCTACCTCCACAATCCGCCCATTTAGACACCTAAAGTGGACGTCACCAATTACCACTACGGGTGGTAATTTCGACCAACACAACAAAGTACAATTTAATCCAAATCATACTTTACACCAATTAGATCAAACTTAGGTCTTAACACTAAATTACTACTTAGGTAGTAATCATTTCAAACGCCAATTACACCAAAAACCCCAACACGTGCAATATTGACCCTTATTGCTTTTGACCACGTTTGACTTTTGTTAAAATGTCATTTTAACCCAAAAACACTTCCCGCGATTACTTTCATTCAAAAACGCCATTTAACACTTAACAAAAGTGTTTAACATCCGTTTGACCAAAACTAGTGTCATCATCAAGTTTGACCGAATTCAATTTTCCCATTTTGACCAAAGTCATAAAAATGCCTAAACTAACCATTAATCACTAAAACAAGTGAAAATGGCCCTAATACACCAATCAAATCAAATCACAAGTGTTAACCCCTTAACTTACCCAATTTGACACATAAACCCTAATTTTGACCCAATTTAAAATTAGTCAACCCAAATACACCCAAAAGGGTTCCAACACTTTCAAAATTACTAAACTAAGTGATTACACCCAAAACCAAAGCCTAATCGTGGCCAAAACGTCAATCAACCCAAAACCCGCCATGTATAAAAAATAACTAGTTTCCATAAACCCACTTCATCATCTAAATGGGTTTTACAACTAAAAAGCTCAAAACCCTAACTTGAATATCAAATCATAAAGATGAATTTCGGAGTTAGAACTTACCATCACTACCACAACGTAGCCGTGAACGAGGAGAACAACTTTAACGCTTGTGACCCGACCCAAAACACTCTCTTCTTCCCCGATTCGAGCTTTCTCTCTCTAAACCCTTTACTCTCTCTAGGGTTTGGTGTGTGAGTGGGAGGGAAAGGGAATGAAGAAAATGAGGTTTGAATAAGATTGGAATCAGTTTTATGGCCAAAAACCCGTCCACATGTGAAATACCAACTTTGCCCTTCATTTAACTCATTAAAAGGCTGAACAGCACCAGATCGTGCCTATTGTCGCGCGGCGGAGCAAACCCTCCGCGCCGTGGCCCAATGAGTGATTTTAGATCACTTTTTTAAGCTTTCTGGCCCTCAAAATAGGCATTTGTCGTGCCGTGGCCATTCTGGTCGCGCCGTGACAATGGCCTATTTCATCCGAACTTCAACAACTTGTTTTGGCCATAACTTTTTGACCGTAACTCCGTTTTCGATGAATCAAATATCGTTGGAAACGTAATAAGATTTCCTTTCTAATGATAAGGTTTTGAAACATCAACTCAAACTTTATTTGGGGTCGAAAACGTACGTACACACCTTGTAACTCAAACAACGTCCAGTTTTCTTCGACATTCGAACAAACAACACGTACATGTTTGGTACCCTTCATACACGCATCGTACAATCATCTTTATACAATTATACAACCAAGTATGAACATTCTAAAGATAAATTATGTACCTCGGACATGTATGATGAAAAACGGGATGTTACAACTCTCCCCCACTTAAATTGGATCACGCCCTCGTGATCCTAGTCACTTAACCAATCCGAACCTACACGTTATGGTTCTCCGACACACATCTAAACTCGATACCCACAACGATTTCCATTAACCATCGAATGTCTCACCATATGCTAATAACCATTAGCGTGCATTACCGCAACAAACGGTATCTCGTACACCCAACATCCAAATGCCCATTTAGGAAAAATACGGAATACACCATTATATTCCTTCAAATTCTCCCGGTTACAACTCGCAACAAGCTACATTCACAACTATAACACTCGACGCGGTCTACTAAGTCCACTACGCCGTGAACCAAGTCTTGCATTAATCCAAATAGAGAAGGATTTATTCCGCGTTAAACTCCGTACTTCAACAACTCGTAAACCAGTAATTCAAGAAGGTTCTCTTAATCAAGAATCAACTTCCCCAGTCTGCACCACCGGGTCATTCCTTCAACGAAGGAATCTCGGTATCGCCAACTAATCACACTAGGGGGACAAACCTTCCCATCAATCGATCCGCACGCGATCACCAGTCTCTGGATTAATCTAGGAGGACGATAAAACACCACGTGCTAAACAAATCATCAACACTCAACACAGGGTTTCTCCTTTAACTCTACAACACAACCCCATAAGAAGGCTTTCTAGTACTAGCACGGAGACTATTCATATACTAGAATCCCATCAACAGCAAATCATCATCACTACAATTTCGCCACACGACACACGACCCATAAAATATTCACCGACGTCGGGTGAACCCTCCTACCTAGACCGTCCATTAAGGATGGCCTTGACATTTCCATGCAACCAACGGGTCGCATCACTAGGGAACGCACTCTCGCAAACAAACAACAATCGCGTGTCTCGACGTGAGACAATCAGAACCGGCGCTCCCCGCCTCACAACCATCCACAAAGTGGAATAATCCACTGAAGATCCTCACGATCACGTTTCCCGACAGGGAAAATACAGCAAACACCACAATACTAACATGTACCTACTCAATAGTACCATCCGGGTTTCATAGCAACCCAGATTTTCATTATGAGAGCACCGCAATGACAACTTCATTCTCTCACTTCGAGATCTGAAGCTTTACATTTGGTCTCATACCGCACTCTGGTACTACACGACCACCTTGCTTAAAAAGAATTACACTTCATTCGATCCCATCATCACAACTCTACACATAACATTCCGAAATTGTAACTCACAATCGTAACGCACGATCTCGAGTCAACATCAACAACCCGTCACTCTTCCTCGTTAGGGTCTATGAATCCCTATTGAGGTCTAGCATGGTACACTCGGAGACTTCAGTATACAATACACCACCGGATATTCCTCGAGCGGCAGTAAAAACTCCCCCACTTAGGATTCATCTTCACATTCTTACCGCCAAGATGATAACACCCCGCGGAATTACCATTTCACAACACACATGATCATTCTCATCACTAATCATAAACACCGAATCACTGCAAATTCACTTTAGGCTCTCAGAGCCGTCATACAAAATTAACAGAGATGTCGTACACGCGACGACTTCGCACCTTCATACCACAAATCACAATCGACTGCCTTAATCGTTCGCAAAGCGAACTCCACCAAAGTCGCACATACGTCTCTATGCCTAAGCATACGTCACTCCGATAAATCAGTCGTGCATCTCAATCGAGATCACCCAACCTTCCACTCAACGAACCTTTACCAATAATTGCTCACTCTCATGGAGAAGAGTGACCAATCCGACACAATAATTGCGTAGACCGCAATATCAACATTTCATCATAACCTTCGGTCTTAACCGAACATTAAGTCCGTAACCGGATCGCCGGTCATCTTCACCCGTCTATCACAAGAGCAACCAGATTCGCTCATCCGTCACTTAATAGGAAGTATTTACCGCAATGCTCTCTAACTTCAACTTTCGCAACCACCGAATTACTATCACCCATCGATCACTATTGTAATCTCCGCTGCTTCCAAGGGTATCTCACGGGAACCCTAAGCACAAAGTAATCACACCACTACCGAAGTTTGACATTACACTAGCAGGTATAAAGAGGCACCTGACGCAGTGTCATGCTGACTCCCACCAGAATCGACCGAAATTTAGAAACTCGATCTTTGGGTTTCATACACCCGATGTCACCCATTTCTCCACAATAATGACCCGAAGTCATACCTACCCGAAAAATCTTACGGTTTATTGTCTTCTCGAAAGTTCCTAGCGATCACACGCTAGCCACAATTTCCACAAGGCCAAAACGATATAGCCTCATGAACCCTTTCATCTAACACTAAAGAGATGCTTGGAAACACCAAGTCTTACACCCTTTCGCACATCGGCACGACTACTACAACAAGGGATATTCCGTTAGGAATGTTACCCTATAATCCATAACACGCTAACATACTAACGCAATCATCGTCATACGGGTCCCACTCCCATGATTTTAATGACCCCAAGACTCCCCAATTCGCCAATTCGAAGGCGGCTCACAACTAGAATCATGACACGATTCTCTAATCACACACTCTACCGAGTGTAACCCCAACCTACAATCATTAGACTTGTCGTATTCCATTTCGGAATTTAAGTCTTCGTCACACACACTCTCACAAATCGGTCATCCTAGTTACGATGAGTAACTACAACGAATGACAATCTCAAAATGCACCCACTACTTAGTGTGACTAAGCATGCACCAAACTCGTGAGTTGGCTCACTCACTTAACTAAACGAATCCACCGTAACACTTCCCGACTCGCAACGAACTCTATGTGACAACAAGTACATCACTCGAGACCACTATATTCTATGAACCAATAAAAGATTCGTAATTCGTCCCGTTCTACCCCAACCATGCCACATTTCCTCCGTTCGTTACTTGTCATGTCATGCTTGGTGTCAAGATACACTTTCGTAATAATGGTGATCAATCACTATTACAAATGCGTACCTTACCATTTTCACATGGTCACGCAAAGTACTTTACCCGGACTGACGCAACATTCACACAAGATAACACACGATAACTCCTAGTACCCGAATGACCAAAGTCCTTACCGCGAATTTGATCACTCAAAACCGCCAAATATTCTGATAGTGCTCCAAATGAACATATATTTAGGCACAATATCCTTCCAATATGTAAAGCTTTTAGTTGCAATTGTTCTATTTTTATGTAATATTCGTTTAAATAAATAAGTGCGAAGACAAAAGAAGAAAACGACGATTTGAAGAGGCAAATGACAAAAAAGCTCAAATGTACAAGATATAATTCAAGTGGTTCAATTTATTGATGAGAAACGTCCAAAAATGATAAGAGTACAAGCCGTAAAATGCAAAATACAAGATATTAAATTGTACGTAAGGACGTTTGAGAAACCGGAACCGAGACATAAACCGGGCTTAAATGTACGAGACAACGGAGCGAAAATTACAAGTCAACTATGCACAAGAATATAATATAATATATATATAATTAATATAAATTATATATATGTATTATATATATAATAATATGTCGACAAGCAAGAAAACAAAAAATATGTGAGCTGGATCTGACGGCCATGCGATCGCATGGGAAATAGGCATAAAACCCATGCGAGTGCATGAGCCCATGCGAGTGCGTGAGATTTGCACTAAAAACTCATGCGACCGCATGAGTTACTGTAGCAGGCCACATTCTATAAATTCGCCAGTTTTCTGCGAGTAAAAACACACTTTTTCTAATCTTTTTCTCTTCTCTTCATCTATAATATATATATATATATATATATATATATATATATATATATATATATATATATATATATATATATATATATATATATATATATATATATATAATTTTAATTTTAATTTTAATTTTAAGTTAATAATAATTGGGTTATTGTAAGGAATGTTTTACGGGTTTTAAGTCGGAACTCTGTCCGTGTAACGCTACGAAATTAATCACCACTGTAAGCTATGTTCTTCCTTTTTAAATTAATGTCTCGTAACTAAGTTATTATTATGCTTATTTGAGCCAAAGTAATCGTGATGTTAGACTAAAAATTAAGATTGGGTTATTAGATTTTGTACCATAATTAAGGTTTGGACAAAAGACCGACACTTGTGGACATTGGACTATTGACTATTAATAGATATGGGGTATTGTCTAATTGAGCGACAACTTATTGGAACCTGTCGAACCTATCTTCAAATTAGTTAATCTAATAATTATTAAAATGATTATGTATGTTCTATTTAGTGACGTTTATACGACATCTTTTACGATCATTTAATTAATTATTCGGGTTGGGTAATTGGTTATTCATTCTGATCAAGTGGATAAATTAATATTCATATCTCATTAAAACAGGGGTGGATTACATACAAGGATAATTGGTGTAATTGTTAACAAAGTATTAAAACCTTGTTACAGTTCGAATCCCTAATTAGTTGGAATATTTGACTTCGGGAATAAGGTTAATTTGACGAGCATTTTATAATTATGACCGATGGACTATTATGGACAAAAACCAGATAGGTATCAAATAAACCAGGACAAAGGACAATTAACCCGGGTAACAATTAATTAAAATCAAAACGTCAAAATCATGATTACGAAAGTTTAAATAAGCATAATACTTTTATTTCATATTTCATCGTACCTTTATTTACTGTCATTTTAATTACTGCAATTTACTTTATCGCAATTTAAATTCTATCATTTATATTATCGTCATTTATCTTTACGCTTTATTTAAAATCGACAAACCGGTCATTAAACGGTAAAACCCCCCTTTTATAATAATAATAATACTACTTATATATATATATATATATATATATATATATATATATATATATATATATATATATATATATATATATATATATTATACAAATATAGTTCTATAAAAATATAGTGTTAAACTTGGATAGCTCCTTGCGGAACGAACCGGACTTACTAAAAACTACACTACTCTACGATTAGGTACACTGCCTATAGTGTTGTAGCAAGGTTTAGGTATATCCACTCCATAAATAAATAAATAAAACTTGTGTAATTTCGCCGTATTTCATAATAAATAATAATAGTATTTCGTAGTAAAAATATAACTATTTCGTATACACCTCCGCTTCACACATCAAGTATTTTGTCATTGACTCTTTGATGTGTGCAAGTATAAGTGTTATGCATCTTTCATTATATAAGAGATTAGGAGTAGGTGAGCTAAGTCCAACAAAAATGAGTGTTCGACTCTTTGATCAAACCATTAGGCACCCAGTTGGAATTGCTGACAATCTACCCGTTCAAGTAGGTAATTTAACCTTTCTAGTCGAATTTATTGTCATTGACATAGAAGAGGACCCAAACATTCCTCTAATTTTAGGTCGACCATTCTTAACATCCACCGGGGCGTTATTTGATGTAAGAGAGGGTAGAATGACACTTAGTGATGATGAAAAATCGATCACCTTTATGAGTCCAAAGTCTAAATCTCCACCAACCAAAACCGTTGAACCAACAAAAACGATTGGTAAGAACCATGTTGTTTTACCAACTTCAACGGTAGTGCTTAACAATAATAAAACGCCTAAGTGTGAGGAAGATGAAGTAACACCTAATGATGACATGATAACAAAGAAACCCATTGTTGATACAAAATTAAATGACACCGTTATTAATAGTTCAATGAAGAAACTTATTAAACGGATTCGCGATGCTAGAACCAAGGGAAACTTTAAGTTATGTAACCGGTTAGTATCCAATCTATCGCCTAAAGAAAAGGCGAAACTAGTTGAATTTGTGGATATTACACAGGAATCCGACCAATGGCTTAAAGCAGAAGTCACAGATATGCAAGTTGATTATGGTCCAAGAGAAATTGACAATGAAGTTAACCACAATTTCGACACCACAGTTACCTAAGTGTGGGGAGATTCAAATGTTTTAAGAAAAAAAATTGATGTCTAGAGTTAGTTGTTCTGTTCTCGTGTAGTTTCGAAAATGGAATTCGATTGGTCTTTTCCACTAGCAGACACTAAAGAACTAGTTTTCTCCCCCCATTCTGAATTTTTGTTTTGTAGGTTTTGTATGAAATTAATACGCTTTTTCAATTTAATTTTTGTGTGATTTTAAAAAACAAAATTTACTTTATTTCATTAAGTTTAAAAAAATGATTTCTAAAATTCATCGTAAGTTAAAGACTAGGTCATGGAACCGAAATTGCTTTACCCGAGGGCGGGGCGAAAAATTTTGTTATCATTATTTTTAATTTTATTGATCTAAAGTATACAAAAAAAATAAAAAAAAATTAAAAAACCAAAAAATCTTTGCTTTTAAAACAATCGCTTTAAAAATGACAAATTTTAAATTTTGTTGAGGGACGGACTAGGTAAACATACCGAAACTACCTAAAGTAAAAGGAAACAAAATTTTAAAAAAAAATTATTCATTTAAATTGTTTTAATAAATAAAAGTTTTATAAAAACAAATATTTTTATATATATTATATATATGTTTGTAGTTTATCTTATATACAAAACAGGGTAAAACAGCGCATTTTCAAAGACTGACATTAAAGTTCAGCAAAAGCTACTAATTTTGACGACAAGACGCAAAATATCAAATGTGATATAAAATAATATGTTTGCAAACTCGGTATTTTTAATCACTTTTCTACACTAATCACCCTCACGAATTTATAATTATAGTCTGATTTCATGCAAATGAGGGTATTGCATGATCTCAAGTGTGAGGAAGGGTTATAAATTCTCTCGGGTTTACACTTAGTTTAATTGCCAAATTTTGTGAAAATTTGAAAAATTTTCAACTAAATGAATTCAAAATCATGTTTATACATATTTATGAATGATAAAAGTATGTGTTAATACTAAAATTATTGTTACCTCGGAGAGGACATAAATGGAGAAACAACCCAAAATGTTAGAATTCATTTAAAATGGAATAGAGGAGAATAAAAAGGCAAAGAAAGGAATAAATAAAAGCTAAGTGTGGGAAGAATTTACCAGTTCTTTAAAACACATATCACATATTTGGTACAGATTATTGCAGATACTTTTGCTTTGGACTAAACTAATCAGTTTTACCCGATTTATTGTAATACCTTTGAAAGAATAGATGGATCTACACGATGAATCAATTCCATCATTAAAAGGAAGTAAAGTCTTCAGAAAAAGACACGCGCTTCTTGATTTAGGTCAGGAAGCTGTCGTCCAGACCAGCTATAGGTTGACGAAAAATCTAGAAAAGTCATCTCTAAAATCAGCAGGAAATCCACGGACCTCAGCATCAAACAGGGTCGCCAAGTGGTCAGACTTATCCTAACCATGAGAGGATCTGTCTCATAAAATGGGGAGGGCGCCGTGAAAATTAGCTTGATAAGACTAATGAATCAGACCCGTAGAAAGGATAATCTCCTTAAAGATCAAAAATCAGCTTTTAAGACTGATATTACTCAATCCTTGAGATTGAATTTAAAGATTGAGAATTACAAACTCATGGAATTCAATGATATCTAAACTCGAGCTTGAACGAGAAAATATTTTGATCAAAATTAAAACCGATTTATTTTCTGAAAACCCATTTTCAATGTGTTCATTACCATTGAACGTAAAATCTTAGGAATTCACCTGCAATTCATTAGGTCACCTGAACCAAATCGGGTGTCAACCGTAAGAACGGTGGTTGCATAGCATGGTCGAAGACAGGACCTTGTGCCAGACCGAAAAACTATAGGGTGATCTTTACTATTGCTCCTACAAAGGATAGTAATTGCATCCGACACGATATAGACCATAATCAAAAGCATGTCACGGGACATTGCCTTAACAGTTGCTTGTTCAACGCTTTCCTTTACAACCGGACGGTAGTTTACCGAAAGGTAATATACAGAACAAGTATACTGGACATGTTGTGTTCTTAATACAAGATTAGCAAGTGGGTGACACAAAACCGCAAGTTTTGAGCTAAAATTTTAAATATGAAACCCACACAACCCATAAAAACATTTTGCAAACACCGGTGAAGGGCTATACCGGAAAACTTATCTAGGGTAAAAGCTAGAATGAATTTTCAAAAGATCAAATGTTTTCATAAAGATCCAATTTCCTTAAGGATCTAAATTTTTATAAGTCATGTGGGACTGTAAACCACATCGTTACTATCATTGTTTATACCGTTGTATCAAAATCACTGATGTATAAAGTGTGAGAATAAAAAAAGGGATTCGAGTGAAGTGTAATTCAATTTCAAGTTCTGTATTGCTTGAGGACAAGCAACGCTCAAGTGTGGGGATATTTGATAGTGCTCCAAATGAACATATATTTAGGCACAATATCCTTCCAATATGTAAAGCTTTTAGTTGCAATTGTTCTATTTTTATGTAATATTCGTTTGAAATTACAAGTCAACTATGCACAAGAATATAATATAATATATATAATTAATATAGATTATATATATATTATATATATATAATAATATGTCGACAAGCAAGAAAACAAAAAATATGTGAGCTGGATCTAACGGCCATGCGATCGCATGGGAAATAGGCGTAAAACCCATGCGAGTGCATGAGCCCATGCGAGTGCTTGAGATTTGCACTAAAAACTCATGCGACTGCATGAGTTACTGTAGCAGGCCACATTCTATAAATTCGCCAGTTTTCTGCGAGTAAAAACACACTTTTTCTAATCTTTTTCTCTTCTCTTCATCTGTAATATATATATATATATATATATATATATATATATATATATATATATATATATATATATATATATATATATATATATATATTATAATTTTAATTTTAATTTTAAGTTAATAATAATTGGGTTATTGTAAGGAATGTTTTACAGGTTTTAAGTCGGAACTCTGTCCGTGTAACGCTACGCAATTAATCACCACTGTAAGCTATGTTCTTCCTTTTTAAATTAATGTCTCGTAACTAAGTTATTATTATGCTTATTTGAGCCAAAGTAATCGTGATGTTAGACTAAAAATTAAGATTGGGTTATTAGATTTTGTACCATAATTAAGGTTTGGACAAAAGACCGACACTTGTGGACATTGGACTATTGACTATTAATAGATATGGGGTATTGTCTAATTGAGCGACAACTTATTGGAACCTGTCGAACCTATCTTCAAATTAGTTAATCTAATAATTATTAAAATGATTATGTATGTTCTATTTAGTGACGTTTATACGACATCTTTTACGATCATTTAATTAATTATTCGGGTTGGGTAATTGGTTATTCATTCTGATCAAGTGGATAAATTAATATTCACATCTCATTAAAACAAGGGTGGATTACATACAAGGATAATTGGTGTAATTGTTAACAAAGTATTAAAACCTTGTTACAGTTCGAATCCCTAATTAGTTGGAATATTTGACTTCGGGAATAAGGTTAATTTGACGAGCATTTTATAATTATGACCGATGGACTAGTATAGACAAAAACCAGATAAGTATCAAATAAACCAGGACAAAGGACAACTAACCCGGGTAACAATTAATTAAAATCAAAACGTCAAACATCATGATTACGAAAGTTTAAATAAGCATAATACTTTTATTTCATATTTCATCGTACCTTTATTTACTGTCATTTTAATTACTGCAATTTACTTTATCGCAATTTAAATTCTATCATTTATATTATCGTCATTTATCTTTACGCTTTATTTAAAATCGACAAACCGGTTATTAAACGGTAAAACCCCCATTTTATAATAATAATAATACTACTTATATATATATTTATACAAATATAGTTCTATAAAAATATAGTGTTAAACTTGGCTAGCTCCCTGCGGAACGAACCAGACTTACTAAAAACTACACTACTCTACGATTAGGTACACTGCCTATAGTGTTGTAGCAAGGTTTAGGTATATCCACTCTAATAATAAATAAATAACTTGTGTAAAATTGTATCGTATTTAATAGTATTTCCTTGTAAAAATTAATAGTATTTTGTACCCCTTCGCTTTAACATCATATTCGAATCTTTCCAATAGATTCGTCTCTAGGACATCGCACCAATAGATACCTGTATATATACACATATATACAATATAATAATAAATATACACAAGTACACAGCAACAACAAGTCAACCTACAACCTAGGTGACTATCACTAAAACAACGTCCAAGTTCGCCTACTTACATTAGGCACTAGCAATCTAAGGCACTAACTTACACACGAAATAAGGCCCCAAATAATCACGCTTTGGACAATCACAAGTCCTAGTTAGTCACCTACTCTAAGGCACTAACAAATCTCAAACCGACCCGTATTCTACAAGTCACGCAAATAACGCACAACCGTCAATAAGTCTAAGACTAGGCACCTATTCCAAGGTCACCTAATTCCCTTAGACTATGCTCTGATACCACTTGAAACATGTAGCGACCCGACCAAATCATGTTTGACGGCGCCGTCTATGTAGGTCCCATTACATGGTCGTAAGTCCTTAAGACAAAGTTTGACCGAAAATATGTTGCATTCATTTCATAAGTGTGGATGTTTCAAAGTTTACAAAAGTAGTTTCCATAACTAGTACATAACGATGTTTAAAGTACAAATGAAACACGTGCGACATAGTTTAAAGTAGTCAAAAGACGCTCCACATATGCAAGTATACTCGACATCCAAAGCAAGTATCAAAAAGAAAGTGCGGAAGCATGTATCACCTAATGATCAAGGACCTGAGAAAAACATAGAAATCTGTCAACGAAAACGTTGGTGAAATCATAGGTTTAAGTAAGTAAATGAGTAAAAGTACGTCGAACCACAAGATTTGCATCATTGATAAATAGTAATACATTCTAAAAGTTAATATTCACGAGCACCCAATTATCAAGGCTTAACATTTCCTTCAATAGTACCCCATCACAATAGTGTTAGAACATACACTGTTTCCCGAAAATATATTTCATCCGAATAACGGTAGCGAACCGTCCGAATGAGGGTTTGTCAAACCTATATGGCCATATAACATAAGTTCTCGCTTACACGGTCAAGTGTAACTAATGATAATCGAATTGAGGATTTTTGTTCTAAACTCGTATGTAGAATGTTTGTTTTCATGTACTTGTGTTCACTTAGTTAAAAGAAGCGTTTATGTTTTCTCATCTCAAGAGTAAGTTCAAAAGAGTAAAAAGTGGGACTATGATCTCACCTTAAGCGCAAGAGTAAATAAGTACTTCGACAAGTGACGTGTGCAAAGAACAATGCTAGTCTTGACCTAAACAAATAGGTTGTATCAATATTGATAATCATGTTTGATCAAAGAAGTTCAATTAGTCCTATGGCTCGTTATGACTCGATTATGTAGCATGTGAATCAAATTGTCAAGTTTCATGCAAGATACAAGTATAGAAATAAGTTAGGAAGGTTGCATAATCATTTGGTTAAGTTTGACAAAAAGTCAAACTTCGGTCGGTCAAAGTCAACGAAAAAGTCAACACGTTCGGTTCGGGTCTCGAACTATTTTTCTATGCTAGTTATTCATATATAAGCATGTTAGAACAAGTCTCATGTGAATCGGAGGTCCATAGTGTGCCAAACATTTTTCATATAATTGACATGTAGGTCAGAACCTGAACACGTTATATGTCGCGCCGCGACCCAGAATTTCCGCGCCGCGGCGATCAACGGGTGCTGGTACCTGGTCAGTCTCAATTGTCCAAGTCTCAAATCAAACTTCATTTTCACATGAATCACAAACTGTAAACTCTTACGACATGCATTTTACATCGTTGGAAAGCTAATTTGACAAAGAACACAACTAAATACATTTCACCAACCAAAAACATTATTTGCAATAACCGATTTTTCAAATCAATTGATCAATCAATGCACACATTTAATGCTTCAAATCTTACAAGTGCATATTTATGATTCGGGCATTTAATGCACACATAAAACACGCCGTTTTGTAGATAATCAAGCATACAAGATAACTAACTACTTACTAACAATAATTCATAGTATTCAATGCATTAAATATCCATTTCAAGCTTATCAAACCCTAACCCAAATTCACCAAAATCATTAATCAAGTTTATGGAGTTTTCTCAAGCGACCTACACATCAATTTGAAGCTAGTGATACTAGGAACACATTTAATACATGCATTTATAACATTTAACAACATTCAAGCAACCAAATCACCAAATCAAAGACACCAAAGTTCATACTCAAGCTAGTTACTTCAAATAACGAAATCGAGCATATAAATCATATATTCATGTTAGACTTGAGCCATAGACACTAATTAACAACTTTATAAGTTAAAAAATATCAAGAACACAAAATCTAGTGATTTTAGAAAGTTACCCAAACTTGATGAAATCGGTATGGAATCGAAGAGGAAGTTGCAAGGATTCGAAATATGTAATTTGTTTGGATTGAAGCTTGATCGATTGAAAATAGATGATGATTCCTTGTTTGAAGATTTGAGAGAAATTTGGAAAGTATTTAATGAAAATGGAAATGAAATGAAAAAGAAAAATGGGGAGGTGGGTTGACTAGTCAAAAAGCTAGTCACCTCTTTGATACTTTGGCGATTTTTGTCCCACGAGTTCTGTTGCGGGTGAGTGAATTACCTAAACGAGATATTTTTAAAACGAGTATTAACGAGGGATGTTATAAACATATAACGGACTTTAAAGAATTAAACGGAAAAGTAAACGGAAAAAGGCGGGATGTTACATTACCTACTCCTTAAAAGAAATTTTGTCCCGAAATTTAAGCAGGCGTAGTAATCGTTGTTTCTTCCTCGGGATCTTGCGTTTTCGGAATCGGGAACAAGTGAGGGTATTTCTTTTGCATTTGATCTTGCCTTTCCCAAGTAAAATCGGGTCCCCTTTTGGCATTCCAACGGACTTTAACAATCGGAATTCGGCTTTGTTTCCACGTCTTGACGGAGGTGTCCACAATTTCAACCGGTTCTTCCACAAAATGAAGTTTGTCATCAATAGTAAGTTCCTCGAGAGGGATGACAATATCGGGTTCGGCAAGACACTTTTTCAAGTTAGATACATGGAAGGTAGGATGAACGGAGTTCAATTGATGCGGAAGATCTAAACGATAAGCAACGGTCCCAATACGCTCCAAGATTTCGAAAGGACCAATATACCGCAGATTTAGCTTCCCGCGTTTCCCAAAATGGATTACACCTTTCCAAGGTGCGACTTTTAACATTACTCGGTCACCGACTTGAAATTCTAGGTCGTTGCGTCTTTTGTCGGTGTAGCACTTTTGACGACTCCGGGCCGTCCGAAGCCTATCTCGAATTTGTACGATCTTCTTGGTGGTTTCATGAATGAGTTCGGGTCCGGTGATTTGTACGTCACCCACTTCGGCCCAACAAAGAGGTGAACGACATTTTCGGCCATATAGCGCTTCAAAAGGTGCGGCTTTAATACTCGCGTGATAACTATTGTTGTAAGAGAACTCGGCGAGAGGTAAGTGCTTGTCCCAAGCTTTTCCAAAATCAATCACGCAAGCTCGTAACATGTCCTCCAAGGTTTGAATTGTGCGTTCGCTTTGCCCATCGGTTTGTGGATGATAGGCGGTGCTCATGTCTAAACGCGTTCCCAACGCTTCTTGCAAGGTACGCCAAAATCTAGAAACAAAACGGCCATCTCGGTCAGAGATAATCGATAAAGGTACACCGTGTCGGGCTACGATCTCCTTAATGTAAAGTTGTGCAAGTTTCTCCATTTTGTCCGTTTCTTTCATGGCAAAGAAGTGTGCGGATTTGGTGAGACGGTCAACAATAACCCAAATGGTTTCATAACCGCCCGTCATTTTTGGTAGTTTGGTGATAAAATCCATCATTATCCTTTCCCACTTCCATTGCGGGATCTCGGGTTGTTGAAGTAGTCCGGACGGTCTTTGGTGTTCGGCTTTGACTTTGGAACATGTCAAACACTTGGAAACATAAGTAGCTACGTCCCTTTTGATGTTCGGCCACCAATATTGTTGTTTAAGGTCGTGGTACATCTTATTGGCACCGGGGTGAATCGAGTATCGTGACTTATGGGCTTCATCTAAAATAAGACTTCGTAGGCCCCCATATCTAGGCACCCAAATCCTTCCGGAGAAATATCGAAGTCCGGTCTCCCTAACTTCGAATCGAGAGACGAGAATATTCAAGAGCTCGTGTGAAACGTTTTCATCCTTGAGAGCCTCATCTTAGGCTACCCGAATTTGGCTATTAAGGTTTGTGTGAATGGTGATGTTTAAAGCTCGGACACGAAGAGGCACCGCTCTTTCTTTTCGACTTAAGGCATCGGCTACTACATTTGCCTTTCTGGGATGGTAACGAAGCTCGCAATCGTAATCGTTTAAGGTTTCAATCCACCTTCGTTGTCTCATGTTTAGTTGCTTTTGATCGAAGATGTGTTGGAGACTTTTGTGATCGGTAAAGATAGTACTCTTGGTTCCATAAAGATAGTGTCTTCACATTTTAAGTGCAAAGACAACGGCTCCGAGCTCGAGATCATGTGTCGTGTAGTTTCGTTCATGAATTTGGAGTTGTCGGGAAGCATAAGAAATGACTTTCGTTCGTTGCATCAACACACACCCAAAACCATGTTTCGAGGCGTCGCAATACACAACAAAATCATCGTTGCCTTCGGGAAGTGACAAGATAGGAGCGGTGGTTAGCTTCGTTTTCAAGATTTGAAATGCGGATTCTTGTTCGGTTGCCCAAATGAATTTTCTTCCCTTATGAGTTAACGCGGTTAGAGGATGAGCGACCAAAGAGAAATCTTTGATGAATCTACGATAGTATCCGGCGAGACCCAAGAATTGACGAATGTGAGTAGGAGTAGTAGGAGTCTCCCATTTACTAATGGCTTCGATTTTTGATGGATCGACTTTAATACCTTGGTCACTTACAACATGACCAAGAAATTGAACTTCCTTCAACCAAAATTCACACTTGGAGAATTTGGCATAGAGTCGTTTTTGTCTCAAAAGTTCAAGCACAAGTCGAAGGTGTTCCTTGTGTTCTTCTTCGCTTTTAGAATAAACCAAAATATCATCGATGAACACAATAACGAATTTGTCGAGATACGGTTTGCACACGCGGTTCATAAGATCCAAGAACACCGCCGGTGCGTTAGTGAGACCAAATGGCATTACAAGAAATTTATAACTACCATAACGAGTCCGAAAAGCGGTTTTGGAGACATCTTCCCCCTTAACCCTTAATTGATGATAACCCGAACGGAGATTGATTTTTGAATATACACAAGACCCTTGTAGTTGATCAAAGAGGTCATCGATGCGAGGAAGTGGATATCGGTTCTTAACCGTCAATTTGTTTATTTCACGATAATCAATGCACATTCGTAGGGATCCATCTTTCTTTTTAACAAACAAAATCGGAGCGCCTCAAGGTGAATGGCTAGGTTGGATAAAACCACGATCAAGTAGTTCTTGGATTTGACTTTGCAATTCTTGCATTTCGGATGGAGCGAGTCTATATGGTGCACGTGCTACGGGTGTGGCTCCCGGAATAAGATCGATTTGGAATTCAACCGGTCGATGAGGTGGAAGACCCGGCAATTCGTCGGGAAATACATCGAAAAAGTCACTAATAATTGGCACATCATTGATATGCTTCTCATCGGACTCGACTTTCATAACGTGAGCAAGGATCGCAAAACAACCCTTACGGAGTAGTTTTCTAACTTTAATGCACGAAACGAGGTTGAGTCCAGTGCAACTCTTATCACCATAAACAATCAAAGGTTCACCATTCTCGATAGGAATTCGAATTGCGTTAAGATCACAAAGAATGTGACATTTCGTTTTGGCTAGCCAATTCATACCGATTATTACATCGAAGCTTCCTAGTTCCATGGGTATCAAGTCAATTTCAAACTCATTACCCAAAATGTTTAACGTACACCCCCGGTAATATGTGTCGGCACTCAATAGTTTCCCGTTGGCCACTTCAATGGTATAAGTGGTATCTAGTGAAAGTGGTGGAGTGCTAAAAGAATGAGTCAAAGTCTTGGATACAAAACTCTTATTGGCACCCGAATCGAATAAACAAGTAACATAAGTGTTGTTGAGAAGAAATGTACCCGTGACTAGTTCATTGTCATCCCGGGCTTCCTCGGTGTTAATGTTGAAGGCTCGGCCGCGTGTGTTGGGGTTGGCCTTCTTCTTTGGGCATTCGTTCCTATAATGGACCGTTTGGCCACATTCGTAACAAGTGACCGTCTTTGGAGGATTGGGCCCTTTTCGAGCGACGGGGGCGGCACTTGTGCAATTGTTGGCCCTATGACCAACTCCTTGGCACCGGTGGCAAATTAGCTTGCCACACTAGCCCGAGTGGTGCTTGTGACATTTGTTGCAAAAAGGTTGAGTTCCGGCATAACCTTTCTTGCCGTCGTTGGTGAAAGGCTTTTTGGTGAACGTGTTGTTGTTGTAGTTGCTTGATGGAGTGGCTTCCCATTTCCTTTTGTTGCCACCCGATTTGTCCTCAGCCTTAGGAGCCGGCACTACGATTTCATCAACCGTTTCAATCAATTAGCAGGCCATGTTCAAATCGGCTTGGTGATTAGCGGGTTTGGAGGACATCACACCTTGTTTGATGCTCTTTGGAAGACCATCCATATAGAGTTCAACCCTTTGAGATTCGGGGTTCACGAGAATAGGACACATCAAGGATAGTTCGGCGAAGCGTTGGTTATAGGCCTTGAGATCGTTTCTGACCTCCTTCAAAGTTCTTAGCTCTTGTTCAAGCTTTCGGGTTTCTTCGCGAGGGAAATATTAAACAATCATCTTTTCCCTTAAATCGGTCCAAGAGAGGGCATGAGCTTCATCGGTACCCACCGATTGTACATAGGTGTTCCACCATGTAAGAGCGACACCGGCGAGAGTGTGGGTGGAGTACTTGACCTTATCTTGGTCCCGACAACCGCTTATGCTAAAGACGGCCTCCGTTTGTTCGAACCATCGAGTGAGAGTAATCGGTCCCCCGGTTCCATCATAAGTGTGAGGTTTGCACCCCATGAAAGCTTTGTAGGAGCAACCTTCGCTAGAGTTACCGGCCCCTTGGTTGTTGTTGTTGTGGTTGTTGTTGTTGTTGTTGTTGGTGGAGTGACCGGCCATGGCCGCCTCTACGGCGGTGGCCACCATTCGCGGTAGTGCTTGTTCGGGAGTTTAACGGCGTGGCACACGGTGAGGAGGCATTGTTCCTTCAAAACAAAAGAATACCGTTGGTTAGTATTCTAAATAATACTAACCGTGATATGGAATAAAGATAGAGAGAAAATTTTCCTTGACTCACCTTAAATTCTTTATGTCATAATGTCGGAACGTTCATATGAGTCACCATAATATAATCCCGGAAATTATATTACCCTAATTCATATATGCATTCGACATTACTTCATATAGTCAAGGTGGCGCGTCAATTAAATCAAGTAACGTGAGATTAAGATTGAATAAGAATTAGATATGATAGAAGAGTTCGAGTATAATGCACAAGTAGTCAAGTAATTCCTACTTCAAGTCTATATGCCGGTTGTAGTCTAGACTCACCAATGTACCCTATGACTCGGGGTTGACACCAATGAACTCTAAATCCCTACAACCAATGCTCTGATACCATCTGTAGCGACCCGACCAAATCATGTTTGACGGCGCCGTCTACGTAGGTCCCATTACATGGTCATAAGTCCTTAAGACAAAGTTTGACCGAAAATATGTCGCATTCATTTCATAAGTGTGGATGTTTCAAAGTTTACAAAAGTAGTTTCCATAACTAGTACATAACGATGTTTAAAGTACAAATGAAACACGTGCGACACAGTTTAAAGTAGTC
Source organism: Rutidosis leptorrhynchoides (assembly GCF_046630445.1). NCBI lineage: Eukaryota > Viridiplantae > Streptophyta > Magnoliopsida > Asterales > Asteraceae > Rutidosis > Rutidosis leptorrhynchoides. The sequence continues at coordinate 28,541,396 of NC_092336.1, forward strand.
AAAAGACGCTCCATATATGCAAGTATACTCGACATCCAAAGAAAGTATCAAAAAGAAAGTGCGGAAGCATGTATCACCTAATGATCAAGGACCTGAGAAAAACATAGAAATCTGTCAACGAAAACGTTGGTGAAATCATAGGTTTAAGTAAGTAAATGAGTAAAAGTACGTCGAACCACAAGATTTGCATCATTGATAAATAGTAATACATTCTAAAAGTTAATATTTACTAGCACCCAATTATCAAGGCTTAACGTTTCCTTCAATAGTACCCCATCACAATAGTGTTAGAACATACACTGTTTCCCGAAAATATATTTCATCCGAATAACGGTAGCGAACCGTCCGAATGAGGGTTTGTCAAACCCATATGGCCATATAACATAAGTTCTCGCTTACACGGTCAAGTGTAACTAATGATAATCGAATTGAGGATTTTTGTTCTAAACTCGTATGTAGAATGTTTGTTTTCATGTACTTGTGTTCACTTAGTTAAAAGAAGCGTTAATATTTTCTCATCCTAAGGGTAAGTTCAAAAGAGTAAAAAGTGGGACTATGATCTCACCTTAAGTGCAAGAGTAAATAAGTACTTCGACAAGTGATGTGTGCAAAGAACAATGCTAGTCTTGACCTAAACAAATAGGTTGTATCAATATTGATAATCATGTTTGATCAAAGAAGTTCAATTAGTCCTATGGCTCGTTATGACTCGATTATGTAGCATGTGAATCAAATTGTTAAGTTTCATGCAAGATACAAGTATGGAAACAAGTTAGGAAGGTTGCATAATCATTTGGTTAAGTTTGACAAAAAGTCGAACTTCGGTCGCTCAAAGTCAACGAAAAAGTCAACACATTCGGTTCGGGTCTCGAACTATTTTTCGATGCTAGTTATTCATATATAAGCATGTTAGAACAAGTCTCATGTGAATCGGAGGTCCATAGTGTGCCAAACATTTTTCATATAATTGACATGTAGGTCAGAACCTGAACACGTTATATGTCGCGCCGCGACCCAGGATTGCCGCGCCGCGGCGATCAACGGGTGCTGGTATCTGGTCAGTCGTAATTGTCCAAGTCTCAAATCAAACTTCATTTTCACATAAATCACAAACCGTAAACTCTTACGACACGCATTTTACATCGTTGGAAAGCTAATTTGACAAAGAACACAACTAAATACATTTCACCAACCAAAAACATTATGTGCAATAACTGAGTTTTCAAATCAATTGATCAATCAATGCACACATTTAATGCTTCAAATCTTACAAGTGCACATTTATGATTCGGGCATTTAATGCACACATAAAACACGCCGTTTTGTAGATAATCAAACATACAAGACAACTAACTACTTATTAACAATAATTCATGGTATTCAGTGCATCAAATATCCATTTCAAGCTTATCAAACCCTAACCCAAATTCACCAAAATCATTAATCAAGTTTATGGTGTTTTCTCAAGCGACCTACACATCAATTTGAAGCTAGTGATACTAGGAACACATTTAATATATGCATTTATAACATTTAACAACATTCAAGCAACCAAATCACCAAATCAAACACACCAAAGTTCTTACTCAAGCTAGTTACTTCAAATAACGAAATCGAGCATATACATCATATATTCATGTTAGACTTGAGCCATAGACACTAATTAACAACTTTATAAGTTAAAAAATATCAAGAACACAAAATCTAGTGATTTTAGAAAGTTACCCAAACTTGATGAAATCGGTATGGAATCGAAGAGGAAGTTGCAAGGATTCCAAATATGTAATTTGTTTGGATTGAAGCTTGATCGATTGAAAATAGATGATGATTCCTTGTTTGAAGATTTGAGAGAAATTTGGAAAGTATTTAATGAAAATGGAAATGAAATGAAAAAGAAAAATGGGGAGGTGGGTTGACTAGTCAAAAAGCTAGTCACCTCTTTGATACTTTGGTGATTTTAGTCCCTCGAGTTCGGTTGTGGGTGCGTGAATTACCTAAACGAGATATTTTTAAAACGAGTATTAACGAGGGATGTTATAAACATATAACAGACTTTAAAGAATTAAACGGAAAAGTAAACAGAAAAAGGCGGGATGTTACAAAACAACCCCAATCCGTTAAACCAAAAACGGAGTACATTTTTTTTGTTAGGTCCCAATATCCCGTTAGTAATACATAACATTTTCAACTCGGTTTTAAGCGAAAACATAATATCTCAACGTTACATTTAATAATTTATAACAACCGTTGGTACACAAATAAAACATTACAAAAGCATTTGTAATAATGACCCAAACACACAAAGTATGGGTTAATACTCAATAACCCAACCCGATACCAAGAGCATAATCCCAGGGACTACCAAATCCCCAATCCGAGTCCAAATCTCCGAAAGCTACCCCATCGAGCCCAAGCACTCCTACACATCTAGTCTAACGACTAGCTTGCCTTACAATCACGATACCTGTAAAAAGGTTGATAAGGCTAAAAAGGAACATATATTTCATAGCAATATCCCTCCTAAATAATAGTTTTTATATGTAATTGTATTATATTTTCATTGTAATTGTTTAAATAAATAAATGTGAAGACGAAGCACGAAGATTAAAGAATTGAAGAAAAAGTGCCACTAAAGCCTGAAAAGTGCCACTAAAGCCATAGTACACTTAAAAGTGCCACTAAAAATTGAGTAAAAGACTCGCACGGATTTTGAAATTTAAGGAGAACAATTTTTGTGCAAATTACAAATCGCGAAATGTAAAGTGCACGATATAAAATAGTACGAAAGGACGTTTGAAAATCCGGAACCAGGACATGAGTCAACTCTCAACGCTCGATGCAACGAACTAAAAATTACGAGTCAACTATGCACGAGAATATAATATAATATTTAAATAATTATATTAATTATTTAAATATTATAATTATATAAATAATATGTCGGTAAAGCAAAGTTCCAAACTTGGATGAGCTGTATTCACGATCTCCGCGACTCGCGGAGATCCCAGCCTTTTTCTATCGCGACTCGCGGAGCACAAGATTTCAGAAATGCCTATAAAAGGCTCGAGCATTTGGCCGAGTAAAATAACATAATAATAATAATACTCCGTAAGATAATAAATAAATAAATATATAATATATATATATATATATATATATATATATATATATATATATATATATATATATATATATATATATAGTATAGGTTAGTGTTATATTAGATTAGTTTGGGTTATGTAAAAGTTATTTTTACGGGTTTGTAAGGTCGGAGCTCTGTTCGTGTACCACTACACGATAAATAATCAATGTAAGCTATGTTCTCCTTTTTAAATTAATGTCTCGTACTTAAGTTATTATTATGCTTATTTGAGCCGAAGTAATCATGATGTTGAGCTAAATATTAAAGACGTGGTAATTGGGTTTTGTACCATAATTGGGGTTTGGACAAAAGAACGACACTTGTGGAAATTAGACTATGGGCTATTAATGGGCTTTATATTAAATTAACGATACCTCGTTAATTTAATATAAAGGTTATGATTTGACGTATATATATATAACCACATACGCTTAATCGGATACGATGGGCGGGATATTTATAAGTACGAATTATTGTTCATTTGACCGGACACAGGGATGGATTAATAGTCAATGGACTCATTAAAACAGGGGTGGATTACATTCAAGGGTAATTGGTGTAATTGTTAACAAAGTATTAAAACCTTGGTTTACACACAGTCGATAACCTGGTGTATTCATTAAGCAAAGTATTAAGACCTTGTTACAGTTCGAATCCCCAGTTAGTTGGAATATTTGACTTCGGGCATAAGGTTTAATTTGCAGAGCATTTTATAATTATGATCGATTAACTATTATGGACAAAAACCAGATAGGTTTCAAATACATCCAGGACAAAGGACAATTAACCCAGGACAATAGATTAAAATCAAAACGTCAAACATCATGGTTACGGAAGTTTAAATAAGCATAATATATTTTATTTCATTTTTCATCGTACTTTTATTTATTGTCATTTTAATTATTGTTATTTATTTTGTATTGTTATTTATATATCGTCATTTACTATACGCTTCGCTTAAAATATAAATCGACAAACCGGTCATTAAACGGTAAACCCCCTTTTATATATTATTATATATAATTATATATATTTTGTACAAATATAGTTGTTTAAAAATATAGTGTGCAATAAGCCCGCTCCCTGTGGAACGAACCGGACTTACTAAAAACTATACTACTCTACGATTAGGTACACTGCCTATAGTGTTGTAGCAAGGTTTAGGTATATCCCATTTGTAAATAAATAATTAAAACTTGTGTAATTTGTAACGTATTTCGTAGTAAAATATAGTACTATCACGTACCCCCATGCTACCACATCAAGTTTTTGGCGTCGCTGCCGGGGAACTCGGCGAAACTCTATATTTTTAATTCATTTTTGTATAAATATATATTATTTTTAGAAAAACAATATAAAATCCTAAAAAATAAAAAAATAATAAAAAAAAAGTTTTTATTTAATTTATATATTTTATTTAACTATTAAAACAGAAAATATAAAACAGAAAAATAAAAAAATATATATATAATAAAACTGACCTGTCGAAACTTGACCTGTTTTTGAACTGGAATTGAACCCTCCGCGACTCGCGGAGGTTTTGAACTAGGTCACCGCGACTCGCGGAGCCGCCACCGACAGAAACCCTAAACATCATTAATTACGGGGTATTTATTATTTATTATTATTATTAACCCTATTTACTTATTATTATTATTATAATTAGTTTTAAGTTTTTAATTTAATTTATATTTTAAATATTAATTAGTATTATTAAATATATATTTAAATTAATACCTTTATAAAATATAATATAAAAATAATATTTTCATATAATTTGTATTTTTATCATTTTAATTATAATTTGTATTTTTATCGTTTATTCGTTCGTAATTAGTTTTAAGATTAGTTTTTGCCATAGTTTATTTTTATTTCTATATTTTTTTTTTAAGATTTGTTGTAAAATCCCTTAAGTGCTTATTCCTTAGACTAAGATTTAGGTGCTTTAGAATTTTGCGACGCCGTTTTTAGATTTTAGTGCCTAATTAAGTTATTGCCGTTTTGGATATAGAATTCCTTTAAGCTTTAATACCTTTAGGCGTAACTTTTTAGATTTAATTTTTAGACTTTTAAGTTACGACGCGCTATTTTCTTATTCTTATTTTTCGACGTTTTTCGACGCGCATTCTTTTTCTTTATTATTTCTCGACGCTTTAGTTTTTAGGACTTAGAAATTTTCTCTATTTCTTATCTAATATCTCAAACGGAAAGAAAAATTATTTAAGTGGTTAAATTAATGGACGTTGACAATTTTCTGCTTCGTAGTAATAGTTGGATTTGTTAGTGGTTGAGTTGTGAGCTTCCCATTTAAAGGGTTCTGGCTCCCTGCTGCATCTTTTGGCTATTCGAAACGTGGGCAAAAGCAGAAAAGTCTATTAATTGGACAACTTATATAAGTTTTTCTATTTTTATAACTAATAGGATAATTAGTAAATGCACCACATTGTAGCTAAATTTTGGCCATCGCAATAAAATGGAAAATTTTGAAAACAAGGCTATGGAAACTCTTTTTGATATCCAAAATCAATTAAATCAATACTCTCAAACGGGTGTTGATGACAATTCATTCGGTCAATCTTGGATCACGAATGACGAAACAATAACTGGTTGTGAAATCTGTGGAGATTATCACTCAACATGGAAATGTTATTATTACGTTCCTAAGGAAAATTACGCACCCACGGAACCTGAATGGAATGATTATGAAGAATACAATTCAAATTGGGATTATTCCCAAGAATATTTCCAAACTCAACAACCAGTAGACGAGGAAAATTACGTGTCTGAAAATTTATTAGACAATATGAAAATCAAACTCGAAGAACTCAATGCTCAAAATGAACAAATGAGAGAGTTTGTAAACCGGCAAGCTGAAACTCTATCAGACTACACACCTGTTGATCTGAGGAGTATTGTGCAAGAAAATCTCATATCATCAAATTTTGATGAATTCGAGAGCTCTGAAATCACCAACTATCCCGATGATACTTTTTATTCAGCTTTACCAATTTCACAACATATCGACACATTAGCCTCTACCGACGAAATCATCGATCAATCAATGAATGAAGAAGAAGTAAGGGTGACAAATTGGTACTCTTGGGAAAACGGTAACGTTAAAAACTTTACCCTCGAGACCAAAGTGGTGGGACCGATAAGTACCGTTAATGAAGAAGAATCTACTCCAATCCCGAAATTCACCATTACACAACCTTCCAACCCAATATTCTCAATAGACGAGTCATCTATCGAAGATGAACTACGAGCTGTAATAGATAATGACACCTCAGATTTCACCCAATTGGGTAATAGAGGTGAAAACTTTGATCCCGAGAATAAAAGGAAGGAAATATTAGGAATTGTCCACCCTATAGAAATAAGTATGTCGGTGTATATCGATCCATTTGACCAAGAACCAAAAAAGAGACATATCCATTTACTAAAAGCTACACTTAAAAAAGAATTAGGTAGTGACGATCGGGTGGGTCTAAACTTTAAACCCATTGATATAATATATACCACCCGAGATGTAAATAACTGGCTCACTATTTTAATTCGTGGAACTTATTCTACCGACTTCACATGTCGTCAGCTAAGTATGGGGAAGTCTAACCCCACTTAACGTTAAATTAGGGGTTCGGGTTAGTGCATAACTCTTTAATAAAAATGCATGATAAGTTAGGGTAAAAGACGCATTTTCAAATATTAACAAACAGTTCAGAAAAGCAACCCTTTTTGAAGAAAAACATGTATGATAAAACAAGAAGGAATGAACGATGAGGCGCGCCATCTATCATTCGATGAGCTTTGTAATTACAAACTGGGTATTTTTAATCACTTTTCTACACTTATCACCCTCATGAATTTATAAATATAGTCTGATTTCATGCAAATGAGGGCATTGCATGATCTCAAGTGTGGGGAAGGGTTATAAATTCTCTCGGGTTTATACTTGGTTTATTTTCTAAATTTTATGAAAATTTTAAAAAAATTTCAACTAAATGAATTCAAAATCATGTTTATATATATTTATGAACGGTGAAAACTAGGTGTTAATACCGAAATTATCGTTACCTCGGAAAGGACATAAATTGAGAAACAACTAAAATGCTTGAATTTATTTATTAGGATATAAAAAGAATCATGAAAAAAGCCAAGTGTGGGGAGAATGTACCAAGTTATTCAATTAAAAACTATCTATCACATGTTTCTGTAAAGTTATTGCAGGTGCTTTTTGAACTAAATTAACTGTCTTACCCGATTTACTATAAAGAGAGATGGATCTACACGATGAATCAATTCCATCATTAAGAGGAAGTAAAGTCTTCCGAAAAAAGACACGCGCTTCTTGATTTAGGTCAGGAAGTTCTCGTCCAGACCAGCTGTAGGTTGACGAAAAATCTAGAAAAGTCATCACTAAAATCAGCAGGAAATCCACGGATCTCAGCATCAAACAGGGTCGCCAAGTGGTCAGATTTATCCTAACCATGAGAAGGATTTATCTCGTACAATGGGGGGCACCGTGCAAATTAGCTTGATAAGACTAATGAATCAGATCCCCAGAAAGGATAATCTCCTTAAAGATTAAAAATCAGCTTTTAAGCCTGATATTACTCAATCCTTGAGATTGACCTTAAAGATTGAGAATTACAAACTCATGGAATTCAATGATATCTAAACTCGAGCTTGAACGAGAAAATATTTTGATCAAATTATAAACCGATTTGTTTTCTGAAAACCCATTTTCAATGCGTTCATTACCATTGAACGTAAAATCCTAGGAATTCAACTGGAATTCATTAGGTCACATGAACCAAATCGGGTGTCAACCGTAAGAACGGTGGTTGCATAGCATGGTCGGAGACAGGACCTTGTGCCAGACAGAAAAAAATTATAGGATGATCTTACTATTGCTCCTACAAAGGATAGTAATAGCATCCGACACGTTTATAGACCATAATCAAAAGCATGTCATTAGACATTGCCTTAACAGTTTCTTGTTCATCGCTTTCCTTTACAACCGGATGGTAGTTTGCCAAAAGGTAATATACGGGACAAGTAAACTGGATGTGTTGCTTTTCTAATACAAGGTTAGCAAGTGGGTGACACAAAACCATAAGTTTTGAGCTAAAATTTTCAAATCCGGAACCCACACAACCCACAAAAATAATTTGCAAATACCGGTGAAGGGTTATTTCGGAAAACTTATCTAGGGTAAAAACTAGATTGAATTTTCAAAAGATCAAATGTTTTCATAAAGATCCAATTTCCTTACGGATCTAAATTTTCATAGTCATGTGGAACTGTAAACCACCTTTCAAATGTGCACTTTGCTTTGGAAACCGAAAGTAAAACGGCTATTTGATTGCAAGTGTCGTTGACCTAAACCCGAGGCAACTGTGGATGACACACCCACCTTTAACCATGGTTCTATCGTTACTATCATTGTTTATACCACCATATCAAAATCACTAATGTACAAAGTGTGATGAATAAAAAAGTGATTCATGTATGTTTTTATTTCAAGTTCTGTATTGCTTGAGGACAAGCAACGCTCAAGTGTGGGAATATTTGATAAGGCTAAAAAGGAACATATATTTCATAGCAATATCCCTCATAAATAATAGTTTTTTTATATGTAATTGTATTATATTTTCATTGTAATTGTTTAAATAAATAAATGTGAAGACGAAGCACGAAGATTAAAGAATTGAAGAAAAAGTGCCACTAAAGCCTGAAAAGTGCCACTAAAGCCATAGTACACTTAAAAGTGCCACTAAAAAGTGAGTAAAAGACTCGCACGGATTTTGAAATTTAAGGAGAACAATTTTTGTGCAAATTACAAATCGCGAAATGTAAAGTGCACGATATAAAATAGTACGAAAGGACGTTTGAAAATCCGGAACCAGGACATGAGTCAACTCTCAACGCTCGACGCAACGAACTAAAAATTACGAGTCAACTATGCACGAGAATATAATATAATATTTAAATAATTATATTAATTATTTAAATATTATAATTATATAAATAATATGTCGGCAAAGCAAAGTTCCAAACTTGGATGAGCTGTATTCACGATCTCCGCGACTCGCGGAGATCCCAGCCTTTTTCTATCGCGACTCGCGGAGCACAAGATTTCAGAAATGCCTATAAAAGGCTCGAGCATTTGGCCGAGTAAAATAACATAATAATAATAATACTCCGTAAGATAATAAATAAATAAATATAATATATATATATATATAATATATATATATATATATATATATATATATATATATATATATATATATATAGTATAGGTTAGTGTTATATTAGATTAGTTTGGGTTATGTAAAAGTTATTTTTACGGGTTTGTAAGGTCGGAGCTCTGTTCGTGTACCACTACGCGATAAATAATTAATGTAAGCTATGTTCTCCTTTTTAAATTAATGTCTCGTACTTAAGTTATTATTATGCTTATTTGAGCCGAAGTAATCATGATGTTGAGCTAAATATTAAAGACGGGGTAATTGGGTTTTGTACCATAATTGGGGTTTGGACAAAAGAACGACACTTGTAGAAATTAGACTATGGGCTATTAATGGGCTTTATATTAAATTAACGATACCTCGTTAATTTAATATAAAGGTTATGATTTGACGTATATATATATATATATATATATATAATCACATACGCTTAATCGGATACGATGGGCGGGATATTTATAAGTACGAATTATTGTTCATTTGACCGGACACAGGGATGGATTAATAGTCAATGGACTCATTAAAACAGGGGTGGATTACATTCAAGGGTAATTGGTGTAATTGTTAACAAAGTATTAAAACCTTGGTTTACACACAGTCGATAACCTGGTGTATTCATTAAGCAAAGTATTAAGACCTTGTTACAGTTCGAATCCCCAGTTAGTTGGAATATTTGACTTCGGGCATAAGGTTAAATTTGCAGAGCATTTTATAATTATGATCGATGAACTATTATGGACAAAAACCAGATAGGTTTCAAATACATCCAGGACAAAGGACAATTAACCCAGGACAATAGATTAAAATCAAAACGTCAAACATCATGGTTACGGAAGTTTAAATAAGCATAATATATTTTATTTCATTTTTCATCGTACTTTTATTTATTGTCATTTTAATTATTGTTATTTATTTTGTATTGTTATTTAAATATCGTCATTTACTATACGCTTCGCTTAAAATATAAATCAACAAACCGGTCATTAAACGGTAAACCCCCTTTTATATATTATTATATATAATTATATATATTTTGTACAAATATAGTTGTTTAAAAATATAGTGTGCAATAAGCCCGCTCCCTGTGGAACGAACCGGACTTACTAAAAACTATACTACTCTACGATTAGGTACACTGCCTATAGTGTTGTAGCAAGGTTTAGGTATATCCCATTTGTAAATAAATAATTAAAACATGTGTAATTTGTAACGTATTTCGTAGTAAAATATAGTACTATCACGTACCCCCATGCTACCACATCAAGTTTTTGGCGCCGCTGCCGGGGAACTCGGCGAAACTCTATATTTTTAATTCATTTTTGTATAAATATATATTTTTTTTAGAAAAACAATATAAAATCCTAAAAAATAAAAAAATAATAAAAAAAAAGTTTTTATTTAATTTATATATTTTATTTAACTATTAAAACAGAAAATATAAAACAGAAAAATAAAAAAAATATATATAATAAAACTGACCTGTCGAAACTTGACCTGTTTTTGAACTGGAATTGAACCCTCCGCGACTCGCGGAGGTTTTGAACTAGGTCACCGCGACTCGCGGAGCCGCCACCGACAGAAACCCTAAACATCATTAATTACGGGGTATTTATTATTTATTATTATTATTAACCCTATTTACTTATTATTATTATTCTGTCCTTGTCCGGGTTTTAACCCGCAACGTTCCGCTAACCCGATAATATCTCCTAACCATTCCTCCAATGATTATTACTCCAAAGTTGTTATCTTAATCATATATCGTTATTTAATCCCACCATCACTCATCATAAAATTTATCACCATCTCATCACACCACATCATTTATATCTATACCGTCATCATACTTACCATAAACATCATATTCTAAACCATCGTCATATCCTCATCATTCATTACTTGTTGCCCTTACTAACCCAAAAAGACGAAGTACAACTCAAGTAATATAATTCTTTACGGCTCAAATAGCAAAATATTTATTGAGTTTTCTTGGCCAAGAGTCTCGGCCCACTCCAAAAAGAATGCAACCCACATCATTATCATTATTTATTTACATATATATTTTAATGACACTAGTGGATGTTTTTGTAATTGTCGGTTGAATAAGAGAAACAAACATATACTACCACTACTACAGCTCATTTCATCATCATTAAAAGTCATTCTCCATTGTTTCGATCTGGGGTTCGAACAAACGAAAAAAAAAAATATAGCGTGCCTCAGGAGCCACTCGATATTGCAGCAACAAAAGAATAAATTGGTGACGGGTTTCAAGATTTCACGAAGAAGAATGAAGTGAGAAAGAGATGAGAGAGAGTGGTCGATGGTTGTTTGAGGTGTTCATGAGGAAAATTGAAAACAGCAACTCGTAAACCCACGATGGTAGTTTAGTTGATCGTTAATGGTTTACAGAAAAACAGAATAATTGATGAGGGTGATGTGATATTTTAGCGACTGCAAAACAGAAACAATAGTGCAGTTTGAAGATCGAAACAAGAACAGTAGGTGTGGCATATAACTCGTTGGTGTTTGGCTTCGGTTCTGGGTCTGATCGAGTAACCTCAATATAGTTAAAAAAAGTTGTGGTTTTGTGGTGACCGATGGTATATGGGCGATGTAGTGACGGTTTAAGTGGTAGTGACGGGGTGTTCAAAAAGGAAAAAAAATGGAAGAAGGTGGCGAGGTGATTGATTGTGGTGGTGTTTTTGGTCGACAAAAACATAAGGGAATAAAGGTGATGGTTGTATGGTGATCTATGGTGGATTATGGTTTGATTAGAAGACAACGAGACGTCGGTTGTAGGTGTTTGGTTTAAGTCATGGTATGGTTTAATCAAGAAGAGAGAGTGATACATATGGAGATATATATCATATAGCATACGACACAAAGTGAAACGGGATGTGTAGTTCCTTGATTATAGAGGAAAGGAAAAATAAAGAAGAAGGAAGAAGATTGGTGAAGGAGGGTTGTGTTCTTGAGATTGAAGATGAAGGCTGCTGTGGTTGTTGATGATAGTTCATTAATTAAAGAGAAAACAAGAAAAAAAATGTCGTGTGCCTTGTATGTATGAATATGTATATAATATATAAAGAAAGAGATGATTGTTTGATGATTGAAATCTACACTAATCAAATATGGTGCCAGTTGTTTTCAAGATGCAATAATGAATCAAATAATATCATAATAATAATAGTGAACGTGTTAAAGATTTAGTAGTCTGCCTTTTGTTTCTTTCTATAGACATAAATTCACGGAGTAATATATATGCACAAATCATAGTACCAATCAGATATCAATCAAAAATAGTGATCGAGCTTTTAATCCAGATATTTATCAGTCGAGTGAATATATACAGATATTATTTCGGGTACCGTTGTTAAAAAGTGGTGGTTAAAAGTATTTGAAAATCCTAAATTTTTATTTTAAATATATATATATATATATATATATATATATATATATATATATATATATATATATATACAAATACGTTTTAATAATGAGTTCTATTATATCGCATAATATTTTTCATAATTAGTTTTAACAACTAAATCAATTAATATTTTATTAATGTATCTTAAGTTATAATATACATACATATTTATTTACAATTAGTTGTTCGTGAATCGTCGGGAACGGTCGATGGTCAATTGAATAGTTTAAAATTTTTGAGACTTAACCTAACAGACTTTGCTTATCGTGTTAAGAATATAATATCGTATCGAGAGTTTGGTTTAAAATTAGTCAAAATTTTTCGGGTCGTGACAGTACCTACCCGTTAAAAAAATTTCGTCCCGAAATTTGAGTGAGGTCGTCATGGCTAACAATAAAATGTTTTCATGACGAATATGAGTTGATAGATAGAGTTTTATCATTATTGCTTAATATAGATAAAACGATTCGATTATGTGAAGCGTACGAGTGAAGCTGTCACAAAAGATTGAGATAGAGATTTAACTTTTGACGTAGCCAAGGTTGATTTTCGAAATTCAAGGAATTTAAGGAAATCTTCTAATCAGAAGTAAATGTAATAGCACGATTTATTAGCAATTTGTTGGAAGTACAGAAAAACAGAAATATCGAGGAAATATTTCCATGATATGCTTAGAAATTAAGTAGAATGAAAGAGTCGTGTAACATGGCACATGATGAGGATAAGGTCTGTGATTATCATCACGTTACATTAGAAATTTAGCATGACTTACTGTAATATAACCACATTGGCCTGACGTCATTATATTATACTAACTCATGCTTCAATTCCCAACACTTCTATAGGAAATCATTCATAATTTAAACTCGATTGTTACAGAATGTAGAAACTAAAACAGTTTCATTTATGATGTAACATAGATAGCACGAGGGGATAGATAATTTCGAACCAAGATATTTATGAATATATCTTCAGAAATATCGAAGATATTTATGATGATATTTTGGAATTTCTAAGATCAAAGGTTGATAAAGAAAATTCTTTCGCTAGAATTTAGAATAAATAAGGAGCAAGATATTCGCTAAAGAGTTCATCAGATACAGAATCATCCGGATTCTTCAAGTACAGGTTGGTGATTTGTCCACAGTCTCCTTCATAGTTTTGCATAACGCTTTTCAGTACTAAATTTTCTATTGAGCGTTTCCAACACTCCATTCTTTATCATCAAACTCTTGGCTATTAAGACCATCTACAACATGCTGCTTCGTCAGCATTTTCAAAGTTAACGGATCTGGGTCATCGGTTATCAAACCGAGGTGGTTTCAGGAGAATTGTGTTTTTAGATGATTAAACGCTGATGGTAATATGGTGAAATATAAAAGGTTCCCCAGTAACAATAAAGAGTACGCATATATATCAAGGTTATAATAAGGTTGTTTCGGATGAAAAGTCGGAATTGACTTTCTGGAGGTGTGACAAAATTGGCTAATTTGAAGAAGAATTGCAAAGTTATTTTGGGTAATAATAACACTAAAGGAATTAACACAGCTATGTGTTAAACGTTTATTCAGTTTCCAAGGGTTTTTCAGGTGCATAACTATATGCATCAACCTTTTCTTCCGTAGATGAAATGCGGCTGGTTCATCCTCTCGATCGAGGTGTTTTCAAGAATCATGAAAGATATGAACGCAGATTGTAATCGTCAAGATACAAATGAGGTTTAAAATGAGATCAAGTGGCAAACTTGAAGAAATGTTTAGTTTCATATGTTACAATCAATATTTTAATTCATTTTAATTGTCCAATATTATTAGTCCACAGTCGATAGTCCACAGTTAACAATCCAATAATTCATATATAGTTTAATATATAATATTCGAATTAATTAATACGTTTCGTGACCCGTATACGTCTCAGACTCGATCACAACTCAAACTATATATATTATTGTAGAATCAACCTCAACCCTGTATAGCTAACTCCCGCATTACTGCATATAGAGTGTCTATGGTTATTCCAAATAATATATATAGATGCGTCGATATGATATGTCAAAACCTTGTATACGTGTCCCGATATTAAAAATGCGTAAAAATAAATAACAGAAATTAAATGACGATAAATAAAGTGCGTAAAGTAAATAACAGAAATTAAATGACGATAAGTAAAATTGCGAGAATGTAAATTGCGATAAATAAAATGTAACCAGTTAGCTAGGAACAGTTAGCTAGGAACAGTTAGCGTGGATTCTTAACAATATTTCAATTAGTTAGTTCGTTTGTTTCTAACAAATTTTACTTTGTCCGATGTTTTCTTCATTATGCCACTTGTTGGATTCTGATAGATCAAAATCCAAATATGAAATTGAATGAAAATGGTTATTCTGTGGTGAACGGATACGTATATCGGTGGTTGTAAGTAGGATAGTAAACGACTGTTGAATCAGCTTCGAAGAATGTACATTGTATCTTATTAATGTGAAATCTGAATATTCCTCGGGTATTACCTACCCGTTAAAATATTTTCACAATTAACACTTTGTACTAAAAAATTTTTAATTACAATCTTTATGAAAACATATATACATATATATTTTCTTCAGATGCAATCATGGATTTAATGAGTTAATATGATATTAACTCATCTGATTTACTGATAGAACAAGAATATATAATCTCTAAAACATTAGAGGTTACATAATCACTATGTCGAACTAAGATAAATGATGTAGAACGTCATGTAGAACGATGATTATACTCGAGGTACAGAATGAAATGTCGAAGCTGGTGACGCGGATGTTGTTCTTGGTGGTACTAGTGCTGTTGGTGCTGAGGCTGGTGATGTTACTGGTGTTGATGATACTGCTAGTGCTTGCAAATTGTGTACCGTGCTCTCTAAAGTTAACACCCGAGCTCGGAGTTCTTTAACTTCTACTACTAACCCTGGTTGGTTATCAGTGTGAGGTAGAGGTCGGATATCTTCTCTAGTTCCGTTAATGGTAGCCTCAAGACGAAAAATTCTTGCAAAAAGGGTATAAACGGTGTTGCGAACAGGTTCGCCAGTGAGCGGGTCGAGCACTCCGACGTTAGGTGGTAAGTTCGGCTCGTGATATGGAGTACCTTCTTCATTTCTCCATAGGGTAAGTATTTCACGAACTCAGCCCCACTTTCTAAAGAAATCATGGTAGTTGATCGGTTGGTGCGCTCCCGTCACGCTATCTTCGGAGTCAGAAGAACTTGGTCGATTCGTAGAGGCCATCGTATGCGATCACAGAAAAGATTTTTGGTATGAAAAGCTTGGTGACAGCAAATGATAGTTGGATGGTATTCTCAATGCATAATATGCCTAGATATATATAGTACCAGGATCACTTAAATTACGGAGAAATTTACGAAAGATATCAGGCAAAGTTTACCGTAATAGATACGCTAAGATATAAATTTGTCTCTACACTATCTATGTAATAAAGGCAGTAAGGCATGTCTAGACTTAGGAATGATTAGCAGGAAATTTTCCACTAGGAATGATATACAATACTTATAATATGCAGCTAAGGTCGAAGTCCAGACTCGCTAATGCATCCTAACAACTATCAGTTAGACACACTAATGCAAGACCTGGTTCGCTAGGACCAACGCTCTGATACCACCGGTAACGACCCGTCCTTATCCACCTGGACGAAGTCATCAACATTTGGTCCCATTGCGATGATCGACTCCAAGTAATGTCCTTAAATTGAGCAAATGTACAGCGGAAGACTTAATTCGTACCTGAGAATAAACATGCTTAAAAGTGTCAACCAAAAGGTTGGTGAGTTCATAGGTTTATCATAACAATCATTTCAATATCTTAATAGACCACAAAATTTCATATACATAAACATTTTAATAAAAATATTCTAAGTGGTTGAGCACATGGTAACCATACTTAACATTTAATCAACGTCGCATATTCCCTTTATTATGAAATCTCACTACACTGTACCAAGTGTAGTCACTGAAACGAAGTACTGTGCAACCGTTGAATACTGGTCGTCCAGTCCGGTTGGGGTTGTCAGGCCCGATAGATCTATCAACAGGATTCGCGTTTACAATATCCATGTAAATAGTAGTTACCAAGCTACAGGGAAATATGCCAGTGGTACAACTCAACGTAGAATATATTTTTACGTACTTGTGTCTATTTCGTAAATATTTATAAAAGCAGCGCATGTATTCTCAGCCCAAAAATATATTGCAAAAAGCAATTAAAAAGGGAGCAAATGAAACTCACCATACTGTATTTTGTAGTAAAAATACATATGACGTCATTGAACAAGTATAGGGTTGGCCTTGGATTCACGAACCTATATTAATTGTATATTTATTAACACACGTAATGGTAATCGAATAAATATATATATTGTTATTATTAGTGATTTAATTATTATTTTAATTATGTGTTTCATAAATAACCTAATTATTTATAAAATATTAATATAGTTATGTTAGATGTAGTTAAATATAGTTTTATATAACTAATAGTTTATTTGAATTTTTTTTTAATATTTATAATAATAAATAAAAAGTTGTTTTATCCTATAATACTAATAGTTTTAATAATAAAAATGATAATTTTGATAATTTTAATTTTAATTATAATGATATTAATGATAATAATAATGATAATAATAATAATAATAATAATAATAATAATAATAATAATAATAATAATAATAATATTAATAATAATAATATTAATGATAATGATAATAATACTACTAATAATACTAACTAAAAAAAATAATAATTTTACTAATAATACTAACATTTATTTTAATAATTATAGTGATAATAATGATAAGAATAATAATATTGATAAGTAAATAACTTTAAGAGCTACCTCAAAGATGTAGTCCTAAAAAAAATGTCCTTGTCCGGGTTTTAACCCGCAACGTCCCGCTAACCCGATAATATCTCCTAACCATTCCTCCAACGATTATTACTCCAAAGTTGTTATCTTAATCATATATCGTTATTTAATCCCACCATCACTCATCATAAAATTTATCACCATCTCATCACACCACATCATTTATATCTATACCGTCATCATACTTACCATAAACATCATATTCTAAACCATCGTCATATCCTCATCATTCATTACTTGTTGCCCTTACTAACCCAAAAAGACGAAGTACAACTCAAGTAATATAATTCTTTACGGCTCAAATAGCAAAATATTTATTGAGTTTTCTTGGCCAAGAGTCTCGGCCCACTCCAAAAAGAATGCAACCCACATCATTATCATTATTTATTTACATATATATTTTAATGACACTAGTGGATGTTTTTGTAATTGTCGGTTGAATAAGAGAAACAAACATATACTACCACTACTACAGCTCATTTCATCATCATTAAAAGTCATTCTCCATTGTTTCGATCTGGGGTTCGAACAAACGAAAAAAAAAAATATAGCGTGCCTCAGGAGCCACTCGATATTGCAGCAACAAAAGAATAAATTGGTGACGGGTTTCAAGATTTCACGAAGAAGAATGAAGTGAGAAAGAGATGAGAGAGAGTGGTCGATGGTTGTTTGAGGTGTTCATGAGGAAAATTGAAAACAGCAACTCGTAAACCCACGATGGTAGTTTAGTTGATCGTTAATGGTTTACAGAAAAACAGAATAATTGATGAGGGTGATGTGATATTTTAGCGACTGCAAAACAGAAATAATAGTGCAGTTTGAAGATCGAAACAAGAACAGTAGGTGTGGCATATAACTCGTTGGTGTTTGGCTTCAGTTCTGGGTCTGATCGAGTAACCTCAATATAGTTAAAAAAAGTTGTGGTTTTGTGGTGACCGATGGTATATGGGCGATGTAGTGACGGTTTAAGTGGTAGTGACGGGGTGTTCAAAAAGGAAAAAAAATGGAAGAAGGTGGCGAGGTGATTGATTGTGGTGGTGTTTTTGGTCGACAAAAACATAAGGGAATAAAGGTGATGGTTGTATGGTGATCTATGGTGGATTATGGTTTGATCAGAAGACAACGAGACGTCGGTTGTAGGTGTTTGGTTTAAGTCATGGTATGGTTTAATCAAGAAGAGAGAGTGATACATATGGAGATATATATCATATAGCATACGACACAAAGTGAAACGGGATGTGTAGTTCCTTGATTATAGAGGAAAGGAAAAATAAAGAAGAAGGAAGAAGATTGGTGAGGGAGGGTTGTGTTCTTGAGATTGAAGATGAAGGCTGCTGTGGTTGTTGATGATAGTTCATTAATTAAAGAGAAAACAAGAAAAAAAAATGTCGTGTGCCTTGTATGTATGAATATGTATATAATATATAAAGAAAGAGATGATTGTTTGATGATTGAAATCTACACTAATCAAATATGGTGCCAGTTGTTTTCAAGATGCAATAATGAATCAAATAATATCATAATAATAATAGTGAACGTGTTAAAGATTTAGTAGTCTGCCTTTTGTTTCTTTCTATCGACATAAATTCACGGAGTAATATATATGCACAAATCATAGTACCAATCAAATATCAATCAAAAATAGTGATCGAGCTTTTAATCCAGATATTTATCAGTCGAGTGAATATATACAGATATTATTTCGGGTACCATTGTTAAAAAGTGGTGGTTAAAAGTATTTGAAAAATCCTAAATTTTTATTTTATATATATATATATATATATATATATATATATATATATATATATATATATATATATATATATATATATATATATATATATATATATATATATATATATATATATACAAATACGTTTTAATAATGAGTTCTATTATATCGCATAATATTTTTCATAATTAGTTTTAACAACTAAATCAATTAATATTTTATTAATGTATCTCAAGTTATAATATACATACATATTTATTTACAATTAGTTGTTCGTGAATCGTCGGGAACGGTCGATGGTCAATTGAATAGTTTAAAATTTTTGAGACTTAACCTAACAGACTTTGCTTATCGTGTTAAGAATATAATATCGTATCGAGAGTTTGGTTTAAAATTAGTCGAAATTTTTCGGGTCGTGACAACACATCTCACGCTACAACAAATAAATACATTATATACCTACGCATATAATTATTCCACTCACCTCGTGAACTCGAGCATTACAAACCATGCGCGAAATCTCCACCACACGCAACCGAGCAAACCTTTACCTATAATACACATATAGGTATACACATAATCAACATACATTCTCTACAAGAGAATTCGACGCCAACACCCTTAACTAAGGGTTTATACCTACCTCCACAATCCGCCCATTTAGACACTAAAGTGGACTTCACCAATTACCACTACGGGTGGTAATTCTGACCAATATAACAAAGTACAATTTAATCCAAATCATACTTTACACCAATTAGATCAAACTTAGGTCTTAACACTAAATTACTACTTAGGTAGTAATCATTTCAAACGCCAATTACACCAAAAACCCCAACACGTGCAATATTGACCCATATTTCTTTTGACCACGTTTGACTTTTGTTAAAATGTAATTTTAACCCAAAAACACTTCCCGTGATTACTTTCATTCAAAAATGCCATTTAATACTTAACAAAAGTGTTTAACATCCCTTTGACCAAAACTAGTGTCATCATCAAGTTTGACCCAATTCAATTTACCCATTTTGACCAAAGTCATAAAAATGCCTAAACTAACCATTAATCACTAACACAAGTGAAAATGGCCCTAATACACAAATCAAACCAAATCACAAGTGTTAAACCCCTAACTTACCCAATTTGACACATAAACCCTAATTTTGACCCAATTCAAAATTAGTCAACCCAAATACACCCAAAAGGGTTCCAACACTTTCAAAATTACTAAACTAAGTGATTACACCCAAAACCAAAGCCTAATCGTGGCCAAAACGTCAATCAACCCAAAACCCTCCATGTATAAAAAATAACTAGTTTCCATAAACCCACTTCATCATCTAAATGGGTTTTACAACTAAAAAGCTCAAAACCCTAACTTGAATATCAAATCATAAAGATGAATTTCGGAGTTAGAACTTACCATCACTACCACAACGTAGCCGTGAACGAGGAGAACAACTTTAACTCTTGTGACCCGACCAAAAACACTCTTCTTCTTCCCTGATTCGAGCTTTCTCTCTCTAAACCCTTTACTCTCTCTCTAGGGTTTGGTGTGTGAGTGGGAGGGAAAGGGAATGAAGAAAATGAGGTTTGGATAAGATTGGAATCAGTTTTATGGCCAAAAACCCGTCCACATGTGAAATACCAACTTTTCCCTTCATTTAACTCATTAAAAGGCTGAACAGCACTAGATCGTGCCTATTGTCGCGCCGCGGAGCAAACCCTCCGCGCCGTGGCCCAAAGGGTGATTTTAGATCACTTTTTAAAGCTTTCTGGCCCTCAAAATAGGAATTTGTCGCGCCGTGGCCATTCTGGTCGCGCCGTGACAATGGCCTATTTCATCCGAACTTCAACAACTTGTTTTGGCCATAACTTTTTGACCGTAACTTCATTTTTGATGAATAAAATATCGTTGGAAATGTAATAAGATTTCCTTTCTAATGATAAGGTTTTGAAACATCAACTCAAACTTTATTTGGGGTCAAAAAGGTACGTACACACCTTGTAACTCAAACAACATCCAGTTTTCTTCGACATTCTAACAAACAACACGTACATGTTTGGTACCCTTCATACACGCATCGTACAATCATCTTTATACAATTATACAACCAAGTATGAACATTCTAAAGATAAATTATGTACCTCGGACATGTATGATGAAAAACGGGATGTTACAAGAACCGAAGACCGTATCGAACCGAACCGATTTCGAACAGAACCGAGCTTTTTCGGTCCGGTCCTTGGTCCATAATTTTACGGATTTTCGATCTTCGGTCCGGACCGAAACGGACCAAAACCGAAAAAAACACTAAAAATACCCGAACCGTATCGTACCGAACCGAACCGATAATATTTGGTCCAGTCCTCGGTCCATGTTTTTGCTTCAAATTGATTTTCGGGACAGAACCGAACCGAAAAAGTTTGGTCCGGAATCGTACCACGCACACCCGTAGTTAAAAATAACTCGGATAACAAGAAACCTCTCTTAATTCTCATTCTCATCCAATATGCGAGTTGCTTGATTATTTTTTCACTAACAACTCTCGATTTGATTTGTATTACACAATTCAAATTTAACAACAATGTCATTTATCTAGGAATGAGTGAAGTTTTTTTTTTTTTTTTTTTTTTTTAACAGTCGTGCAATGCACGGGCTCAAAGCCTAATATTATACATATTATATAGACTTAATTATGATGATTATTCCTAAAGTTTACTCTAAATTGCTCTCCTCATTCCTAAACTTTTTTTTTAACCTTTGTCATTCCTTGAATTGTAAATTTAACATAAATCATCACTCCTTCAAAAAATTGTTAAGTTTCTCCATTAATTCCAGTCATGTGACAGACACGTGCTTATCACTTAATATAATACGTAGTATAATATAATAATAATAATAATAATAATAATAATAATAATAATAATAATAATAATAATAAATATAATAATAATAATAATAATTAATAATAATAAATAATAATAATAATGATAATAATTTTTCAATATGCTTAAAATAATATAACAATGATAAGAAGTAATAGTTGTGGCTAAAAAGAAAAGAGATGATAGGTTTGGATTTCCATCTCTTTGTTTTGGTTTGGATTTTTTGATGTATCGATTGTATTAGTTCGATTTTCGAATCTGTTAATGTTATTGTTTTTTTCGAAAATAAAAAAAAATGAAGGGGAAATGGAGGTATGTCGTTAAAAGACAATTATAAAATTCTACTACAATGACAAACCATATAACCAAATTGAAGCATAGAACAAAAGTAGTATCTCTTTTATTATAGTGGGGGCACCTCTTCTTGTTCTTTCATATTCAAACTTAACTGTAATAGTATTTATTTTTTGTTTTTTGTAATTTGGGATAGAAGTAGAATGTGTACGTGGATCCTCAATGGTGATAGAGGGTTACACAATTAAAGAAATAAATACTTTATACTCCGTACTTGTCTAACTTGAAACTTTCATAGTTTTGTATCAATGAACCCTCATTTTTTTAGCATATGGTGTTTTCAATCTATGTACTAACGCTAACTATAATAGACTATAATAGAACAGAGTATAATATAATATAATATAATATAATATAATATAATATAATATAATATAATGAACAAAATATATATATATTAGAGATATCCATACATAAGGTGCATACAAATTAAACGATTATTGTGGTTTGTTTAAAAAAGTAGTCGTGGTTATTTTTTATTATTATTAATTTTTTATTATTATTATTATTATTATTATTTTTTATGGATTTGTGGTTTGTAAATGTAACATGAATCTTCCTTGTCCGTGACGACCGTTACTTATTGATCATCAATATATTTTTTCTTAAAGCTTTAATTTTTTTAATATGTTTATTAGAGACAAATTATTTTGATATATAATTTGACAAATTACAATAAGAGAAATGACCCGTAAAACTACGATTTTGTTTAAACGAAACAGCTTAATGATATGCTTTTGATATGTTTTAAGTATTAAATGAATGTAAAAGCTAAAGTCATTTAAATTAAATGACCCGTGGAACTACGGATCCGACTAAGAAATTTTACGTTATTTTTACAAACATATTGATTTACTTAACTTTGTCAGAATAAATGAACTACATATATTCTTCCACAATCATTTTTCAATTTTCATCACAATTATTATTTTCCTTGTCATAAAAGCGTACATTAGAACCTTTTTATTGAGACATGTATTTCGCATACATATGTAACGTAATTAATTACCTAAAGAGAACCTATAATTGAATAATTTAATAATAATATATTAAAAATATTTATAATTATAATAATAAATAATAAATTTTTTTAAAAGGCATACTCACACACCCATTAACACGAAGATATATATACAATAATTCACGAATATGTCTTAAATAGGACTTGAACCCTTAATCTCATGGTTGAAGGGCCATCACGATACCGTTGGGCCAAAGGCCCATTGATAATAATAAATAAATAATACTAATAATAATAATAATAATAATAATAATAATAATAATAATAATAATAATAATAATAATAATAATAATAATAATAATAATAATAATAATAATAAAGTTTGCTTAACAATTGAATATTTGTATTTTTAATAATAATTATTAGTAATAACAAATGGCTCGTGAAATTTTTAAAAAAATTAAAATACAGTTATTATATGAAGGTTATACAATATACTTCAAAGTTTGTACATCTGTTCATAAGGTGTTTTGTAAAAGATTGTACAACTTGTTTTAAAGTTTGTACATATGATCATGAGGGTGTTTTATCATAAGGTTGTATATAATGCTTTAAATATTGTACATATGATCATGAAGGTGATTTATCATAAAGTTGTACATAATGCTTCAAATATTGTACATATGATCATGTGATGTTTTATCAAAAACTTGTATATAATACTTCATATATTATACAATTAACACGTTAATATTTTTATTAAATACAATTAATTATTTTAATAACATCATCATGTGAGTCTTAGACTTTTTCTCTTTATTTTCAAAATTTTTAAACTTGAATAATCTTTAATTATGACATCATCATTTTAGAGATTTATTAGATACTATAGACTATAGATAGTTAGATAACAACTGAATAAATTAAAATTTGAGAAAAAGTATATTAGTGGTCCTTTAATATCAATAATAAACAGTCATTTTTTGTTTTTTTAAAGGCAAATTGTTGGCATCGAATACTCTCATTTGTCACGCACGCACGCGATTTTGGGCAGGAAACCTGAACCGCAAGTACAGGAACCTGAACCTTATACGATTCCGAGGGCAGGCGGTCGGACATGGGTCCTGAATACGGGTCGGTAAAACATTTCCCGGGGTAATTCGGCTTTCAGAAAATTAATCCCACGAATATTTTAAAAAGGAAAGACTCGAACTTGAGACATCCTCACCCACATCCCAATGCACAAGTGCAAAGGAGTGAACCACTGAACTACAAGGGTGGTTTCAATAATAAACAGTCATTTCCATATAATACTAATTGACACCAACATTTTGGTCGTATGGTGCCCAAGAATCTTCCTTATAATACTAATTGGCACCAACATTTTGGTCGTATAGTGCCCAAGAATCACCAAAACGACATTCATTAAGAAACAATATCCACATTACGTTTTGTAACACCCTGATTTTTTTTAATCAGAGCGAAAGACTTAATTTACATAATTACCCTTAGTTAATTACTTCATTACAAACCACTGGTGTTACGTTAAACGACTAGTTACATATTTATAAAAGTCAAGACATCAGAGTTCGTCTTGTCAAACATATCTTCAACAACCACTTCTATCCCGAAACCCGCTAACATCCAAAACCTGTAAGGGAGGAGGTGAGGGGGGTTAGCACAAGGCTAAGTGAATAGAATCATCTAACAGATCTAGCATACAGTACCAACTTGTACAACTACAGTAGCTACAACAATCAATAACAGGCAACCGGCAACTAACAACTAATCATCTGGCAACTAACAACTAGCAACTATCAACTGACCACTGGCATCTAGCAACTAGCAACTATGCTCCAACTAGAGACTCGGCGGCTTGTACGGGCACACGACCACTAGCTGATCAGTCTAGCGTCTACCGAAAGTCCTTACTACTGAACAATAATCAGTAGCCAACTGGACCCAACCTCAACTAGGTTGACCTCTCTGAGCTGAGCCTAACAACTATAGGTCCTAACTGGCAACTACAACTTGTGCACACAACTGTTAAGCAACTACCACTATGGACAACTGTCACTACGACTAGCATGGCGACTCTACTGTCATCATTTTTACAACATATCCACTAAGCATAGAAACTATAACAGTATAACATAGTAGCACAACTTGCTACTCTATACTACACCCGGAGATAATCCCACTCACCGATTACCAGTAATAGAATAAACTCAGAATTCTAATCTTACTGAGCCTTCTCTTCATCTTTATCAGCTGAGAATAGAAATAACACAGTCAGTAATCATGTCTTGATAACAACCCGCCAACAAGACAACAACACCAATACCAACACTTAATCACTTTATAACAGGTCTGCTCTAACGACCCGTCCTAATCTATCTGGATGAATACATTACATTTGGTTACATCGCGAGGTACTTGACCTCTATATGATACATTTTACAAACATTGCATTCGTTTTTAAAAGACAAACTTTCATTACATCGAAAGTTGACGGCATGCATACCATTTCATAAAATATCCAACTATAATTGTCTTAATAATAATCTTGATGAACTCAACGACTCGAATGCAACGTCTTTTGAAATATGTCATGAATGACTCCAAGTAATATCTCTAAAATGAGCAAATGCATAGCGGAAGATTTCTTTCATACCTGAGAATAAACATGCTTTCAAGTGTCAACCAAAAGGTTGGTGAGTTCATTAGTTTATCATAAATAATCATTTCCAATATTTTAATAGACCACAAGATTTTCATTTTCAGTTCTCATAAAAAATACGTCTCATGCATAGAGACAAAAATATCATTCATATGGATTGAACACCTGGTAACCGACATTAACTAGATGCATATAAGAATATCCCCTATCATTCTGGGACATCCATCGGACATGATATAAAATAACATCGAAGTACTAAAGCATCCGCTACAATGGATGGGGTTCGTTAGGCCCAATAGATCTATCTTTAGGATTCGCGTCAATTAGTAGATCGGTTTACTAATTCTTAGGTTACCAAGCAAAAGGGGTATATTCGGCTTCGATCATTCACCCATATAATGTAGTTTCAATTACTTGTGTCTATTTCGTAAAACATTTATAAAAATTGCGCATGTATTCTCAGCCCAAAAATATAAAGGGTAAAAAGGCAAATGAAACTCACCATAATGTATTTTGTAGTAAAAATACATATGACGATATTGAAAGATGCAGGATTGGCCTCGGATTCACGAACGTATATCATTTGTATATACATTAACTCATAAAATATAAATCAATTAAGTTTATATATTTTGTTATGTGTTAAGATTAATATTCTTATATATAATTTTTTATAATACCTTTTGATACTTATTCAACATATAATTTATGTTATATCAATAATATTAGTTAAAAAAATAATTTTATGTAATATTAGTATACTTTATGTGATAAATATATATATATATATATATATATATATATATATATATATATCTTTTGTTTTGCAAAATTAATAATTGTAGTAATACTAGATTAAGGATATTAATAATAATGATAGTAATAATAGTAACTTTAATAAAAATGATAGTTTTAATAATGATTATAAAGTAAAAATGATATTTTTAGCAAAAATAATATTTTTAATAATAATGGTAAGTTTAATAATAATTATAGTTTTAATAGATATTTTAATGATACTTATAGTAAAAATGATAATAATGATAATGATATATTTGTAATAATAATAATAATAATAATAGTAGTAATAACAATAATAATGGTAATACTATTAATATAATGATATTGAAAATAATAATATTTCATTTTAAGTCATCATTTAATTATAATTTTATTCATCTTTATAACTATATTTGTATTTATATTCTACATCTATATAATCATAACCTTAACTATTAATTATTTTCACTTATTCATAATAATAATAATAATAATAATAATAATAATAATAATAATAATAATAATAATAATAATAATAATAATAATAATAATAATAATAATAATAATAATAATAATAGCCACCTCAAGAAAAAGCTTCCAAAAAAATAAAGAACATAAAATGTCTCCGCCCAGGATCGAACCCGAGACCTCACGCTAAACCACATAACCCCAACCATTCGTCTGCCATGCATCTTTCTGACATATTTCGTAACCCAATCTTATTTATCATTAACTGTTTCAGTCCACTAGGAAACTGGAGTTGGGCCATGGTCCAACATCAATTAAGATCTCTGCCCAAAAGGAAAATAGGCTGCCCAATTAAAAATTGAATCGTAGCGTAAAAAAAAATGATCAAGTAGCCTCATTAAATTATTATCATGGTCACGTTTTGATCATCAAACAAAAAGGGTTTCGTTCATCATCATCTATGTCATCTTTGATTTATCATCTTCATACCCACCTCATCATCATCGTAGCATCATCATCATAATCATAACAACATAATCGAATATCATCATTATCGTTCTATGATCACGATCATCATCATCATCAGTCTATACGATCATCAACATTTGATGTTGACATTAATCTTCATTGCCACAACCATCATCAATCTTATTAACATCGTTATTATTCTTTAACTCACCACCATCTCGTCACCATGTAATCATCATCTTCATTACTAATCACTATCTTCATCATCATTGTGTATCATAAACTTATTAGAACTAGAGATCGAATAGCAATTCAATGCTCCAGCTTCTCTTCTAGCCCAACAGCAGTTAAGCCTTGGCCCAACATAAAATTAAAACTCTCGGCCCAAGTAAATCATAGCAACCCAACATCAAATTAAAGTTCACGGCCCTCTTACACAAGTTGAAAGGGTTTGTTCGTCCAGAAAATAAACAGAAACGACACAGCTGTAACTTCTCCTTTGTAATCCACTATTGAATAATTTATTGTGAGTGTGATGTACGTGGTCACGAAATAAACAACAAAAAAGAAAACAGCAAAGGAGTTTGGTAATTGGAATCTAGATAAAGCAAGAGGTCTACTTTTATATTTTTATCTCTTTTTGTTCCTTCTCATGCGTCCTCATCATTATTTTCATCTCGTAACAGGAAACAGACGCAGCAACTTTATGAGCTGCAATCGAGCAGAAGGAAAAAAAATAGAAAAGTCGAGCAGCAGCAGTTACTATAGTAATCTTCGAGTGGTTGTGCAGCTGTAAATGCAACTGTTGTAATAGAAACAGGAGGTGATCGAGTGGTGTTTTAAGGGTGGTTGAACAAGAGATGATGGTGGGTATTGGTGTTGTACATTCGAATAACAGAAAACCCAAGTGGGTATAATGGGTCTCGTTTCAAAATAATAACAATAATATAGAAGTTGCAACAACATCTCTAAACCAAGTTGGTGTGGTTTGATGGTAATGGTGGAGTGGTGGTGATACGGGTTGTAGAGACAAGAGAGACGAGTGAGAGGGGTGGAAGTGGCGGTTTGTAGAGGGTGAAGGTTGTGATCAAGGTGGTTATGGTGGTGGTGTTGTGTTTGGGTTGTCATCGAAACAGAAGTGGTGTAATAGCAGCAGCTTATATCACCAAGGTTAAGTTGTATCAATTTTCGATGGTTTAAACAAAATCAAGGAAAAGTTGCATCAATGATGGTCATTTGGTCTGTTGAACTATCAAGTAATAAACCCATATCAAAAGTGGACCTATGTTTGATAAGGGTGTCGATGGGTTTGATGGGTTCTAATGAGTTACCAAGGTGTGATGAGATGATGGGTTTAGTGGTGGTTTCGAACAACGAAGAAAGTGATGAAAAGTTAATCGATGGTATAAGGTTTTCATGGTGGTGGATCTTGGTGGCGACTTCATGGTGTTCGTTGGTAACCATGGAGAGGAGAGAAAAGTGGTTGATCAAGGTGAAGCTCAAAGAAAAGATAATGAGTTTGAAAGTGGTAAATTATAATTTGTATCACTCTGCTCGATCATATGTCTCGACATATATTCACGGGTGTAGCCTAATCACAGGAAAAGAATAAAAAAATAAAAAATAACTTGATTGTGAAAGAAATTGAATCCAATGTATCTGCCATACTTTTTTTTATTAATCTTTAATCTAATTAATAAACAAATATAAATATATTAATATAGTTAATAATATTAAAACTAATAACAATACTAATAATAATAATAGAAGTAATATCACTAATTTTATTAACAATAATAACAATAACTAACAATGATACTAATAAGATACTAATAATCATATTAATGTTAATTAATAAGTTTAATAATAAGAATGATAATAATAATATTATCTATATTACTAATAATAATATTAATATTATTAATGATAATAATAATAACAATAATATAATAACTCTTACATATCAAATTTCATATTTATGTATTATATATATAATAACAATAATAACACTCATGTTAATATTTAATATTTACTTTAATAATAATAATGAAAGTAATAATAATAATATTAGTAAAGATACCAAATTAAATGTACTAAACTTCCTATCTATATATATTTATTGAAAATAATAATATAACACATACTGATATTAATATTAATATTAATATTAATAGCAACACTGAAAATAATAATATTAGTATAATAATTATATTTTTTAACTTGTGGTTACGTTTATTATGTTAATATTATAATTATATGATAACATATATTAAATATTAAATATTTATACATCTTATATATATATATATATATATATATATATATATATATATATATATATATATATATATATATATATACATACATACATACATATTTATTTACAATAATTTGTTCGTGAATCATCGGTAATAGTCGAAGGGTAATTGAATACATGAACATAGTTCTAAAAATTTTCAAGACTCAATATTACAGACTTTGCTTATCGTGTTAAAATTATATAAAGATTAAGTTTAAATTTGGTCAAAAATTTTCGGGTCGTCACATCTGCCAACCGTACGAGTAACACCATCACACGCACGTTTGAGAACACTCAACCGTGCGGTTGACAACTCACTCGTACGTTTGGCCTATGACCAAACATCCTACAGTGACTAATCTGATCCGTACGGTTCATCTCACGAGTGACTAGTGACTCGTGCGAGTCACGTCTCAACCGTACGTATCATCACAATCAAAGCATAAGTTCCCATCACCACTCACTCACACGGTTCACCACACGGTTTACAATCTCAACCGTACGAGTGAATGCTCACTCGTGCGAGTGATGAAGAACAGTATCAGCAACTATTTAGACGAGTTTCTGTGACGACCCGGAAATTTCTGACCAAATTTAAACTTTATCTTTAAATGATTTAATGTTTTCGACACGATAAGCAAAGTCTGTAATGTTGAGTCTAAAGTTTTGGAACTATATTCATGTAATCAATTATTCTTTGACTGTTCTCGAAGATTCACGAACAATATATATATAACTTAATGTGCATATATATATATATATATATATATATATATATATATATATATATATATATATATATATATATATATATATATATATATATATATATATATATATATATATATATATATATATATATATATATATGATTTCAATTTATTTAGTAAACGATAGTAACATTCGATTATTGATTCGATTGATATTTAGATAAGTTAACTAAAACGTTTAAGATGAACCAGTAAAACACTAATTTGCTACAGTATTTTCGAATTGCTACAGTACCCGAAAAGCTACAGTGTTTTCGAAAATCACTATTTGCTACAGTAAAAAAACTTTGCTACAGTAAAACACTATTTCAAAATGAAAATATATATATGTATATGTATATACTACGAGACGATGATTTATAGAAGCAAATAACCAAAACACTTAATTGATTAAGGCTACACTTCGAGTGGCATAGTTTAACAATGATTAAGTTTAATTTTTGATAAAGGTACACGTCGCGTAACGAAAAGTACTAGTTTTCTAAGCGTATGAAAATGCATTCGAGTAACCGGAAGCGGGACATAAGTCGAACGTAAACGTACATGACATCGGAACCAAGATTACAAGTTAGCTATGCACGTAAATATAATATAATATATAAATAATTATATAAATTAAATATATTATATATATTATATTATAATATGTCAACAAACAACGAGACAAAAACATCGTGAGCTGGATTTTACAGCCATGCGATCGCATGGCAAACCAGTACAAACCCCATGCGATTGCATGGGGTGCTTTTTCCGGAGAGGATCTATAAATTCAATCGAATTCAGTTTTGGTGTACACACATATCATCCTATCTTCTCTGCTCTCTTATATATATATATATATATATATATATATATATATATATATATATATATATATATATATATTTAATTATTATTATTATTATTATTATTATTATTATTATTATTATTATTATTATTATTATTATTATTATTATTATTATTATTATTATTATTATTATTATTATTATTATTAAGATTAATATTATTATTAATCTTATAGTCCGGAGTATTATTAATTAGTATTATACATAAAATACTACGACGAAGTCATGAGCATGTCACTTTCAAAACAAGTTTTCAAACGGGTTTAAGCTAAGGAAACTATGAGTTATAGCTATGGAGATTATGGGTAATGTTCATGGGTATTATTCGCAAGTTTAACCTAGTATTTATCATCTCCGTTGCGTCTACGTACTTTCCTGCAATATTGAATCACAATATTGATACGTGAGCATTCATATCTTATCTTTTATATATTAATAGTGTATACATGTCTAGTGCTCGAGTATATATGTTTATGCATGCTAGTATGCTAAATTTCGTCGTTAAATAGTTTATGATGAATCACGAATTAAATACATATATTACTAATAAAAGGTATATGAAATACATGTTTTTGGAAAGCTGGCGAAACATCAATAACTTTTCTTTTAGATATCGTATGATTTCGATGAACGAATTAAAAGATATGATCAACTGAATTATGATTAACGTTAATTGAAATTGCTTTTGAATCTGCAATTATGATTTAAACAACCTGTTTATGAAATTGATAAATTGGATTTTGAATACAACTAGCCGAGTAAATGAATCCTTATATAAGGCACGTCTCGTTTTGTTGAACAATTGTCAAAATTGACTTTTTTTTAAATGACTTTTGATAACTTTTGTATGTCGATCTCAAGCATTAGGATTGTGATACACTATGACCAAACGTAGCTTGTTAGACATGTATTGACCAACATATGTTCTCTAGGTTGAGATCTACGGTTATTTTGCATTCTGAGTTTCGGTCACATTTCGATGAATGACTTTATATGCTGCTAAGGTGAGTTTCATTTACTCCCTTTTTAAATGCTTTTTAAATCTATATTTTTGGGCTGAGAATACATGCACTTTATTTTAAACGCAATGGATACAAGTACATACTAAATTCTACATCGAGTTTGAACCGAAAATCCCTTAGCTTTGGTAACTAGTAACTGCCGGTTATAAGAACTGGTGGGCGCGAGTAGTTATATATGGATCCATAGGGCTTGACATCCCCGTCTGTTCCAGGTATAGAAACCCTAGCCTGAACTATAAAACAGACGTATGCTATTTGAGGTTAATACACGTTGGATTGTGTGTATTGTGAAATGTCCCGTTCTTATTGATTAAAAACGTTCCATATTAATTGATTTTGTTGCTAGGTTTTGACCTCTATATGAGACATTTTTCAAAGACTGCATTCATTTTTAAAACAAACCATAACCTTTATTTCATAAATAAAGGTTTAAAAACCTTTACGTAGATTATCAAATAATGATAATCTAAAATATCCTGTTTACACACGACCATTACATAATGGTTTACAATACAAATATGTTACATCGAAATCAGTTTCTTGAATGCAGTTTTTACACAATATCATACAAACATGGACTCCAAATCTTGTCCTTATTTTAGTATGCAACAGCGGAAGCTCTTAGTATTCACCTGAGAATAAACATGCTTTAAACGTCAACAAAAATGTTGGTGAGTTATAGGTTTAACCTATATATATCAAATCGTAACAATAGACCACAAGATTTCATATTTCAATACACATCCCATACATAGAGATAAAAATCATTCATATGGTGAACACCTGGTAACCGACATTAACAAGATGCATATATAAGAATATCCCCATCATTCCGGGACACCCTTCGGATATGATATAAATTTCGAAGTACTAAAGCATCCGGTACTTTGGATGGGGTTTGTTAGGCCCAATAGATCTATCTTTAGCATTCGCGTCAATTAGGGTGTCTGTTCCCTAATTCTTAGATTACCAGACTTAATAAAAAGGGGCATATTCGATTTCGATAATTCAACCATAGAATGTAGTTTCACGTACTTGTGTCTATTTTGTAAATCATTTATAAAACCTGCATGTATTCTCATCCCAAAAATATTAGATTTTAAAAGTGGGACTATAACTCACTTTCACAGATTTTTACTTCGTCGGGAAGTAAGACTTGCCCACTGGTTGATTCATGAACCTATAACAATATATACATATATATCAAAGTATGTTCAAAATATATTTACAACACTTTTAATATATTTTGATGTTTTAAGTTTATTAAGTCAGCTGTCCTCGTTAGTAACCTACAACTAATTGTCCACAGTCAGATGTACATAAATAAATCGATAAATATTATCTTGAATCAATCCACAACCCAGTGTATACGTATCTCAGTATTGATCACAACTCAAACTATATATATTTTGGAATCAACCTCAACCCTGTATAGCTAACTCTAACATTCACATATAGAGTGTCTATGGTTGTTCCGAAATATATATAGATGTGTCGACATGATAGGTCGAAACATTGTATACGTGTCTATGGTATCTCAAGATTACATAATATACAATACAAGTTGATTAAGTTATGGTTGGAATAGATTTGTTACCAATTTTCACGTAGCTAAAATGAGAAAAATTATCCAATCTTGTTTTACCCATAACTTCTTCATTTTAAATCCGTTTTGAGTGAATCAAATTGCTATGGTTTTATATTGAACTCTATTTTATGAATATAAATAGAGAAAGTATAGGTTTATAGTTGGAAAAATAAGTTACAAGTCATTTTTGTAAAGGTAGTCATTTCAGTCGAAAGAACGACGTCTAGATGACCATTTTAGAAAACATACTTCCACTTTGAGTTTAACCATAATTTTTGGATATAGTTTCATGTTCATAATAAAAATCATTTTCCCAGAATAATAACTTTTAAATCAAAGTTTATCATAGTTTTTAATTAACTAACCCAAAACAGCCCGGGGTGTTACTACGACGGCGTAAATCCGGTTTTACGGTGTTTTTCGTGTTTTCAGGTTTTAAATCATTAAGTTAGCATATCATATAGATATAGAACATGTGTTTAGTTGATTTTAAAAGTCAAGTTAGAAGGATTAACTTTTATTTGCGAACAAGTTTAGAATTAATTAAACTATGTTCTAGTGATTACAAGTTTAAACCTTCGAATAAGATAGCTTTATATGTATTAATCGAATGATGTTATGAACATCATTACTACCTCAAGTTCCTTGGATAAACCTACTGGAAATGAGAAAAATAGATCTAGCTTCAAAGGATCCTTGAATGGCTTGAAAGTTCTTGAAGCAGAATCATGACACGAAAACAATTTCAAGTAAGATTTTCACTCGAAATAAGATTGTTATAGTTTTAGAAATTGAATTAAAGTTTGAATATGATTATTAAATTGTATTAGAAAGATAACCTACTGTAAGTAACAAAGGTTTCTTGATCTTGGATGATTACTTGGAATGGATTTAGAAAACTTGGAAGTAAACTTGCAATCTTGGAAGTATTCTTGATTTTATGAAACTAGAACTTTTGGAATTTATGAAGAACACTTAGAACTTGAAGATAGAACTTGAGAGAGATCAATTAGATGAAGAAAATTGAAGAATGAAAGTTTTTGTAGGTGTTTTTGGTCGTTGGTGTATGGATTAGATATAAAGGATATGTAATTTTATTTTCATGTAAATAAGTCATGAATGATTACTCATATTTTTATAATTTTATGAGATATTTCATGCTAGTTGCCAAATGATGGTTTCCACATGTGTTAGGTGACTCACATGGGCTGCTAAGAGCTGATCATTGGAGTGTATATACCAATAGTACATACATCTAAAAGCTGTGTATTGTACGAGTACGAATACGGGTGCATACGAGTAGAATTGTTGATGAAACTGAACGAGGATGTAATTGTAAGCATTTTTGTTAAGTAGAAGTATTTTGATAAGTGTCTTGAAGTCTTTCAAAAGTGTATGAATACATATTAAAACACTACATGTATATACATTTTAACTGAGTCGTTAAGTCATCGTTAGTCGTTACATGTAAATGTTGTTTTGAAACCTTTAGGTTAACGATCTTGTTGAATGTTGTTAACCCATTATTTATTATAACAAATGAGATGTTAAATTGTTATATTATCATGATATTATGATATATAATATATCTTAGTATGATATATATACAGTTAAATGTCGTTACAACGATAATCGTTACATATATGTCTCGTTTCGAAATCATTAAGTTAGTAGTCTTATTTTTACATATGTATTTCATTGTTAATACACTTAATAATATATTTACTTATAATTTAACATAATTAACCAAGTATATCAATATCTTAATATGATTCATATGTACCTAGTAAGACGTTGTTATAACGATAATCGTTATATATATCGTTTTCGAGTTTCTTAAATTAATAGTCTCATTTTTATGTATATAACTCATTGTTAAAATATCTAATGAGATACATACTTATAATAAAATCATGTTAACTATATATATAACCATATATATGTCATCGTATAGTTTTTACAAGTTTTAACGTTCGTGAATCACCGGTCAACTTGGGTGGTCAATTGTCTATATGAAACCTATTTCAATTAATCAAGTCTTAACAAGTTTGATTGCTTAACATGTTGGAATCACTTAATCATGTAAATAACAATTTCATTTAATATATATATATAAATATGGAAAAGTTCGGGTCACTACAGTACCTACCCGTTACATAAATTTCGTCCCGAAATTTTAAGCAGTTGGAGGTGTTGACGTATCTTCTGGAAATAAATGTGGGTATTTCTTCTTCATCTGATCTTCACGCTCCCAGGTGAACTCGGGTCCTCTACGAGCATTCCATCGAACCTTAACAATCGGTATCTTGTTTTGTTTAAGTCTCTTAACCTCACGATCCATTATTTCGACTGGTTCTTCAATGAATTGAAGTTTTTCATTGATTTGGATTTTGTCCAACGGAATAGTGAGATCTTATTTAGCAAAACATTTCTTCAAATTTGAGACGTAGAAAGTGTTCTGTACAGCCGCGAGTTGTTGAGGTAGCTCCAGTTGGTAAGCTACTGGTCCGACACGATCTATAATCTTGAATGGTCCAATGTACCTTGGATTTAGTTTCCCCCGTTTACCAAATCGAACAATGCCTTTCCAAGGTGAAACCTTAAGCATGACCATTTCTCCAATTTCAAACTCTATATCTTTTCTTTTACTGTCCGCGTAGCTCTTTTGTCGACTCTGGGCGGTTTTCAATCTTTGTTGAATTTGGATGATTTTCTCGGTAGTTTCTTGTATTATCTCCGGACCCGTAATCTGTCTATCCCCCACTTCACTCCAACAAATCGGAGACCTGCACTTTCTACCATAAAGTGCTTCAAACGGCGCCATCTCAATGCTTGAATGGTAGCTGTTGTTGTAGGAAAATTCTGCTAACGGTAGATGTCGATCCCAACTGTTTCCAAAATCAATAACACAAGCTCGTAGCATGTCTTCAAGCGTTTGTATCGTCCTTTCGCTCTGCCCATCAGTTTGTGGATGATAGGCAGTACTCATGTCTAGACGAGTTCCCAATGCTTGCTGTAATGTCTGCCAGAATCTTGAAATAAATCTGCCATCCCTATCAGAGATAATAGAGATTGGTATTCCATGTCTGGAGACGACTTCCTTCAAATACAGTCGTGCTAACTTCTCCATCTTGTCATCTTCTCTTATTGGCAGGAAGTGTGCTGACTTGGTGAGACGATCAACTATTACCCAAATAGTATCATAACCACTTGCAGTCCTTGGCAATTTAGTAATGAAATCCATGGTAATGTTTTCCCATTTCTATTCCGGGATTTCAGGTTGTTGTAGTAGACCTGATGGTTTCTGATGTTCAGCTTTGACCTTAGAACACGTCAAACATTCTCCTACATATTTAGCAATATCGGCTTTCATACCTGGCCACCAAAAATGTTTCTTAAGATCCTTGTACATCTTCCCCGTTCCAGGATGTATTGAGTATCTGGTTTTATGATCTTCTCTAAGTACCATTTCTCTCATATCTCTAAATTTTGGTACCCAAATTCTTTCAGCCCTATACCGGATTCCATCTTCCCGAATATTAAGATGCTTCTCCGATCCTTTGGGTATTTCATCCTTTAAATTTCCCTCTTTTAAAACTCCTTGTCGAGCCTCCTTTATTTGAGTAGTAAGGTTAGTGTGAATCATTATATTCATAGATTTTACTCGAATGGGTTCTCTGTCCTTTCTGCTCAAGGCGTCGGCTACCACATTTGCCTTCCCCGGGTGGTAACGAATCTCAAAGTCGTAATCATTCAACAATTCAATCCACCTACGCTGCCTCATATTCAGTTGTTTCTGATTAAATATGTGTTGAAGACTTTTGTGGTCGGTATATATAATACTTTTGACCCCATATAAGTAGTGCCTCCAAGTCTTTAATGCAAAAACAACTGCGCCTAATTCCAAATCATGCGTCGTATAATTTTGCTCATGAATCTTCAATTGTCTAGACGCATAAGCAATCACCTTCGTCCGTTGCTGTCATAACCCGTCCTTAACCATAAGAACAAGTTAGATAACGTATGATTTCATTGCGAGGTATTGACCTCTATATGCGACATTTTTAAAAGAACAACTGCATTTATTTTACATTACAAACCATAACTCTTATGATAATACAAGCTTTAGACAATATAAAGATGATTATCATTTAGCGATAATCTTAGACTTACAAACTTTACATGTGATGATAACAATACGATTTC
Organism: Rutidosis leptorrhynchoides; assembly: GCF_046630445.1. Lineage (NCBI taxonomy): Eukaryota > Viridiplantae > Streptophyta > Magnoliopsida > Asterales > Asteraceae > Rutidosis > Rutidosis leptorrhynchoides. Next base: position 28,580,198 of record NC_092336.1, read on the forward strand.
TAGCATATTTTACATTACAACTCCTCGGATATGCAGTTTTGTTTTTGACACAAATATGCATACACAAGATCTTGCTTAAATTCAACATGTTGCAGCGGAAGCTTTTAGTTATCACCTGAGAATAGACATGTTTAAAACGTCAACATAAAGTTGGTGAGACATAGGTTTAATGCCGGCAGCGATATAAATATAGACCACAAGATTTCATATGTAAACATTTTAATAAAAATATTCTAAGTGGTTGAGCACTTGGTAACCATACTTAACATTTAATCACGTCGCATATTCCCTTTATTATGAAATCTTACTACACTGTACCAAGTGTAGTCACGAAACGAAGTACTGTGCAACCGTTGAATACTGGTCGTCCAGTCCGGTTGGGGTTGTCAAGCCCAATAGATCTATCAACAGGATTCGCGTTTACAATACCGCTGTAAATAGTAGTTACCCAAGCTACAGGGAAGTATGCCAGTGGTACAACTCAACGTAGAATATATTTTTCAGTTACTTGTGTCCATAACGTAAAACATAAAATACATGTATTCTCATCCCGAAATACTTAGAGTTTAAAAGTGGGACTATATACTCACTTTGCCTTGAAGATATATATATATTTTGACTTGGTCTCCGGTTGATATCACGAACCTATCCATATATAATATATCAATATATTTTCATTTTAAACAATCGTCACATATATATACTTATAATACTTTTAATGTCTTCTTAGTCCGTAGTTAGCAATTCAATTTTAATGGTTCATATTTAGGTGTTTAATAAATAAATAAAACCCCCATAAAACCCCCATCGTATTCGTATTGGTCGGGATTAATCTTGACCCACGGTACCGTATTGTCAAATGACGTGTTGCGTACATAAAGTACCGGTGTTGTCAAATGACGTGTTGCGTACGTACATGAGGTCTTATGATTAATCTTCTCGTGTTGTTTACGGGTGATCCTGAAATATATAAAATTAAATTATGAGTACATATATATAAAATATCATGTTATTTTAGAAAGATGTGATTTATTTAATTTTTCTCCAATTATTTTCGTGGCTAAACTAGTTTTGGATATCCGATCTTGTTTTAGTCATAGTTTCTTCGTTACAACTCCGTTTTCGTTGATTCAACTTGCCACTTCCTTGGATCGAGTCCTTCTTTAAGAATATGAACTATAAATACCTTAGTTTGTATTCGAAATCACAGGTCATAGGTCAAATTTTGGTGAAACTTATGAAGTTAATCATTTTCCCTTATGTAAACAACATTAAATGATTATTTTTCTAAAAATACTTATACTTTGAGTTAAATCATGAAATTTTTATGTGTTAACATATTCATAAGAAATATCATTTTTTCCAGAATATAAACCTCCAATTCAAAGTTCAAGATGGTTTTTAATTATCCAACCCAAAACAGCCCCCGGTTGCACTCCGACGTCGTAAATTCAGTTTTTAAGGTGTTCTTTGAAAAACCAAGTTATACCTTGTTAAATTAGCATATATTTATGATATATTACAGGTCTTGAAGTATTTTAAAAGTTAAGTTAGAAGGATCTATTTAGTTTGCAAACAAGTTTGAAATCATTCAAACTATGTTCTTGTTGTTAAAATTGTATACCATAAAATAAGATAGCTATATATATATGAATCGAATAAGGTTATGAACAAAGTTACTACCTCAAGTTACTTGGACAAGATTGCTGTAAAATAGGAGTAAAAACCTAGAACCAAAAGAGTGGTGGAGTTGGATCAAAAGGTTGGAAGTAAACTTGTAAATTTGGAAGGATTTTTGAAGTGTTTTTGGAAGGATTTTCTTATGGTATTTAAGTGTTGTTTTTATGGCTAGATCTTCATGGATACTAGCTGAATGGTTATGGGTTCCTTATGACTTGTAAGTAGGTGTTTTTAGAGAGTAATTTGGAAGTGAGATGATGAGCTAAAAATGAAATGATGGAGAGCCTTTAAAAACATGAATGGTAAAAACAAGGACAAATTTTTATGTTGTAATCTTGTGAAATTAGTCAACAAACTTCCAAATTCCAATTACCTTATACATAAGGCAATAACATGGCTGATTAAAAAGGTTGATTTGATGTGTATATACCAATAGTAAATACATCTAGAAGATGGGTATGATACGGGTACCTATACCCTAGGTGTACGTATAGAAATCTTTGAGAAAACGGAACGAGGATTCAAATATAGCTATCTTTTGTAAATATACTTATATTGTTTTATGTATGTAAGCCCTTTAAAAGTGATAAAATACATATCTATACAATGCATGTATAAATATTATAGGTTATAAGTATTTATTTCGAAAAACGTTACGTATAGTTATCATTTTGAAAACTTAAGTTAGTAGTTTCAAAATATACTTATAACTCATTGTTATTAATACACAATGGGATGTTAAAACATTCTTAGATCATGTTGAATATATATAAATACATATATATACACAAACGTATAATTATCGTATGTTATATAGTTCGTGATATCATCGGTCAAATTGGACGGTCAAACGTTGTGTAAAACTCTTTTCAAAAACATAAATCTCAACAATTTAGATTGCTTATCATGTTGGTAAGGTTTAATTTATGTAAATATTAATCTTATAAGTGTAAAACGATCGGAAAAATCCGGGTCGTTACAGTACCTACCCGTTAAATAAATTTCGTCCCGAAATTTTAAAATTGTACCTATTTTGCGTTCTCGGGAAACAAATGTGGGTACTTTTGTTTCATCTGATCCTCTCGTTCCCAAGTAAACTCGGGACCCCTTCGAGCATTCCAACGAACCTTAACGATTGGTATGTTGCTCTGCTTGAGTTGTTTAACTTTACGGTCCATGATTTCGACTGGTTCTTCTATGAATTGTAGTTTCTCGTCGACTTGGATTTCTTCAAGAGGAATGGTGAGGTCTTCCTTTGCAAGACACTTCTTAAGATTTGAGACGTGAAATGTATTATGTACTCCGGCGAGTTGTTGTGTCGATAAGCTACCGGTCCAATGCGTTCGATGATCTTGAACGGGCCTACATACCTTGGGTTCAGTTTACCTCTTTTTCCAAAACGTATTACACCTTTCCAAGGTGACACCTTTAACATAACCATGTCACCGATCTGAAACTCTAATGGTTTCCTTCGGACATCGGCGTAGCTCTTTTGGCGACTACGGGCTGTTTTCAATCTCTCCTTGATTTGTACTATCTTCTCAGTCGTTTCGTGTATGATCTCGGGACCAGTTAATTGTCGATCTCCTACTTCATTCCAACAGATAGGGGATCTACACTTCCTTCCATACAGTTCTTCAAATGGTGCAGCTTTATTGCTCGCATGATAACTGTTATTATACGAGAATTCTGCTAATGGTAGATATTTATCCTATCCATTTCCAAAATCGATCACACATGCCCTGAGCATGTCTTCAAGAGTCTGAATTGTTCTTTCACTCTGCCCGTCAGTTTGTGGATGATATGCGGTGCTCATATCCAAACGAGTTCCCAGGGCCTCCTGTAGTGATTGCCAAAACTTTGATGTAAATCTACTATCACGATCGGATATAATGGAAATAGGTATTCCATGCCTTGAAATAATTTCCTTTATGTATAATCGTAATAGTTTCTCCATTCTATCCGTTTCCTTTATAGGCAAGAAATGTGCAGATTTGGTGAGACGATCAACTATTACCCAAATGGTGTCATAACCCCAGGCAGTCTTAGGTAATTTTGTGATGAAATCCATAGTAATACCGTCCCATTTCCATTCTGGGATTTCTGGTTGTTGAAGTAATCCTGACGGCTTCTGGTGTTCTGCTTTGACTTTGGAACAAGTTAAACATTCCCCAACATATGTTGCAACGTCTGTCTTCAAATTAGGCCACCAATAATGCGTCTTAAGATCTTGATACATCTTTCCAACTCCAGGATGTATCGAGTATCTTGTCTTATGTGCCTCATTCAATATCAACTTCCTTAATCCACCCAACTTTGGTACCCAAATATGGTTTGCAAAATATCGAATTCCATCTTCCCGTATAATGAGTTGTTTCCCATACTTCTTCATTATTTCATTTCTTATGTTTTCTTTAGTAAGAGCTTCTCGTTGAGCCTCTTTGATTTGTGAGTTGAGATTCATGCGAATTTTTATGTTCATTGCTCGTACTCGAATTGGTTCCCGTTCCTTTCTGCTTAGAGCGTCGGCCACTACATTCGCTTTCCCAGGATGATAGCGAATCTCACAATCATAGTCGTTTATCAGCTCGACCCACCTACGTTGCCTCATGTTCAGCTGTTTCTGATCGAAGATATGTTGAAGGCTTTTATGATCGGTAAACACAGTGCATTTAACCCCATATAAGTAGTGTCTCCATATCTTCAATGCAAACACTACTGCTCCCAGTTCTAAATCATGTGTCGTATAATTCCGCTCATGAATCTTCAATTGTCGGGATGCGTATGCTATAACTTTCTTCCGTTGCATAAGGACGCAACCAAAACCTTGTCGTGAAGCGTCACAATATATCTCAAAATCATCGTTCCCTTCAGGTAACGATAAAATAGGTGCTGTAGTCAACTTCTTCTTCAGTAATTGAAATGCACTCTCCTGCTCAGAAGTCCATTCGTACTTCTTCCCTTTTTGTGTTAACGCTGTTAATGGTTTAGCTATTCGGGAAAAATCTTGAATAAACCTTCTATAATAACCAGCTAAACCCAAAAATTGGCGTATCTGCGTTGGTGTCTTAGGAGTCTCCCATTTTTCAATGGCTTCAATTTTAGCTGGGTCAACCTGAATTCCTTTGCTACTAACAACATGGCCAAGAAATTGCACTTCTTTCAACCAAAACGCACACTTAGAAAATTTGGCGTATAATTGTTCTTTTCTTAACAATTCTAATACCAATCTTAAATGCTGCTCATGCTCTTGCTCACTCTTGGAATAAATAAGAATATCGTCAATGAAAACGATAACAAACTTATCTAAATACGGACTACAAACTCGATTCATGAGGTCCATGAATACAGCTGGCGCATTCGTTAATCCAAACGGCATGACCAAAAATTCATAATGACCGTAGCGTGTCCGAAAAGCAGTTTTCGGAATATCTTCTTCTTTGACGCGTAGTTGATGATAGCCCGACCTTAGGTCGATTTTCGAGTAAACACATGATCCTTGCAATTGATCAAATAAGTCATTAATTCTCGGTAGTGGATACCGATTCTTGATAGTTAACTTATTTAATTCACGATAATCTATACACATTCGGAAAGATCCGTCTTTCTTCTTGACGAATAAAATCGGAGCTCCCCACGGTGAAGTGCTCGGTCGAATGAAACCACGGTCCAGTAATTCTTGTAACTGGCTTTGTAACTCTTTCATCTCAGATGGTGCAAGTCTATATGGAGCACGAGCCACTGGTGCAGCTCCCGGTACTAGATCTATTTGAAATTCTACAGATCTAAATGGAGGTAATCCTGGTAACTCTTCCGGAAATACTTCAGGAAAATCTCTTGCCACAGGCACGTCGTTGATGCTCTTCAGTTTTTCCTTCGTTTCGACTTTATTAACATATGCTAAGATAGCATAGCACCCTTTCTTCAAGCATTTTTGAGCTTTCAAATAACTAATGAGTTTTAGCTTTGAGTTACCCTTCTCTCCATAAATCATTACTGGCGTTTTATCCTTACGAGGAATGCGAATTGCCTTCTTGGCGCACACAACTTCAGCTCCTATTTTGGACATCCAGTCCATGCCGACTATTACATCAAAACTTCCTAATTCTACGGGTATCAAATCAATCTTAAATGTTTCTCCGGCTAAATTTATTTTACAATCACGGCAAATTTTATCGGCTTTAATTAGTTTACCATTAGCTAACTCAATCATGTACTTAGCATCTAGAGGTAATGATGAACAATTCAATTTAGCGTAAAAGTCTCTACTCACGTAACTTCTATCGGCACCAGTATCAAATATAATAGATGCGGATAAGTTATTAATGGTAAACGTACCCGTAACAAGCTCCGGGTCTTCACACGCCTCTCTAGCATTAATAACAAATGCTCTTCCACCTGAAGATCCATTATTCTTCTCTGGATTCGGACACTGGCTCTTATAATGACCCTGTTTCCCACACCCATAACAAGTAACAGTGGCCAAGGCAGTTCTATTTGCATTGGTGGCAGGAGTCTTGGTACCGTTTGTATTTGTAGCAGGAACCCTACAATCTTCAGCAAGATGACCTTTTCGATTACAATTGTTGCACACCACATTACAATAACCAGAGTGATGTTTGCGGCATCTGTTACATAAAGGATTTCGTCCTTTGTAACCTGAGTTTGAACCGCTACCCGCACCTTGCGTGGTTTCTTGTTTCTTGTTGGATTGTTGATGATTACCTTCCCACTTTCTTTTGTTTCTCGATGTCTTGACATCGGTGTTCTTATCCAGAATAATCTGGTCCATCAATTCATTCGCCATGGTGATAGCTTCATGAATAGTCTTGGGTTTGGATGCTGTAACATTTGCCTTGACCTTTTTAGGCAAACCGTCTTTGTACAGTTCAATCTTCCGTTCTTCGGTTGGTACCAATTCGGGACATAGCAAAGCTAATTCCATGAATCGCTGATTGTAGTTAGTGAGTTCAGTACCAACAGCTTCCAGGCTTCGTAATTCAGCTTCCAACTTCCTAACCTCGTTCCTTGGACAATATTCTTTGATTAGCATTGTTTTGAATTCTTCCCAAGGAGTATCATAAGCTACATCTCCTCCTACGGCCTTCACATAGTTTTTCCACCACGTGAGTGCACTATCTTGTAGGGTGCACGATGCATACTTGGTCATGTCCTTCTCAATACAACCACTGATTTTAAACACAGACTCAATCTTTTCGATCCACCGGGTTAAACCGACCGGTCCTTCTGTTCCACTGAATGATGAGGGCTTGCAACCTTGAAAAGTTTTGTAAGTGCACCCCACACGAGGATTTGGGTTAACTGCAGCACCTCTTGCAGCCTCGACCCATAACATTCTGTCGTTCACTCGCTGATTGATGAGTTCCTGGATTTCTTGTTCCGTCATTCGGTTCAATCGCGCCATAATCTTCAATAAGAATGAAAAAAATAATTATTCACATGGAATATTATAGATGTAGTATGTATTTACAGTACATCATAGCTTATTAATAATATGAACCAGTTATTATTATAAAAGCCTTTTCTTCTTATTAGCGTTTTATAATTATATCTAGGGTAGTACCTACCCGTTAAAGTTCATACTTAATAGCTTAGTACGAAAATCAATTACTACCACCCAAATAATACTTAACCATGGAAAATTATTGCATTTCACACTTCACTATTTTACATATGCTTATCTTACATCAAACATTAAGCAAACCACACTAGTAATATTATACAAAACATTATATAATCTCATGGTTTAAAACAACAGCGCATCATTTAACCCCAAAGCGTTTGTGTTCAAAAAAATCGCTTAAAGGTTATCCTGGTTGTCTCCCTGCGTTTTGGCTGAGGAACCGAAGAACTGGATGTCGGGATAGAACTAATAGGAATAGCGGGAATAGGTGTGGAAGTATCTGGTGGAGTTGGTTCCACAAAATCCTCTCTAGACTCGGGATTTAGATTTTCCATTTCAGTAGCCTTTCGTTTCTTTCCTCGTTCGAACTTGTCTTTCGTAATTTCCTGTATTTCTTCCTCCTCAGGATCACTTTCCGGTTCCTCTTCAATTGATTCATCCGGAACTTGTGAGTCTTCCCCAAAGGTGTCGTTTTCATCATCGGATAGATTAATGACTGGAACACCATCTGAAGAGTCTGGTTCGGAGTCGCTGAATGTGATAATAAGTTCTAAGCCAGACATCTATCACATAACAACTAGCACGTTAATACTACATAATATTTACATATTAATTTTTAACCAACAAGGATAAGCAATAGTTTTCGAAATCAAACACGGTCAAAGTCCAGACTCACTAATGCATCCTAACAAACTCGATAAGACACACTAATGAAAATTCTCTGGTTCTCTAAGACCAACGCTCTGATACCACATGTCATAACCCGTCCTTAACCATAAGAACAAGTTAGATAACGTATGATTTCATTGCGAGGTATTGACCTCTATATGCGACATTTTTAAAAGAACAACTGCATTTATTTTACATTACAAACCATAACTCTTATGATAATACAAGCTTTAGACAATATAAAGATGATTATCGTTTAGCGATAATCTTAGACTTACAAACTTTACATGTGATGATAACAATACGATTTCTAGCATATTTTACATTACAACTCCTCGGATATGCAGTTTTGTTTTTGACACAAATATGCATACACAAGATCTTGCTTAAATTCAACATGTTGCAGCGGAAGCTTTTAGTTATCACCTGAGAATAGACATGTTTAAAACGTCAACATAAAGTTGGTGAGACATAGGTTTAATGCCGGCAGCGATATAAATATAGACCACAAGATTTCATATGTAAACATTTTAATAAAAATATTCTAAGTGGTTGAGCACTTGGTAACCATACTTAACATTTAATCACGTCGCATATTCCCTTTATTATGAAATCTTACTACACTGTACCAAGTGTAGTCACGAAACGAAGTACTGTGCAACCGTTGAATACTGGTCGTCCAGTCCGGTTGGGGTTGTCAAGCCCAATAGATCTATCAACAGGATTCGCGTTTACAATACCGCTGTAAATAGTAGTTACCCAAGCTACAGGGAAGTATGCCAGTGGTACAACTCAACGTAGAATATATTTTTCAGTTACTTGTGTCCATAACGTAAAACATAAAATACATGTATTCTCATCCCGAAATACTTAGAGTTTAAAAGTGGGACTATATACTCACTTTGCCTTGAAGATATATATATATTTTGACTTGGTCTCCGGTTGATATCACGAACCTATCCATATATAATATATCAATATATTTTCATTTTAAACAATCGTCACATATATATACTTATAATACTTTTAATGTCTTCTTAGTCCGTAGTTAGCAATTCAATTTTAATGGTTCATATTTAGGTGTTTAATAAATAAATAAAACCCCCATAAAACCCCCATCATATTCGTATTGGTCGGGATTAATCTTGACCCACGGTACCATGTTGTCAAATGACGTGTTGCGTACATAAAGTACCGGTGTTGTCAAATGACGTGTTGCGTACGTACATGAGGTCTTATGATTAATCTTCTTGTGTTGTTTACGGGTGATCCTGAAATATATAAAATTAAATTATGAGTACATATATATAAAATATCATGTTATTTTAGAAAGATGTGATTTATTTAATTTTTCTCCAATTATTTTCGTGGTTAAACTAGTTTTGGATATCCGATCTTGTTTTAGTCATAGTTTCTTCGTTACAACTCCGTTTTCGTTGATTCAACTTGCCACTTCCTTGGATCGAGTCCTTATTTAAGAATATGAACTATAAATACCTTAGTTTGTATTCGAAATCACAGGTCATAGGTCAAATTTTGGTGAAACTTATGAAGTTAATCATTTTCCCTTATGTAAACAACATTAAATGATTATTTTTCTAAAAATACTTATACTTTGAGTTAAATCATGAAATTTTTATGTGTTAACATATTCATAAGAAATATCATTTTTTCCAGAATATAAACCTCCAATTCAAAGTTCAAGATGGTTTTTAATTATCCAACCCAAAACAGCCCCCGGTTGCACTCCGACGTCGTAAATTCAGTTTTTAAGGTGTTCTTTGAAAAACCAAGTTATACCTTGTTAAATTAGCATATATTTATGATATATTACAGGTCTTGAAGTATTTTAAAAGTTAAGTTAGAAGGATCTATTTAGTTTGCAAACAAGTTTGAAATCATTCAAACTATGTTCTTATTGTTAAAATTGTATACCATAAAATAAGATAGCTATATATATATGAATCGAATAAGGTTATGAACAAAGTTACTACCTCAAGTTACTTGGACAAGATTGCTGTAAAAGAGGAGTAAAAACCTAGAACCAAAAGAGTGGTGGAGTTGGATCAAAAGGTTGGAAGTAAACTTGTAAATTTGGAAGGATTTTTGAAGTGTTTTTGGAAGGATTTTCTTATGGTATTTAAGTGTTGTTTTTATGGCTAGATCTTCATGGATACTAGCTGAATGGTTATGGGTTCCTTATGACTTGTAAGTAGGTGTTTTTAGAGAGTAATTTGGAAGTGAGATGATGAGCTAAAAATGAAATGATGGAGAGCCTTTAAAAACATGAATGGTAAAAACAAGGACAAATTTTTATGTTGTAATCTTGTGAAATTAGTCAACAAACTTCCAAATTCCAATTACCTTATACATAAGGCAATAACATGGCTGATTAAAAAGGTTGATTTGATGTGTATATACCAATAGTAAATACATCTAGAAGATGGGTATGATACGGGTACCTATACCCTAGGTGTACGTATAGAAATCTTTGAGAAAACGGAACGAGGATTCAAATATAGCTATCTTTTGTAAATATACTTATATTGTTTTATGTATGTAAGCCCTTTAAAAGTGATAAAATACATATCTATACAATGCATGTATAAATATTATAGGTTATAAGTATGTATTTCGAAAAACGTTACGTATAGTTATCATTTTGAAAACTTAAGTTAGTAGTTTCAAAATATACTTATAACTCATTGTTATTAATACACAATGGGATGTTAAAACATTCTTAGATCATGTTGAATATATATAAATACATATATATACACAAACGTATAATTATCGTATGTTATATAGTTCGTGATATCATCGGTCAAATTGGACGGTCAAACGTTGTGTAAAACTCTTTTCAAAAACATAAATCTCAACAATTTAGATTGCTTATCATGTTGGTAAGGTTTAATTTATGTAAATATTAATCTTATAAGTGTAAAACGATCGGAAAAATCCGGGTCGTTACAGTTGCATAAATACACAACCGAGACCTTGCTTTGATGCGTCACAATAAATCACAAAATCATCATTCCCTTCAGGCAATGACAATATAGGTGCCGTAGTTAGCTTTTTCTTCAATAATTGAAACACCTTCTCTTGTTCATCCTTCCATTCAAATTTTTTCCCTTTATGCGTTAATGCAGTCAAGGGTTTTGCTATTTTGGAAAAATCTTGGATGAATCTTCTGTAGTAACCAGCCAATCCTAAAAATTGACGTATATGCTTCGGAGTTTTTGGGAATTCCCACTTTTCAACGGTTTCGATCTTTGCCGAGTCCACCTGGATACCTTCTTTGTTCACTATGTGACCGAGGAATTGAACTTCTTCCAACTAAAATGCACACTTTGAAAACTTAGCGTACAGTTTTTCTTTCCTCAATACTTCTAGCACTTTTCTCAAATGTTCTTCGTGCTCTTGATCATTCTTTGAGTAAATAAGTATGTCATCGATGAAAACAATGACAAACTTGTCAAGATATGGCCCACACACTCGGTTCATAAGGTCCATGAACACAGCTGGTGTGTTAGTCAATCCAAACGGCATAACCATAAACTCGTAATGACCATAACGCGTCCTAAAAGCAGTTTTTGGAATATCATCCTCCTTTACTCGCATTTGATGATATCCAGAACGTAAATCGATCTTCGAATAAACCGACGAGCCTTGTAGTTGATCAAATAAGTCGTCAATTCTAGAAAGTGGATAACGGTTTTTGATGGTAAGTTTGTTCAACTCTCTGTAGTCAATACACAACCTAAATGTACCATCATTCTTCTTGACAAACAAAATAGGAGCTCCCCATGGTGATGTGCTTGGTCGAATGAAACCACGTTCTAATAGTTCTTGCAGTTGGCTTTGCAGTTCTTTCATCTCGCTGGGTGCGAGTCTATAAGGAGCACGAGCTATTGGTGCAGCTCCTGGTACAAGATCTATTTGAAATTCAACAGATCGATGTGGAGGTAGTCCCGGTAATTCTTTCGAAAATACATCGGGAAATTCTTTTGCGACGGGAACATCATTGATGCTCTTTTCTTCAGTTTGTACTTTCTCGACGTGTGCTAGAACAGCATAGCAACCTTTTCTTATTAGTTTTTGTACCTTCAAATTACTAATAAGATGTAGCTTCATGTTGCCCTTTTCTCCGTACACCATTAAGGGTTCTCTTTCTTCTCGTACAATGCGAATTGCATTTTTATAACATACGATCTCTGCTTTCACCTTCTTCAGCCAGTCCATGCCAACTATTACATCAAAACTCCCTAACTCTACTGGTATCAAATCAATCTTAAATATTTTGCTACCCAGTTTAATTTCTCGATTCCGGCATATATTATCTGCTGAAATTAATTTACCGTTTGCTAATTCGAGTAAAAATTTGCTATCCAACGGCGTCAATGGACAACTTAATTTAGCACAAAAATATCTACTCATATAGCTTCTATCTGCACCAGAATCAAATAAAACGTAAGCAGATTTATTGTCAAAAAGAAACGTACCCGTAACAAGCTCCGGGTCTTCCTGTGCCTCTGCCGCATTAATATTGAAAACTCTTCCGCGGCCTTGTCCATTCGTGTTCTCCTGGTTCGGGCAATTTCTAATAATGTGGCCTGGTTTTCCACATTTATAACAAACTACATTGGCATAACTTGCTCCGACACTACTTGCTCCGCCATTACTCGTTCCGACACCATTTATTCCTTTCGTTCTATTAACCCCTGGTCCGTAAACCTCACACTTCGCCGCGCTATGACCATTTCTTTTACACTTGTTGCAAAATTTGGTGCAGAACCCCGAGTGATACTTTTCACACCTTTGGCATAGCTGCTTCTGATTGTTGTTGTTGTTGCGGTTGTTATTGTTGTTGGGATGATTGTTGTAGTTGCTGTTGTTTTTGTTGTTGTTGTTGTTGTTGGGCATTTTGTTGTAGTTGCGATTGATGTTGCGATTGTTGGGATAATTGTTGCGATTATTATTGTAATTGTTGTTGTTGTTGTTGTATTGGTGATTCTTATCACCGTTTTCCTCCCACTTTCTTTTGACTTGCTTTACATTGGCCTCTTCAGCCGTCTGTTCTTTAATTCTTTCCTCAATCTGGTTCACTAGTTTGTGAGCCATTCTACATGCCTGTTGTATGGAGGCGGGCTCATGTGAACTTATATCTTCTTGGATTCTTTCCGGTAATCCTTTCACAAATGCGTCGATCTTCTCTTCCTCATCTTCGAACGCTCCCGGACACAATAGGCACAATTCTGTGAATCATCTTTCGTACGTGGTAATATCAAATCCTTGGGTTCGTAAGTTCTGTCTTGAGCTTATTGACCTCGGTTCTGGGATGGTACTTCTCGTTCATCAAGTGCTTGAATGCTGACCACGGTAGTGCGTACGCATCATCTTGTCCCACTTGCTCTAGATAGGTATTCCACCATGTTAACGCAGAACCTGTGAAGGTATGCGTAGCGTACTTCACTTTGTCCTCTTCAGTACACTTACTTATGGCAAACACCGATTTGACCTTCTCGGTCCACCGTTTCAATCCGATCGGTCCTTCAGTTCCATCAAATTCCAAAGGTTTGCAGGCAGTGAATTCTTTGTAGGTGCATCCTACACGATTTCCTGTACTGCTAGATCCAAGGTTATTATTGGTATGTAGCGCAGCCTGTACTGCGGCTATGTTTGAAGCTAGAAAAGTACGGAATTCCTCTTCATTCATATTCACGGTGTGTCGAGTAGTCGGTGCCATTTCCTTCAAAATAGTCAAATGGAACAAGTTAATCATACAGAATATTAAGAGTAGTTAATAGTATTTCGTAGCATAATATGAACTCATTTATAAAAGCTTTTTCTTCATATTAGCGTTTTATAAGTTTAAATTCGGGTAGTACCTACCCGTTAAGTTCATACTTAGTAGCTAATATACAATTCAACTACTACAATTCTATATGAAAAACTGATTATAATAATATTTCACGTTCAAACTTTTATACAATATTTTACAAACTTACAATACCGCTTATTTTACATAAAGCATGAAATATAGCACACAATAACTTTGATACAAGATAGTTGTGAAGATAATTCTAGCTAGTACACAAGTCGTTCAGCAAAGGCAATAAAGACACGTAATTCATACGTCCAGAAACAAGTCATGCATTCTGGTTTTACTAGGACTACTTCCCATCCTTGGTCTTGTAGAACATAACCGTTATGGCCGTTGATAAGACAGCGTGTTGTAACGTCGTCAAAGGGACGAGAGTTACGTAATGACCAACAGTCTCGTAATAACCTAAAAACCTCATTTCTTACCCCAATTACCGACTCCGTCACTTGTGGGAATGTTTTGTTTAATAGTTGTAGCCCTTCTCACTTTGGTGAGAAATGAAAATTACTAACCCGTAAGCATAGCATGCTTCTTTATGTTGCATGTTAGCCGCTTTTTCTAAATCATGAAGTCCTATATTCGGATACATTGAGTCAAAATAATTTCTTAACCCGTTGCGTAAAATAGCATTTGGGTTCCCCGCAATATATGCGTCAAAGTAAACACATCGTAACTTATGGGTTTCCCAATGTGATATCCCCCCATCTTTCAAATGAAAGTCTCTTATAAACCAAGACATTCTTGGAACGTTCTTCGAATGTCTTACAAACTGATTTAAACCGTAAATAGTTGTGCCGAAGAATTCTGACCGACTCTAGACAAGATTTCATCAATCATGTCTCCGGGTAGGTCTCTTAAAATATTGGGTTGTCTATCCATTTTGTGTTTTTATACTGTAAAATAGACAAGAGTTAGATTCATAAAAAAAATACTTATTAATACAAGTAATTTTTACATATATCATAAAGCATAAGCACACTATATTACATATATTACACCACACGAATACAACTATCTTATTCCGACTCGCTCGTTTCTTCTTCTTCGGTTTTGGTTCGTTTTGCCAAGTTTCTAGGGATATATGATGTTCCCCTAATACGAGCTTTTGTTTTCCACAACGGTTTAGAAAAACCTGGTGGTTTAGAGGTTCCCGGGTCATTGTTACAACTTAAGGGCTTCGGGGGTTGACGATACATATAAAGTTCATCGGGGTTGGAATTAGATTTCTCTATTTTTATGCCCTTTCCCTTATTATTTTCTTTTGCCTTTTTAAATTCAGTTGGGGTAATTTCTATAACATCATCGGAATTCTCGTCGGAATCCGATTCATCGGAGAATCGGTAATCCTCCCAATATTTTGCTTCCTTGGCGGAAATACCATTGACCATAATTAACCTTGGTTGGTTGGTTGAGGATTTTTTTTACTTAACCGTTTTATTATTTCCCCCACCGGTTCTATTTCCTCCTCCGGTTCCTCCTCTTCCGGTTCTGATTCTTCTTCCAGTTCTGATTCTTCTTCCGGTTCTTCTTCGGGAACTTGTGAATCAGTCCAATATATATTCGACTCTTCGTTATTATTAGGTGAGTCAATGGGATTTGTGCTGGAGGTAGACATCTATCACATAATATCAAACATGTTAAGAGATTAATATATCACATAATATATACATGTTAATAATATATAGTTTCCAATAAAAATGTTAAGCAATCATTTTTAAAGAAAACACGGTCGAAGTCCAGACTCACTAATGCATCCTAACAAACTCGATAAGACATACTAATGCAAATTTTCTGGTTCTCTAAGACCAATGCTCGGATACCAACTGAAATGTCCCGTTCTTATTGATTAAAAACGTTCCATATTAATTGATTTCGTTGCGAGGTTTTGACCTCTATATGAGACATTTTTCAAAGACTGCATTCATTTTTAAAACAAACCATAACCTTTATTTCATAAATAAAGGTTTAAAAAGCTTTACGTAGATTATCAAATAATGATAATCTAAAATATTCTGTTTACACACGACCATTACATAATGGTTTACAATACAAATATGTTACATCGAAATCAGTTTCTTGAATGTAGTTTTTACACAATATCATACAAACATGGACTCCAAATCTTGTCCTTATTTTAGTATGCAACAGCGGAAGCTCTTAGTATTCACCTGAGAATAAACATGCTTTAAATGTCAACAAAAATGTTGGTGAGTTATAGGTTTAACCTATATATATCAAATCGTAACAATAGACCACAAGATTTCATATTTCAATACACATCCCATACATAGAGATAAAAATCATTCATATGGTGAACACCTGGTAACCGACATTAACAAGATGCATATATAAGAATATCCCCATCATGTAGTGACCCGAACTTTTCCATGTTTATATATATTAATTGAGATTGATATTTACATGATTAAATATTTCCAACATGTTAAGCAATCAAACTTGTTAAGACTTGATTAATTGAAATATGTTTCATATAGACAATTGACCACCCAAGTTGACCGGTGATTCACGAACGTTAAAACTTGTAAAAACTATATGATGACATATATATGGATATATATATAGTTAACATGATACTATGATAAGTAAACATATCATTAAGTATATTAACAATGAACTACATATGTAAAAACAAGACTACTAACTTAATGATTTTTAAACGAGACATATATGTAACGATTATCGTTGTAAAGACATTTAATGTATATATATATCATATTAAGAGATATTCATACATGATAATATAATGATAATATAATAATTTAAAATCTCATTTGATATTATAAACATTGGGTTAACAACATTTAACAAGATCGTTAACCTAAAGGTTTCAAAACAACACTTACATGTAACGACTAACGATGACTTAACGACTCAGTTAAAATGTATATACATGTAGTGTTTTAATATGTATTTATACACTTTTGAAAGACTTCAATACACTTATCAAAATACTTCTACTTAACAAAAATGCTTACAATTACATCCTCGTTCAGTTTCATCAACAATTCTACTCGTATGCACCCGTATTCGTACTCGTACAATACACAGCTTTTAGATGTATGTACTATTGGTATATACACTCCAATGATCAGCTCTTAGCAGCCCATGTGAGTCACCTAACACATGTGGGAACCATCATTTGGCAACTAGCATGAAATATCTCATAAAATTACAAAAATATGAGTAATCATTCATGACTTATTTACATGAAAACAAAATTACATATCCTTTATATCTAATCCATACACCAACGACCAAAAACACCTACAAACACTTTCATTCTTCAATTTTCTTCATCTAATTGATCTCTCTCAAGTACTATCTTCAAGTTCTAAGTGTTCTTCATAAATTCTAAAAGTTCTAGTTTCATAAAATCAAGAATACTTTCAAGTTTGCTAGCTCACTTCCAATCTTGTAAGGTGATCATCCAACCTCAAGAAATCTTTGTTTCTTACAGTAGGTTATCATTCTAATACAAGGTAATAATCATATTCAAACTTTGGTTCAATTTCTATAACTATAACAATCTTATTTCAAGTGATGATCTTACTTGAACTTATTTTCGTGTCATGATTCTGCTTCAAGAACTTCGAGCCATCCAAGGATCCGTTGAAGCTAGATCCATTTTTCACTTTTCCAGTAGGTTTATCCAAGGAACTTAAGGTAGTAATGATGTTCATAACATCATTCAATTCATACATATAAAGCTATCTTATTCGAAGGTTTAAACTTGTAATCACTAGAACATAGTTTAGTTAATTCTAAACTTGTTCGCAAACAAAAGTTAATCCTTCTAACTTGACTTTTAAAATCAACTAAACACATGTTCTATATCTATATGATATGCTAACTTAATGATTTAAAACCTGGAGACACGAAAAACACCGTAAAACCGGATTTACGCCGTCGTAGTAACACCGCGGGCTGTTTTGGGTTAGTTAATTAAAAACTATGATAAACTTTGATTTAAAAGTTGTTATTCTGAGAAAATGATTTTTATTATGAACATGAAACTATATCCAAAAATTATGGTTAAACTCAAAGTGGAAGTATGTTTTCTAAAATGGTCATCTAGACGTCGTTCTTTCGACTGAAATGACTACCTTTACAAAAATGACTTGTAACTTATTTTTCCGACTATAAACCTATACTTTTTCTGTTTAGATTCATAAAATAGAGTTCAATATGAAACCATAGCAATTTGATTCACTCAAAACGGATTTAAAATGAAGAAGTTATGGGTAAAACAAGATTGGATAATTTTTCTCATTTTAGCTACGTGAAAATTGGTAACAAATCTATTCCAACCATAACTTAATCAACTTGTATTGTATATTATGTAATCTTGAGATACCATAGACACGTATACAATGTTTCGACCTATCATGTCGACACATCTATATATATTTCGGAACAACCATAGACACTCTATATGTGAATGTTGGAGTTAGCTATACAGGGTTGAGGTTGATTCCAAAATATATATAGTTTGAGTTGTGATCAATACTGAGATACGTATACACTGGGTCGTGGATTGATTCAAGATAATATTTATCGATTTATTTCTGTACATCTAACTGTGGACAACTAGTTGTAGGTTACTAACGAGGACAGCTGACTTAATAAACTTAAAACATCAAAATATATTAAAAGTGTTGTAAATATATTTTGAACATACTTTGATATATATGTATATATTGTTATAGGTTCGTGAATCAACCAGTGGCCAAGTCTTACTTCCCGACGAAGTAAAAATCTGTGAAAGTGAGTTATAGTCCCACTTTTAAAATCTAATATTTTTGGGATGAGAATACATGCAGGTTTTATAAATGATTTACAAAATAGACACAAGTACGTGAAACTACATTCTATGGTTGAATTATCGAAATCGAATATGCCCCTTTTTATTAAGTCTGGTAATCTAAGAATTAGGGAACAGACACCCTAATTGACGCGAATCCTAAAGATAGATCTATTGGGCTTAACAAACCCCATCCAAAGTACCGGATGCTTTAGTACTTCGAAATTTATATCATATCTGAAGGGTGTCCCGGAATGATGGGGATATTCTTATATATGCATCTTGTTAATGTCGGTTACCAGGTGTTCACCATATGAATGATTTTTATCTCTATGTATGGGGTGTGTATTGAAATATGAAATCTTGTGGTCTATTATTATGATTTGATATATATAGGTTAAACCTATAACTCACCAACATTTTTGTTGACGTTTTAAGCATGTTTATTCTCAGGTGATTATTAAGAGCTTCCGCTGTCGCATACTTAAATAAGGACGAGATTTGGAGTCCATGCTTGTATGATATTGTGTAAAAACTGCATTCAAGAAACTTATTTTGTTGTAACATATTTGTATTGTAAACCATTATGTAATGGTCGTGTGTAAACAGGATATTTTAGATTATCATTATTTGATAATCTACGTAAAGCTTTTTAAACCTTTATTGATGAAATAAAGGTTATGGTTTGTTTTAAAATGAATGCAGTCTTTTTAAAACGTCTCATATAGAGGTCAAAACCTCGCAACGAAATCAATTAATATGGAACGTTTTTAATCAATAAGAACGGGACATTTCAGTTGGTATCCGAGCGTTGGTCTTAGAGAACCAGAATTTTGCATTAGTGTGTCTTATCGAGTTTATTAGGATGCATTAGTGAGTCTGGACTTCGACCGTGTTTACTTGAAAAATGATTGCTTAACAAATTTTGTTGGAAACTATATATTTTTAACATGTGAATATTATGTGATATATTAATCTCTTAACGCGTTTGATATTATGTGATAGATGTCTACCTCTAGAACAAGTCCCATTGACTCACCTAATAATAATGAAGAGTCAAATGTAAATTGGAATGATTCGTGGACTGATTCACAAGTTCCCGAAGAGGAACCGGAAGAAGAGTCGGAACCGGAAGAAGAATCGGAACCGGAAGAAGAATCGGAACCGGATGAAGAAATAAAACCGGTGGGGGAAATAATAAAACGGTTAAGTAAAAGAAAATCCTCAACCAACCGACCAAGGTTAATTATGGTCAATGGTGTTTCTGCCAAGGAAGCAAAATATTGGGAGGATTACCAATTCTCCGATGAATCGGATTCCGACGAGAATTCCGATGATGTTATAGAAATTACCCCAACTGAATTTAAAAAGGCAAAAGAAAATAATAAGGGAAAGGGCATAAAAATAGAGAAATTTAATTCCAACCCCGATGAACTTTATATGTATCGTCAACCCCCGAAGTCCTTAAGTTGTAACAATGACCCGGGAACCTCTAAACCACCAGGTTTTTCTAAACCAATGTGGATAACGACGGCTCGTATTAGGGGAACATCATATATCCCTAGAAACTTGGCAAAACGAACCAAAACCGAAGAAGAAGAAACAAGCGAGTCGGAATAAGATAGCTGTATTCGTGTGGTGTAATATATGTAATATAGTGTGCTTATGCTTTATGATATATGTAAAAATTGCTTGTATTAATAAGTATTTTTTTTTTATGAATCTAACTCTTGTCTATTTTACAGTATAAAAACACAAAATGGATAGACAACCCAATATTTTAAGAGACCTACCCGGAGACATGATTGATGAAATCTTGTCTAGAGTCGGTCAGAATTCTTCGGCACAACTATTTAAGACGAGATCAGTTTGTAAGACATTCGAAGAACGTTCCAAGAATGCCTTGGTTTATAAAAGGCTTTCGTTCGAAAGATGGGGGATATCACATTGGGAAATCCATAAGTTACGATGTGTTTACTTTGACGCATATATTGCGGGGAACCCAAATGCTATTTTACGCAATGGGTTAAGAAATTATTTTGACTCAAAATATCCGAATATTGGACTTCATGATTTAGAAAAAGCGGCTAACATGCAACATAAAGAAGCATGTTATGCTTACGGATTAGTAATGTTCGCTTCTCACCAAAGTGAGAACAAGAAAATCGGCCTACAACTATTAAACAAAACGTTCCCACAAGTGACGGAGTCGGTAATTGGGGTAAGAAATGAGGTTTTTAGATTGTTACGGGACTGTTGGACATTACGTAACCCTCGTCCCTTTGACGACGTTACAACACGCTGTCTTATCAACGGCCATAACGGTTATGTTCCACAAGACCAAGGATGGGAAGTAGTCCTAGTAAAACCAGAATGCATGACTTGTTTCTGGACGTATGAATTACGTGTCTTTATTGCCTTTGCTGAACGACTTGTGTACTAGCTAGAATTATCTTCACAACTATCTTGTATCAAAGTTATTGTGTGCTATATTTCATGCTTTATGTAAAATAAGCGGTATTGTAAGTTTGTAAAATATTGTATAAAAGTTTGAACGCGAAATATTATTATAATCAGTTTTTCATATAGAATTGTAGTAGTTGAATTGTATATTAGCTACTAAGTATGAACTTAACGGGTAGGTACTACCCGAATTTAAACTTATAAAACGCTAATATGAAGAAAAAGCTTTTATAAATGAGTTCATATTATGCTACGAAATACTATTAACTACTCTTAATATTATGTATGATTAACTTGTTCCATTTGACTATTTTGAAGGAAATGGCACCGACTACTCGACACACCGTGAATATGAATGAAGAGGAATTCCGTACTTTTCTAGCTTCAAACATAGCCGCAGTACAGGCTGCGCTACATACCAACAATAACCTTGGATCTAGCAGTACAGGAAATCGTGTAGGATGCACCTACAAAGAATTCACTGCCTGCAAACCTTTGGAATTTGATGGAACCGAAGGACCGATCGGATTGAAACGGTGGACCGAGAAGGTCGAATCGGTGTTTGACATAAGTAAGTGTACTGAAGAGGACAAAGTGAAGTACGCTACGCATACCTTCACAGGTTCTGCGTTAACATGGTGGAATACCTATCTAGAGCAAGTGGGACAAGACGATGCGTACGCACTACCGTGGTCAGCATTCAAGCACTTGATGAACGAGAAGTACCGTCCCATAACCGAGGTCAATAAGCTCAAGACAGAACTTAGAGGGTTACGAACCCAAGGATTTGATATTACCACGTATGAAAGACGATTCACAGAATTGTGCCTATTGTGTCCGGGAGCGTTCGAAGATGAGGAAGAGAAGATCGACGCGTTTGTGAAAGGATTACCGGAAAGAATCCAAGAAGATATAAGTTCACACGAGCCCGCCTCCATACAACAGGCATGTAGAATGGCTCACAAACTAGTGAACCAGATTGAAGAAAGAATTAAAGAACAGACTGCTGAAGAGGCCAATGTGAAGCAAGTCAAAAGAAAGTGGGAGGAAAACGGTGATAAGAATCACCAATATAACAACAACAGCAATTACAACAATAATCGCAACAATTATCCCAACAATCGCAACATCAATCGCAACTACAACAAACGGCCCAACCACAACAACAACAACAACAACAACAGCAACTACAACAATCATCCCAACAACAATAATAACCGCAACAACAACAACAATCAGAAGCAGCTATGCCAAAGGTGTGAAAAGTATCACTCGGGGTTCTGCACCAAATTTTGCAATAAGTGTAAAAGAAATGGTCATAGCGCGGCGAAGTGTGAGGTCTACGGACCAGGGGTTAATAGAACGAAAGGAACAAATGGTGTCGGAACGAGTAATGGTGGGGCAAGTAGTGTCGGAGCAAGTTATGCCAATGTAGTTTGTTATAAATGTGGAAAACCGGGCCACATTATTAGAAATTGCCCGAACCAGGAGAACACGAATGGACAAGGCCGCGGAAGAGTTTTCAATATTAATGCGGCAGAGGCACAGGAAGACCCAGAGCTTGTTACGGGTACGTTTCTTATTGACAATAAATCTGCTTACATTTTATTTGATTCGGGTGCGGATAGAAGCTATATGAGTAGAGATTTTTGTGCTAAATTAAGTTGTCCATTGACGCCTTTGGATAGTAAATTTTTACTCGAATTAGCAAATGGTAAATTAATTTCAGCAGATAATATATGTCGGAATCGAGAAATTAAACTGGTTAGCGAAACATTTAAGATTGACTTAATACCAGTAGAGTTAGGGAGTTTTGATGTGATAATCGGTATGGACTGGTTGAAAGAAGTGAAAGCAGAGATCGTTTGTTACAAAAATGCAATTCGCATTATACGAGAAAAAGGAAAACCCTTAATGGTGTACGGAGAAAAGGGCAACACGAAGCTACATCTTATTAGTAATTTGAAGGTACAAAAACTAATAAGAAAAGGTTGCTATGCTGTTCTAGCACACGTCGAGAAAGTACAAACTGAAGAAAAGAGCATCAATGATGTTCCCGTCGCAAAAGAATTTCCAGATGTATTTCCGAAAGAATTACCGGGATTACCCCCACATCGATCCGTTGAATTTCAAATAGATCTTGTACCAGGAGCTGCACCAATAGCTCGTGCTCCTTACAGACTCGCACCCAGCGAGATGAAAGAACTACAAAGCCAATTACAAGAACTTTTAGAGCATGGTTTCATTCGACCAAGCACATCACCGTGGGGAGCTCCTGTTTTGTTTGTCAAGAAGAAAGATGGTACATTCAGGTTGTGTATCGACTACCGAGAGTTGAACAAACTTACCATCAAGAACCGCTACCCACTACCGAGAATCGACGACTTATTTGATCAACTGCAAGGCTCGTCTGTTTATTCAAAGATTGACTTACGTTCCGGGTATCATCAAATGCGGGTGAAAGAAGATGATATTCCAAAGACTGCTTTCAGAACACGTTACGGTCATTATGAGTTTATGGTCATGCCGTTTGGTTTAACTAATGCACCAGCTGTGTTCATGGACCTTATGAACCGAGTGTGTGGACCATACCTTGATAAGTTTGTCATTGTTTTCATTGATGACATACTTATTTACTCAAAGAATGACCAAGAACACGGTGAACATTTGAGAAAGGTGTTAGAAGTATTGAGGAAGGAAGAATTGTACGCTAAGTTTTCAAAGTGTGCATTTTGGTTGGAAGAAGTTCAATTCCTCGGTCACATAGTGAACAAAGAAGGTATTAAGGTGGATCCGGCAAAGATAGAAACTGTTGAAAATTGGGAAACCCCGAAAACTCCGAAACACATACGCCAGTTTTTAGGACTAGCTGGTTACTACAGAAGGTTCATCCAAGACTTTTCCAGAATAGCAAAACCCTTGACTGCATTAACGCATAAAGGGAAGAAATTTGAATGGAATGATGAACAAGAGAAAGCGTTTCAGTTATTGAAGAAAAAGCTAACTAAGGCACCTATATTGTCATTGCCTGAAGGGAATGATGATTTTGTGATTTATTGTGACGCATCAAAGCAAGGTCTCGGTTGTGTATTAATGCAACGAACGAAGGTGATTGCTTATGCGTCTAGACAATTGAAGATTCACGAACAAAATTATACGATGCATGATTTGGAATTAGGCGCGGTTGTTTTTGCATTAAAGACTTGGAGGCACTACTTATATGGGGTCAAAAGTATTATATATACCGACCACAAAAGTCTTCAACACATATTTAATCAGAAACAACTGAATATGAGGCAGCATAGGTGGATTGAATTGTTGAATGATTACGACTTTGAGATTCGTTACCACCCGGGGAAGGCAAATGTGGTAGCTGATGCCTTGAGCAGGAAGGACAGAGAACCCATTCGAGTAAAATCTATGAATATAATGATTCATAATAACCTTACTACTCAAATAAAAGAGGCGCAACAAGGAGTTTTAAAAGAGGGAAATTTAAAGGATGAAATACCCAAGGGATCGGAGAAGCATCTTAATATTCGGGAAGACGGAACCCGGTATAGGGCTGAAAGGATTTGGGTACCAAAATTTGGAGATATGAGAGAAATGGTACTTAGAGAAGCTCATAAAACTAGATACTCAATACATCCTGGAACGGGGAAGATGTAAAAGGATCTCAAGAAACATTTTTGTTGGCCGGGTATGAAAGTCGATGTTGCTAAATACGTAGGAGAATGTTTGACGTGTTCTAAGGTCAAAGCTGAGCATCAGAAACCATCAGGTCTACTTCAACAACCCGAAATCCCGGAATGGAAATGGGAAAACATTACCATGGATTTCATCACTAAATTGCCAAGGACTGCAAGTGGTTTTGATACTATTTGGGTAATAGTTGATCGTCTCACCAAATCAGCACACTTCCTGCCAATAAGAGAAGATGACAAGATGGAGAAGTTAGCACGACTGTATTTGAAGGAAGTCGTCTCCAGACATGGAATACCAATCTCTATTATCTCTGATAGGGATGGCAGATTTATTTCAAGATTCTGGCAGACATTACAGCAAGCATTAGGAACTCGTCTAGACATGAGTACTGCCTATCATCCACAAACTGATGGGCAGAGCGAAAGGACGATACAAACGCTTGAAGACATGCTACGAGCATGTGTTATTGATTTCGGAAACAGTTGGGATCGACATCTACCGTTAGCAGAATTTTCCTACAACAACAGCTACCATTCAAGCATTGAGATGGCGCCGTTTAAAGCACTTTATGGTAGAAAGTGCAGGTCTCCGATTTGTTGGAGTGAAGTGGGGGATAGACAGATTACGGGTCCAGAGATTATACAAGAAACTACCGAGAAGATCATCCAAATTCAACAACGGTTGAAAACCGCCCAAAGTCGACAAAAGAGCTACGCTGACATTAAAAGAAAAGATATAGAATTTGAAATTGGAGAGATGGTCATGCTTAAAGTTGCACCTTGGAAAGGCGTTGTTCGATTTGGTAAACGAGGGAAATTAAATCCAAGGTATATTGGACCATTCAAGATTATTGATCGTGTCGGACCAGTAGCTTACCGACTTGAGTTACCTCAATAACTCACGGCTGTACATAACACTTTCCACATCTTGAATTTGAAGAAATGTTTTGCTAAAGAAGATCTCACTATTCCGTTAGATGAAATCCAAATCAACGAAAAACTTCAATTCATCGAAGAACCCGTCGAAATAATGGATCGTGAGGTTAAAAGACTTAAGCAAAACAAGATACCAATTGTTAAGGTTCGATGGAATGCTCGTAGAGGACCCGAGTTCACCTGGGAGCGTGAAGATCAGATGAAGAAGAAATACCCGCATCTATTTCTAGAAGATTCGTCAACACCTTCAACTGTTTAAAATTTCGGGACGAAATTTATTTAACGGGTAGGTACTGTAGTGACCCGAACTTTTCCATGTTTATATATATTAATTGAGATTGATATTTACATGATTAAATATTTCCAACATGTTAAGCAATCAAACTTGTTAAGACTTGATTAATTGAAATATGTTTCATATAGACAATTGACCACCCAAGTTGACCGGTGATTCACGAACGTTAAAACTTGTAAAAACTATATGATGACATATATATGGATATATATATAGTTAACATGATACTATGATAAGTAAACATATCATTAAGTATATTAACAATGAACTACATATGTAAAAACAAGACTACTAACTTAATGATTTTTAAACGAGACATATATGTAACGATTATCGTTGTAAAGACATTTAATGTATATATATCATATTAAGAGATATTCATACATGATAATATCATGATAATATAATAATTTAAAATCTCATTTGATATTATAAACATTGGGTTAACAACATTTAACAAGATCGTTAACCTAAAGGTTTCAAAACAACACTTACATGTAACGACTAACGATGACTTAACGACTCAGTTAAAATGTATATACATGTAGTGTTTTAATATGTATTCATACACTTTTGAAAGACTTCAATACACTTATCAAAATACTTCTACTTAACAAAAATGCTTACAATTACATCCTCGTTCAGTTTCATCAACAATTCTACTCGTATGCACCCGTATTCGTACTCGTACAATACACAGCTTTTAGATGTATGTACTATTGGTATATACACTCCAATGATCAGCTCTTAGCAGCCTATGTGAGTCACCTAACACATGTGGGAACCATCATTTGGCAACTAGCATGAAATATCTCATAAAATTACAAAAATATGAGTAATCATTCATGACTTATTTACATGAAAACAAAATTACATATCCTTTATATCTAATCCATACACCAACGACCAAAAACATCTACAAACACTTTCATTCTTCAATTTTCTTCATCTAATTGATCTCTCTCAAGTTCTATCTTCAAGTTCTAAGTGTTCTTCATAAATTCTAAAAGTTCTAGTTTCATAAAATCAAGAATACTTTCAAGTTTGCTAGCTCACTTCCAATCTTGTAAGGTGATCATCCAACCTCAAGAAATCTTTGTTTCTTACAGTAGGTTATCATTCTAATACAAGGTAATAATCATATTCAAACTTTGGTTCAATTTCTATAACTATAAAAATCTTATTTCAAGTGATGATCTTACTTGAACTTGTTTTCGTGTCATGATTCTGCTTCAAGAACTTCGAGCCATCCAAGGATCCGTTGAAGCTAGATCCATTTTTCACTTTTCTAGTAGGTTTATCCAAGGAACTTAAGGTAGTAATGATGTTCATAACATCATTCAATTCATACATATAAAGCTATCTTATTCGAAGGTTTAAACTTGTAATCACTAGAACATAGTTTAGTTAATTCTAAACTTGTTCGCAAACAAAAGTTAATCCTTCTAACTTGACTTTTAAAATCAACTAAACACATGTTCTATATCTATATGATATGCTAACTTAATGATTTAAAACCTGGAGACACGAAAAACACCGTAAAATCGGATTTACGCCGTCGTAGTAACACCGCGGGCTGTTTTGGGTTAGTTAATTAAAAACTATGATAAACTTTGATTTAAAAGTTGTTATTCTGAGAAAATGATTTTTATTATGAACATGAAACTATATCCAAAAATTATGGTTAAACTCAAAGTGGAAGTATGTTTTCTAAAATGGTCATCTAGACGTCGTTCTTTCGACTGAAATGACTACCGTTACAAAAACGACTTGTAACTTATTTTTCCGACTATAAACCTATACTTTTTCTGTTTAGATTCATAAAATAGAGTTCAATATGAAACCATAGCAATTTGATTCACTCAAAACTGATTTAAAATGAAGAAGTTATGGGTAAAACAAGATTGGATAATTTTTCTCATTTTAGCTACGTGAAAATTGGTAACAAATCTATTCCAACCATGACTTAATCAACTTGTATTGTATATTATGTAATCTTGAGATACCATAGACACGTATACAATGTTTCGACCTATCATGTCGACACATCTATATATATTTCGGAACAACCATAGACACTCTATATGTGAATGTTGGAGTTAGCTATACATGGTTGAGGTTGATTCCAAAATATATATAGTTTGAGTTGTGATCAATACTGAGATACGTATACACTGGGTCGTGGATTGATTCAAGATAATATTTATCGATTTATTTCTGTACATCTAACTGTGGACAACTAGTTGTAGGTTACTAACGAGGACAGCTGACTTAATAAACTTAAAACATCAAAATATATTAAAAGTGTTGTAAATATATTTTGAACATACTTTGATATATATGTATATATTGTTATAGGTTCGTGAATCAACCAGTGGCCAAGTCTTACTTCCCGACGAAGTAAAAATCTGTGAAAGTGAGTTATAGTCCCACTTTTAAAATCTAATATTTTTGGGATGAGAATACATGCAGGTTTTATAAATGATTTACAAAATAGACACAAGTACGTGAAACTACATTCTATGGTTGAATTATCGAAATCGAATATGCCCCTTTTTATTAAGTCTGGTAATCTAAGAATTAGGGAACAGACACCCTAATTGACGCGAATCCTAAAGATAGATCTATTGGGCTTAACAAACCCCATCCAAAGTACCGGATGCTTTAGTACTTCGAAATTTATATCATATCCGAAGGGTGTCCCGGAATGATGGGGATATTCTTATATATGCATCTTGTTAATGTCGGTTACCAGGTGTTCATCATATGAATGATTTTTATCTCTATGTATGGGGTGTGTATTGAAATATGAAATCTTGTGGTCTATTATTATGATTTGATATATATAGGTTAAACCTATAACTCACCAACATTTTTGTTGACGTTTTAAGCATGTTTATTCTCAGGTGATTATTAAGAGCTTCCGCTGTCGCATACTTAAATAAGGACGAGATTTGGAGTCCATGCTTGTATGATATTGTGTAAAAACTGCATTCAAGAAACTTATTTTGTTGTAACATATTTGTATTGTAAACCATTATGTAATGGTCGTGTGTAAACAGGATATTTTAGATTATCATTATTTGATAATCTAAGTAAAGCTTTTTAAACCTTTATTGATGAAATAAAGGTTATGGTTTGTTTTAAAATGAATGCAGTCTTTGAAAAACGTCTCATATAGAGGTCAAAACCTCGCAACGAAATCAATTAATATGGAACGTTTTTAATCAATAAGAACGGGACATTTCACATCATTCCGGGACACCCTTCGGATATGATATAAATTTCGAAGTACTAAAGCATCCGGTACTTTGGATGGGGTTTGTTAGGCCCAATAGATCTATCTTTAGGATTCGTGTCAATTAGGGTGTCTGTTCCCTAATTCTTAGATTACCAGACTTAATAAAAAGGGGCATATTCGATTTCGATAATTCAACCATAGAATGTAGTTTCACGTACTTGTGTCTATTTTGTAAATCATTTATAAAACCTGCATGTATTCTCATCCCAAAAATATTAGATTTTAAAAGCGGGACTATAACTCACTTTCACAGATTTTTACTTCGTCGGGAAGTAAGACTTGGCCACTGGTTGATTCACGAACCTATAACAATATATACATATATATCAAAGTATGTTCAAAATATATTTACAACACTTTTAATATATTTTGATGTTTTAAGTTTATTAAGTCAGCTGTCCTCGTTAGTAACCTACAACTAATTGTTCACAGTTAGATGTACAGAAATAAATCGATAAATATTATCTTGAATCAATCCACGACCCAGTGTATACGTATCTCAGTATTGATCACAACTCAAACTATATATATTTTGGAATCAACCTCAACCCTGTATAGCTAACTCCAACATTCACATATAGAGTGTCTATGGTTGTTCCGAAATATATATAGATGTGTCGACATGATAGGTCGAAACATTGTATACGTGTCTATGGTATCTCAAGATTACATAATATACAATACAAGTTGATTAAGTTATGGTTGGAATAGATTTGTTACCAATTTTCACGTAGCTAAAATGAGAAAAATTATCCAATCTTGTTTTACCCATAACTTCTTCATTTTAAATCCGTTTTGAGTGAATCAAATTGCTATGGTTTCATATTGAACTCTATTTTATGAATCTAAACAGAAAAAGTATAGGTTTATAGTCGGAAAAATAAGTTACAAGTCGTTTTTTTAAAGGTAGTCATTTCAGTCGAAAGAACGACGTCTAGATGACCATTTTAGAAAACATACTTCCACTTTGAGTTTAACCATAATTTTTGGATATAGTTTCATGTTCATAATAAAAATCATTTTCCCAGAATAACAACTTTTAAATCAAAGTTTATCATAGTTTTTAATTAACTAACCCAAAACAGCCCGCGGTGTTACTACGACGGCGTAAATCCGGTTTTACGGTGTTGTTCATGTTTCCAGGTTTTAAATCATTAAGTTAGCATATCATATAGATATAGAACATGTGTTTAGTTGATTTTAAAAGTCAAGTTAGAAGGATTAACTTTTATTTGCGAACAAGTTTAGAATTAACTAAACTATGTTCTAGTGATTACAAGTTTAAACCTTCGAATAAGATAGCTTTATATGTATGAATCGAATGATGTTATGAATATCATTACTACCTCAAGTTCCTTGGATAAACCTACTGGAAATGAGAAAAATAGATCTAGCTTCAAAGGATCCTTGGATGGCTTGAAAGTTCTTGAAGCAGAATCATGACACGAAAATAATTTTAAGTAAGATTTCACTCGAAATAAGATTGTTATAGTTATAGAAATTGAATTAAAGTTTGAATATGATTATTACCTTGTATTAGAAAGATAACCTACTGTAAGTTACAAAGGTTTCTTGATCTTGGATGATTACTTAGAATGGATTTAGAAAACTTGGAAGTAAACTTGCAATCTTGGAAGTATTCTTGATTTTATGAAACTAGAACTTTTGGAATTTATGAAGAACACTTAGAACTTGAAGATAGAACTTGAGAGAGATCAATTAGATGAATAAAATTGAAGAATGAAAGTGTTTGTAGGTGTTTTTGGTCGTTGGTGTATGGATTAGATATAAAGGATATGTAATTTTGTTTTCATGTAAATAAGTCATGAATGATTACTCATATTTTTGTAATTTTATGAGATATTTCATGCTAGTTGCCAAATGATGGTTCCCACATGTGTTAGGTGACTCACATGGGCTGCTAAGAGCTGATCATTGGAGTGTATATACCAATAGTACATACATCTAAAAGCTGTGTATTGTACGAGTACGAATACGGGTGCATACGAGTAGAATTGTTGATGAAACTGAACGAGGATGTAATTGTAAGCATTTTTGTTAAGTAGAAGTATTTTGATAAGTTTATTAAACTCTTTCAAAAGTGTATGAATACATATTAAAACACTACATCTATATACATTTTAACTGAGTCGTTAAGTCATCGTTAGTCGTTACATGTAAATGTTGTTTTGAAACCTTTAGGTTAACGATCTTGTTGAATGTTGTTAACCCATTGTTTATTATAACAAATGAGATGTTAAATTGTTATATTATCATGATATTATGATATATAATATATCTTAGTATGATATATATACAGTTAAATGTCGTTACAACGATAATCGTTACATATATGTCTCGTTTCGAAATCATTAAGTTAGTAGTCTTATTTTTACATATGTATTTCATTGTTAATACAGTTAATAATATATTTACTTATCATTTAACATAATTAACCAAGTGTATCAATATCTTAATATGATTCATATGTACCTAGTAAGACGTTGTTATAACGATAATCGTTATATATATCGTTTTCGAGTTTCTTAAATTAATAGTCTCATTTTTATGTATATAACTCATTGTTAAAATACCTAATGAGATACATACTTATAATAAAATCATGTTAACTATATATATAACCATATATATGTCATCGTATAGTTTTTACAAGTTTTAACGTTCGTGAATCACCGGTCAACTTGGGTGATCAATTGTCTATATGAAACCTATTTCAATTAATCAAGTCTTAACAAGTTTGATTGCTTAACATGTTGGAAACACTTAATCATGTAAATAACAATTTCATTTAGTATATATATAAATATGGAAAAGTTCGGGTCACTACATATTGTACATGTTGGTTGCATGTATGTTAAAACAGGGGTACTTATTATAACGTTAAAGTTTAGTTACCAGGGTGCTCAATCTTGTAGAATATTTTGATAAACGTTTCTAGATGAAACAACTGAAATCTTGTGATCCACCTTTATGTACAGATTATGCAAAACATTAAAACTATGAACTCACCAACCTTTGTGTTGATACTTGTTAGCATGTTTATTCTCAGGTTCCCTAGATGTCTTCCGCTGTTTGCTTATATGTTAGACAAGCTATGTGCATGCAGTCTTACATGGCATATTTTTCAAGAAAATGTTGCATTCACCAAATCATCACCATGTATCTTATTTTGACTGCATTGTCAACGGAAGTACTAATGTAAACTATTATATTACGGTGATTGTCTATATGTAGAAATCATCAGATGTCAAAAACCTTTGATTTAAATATTCGTTTATGGTGTGCCTTTTCAAAAGGATGCAATATTTACAAAACGTATCATATAGAGGTCAAATACCTCGTAATGAAATCGATGAATGACGTATTCGTCCATAGGGATTTGGATCGATCGTCACAGTTTCAACCCAAAAACACAACATCAAACATTAATTCATGCACTAAATCAACACCTACAATCATGTAATCACTATATGATAAGTCTACATTATAATTTCAACCCATAACGACACCCAATTGCGTGCAAAACAAGGCATACACCCTAAAATCCCTTTTTCTGACCAAAATAAATTTTGATCCAGTTTATTAAAAGTTTTCTATTTAAAAGTACTCTTCAATACAATTCCAACGATATTTGATTAATCAAAAACGGAGTTACGGTTTGAAAGTTACGCCCTTTTCAATTTTACCAAAAGCTGAGCAGTGCTCACTCGCGTGGACGAGACCTCACTCGTGCGAGTGAGTCCTCAACCGCCTGGTTGAGCCTCAAATGCGTGGTCACTCGTACGAGTGACCTGTCACTCGTGTGGGAGGTGAAGAACAGCTCCTGCACACTGTTTTTGTTTTTTTTGACCCCAAAACATTATTTGTGCTCAATCTGATCATGAAACCACTTCAAAAATATCATATAAACTATATATAAGCTATTTCTAACAACAATTAACACTTACAAACACAATTCATCAAGATTCAAGCATCAAAACTCACTTTTGCTCAAGAACACAAAAACCCAAATTACACAAGATTCAAGCATGCTAACCTGGTTTGATGATTACAAAGATGATATAAATCAGTTCCTAAAGCTCCACAAACCAATTTCAAGCTTGGATCAAGTTAGGGTTTTTGGAGTGAAGAAGATTAGGTACGAGCTAGTTTTAGGAGAGTTCTAGAAATGAACTCATGAAGCAGATACATACACTTAAAAGGGTTTAAAACCCATACTCCACAACACACAGGTATTTATCAGTTATCTGATATCTTTCGTACTTCGTTAGGAGGCCCTAACGGAGTCCAAATTAAAAAAATGAACCTGTTCTGTGACCCTTGTCACAAACTGGTATTAACCAAACAATCAGATAATCAAAACATACTACTATTAAAAATACTTTTAATAATACTTAAGGGCAAAATAGTCTATTTCAGCTAGGCCCAAAACGCGGGTGTTACAAATCTACCCTCCTTAAAAGAGATTCCGTCCTCGGAATCGGGTCAACTATGGTCAATAAAACCCAAAATTGTTACTCGAATTGCCAAAACACACGATCAACTTTATCGATCTTATCCCCGATACCGACATTATCCACCACAATTTCATAGGGAAATGAGATTCTTGACGTCAATACACTTCCGATACAAAATAATTTGTCACAATCTTCATCGATCAACGTCCGTTAATCCACTTAAGCCCACAAATTATACGATCAAGTCAAATAATCAGAGTCAAATTCATGTTTCTACGCCATTCTGTATCCTAAATTTCACGATTTGTCATCCAATTCAATTCTTTATACAGTCAACTTTTCACAATTATCCCAAGCTTAGGCAATAGAATTAGTCATCATGCTAAAATCTATACCAATGTCCATGAAATTATTTCTTAAGTCAACAGAGCTTCACAGGTTATTCATCTCATGTCCAGTCACAACACAATCTAATACAGCACATGCCACCTAATTTTCCTTCAGCTTCCCAGAAATTCTGTATGATTTATTATAATATACTTCTGTTGGCCGGACACAAGCATATTATCCTAAATCATACCTTCATTCTGAGTTGCTCGAAATGGAAAAATTCTACTTGTCTCATTCACTAACTTATGTCCAATCAATCTTCTCAATAAGCATCGGTAATTAATTTAACTAGTTTATGACTAATCAATCACAACATCTGTCCGATCACAGTTACTCAAACCTTGTCTATCAATCATCCAAATATAATCTATCAACCAGATCATACATCCAACAAGCATAGGAAATATGTGGTCAATATATTTCACTACCGTCATAACAATCATACTCATGCCACTATCCAACAACTTCATTTCGTCCAAAAGTCCACTTCACAAACATACTCAACGCATCTCTATCCAAGTCACGGTAAAAGTCAACCTAAGGATCACCCTTACCCCACATAGCACACAAGGGTCGCGACCAAACATACAACACATAACCCAACAAAATAAATCTTACTCTACAATCAAGATCTACAAATCTACACATACATATATATACACAATCATATATATACAACTAAACAGTACGAGGATTTTGAAGCATACATGTATTCACATCATATTCAACATCTGCATCTGCAACCATCTGATAAGATCTTGCTGTTGCCGTAGGTGGATTCTTTCTTTTCTTCCCAACTGGAAAACCAGAAGATCCACCTACTGATCCCGACTGCGCTCCTGGCCCCGCTCCAGAACCTGATCCTCTTACAAACGGACACTGAGCTGACCTATGTCCCACTTGATGACATTTCCAACATACATCCTCTTGGAACGAACACATCCGAATCTTGTGCCCCACAATACCACATCTCAAACATCGTTTGGTTAAATCTGAACAAGGACCACTATGAGATGATCTACAACTATAACACCAAGAATTCTGACTTGATGGTGTCCCACTCTGTTCTGACCCACTTTTCTGTTTCAGCTTAACATAATTCTTTGACCTAGAGTCCGAATGACTCATCACCTGATCTTGTTGTGGTACCACATAACCTACCATTCTATTTCTTGCTGCTTTAACGTCATCTTCAACCATCTTGGCCATAACAAACGCTTGCGATAGCGTTGTCGCCATCCTAACCATTGTTCTGTACTCTGGTAAAATTATATTAACAAAATTTTGAATTTTGGACTGTTCGTCTGGAATCCACTGTTGCACAAACCTTAATTTATCCATATACTGCTCAATCACCTCATCTATCGTCATCTGAGGTGTCATTTTCATTGCCAGAAATTCTATCTTAATTCAGTTGAGATCATAGGATGACCAATACGGTTCACAAACTTTACTATAAAATTGTTCCCAAGTAATCATGTTCACTTGCTCTTTCGGTATACTAGAAATAACTTTATCCCACCAAACCATTGCCCTATTCTTCAGCATACGACTACCATAAATAACCTGCAATTCTTGTTCGCACTGACATGCCTCAAAAACCTTTTCTATCTCTCTTAACCAGTTAAGAGTCACTGTTGGGTTAGAACTTCCTGAATACTCTGGCGGATTACAGTTCAGAAACTGTTTGAAGGTACGTTTCTTCGATTGTTGAAACATTGGCATCTGATAAGGACCCCACATCTGATTTGGGAACTGTTGATTAAACTGAGGTGGTATATGATACTGTTGAGGAAACTGATACTGAGGTGGTAACCATTGCTGTTGTTGGAAAGCACTTCCAGTTTGCTGATACATATTTGACTGCACCGGATACCCACTAAACATCTGATTCGGTACACTACCACTTGGATTCACTGTTTCCTGACTTTGTTCTAATTCTTTTATTCGATCATTTGCTTAATTTAACCGACTTTCCAAATCTAGAATTTGTTCTTGCGGATTTTCTTCTGACACATACCCGTCTTCATCTGGGGCTCTGAATGTTCCGGGGGCTGATGGACCAGTTGCGTTCCCTATATTATATGCCATATTTGCACTACCACAACAACTCACACAAACGCTTAGTGGAAAATAGGTTAGTACCTATCAACTAACGCATGTAATCCCTACATTCACTTAACCCGTCCCCTCGGATATGTTTGACACAACACAAGGTTTGGGAACATGACATTCAACACAATGTACATGCGGCCAAACCTATGCTCTGATACCAAGTTGTAACACCCTGATTTTTTTAAATCACAGCGAAAGACTTAATTTACATAATTACCCTTAGTTAATTACTTCATTACAAACCACCGGTGTTACGTTAAACGACTAGTTACATATTTATAAAAGTCAAGACATCAGAGTTCGTCTTGTCAAATATATCTTCAAACAACCACTTCTATCCCGAAACCCGCTAACATCCAAAACCTGCAAGGGAGGAGGTGAGGAGGGTTAGCACAAGGCTAAGTGAATGGAATCATCTAACAGATCTAGCCTACAGTACCAACTTGTACAACTACAGCAGCTACAACAATCTATAACAGGCAACCGGCAACTAACAACTAATCATCTGGTAACTAACAACTAGCAACTATCAACTGACAACTGGCATCTAGCAACTAGTAACTATGCTCCAACTAGAGACTCGATGGCTTGTACGGGCACACAACAACTAGCTGATTAGTCTAGCGTCTACCGAAAGTCCTTACTAATGAACATCAATCAGTAGCCAACTGGACCCAACCTCAACTAGGTTGACCTCTCTGAGCTGAGCCTAACAACTGTAGGTCCCAACTGGCAACTACAACTTGTGCACACAACTGTTAAGCAACTACCACTATGAACAAATGTCACTACGACTAGCATGGCAACTCTACTGTGATCATTATTACAACATATCCACTAAGCATCGCAACTATAACAGTATAACATAATTGTAGCGACCCGACAAAATCTTCATTGACGGCGCCGTCTACTTAGGTCCCGTTACGTGGTCATAAGTCTTTAAAACAACGTTTGACCAAAAGTATGTCGCATTCATTTCAAAATTAAAGATGTTTCAAGGTTTACAAAGTAGTTCGACAACTAGTTACATAACAAAGTTTAAAGTACAATTGAAACATATGCGACACAATTTAAAAGTAGCCAAAAGACGCTCCACGTATGCATGTATACTCGACATCCAAGCAAGTATCAAAAGTAATGAGCGGAAGCATGTATCACAAAATGTTCAAGGACCTGAGAAAAACATAGAAATCTGTCAACGAAAACGTTGGTGAAATCATAGGTTTAAGTAAGTAAGTACAAGTGTACCACAAGATTTGTAACATTGATATAATAGTAATACATTCTAAAAGTTAATATTCACGAGCACCCAATTATCAATGCTTAACATTCCTTCCATAGAACCCCATCACAATAGTGTTAGAACATACACTGTTTCTCGAAAATATATTCCATTCGTAAACGGTAGCGAACCGTCTGAATGAGGGTTTGTCAAACCCATATGGATCCATACAACATAAGTTCTCGCTTACACCCGGCAAGTGTAACTAATGATAATCGAATTGAGGATTTTGTTCTAAACTCGTATGTAGAATGTTTGTTTTCCTGTACTTGTGTTTACTTAGTAAAAAGAAATGTTTATGTTTTCTCATCCCATTTGTAAGTTCAAAAGAATAAAAGTGGGACTATGATCTTACCTTGAGTGCACGTATGTAAAAGTACTTCAACAAGTAAACGTGTTCAAGAACGAATGCTAGTCTTGACCTAAACAAATAGGTTTGTATCAATATCGGTAAACACGGTCGGTCAAAGTGTTCAATTAGTCCTATGGCTCGTTACGACTCGATTACTATAGCATGTGAGTCAAATTGTCAGGTCTCATGCAAGATACAAGTATAAAAGCATGTTAGAACGATTGCACAAACATTTGGTTAAGTTTGATTAAAAGTCAACTTGGGTCGGGTCAAAGTCAATGAAAAAGTCAACACATTCGGGTCGGGTCTCGAACTATTTTTCTGAGGTTTTTAGTCATATATGAGCATGTTAGAACAAGTTACATGTGAATCGGAGGTCCATAGCATGGCAAACATTTTTCGTAAAATGACCAAACTAAACAGAATCTGGTAGTGTATCTGGACGGCGTCCAGATTAGCTGGACGGCGTCCAGCATTGAAGGCCTGGACGGCGTCCAATAATCTGGACGGCGTCCAGATCTGTATCCAGACCCTGTTTTGCTGCAACAAAGAAATGCACGAACCAAAACTCAAACAATCCCAATTTATGACCCGCAAACAATCAAAACATGTATCTTATATCATCGGGAAGGCATTTTGATGAGGAAAATAACTAAGCACATTTCATCAATCAATCACCAAAACCGCATTTAATGCTCATCATTAATTCATTCAAGTTCATAAATGCAATTCAATGATTCGGGCAACCAATTTACACGAATGATATGCCGTTTCGAAGATAATTAAACATACAATACAACTAAACACTTACTAATAACATCTCATGTCATTCAAAGCATCAAAGGTTCATTTCAAGTTCATCAAACCCTAACCCAAATCCACCAAAATAAATAATCAAGTTTATGAAGTTTTCTAAAGCAACCTACACATCAAATTGAAGCTAGTGATACTATGAACACATTTAATACTTGCACTTTATCATAACAACAACATTAAATCATCCAAAACTCAAAATCAAACACACACTTTTCATGTTCATGCTAGTTACACTAAAACAACGAGATCGAGCATATAAATCATATATTCATGTTAGACTTGAGTCATAGACACTAATTAACAACTTTATAAGTAAAAAATATCAAGAACACAAATTCTAGTGATTTTAGAAAGTTACCCAAATGTAATGAAATCGGTATGGAATCGAAGAGGAAGTTGCAAGGATTCCAAAAATGCAATTTGTTTTGATGGACACTTGCTAGAACGAAAATAGATGATGAATCTTTGTATTTGGGTGCTGAGAGAAAATGGAGGAAGTAACAAAGAAGGAGAAGATGAAGTGAATGGATGAGAGGAGTTTGACTCCTTTGACCTAGTCACCATTTTAGCATTTTGGCAAGTATAGTCCCTCAAGTTTGAATCGGGTGCGTGAATTACCTAAACGAGATATTTTAAAACGCGTATTAACAAAAGATGTTATAAACATATAACGGACTTTAAAATAGTTAAACGGAAAGTAAACGGAAAAAGGTGGGATGTTACAATAGTAGCACAACTTGCTACTCTATACTACACCCGGAGATAATCCCACTCACCGATTACCAGCAACAGAATAAACTCAGAATTCTAATCTTACTGAGCCTTCTCTTCGTCTTTATCACCTGAGAATAGACATA
The DNA here is from genome assembly GCF_046630445.1 of Rutidosis leptorrhynchoides. Lineage (NCBI taxonomy): Eukaryota > Viridiplantae > Streptophyta > Magnoliopsida > Asterales > Asteraceae > Rutidosis > Rutidosis leptorrhynchoides. Next base: position 28,619,886 of record NC_092336.1, read on the forward strand.
ACACAGTCAGTAATCATGTCTTGATAACAACCCGACAACAAGACAACAACACCAATACCAACACTTAATCACTTTATAACAGGTCTGCCAACCGTACGAGTAACACCTTCACACGCACGTTTGAGAATACTCAACCGTGCGGTTGACAACTCACTCGTACGTTTGGTCTATGACCAAACATCCTACAGTGACTAATCTGATCCGTACGGTTCATCTCACGAGTGACTAGTGACTCGTGCGAGTCACGTCTCATCCGTACGTATCATCACAATCAAAGCATAAGTTCCCATCACCACTCATTCGCACGGTTCACCACACGGTTGACTATCTCAACCGTACGAGTGAATGCTCGCTCGTGCGAGTGATGAAGAACTGTATCAGCAACTATTTAGACGAGTTTCAACCCAAAAGCACAACATCAAACATCAATTCATGCAATAAATCAACACTTACAATCATGTAATCACTATATGATAAGTCTACATTATAATTTCAACCCATAACGACACTCAAATGCGTGCAAAACAAGGCATACACCCTAAAATTCCTTTTTCTGACCAAAATAAAGTTTGATCCAGTTTCTTAAAAGTATACCATTTAAAAGTACTCTTCAATACGATTCCAACGATATTTGATTCATCAAAAATGGAGTTACGGTTTGAAAGTTACGCCCTTTTCAATTTTACCAAAAGCTGACCAGTGCTCACTCGCGCGGACGAGACCTCACTGGTGCGTGTGAGTCCTCAACCGCGTGGTTGAGCCTCAAATGCATGGTTACTCGTACGAGTGACCTGTCACTCGTGTGGGAGCTGAAGAACAGCTCCTGCAAGCTGTTTTCGCGTTTTTTGACCCCAAAATATGATTTTTGCTCAATCTGATCATGAAACCACTTCAAAAACATCATATAAACTATATATAAGCTATTTCTAACAACAATTAACACTTACAAACACAATTCATCAAGATTCAAGCATCAAAACTCACTTTTGCTCAAGAACACAAAAACCCAAATTACACAAGATTCAAGCAATGATTCGAGCATGCTAACCTGGTTTGATGATTACAAAGATGATATAAATCACTTCCTAAAGCTCCACAAACCAATTTTAAGCTTAGATCAAGTTAGGGTTTTTGGAGTGAAGAAGATTAGGTACGAGCTAGTTTTAGGAGAGTTCTAGAAATGAACTCATGAAGCAGATACATACACTTAAAAGGGTTTAAAACCCATACTCTACAACACACAGGTATTTATCAGTTATCTGATATCTTTCGTACTTCGTTAGGAGGCCCTAACGGAGTCCAAATTAAATAAATGAACCTGTTCTGTGACCCTTGTCACAAACTGGTATTAACCAAACAATCAGATAATAAAAACATACTACTATTAAAATTACTTTTAATAATACTTAAGGGCAAAATAGTCTATTTCAGCTAGGCCCAAAACGCGAGTGTTACACGTTTTACAAACGACAAGGATGATTACATCATATAAAAGTTAAAATTGTAACTAGTAATTTTGAGTAAACTCATAGACGATATGATATGTATTAGGGAGCTGATTCGTATACCGCTAATAATTAGCCATACACCACCAAAACTGTTTTACTAGGTTGTACAGTACAACATTCTAATGTACGTTTGGTGGTGTATGGATAATTTTACCGGTATACGAATCAACACCTTATCGATTATTATTTTTAAATCACATAAATTGTACGGATTATTAGATAGAATTTGTGTAGCAAATATTGAAGGTGCATGTCAATGTATTGTGACATTGATTTTGTATAATGAACATGACACTTCCAATCGTACACGACCAAAAATGTTGATATTAATAAAGAGCTCTTTAACAAAAGCTAAGCAAGTATCGCCTTTTGTACATGTGTTGCAAAATATTGTAGGTCATATATACACAAAATTTATTAATAAACTATGAAGAGCACTAAATTTAGTGCAAATTTCGGTATCTATGATAGGAATTTTGAATTGCTGTCCTTAGAGTTGTGATTAATATAATATTTATACATAAAAATGATGGTACATTAAGTCGGATGAAGTAGTTGTTAATAAGCATAAGGTATGCCCAAAAACTATAATATGATTGCAATTCAAAAATCCTGTATAGTAATTGCCAATTTTGAGGTGTAAAAGTCCTATATTTGTAAAAATTACGGGTCATTAAACTAAACGACTTTAGCATTTACATTCACTTAACCATCCGGGCTTGCCATGGTGGCCATTCCATGTGTGCAGGCTTGTATTCACTCAAGGTAGTGCAGGTTCGAATTCATGGGAGGGGAGGTTTTCCCACAAATGCTGAGTCACCATTCCACTTTCTGGGTGGGTGGGACCTCCTATAAAATCTACTCCCCTTCGGGGATTCGAGAGTGGGTTTCCTCCTTCGCGGGTGCGTGCGTTTAACCAACTAACCGGCCGTTAAAAAAAAACATTTACATTCACTTAATTCCTAAAACATATCATTAAACTGTTTCGTTTAACCAAACCCGCGATTCCACGGGTCATTTCACTAGTAACTTCATATACGAGTATGAGTGTTATAGTTCCTCATATTTAGCTTCTAAGAAAATGTGATAGTTCTTTTTATTGACTTATTGTTGAAAGTGAGAGTTCTTTTTATTATTGAAATGTCGAAAATTTAGTTTTCTTTTTTCGTTCAACTAATTTATAATTCACGATTTTACAAAACTAAGAATTAAAAGTAATAGTTAATTATTAACATTAATAATATAAACTAGTAGAAGGTCCGGCCGCATGTTACTGCGACGCCAATTTTTTATTAGCATATATTTGCTAGGATTTTAGTACTAAATTAGTATTGTCTGCAAAAGTTCGATTTTTAACTAAACACTAATAGTTACACTGCACATACCAAGATATATTGTCTACAAAAGTTTTATTACATTGATGCTTTCAAATTGCATTATATTCAATTCTAAGATGTATACAAAAGTCCTATTACGATGCTTTCATATTGCATTTAAATCTAAGTAGAGACCATAACAGGCATGTTCAGCTAATTCTCTCAATTGTTACCGTTTGTACATCATGTGATTCATCCTTAAAATCATGTTGTAGCGTATGTTCAATGTATAAATATTACAACATATATATTTGTATGATATACATAAAAACAAATCACACATAAATATAAAATGTACCACAGGTTTTAGCAGCCCTTCAATAACTTTGTGTGCTTGTCACAGACGCATATCGATGATGCTTGGAGACATTTCAATTTCTATTAAGATGTGTATTGGTATTTTAAGATGCTCATATCCGATCTTCCTTTCTGACACGATGCAATAACATTTAAATCAAACTACTAAGTAATAGGCAATGAAGTAAACCTTTGTGTTCTCATTACTTTCAATCAGAAGGAGCCTTGTAGAGCATACGACCTACGGTAATTAACTGGTCAACTGGAACATCTTTAATAGGGATACCAAATTCATCCAAAAGCTTCCTATATACAACATTCCTAACCTCTGTTGCAAACAAATGAGCAAAATTTCATTAGAATCAATATTTAATTTAATTTGGACAATTATATAACTTTGCATTACCAAGGTAGTTTTGGGAAACACAATGAATATCTCCATAAATAGTTGCCTATATACATCACATACTTAACTCCACATGTTAAGAGTCCACAACATTAAATGGATCCAAATTAGCACATCTTACTAAATATATAATAAACTAAGTCCAATAGTAAGCGCGGTAAGTAGAGAAATTAAAAGAGATATGAGGCTCGGAACTTTGTATAAAATCAAGCAAGAGAACATGGATCTCCATGGTTGCATTAGATAGTACCCCACCAATATACGAATCCACTTTTACTCATTGTTTCACCTAGCTCCCACATTATCCATCATTACAACCCCTTTTGAAGTCTTCCTTCTATTAATCTCACTCATTCTTATTAATAGCTGTAAACAACATCAAACATAGTCATTGATACAAACGTAAACTCAATAACAGTATTGCTTATCATTGCAAAACATATTGATATTGCTCATTTACACTATGTTCCTTACGCAATATCTACCTCGTTCTACTCGGTTTTGAGCTCCATTGTGCTTTAAAAGTGAAAAAATTGGAAAAAGTCGCGTTCTAGGCATGATTGCAGTCTTAGATATGAAATTAGTGCAAAATTGACCAAAGTATGTAAAAAAGATCAAGAAAACTGCAAAGTGCTGAAATTTGACCAAAAAGACGTTCCAGACCATGAGAACGGCATTCCAAATGCCAGAACGGCATTCCAAACAAAGGAACGGCGTTCCTCCTGCAGAAAAGGACGTTCCAGGTCTTAAGAACGACGTCCAATACAAAGAAAATGAGGAAAAATGGAACAGAACATTTAGAGGCCGAATTGGGAACGACGTTCCTTAAAAAAGAACGGAGTTCCACTTCAAGTACACAAGAGCGACGTTCCACAAAGTAGAACAGCGTTCCTTCTCATTGGGCATCAGGAACGATGTTCCTAATACGGGAATGACTTTCCATCTGGGTTTTCTGGGAAGAATTTTAAGTGGAGTATAAAAGGAAAAAATGGGGTTTTCTCATAATGATATCATTAAGTAGTGCGATTTTGGGGGCTGAGATTAATTAGGATTTTCATTAAGTTTTTCATCAATTACATCAAGGATTTGAGGCTAGCTCAAGATCTAGGGCTTTGTTCTTCATCATCTTCATCTTCTACCTCTAGCTCAATTTGTAATTTTCATAGTTTGGTACAAATTCATCTTTAATATTGCAATATGTTGTTTGAATCTTCATCTACTTTGATTATCTTGTTAGTTCTAGCCATGCTTGGCTAGATTCCTTTATTTACACTTGATTATGATGCTTGTAAGCTAAGGATTGTTCATATTTATGTCTATGATTGTGTTTGAATGAATCTATGAGTTGTTAATTGATTTATGCTTTAGAATTAGCTAAAGAACCTTTGCTATCTTTGTTTTAGACTTTACTTTGATTATATGAGTTGCCTAGCTTTTCTTAGGGATTTGATTAGTGAATCAACTTGTACTTAACACTTAGGTGATCTAGACAATCAAATTGGGTATTTCAAGGTAATTGGGTTCTTGGTTTGGATTGGTTTTCAATTGGTCTTTAGTCAAAATAGTGGAGTTTGGTATTCTTAAGGGATTTTGATTACCAAGGGATTTTAGGGGACTTTATCCAAGCTAAGCACTAATGGAACTCTTATGATTCAACTAGATCTTATTGATGTAAGCTTATGGGAATTCGCGAATATTGATTTGATCATTATAGTTTTGGTAGGGATACTAGAGCACATTGTTTGAACAACAATTCGATCTTAATTAAGACAAAGAACAATCCAAATGCTTCAAGTGGAATAGTCAAGTGTGCTTGCTTTTATTATTATCGTTAGTTTCTAATCATTTCTATTACTTGCTAATATTGCGAGAGTCTTTCAAACATTTCAAAACCCCCCAAACAAACAAACCTTATGATAATTATTAGTTTTCATTAATCCGATTAGCAATTATCTCTCTCTTGGGACGAATCTTAAACGGAAAACTTACTGCTACAAGGACCGAGTCATTGTTTCTCGGAGCTTGTCATCTTAGTCGAGTCCACGTTTAATTCAATTATAAATTTGAAAGAAAGCAATATGCGACAAGCACATCACATATATTTTTTCGCATATCATAGCAACAAGAACAATAAATAAATAGATGGTAAGTGAACCGGATTGTCCAAAATAACTAAAATGGCATCTGAATGGGTGCCATAGTAATAATAGATAGGTGTGAACAAGGTGTGAACAAGCCTCTCAAAAGGACACTAACAATAACTAAAACGCCACAGCTTGTAACATCCAGTTTTCTTCATACGTGTCTTAAGGTACTTATTTAATCGTTAGAACGTTTATAATTCGCTTGTTTATGTGATTAAACGATTTAAATTGTTAACTTGATGTATTCGAGATATATTTATATTTTTCGTTTGAGATTGGATGCATGTATAAGTATATGCATGGGTCTTGATAGTGTTAAGTCGAGTGAGGCTTCGTTGTGAAGTCTAGATGTACATACGAAGCAAGTTAGGGGCATACGAATCACGAAATCAATAATTAGTTATGTTGCCGAAAAGTTGGTCAGCCATAGGCTATCGCCGCGCCGCGATTTTGAACTCAAAACAAAGTCAGGAGGCACGATATACAGGTCGAAAATCATCTGCATTGCCGCGCCGCAACATATGGGGTCGCGCCGCGACCCACTGGGTGAACTAGTTCCGATTTTAGCTTTTAAAAAGAGTGAATCAAGGGTATTTTCGTCTTTTCACGTGTAGATCTGAATGAGACTTTAAGTCTCAGCCACTTAACTCACTTATTCATTTTTCTTCCTCTTTTCTTCTCCTATTTACTCTCAAAACATAAAACCCATTTAAATTAAAAGTAAGATTCGAAGGTGAAGACTTGTGATTCGATCTTAGGAGCAAATAGGAAATTTGTTCTCCTTGTTCTTAGCTACGACTTGATAGAGTTAGTAAGTCTTAACTCCATGTTTTAAGTTTTAGTTAATTTATGGCTAGGGTTTGGGTCATTTGAGGCTTGTAAGACCCATTTGGGAAATTTAATTGGTGAATTTGGGTTATATTGATGTAAGGAAACCCTAATAACTATAATCTAGGGTTTGTTCATGTAAATCAAGATTGTAAGTGTTAAATTGTGTTGTTAGTCACTAATACACTTGTAAATTGATGAAAGATTTGATAATGGGTTCGTATTTGACCAATTTGCAAGTCTAAGTGTTAAAATGGGTCATTTAATGCAAATGGGTTATTAAATGCTTAAGTGATAAATGTTGGTGTCAAGTCCAACTAGTTTGGTGTATTGAAATTGTACTTATTGTATTAGGTACTTCACTTTGAAGCTTGCGGAGTTGTTAATTCATTGCCTAGTCTATAGGGTGAGTGGAGTAATTATACGTATGTGTATATGACGTATTTATTTGTGAATGTTATGGTATGAACCATCGAGCCGGTAGTGCCATAACATGTATGTGACAAGTGACAAAGTGTGAACCATCGAGCCGGTAGCGCCGAAGTGTAAACTAAAGAGCCAGTAGCACTATAAAATCATGATGTAAACCATCGAGCCGGTAGAATCAAGTGTGAACCATCGAGCCGGTAGCACTATAAAACAAAGTGTGAACCACGAGCCGGTAGCACTATAAAAGAGTATGACTCAAATGCGTATGGTGTGAACCATCGAGCCGGTAGAACCATAGCGTTTATGGTTAACCATATGGGGGTTTGTTGATTGTTTATCATATTATATATAGATTGTGTTGAGTATATGCTAATGCGGTTTTGTGATATTGTACAACTTGTTAGTATTACGAGTATGATGACATGCTATTTGAGATACAAGTTTGTATACGGTATTGTGTAAGTGGTTGCAAGAAAGTAGGTTATATATGTATATGTATAACTATTGCACACACTAAGCTTTAGCTTACCCTCTCGTTGTTTACATTTTTAGGTGCGAACACAGAGAAAGGAAAAGGGGTTTTTGGGCATTAGATTCCCATGATGCTTGCTAGTTATAGCTTTTGGAAGATGACCTAATGCTTTTCAGTAGTTTAGCCCCAAACCATGCTCGGGTGTAGTTTGGATTAAAACTATCATTTTAAATAGGTTGAACTTGTGTTATATTTGATTAATGGCCTTAGTGTCGTACCCCGTCCTAATCCATCTGGACGAAGTCATCAACATCTGGTCCCATTGTGATGATCGACTCCAAATAATGTCTTTAAAATGAGCTAATGCACAGCGGAAGGTTTCTTTCATACCTGAGAATAAACATGCTTTCAAGTGTCAACCAAAAGGTTGGTGAGTTCATAAGTTTATCATAAAACAATAAAATTCATCATTTTGATAGACCACAAGATTTAAATCCTGCATGGTACAAATGGGCTCGAATCCTATACCCACCTGTAATGTACATGCGATATCTTTTAAATACAGTACACCTTTCTCGTGTACGAAATCATCTTTCATAAATCTTAGTAACCGTACACATATCTAGTGCACAAAAATAACATACACAAAACCTGTGTATAAAATCATTCTCTCGATACATAACATTCACTTTTCATTTAATTCATAGCTTGGATTGGTAACCGACCTTAACATATAATGCGCATAATAATATCCCCAAAATAGAACATCTCGTCTGTATAATAATCATATAAACTTCGAAGTACTAAACACAACGCCCACTAGCCCTTCCGTCTAGTGAACATTCTGGGTGGGGGTGTTAAACCCAGTAGCTACCTTTAGAATTCAAGTCAATTAGGCGTGCACTAATTCTCAAAATTAGTGATGTTCCCTAATTCTTAGGTTGCCAAGCAATAATAATCAGGGAGAAAAATATTCATATCAATTGTGGCAATTATCACGTCCACATAATTCAATGGTGGCAATTATCACGTCCACATAATTCATTCGAGGAATGTTTTGCTTGTATCTATCTCGTCAAACATTTATAAAAGTATTTCATGTATTCGAAGTTCAAAATGTATTTCAAAAGCATTTAATAAAGCAGTTGTAAAAGTAACGCATGTATTCTCAGTCCCAAAAATGTAAAGAGTAAAAGGGAATCAAATGAACTCACCTAATGTATTTTGTAGTAAAAATACATAGGACGACATTGAACAAGTATAGGGTTGGACTCGGATTCACGAACCTATATCATTTATATATATATATATATATATATATATATATATATATATATATATATATATATATATATATATATATATATATATATATATATATATATATATATATATATATATATATATATTAACACACATAATCGAAATCAAATAAGTTTATATATATCACCTAGTAATGATATCATTTTTATATTAATAATGTATTTATATTTCATATATTCCTTTTATATAATAAAATATTTTGTTATGTTATATGTGTTAAATATATATATATATATATATATATATATATATATATATATATATATATATATATATATATATGTATTTCATTTGTTTATGAAAATAGGAGTTCAAATTATACTAAGTTAATATTAGTAAAAACCACGATAATAACCTTAATAATATACTTATGTTAGTAATAACTCTATTAGTGATAATAACAATGATATTAATAATAATAATACTTGTAAAAATATTAATTTTACTGTTAATGATAGTTATAATATTGATTTTTGTAATTACATAATAATAATATTCGTGATAATATAATTAATAGTACTTATGTTAATATTAACAATTCTATTATTTGTAAAAAGATATTAATACTAATATTTACGAAATTAATAATAATTTGTATTATTTTCATATTGAATATAATAACAAACCTTTTCATCGTAAGGTAATAATATTAAATTTTTGAAATTGATGATAATATCATACTAATACTTATAATAATTATAATAATAGGTATAATACTTATAACTATGGTAATAATAATTATAAATATGGTAATAATACTAATATTAATGATAATGATAATAGATTGTATCGCTTTCCTAATAATGTTAATAATAATCATAATTATGATAATAATAATAATTGTAATAATAATTATAATGATAATACTAATAATCATAATAATATTTAATTTAACATTGATAATATTATTCATAATACTTAGTATTAATAATAATAACACCCCTACTTAATAATAATAACAACAACAATAATCATAATCATTATAATATTTAATAACTAATAATAATAATAATATTATTTGAAAACTACCTCAAGTGAAATGGGTTAAAAAAAATATTGTGACAGCCCCTGGATTCGAACCCGTGACCTCTCGATAACCCAGCAACACCCAAGATCAATCGACCGAATCTGTATATCTTTTTTCATTCCTATTTTAATTTATTTAACCCCAGTTTCCGTTACATCTTCTTCTTCACATTATGAATCTACCCGAATCCCATTTATCACCATCAACAAAACTTTGAAATGGTTTTATGATTCGTAATTAAAACAGAAAACATCTCCTTTATGTGAATTTAATTTAACAGAACCAAAAACAAATTTAAATAATAAAGATAGCAGTTGCTGTTTGATGAAAAAAAAATTAAAATAAAAAGAATGAACACAAACCGTGACTTTGGAATTAAAGCCGTTTTAATCCACGACTGCTACACAAAAAATCTGTAAATTGTCTAAAGAAACTTCTGAATCCATTAATTTGATTTGAATCATAACAGGTATCTTGAATTCGTCTAAGAACAAGGTTTGACCTTTTTTTAAAACGAAACTTTGACTCCTCAATTAGAACTCGATATTACGAATTGAATTTTTAAACTTTGCAGATAGATTAGACTAAAGATTTCTAACATATCTGCATTCATACAATTTGAGTTTTGATTCATAATCTCGATTTTGGAAATTAAAAGTAATAACAGAGCAGACTATGTTTCTGCGTTCCTTTTTTTTTTTTAAATTTACTAATTGAAAGTTGTTTAAATTCCTAATTGATAAAGGTGATGAAGAAACTGAATGAGTTAAACTATATTATTGAAAAATTTCGTTTGTTATATACAGCTAATTGACCGACAATGATTATTCCCAAGGACAGAATAAATAATAAAAAAATTAAGAGATGAATACGATTTTCAACTGATTTTGTTTCTAACTGTGCCTTGAATTCGACCTCTCACCAAATCCAGCTATTAACAAACGTAATAAAGTTTGATGATGTTAACAAAAAAAGTGGAATTCGATTATCAATTTTTCTATGTATTTATATATAATTAATATTAATATTTAGTGAAAATAAATATATTCAGAATAATAAATATACTCTTAATGTTATTAATAATACAAAAATATAATAATAATAATAATACTAATATCAAGTATGATGATAATATTAATAATTACAATAATAAAACAACAAGCATAATGATAAAAGTAATAAGGACAATGATAATAATCATTTTAAATAAAATGAAAATTTTTAGTTTGTTATTAATTAAAATTGAGATCATTCTACTAATTATAATAATAATGATATTATTAATGATAATAATAATATTAGTAGTATTAGTATATCCCGTTAAAGGTATCAAACTTTATATCTAAATATTATTTAGTAATATTAATAATACCGATATCAATATTGATATTAATATATATATTTTTAATCTTAATGAAAGTAATAATAATACTATTAATAATTACATTTTAACTTGTAATTACTTCTAATATATTAATGTCACAATTTATTAGTTATGTAATGTTTGCTAATTATATAATATATAGTTGAATATTTATACACTATATATATTACAATATACATTTAATTATACATAGAATCATATCTATTTACATATAGATTCATTTTAATTTACAGCATAATTATTTCGTATTTTATTAATATATTTATTTCTAATGTTTAAATTATATTTTATTATTTTCAAATATCATATATACTATTATTTATATTCACATGTATACCTACATATATACATGTCTATTTACCAACACATGTTCGTGAATCGTCGGGAATAGTCAAAGGGTAATTGCATAAATGTAAACACTTCAAAACTTTTAAGATTCAACATTACAGACTTTGCTCATCGTGTCAAAATCATATAGAGATTAAAGTTTAAATTTGGTTGGAAATTTTCGGGTCGTCACATTACCTACCCGTTAAAGAAATTTCGTCCCGAAATTTGAGTGTGTTCATCGTGGTTAACAATAAAAATGTTTTCATGGCGGATATGAGTTGATAAATAGAGTTTTATCATCAATGAGTAATACGGATAGAACAATTCGATTATTCGAAGAGTATAAATGAAAGCTATCATAAAAGAGTGAAATGAATAAATTCCGATTCGTCTTCTTTGGTGACGTAGTCACGGTTGATTTTCGGAAATCAAGGAATCTAAAGAAAATCTTCAGAAATCTAAAAGATTTGATTCTTCGGCGAGTAAGGAAATTAAGATCTCTATAATTAAATACGGTGATCTGTCTCGATTACCCGGTCTGATATTTCCATTATAAATTAAACTTTTTCCGTTCCATTATTTTCATCATTCTTATACTTTCTTTCATGGTTCTTACATCCACAAGATTGTGAAAATGCTTATTCCAGTTCTAATTCTTGTTCTTATCCTCACTATCGCAACAATCATTCCCCTTTTCCAATTACCACCGGAGGAATCCGTTTTCTTCTACTTCGCCCTTGGGGTTATAATGTTTTTAATTCTCCCGTGTCTTTATGTTGCGATACGCTTTGATATACATGGTTTGTAATTTCTGTGTGGTTATCGGGTTTTATATCTTCCCTTATGTTTTGGAGCTCTTTGCCTTTTTCTTCTCTTCTTGACTTTAACTCGAGCGAATAATGGTCCAGAATTTGTAGGTATGGAGTTTCGAATGATCATAATGTTCTAAGCAGAGTGGAACGTGATAGCACGATTTGATTTTCAAATTTATCAAAATTACAGAAGATAGAACTATCAAGAATATATTCTTCTTGATATGTTCGCAGGTTATGTAGAATGAAAGAGTTATGTAACATGACATATGATGATGGTATAATCTACTGTGAACCATCATCACGTTTCATTAGAAACTCAGCATGACTTACTGTAATATAATCATGTTGGCCAAGCGCCATTATATTATACTAACTCATGCTTCAATTCCCTACACTTCTCTAGAATTTCATTCCTATTTATACTTAGATTTTACAGAAGTTTCCACTATAATGAAATACAGAAAGCACGAAGAGGTATATAATTTTGGACGTGAATATCTATGAAAATATCTTCAGAAATATCAAAGATATTTATGATGATATTTTGGAATTTCTAAGTTCGATAGTTAATGAAGAAAGATTTTTCGCAAGATTTTAACATGAGTACGGAGCAAGATAGTCTCTAAAGATTTCGGCGGATCCAGAATTACCTAAATTCTTTGAATATAGGTTTTGGTCCTTGTATTTGTCCTTAGTCTCCTTCATGGTTAGCTCAATCCGTTTTTCAGTACCAAATTTTCTATAGAGCGTTCCCAACATTCCATTCTTTATCATCAAACTCTTGGCCGTTTAGACCATCTACCATTTTTCTGTTTCCTCTGCATTTAATGCTACGATATCTGAATCGTCGGTTATTAATCCGAGGTGGTTTCAGGAGAAATTATGTTTTTAGATGATTAAACGCTGATGGTAATATGGTGGAATATGAAAGGTTTCCCGGTAACAATAAAAGAGCACACATATATATCAAGGTTATAATAATGTTGTTTCAAACAAAAAATCGAAGTTGACTTGTTGGAGCTGTGACAAAATTGGCTAATTTGGAAAGAGATTTGCAATGTTATTTACGGTAATAACAATGCCAAAGGAGCTAGCACAGACACGTGTTAAACGTTTACTCAGGTTCCGAGTGTTTTTAGTTGCATAACTATATGCATCAATCTCTTCTTCTGTAGATGAAGTGCGGTTGGTTCAAAATGTTTTCAAGAATTATGAAAGGTTTGAATCGCAGATTGTAATCGGCAAGATACAAATGAGGTTTAGGATGAAATCAAGTGGCAAACTTGAAGAATTATTTAGTTTCATATGTTATAATCAGTATTTTAATTCAATTTAATTGTCCAATATTATTCGTCCACAGTCGATAGTCCACAGTTAACAGTCCAATCATTCATATATAGTTTAATATATAATATTCGAATTAATTAATACATATCATGACCCGTGTACATGTCTCAGACTCGATCACAACTTAAACTATATATATTAATTTAGAATCAACCTCAACCCTGTATAGCTAACTCCAGTATTACTGCATATAGAGTGTCTATGGTTATTCCAAATAATATATATAGATGCGTCGATATGATATGTCAAAACCTTGTATACGTGACCCGATATTTAAAGTGCGTAAAATAAATAACATAAATTAAATGACGATAAATAAAATTGCGAGAATTAAAATTGCGATAAATAAATTGCGATAAATAAAAGGTAATACGGAATTAACAGTTAGCTAGGAACAGTTAGCGTGAATTCTTAACAAAATTTCTCATAGTTAATTTGTTTGTTTCTAACAAATTTTATTTTGTTCAATGTTTTCTTCATTATGCCACTTGTTGAATTCTAATAAATCAAAATCCAAATATGAAATTGGATGAAAATAGTTATTCTGCGGTGAACGGATTCGTATATCTGTGGATGTAGGTAGGATAGTAAATGACTGTTGAACCAGATGGGAAGAATGTACAGTGTAACTTATTAATGTGAAATCTAAATATTCCTCGGGTATTACCTGCCCGTTAAAATGTTTTCACCATTAACAGTTTGTACAAAAGAATTTTTAATTACAACCTTTATGAAAACATATATACATATATATTTTCTTCAGATGTAATCATGGATTTAATGAGTTAACATGATATTAAACTCATTTGATTTTCGGTTTGAGCTAGAATAAATAATCTCTAAAACTTTTAGAAACCACATATTCTTCGTAGAATATTTCTTCAATGAAGTTATGAATTAATACTTCATCGTTCATTGTTGTTGGTACTCCTTAGTATCTATGGTGCGTATGACGTTGATGTTCGTGTGACAGATTGTGAAGTTGAGGTTTGCGATGCGGTTGTTGTTGGTGGTGGTAATGGTACTGTTGGCGTTGATGATGGTGGTACTGGTTATGCTGCTGGTGTTTGTAACCTTTGCACCATATTCTTCAAAGCCACTACCCTAGCACGAAGCTCGTTGACTTCTTCTATTACACTGGGGTGATTATCGGTTCGGACGAGCGGATAAATAAAATCTAGAATTTGATGTAGTATATAATCGTGACGTGATACTCTGGAAATGAGAGAGAAAATGGTGCTTCGGACAGGTTCGCCGGTAAGTGCTTCAGGTTCTTCGTCAAGAGGGAAATTTGGTTGGTGGAAAGGAATTGCCTTCTTCTCGTTTCCGTTGATTAAGTCGACTACGATCTTATCAGATGAATTGGGGATGGCTGATTGATTGATTCATTCTGATGACACCGCTTTCGGAGCTTAGGTGAATATCCATGTCGGAATAGCTGTCGGAATAACTATCGAAATAGCTATCAAAATTTGAGGGACTCGAACTGGTTTAGGGATCCATATCGTACGATCAAATGAAGGATTTTCGATAAGAAATAGGTTATAGGATGTAGATTAGTACCCTGTAATACATAATTTACATATGCATATATAATACTAAAATCCCATAAGTTATGGAGAAATCTACGGAAGCTGTCAGGCAAAGGTAACAATAACAGATACGCTAAGATATGAATTTATCTATACACAGTCTATGCAATAGAGGCAGTAAGACGTGTCTAGACTAAGAATGATAAGCAAGTGTTTCCCTAAGAATGATAAGCAGGTAATTTTTGACACAAAATGATAAGCAAAACTTTTGACATGCAGACACGGTCGAAGTCCAGACTCTCTAATGTATCTAAACAACTACCAGTTAGACACACTAATGCAAGACCTGGTTCGCTAAGACCACCGCTCTGATACCAACTGTCATACCCCGTCCTAATCCATCTGGACAAAGTCATCAACATCTGGTCCCATTGCGATGATCGACTCCAAATAATGTCTTTAAAATGAGCTAATGCACAGTGGAAGGTTTCTTTCATACCTGAGAATAAACATGCTTTCAAGTGTCAACCAAAAGGTTGGTGAGTTCATAAGTTAATCATAAAACAATAAAATTCATCATTTTGATAGACCACAAGATTTAAATCCTGCATGGTACAAATGGGCCCGAATCCTATACCCACCTGTAATGTACATGCGATATCTATTAAATACAGTACACCTTTCTTGTGTACGAAATCATCTTTCATAAATCTTAGTAACCGTACACATATCTAGTGCACAAAAATAGCATACACATAACCTGTGTATAAATCATTCTCTCGATACATAACATTCACTTTTCATTTCTTTTATAGCTTGGCTTGGTAACCGACCTTAACATATAATGCACATAATAATATCCCCAAAACAGAACATCTCGTCTGTATAATAATCATATAAACTTCGAAGTACTAAACACCACGCCCACTAGCCCTTCCGTCTAGTGAACATTCTGGGTGGGGGTGTTAAACCCGGTAGCTACCTTTAGGATTCGCGTCAATTAGGCGTGCACTAATTCTCAAAATTAGTGATGTTCCCTAATTCTTAGGTTAAAAGCAATAATAATCAGGGGAAAAATATTCATATCAATTGTGGCAATTATCACGTCCACATAATTCAGTGGTGGCAATTATCACGTCCACATAATTCATTCGAGGAATGCTTTGCTTGTGTCTATCTCGTCAAACATTTATAAAAGCATTTCATGTATTCGCAGTTCAAAATGTATTTCAAAAGCATTTAATAAAGCAGTTGTAAAAGTAACGCATGTATTCTCAGTCCCAAAAATGTAAAGAGTAAAAGGGAATCAAATGAACTCACCTAATGTATTTTGTAGTAAAAATACATAGGACGACATTGAACAAGTATAGTGTTGGCCTCGAATTCACGAACCTATATCATTATATATATATATATATATATATATATATATATATATATATATATATATATATATTAACACACATAATCGAAATCAAATAAGTTTATATATATCACCTAGTAATGATATCATTTTTATATTAATAATGTATTTATATTTCATATATTCCTTTTATATAATAAAATATTTTGTTATGTTATGTGTTATATATATATATATATATATATATATATATATATATATATATATATATATATATATATATATATATATATATATATATATATATATATATATATATTTATGTATTTCATTTGTTTATCAAAATAGGAGTTCAAATTATACTAAGTTAATATTAGTAAAAACCATGATAATAACCTTAATAATATACTTATGTTAGTAATAACTCTATTAGTGATAATAACAATGATATTAATAATAATAATAATAATACTTGTAAAAATATTAATTTTACTGTTAATGATAGTTATAATATTGATTTTCGTAATTACATAATAATAATATTCGTGATAATATAATTAATAGTACTTATGTTAATATTAACAATTCTATTATTTGTAAAAAGATATTAATACTAATATTTACGAAATTAATAATAATTTGTATTATTTTCATATTGAATAGGTAATAATATTAAAGTTTTGAAATTGATGATAATATCATACTAATACTTATAATAATTATAATAATAGGTATAATACTTATAACTATGGTAATAATAATTATAAATATGGTAATAATACTAATATTAATGATAATGATAATAGATTGTATCGCTTTCCTAATAATGTTAATAATAATCATAATTATGATAATAATAATAATTGTAATAATAATTATAATGATAATACTAATAATCATAATAATATTTACTTTAACATTGATAATATTATTCATAATACTTAGTATTAATAATAATAACACCCCTACTTAAGAATAATAACAACAACAATAATCATAATCATGATAATAATTAATAAATAATAATAATAATAATAGTATTTGAAAACTACCTTAAGCGAAATGTGTTAAAAAAAATATTGTGACAGCCCCTGGATTCGAACCCGTGACCTCTCGATAACCCAGCAACACCCAAGACCAATTGACCGAATCTGTATTTCTGTTTTCATTCCTATTTTAATTTATTTAACCCCAGTTTCCGTTTCATCTTCTTCTTCACATTATGAATCGACCCGAATCCCATTTATCACCATCAACAAAACTTTGAAATGGTTTTATGATTCGTAATTAAAACAGAAAACATCTCCTTTATGTGAATTTAATTTAATAGAACCAAAAACGAATTTAAATAATAAAGATAGCAGTTGCTGTTTGATGAAAAAAATTAAAATAAAAAGTATGAACACAAACCGTGACTTTGGAATTAAAGCCGTTTTAATCCACGAATGCTACATAAAAAATTTGTAAATTGTCTAAAGAAACTTCTGAATCCATTAATTTGATTTGAATCATAACAGGTATCTTGAATTCGTCTAAGAACAAGGTTTGACCTTTTTTTAAAACGAAACTTTGACTCCTCAATTAGAACTCGATATTACGAATTGAATTTTTAAACTTTGCAGATAGATTAGACAAAAGATTTCTAACATATCTGCATTCATACAATTTGAGTTTTGATTCATAATCTCGGTTTTGGAAATTAAAAGTAATAACAGAGCAGACTATGTTTCTGCGTTCCGTTTTTTTTTAAATTTACTAATTGAAATTTGTTTAAATTCCTAATTGATAAAGGTGATGAAGAAACTGAATGAGTTAAACTATATTATTGAAAAATTTCGTTTGTTATATACAGCTAATTGATCGACAAGGATTATTCCCAAGGACAGAACAAATAATAAAAAAATAAAGAGATGAATACGATTTTCAACTGATTTTGTTTTTAACTGTGCCTTGAATTCGACCTCTCACCAAATCCAGCTATTAACAAACGTAATAAAGTTTGATGATGTTAACAAAAATAGTGGAATTCGATTATAAATTTTTCTATGTATTTATATATAATTAATATTAATATTTAGTGAAAATAAATATATTCAGAATAATAAATATACTCTTAATGTTATTAATAATACAAAAATATAATAATAATAATAATACTAATATCTAGTATGATGATAATATTAATAATTACAATAATAAAACAACAAGCATAATGATAAAAGTAATAAGGACAATGATAATAATCATTTTAAATAAAATGAAAATTTTTAGTTTGTTATTAATTAAAATTGAGATCATTCTACTAATTATAATAATAATGATATTATTAATGATAATAATAATATTAGTAGTATTAGTATATCCCGTTAAAGGTATCAAACTTTATATCTAAATATTATTTAGTAATATTAATAATACCGATATCAATATTGATATTAATATATATATTTTTAATCTTAATGAAAGTAATAATAATACTATTAATAATTATATTTTAACTTGTAATTACTTCTAATATATTAATGTCACAATTTATTAGTTATGTAATGTTTGCTAATTATATAATATATAGTTGAATATTTATACACTATATATATTACAATATACATTTAATTATACATAGAATCATATCTATTTACATATAGATTCATTTTAATTTACAGCATAATTATTTCGTATTTTATTAATATAATTATTTCTAATGTTTAAATTATATTTTATTATTTTCAAATATCATATATACTATTATTTATATTCACATGTATACCTACATATATACATGTCTATTTACCAACACATGTTCGTGAATCGTCGGGAATAGTCAAAGGGTAATTGCATAAATGTAAACACTTTAAAACTTTTGAGATTCAACATTACAGACTTTGCTCATCGTGTCAAAATCATATAGAGATTAAAGTTTAAATTTGGTTGGAAATTTTCGGGTCGTCACACTTAGTGCCTTTTTGTAAACATTAAACTTGTACGTTTTAATGGGTTGTATGGAATGGTTTATATCATTCCAATGGCACATTAATGATCGTTACTATTAAAAAAAAATTATTCGGTTGTATACGGGTTGGGTTGTTTCAAGTGGTATCAGAGCATGGTCTAAGGGATTTAGGCGACTTGAGATAGGTGCCTAGACTTAGACTTTATTGTGTGTGCTTTTTATGCGGGACTTGTAGGAGACGGGTCGGACCGGGTGTGGTTAGTGCCTAGGTTATGTGATCTAACCTTGTACTAATTGTTTCGTGTTGTGTTTTGAAATCATCAAGCGAGATAGACGTTGTACTAGCAAGTTAATACGACGTGCTCGCGTAACAATGATTAGCTACCATTGTTACGGGTTCAAGTCGTGTCAAGCAAGCGATGTACGATGATTGTTGAGCAAGATGGAGCGGTGTGGTATATTTATGACTTGTCCTTCGTTTTGTTGTTTAACCTATTCCGTTTTGTAGAATGAAGATGAGAAATGGTCATGATACCGAAAATGGAGGCCCGAGCGAGGACTCTGAATTCACGGCCAAGGTCGAGGCCATCATTAAAAAGCAAAAAGTGGAATTCCTTGAGGATGTCCGAAAGGTTTTTCAAGAATCGGTTGATGGGAAAGTAATCGAGTTAATAAACGAGCGAATGAATGCCGCGATCGAAGAGGCATTAGAAGCTATAAATATTCATCCTCGGGGTGAAGGGGGTGATGGTAATGGTGGATATGGGAGGCGAGACTTCCATTACAAAAATTTCAAGGATGCTCAACCTCCTATGTTTAATAGAGTGAGAGATCCATTGTAAAGCACATGTTAGATCTCCGACATCGAGGGGGCTTTCCGTACCGCCGAATGTCCTCCCGAGAAGAAGACGAGATACGGTTCTAGTATGTTGCGTGAAGAGGCTAAGTTGTGGTGGGACGATAAAATTAAGTTTTATGGTGAAGAGCAATGCATGAGCTTGACGTGGG
Organism: Rutidosis leptorrhynchoides; assembly: GCF_046630445.1. Lineage (NCBI taxonomy): Eukaryota > Viridiplantae > Streptophyta > Magnoliopsida > Asterales > Asteraceae > Rutidosis > Rutidosis leptorrhynchoides. The sequence continues at coordinate 28,640,425 of NC_092336.1, forward strand.
AAGATTTTAAAAAGGAATTTTTCAAAGAATACCGAACTCCTTCCGACCTTGATAAAATTCGGGATGAGTTGCACAATTTGCGACAAGGTTCAATGGACTTGGTTACCTCAAGTCGACCTTTTTGGCAAAGACTCGTTTTTGCCCGGAGTATGTTGGCGATGATCACAATTTGATGCTAGATTTTTATCGTACACTAAGCGATGAGTTAAAACATAAGATTAGTCGAGGAATGGCTAAGTCTTTTGAGGAATCGTTTGAGTTAGCCCGGGGCTTCGAACCGGAAGTCTCAAAGAAAAGCGATTTCTCTTTCTCTAAGAGAAAATTTGAAGGTTCGAGTCATTCGAACTTTTCAAATAAAAAGTTCAAGAAAGGGTCCAAAAGTGTTAATAGCGTGAAGAAAGGTGGTTCTTTGAGTTTTGGACCCACGTGTTTTAATTGTAATCAAAGGGGGCACTTGGCCCGTGATTGTACCAAGGCACCGACCAAACTCACTTGTTATAATTGTGGTAAAGAAGGGCACCGAAGGCCGGAGTGTCCCGATTTGAACACCGATCATGTTAAGAAGTTGGAGAAGGCGGCGGGTACGGCTCGAGGACGTAATTATTTGATGACCCATGATGAGGCCAAGCAATCCAACGAAGTTGTCTCAGGTACTTTTATGGTTAACTCTAATCCGGTAAGGATCCTATTTGATAGCGGTGCTAACTTATCGTTTGTTTCTCCAGAATTTGTGCCTAAACTTAATAAGCCGCTAGCTAAGTTAAGTCATCTGGTAGAAGTTCAAATAGCAGATGGTAAGACGGTGCTAGGGGTTGATGTTTGTAATGATTGTGATATTGTGTTCGGTTCCGAAAAGTTTAAAATTGATCTCATTCTGATGACTTTGGGTGAGTTTGATGTTGTCGTTAGTATGGATTGGCTCGATCGTTATAGAGCCGATATTGCATGCCATGAAAAGTCTATTAGGGTAAAGACCCCACGTGGGGGAGAACTAATTATTCATGGCGAGAGACGGAGAAGACTTGTGCCGATATGCACTCTTGCACGGGCACGTCGTTTTCTTAATAGTGGTGGTATGGCTTTCTTACCCATGTAGTTGATACTCGTGAAGAGCCACCATCCATTCATGAAATTCCGGTGGTTAGTGAATTCGAAGACGTTTACCGGGTGTTCTGGCGAAAAGACAAGTTGAATTTCGCATTGAGTTGGTTCGGGGTGCTACTCCCATTGCTAAAACTCCTTATTGTTTAGCGCCGACCGAAATGCAAAAATTGTTAAATCAAACCCAAGAGTTGCTTGAAAAGGGTTTTATTCGACCGAGTGCTTCACCATGGGGTGCTCCGATTTTATTCGTGAAAAAGAAGGACGGTAGTATGCGGATGTGCATCGATTATCGGGAGTTGAATAAAGTGACGATAAAGAATCGTTATCCATTGCCTCGGATTGACGATTTATTTAACCAACTCCAAGGTGCAACTTATTTCTCTAAGATCGACCTACGGTCCGGCTATCGCCAAATGCGGGTCCATGAGGAAGATATTGAGAAAACGGCATTTCGAATGCGTTATGGGTATTTTGAGTTTGTTGTCATGCCTTTTGGTCTTACGAATGCACCGGAGGCATTCATGGAACTTATGAACCGTGTGTGTCAACCTATGTTGGACCAGTCGGTAATTGTGTTCATTGATGACATACTTGTCTATTCGAACAGTATGAAGGAACATGAACATCATTTGCGTGGTGTGTTGAAGACGTTGCGGAAGGAGAAGTTGTATGCAAAGCTCTCCAAATGTGAGTTTTAGCTAAGGTAAGTTCAATTCCTTGGTCATATTGTGAATAAAGAAGGTATACAAGTAGATCCGGGGAAGATAGAGACGGTGAAGAGTTGGGGACAACCGACTACGCCTACGGAAATTCGAAGTTTTCTCGGATTGGCCAGTTATGATCATCGGTTTATCCAAGACTTTTCTAAGATTGCTTCTCCATTGACGAGAAAGAATGTTAGATTTAATTGGGAAAATGAGCAAGAGATTGCTTTCCAATTATTAAAAGAGAAGTTGTGTCAAGCTCCGGTGTTAGTGTTGCCGGAAGGGGTAGAAGACATGACGGTTTATTATGATGCTTCTTTAAATTTGATCGGTTGTGTTCTAATGCAACGAGGTAAAGTCATCGCGTATGCCTCTCGACAATTAAAGGAACACGAAATGAGATATCCGACTCATGATCTTGAGTTGGCGGTAGTTGTTCATGCATTGAAAATTTGGTGCCATTACTTGTATGGTGTCAAGTGTACGATTTATTCGGATCACAAGAGCCTAAAACATCTTTTTGATCAACGAGATTTGAATTATCGTCAACGTAGATGGATGGATGTGGTAAAAGACTATGATTGTGAAATACTTTATCATCCGGGCAAGGCGAATGTGGTCACGGATGCGTTGAGTTGAAAGAGTCAACATCCGGCGATACGAGTAGGATCGTTACGCGTGATTATTACTAACGATTTTCTTGTAAAGCTTGGTGAGATTCAAATAGAAGCTTTTGTTAACAACAAACATGAGGAACGAATCGTGGGCCAAACGGAGTTCATTACCTTAGGCCCGCATGGTTTGTTATCCTTTAAAGGGCGGGTGTGGGTGCCTAAAATGGGTGATAATCGACGAGTGCTACTTGATGAAGCGCATAAGTCAAAGTATTCCATTCACCCGGGCGCAACGAAAATGTATCTTGATTTAAGAAAAGAGTATTGGTGGCCGGGCATGAAACGTGATGTTGTTAAGTATGTTGAACAATGCATCACGTGTTTGTAAGTTAAAGCCGAACACCAAAAGCCGTATGGTATGTTGCAACTGTTAGAAATCCCGAAATGGAAATGGGAGCACATTACCATGGATTTCATTACAAAGTTACCAAAGACGACGATGACCCAATTTGATGTGATAGTTGGCCGGTTTGCGAAGAGTGCCTTGTTTCTTCCCATTCGGGAAGTGATATCATCGGAGACTTTGGCTAAGTTGTTCATTAAGGAAGTGATATCAAGGCATGGGGTTCCTATATCTATTATTTCAGACCGAGATACTCGTTTCACATCTCGGTTTTGGGAAAAGTTTCATGAAGATATGGGTACACAATTGAAATTGAGTACGGCGTACCATCCTTAAACGGACGGTCAAACCGAATGTACGAATCAAACATTGGAGGATATGTTGCGGGCGTGTATTATCGATTTCGGTGGTAGTTGGGATGAGCACTTACTCTTAGTTATCATACTAGTATTGGAATGCCACCGTATGAGATGCTTTATGGGCGAAGGTGTCGAACTCCTATATGTTGGGGTGAAGTGGGACAAAGAGAAATCGGGAGTACCGATTTGGTTCTAGAGACGAATAGTAAGATTGATATGATTCGGGCTCATTTGAAAAAGGCTCAAGATAGACAAAAGTCGTATGCCGACAAACGAAGGCGACTGATCGAATTCCAAGAAGGCGACCTGGTGATGCTTAAAGTTTCGCCATGGAAAGGTGTTATTCGGTTTCGAAAATGAGGAAAGTTAGCTCCTCGGTTTATTGGTCCGTTTAAGATTTTAGCTCGTGTTGGTGAAGTTGCGTATCATTTGGAATTACCCGAAGAGCTTGCGGGGATCCATAATACATTTCATGTTTCCCATCTCCGTAAGTGTCTTGCGGATGATTCTTCATGGGTACTATTAGACGAGATTGAGCTAAACAACAAGTTAGAGTATGTTGAGAAGCCGATTGCTATACTCGATGAAAAGGTAAAGAGGTTGAGACATAAAGAGGTGAGAACTTTTAAAGTTCAATGGAGTCATAGTAAAGGTTCCTAGTTTACATGGGAACCCGAAGAGTTTGTATTGGTGTATCTTCCGGCTTGTCATGCGGCTTGGATCGCAAGGACGCGCTCCGATTCAAGTGGGGGAGAGTTGTAACATCCCGTTTTCTTCATACGTGTCTTAAGGTACTTATTTAATAGTTGGAACGTTTATAATTCGCTTGTTTATGTGATTAAACGATTTAAAGTGTTAACTTGATGTATACGAGATATATTTATATTTTTCGTTTGAGATTGGATGCATGTATAAGTATATGCATGAGTCTTGATAGTGTTAAGTCGAGTGAGGCTACGTTGTGAAGTCTAGATGTACATACGAAGCAAGTTAGGGGCATACGAATCGCGAAATCAATAATTAGCTATGTTGTCAAAAAGTTGGTCAGCCATAGGCTATCCCCGCGCCGCGAAAGCTCTTGCCGCGCCACGATTTTGAACTCAAAACAAAGTCAGGAGGCACGATATACAGGTTGAAAATCATGTGCATAGCCGCGCCGCGACATATGGGGTTGCGCCGCAACCCACTGGGTGAACTGGTTCCAGTTTTAGCTTTTAAAAAGAGTGAATCAAGGGTATTTTTATCTTTTCGCGTGTAGATCTGATTGAGACTTTAAGTCTCAGCCACTTAACTCACTTATTCATTTTCTTTTCTCTTTTCTTCTCCTATTTACTCTCAAAACATAAAACCCATTTAAATTAAAAGTAAGATTCGAAGGTGAAGACTTGTGATTCGATCTTAGGAGCAAATAGGAAATTTGTTCTCCTCGTTCTTAGCTACGACTTGATAGTGTTGGTAAGTCTTAACTCCATGTTTTAAGTTTTAGTTAATTTATGGCTAGGGTTTGGGTCATTTGAGGCTTGTAAGACCCATTTGGGAAATTTAATGGGTGAATTTGGGTTATATTGATGTAAGGAAACCCTAATAACTATAATCTAGGGTTTGGTCATGTAAATCGAGATTGTAAGTGTTAAATTGTGTTGTTAGTCACTAATATACTTGTAAATTGATGAAAGATTTGATAATGGGTTCGTGTTTGACCAATTTGCGAGTCTAAGTGTTATAATGGGTCATTTAATGCAAATGGGTCATTAAATGCTTAAGTGCTAAATGTTGGTGTCAAGTCCAACTAGTTTGGTGTATTGAAATTGTACTTATTGTATTAGGTACTTCACTTTGAAGCTTGCGAAGTTGTTAATTCATCGCCTAGTCTATAAGGTGAGTGGAGTAATTATACGTATGTGTATATGACGTATTTATTTGTGAATGTTATGGTATGAACCATCGAGCCGGTAGTGCCATAACATGTATGTGACAAGTGTCAAAGTGTGAACCATCGTGCTGGTAGCACTATAAAATAAGGCGTGAACCATCGAGCCGGTAGCGCCGAAGTGTGAACCAAAGAGCCGGTAGCACTATAAAATCATGATGTAAACCATCGATTCGGTAGCATCAAGTGTGAACCATCGAGCCGGTAGTACTATAAAATAAAGTGTGAACCACAAGCCGGTAGCACTATAAAAGAGTATGACTCAAATGCGTATGGTGTGAACCATCGAGCCGGTAGCACCATAGTGTTTATGGTTAACCATATGGATGTTTGTTGATTGTTTAGCATATTATATATAGATTGTGTTGAGTATATGCTAATGCGGTTTTGTGATATTGTACAACTTGTTAGTATTACGAGTATGATGACATGCTATTTGAGTTACAAGTTTGTATACTGTATTGTGTAAGTGGTTGCAAGTAAGTAGATTATATATGTATATGTATAACTATTGCACTCACTAAGCTTTAGCTTACCCTCTCGTTGTTTACATTTTTAGGTGCGAACACGGAGAAAGGAAAAGGGGTTATTGGGCATTAGATTCCCATGATGCTTGCTAGTTATAGCTTTTGGAAGATGACCTAATGCTTTTGAGTAGTTTAGCCCCAAACCATGCTCGGGTGTAGTTTGGATTAAAAATATCATTTCAAATGGGTCGAACTTGTGTTATATTTGATTAATGGCCTTAGTGCCTTTTTGTAAACATTAAACTTGTTGTACGTTTTAATGGGTTGTATGTAATGGTTTATATCATTCCAATGGCACGTTAATGATCGTTACTATTAAAAATTTTTTTTTATCCGATTGTATACGGGTTGAGTTGTTTCACAACTGACGTTAACCATAATCATCGCTACCAAATCCACCAAATAAGGTAAAAAAAAAAAAACCTAACAAATATATACAGCAGAAAAATCATATCACGAAACATGCAATACAGAAGGAATACACACATCCAAACCAAATTCACTAAGTAAGGTAAAAACCCTAGCAAACGGGTCCAATGAAAAAATCAAATAAGAAACAAAACATACAGGAAGAATACCATCAACAATACAACGCAGATGACAAAAATAGTGTCAATAGCTTCTAGAACAGTGACATCGACAATCTAAGTTTGATCACCAAAAACCATAATCACTATCCCATATCTCCACTATAACGATTACCGGCTGAAAAAGGTGAAATCCCTAATAAGGTAATAGCTGCTAAAACAGTGACGATGACGGTTTGTGCCTTATCACCAAAAAACCTAATCGATATTCCTAATCTCCCCTTGATATCATGATTACCTATTTAAAATGGTTAAACCCCTAATTATTTATGCCAAATACAACAAATACACATGTATTAGCAAAAAGAATTGGTAGACCGAATGAATCAAGTAAGTGGAGTTGATGCGATAATATAAAAGATTAACAATATTTCGTAATAGATATAAGAGTGGAAAAAGACAATAAATACTTAGATAGGTGTGAATGCACATATGAAATCGATTCTACATATAACTAAAACGGAAACCGAAGGGGAACCTTTAGTATATAAGGATCTGTAATAGATAAAGCGTGAAAATAATAAAATAAATAGATAGAAAGATAGGTGTGAACACGCATCTAAAAACGACACTACAAAGACTAAAACGACACCCAAAAAGGTGCCTTTTAGTATATAAGGATAAATAATAAGTAAATAATTTTTTATATACAAATAAAATAGGTATATAAGTAAATAGAATAAATATCAGAGCTATTAATTCTAGTTAAATGGTGTGTTTAGATGACATATTTTAGGAGCTTATATGAGATTAAAAAAGTAGAGCTTATGATTTTTAAGTGCTTATAATTTTTAAGCTTTGTTTGATAACAAAAAAAAAAAGTAGAACTTATGAAAAGATAGTGCTTAAAAAATAAGCTCCTCCCAACAAGCTGGAAAAATAAGCTCATAGCTTATGATATGTTAAATTACATAAGAGCACAAGGTGTCCGTAGTCAATTTCGGTGTCCATTTTCAGTGTCGAAAATGGAAGCCGAAATTGACTGACTGTAAAATGGGCGAGGTGTCCACCGTGTCCATTTTAGTGTCTATTTCGGTGTCCATTTTCATATATATATATATATATATATATATATATATATATATATATATATATATATATACACATATATATATATATATATATATACACATACGTATATATATATACATACATATATATATATACATACATATATATATATATATATAATTAAATAATCATTTCATTATTAATTTTAAAAAGAAATAACTAAACAAAATCAATATCAAATTCATAGATTAGTTAGTTACGGAGTATGTAAAAAAAAAAACAACATAAATATATATATTTATATATAAATATATGAAACAATAGAATAAGAAGTACATATATATAGAAAAATTATTAAATGAGTATATACTTGTACATAAGGCAGGAGAACTTGTACATATTAACTCTCCATGTTACATCCTCTCCTTCCTCAGAAACCTGCAAAAAAAGAAGAAAATATGAAACAACAAAAAAGAAGAAAAAATGAAAGGAAAAAAAGGCATGAAATTCAAAAAATCAACCAGCAACGGTCACTTTTTCCAACGTCTTTGGCTCGACTTCGACAACCGACGGCGAGACCGACACCGGCCCGGTATAGACCGACGGTCGGATCCCAGCGTCGATGAAGGCGACGGCGAAAATCGACTCCGGACACCGAGTGCTCTAACTACCTTTGAATAATTATTATTTTTTTTGAAAGGCAAGTAGAATATTATAACTCAAAAACAAAGATATGCAATGGGACATACCCCCCCATTACATAGATTACATACACGAAATTTAAGCTATTTCAATACTTGCGGAGCTTGCAAGCAAAAACACGAATTACATAATAGAAAATAGCTACTAGTATTACTCAACCAACTTAGCCAATCGAATTTCCTCCCTCTTGATCTTTATGAAATCCATTCAAACGATTTAATTTGGATTTTGCTTTATGCCACCGAAGGACTCCAAGACTTGTTCTTGAACGTTAAGTTGTTGCGATTCTTCCATATATAGTAAGCACTAACCTATTCGACCGCTTGCCAAATCTTCAATCCGAATGTTGACGCATTAGCCGAACCGATAATGTTACCTCGCAAAATTTCCCCCGAACTTAGATTCATGAAATTACCAAGTTTCCACCAATTGTAAACACGGTTCCAAATTTCCATTGAGAACTTACAAAAAATTAAACAATGATCCACACTTTCCACATCATCATTACATACCGGACATCTAACGGAAGGCAAAACAATGCCACGTTTGTCGAGTTCAATTCTTACCGGTAAACGTTTCTTGATCGCTCTCCACACAAAGATTGCTAGTTTCCTCGTGTAACGACCCGTCAAAATTGCTATTGACGCGGGATGTTAATCATTGATTTCACAGTGAGGTTTTGACCTCTATATGATACCTTTTGATAAAATATTACATTCATTAAAATAAGTGACTTTCTAAACATAGAAAGTTATAAACATGTGGGCGAGTGCTTAAGTATAAGCATATCCCCAAAATACATAAGTCTTTATTTTACAAGTTGACATCACACTCAAATTATTTATTACACAACGTAGTTTTATTTCGAATGCAATAAACTTTATACAAAGCATGAGAGACTCCATGCAGGCAACAAGCACATCACATCGGAAGCAGTCTAAGGACCTGAGAATAAAAACATGCTAAAAATATCAACACGAATGTTGGTGAGTTATAGGTTTAATTGCTCGAGTCATAAATATATAAAGATGGACCACAAGATTTCTTCAAAAGTTTATCAATATATTCTACATAACATAGCACCCTGGTAACTAAACTTAATGCTATAATGATAATTACCCTATTCGTTTTAATACACGCAAACCAACGTGTCATAAACTCAAATAACATACGTCCGTTAAAAGGCTAGCGCTCTAGCTCGGACGGGGATGTCAAGCCCTATGGATCCATATACAATTATTCGCGCCCACCAGTCCATATCCTATGTACTGGCAGCTACTAGATACCAAAGCTAAGGGATTTTCGGTTTAACTCAGTGTAGAATTAAGTATGTACTTGTGTCCATTGTATTTAAAATAAACTGCATGTATTCTCAGCCCAAAAATATTTAAAGTATTTAAAAAGGGAGACTATAAACTCACGGTTCAATATTGAGATTCAATATTGTAGGCAAATTGCGCAGACGTAATGATAGTGGATGATTGTATGGTTGGTCTTGGAATCACGAACAATACCCAATATTTTCTTAGCTATAATTCGTTTAAAAACCCGTAATTAGAGCACCCGCGTATACACTTGATGTATTATTTTTCTCGTTTGATCTTAGAATAATAATAATAATATTAAATAATAATAAAATATAAATAATAAAATGGAGTTCTTATGTGTTTATGAGTGGTGTGTAAACACTAAATGTAGTGACCCGAACTTTTCCATGTTTATATATATTAAATGAAATTGTTATTTACATGATTAAGTGTTTCCAACATGTTAAGCAATCAAACTTGTTAAGACTTGATTAATTGAAATAGGTTTCATATAGACAATTGACCACCCAAGTTGACCGGTGATTCACGAACGTTAAAACTTGTAAAAACTATAGGATGACATATATATGGATATATATTATATATATATATATATATATATATATATATATATATATATATATATATATATATATATATATATATATATATATATATATATATATATATATATATATATATATATATATATATATATAGTTAACATGATTTTATGATAAGTAAGTATCTCATTAGAAATTTTAACAATGAGTTATATACATAAAAATGAGACTATTGAATTAAGAAACTCGAAAACGATATATATAACGATTATCGTTATAATAACGTCTTACTAAATACATATGAATCATATTAAGATATTGATACACTATGTTTAATCATGATAAATTATAAGTAAACATGTCATTAAGTGTATTAACAATGAACTACATATGTAAAAACAAGATTACTAACTTAATGATTTCGAAACGAGACATATATGAAACGATTATCGTTGTAACAACATTTAACTGTATATATATCATACTAAGATATATTAATATATCATATTATCAAGATAATGTAATAATTTAACATCTCTTTAGATATAATAAACAATGGGTTAACAACATTTAACAAGATCGTTAACCTAAAGGTTTCAAAACAACACTTACATGTAACGACTAACGATGACTTAACGAATCAGTTAAAATGTATATACATGTAGTGTTTTAATATGTATTCATACACTTTTGAAAGACTTCAAGACACTTATCAAAGTACTTCTACTTAAAAAAAATGCTTACAATTACATCCTCATTCATTTTCATCAACAATTCTACTCGTATGCACTCCTATTTGTACTCGTACAATACACAGCTTCTAAATGTATTTACTATTGATATATACACTCCAATGATCAGATCTTAGCAGCCCATGTGAGTCACCTAACCATGTGGGAACCATCATTTAATATCTAGCAAGAAATATCTCACAAAATAACAAACTAATGGAGCCTATATGATTGATCAAAATTCACGTGAATGTTGTTGTACACAAACACTTTCATTTTGCAACTTATATGCATCAAACTACTCTTTCTCAAGTTTTATTCCATTGTTCTAAGTGTTCTTCATCATCTTCATCAAAATCTAGCTCAATCTAGTTCATAAATCCATACATAAACCAAGTTATAAAACAACTACTCAAGAACACACCAACCACACTTCTAAGTTTGCTAGCTTACTTCCAGTCTTGTAAATCCACTTTGAGTGATCATCCAACCTCAAGAAATATTTCTTATTTACAGTAAGATATCTTTCTAATACAAGGTAATACTCATATTCAAACTTTGATTCAATTTCTATAACATTAACAATCTTATTTCGAGTGGAAATCTTACTTGAACTTGTTTTCGTGTCATGATTCTACTTCAAGAACTTTCAAGCCATCCAAGGATCCTTTGAAGCTAGATCTATTTTTCTCATTTCCAGTAGATTTATCCACAAAATCTGAGGTAGTAATGATGTTCATAACTGATGTGTGCGAGGTGGTGTATAAAATAGTTATATTTTTACAAGGAAATACTATTAAATACGATACAATTTTACACAAGTGATTTATTTATTTATAGAATGGATATACCTAAACCTTGCTACAACACTTATAGGCAGTGTACCTAATTGTACAATAGTGTAGTTTTTAGTAAGTCCGGTTCGTTCCACAGGGAGACTTAGCCAAGTTTAACGCTATATTTTTTAACTTATAATTGTAAAAATACAAAAATATATATAAGTAGTATTATTATTATAAAAGGGGGTTTTTACCGTTTAATGACCGGTTTGTCGATTTTAAAACTTTAGTCACAGTTAAAACCTAATGTAAAATATTAAATATATAAAAGACTTAATTTAAAGCGTAAAGTAAATAACGATAATGAAATTGCGAAAATTAAAATTGCGATAAATAAAATGACAATAAATAAAAGTGCGATAATTAAAAGTGCAATTAAATATGAAATAAAGGAAATTAAATATGATATAAAGGAATTATGCTTATTTAAACTTCCATAATCATGATGTTTGACGTGTTGATTTTAGTTTATTCCCATGGGTTAATTGTCCTTTGTCCTGGATTATTTGATATGTCCATACGGATTTGTCCATAATAGTCCATCAGTCATAATCATAAAATGCGGAAGTCTTCGTCAAATTATTCTTATTCCCGAAGTCAAATATTCCAACTAATTGGGGATTTGAATTGTAACAAGGTCTTAATACTTTGTTTAATGAATACACCAGGTTATCGACTGCGTGTAGTCCAAGGTTTTACTACTTTGTTAACAATTACACCAATTACCCTTGAATGTAATCCACCCCTGTTTCAACAAGTCTATTAACTATTAATCCAATCCCGTGTCCGGTAAAATGAACAATTATTGGTATTTATAGATATCCCGCCCACCGTACCCAGTCAAGCGTATGTGGTTATATATAAATACGTCAAATTATAAGTCTAAATATTAAATTAACGAGGTATCATTTAGTTAATATAAAACCCATTAATAGCCCATAGTCTAATTTCTACAAGTGTCGTTCTTTTATCCAAACTCCAATTATGGTACAAAGCCCAATTACCCAATTTTAAAATTTAGCCCAACATCACGATTACTTCGGCATTAAATAAGCATAATAATAATTTAGCTACGAGACATTAAATTAAAAAGGTTGAACATAACTTACAATGATTAAAAATAGCGTAGCGTTACACGGACAGAATTTTGACTTACACCCTTACAACATTCGCTAACATACCCTTATTATTGGAATTTAAATTAAAATTAAAATTATAATATATATATATATATATATATATATATATATATATATATATATATATATTATACGAGTGAGAGATAGAGGAAAGATATATATATTTTGATCAACCAAACTGCGAATTTATAGGGGTGTCGCCTGGATTTCAGGGCCATGCGATCGCATGGAAAATAAGCCTACAGGCCATGCAATCGCATGGAGGTAGGTATCAGCTCACATGATTTTATAATATATAATATAATATATATATATTAATTTTAAGAATTAATTATATATTATATTATATTCATGTGCCTAGTTGACTTGTAATTTTTAGTCCGTTGCGTCGAGCGTTGAGAGTTGACTCTGGTCCCGGTTCCGGATTTTTGAACGTCCTTGCGTACAATTTAATATCTTGTATTTTGCGTTTCGCGTCTTGTACTCTTGTAATTTTGAGACGTTTCTCACCAATAATTTGAACCACTTTGATTGTATTTTGTACTTTTGAGCTTTTTGGTCGTTTGCGTCTTCAATTCGTCGATTCTGTCTTTTGTCTTCACCTTTTATTATTTAAACGAATATCACTTGTAAATAGAACAATTGCAACTAAAAACTTGTCTTTCTTGAGGGATAATGCTATGAAATATATGTTCGTTTTTAGCATTATCAAATATTCCCACACTTGAGCATTGATTGTCCTCAAGCAATATAGTCTTGAAATAAAAATACTAGAATCACTTCTTTATTCTTCACACTTTGTACATCAGTGATTTTTAAACGGCGGTATGAACAATTGTAACGACCCGGAATTTTCCGATCGTTCTATACTTATGAGATTAATATTTACATAAATTAAACCTTACCAACATGATAAGCAATCCAAACTGTTGAGACTTATATTTTTGAAAAGAGTTTTACACAACGTTTGACCGTCCAATTTGACCTATGATATCACGAACTATATAACACACGATAATTATACGATTATGTATATGTACATATCTATACATATTTAACATGATTTAAGGATGGTTTAACATTTCATTGTGAACTAACAACAATGAGTTATAAGTATACTTTGAGACCACTAACTTAAGTTTTCAAAACGATAACTATATGTAACGTTCTTTGACATATATACTTACAATCTATAATGTGTTGTGATTTATGTCACCAATATGATTTAAGTGTAATGGGATTAATTTGTAACCAAAATAATCTTGATAAATATCGAACAAGTTTGGGGAAGTGTGGAGTGCACACTTGTTTGAACTTATCGTGATTATGACGGGGGTTCGGGGGCAGCGCCCCCGATAAGCGGGGTCCAAGGGGCAGAGCCCCTGGCTGGGGTCGAGCTGGCAGGTCAGCTTGGAAATTTTTTTTTTGGGCTAACATTGCTTTATTAAAAATGTTATAAAATTTTATTTTTGGCCCGGTTGGACCCAAAATAAAAGCCCGATTTTGAGCTTCTTTTACCGTATCATACCCATCATCTATATGTATTTACTATTGGTAAATACACATCAAATCAATATCCTTATCAGCCTTAGATCTGCCCTAGATAAGAGGGAATCTTATTTGTATGCTAGCATACATTATTACTCAAAAATTCAACACAATAATTTGTCCTTGTTCCCTCAACAACCAGACTGTCCTATAAGTATCACCATCACCTTGGTTTTTCATTTCATTCTTACAACCATCTTTCTCTAACCAAAATCACACTCTTAGGAACTCTAAGTGTTCTTCACAATCTCAGCAAATACTCATAAAGAACTAGCTTCATGAACAACCTATAATCATCATAAGAAAGTTTGAGCAAGATTATTTTCTATCTTTTCCAGTAGCGTTATCCAAGTAACTTGAGGTAGTAACCTTATTCATAATCTTATTCGATTCATATTTATATAGCTATCTTATTTGTGTTATAAAATTTTTAACAACAAGAACATAGTTTGAATGATTTCAAACCTGTTCGCAAACTAAATAGATCCTTCTAATTTGATTTTTAAAACACTTCAAAACCTGTAATATATCATATTATGACAAAATCGGATTAATCTTATCTTGGCTAATTAACATAATATTTAATATATATTTACTTATGATTTGATTTTATATATTTCAGGACCACCCGTAAACAACACGAGAAGATTAATCATAAGACCTCATGATTGTACGCAACACGTCATCTGACAACACGGTACTTTATGTACGCAACACATCATTTGACAACATGGTACCATGGGTCGAGATTAATTCTGAGCAATACGAATACGATGGGGTCTTTATTTATTTTATTGAGCAACTAATTGTGGACCATTAACAACAGACTGCTAACTACGGACTAAGAAAATATTAAAAGTATTATAAGTATATATATATATATATATGTAACTCCAACATTCAAACTTTATATATTTTGGAATCAACCTCAACCCTGTATAGCTAACTCCAACATTCACATATAGAGTGTCTATGGTTGTTCCGAAATATATATAGATGTGTCGGCATGATAGGTCGAAACATTGTATACGTGTCTATGGTATCTCAAGATTACATAATATACAATACAAGTTGATTAAGTTATGGTTGGAATAGATTTGTTACCAATTTTCACGTAGCTAAAATGAGAAAAATTATCCAATCTTGTTTTACCCATAACTTCTTCATTTTAAATCCGTTTTGAGTGAATCAAATTGCTATGGTTTCATATTGAACTCTATTTTATGAATCTAAACAGAAAAAGTATAGGTTTATAGTTGGAAAAATAAGTTACAAGTCGGTTTTGTAAAGGTAGTCATTTCAGTCGAAAGAACGACGTCTAGATGACCATTTTAGAAAACATACTTCCACTTTGAGTTTAACCATAATTTTTGGATATAGTCTCATGTTCATAATAAAAATGATTTTCTCAGAATAACAACTTTTAAATCAAAGTTTATCATAGTTTTTAATTAACTAACCCAAAACAGCCCGCTGTGTTACTACGACGGCGTAAATCCGGTTTTACGGTGTTTTTCGTGTTTCCAGGTTTTAAATCATTAAGTTAGCATATCATATAGATATAGAACATGTGTTTAGTTAATTTTAAAAGTCAAGTTAGAAGGATTAACTTTTTTTTGCGAACAAGTTTAGAATTAACTAAACTATGTTCTAGTGATTACGAGTTTAAACTTTCGAATAAGATAGTTTTATATATATGAATCGAATGATGTTATGAACATCATTACTACCTCAAGTTTAGTAGGTAAACCTACTGGAAGTGACAAGAAATGATCTAGCTTCAAAGGATCTTGGATGACTTGAAAGTTCTTGAAGTAGGATCATGACACAAAAACAAGTTCAAGTAAGATTTTTACTCGAATTAAGGTAGTTTATAGTTATAGAAATTGAATCAAAGTTTGAATATGAATATTACCTTGAATAAGAAAGATAACCTACTATATATAACAAAGGTTTCTTGATCTTAGATGATTACTTGGAATGGATTAGAAAGCTTGGAAGTAAATTAGTAAACTTGAAGGGATTTTTGAAGTGTTCTTGAAGTGTTCTTCCTATGATGATTATAGCTTGATTCTTGAAGTGATTTTTGATGAAGATGATGATTAACTACTGGAAAAATACGTTCATAATAGTGTGTGTGTGTTGAGAGAGAATTAGAAAGAGAATTGGAAGTGAAATGGAGTGAATGATGAGTGGTAATTGGTGAGTGGTGAGTGGGGTTAAAAGGAGTTCTAGTTAGTTGACTAGCTCATGGTAGAAGTTAAAATTGATTAGTCATACATGACATAATCAAGAGTGGAATCCCATGCTAGTTCCTATTGGTATATACCTATAGTAAGTACGTTTTGAAGCTGTGTATAATACGGGTAAGAATACGACTAGAATTCTTGATGAAAGAAAAGAATGGGAAAGTAACTGTAACCATTTTCGTTAAGTATGAGTGTTTTGATATATGTCTTGAAGTCTTCCAAAAGTATTTTAATACATCTAAATACACTACATGTATATACATTTTAACTGAGTCGTTAAGTCATCGTTAGTCATTACATGTAAGTGTTGTTTTGAAACCTTTAAGTTAACGATCTGAATTAATGTTGTTAACCCATTGTTTATTATATCTAATGAGATATTAAATTATTATATTATCATGATATTATGATATATTAATATATCTTAATATGATATATATACATTTAAATGTCGTTACAACGATAATCGTTACATATATGTCTCGTTTCGAAATTCTTAAGTTAGTAGTCTTGTTTATATGTATATAACTCATTGTTAATATACTTATGGAGATACTTACTTATCATAATCTCATGTTAACCATATGTATATCCATATATATATTGTCATGTCGTTTTTACAAGTTTTAACGTTCGTGAATCGCCGGTCAAATTGGGTGGTCAATTGTCTATATGAAACATATTTCAATTAATCAAGTCTTAAAAAGTTTGATTGCTTAACATGTTGGAAACATTTAATCATGTAAATATCAATCTCAATTAATATATATAAACATGGAAAAGTTCGGGTCACTACAGTACCTACCCGTTAAATAAATTTCGTCCCGAAATTTTAAGCTGTTGAAGGTGTTGACGAATCTTCTGGAAATAGATGTGGGTATTTCTTCTTCATCTGATCTTCACGCTCCCAGGTGAACTCGGGTCCTCTACGAGCATTCAATCGAACCTTAACAATTGGTATCTTGTTTTGCTTAAGTCTTTTAACCTCACGATCCATTATTTCGACGGGTTCTTCGATGAATTGGAGTTTTTCGTTGATTTGGATTTCATCTAACGGAATAGTGAGATCTTCTTTAGCAAAACATTTCTTCAAATTCGAGACGTGGAAAGTGTTATGTACAGCCGCGAGTTGTTGAGGTAACTCAAGTCGGTAAGCTACTGGTCCGACACGATCAATAATCTTGAATGGTCCAATATACCTTGGATTTAATTTCCCTCATTTACCAAATCAAACAACGCCTTTCCAAGGTGCAACTTTAAGCATGACCATCTCTCCAATTTCAAATTCTATATCTTTTCTTTTAATGTCAGCGTAGCTCTTTTGTCGACTTTGGGCGGTTTTCAACCGTTGTTGAATTTGGATGATCTTCTTGGTAGTTTCTTGTATAATCTCCAGACCCGTAATCTGTCTATCCCCCACTTCACTCCAACAAATCGAAGACCTGCACTTTCTACCATAAAGTGCTTCAAACGGCGCCATCTCAATGCTTGAATGGTAGCTGTTGTTGTAGGAAAATTCTGTTAACGGTAGATGTCGATCCCAACTGTTTCCGAAATCAATAACACATGCTCGTAGCATGTCTTCAAGCGTTTGTATCGTCCTTTCGCTCTGCCCATCAGTTTGTGGATGATAGGCAGTACTCATGTCTAGACGAGTTCCTAATGCTTGCTGTAATGTCTGCCAGAATCTTGAAATAAATCTGCCATCCCTATCAGAGATAATAGAGATTGGTATTCCATGTCTGGAGATGACTTCCTTCAAATACAGTCGTGCTAACTTCTTCATCTTGTCATCTTCTCTTATTGGTAGGAAGTGTGCTGAT
This sequence comes from Rutidosis leptorrhynchoides, assembly GCF_046630445.1. Lineage (NCBI taxonomy): Eukaryota > Viridiplantae > Streptophyta > Magnoliopsida > Asterales > Asteraceae > Rutidosis > Rutidosis leptorrhynchoides. Next base: position 28,658,565 of record NC_092336.1, read on the forward strand.
TTGGTGAGACGATCAACTATTACCCAAATAGTATCAAAACCACTTGCAGTCCTTGGCAATTTAGTGATGAAATCCATGGTAATGTTTTCCCATTTCCATTCCGGGATTTCGGGTTGTTGAAGTAGACCTGATGGTTTCTGATGCTCAGCTTTGACCTTAGAACACGTCAAACATTCTCCTACGCATTTAGCAACATCGGCTTTCATACCCAGCCACCAAAAATGTTTCTTGAGATCCTTGTACATCTTCCCCGTTCCAGGATGTATTGAGTATCTGGTTTTATGAGCTTCTCTAAGTACCATTTCTCTCATATCTCCAAATTTTGGTACCCAAATCCTTTCAGCCCTATACCGGGTTCCGTCTTCCCGAATATTAAGATGCTTCTTCGATCCTTTGGGTATTTCATCCTTTAAATTTTCCTCTTTTAAAACTCCTTGTTGTGCCTCCTTTATTTGAGTAGTAATGTTATTATGAATCATTATATTCATAGATTTTACTCGAATGGGTTCTCTGTCCTTCCTGCTCAAGGCATCGGCTACCACATTTGCCTTCCCCGGGTGGTAACGAATCTCAAAGTCGTAATCATTCAATAATTCAATCCACCTACGCTGCCTCATATTCAGTTGTTTCTGATTAAATATGTGTTGAAGACTTTTGTGGTCGGTATATATAATACTTTTGACCCCATATAAGTAGTGCCTCCAACTCTTTAATGCAAAAACAACCGCGCCTAATTCCAAATCATGCGTCGTATAATTTTTCTCGTGAATCTTCAATTGTCTAGACGCATAAGCAATCACCTTCGTTCGTTGCATTAATACACAACCGAGACCTTGCTTTGATGCATCACAATAAATCACAAAATCATCATTCCCTTCAGGCAATGACAATATAGGTGCCGTAGTTAGCTTTTTCTTCAATAATTGAAACGCTTTCTCTTGTTCATCCTTCCATTCAAATTTCTTCCCTTTATGCGTTAATGCAGTCAAGGGTTTTGCTATTCTGGAAAAGTCTTGGATGAACCTTCTGTAGTAACCAGCTAGTCCTAAAAACTGGCATATGTGTTTCGGAGTTTTCGGGGTTTCCCACTTTTCAACAGTTTCTATCTTTGCCGGATCCACCTTAATACCTTCTTTGTTCACTATGTGACTGAGGAATTGAACTTCTTCCAACCAAAATGCACACTTTGAAAACTTAGCGTAAAATTCTTCCTTCCTCAATACTTCTAACACCTTTCTCAAATGTTCACCGTGTTCTTGGTCATTCTTTGAGTAAATAAGTATGTCATCAATGAAAACAATGACAAACTTGTCAAGGTATGGTCCACACACTCGGTTCATAAGGTCCATGAACACAGCTGTTGCATTAGTTAAACCAAACGGCATGACCATAAACTCGTAATGACCGTAACGTGTTCTGAAAGCAGTCTTTGGAATATCATCTTCTTTCACCCATATTTGATGATACCCGGAACGTAAGTCAATCTTTGAATAAACAGACGAGCCTTGTAGTTGATCAAATAAGTCGTCGATTCTCGGTAGTGGGTAGCGGTTCTTGATGGTAAGTTTGTTCAACTCTCGGTAGTCGATACACAACCTGAATGTACCATCTTTCTTCTTGACAAACAAAATAGGAGCTCCCCACGGTGATGTGCTTGGTCGAATGAAACCACGCTCTAAAAGTTCTTGTAATTGGCTTTGCAGTTCTTTCATCTTGCTGGGTGCGAGTCTGTAAGGAGTACGAGCTATTGGTGCAGCTCCTGGTACAAGATCTATTTGAAATTCAACGGATCGATGTGGGGGTAATCCCGGTAATTCTTTCGGAAATACATCGGGAAATTCTTTTGCAATGGGAACATCATTGATGCTCTTTTCTTCAGTTTGTACTTTTTCGACATGTGCTAGAACAGCATAGCAACCTTTTCTTATTAGTTTTTGTGCCTTCGAATTACTAATAAGATGTAGCTTCATGTTTCCCTTTTCTCCGTACACCATTAAGGGTTTTCCTTTTTCTCGTATAATGCGAATTGCATTTTTGTAACAAACGATCTCTGCTTTCACTTCTTTCAACCAGTCCATACCGATTATCACATCAAAACTCCCTAACTCTACTGGTATCAAATCAATCTTAAATGTTTCGCTAACTAGTTTAATTTCTCGATTCCGACATATATTATCTGCTGAAATTAATTTACCATTTGCTAATTCGAGTAAAAATTTACTATCCAAAGGCGTCAATGGACAACTTAATTTAGCACAAAAATCTCTACTCATATAGCTTCTATCCGCACCCGAATCAAATAAAACGTAAGCAGATTTATTGTCAATAAGAAACGTACCCGTAACAAGCTCCGGGTCTTCCTGTGCCTCTGCCGCATTAATATTAAAGACTCTTCCGCGGCCTTGTCCATTCGTGTTCTCCTGGTTCGGGCAATTTCTAATAATGTGGCCCGGTTTTTCACATTTATAACAAACTACATTGGCATAACTTGCTCCGACACTACTTGCTCCAACATTACTCGTTCCGACACCATTTGTTCCTTTCGTTCTATTAACCCCTGGTCCGTAGACCTCACACTTCGCCGCGCTATGACCATTTCTTTTACACTTGTTGCAAAATTTGGTGCAGAACCCCGAGTGATACTTTTCACACCTTTGGCATAGCTGCTTCTGATTATTGTTGTTGTTGCGGTTATTATTGTTGTTGGGATAATTGTTGTAGTTGCTGTTGTTGTTGTTGCTGTTGTTGTTGTTGTTATTGGGCCGTTTGTTGTAGTTGCGATTGATGTTGCGATTGTTGGGATAATTGTTGCGATTATTGTTGTAATTGCTGTTGTTGTTGTATTGGTGATTCTTATCACCATTTTCCTCCCACTTTCTTTTGACTTGCTTCACATTGGCCTCTTCAGCAGTCTGTTCTTTAATTCTTTCTTCAATCTGGTTCACTAGTTTGTGAGCCATTCTACATGCCTGTTGTATGGAGGCGGGCTTGTGTGAACTTATATCTTCTTGGATTCTTTCCGGTAATCCTTTCACAAACGCGTCGATCTTCTCTTCCTCATCTTCGAATGCTCCCGGACACAATAGGCACAATTCTGTGAATCGTCTTTCGTACGTGGTAATATCAAATCCTTGGGTTCGTAACCCTCTAAGTTCTGTCTTGAGCTTATTGACCTCGGTTCTGGGACGGTACTTCTCGTTCATCAAGTGCTTGAATACTGACCACGGTAGTGCGTACGCATCGTCTTGTCCCACTTGCTCTAGATAGGTATTCCACCATGTTAACGCAGAACCTGTGAAGGTATGTGTAGCGTACTTCACTTTGTCCTCTTCAGTACACTTACTTATGGCAAACACCGATTCGACCTTCTCGGTCCACCGTTTCAATCCGATCGGTCCTTCGGTTCCATCAAATTCCAAAGGTTTGCAGGCAGTGAATTCTTTGTAGGTGCATCCTACACGATTTCCTGTACTGCTAGATCCAAGGTTATTGTTGGTATGTAGCGCAGCCTGTACTGCGGCTATGTTTGAAGCTAGAAAAGTACGGAATTCCTCTTCATTCATATTCACGGTGTGTCGAGTAGTCGGTGCCATTTCCTTCAAAATAGTCAAATGGAACAAGTTAATCATACAGAATATTAAGAGTAGTTAATAGTATTTCGTAGCATAATATGAACTCATTTATAAAAGCCTTTTCTTCATATTAGCGTTTTATAAGTTTAAATTCGGGTAGTACCTACCCGTTAAGTTCATACTTAGTAGCTAATATACAATTCAACTACTACAATTCTATATGAAAAACTGATTATAATAATATTTCGCGTTCAAACTTTTACACAATATTTTACAAACTTACAATACCGCTTATTTTACATATAGCATGAAATATAGCACACAATAAATTTGATACAAGATGGTTGTGAAGATAATTCTAGCTAGTACACAAGTCGTTCAGCAAAGGCAATAAAGACACGTAATTCATACGTCCAGAAACAAGTCATGCATTCTGGTTTTACTAGGACTACTTCCCATCCTTGGTCTTGTGGAACATAACCGTTATGGCCGTTGATAAGACAGCGTGTTGTAACGTCGTCAAAGGGACGAGGGTTACGTAATGTCCAACAGTCCCGTAACAATCTAAAAACCTCATTTCTTACCCCAATTACCGACTCCGTCACTTGTGGGAACGTTTTGTTTAATAGTTGTAGGCCGATGTTCTTGTTCTCACTTTGGTGAGAAGTGAACATTACTAATCCGTAAGCATAACATGCTTCTTTATGTTGCATGTTAGCCGCTTTTTCTAAATCACGAAGTCCAATATTCGGATATATTGAGTCAAAATAATTTCTTAACCCATTGCGTAAAATAGCATTTGGGTTCCCCGCAATATATGCGTCAAAGTAAACACATCGTAACTTATGGATTTCCCAATGTGATATCCCCCATCTTTCGAACGAAAGCCTTTTATAATCCAAGGCATTCTTGGAACGTTCTTCGAATGTCTTACAAACTGATCTCGCCTTAAATAGTTGTGCCGAAGAATTCTGACCGACTCTAGACAAGATTTCATCAATCATGTCTCCGGGTAGGTCTCTTAAAATATTGGGTTGTCTATCCATTTTGTGTTTTTATACTGTAAAATAGACAAGAGTTAGATTCATAAAAAAAATACTTATTAATACAAGCAATTTTTACATATATCATAAAGCATAAGCACACTATATTACTTATATTACACCACACGAATACAACTATCTTATTCCGACTCGCTTGTTTCTTCTTCTTCGGTTTTGGTTCATTTTGCCAAGTTTCTAGGGATATATGATGTTCCCCTAATACGAGCCGTCGTTATCCACATTGGTTTAGAAAAACCTGGTGGTTTAGAGGTTCCCGGGTCATTGTTACAACTTAAGGACTTCGGGGGTTGACGATACATATAAAGTTCATTGGGGTTGGAATTAGATTTCTCTATTTTTATGCCCTTTCCCTTATTATTTTCTTTTGCCTTTTTAAATTCAGTTAGGGTAATTTCTATAACATCATCGGAATTCTCGTCGGAATCCGATGCATCGGAGAATTGGTAATCCTCCCAATATTTTGCTTCCTTGGCGGAAACACCATTGACCATAATTAACCTTGGTCGGTTGGTTGAGGAGTTTCTTTTACTTAACCGTTTTATTATTTCCCCCGCCGGTTCTATTTCATCATCCGGTTCCGATTCTTCTTCCGGTTCCGACTCTTCTTCCGGTTCCTCTTCGGGAACTTGTGAATCAGTCCACGAATCATTCCAATTTACATTTGACTCTTCATTATTATTAGGTGAGTCAATGGGACTTGTTCTAGAGGTAGACATCTATCACATAATATCAAACGCGTTAAGAGATTAATATATCACATAATATTCACATGTTAAAAATATATAGTTTCCAACAAAATTTGTTAAGCAATCATTTTTCAAGTAAACACGGTCGAAGTCCAGACTCACTAACGCATCCTAACAAACTAGATAAGACACACTAATGCAAAATTCTGGTTCACTAAGACCAACGCTCGGATACCAACTGAAATGTCCCGTTCTTATTGATTAAAAACGTTCCATATTAATTGATTTCGTTGCGAGGTTTTGACCTCTATATGAGATGTTTTTCAAAGACTGCATTCATTTTTAAAACAAACCATAACCTTTAATTTATAAATGAAGGTTTAAAAAGCTTTACGTAGATTATCAAATAATGATAATCTAAAATATCCTGTTTACACACGACCATTACATAATGGTTTACAATACAAATATGTTACATCGAAATCAGTTTCTTGAATGCAGTTTTTACACAATATCATACAAACATGGACTCCAAATCTTGTCCTTATTTTAGTATTCAACAGCGGAAACTCTTAATATTCACCTGAGAATAAACATGCTTAAAACGTCAACAAAAATGTTGGTGAGTTATAGGTTTAACCTATATATATCAAATCGTAACAATAGACCACAAGATTTCATATTTCAATACACATCCCATACATAGAGATAAAAATCATTCATATGGTGAACACCTGGTAACCGACATTAACAAGATGCATATATAAGAATATCCCCATCATTCCGGGACACCCTTCGGATATGATATAAATTTCAAAGTACTAAAGCATCCGGTACTTTGGATGGGGTTTGTTAGGCCCAATAGATCTATCTTTAGGATTCGCGTCAATTAGGGTGTCTGTTCCCTAATTCTTAGATTACCAGACTTAATAAAAAGGGGCATATTCGATTTTGATAATTCAACCATAGAATGTAGTTTCACGTACTTGTGTCTATTTTGTAAATCATTTATAAAACCTGCATGTATTCTCATCCCAAAAATATTAGATTTTAAAAGTGGGACTATAACTCACTTTCACAGATTTTTACTTCGTCGAGAAGTAAGACTTGGCCACTGTTGATTCACGAACCTATAACAATATATACATATATATTAAAGTATGTTCAAAATATATTTACAACACTTTTAATATATTTTGATGTTTTAAGTTTATTAAGTCAGCTGTCCTTGTTAGTAACCTACAACTAGTTGTCCACAGTTAGATGTACAGAAATAAATCGATAAATATTATCTTGAATCAATCCACGACCCAGTGTATACGTATCTCAGTATTGATCACAACTCAAACTTTATATATTTTGGAATCAACCTCAACCCTGTATAGCTAACTCCAACATTCACATATAGAGTGTCTATGGTTGTTCCGAAATATATATTGATGTGTCGGCATGATAGGTCGAAACATTGTATACGTGTCTATGGTATCTCAAGATTACATAATATAAAATACAAGTTGATTAAGTTATGGTTGGAATAGATTTGTTACCAATTTTCACGTAGCTAAAATGAGAAAAATTATCCAATCTTGTTTTACCCATAACTTCTTCATTTTAAATCCGTTTTGAGTGAATCAAATTACTATGGTTTCATATTGAACTCTATTTTATGAATCTAAACAGAAAAGGTATAGGTTTATAGTCAGAAAAATAAGTTACAAGTCGTTTTTGTAAAGGTAGTCATTTCAGTCGAAAGAACGACGTCTAGATGACCATTTTAGAAAACATACTTCTACTTTGAGTTTAACCATAATTTTTGGATATAGTTTCATGTTCATAATAAAAATGATTTTCTCAGAATAACAACTTTTAAATCAAAGTTTATCATAGTTTTTAATTAACTAACCCAAAACAGCCCGCGGTGTTACTACGACGGCGTAAATCCGGTTTTACGGTGTTTTTCGTGTTTCCAGGTTTTAAATCATTAAGTTAGCATATCATATAGATATAGAATATGTGTTTAGTTAATTTTAAAAGTCAAGTTAGAAGGATTAACTTTTATTTGCGAACAAGTTTAGAATTAACTAAACTATGTTCTAGTGATTACGAGTTTAAACCTTCGAATAAGATAGTTTTATATATATGAATCAAATGATGTTATGAACATCATTACTACCTCAAGTTTAGTAGGTAAACCTACTGGAAGTGACAAGAAATGATCTAGCTTCAAAGGATCTTGGATGGCTTGAAAGTTCTTGAAGTAGGATCATGACACAAAAACAAGTTCAAGTAAGATTTTTACTCGAATTAAGATAGTTTGTAGTTATAGAAATTGAATCAAACTTTGATTATGAATATTACCTTGAATAAGAAAGATAACCTACTGTATATAACAAAGGTTTCTTGATCTTAGATGATTACTTGGAATGGATTAGAAAGCTTGGAATTAAATTAGCAAACTTGAAGGGATTTTTGAAGTGTTCTTGAAGTGTTCTTCCTATGATGATTATAGCTTGATTCTTGAATTGATTTTTGATGAAGATGATGATTAACTACTGGAAAAATACGTTCATAATAGTGTGTGTGTGTGTTGAGAGAGAATTAGAAAGAGAATTGGAAGTGAAATGGAGTGAATGATGAGTGGTAATTAGTGAGTGGTGAGTGGGGTTAAAAGGAGTTCTAGTTAGTTGACTAGCTCATGGTAGAAGTTAAAATTGATTAGTAATACATGACATAATCAAGAGTGGAATCCCATGCTAGTTCCTATTGGTATATACCCATAGTAAGTACGTTTTGAAGCTGTGTATAATACGGGTAAGAATACGACTAGAATTCTTGATGAAAGAAAAGAATGGGAAAGTAACTGTAACCATTTTCGTTAAGTATGAGTGTTTTGATATATGTCTTGAAGTCTTCCAAAAGTATTTTAATACATCTAAATACACTACATGTATATACATTTTAACTGAGTCGTTAAGTCATCGTTAGTCGTTACATGTAAGTGTTGTTTTGAAACCTTTAAGTTAACGATCTCAATTAATGTTGTTAACCCATTGTTTATTATATCTAATGAGATGTTAAATTATTATATTATCATGATATTATGATATATTAATATATCTTAATATGATATATATACATTTAAATGTCGTTACAACGATAATCGTTACATATATGTCTCGTTTCGAAATCCTTAAGTTAGTAGTCTTGTTTATATGTATATAACTCATTGTTAATATACTTATGGAGATACTTACTTATCATAATCTCATGTTAACCATATGTATATCCATATATATATCGTCATGTCGTTTTTACAAGTTTTAACGTTCGTGAATCGCCGGTCAAATTGGGTGGTCAATTGTCTATATGAAACATATTTCAATTAATCAAGTCTTAACAAGTTTGATTGCTTAACATGTTGGAAACATTTAATCATGTAAATATCAATCTCAATTAATATATATAAACATGGAAAAGTTCGGGTCACTACATCAAGTGCTCAACAACTTAGAATATTTTTATTAAAACTTTTATATATGAAATCTTTTGGTCTATATTCATAACGCTGCCGGCATTAAACCTATATCTCACCAACTTTATGTTGACGTTTTAAGCATGTTTATTCTCAGGTGATAACTAAAAGCTTCCGCTGCAACATGTTGAATTTAAGCAAGATCTTGAGTATGCATATTTGTGTCAAAAATAAAACTGCATATCCGAGGATTTGTAATGTAAAATATGTTGGAAGTCGTATTGTTATTATCACATGTAAAGTTTGTAAGTCTAAGATTATCGCCAAACGATAATCATTATTATGTTGTTTAAACCTTGTATTTGTAATAAAAGCTATGGTTTGTATTGTAAAAACGAATGCAGTTTTTGAAAAACGTCGCATATAGAGGTCAATACCTCACGATGAAATCATATATTATTGTACTCGTCCTTATGGTTAAGGTCGGGTTATGACATGTGGTATCAGAGTGTTGGTCTTAGAGAACTAGAGAATTTGCATTAGTGTGTCTTATCGAGTTTGTTAGGATGCATTAGTGAGTCTGGACTTTGACCGTGTTTGATTTCAAAAACTATTGCTTATCCTTGTTGGTTAAAAATTAATATGTAAATATTATGTGGTATTAACGTGCTAGTTGTTATGTGATAGATGTGTGGCTTAGAACTTATTATCACATTCAGCGACTCCGAACCAGACTCTTCAAATGGTGTTCCAGTCATTAATCTATCCGATGATGAAAACGACACCTTTGTGGAAGACTCACAAGTTCCGGATGAATCAATTGAAGAGGAACCGGAAATTGATCCTGAGGAGGAAGAAATACAGGAAATTACGAAAGACAAGTTCGAACGAGGAAAGAAACGAAAGGCTACTGAAATGGAAAATCTAAATCCCGAGTCTAGAGAGGATGTTGTGGCACCAACTCCACCAGATACTTCCACACCTATTCCCGCTATTCCTATTATTTCTATCCCGACATCCAGTTCTTCGGTTCCTCAGCCAAAATGCAGGGAGACAACTAGGATAACCTTTAAGCGATTTCTTTGAACACAAACGCTTTGGGTTAAATGATGCGCTGTTGTTTTAAACCATGGGATCATATAATGTTTTGTATAATATTACTAGTGTGGTTTGCTTAATGTTTGATGTAAGATAAGCATATGTAAAATAGTGAAGTGTGAAATGCAATAATTTTCCATGGTTAAGTATTATTTGGGTGGTAGTAATTGATTTTCGTACTAAGCTATTAAGTATGAACTTTAACGGGTAGGTACTACCCTAGATATAATTATAAAACGCTAATAAGAAGAAAAGGCTTTTATAATAATAACTGGTTCATATTATTAATAAGCTACGATGTACTGTAAATACATACTACATCTATAATATTCCATGTGAATAATTATTTTTTCATTCTTATTGAAGATTATGGAGCGATTGAACCGAATGACGGAACAAGAAATCCAGGAACTCATCAATCAGCGAGTGAACGATAGAATGTTATGGGTCGAGGCTACAAGAGGTGCTGCAGTTAACCCAAATCCTCGTGTGGGGTGCACTTACAAAACTTTTCAAGGTTGCAAGCCCTCATCATTCAGTGGAACAGAAGGACCGGTCGGTTTAACCCGGTGGATCGAAAAGATTGAGTCTGTGTTTAAAATCAGTGGTTGTATTGAGAAGGACATGACCAAGTATGCATCGTGCACCCTACAAGATAGTGCACTCACGTGGTGAAAAAACTATGTGAGGGCCGTAGGAGGAGATGTAGCTTATGATACTCCTTGGGAAGAATTCAAAACAATGCTAATCAACGAATATTGTCCAAGGAACGAGGTTAGGAAGTTGGAAGCTGAATTACGAAGCCTGAAAGCTGTTGGTACTGAACTCACCAACTACAATCAGCGATTCATGGAATTAGCTTTGCTATGTCCCGAATTGGTACCAACTGAAGAACAGAAGATTGAACTGTACAAAGACGGTTTGCCTAAAAAGGTCAAGGCAAATGTCACAGCATCCAAACCCAAGACTATTCATGAAGCTATCACCATGGCGAATGAATTGAGGGACCAGATTATTCTGGATAAGAACACAGATGTCAAGACATCAGGAAACAAAAGAAAGTGGGAAGGTAATCATCAACAATCCAACAAGAAACAAGAAACCACGCAAGGTGCGGGTAGCGGTTCAAACTCAGGTTACAAAGGACGAAATCCTTTATGTAACAGATGCCACAAACATCACTCTGGTTATTGTAATGTGGTGTGCAACAATTGTAATCGAAAAGGTCATCTTGCTGAAGATTGTAGGGTTCCCGCTACAAATACAAACGGTACCAAGACTCCTGCCACCAATGCAAATAGAACTGCCTTGGCCACTGTTACTTGTTATGGATGTGGGAAACAGGGTCATTATAAGAGCCAGTGTCCGAATCCAGAGAAGAATAATGGATCTGCACGTGGAAGAGCATTTGTTATTAATGCTAGAGAGGCGTGTGAAGACCCGGAGCTTGTTACGGGTACGTTTACCATTAATAACTTATCCGCATCTATTATATTTGATACTGGTGCCGATAGAAGTTACGTGTGTAGAGACTTTTACGCTAAATTGAATTGTTCATCATTACCTCTAGATGCTAAGTACATGATTGAGTTAGCTAATGGTAAACTAATTAAAGCCGATAAAATTTGCCGTGATTGTAAAATAAATTTAGCCGGAGAAACATTTAAGATTGATTTGATACCTGTAGAATTAGGAAGTTTTGATGTAATAGTCGGCATGGACTGGATGTCCAAAATAGGAGCTGAAGTTGTGTGTGCCAATAAGGCAATTCGCATTCCTCGTAAGGATAAAATGCCAGTAATGATTTATGGAGAGAAGGGTAACTCAAAGCTAAAACTCATTAGTTGTTTGAAAGCTCAGAAGTGCTTGAAGAAAGGGTGCTATGCTATCTTAGCACATGTTAATAAAGTCGAAATGAAGGAGAAAGTGAAGAGCATCAATGACGTTCCTGTGGCAAGAGATTTTCCTGAAGTCTTTCCGGAAGAGTTGCCGGGATTACCTCCATTTAGATCTCTAGAATTTCAAATAGATCTAGTACCAGGAGCTGCATCAGTGGCTCGTGCTCCATATAGACTTGCACCATCTGAGATGAAAGAGTTACAAAGCCAGTTACAAGAATTACTGGACCGTGGTTTCATTCGACCGAGCACTTCACCGTGGGGAGCTCCGATTTTATTCGTCAAGAAGAAAGATGGATCTTTCCGAATGTGTATAGATTATCGTGAATTAAATAAGTTAAATATCAAGAATCGGTATCCACTACCGAGAATTGATGATTTATTTGATCAATTGCAAGGATCATGTGTTTACTCGAAAATCGACCTAAGGTCGGGCTATCATCAACTACGCGTCAAAGAAGAAGATATTCCGAAAACTGCTTTTCGGACACGCTACGGTCATTATGAATTTTTGGTCATGCCGTTTGGATTAACGAATGCGCCAGCTGTATTCATGGACCTCATGAATCGAGTTTGTAGTCCGTATTTAGATAAGTTTGTTATCGTTTTCATTGACGATATTCTTATCTATTCCAAGAGTGAGCAAGAGCATGAACAACATTTAAGATTGGTATTAGAATTGTTAAGAAAAGAACACTTATACGCCAAATTTTCTAAGTGTGCGTTTTGGTTAAAAGAAGTGCAATTTCTTGGTCATGTTGTTAGTAGCAAAGGAATTCAGGTTGACCCAGCTAAAATTGAGGCCATTGAAAAATGGGAGACTCCTAAGACACCAACGCAGATACGCCAATTTTTGGGTTTAGCCGGTTATTATAGAAGGTTTATTCAAGATTTTTCCCGAATAGCTAAACCATTGACAGCGTTAACACAAAAAGGGAAGAAGTACGAATGGACCTTTGAGCAGGAGAGTGCATTTCAATTACTCAAGAAGAAGTTGACCACGGCACCTATTTTATCGTTACCTGAAGGGAACGATGATTTTGAGATATATTGTGACGCTTCGCGACAAGGTTTTGGTTGCGTCCTTATGCAACGAAAGAAAGTTATTGCATACGCATCCCAACAATTGAAGATTCACGAGCAGAATTATACGACGCATGATCTAGAATTGGGGGCAGTAGTGTTTGCATTGAAGATATGGAGACACTATTTATATGGAGTTAAATGCACTGTGTTTACTGATCATAAAAGCCTTCAACATATTTTCGATCAGAAACAGCTGAACATGAGGCAACGTAGGTGGGTCGAGCTGATAAACGACTACGATTGTGAGATTCGCTATCATCCTGGGAAAGCGAATGTAGTGGCCGACGCTTTAAGTAGAAAGGAACGAGAACCAATTCGAGTACGAGCGATGAACATAAAAATTCGCATAAATCTCAACTCAGAAATCAAAGAGGCTCAACGAGAAGCTCTTACTAAAGAAAACATAGGAAATGAAATAATGAAGAAGTATGCGAAGCAACTCGTTATACGGGAAGACGGAATTCGATATTTTGCAAACCGTATTTGGGTACCGAAGTTGGGTGGATTAAGGAAGTTGATATTGAATGAGGCGCACAAGACAAGATACTTGATACATCCTGGAGTTAGAAAGATGTACCAAGATCTTAAGACGCATTATTGGTGGCCTAATTTAAAGACAGACGTTGCAACGTATGTTGGGGAATGTTTAACTTGTTCTAAAGTTAAAGCAGAACACCAGAATCCGTCAGGGTTACTTCAACAACCAGAAATCCCAGAATGGAAATGGGATGGTATTACCATGGATTTCATCACAAAGTTACCTAAGACTGCCTGGGGTTATGACACCATTTGGGTAATAGTTGATCGACTCACCAAATCTTCACATTTCTTGCCTATAAAGGAAACAGATAGAATGGAGAAACTATTACGACTGTACATAAAGGAAATTGTTTCAAGGCATGGAATACCTATTTCCATTATATCCGATCGTGATAGTAGATTTACATCAAAGTTCTGGCAATCACTACAGGAGGCCCTAGGAACTCGTTTGGATATGAGTACCGCATATCATCCGCAAACTGAAGGGCAGAGTGAAAGAACAATTCAGACTCTTGAAGACATGCTTAGGGCATGTGTGATCGATTTTGGAAACGGATGGGATAAATATCTACCATTAGCAGAATTCTCGTATAATAATAGTTATCATGCGAGCATTAAAGCTGCACCATTCGAAGCATTGTATGGAAGGAAGTGTAGATCCCCTATCTGTTGGAATGAAGTAGGAGATCGACAATTAACTGGACCCGAGATCATCCATGAAACTACTGAGAAGATAGTGCAAATCAAGGAGAGATTGAAAACAGCCCGTAGTCGCCAAAAGAGCTACGCCGATGTCCGAAGGAAACCATTAGAGTTTCAGATCGGTGACATGGTTATGTTAAAGGTGTCACCTTGGAAAGGTGTAATACGTTTTGGAAAAAGAAGTAAACTGAACCCAAGGTATGTAGGCCCGTTCAAGATCATCGAACGCATTGGACCGGTAGCTTATCGACTCGAATTACCACAACAACTCGCCGGAGTACATAATACATTTCACGTTTCAAACCTTAATAAGTGTCTTGCAAAGGAAGACCTCACCATTCCTCTTGAAGAAATCCAAGTCGACAAGAAACTACAATTCATAGAAGAACCAGTCGAAATCATGGACCGTGAAGTTAAACAACTCAAGCAGAGCAACATACCAATCATTAAGGTTCGTTGGAATGCTCGAAGGGGTCCCGAGTTTACTTGGGAACGAGAGGATCAGATGAAACAAAAGTACCCACATTTGTTTCCCGAGAACGCAAAATAGGTACAATTTTAAAATTTCGGGACGAAATTTATTTAAGCGGTATGAACAATTGTAACGACCCGGAATTTTCTGATCGTTCTATACTTATGAGATTAATATTTACATAAATTAAACCTTACCAACATGATAAGCAATCCAAACTGTTGAGACTTATATTTTTGAAAAGAGTTTTACACAACGTTTGACCGTCCAATTTGACCGATGATATCACGAACTATATAACACACGATAATTATACGATTATGTATATGTACATATCTATACATATTTAACATGATTTAAGGATGGTTTAACATTTCATTGTGAACTAACAACAATGAGTTATAAGTATACTTTGAGACCACTAACTTAAGTTTTCAAAACGATAACTATATGTAACGTTCTTTGACATATATACTTACAATCTATAATGTGTTGTGATTTATGTCACCAATATGATTTAAGTGTAATGGGATTAATTTTTAACCAAAATAATCTTGATAAATATCGAACAAGTTTGGGGAAGTGTGGAGTGCACACTTGTTTGAACTTATCTTGATTATGACGGGGGTTCGGGGGCAGCGCCCCCGATAAGCGGGGTCCAAGGGGTGGCAACCCCTGGCGGGGTCCAAGGGGCAGAGCCCCTGGCTGGGGTCGAGCTGGCAGATCAGCTTGGAAATTTTTTTTTTGGGCTAACATTGCTTTATTAAAAATGTTATAAAATTTTATTTTTGGCCCGGTTGGACCCAAAATAAAAGCCCGATTTTGAGCTTCTTTTACCGTATCATACCCATCATCTATATGTATTTACTATTGGTAAATACACATCAAATGAATATCCTTATCAGCCTTAGATCTGCCCTAGATAAGAGGGAATCTTATTTGTAAGCTAGCATACATTATTACTCAAAAATTCAACACAATAATTTGTCCTTGTTCCCTCAACAACCAGACTGTCCTATAAGTATCACCATCACCTTGGTTTTTCATTTCATTCTTACAACCATCTTTCTCTAACCAAAATCACACTCTTAGGAACTCTAAGTGTTCTTCACAATCTCAGCAAATACTCATGAAGAACTAGCTTCATGAACAACTTATAATCATCATAAGAAAGTTTGAGCAAGATTATTTTCTATCTTTTCCAGTAGCTTTATCCAAGTAACTTGAGGTAGTAACCTTATTCATAATCTTATTCGATTCATATTTATATAGCTATCTTATTTGTGTTATAAAATTTTTAACAACAAGAACATAGTTTGAATGATTTCAAACCTGTTCGCAAACTAAATAGATCCTTCTAATTTGATTTTTAAAACACTTCAAAACCTGTAATATATCATATTATGACAAAATCGGATTAATCATATCTTGGCTAATTAACATAATATTTAATATATATTTACTTATGATTTGATTTTATATATTTTAGGACCACCCGTAAACAACACGAGAAGATTAATCATAAGACCTCATGATTGTACGCAACACGTCATCTGACAACACGGTACTTTATGTACGCAACACATCATTTGACAACATGGTACCATGGGTCGAGATTAATTCTGATCAATACGAATACGATGGGGTCTTTATTTATTTTATTGAGCAACTAATTGTGGACCATTAACAACAGACTGCTAACTACGGACTAAGAAAATATTAAAAGTATTATAAGTATATATATATATGTAACGATTACTTGAAAAGAAAATATGTTGATATATTATATATATGGTTAGGTTCGTGATATCTATCGGAGACCAAGTCGAGTTAAATACCTTCAAGGAAAAGGTGAGTATATAGTCCCACTTTTAAACTCTAAATATTTCGGGATGAGAATACATGCATTTTATGATTTACGTTATGGACACAAGTGATTAAAATTATATATTCTACGTTGAGTTGTACCACTGGCATATCTCCCTGTAACTTGGTAACTACTATTTACATGTGGTATTGTAAACGCGAATCCTGTTGATAGATCTATCGGGCCTGACAACCCCTACCAGACTGGACGACCAGTATTCAACGGTTGCACAGTACTTCATTTCGGTGACTACACTTGGTACGGTGTATTAAGATTTCATAATAAAGGGAATATGCGACGTTGATTAAATGTTAAGTATGGTTATCAAGTGCTCAACAACTTAGAATATTTTTATTAAAACTTTTATATATGAAATCTTGTGGTCTATATTCATAACGCTGCCGGCATTAAACCTATATCTCACCAACTTTATGTTGACATTTTAAGCATGTTTATTCTCAGGTGATAACTAAAAGCTTCCGCTGCAACATGTTGAATTTAAGCAAGATCTTGAGTATGCATATTTGTGTCAAAAATAAAACTGCATATAGGAGGATTTGTAATGTAAAATAGGTTGGAAGTCGTATTGTTATTATCACATGTAAAGTTTGTAAGTCTAAGATTATCGCTAAACGATAATCATTATTATGTTGTTTAAACCTTGTATTTGTAATAAAAGCTATGGTTTGTATTGTAAAAACGAATGCAGTTTTTGAAAAACGTCGCATATAGAGGTCAATACCTCGCGATGAAATCATATGTTATTGTACTCATCCTTATGGTTAAGGTCGGGTTATGACAACAATGGTAGTAATGATGTGGTTTACAGTCCTACATGACTTTAAAAATTTAGATCATTTAGGAAATTGGATCTTTATGAAAACATTTGATCTTTTGAAAATTAAATCTAGTTTTTACCTTAAATAAGTTTTCCGGAATAACCCTTCACCGGTGTTTGCAAATTGTTTTTATGGGTTTAGTGGGTTTCAGATTTGAAAATTTTAGCTCAAAACTTATGGTTTTGTGTCACCCACTTGCTAACCTTGTATTAGGAAAGCAACACGTCCAGTATACTTGCTCCGTATATTACCTTTCGGTAAACTACCGTCCGGTTGCAAAGGAAAGCGTTGAACAAGCAACTGTTAAGGCAATGTCCCCTGACATGCTTTTAATTATGGTCTATATCGTGTCGGATGCAATTACTATCCTTGGTAGGAGCAATAGTAAAGCTCACACTATAATTTTTTGATCTGGCACAAGGTCCTGTCTTTGACCATGCTATGCAACTACCGTTCTTACGGTTGACACCCGATTTGGTTCAGGTGACCTAATGAATTCCAGGTGAATTCCTAGGATTTTACGTTCAATGGTAATGAACGCATTGAAAATGGGTTTTCAGAAAACAAATCGGTTTGTAATTTTGATCAAAATATTTTCTCGTTCAAGCTCGAGTTTAGATATCATCGAATTCCATGAGTTTGTAATTCTCAATATTTAAGGTCAATCTTTAGGATTGAGTAATATCAGGCTTAAAAGCTGATTTTTAATCTTTAAGGAGATTATCCTTTTCTGGGGGTCTGATTCATTAGTCTTATCAAGCTAATTTGCACGGCGTCCTCCCCATTTTACGAGACAGATCCTCTCATGGTTAGGTTAAGTCTGACCACTTGGCGACCCTGTTTGATGCTGAGGTCCGTGGATTTCCAGCTGATTTTCGAGAAAACTTTTCAAGGTTTTTCGTAGACTCTACAACTGGTCTGGACGACAACTTCCTAACCTAAATCAAGAAGCGCGTTTCTTTTGCGGAAGACTTTACTTTTTTTTAATGATGAAATTGATTCATCGTGTAGATCCATCTTTCTTTCAAATATATTACAGTTTTTCGGGTAAAATGGTTAATTTTGTCCAAAACAAAAGTATCTTTGTACAAAATATGTGATATATGTTTTAAAGAACTTGGTAAATTTTTCCCACACTTGGCTTTTATTTTCCTTTCTTTGCCTTTTTATTGTCCTCTATTCCATTTTAAATGAATTCTAACATTTTGGGCTGTTTCTCAATTTATGTCCTTTCCGAGGTAACAATAATTTCGGTGTTAACACCTAGTTTTATCGTTCATAAATATTTTTTAAACATGATTTTGAATTCATTTAATTAAAAATTTTGAAAATTTTACTAGAATTGGGTAGTCATTATATAAGACTAGGGTTGTTCTTTATTATCAGAGAGCACTAGATTCTAATACAACTACTGCGTTACTAGTATTATTTTTTTAATGGTAACCAAGTGTTTAAATTAAAATTTTTTTAAAAATCCGAAAGAATTTAACCTCTTCCCACACTTAAGATCTTGCTATGCCCTCATTTGCAAGAAATCAGCAACAATTTAAATTATTGAGGGTGATTCACGTATAAAAATGATTAAATTTTACCAAAGTTTCCAAACATATTGGCGTTTGTTTGTTGAATGATAAATGGTGCACATCATTTGTTCATTCTGTCTTGTTGTTACATCACTTTTGTTTTTCGTTTTGTCGTCAAAATTAGTAGCTTTTGCTGAACTTAATGCCAGTCTTTGAAAATGCGCTGTTTTACCCTGTTGTGTACAATTGACAATATACATACATACAAATATAAACATGCATGGTAATTTGAAATGGGACTTAAAATCCCACTTTCAAATCAAATATGGAATATTAGTACCAAATAATAAAAATATTAAACAATACATTAATGTATCACAATATCATATGTTTAAACATAAATAAATAAAAATAATAAAAAGATAAAAATCATAAAAATCACCAACGGAACTATATCAATCTGGATAGGGGTTCAAGTTCATGTCGTCGTCCGGGTTCCATGGTTGGTGATAGGTGTACTGGTAGGCCTGGTTAGGGTCGTAGAGAGTATATGGTGGTCTCATCTCGGGCTGGTGTGGAGGACAGTAAGCGGGTCGGGTCGGAACGTAGTGATCCTGAGGTGACAGCCGGCTCATAATCTGACGCTGATGATAGTCCCATCTATCATGCTGTCATTGCCTGGAATGCTCGTAATCATTCCGGGCTTGCCACTGCTCCATCCGACGAAATCTCTCCCCGTTTGTCATATCTACCTCATCTACACGCTGGTAGACGTCAGTCATAGCCTCCCTAATGACATCCCTAATGTCATCTGCTTCCTCCATTTCCTCATCTGAAACTCTCTCTACCTGAGGATGACTTCCTTCATAGGGTACTGGCTGGTTGCGTCTGCTCTTTAATACCTTAGCACCCTGATAGACCTTTAATCCTAAAGGCTCAACCTGTTCCCTACATTCCAAAAGTAGACCCCCTTGGTTCCTATCTACACCCAAATACTCTACAATGAGAGTAACAAAAATACCTCCTCCTATTATTCCCCCTTCCTGTATTCCTTCCACCATTTTAGACAAATAAAAACCAACACAGTATGGGATATTAACAAAGCTTCTTGGGTCTCGAATACACTTTAGGTAAAATAAATCATGTAAGGTCATTTTCTCCTTGTTGTGACCTCTCTGTGTAATCGAGTTAGCCAGAAATCTATGAATTATACGAAGTTCGGCTTTGTTAATATGCAAGTAGGAGTGTTTTCCTCCCACCGTAAAAACATTATAGTTTGACATACGCCTCCAGACGGCGTTCGCGTCAAAATTCCTATCTACCCTTTTACCACGATAAATCAAATTCATACAATTGGGTAGTAGTAATTTACCAGGAGTATATATCTGTAAAGCCCTGTCCATGTCCAGCATGGACATCCTGTACATCCTACGGCCAAGTATAAATCTAAGAAAACTTCTATCATCTAATCTATCTACATCTACATTTAACGCTATAGTACTCATGAGCTCAACACACCATTCCTTATATACAGGCCTACGAATGGTGAATAGACGTTCCCAATCGGTAAAAGAAGAACTGCCATACCTTTGGATCAGATGCTCCCTAACTGAGTTAGCTAGTTGGACCCTTTCCAAAGGATCCCAATCGATTACCCTTGGCACTTCTACATTTTTCGGTAGCAGTTTGAATTTGCTACTTTGATATGATGGGTAATCTCTCCAGCTTCTATCGAATCTCAGATTAGGATGCAACGTGTATTCAGGAATCGTTGGGTATTCTACTGGTGGATGCATCGAAAATACTGTGAAGGCATCAACAAATTGTAGCGGATCATAATAAGGTACGTGTTGATCAGGCTGTTGTTGTGGTTCTTGTTCAGGCTCGTATTGCATTTCTGGTTCAGGTTCTGGAGCAGGTCGTCTAGATGATGATGATGAACCTCCATTTTCAGTATTAGTAAATCTCTGCAAAACACATTAAACACAAATTTTGTGCATCCAAATATGCATTAGTGTTAGCAAAATAACAAATTAACATAATTACAATAACATGTTAAATCAAAATTAAACGTATACGCATTTTCACAATTTTAACAATTCTACACTTTTTCAAATAAGCATATATGAAAATGTTTACAATGTTCATAAGCATTCAACTCAAATAACATGTTAAAACAACCTTTACTAGCAATTAAACAAGTCTCAAATGGCAATCACATCAATTTAATCAAGTTCATGAATTTTATACCTAAAAAGTCCACTTTAATCTTCAAAAATCATGTTTAGGATCAAAGTTTGGATCATTTAGCTACCTAAACATGTTACACTACTTAATTTAGTAATAATTCATGACAAAAATCGGCCATAACCTGTTTATATCTAAAAGCCCCAAATTGCTCAAGAACACAAACCCTAGATTTCTAAAAATTTTGAAGTTTTTGGCTTCAAATTATGTTAAATAGTATCAATCTAGGTTATACATGCATAAAATACTAACAATTTAACTCTAATTACATTAGAAATTAACAAAATCAAATTAGGTAAAATATAGCTCAAGAACACTAAAAATCTAATTTAAAGAGGTTAAGGAGTGAAATTGTTACCCTTATTGATAAAGTTCTTATCAAATTCATGTTTAAAGCGGATTATAGCGAGAAATTTAGTTGAATTTGGTGAAAATTTGATGAAAATTGAGAGGTTTTGGGGTGTATGTTCGTGAATATGTGTGTGTGTTGTGTGGAGAGCAAAACTCGTCTGTCTTTTGATCCTGGCCTGATTTTCAGCTCCATGCGATCGCATGCTCCTGAAGGCCAAATCTCATGCGATCGCATGGGGTCCGGGTACAGTGCTTTTTTGTTTTTTTTTATGAAACCTTTACTAATAAAACATATAAATAATTAAAAATTAAAATTTTATTTCTTTTTAGGATGAGGGCGTTTTGGATCGTTGTCCTAATCCGTCCCTCAACAAAATTTTAAAATTTTGTCATTTTTAAACGCGGTTGTTTTAAAAGCAAAGATTTTTGAGTTTTTTAATATTTTTGGCTTACTTTAGTTCAATAAGATTAAAAATAATGATAATAAAAGTTCTCGTCCCTCCCTTGGGTAGAGCAATTTTGGTTCAACGACCTAGTTTTCAACTCACGACGAATTTTAAGAATCAATTTTTAACTTAACGAAATAAAAGTAAATTTTTGTTTTTAAATTCACACCAAACTTAAATTTAAAATGCATAAAATTAAAAATTCATATTATTAAAATTAAAATTTCACACCAAATTTATATTATAATTTTGTTTTTATACATACAAACTTATATTAAAAATATTAATTTTTCAAATATTTACAAACTTAAATATATTGATTTTAAAAAATTTACAATAATAATTTAATATTAGTATATTAATTTTAAAAACAAAGTAAAAATTAAAAATCTTTTTGCTCTTTTATCCTACTTTAATCAATCAAATATTATCAAAAATATACGCCCTTCTTTTCGATAAAGTAATTTCGGCTATATTACCTAGTTTTACTCCTGACAAATTTTTGAAATATTTTGGGTTGATTGATTAAAGATATTTATACCTTAAGAATAAACGGTAAATTTCGCAGTGATGTAATAAATTTTTGTATGATATCAATAATTTCGATTACGCATACCTAATTTTATAGAATACCAATTTAATACTTTATAGCGAAAAATTTAGCGTTTATTATCAAAAGGTTAAAAGCAATAAAATAAAAATAAAAACTGTACATACTTACCTATGAGATAGAATTCTCAGTGACCTGCTTTAGCCCACTCATAAGATAGTCGAACTAATTGGTTTTCCATAGCTACATAGGCATAACCTCGAGCATTCAACAATTTTTCTTCGAAACATATGAACGATCCTTCTCTGCATAAAGTAACGAACTCGGTATTGGAATATGTCTGATTCGTCGAGCATTTTCCTTCATGTGACCATTTTCTGCATTTGTGACATCTTTCAAGGTGTCGTACTCTTCTTTTAGCTGCGGATTTTGATTTTCCTTTACCAAAAAGTAACTTATTATGTTCGTTCCTGAATTCTTTTCTTACTCCGTCCAATTTGGCTCTTATTACTGATACCAGATCACTCGGAAGTGTGTCATTATTACGTTTAGTAATCAAAGCGTGTAGCATTAGACCATGGTTTAGTTCACAGGAATTCTTCATCTCGTAAAACCTAAAAAAATAAAAATTCAGAATGGGGGGAGAAGACTAGTTCTTTAGAGTCTGCTAGGGAAAGACCATTCGGATTCCATTCTCAAGAACTACACGAAAACAGAATATCTAATCTCTAACAGAAATACATATTACCCTAAAAAGATTCGAACCTCCCCACACTTAGTTAGCCGTGGTGCTGAAATTGTGATTAACTTCATTGTCAACTTCCATCGGACCATGTATGTAATGTTTAACTCTGTAACCATTAACTTTAAATTCAATCCCATTTGAATTTATTAATTCTACTGTTCCGTACGGGAAAACTCTTTTGACTATAAATGGTCCAGACCATCTTGATTTCAATTTTCCAGGAAATAGCTTGAATCGTGAATTGAAAAGAAGAACTCTATCTCCTTCTTTAAATTCTTTTGAACTTCTGATTCTTTTATCATGCCATTTCTTCGTTCTTTCCATATAGATTAACGAATTTTCATATGCTTCATGTCTCAATTCTTCTAATTCGTTTAGTTGACTTAATCGTAGACGTCCGGCTTCATGTAAATCAAGATTACATGTCTTCAAAGCCTAAAATGCTTTGTGTTCAATTTCTACTGTAAGATGACATGCTTTTCCGTAAACGAGTTTAAAAGGTGTGGTTCCAATTGGAGTTTTGTAGGCTGTTCTAAAAGTCCAGAGTGCATCCTCCAATTTAATGGACCATTCCTTCGGATTTGATCCTACGGTTTTCTCTAGAATACGTTTTAAAGCTCGGTTGGTATTTTCAACTTGTCCACTTGTTTGTGGATGATAAGCAGTGGAGATTTTATGAGTTACTCCATATCTTTTGAGAACTTTATCAAGTTGATTATTACAAAAATGAGTACCCCGATCACTTATTAAAGCTTTCGGTGTTCCAAACCTTGCAAAAAGACATTTTAAGAAGTTGACTACAACTCGTGCATCATTAGTCTGGAGAGCTTGTGCTTTCACCCATTTAGATACATAATCAATGGCAACGAGAATGTAGAGATTATTATGAGATTTTGGAAATGGACCCATAAAGTCAATACCCCAAATGTCAAATACTTCACATACTTGAATGACATTTTGTGGCATTTCATCACGTTGACTTATTTTTTCGGCCCTTTGACAAGCATCACAGGATTTACAAAGAAGGTGTGCGTCTTTGAAAATTGTAGGCCAATAGAATCCAGCATCGTAAACTTCTCTTGCTGTAAGTTGAGGCCCATAATGCCCTCCTGTTGGTCCTGTGTGACAATTGTTTAAGATTTGACTGGCTTCATCCCCGAATACACATCGGCGTATTATTCCATCAGGACAACTTTTAAACAAATGTGGATCTTCCCAGAAATAGTGTTTTACATCACTAAAGAATTTCGTTCGTTTTTGGTACGACAATCCTTTTTCAAGGAATCCACATACTAAGTAGTTTGCATAATCTGCAAACCATGGAATTTCATTATAATCTATCTTCAATAGATATTCATCAGGAAAGTTGTCTTGTATTGCCGATTCATTTAGAACTTCTAATTCATGATTTTCAAGACGAGAAAGATGATCCGCGGCGAGATTTGCTGCTCCCTTTTTGTCTCGGATTTCAATATCGAACTCTTGTAAGAGTAAGATCCAACGGATTAATCGTAGTTTGGCATCTTGTTTCGAGAAAAGGTATCTAAGAGCAGAATGGTCGTATAGACCACCGTTTTAGCTAGAACGAGATATGAACGAAATTTGTCAAAAGCAAAGACAGTAGCAAGGAGTTCTTTTTCGGTAGTTGTGTAATTCGTTTGTGCTCCTTGTAACGTCTTACTAGCATAATATATAGGTTGAAATCGTTTTTCAATCATTTGTCCTAAAACGGCTCCCATTGCAAAATCACTTGCATCGCACATGAGTTCAAATGGTAGATTCCAATTTGGAGTTATCATGATCGGCGCATTAGTGAGTTTTTCTTTAAGAATATTAAAAGATTTGATGCATTCATCTGAAAAGATGAATGGAGCATCCTTTTCTAGGTGTTTATTCATAGGAGTGGCGATTTTAGAAAAATCTTTTATAAAACGTCGGTAAAAACTGGCATGCCCTAGAAAACTCCTAACTCCTGTAACATTGGTGGGATGTGAAAGTTTAGCAATTACATCTACTTTAGCTCTATCCACTTCAATTCCTTCCTTTGAAATTTTATGTCCAAGAACGATGCCTTCTTTAACCATGAAATGGCATTTCTCCCAATTAAATACTAGATTTGATTGTTCACATCTAATAAGCATTCATTCAAGATTAACTAGACATGATTCAAATGTATCACCGAAGACTGAAAATTCATCCATGAAAACTTCCATGCATTCTTCTATCATGTCGTGAAAAATAGCCATCATGCACCTTTGAAAGGTTGCAGGGGTGTTGCAAAGTCCAAATGGCATGCGTTTGTAAGCAAAAGTACCATAATGGCATGTGAATGTGGTTTTCTCTTGGTCCTCGGGTGCTATTGGAATTTGAAAATATCCGGAAAAACCATCAAGAAAACAATAGTAACTATTTTCGGCTAATCTTTCCAACATTTGATCAATAAAAGGTAAGGGAAAGTGATCTTTTCTGGTGGCGTCATTTAATTTTCTATAATCAATACAAACACGCCATCCTGTTACAGTCCTAGTAGGAATAAGCTCATTTTTCTTATTTGTGATGACAGTCATGCCACCCTTCTTAGGTACGCATTAAACTGGGCTTACCATGGACTATCAGAAATTGGATAAATTAAACCTGCATCAAGCAGTTTAATAATTTCTTTCTTAACAACATCTTGCATATTAGGATTTAGTCTTCGTTGGCGTTGCACATACGTATTATGACCTTCTTCCATAAGGATTTTATGTGTGCAATACGAAGGACTTATTCCTTTAATATCATGAATCTTTCATGCAATAGCTGGTTTATGAGCTTTTAGCACAGAAATAAGTTGAGATTTTTCATTTTCAGTAAGAGAAGACGATATTATTACAGGTAATTCAGATTCACCATGTAAATAAGTATATTCCAAATGGTTTGGAAGTGGCTTTAACTCTAATGTCAGTGGTTCTTCTATCGATGATTTAAATCAATATCGGTCTTCCTCTTTTAGCATTTGAATTTCTTCTGTTGTTGGTTCATATCCATTAGCCATAAGTGTAGCTAACACTTCAGTTTCATTAATTGGTTCAGTTCATTCTCCTAAAGAACATTCTCCTGTTCCTTGTAATTCTGGAAATTCTTCTAATAATTCTGCATGTGAATCTATAGTTTGAATATAATAACATGCATCATCTGCAGATTGCGGTTGTTGCATGGCTCTATCCACAGAAAAAGTAACACTCTCGTCCTCTATACTTAGGGTCAATTTCTTACCAAACACGTCTATTATTGTTTTAGCCGTGTTTAAGAATGGTCTTCCTAATATGAGAGGAACTTGAGAATCTTCTTACATATCCAGAATAACAAAATCTACTGGAAATACTAAAGTACCAACTTTAACTAGCATGTTCTCCATTATCCCTCTAGGATATTTTGCTGATCGATCGGCTAGTTGTATGCTTATTCATGTTGGTTTCAATTCTCCAAGGTCTAGTTTAGCGTATAGTGAAAACGGCATTAGATTTATACTAGCACCTAAGTCTGCCAATGCTTCTATTGAACTAAGACTACCCAGAAAACATGGAATTGTGAAACTTCCTGGATCAGATAGTTTTTCTGGTATCTTATTCAACAGCACTGCAGAACAATTAGCATTTATTGTAACAGCCGAGAGTTCTTCCATTTTCTTTCTATTTGTGATTAGATCTTTCAAGAATTTAGCATATCTAGGCATTCCTGAAATCACATTAATGAAAGGAAGATTTACATTTATCTGTTTAAACATATCCAAGAATTTGGATTGCTCGGCTTCAAGTCTTTCTTTTCTCATTTTACTTGGGTAAGGAAGTGGTGGTTGGTATGGTTTAACATAAGGTTTAGCTTTAACTGTGTTATCTTCATTAACCTTTTTAACTACCGGTTCTGTTTCCTTATCTTGCTCAGGTTGTGATTCTTGTGGAGTAGGAATAGCTTCATTAGAAATTACAGGTATTTCAGGTGGTTTAAGTGTGATACCACTTCTTGTGGTAATGGCTTTAGCTGTTTCATTCTGGGGGTTAGCATTTGTATCACTAGGTAAACTTCCTGGTTTTCTTTCACCTATCAACCTTGCTAGGTTACTTACTTCTTGTTCCAAATTTTGAATAGAAGCTTGTTGATTTCTAAATGCTTGAGCATTTTGTTCATTGGTTTGCTTCTGAGATGTGAAAAACTGCGTTTGAGATTCAACTAGCTTCGACATCATATCTTCTAAATTTGGCTTTTTATCATCGGTTTGTGGTGGTTTATTTTGTAAAAAAAGGTCTTTACTGATTGTAAGTATTGTTGGATACTTGTTGATTGCTAGGACCTTGTTGGTTGTTGTATGGAACATTTCGGTTATAATTCTGGTTTTGATTGTAGATTGGTCTTGGCGGTTGATAATTATTCTGATAATTATTTCCAGGCCTTTGGTTTATGTATGAAACATTCTCTCTTTGTTCCATTGTTAGTTCAATACTGAGACAATCTTTTGTCAAATGTGATCCTCCACACTGCTCACAACTAATTCGTATTGAGTGGATATCCTTAGTCATCTTTTCCATTCGTCTCTCGACAGCATCTATCTTTGCAGAAATGGAATCGAAGTCATGGCTCTAACGATATCTTTTTCTTGATGCCACTCATGTGAGTGGAAAGCAGTGTTATCAATAATTTTGTAAGCGTCAGTTGCGGTTTTCTTCATAATGGAACCACCAGCTGCTATATCGATGTCTTTCCTTGTAGTGATGTCGCATCCTTGGTAGAATATTTGTACTATTTGACAGGTGTCTAAACATGTTGCGGACATCCTCTCAATAACTTTCCAAATCTTGTCCACGCTTCATATAGAGTTTCATTTGGCTTTTGTGTGAACGTAACTATTTCTCCTTGAAGTCTTACGGCTTTAGATGCCGAAAAGAATTGTTTAAGAAAATTTTCAACTAAAACATCCCATGTATCAATCGCCCCTTCAGGTAACGATTCTAACCAATCTTTAGCTTCTCCCTTTAAAGTCCAGGGAAATAACATGAGATATATCTGTTCATCCTCCACTTCTCTTACTTTAAATAAAGTACAGATCCTATTAAATGTAGAAGATGTTCATTTGGATCTTCCTTCGGCGCACCACTAAATTGGCATTGATTAGTTACCATGTGTAGGATTTGTCCTTTGATTTTATAATCTGGCGCATTAATGTCAGGTTGAGTAATTGCGTGACCTTGGCCAGTGCGTTTAGCTCTCATTCGGTCTTCCATACTTAGAGGTTCCAGATTTTC
The DNA here is from genome assembly GCF_046630445.1 of Rutidosis leptorrhynchoides. Classification (NCBI taxonomy): domain Eukaryota; kingdom Viridiplantae; phylum Streptophyta; class Magnoliopsida; order Asterales; family Asteraceae; genus Rutidosis; species Rutidosis leptorrhynchoides. The sequence goes on from NC_092336.1 coordinate 28,687,002, forward strand.
CATGATTGAATTTGTTGTATCTGAATCACTATAGGATTCTGATTTAATGGTTGGTTCCTCTACAATCTCTGTTTGAATGATTGGTGGTTCCGGAGGAAAGATTAATGGTTCAGGATCTCTGAATTGTCCCTGAATATTCTCCGGATTCTCAATTGTGAGGTCGGGTTCAAAAAATGGATTATCGGAAATTTAAATTGGAGTACTTGGTTGACTGGATGACGATTCTAAAGAAAAATCAACGGCGACAATATTGGCTAGATGTCTTGATCGAGTTACAGGTGGTGAACGTACAAAAGGTGGTGAACATTTTGCTCGGTGCATTCACTGAATATCCTATTAGTTATAAAAATAAAAATTATATAAGTTATCAAATTAATAAACTTTTCTGCTTTTGCCCACGTTTCGAATAGCCAATAGATGCAGCAGGGAGCCAGAACCCTTTAAATCGGAAGCTCACAACTCAGCCACTAACAAATCCAACTATTACTACGAAGCAGAAAATTTGGATGTCTATCAATTTAACAGCTTAAAATAATTTTTCGTTGAAATTTAAAGAAATTTTAGAGAAGAAATAGAAAATTCTATGTCCTAAAAACTAGAGCGGCGAAAAATAAGAAAGAAAAAGAGCGCGTCGAAAAACGTAGAAAAATAAAAGGCGTCGAAAAATAAAAATAAAAGAAAGTAGCGCGTCGAAACTTAAAAAGGAACTAAAAACTAAGAATTAAAAGTTACGTCTAAAAATATTAAAGCTTAGAGAAATACTATATCCCAAAACGTCAATAACTTAAAAAGGTACTAAAAACTTAAAACAGCGTCGTAAAATTCTAAAACACCTAAATCTTAGTCTAAAGAAAAAGCACTTAAGGGATTTTACGGCAAAGCCTAAAAATCTAGAAATAAAAATAACTATGGCAAAAACTATGGTTTAAAAGTAAATACGAGCGAAAAATACAAAAATTATGCTAAAACAAATAAAAAGATACAAAATATAAAAATAAACTTAAAGTTGTAAAAAGTACAATTTTTATAAAAATATTATTTTTATATTATTTATTTTATAAAAGTATTAATTTTATAATTTATTAAAACTAAATAAAACAAATTAATTAAAACTTAAAATTAAATAATTAAATACATAACCCTAATTAGGGTTTTAATTAAATAATAATTATAATTATTACACCGTAATTATTACAGGAATTAGTCAAATATGGCGTGTCAGGTATGTTCATGCGATCGCATGAATTTTTGCCTTCGAGCTCATGTGGTCGCATGAGCTAGGGTTTCGTGCCAGTATATGGGCTGCTACAGTACCAGGCCGAATGTTTTTATTATATATATATTTTTTCTGTTTTAAATTAAATAAAATATATTATATTTTAGTTTTAATTTTAATTTTAATTTCTAATAATAAGGGTATGTTAGCGAATGTTGTAAGGGTGTAAGTCGAAATTCTGTCCGTGTAACGCTACGCTATTTTTAATCATTGTAAGTTATGTTCAACCTTTTTAATTTAATGTCTCGTAGCTAAGTTATTATTATGCTTATTTAATACCGAAGTGATCATGATGTTGGGCTAAAAATATTAAAATCGGGTAATTGGGCTTTGTACCATAATTGGGATTTGGACAAAAGAACGACACTTGTGGAAATTAGACTATGGGCTATTAATGGGCTTTATATTTGTTTAACTAAATGATAGTTTGTTAATTTTAATATAAAGATTTACAATTGGACGTACCTAGAAATAACTATATACACTCGATCGGACACGATGGGCGGGATATTTATATGTACGAATAATCGTTCATTTAACCGGACACGGGAATGGATTAATAGTTAATAGACTTATTAAAACATGGGTGAAATTATGTACAAGGACACTTGGCATAATTGATAACAAAGTATTAAAATCTTGGGTTACACGCAGTCAATAACCTGGTGTAATTATTAAACAAAGTATTAAAACCTTGTTACAGTTTAAGTCCCCAATTAGTTGGAATATTTGACTTCGGATATAAGGATAATTTGACGAGGACACTCGCACTTTATATTTATGACTGATGGACTGTTATGGAAAAAAACCAGACAGACATATTAAATAATCCAGGACAAAGGACAATTAACCCATGGGAATAAACTAAAAATCAACACGTCAAACATCATGATTACGGAAGTTTAAACAAGCATAATTCCTTTATTTTCATATTTAATTGCACTTCTAATTATTGCACTTTTATTTATTGTCATTATATTTAATTGCACTTTTAATTATCGTACGTTTTAATTATCGCAATTTTATTTTATCGCACTTTTATTTATCGCAATTTCATTATCGTTATTTACTTTACGTTTAAAATTAAGTTTTATTTATTTAATATTTTACATTAGGTTTTAACTGCGACTAAAGTTTTAAAAATCGATAAACCGGTCATTAAACGGTAAAAACCCCCTTTTTATAATAATAATATTACTTATATATATATTTGTATTTTTATAAATTTAAAACTAATATAGCGTTAAGCTTGTTTAAGAGTTCCCTGTGGACGAACCGGACTTACTAAAAACTACACTACTGTACGATTAGGTACACTGCCTATAAGTGTTGTAGCAAGGTTTAGGTATATCCATTCTATAAATAAATAAATATCTTGTGTAAAATTGTATCATATTTAATAGTATTACGTTGTAAAAATAATACTATTTCCTAGTACACCTCGCACACATCATATTCTAATATATTATGTAATCTTGGGATACCATCGACACGTATGCAAATGTTTTGACATATCATATCGACCCATGTATATATATTATTTGGAACAACCATAGACACTCTATATGCAGTAATGTTTGAGTCAGCTATACAAGGTTGAGGTTGATTCCAAAAATATATATACTTTGAGTTGTGATCTAGCCTGAGACGTGTATACACTGGGTCGTGGAATGATTCAAGATAATATATATCGATTTATTTCTAACTGTGAACAACTAGTTGTAGGTTACTAACGAGGACAGCTGACTTAATAAACTTAAAACAGTAAAACGTATTAAAAATGTTGTAAATATATTTTGAACATACTTTGATATATATGTACATATTTGTTATAGGTTCGTGAATCGACCAGTGGCCAACTCTTACTTCCCGACGAAGTAAAAATCTGTGAAAGTGAGTTATAGTCCCACTTTTAAAATCTAATATTTTTGGGATGAGAATACATGCAGTTTTATAAATGTTTTACGAAATATACACAAGTAATTGAAACTACATTATATGGGTGAATGATCGAAGCCGAATATGCCCCTTTTGCTTGGTAGCCTAAGAATTAGTAAACCGATCTACTAATTGACGCGAATCCTAAACATAGATCTATTGGGCCGAATGAACCCCATCCAAAGTACCGGATGCTTTAGTACTTCGAATTCGTTTTTATCATGTCCGAAGATTTCCCGGAATGATAGGGGATATTCTTATATGCATCTTGTTAATGTCGGTTACCAGGTGTTCACCATATGAATGATTTTTATCTCTATGTATGGGATGTATATTGAAATATGAAATCTTGTGGTCTATTATTACGATTTGATAAATATATAGGTTAAACCTATAACTAACCAACATTTTTGTTGACGTTTAAAGCATGTTTATTCTTAGGTGATTATAAAGAGCTTCCGCTGTTGCATGCTAAAATATGGACAAGATTTGGTGTCAGCATGCTTGTATAATATTGTTTAAACTGCATTTGAGATTTACTTTGTTGTAATATATTAATATTGTAAACCAATATGTATTGGTAGTGTGTAAGTGTGATATTTTTAGATTATCATTTCTGGATAATCTAGGTGGTGTCTTTTTAACCTTGTCGATAAATAAAGGTTATGGTTTGTTTTAAAAACGAATGCAGTCTTTGAAAAACGTCTCATATAGAGGTCAAAACCTCGCAACGAAATCAATTAATATGGAACGTTTATAATCAATATGAACGGGACATTTCAGTTGGTATCAGAGCATTGGTCTTAGAGAACCAGAAATTTGCAGTGTGTCTTATCTAGTTTGTTAGGATACATTAGTGAGTCTGGACTTCGTGTAGAGACCCGTCCTAATCCATCCGGACGAAGTCCATATCGATTACAAACGATTCACAACAGTTGATTTCATCGCGAGATAATTGACCTCTATATTATAAATTTTACAAACATTGCATTCGTTTTTAAAAGACAAACTTTCGTTACATCGACAGTTGACAGGCATGTAAAGCATTTCATAATATATCCAAATATAATTGACTTAATAATAATCTTGATGAACTCAACGACTCGAATGCAACATCTTTTGAAATATGTCATGAATGACTCCAAGTAATATCTCTAATATGAGCAAATGCACAGCGGAAGATTTCTTTCGTACCTTAGAATAAACATGCTTTAAAGTGTCAACCAAAAGGTTGGTGAGTTCATTAGTTTATCATAAAGAATCATTTCGTAATTTTAATAGACCACAAGATTTCATACTTCCATTTCTCATAATCATACGTCCCATGCATAGAGACAAAAATATCATTCTTTTGGATTGAACACCTGGTAACCGACATTCACAATATGCATATAAGAATATCCCCATCATTCCGGGATCCTCCTTCGGACATGATATTAATTTCGAAGTACTAAAGCATCCGATACTTTGGATGGGGCTTGTTGGGCCCGATAGATCTATCTTTAGGATTCGCGTCAATTAGGGTGTCTGTTCCCTAATTCTTAGATTACCAGACTTAATAAAAAGGGGCATATTCGATTTCGATAATTCAACCATATAATGTAGTTTCGATTACTTGTGTCTATTTCGTAAAACATTTATAAAAGCAGCGCATGTATTCTCAGTCCCAAAAATATATTGCAAAAATATTTAAAAAGGGAATAATGAAACTCACCATACTGTATTTTGTAGTAAAAATACATATAACATCATTGAACAAGTGTAGGGTTGGCCTCGGATTCACGAACCTATATTAATTATATATATTTATATGACGGTCAATATTTGTCTAACAATTTAGGCCAAGTCATAGTGTACCACAATCCTAATGCTCGAGTCTGACTCAACAGTATAGTAACATGTTATATTACCCATGCTCAGTTAAAATTCTAGTAAAAAGTGACGTGTGAAACAACGTAACACAAATGGTTTCATAATCATAAAATAGTATTTTAGTATTTAGAGAAAGTCAACACAAAAAAAATTAACTGAACAGTTAACGGAAAAGTCAAAGTTCAAGGTCAAAAGTCAAAGGTTAAAGTAAAAACGAGGTCGCAAGCAAAAATACAATAACTTATACAAAAATGATTTTTCGGTCAAACATGACTAAACGGCCACTTCAGCGATTTTTAGAAAAATTATCGGAACTCCGATTGATAAACGGCCAAAGATAAAAGTTACACATTACCAAAAAGATTAAGCATAAATTTTACAGAAGTAAACTAAACCTAGACAACTCGTAGTTGCCAACGCGGTTTCGGCGTTTCAAAGTTAATTTTTCAGCTTTAATAAATTTACAAAAGTGACCGAGTAGCCTACTTTGGAGATTTTTAGAAAATTCCTCGAAACTCGGATTGACAAACGGTCAAAGCCTTTAAATTCTAGTTACCACAAAGATATAACATGATTTATGGCAAAAGTAAACATACATCAGGCCGACCATGACAACTGATACAAAACTGACATTTTTAATAAAAAGTTTCAGCTCTTTTCAGAATTTTAAAATGTGACCAAACAGTCAACTTTGACGATTTTTAGAAAAATCGTCGAGACTCAAATTGACAAACGGTCAGAGTCGTTTGCTAGACCTTACAGCAAAGAATTCAGTGGTATTTTTTCCGTAAATCTGAAACAACGCAGATCAGCGAGAATTTCAGTTCTCTTTTCGACATTTTTTCAAAATTTGCAAAACTTCTTTTGTTCATAACTTGACAACCGTTCAACGAAACGAGACGTGCTTTATATGAAAATTCATCTACTCAACGAGTAGAATCCAAATAACCACTTTTTATAACCCAGAAAATTAGTTCACTAATTATCATTAGCAATCTTAATTACGAAATTAATTGTTTAATTCATAACTTTCTAATCGTTCATCGAATCCATTCGATATCTAAATGAAAAGTTCTTAATTTTTCGCTAGCTTTCCAACGACATGCATATCTTATATCTTATCTCATCCCTAGTATAACAACCTTTAAGATTCAACGTAGCCTATCTAAGGGCAATATCAAAAGTACAAGCATGCATAATCCTAAATACTCGAGCACTAGTCAAGGATACACTATTAATAAATAAAAGTTAAGTTATGAGTGCTCACGTATCAATATTGAGATTCAATATTGCAGGAAAGGTACGTAAACGCAACGGAGTTGATAAACACTAGTTTGACCTCACGAGCATACCCATGAACCATACCCATCACCTCCATAGCTATAACCCATAATTTCCATAGTTTTAACCAGCTTGAAACCCGATATAAAACACCCGTGTAACTTGTTATTGTATACTAACATTTGTGTTTTGAAAGTAAACAAAAATATCTTGGAGTATAGCTTAAGATGCATGAGCGTAAGAATGGCAAAACATATCGATTAAATAGAGAATTTCATTTCCTGATCTCTAGTTCAAATTATATTAATATAATATATATATATATATATATATATATATATATATATATATATATATATATATATATATATATATATATATATATATATATATATATATATATATATATATATATATAATAAAAAAAATGTGTAAAAGAGATCACATCAAAAAGTTGTCTAATATGATCCGTGATTTTGCTCTAGTATTATTTAATATAATTTAAATTTTTTTTTTTTAATCTAAATATAATAATGATAGTAATATAAACGAAAACGTGTAAACTTGTTGTCACATAATGATCCGTGATTTTTGTTTGTAAAGAAGACTTATGTAGTCTTTTTATTTATTAATATTATATATAAATATATATAAATATATATTTAATTCATATGATTAATTATATATTATATTATATTCACGTTCATGGTAAAAATATAATTTTTACAAAAATGACACGGTCGTGGTCTCACGACTCATGTACCACTTTCGGTTTTTCGGGCGCACTTTCGTACATTTAGAAAACTAGCCTTTTACGTTACGTGACGTGTACCTTTTACAAAAATTAGACTTACTCAACAATAAATTACCTTTATAAAAATATAACTTATAAAATTGAGCGTTGTGGTCATTTCCTTCTATAAATTAAAGTCTCGTTGTTTGTCAAAATATTTTATTTTAAATTAAACATTTTGTGACACGTACCTTTATTAATAACTAGACATAAATTAATTAAAAACTAACCCACTCAAAGTGTAACTTAATCTTTTGAGTGTTTTGGTCATTTACTTTTATAATTCATATCCTCGTTAGTTATCGAAGTATATTTAATAACATTAACTTAAATCAAAACGTCTTTTGACTAAATTAAAATATATTTATAATATATAGGTTTGAAATACTTTAATAAAATATTTAGATTTTAATTATATTTCAAAGTATATTTGAAGATTGTTTAATATATTATATCCTATAACGTTTATACTTTAAAAAAAATATAATTTCCTTATGCGTCAACGTTTAGTTTGTTTTCCTTAAACTTTCTAAATAATATAACTATATTCCTAAAGTTTCACTTTTACTCTAAATAATAGGAAGGTTAACTAGTTAACGTTTATATAGAAAGTCAAACAGAAAACTCCACTAACATTTGGCTAGTTCCCGTTAATTGACACATTTGTCTTCACTTATAACTCACTTTACCATTTTCCGAATACGGTTAATAATAAGGGTTACCTAATTCAAAGTGGACCTCATAACAGATACTCTTAATCATAATTCAATGTATCCGATAATTCAATCATTTGATATTATCTTTTAATCTCGTCGATAAACTTACATCGAACAAATACGTTCATGTAAAGTATTATTCATTCAATACCTTGATAGCATTTCCAAATTCATAAAATAGATCTCATATCTTATATTCATAATAACTAATCCGTTCAATGTTTCATTAATATAACTCAATTTAAAATCAGACATATTTATATGTATATATATATTTATTTACACATAATTGTTCGTGAATCGTTTGGCATGGTCAAAGGATATTTGATTACAGAAATATAGTTTTAAAACTTTCGAGACTCAACATTACAGATTTTTTTTTTTGCTTATCGTGTCGGATATATATAAAGATTAAAGTTTAAATTTGATCGGAAATTTCCGGGTCATCACATTACCTACCCGTTAAAAGAAATTTCGTCCCGAAATTTGATCGAGGTCGTCATGGCTAACTAATAAAATGTTTTCATGACGAATATGAATCGATAATAGAGTTTTATCATAATTGAGTGATATAGATAAAACGATTTGTTTTTATGAAGAGCACGAATGAAGCTATCACATAAGAGTGAAAATGAATAAATGCAGGTTTGACCTAACAGGTGGCGTAGTCAAGATTGATTTCCGAAATTTAAGGAATTTAGAAGAAGATCTCCATAATAAGATTTGATTCGTCGGTAATTAAGGAGATTAGGATCCTCTTTGGTTATACGCGATAATCTGCTTTGATTTGCTCTGTCTATAAATCCACCCCCTTCGTTTCCTTACAACTCACACCTTCTATTCTTTCTTCCTCAAATCATACTTTAAAATATTCGTTAATATGCTCCATCCCATCCTGATCCTTGATGTCCTCTTAACTTTCATATCTGTCATTCTTCTTTTTAATCTACCACCGGAAGAATCTATTTACTTCTACTATACTCTTGGGTTTATAGTTTTTCTAGTCCTCCCGTGTCTTTATATTGCTATTTGCATCGACATCTACGGTTTATAATTTACGGGTGGTTGTTGGGTTTTATATCTTCCCTTATACTTCGATGTTCCTGCTTCTGTCTTCTATAATCATTGTCATCCATAGTTAATGCTCCCTTCTATTTGTTGCGATCTATACTCCAATTTCTGTTTCGGAGCTTTGTCCTTTCGTTTCTTCTTCTTGCGATTTAACATCTCTTGCAATGGTCCGGAATTCGTAGGTATAGATTTCAGAATGAACATAGTAATTGTTCTAAGAAGGAAATGGTAATGGTAAAATAGTGAATTGTTAAATTACCAGAATACCCTGAAAAAGACCGAATTATCAAGAAATATTTTCTTGATATATTTAGAGGTTAGATAGAATGTAAGAGTCGTGTAAATGACACATGATGACGGTATGTCCTGTGAATCATCACGTCCATTAGAAACTCAGCATGAATTACTGTAATATAATGACGTTGATCAAGTGTCATTATTTTATACTAACCCATGCATCAGTTCCCAACACCACTTCAAAAACATTCATATTCAAATTTTTCAGAATTTAGAAACTAACACAGTTTCTTTTATGTTGCAGATATTACGGAGAGATAAATGATACTTGATAAGAATAGTTGTGAAAATATCTCCAAAGATATGGAGAATATTTAAAATGGAAGATACGAAGATATCTTATAATATTTAAGATATGATGATGAAGAATATCTGTCTGTGAAGGTTTAGAATAAGAAGTAAGGTGTTTGCTAGCGAGTTCAGCAGGCACTGAATCATTTGGATCCTTTGAAGGCAGATTCAGTCTCTGTGATTTGTCCACGGCTTCCTTCATACTTTGCTCAATCCGTTTTTCAGTACCAAATCCTTTCTTTTTCTGAGCTTTACCAACTCACTATCTTTTATCATCAAACTTTTGACCGTTTAAACCATCTATCATTTTTATGTTTCCTCTGCATTTAATGCTATAATATCTGAATCTCTGGTTATCAATCCGAGGTGGGTTCAGAAGAATCGTGTTTTTTAGATGATTAAACGCTGGTAGTAATATGGTGGAATATGAAAGGTTCCCCAGTAATAATGACGAAAGGGCAACGTATCTATCGGGGTTATAATAAGACTGGTCTGACTGAAAAATCGAAGTTGACTTGCTGGAGCTGTGACAAAATTAGCTACTTTGAAAAAAAATCGAAATGTTGTTTTTGCTAGAAGAATTCTACGCAGGTACATGTTAGATTATGACTTTGGTTTCGAGAGTTTTTCAGGTACAAAACTTCGGGTAACGTGTGGTTGGATCATCATCTCAATTGTTTATTATTTGAAGTGTCTTCTAGAATTTCGAAGGGTTTTAATTGCAGATTGTCATAGTCAATATCCAAATGATGAAATCGTCCTAAATCCCGAATGATTTTTCATATCCATCTTGTGTGTTATGATTAAAAGTGATGTTCTATCACAGTTTTGAAGTCAAAGTATAGCTTTGAAAAATGTAAAGATCTAAGAGTGATGATTTTGGTTGTATCTCGAGTTGAATTCTGAAATTCCCAAAATCAGTATATGTAATTAGATTCGAATGAGTATGGTTGTTTTGATTTCTATAGAAGAATGTATATTGGTTTAATTGATGATTATTGAATCAGAATTGAAGAATGTAACATATTAATTGTGATTTTATATATCTCTCGGGTATTACCTACCCGTTAAAAAAAATTCACAAATAACGTTTTGAACAAGAATTCTTATTACAATCTTTATGAAAATATATGTGGTTATATTTTCTTCAGATGTAGTACAGATTCCATGAGTTAATATCATACTAAGCTCATTTGATTTTCGGATTGAATTAGAAATGAATTTTCTCTAAAACATTAGAGATTACATAATCTTTGCGGAGTATTTCACTATGTAATCAATTCTTCAATATTTATATGTATTTCCTTAGTGAATCATGCTGATGCTCATAGAACTCTTGCTAACTTCGCAAGATACGAATATTGTTTTCCCGTAAATTTCGGGTATATCGAAGATGGAAGTGTATAATCAAACATGTTATTGAATGATACACTTGATTTATTATGAAGTTGAATTCATTGATTTGAAAGGGAGATTGTAATTAACGATGGTTAAGTTGTTAACGAAGGATGTGCATTATAGCATATTAATAATATGAATTAACCGGATAGTTAAGTTCCATACATAATAGCTTAGTACAGAAAGATGTATTATGGTTTCAGATTTCATATACATTGAATATATATAAATCCTCCGGAAAAAAATGAGTTAATACTTCATAGCTCGTTGATACAATATACTCGTTGTTGATTCGTAATGATTTCCACAGTGATTTCTTGAACTGGCGGAGCTTGTGATGTTAGAGATGCTGACGATTCTAACGATATTGACAGCACTGACTGTGCTGGTGAGGCTAAGGGTACTGCTGATGCTATTAGTAAAACAAGTCTAGCTTGTAAGCCGCGCACCATTCTTGTCAGGGTTTCGATTCTTTCCTCTATCATCTCTGTTCACTCATCTGGTTTATGGTTAAGGTTGAGATAAATAATCTCTTAAGGTTTTAGAGATTACATAATCACCGCAGGATGTTTCTCCGATGAAGTTATGAATCAATACTTCATCGTTTGTTGTTGTTGGTACTCCTTGGTATCTTTGGTGCGTGTGACGTTGATATCCGATATACAGATTGGGATATTGAGGCGTGTGATACGGATGTGATTGTTGATGGTGGTAATGATCCTGTTGATGTTAGTAATGGTGGTTGCTGCTGATGCCGGTGATGCTGCTGGTGCTTTTAGTATTGAGGCTTGCGATGTAGATGTTACTGGTGGTACTGGTTACGCTGCTGGTGCTGCTGATGGTGTTTGTAAACTTCGCACCGTATTCTCCAAAGCCACTACCCGAGCGCGAAGCTCGTTGACTTCTTCTATTAAGCCGGGATGATCCGTAGTTCGGACGAGCGGATAAATATAATCTAGAATTTGGTGTAGTATATAATCGTGACGAGATACTCTGGAGATGAGAGAGAAAATATGTGATGACCCGAAAATTTTTGACTTATTTAAACCAATTCTCTATACGATTTATTATTTTAACACGCTAAACAAAGTCTGTTAGATTGAGTCTCAAAATTTTAGAACTGTTTCATATATACAATTACCTTTGATTACTCTCGACGATTCATGAACAGTTATATGTATGTATATATATATGTACAAGTAAAAACGACTTTCCTACAGTAAAACCCTATTTGCTACAGTAAAACACTATTTGCTACAGTGAAACCGTATTTTGCTACAGTGCTACAGTGAAAACGAGTTTGCTACAGCGATTTGCTACATTAAACACTATTTGCTACAGTAAACACTATTTGCTACAGTAAACACAATTTTCCACAGTAAACACTATTTGCTACAGTAAAACACTATTTGATGTCGACGAACTAGCAAACAAAAACAGAAAAGGCGGCCATGCGATCGCATGGCAAAAACACTGAAAACTCATGCGATCGCATGAGCTACAGTAAATCGAAAAGTAATATAAATATGCCAGTTTTCTCGACGATGTATCACACATCATTTATCTCTTCTGTAATTAAATTTATAATTATAATTATAATTTTAATTTTAAGTTTAATAATAATAAAGTATATTCGAGGGTATTTTTAATTCGGGTTTCAAACCGCTTTAAGCTAAGGAAATATTTGGTATTGTTCGGGGTATTGTTCTTGAATCCAAGGCCAACTATACAGTCGTCTACCATCATTACATCTACGCAATTTGCCTACAATATTGAGTCTCAATATTGAACCGTGAGTTTCATAAGATCCCTTTTACTCTCTACATTTTTGGGCTGAGAATACATGCAAATGCTTTATTAACCGATATACAATATTTATATGTGTGAGTTTCATAAGATCCCTTTTACTCTCTACATTTTTGGGCTGAGAATACATGCAAATGCTTTATTAACCGATATACAATATTTATATGTGTGAGTTTCATAAGATCCCTTTTACTCTCTACATTTTTGGGCTGAGAATACATGCAAATGCTTTATTAACCGATATACAATATTTATATGTGTGAGTTTCATTTGCTCCCTTTTTAAATGCTTTTGCAATATATATTTTTGGGCTGAGAATACATGCACTTTATTTTAAACAATGGACACAAGTACATACTAAAATCTATACTGAGTTTGAACCGAAAATCCCTTAGCTTTGGTAACTAGTAACTGCCGGTTATAAGAATTGGTGGGCGCGAGTAGTAGTATATGGATCCATAGGGCTTGACATCCCCGTCCGAGCTAGAGCGCTAGCCTTTTAACGGACGTATGTTATTTGAGTTTAAGACACGTTGGTTTGCGTGTATTAAAACGAATGGGGTAATTATCACTATAACGTTAAGTTTAGTTACCAGGGTGCTCTGTTACGTAGAATCTATTGATAAACTTTTGATGAAATCTTGTGGTCTATCTTTATACATGTTTATGACTCGAGCAATTAAACCTATAACTCACCAACATTCGTGTTGACTTTTTAGCATGTTTTATTCTCAGGTCCTTAGAATGCTTCCGCTGTGATGTGCTTGTTGCCTGCATGGAGTCTCTCATGCTTTGTACAATGTTTATTGCATTCAAAATAAAACTGCGTTGTGTAATAAATAATTGGACTGTGATGTCAACCTGTAAATTAAAGACTTATGTATTTCGTGGTTTTGCTTATACCTAAGCACTTGCCCACATGTTTATAACTTTCTATGTTTAGAAAGTCACTTATTTTCATGAATGCAATATTTTATCAAAACGTATCATATAGAGGTCAAAACCTCACTGTGGAATCAATGATTAACGTGCCGCGTCAATAGCGATTTTGACGGGTCGTTACAGTTGGTATCCGAGCTTGAGGTCATAGGGAACCAGAAATTACATTAGTGTGTTTAACTGGTAATTGTTAGGATGCATTAGTGAGTCTGGACTATGACCATATTTGTTTTTACTGAATTTTGCTTATCATTTGGTCAAAAACATTATATGTGATATATTTATATGCTAACGTAATTGTTGTTTCAATTATGTGATAGATGACTTCTTCTAATCCTATCATTTTGTACGACTCGGAATCGGACACTGAATCTATTCTATCCACAACTGAAAAGGGCGTTCCAATACCTATTAAAGAAGAAATTGTGTTAGCCGGGGAATCTCAACTTCCGGTAAACCCAGAGGAGGTTCCAGCTCCACCCAGCTTTAGTTTTCCGGAGCCACAGTATCATTGGCATGGACCCATGATCCCTGGAGTAAACGAGGATCGTCCATTTCTAAACAAATATGGACATTGGTCCAGATATACCGCCGACGGGCGGGTTGTGCCGATTACGCCTGGCAGATTTCGGTTCATGACCACCGGTACATATTCTTGCAGTTCGTCATCATATTCTCCTACACATGACTCAGACAGTTCGTCATCAGACGAGATCAGTAAGGAGGAGGATTTCGCTAATGAAATAAAAGAGATCACTAAGGAGAAATTCCAACTTGCTATAGATAATAAAAACAACCACAATAATAAAATGTCCTTAATTATTAAAAAAGAACAGGACCATTCGATCCGTAACCACCCTTATTGTATTAAACCCACTGAGGCAACGGGTACCTCAAAACCCCAACTAAAAATAAAATACACTACCAGAATGTCTGTCGGACCATGTGCACACAAACAATTGGCAGAGAGAACCAAATGGGAAGAAGTTTCTGATAGTTCTGAATAAACGACCTCGCAACCATAAATCTTCCATGCGCTATTTTATTGCTTATGTGTGCTACTCTATCTTGTTATGTAAAATAAGCATATGTAAAATATCAGTATTGTATGGTATTGTATTATTTTGGTTTATTAATAATAAATGCATGGAATGATTATTTGTATTATTACTACTTCTTATTATTATTACATAATAATGTAGTAACTCGCTATAATTTTTCATAGTGGAATATTATTAGGATATTAGTAGTTAATTCCTTGTACTAGCTATTATGTATGAACTTAACGGGTAGGTAATACCCTAGAAATAATTATAAAACGCTAATAAGAAGAAAAGGCTTTTATAATAATCGGTTCATATTATTAATATGCTACGATTAACTATTGACAACTCATTTTACCTATAATATTCTATATGATTAAATTATATCTGTTGTGTTTATTGAAGAAACATGTCTCAAATGTCGGATGCTGAGTTTGAGCAACTAGTCGAGAAACGTGTGAATGAAAGAATTGCTGCAGCCGAGGCAGCAAAAGCAACAGCCGAAGCAGCAGCCAAAGCAGCAGCCGTAAACACAAACTCACGAAACGGATGCTCATACAAAACTTTTCAAGGATGCAAACCACAGACGTTTAGTGGAACCGAGGGACCAGTCGGTCTAACCCGATGGTTTGAAAAGATGGAGTCCGTTTTCAAAATCAGTAATTGTGCGAACGGAGACAAGTCAAAGTATGCTTCGTGCACGTTGCAAGATGGTGCACTTACTTGGTGGAACAATTATGCTAAAGCAGAAGGAATAGATACGGCATATGATATCTCTTGGGAAGAACTGAAAAATATGCTAATCGAGGAGTACTGTCCTCGAAACGAGATCAGAAAAATGGAATCTGAGTTACGTAATCTGAAGGTTATCGGCACGAATCTCAATAACTATGAAAAGCGTTTCATGGAACTAGCCTTGTTGTGTCCCGAATTGGTGCCAAACGAGAAACGAAAGATAGAAATGTATATTGACGGTTTATCGATCGATATCAAAGGAAATGTTACATCGTCCAAACCAAATACGATGCAGGAAGCCATGACAATGGCACACCAACTCATGGACCAGATCACAGAGAGTTCGATTAAGGCACCAATTACCGAAGTCAAGACAACTGAAGGAAAGAGGAAATGGGAAGACTATAAGGGCAAAAGTACTCACCTGAAGAAACAAGAAACTTTTAAAGGTAAACAAGATGGGGCAACTGCAAGTCCAAACTATAAGGGACCCCATCCGTTCTGCAAAAGATGTTACACACATTATGCAGGTTATTGTCAAGTGGTCTGTGATAAGTGCAACAAGAAAGGACATGTGGCGAAAGATTGTTATGCCACCGTTTCTGAAGTAAAGACAAAACTGACCGATGTCAAGAAATGTTTTGGATGCGGGAAGTCTGGTCACTTTATAAATCAATGCCCTGATAAGGAGAAGAACAAAGAACCCGCACGTGGGAGGGCATTTAATGTTAGTGCCAGTAAAGCACGTGAGGATCCTAATCTTGTCACGGGTACGTTTACCGTTAATATTCAACTAGCTTCTATTATGTTTGATACGGGTGCTGATAGAAGTTATATGTGTAAAGACTTTAGTTTTAAACTAAAATGTGCATCATTACCTCTAGACGATAAATATACTATTGAATTAGCTAATGGTAAACTGATAAAAGCCGATAAAATTTGCCATGGTTGCGAAATGAATCTCGCTGGTGAAACTTTCAAAATTGATTTGATACCCGTAGAATTAGGAAGTTTTGATGTAATCGTTGGCATGGACTGGATGTCCAAAACAAGAGCGGAAGTTGTTTGTGCTGAGAAAGCAATCCGCATCCCTCGTAAGGATGAAACGTCATTAATGATTTATGGGGAGAAGAACAACTCAAAACTGAACTTTATCAGCTGTATGAAGGCCCAGAAACTTATAAGAAAAGGTTGTTATGCTATTCTGGCACACGTAAAGAAGATCGATACTGAAGAAAGAAGCATTGATGACATACCGGTTGTAAGAGAATATCCCGGAGTATTTCCAGAAGAATTACCGGGGCTACCTCCACACAGATGTGTAGAATTCCAGATTGATCTCATACCAGGAGCTGCACCTGTAGCCCGATCTCCATATAGACTTGCACCTTCAGAAATGCAAGAATTACAAGACCAGTTGCAAGAATTATCGGACCGTGGATTTATTCGTCCTAGTTTTTCACCTTGGGGTGCTCCTATTCTGTTCGTCAAGAAGAAGGATGGATCTATGAGAATGTGCATAGATTACCGAGAATTAAACAAATTAACGATCAAATATCGGTACCCATTACTGAGGATTGATGATTTGTTTGATCAATTGCAAGGATCAAGTGTTTATTCCAAGATTGATCTACGCTCCGGATATCATCAGCTGAGAGTGAAGGAAGAAGATGTTCCTAAAACCGCGTTCAGAACCCGTTACGGTCACTATGAATTTCTAGTCATGCCTTTTGGATTGACTAATGCTCCAGCAGTATTCATGGATCTAATGAATCGCATCTGTAGACCGTATTTAGACAAATTTGTCATTGTTTTTATCGACGACATATTGATTTACTCGAAGAACAAGGAAGAACATGAGCAACACTTAAGACTGGTACTAGAGATACTCAAGAAAGAAGAATTGTACGCAAAATTTTCGAAGTGTGATTTCTGGTTACAAGAAGTACAATTTTTGGGCCATGTTGTCAGTAAACATGGAATTAAAGTTGACCCCGCCAAGATCGAAGCCATTAGTAAATGGGAAACACCGAAGACTCCAACACAAATCCGCCAATTCTTAGGTCTTGCTGGTTACTACCGAAGATTCATTCAAGATTTCTCTAGAATCGCCAAACCCTTAACTTCATTGACTCAAAAGGGAAAGAAGTATGATTGGTCCACGGAACAGGAATCCTCATTCTAGTTGTTAAAGAAGAAGTTAACGTCTGCACCCATTTTGTTATTACCAGAAGGAAATGATGATTTCGTGATCTATTGTGACGCTTCACGCCAAGGTTTAGGATGTGTATTAATGCAACGCACAAAAGTTATCGCATATGCCTCACGACAACTAAAAATTCATGAAAAGAACTATACGACGCACGATTTGGAACTTGGAGCAGTAGTTTTTGCACTCAAAATATGGAGACACTATCTATATGGCACCAAGTGTACAGTGTACACCGACCATAAGAGTCTTCAGCATATTTTTGATCAAAAACAACTCAATATGAGGCAACGTCGCTGGGTAGAGTTGTTAAACGATTACGATTGTGAAATCCGTTACCACCCCGGAAAAGCTAATGTTGTAGCTGATGCCCTAAGTCGAAAAGAAAGAGTAAAACCTCTTAGGGTCCGAGCTTTGAATATTACAATTCGTACCGATCTCACAAAGCAAATTCAAGCAGCACAGTTAGAAGCTTTAAAAGAAGAAAATGAAAAAGGCGAAATGAGCAGAGGGTTAGAAAAACAGCTTGAGGTAAAAGCCGATGGAACCCTGTATTTTGCTGATAGGATATGGGTACCAAAACATGGCAATCTAAGGCAACTAGTACTAGATGAAGCACACAAAACGAGGTACTCAATTCACCCAGGAAACGGGAAAATGTACCACGATCTCAAGAAGTTTTATTGGTGGCCTAATATGAAGACAGAAATTGCTACTTATGTAAGCAAATGTTTGACGTGTGCAAAGGTTAAAGCTGAGCACCAAAAGCCGTCAGGAATACTGCAACAACCAGAAATTCCGCAGTGGAAATGGGAAAGAATAACCATGGATTTCATTACGAAATTGCCAAGGACTGCAAGTAGTCATGATACTATTTGGGTGATAGTTGATCGTCTAACTAAATCAGCTCACTTTCTACCAATAAAGGAGACAGACAGTATGGAGAAATTAGCACGCCTATATTTGAAGGAAGTAGTTTCCAGGCATGGTGTACCCATCTCCATCATATCTAATCGCGACACCCGATTCACATCACGTTTTTGGCAATCATTACAAAAAGCATTGGGAACTCGATTAGATATGAGCACCGCTTATCACCCACAGACAGATGGTCAAAGTGAAAGAACAATACAAACATTGGAAGACATGTTACGGGCATGCGTAATTGACTTTGGAACCAGTTGGGATCGACACTTACCGTTGGCAGAATTTTCATACAATAACAGCTATCATACAAGCATCAACGCAGCGCCATTTGAAGCACTTTACGGTAGAAAGTGCAGATCTCCTATCTGTTGGAGTGAAGTAGGAGAAAGACAACTTACTGGACCAGAAATTATTCATGAAACCACCGAAAAGATCATTCAAATACAACAGCGATTGAAAACGGCCATGAGTCGCCAAAAGAGTTATGCTGATGTAAGAAGAAAACTGCTAGAATTTCAAGTGGGCGATAAAGTCATGTTGAAAGTGTCACCCTGGAAAGGCGTTGTACGATTCGGTAAACGAGGAAAGCTAAGTCCTAGGTACGTAGGACCCTTTGAAATCACCGAAAGAATTGGAACAGTTGCTTATCGATTAAAGCTACCGCAAGAACTTAGTAGTGTTCACAACACATTTCACGTGTCAAATTTGAAGAAATGTTTAGCTGAAGAGGATGTCGTAATTCCTCTTGACAAAATACGAATCAATGATAAACTCCATTTTATCGAAGAACCTATTGAAATCATGGACCGTGAGGTTAAACAATTAAAACAAAGTAAAATACCGATAGTTAGGGTTCGTTGGAACGCAAGACGAGGACCCGAGTTTACTTGGGAACGTGAAGATCAGATGAAGCAAAAGTATCCACATTTGTTCACTGATATCGCTCATGAAACAGGTACTACTCAAAATTTCGGGACGAAATTTTCTTTAAGGGGGAGGTACTGTGATGACCCGAAAATTTTTGACTTATTTAAACCAATTCTCTATACGATTTATTATTTTAACACGCTAAACAAAGTCTGTTAGATTGAGTCTCAAAATTTTAGAACTGTTTCATATATACAATTACCTTTGATTACTCTCGACGATTCATGAACAGTTATATGTATGTATATATATATGTACAAGTAAAAACGACTTTCCTACAGTAAAACCCTATTTGCTACAGTAAAACACTATTTGCTACAGTGAAACCGTATTTTGCTACAATGCTACAGTGAAAACGAGTTTTTTACAGTGATTTGCTACAGTAAACACTATTTGCTACAGTAAACACTATTTGCTACAGTAACACTATTTGCTACAGTAAAACACTATTTGATGTCGACGAACTAGCAAACAAAAATAGAAAAGGCGGCCATGCGATCGCATGGCAAAAACACTGAAAACTCATGCGATCGCATGAGCTACAGTAAATCGAAAAGTAATATAAATATGCCAGTTTTCTCGACGATGTATCACACATCATTTATCTCTTCTGTAATTAAATTTATAATTATAATTATAATTATAATTTTAAGTTTAATAATAATAAAGTATATTCGAGGGTATTTTTAATTCGGGTTTCAAACCGCTTTAAGCTAAGGAAATATTTGGTATTGTTCGGGGTATTGTTCTTGAATCCAAGGCCAACTATACAGTCGTCTACCATCATTACATCTACGCAATTTGCCTACAATATTGAGTCTCAATATTGAACCGTGAGTTTCATAAGATCCCTTTTACTCTCTACATTTTTGGGCTGAGAATACATGCAAATGCTTTATTAACCGATATACAATATTTATATGTGTGAGTTTCATAAGATCCCTTTTACTCTCTACATTTTTGGGCTGAGAATACATGCAAATGCTTTATTAACCGATATACAATATTTATATGTGTGAGTTTCATAAGATCCCTTTTACTCTCTACATTTTTGGGCTGAGAATACATGCAAATGCTTTATTAACCGATATACAATATTTATATGTGTGAGTTTCATTTGCTCCCTTTTTAAATGCTTTTGCAATATATATTTTTGGGCTGAGAATACATGCACTTTATTTTAAACAATGGACACAAGTACATACTAAAATCTATACTGAGTTTGAACCGAAAATCCCTTAGCTTTGGTAACTAGTAACTGCCGGTTATAAGAATTGGTGGGCGCGAGTAGTAGTATATGGATCCATAGGGCTTGACATCCCCGTCCGAGCTAGAGCGCTAGCCTTTTAACGGACGTATGTTATTTGAGTTTAAGACACGTTGGTTTGCGTGTATTAAAACGAATGGGGTAATTATCACTATAGCGTTAAGTTTAGTTACCAGGGTGCTCTGTTACGTAGAATCTATTGATAAACTTTTGATGAAATCTTGTGGTCTATCTTTATACATGTTTATGACTCGAGCAATTAAACCTATAACTCACCAACATTCGTGTTGACTTTTTAGCATGTTTTATTCTCAGGTCCTTAGAATGCTTCCGCTGTGATGTGCTTGTTGCCTGCATGGAGTCTCTCATGCTTTGTACAACGTTTATTGCATTCAAAATAAAACTGCATTGTGTAATAAATAATTGGACTGTGATGTCAACCTGTAAATTAAAGACTTATGTATTTCGGGGTTTTGCTTATACCTAAGCACTTGCCCACATGTTTATAACTTTCTATGTTTAGAAAGTCACTTATTTTCATGAATGCAATATTTTATCAAAACGTATCATATAGAGGTCAAAACCTCACTGTGGAATCAATGATTAACGTGCCGCGTCAATAGCGATTTTGACGGGTCGTTACAAAATAGTTTCTCTAATAGGTTCACCGGTAAGTGCTTCAGGTTCATCGCCAAGAGGGCAATTTGGTGGATGGAAGGGATCACCTTCTTCTTGTCTCCAATGGTTAAGGAGATTACGAACCCATCCCCATTTCATCCAGAATAGATGATGGCTGATTGGTTGATCCATTCCGGTCACACTGTTGTCAGAGCTCGAATGAAACTCCATATCGGAATAGCTATCGTAATCTGATGAATTCGAACTGGTTGAGGGATCCATCTCGTATGATCAAAGGAATGAATTTTTGATATAAATAGATTATAGAAGTTAGGTTTGGTATTCTTCAATACATAGTTTACATATGTATATATATTACCAAAATCCCATAAATTACGGAGGAATCTTTGAAAAATGTCATTCAAAGTTCACAGTAACAGATATGCCAGGATAAAATTTCGTCTATACACTATTATGCAATAAATGCAAGAAAACGCGTTTAGACTAAAGAATAATAAGCAGATGGTTTCTTAGGATAGTAGTAAATGATTTCCGACTAAAAATGATAAGCAAAACTTTTGACATGCAAACACGGTCGAAGTCCAGACTTACTAATGTATCCTAACGACTTATCAGTTAGACACACTAATGCAGACCTGGTTCGCTAAGACCACCGCTCTGATACCAACTGTAGAGACCCGTCCTAATCCATCCGGAAGAAGTCCATATCGATTACAAATGATTCACAACAGTTGATTTCATCGCGAGATAATTGACCTCTATTTTATAAATTTTACAAACATTGCATTCGTTTTTAAAAGACAAACTTTCGTTACATCGACAGTTGACAGGCATGTAAAGCATTTCATAATATATCCAAATATAATTGACTTAATAATAATCTTGATGAACTCAACGACTCGAATGCAACATCTTTTGAAATATGTCATGAATGACTCCAAGTAATATCTCTAATATGAGCAAATGCACAGCGGAAGATTTCTTTCGTACCTGAGAATAAACATGCTTTAAAGTGTCAACCAAAAGGTTGGTGAGTTCATTAGTTTATCATAAAGAATCATTTCGTAATTTTAATAGACCACAAGATTTCATACTTCCATTTCTCATAATCATACGTCCCATGCATAGAGACAAAAATATCATTCTTTTGGATTGAACACCTGGTAACCGACATTCACAATATGCATATAAGAATATCCCCATCATTCCGGGATCCTCCTTCGGACATGATATTAATTTCGAAGTACTAAAGCATCCGATACTTTGGATGGGGCTTGTTGGGCCCGATAGATCTATCTTTAGGATTCGCGTCAATTAGGGTGTCTGTTCCCTAATTCTTAGATTACCAGACTTAATAAAAAGGGGCATATTCGATTTCGATAATTCAACCATATAATGTAGTTTCGATTACTTGTGTCTATTTCGTAAAACATTTATAAAAGCAGCGCATGTATTCTCAGTCCCAAAAATATATTGCAAAAATATTTAAAAAGGGAATAATGAAACTCACCATACTGTATTTTGTAGTAAAAATACATATAACATCATTGAACAAGTGTAGGGTTGGCCTCGGATTCACGAACCTATATTAATTATATATATTTATATGACGGTCAATATTTGTCTAACAATTTAGGCCAAGTCATAGTGTACCACAATCCTAATGCTCGAGTCTGACTCAACAGTATAGTAACATGTTATATTACCCATGCTCAGTTAAAATTCTAGTAAAAAGTGACGTGTGAAACAACGTAACACAAATGGTTTCATAATCATAAAATAGTATTTTAGTATTTAGAGAAAGTCAACACAAAAAAAATTAACTGAACAGTTAACGGGAAAAGTCAAAGTTCAAGGTCAAAAGTCAAAGGTTAAAGTAAAAACGAGGTCGCAAGCAAAAATACAATAACTTATACAAAAATGATTTTTCGGTCAAACATGACTAAACGGCCACTTCAGCGATTTTTAGAAAAATTATCGGAACTCCGATTGATAAACGGCCAAAGATAAAAGTTACACATTACCAAAAAGATTAAGCATAAATTTTACAGAAGTAAACTAAACCTAGACAACTCGTAGTTGCCAACGCGGTTTCGGCGTTTCAAAGTTAATTTTCCAGCTTTAATAAATTTACAAAAGTGACCGAGTAGCCTACTTTGGAGATTTTTAGAAAATTCCTCGAAACTCGGATTGACAAACGGTCAAAGCCTTCAAATTCTAGTTACCACAAAGATATAACATGATTTTTGGCAAAAGTAAACATACATCAGGCCGACCATGACAACTGATACAAAACTGACATTTTTAATAAAAAGTTTCAGCTCTTTTCAGAATTTTAAAATGTGACCAAACAGTCAACTTTGACGATTTTTAGAAAAATCGTCGAGACTCAAATTGACAAACGGTCAGAGTCGTTTGCTAGACCTTACAGCAAAGAATTCAGTGGTATTTTTTTCGTAAATCTGAAACAACGCAGATCAGCGAGAATTTCAGTTCTCTTTTCGACATTTTTTCAAAATTTGCAAAACTTCTTTTGTTCATAACTTGACAACCGTTCAACGAAACGAGACGTGCTTTATATGAAAATTCATCTACTCGACGAGTAGAATCCAAATAACCACTTTTTATAACCCAGAAAATTAGTTCACTAATTATCATTAGCAATCTTAATTACGAAATTAATTGTTTAATTCATAACTTTCTAATCGTTCATCGAATCTATTCGATATCTAAATGAAAAGTTCTTAATTTTTCGCTAGCTTTCCAACGACATGCATATCTTATATCTTATCTCATCCCTAGTATAACAACCTTTAAGATTCAACGTAGCCTATCTAAGGGCAATATCAAAAGTACAAGCATGCATAATCCTAAATACTCGAGCACTAGTCAAGGATACACTATTAATAAATAAAAGTTAAGTTATGAGTGCTCACGTATCAATATTGAGATTCAATATTGCAGGAAAGGTACGTAAACGCAACGGAGATGATAAACACTAGTTTGACCTCACGAGCATACCCATGAACCATACCCATCACCTCCATAGCTATAACCCATAATTTCCTTAGTTTTAACCAGCTTGAAACCCGATATAAAACACCCGTGTAACTTGTTATTGTATACTAACATTTGTGTTTTGAAAGTAAACAAAAATATCTTGGAGTATAGCTTAAGATGCATGAGCGTAAGAATGGCAAAACATATCGATTAAATAGAGAATTTCATTTCCTGATCTCTAGTTCAAATTATATTAATATAATATATATATATATATATATATATATATATATATATATATATATATATATATATATATATATATATATATATATATATAATAAAAAAAACAACGTGTAAAAGAGATCACATCAAAAAGTTGTCTAATATGATCCGTGATTTTGCTCTAGTATTATTTAATATAATTTAAATTTTTTTTTTTAATCTAAATATAATAATGATAGTAATATAAACGAAAACGTGTAAACTTGTTGTCACATAATGATCTGTGATTTTTGTTTGTAAAGAAGACTTATGTAGTCTTTTTATTTATTAATATTATATATAAATATATATTTAATTCATATGATTAATTATATATTATATTATATTCACGTTCATGGTAAAAATATAATTTTTACAAAAATGACACGGTCGTGGTCTCACGACTCATGTACCACTTTCGATTTTTCGGGTGCACTTTCGTACATTTAGAAAACTAGCCTTTTACGTTACGTGACGTGTACCTTTTACAAAAATTAGACTTACTCAACAATAAATTACCTTTATAAAAATATAACTTATAAAATTGAGCGTTGTGGTCATTTCCTTCTATAAATTAAAGTCTCGTTGTTGGTCAAAATATTTTATTTTAAATTAAACATTTTGTGACACGTACCTTTATTAATAACTAGACTTAAATTAATTAAAAACTAACCCACTCAAAGTGTAACTTAACTTTTGAGTGTTTTGGTCATTTACTTTTATAATTCATATCCTCGTTAGTTATCGAAGTATATTTAATAACATTAACTTAAATCAAAACGTCTTTTGACTAAATTAAAATATATTTATAATATATAGGTTTGAAATACTTTAATAAAATATTTAGATTTTAATTATATTTCAAAGTATATTTGAAGATTGTTTAATATATTATATCCTATAACGTTTATACTTTAAAAAAAATATAATTTCCTTATGCGTCAACGTTTAGTTTGTTTTCCTTAAAATTTCTAAATAATATAACTATATTCCCAAAGTTTCACTTTTACTCTAAATAATAGGAAGGTTAACTAGTTAACGTTTATATAGAAAGTCGAACAGAAAACTCCACTAACATTTGGCTAGTTCCCGTTAATTGACACATTTGTCTTCACTTATAACTCACTTTACCATTTTCCGAATACGGTTAATAATAAGGGTTACCTAATTCAAAGTGGACCTCATAACATATACTCTTAATCATAATTCAATGTATCCGATAATTCAATCATTTGATATTATCTTTTAATCTCGTCGATAAACTTACATCGAACAAATACGTTCATGTAAAGTATTATTCATTCAATACCTTGATAGCATTTCCAAATTCATAAAATAGATCTCATATCTTATATTCATAATAACTAATCCGTTCAATGTTTCATTAATATAACTCAATTTAAAATCAGACATATTTATATGTATATATATATTTATTTACACATAATTGTTCGTGAATCATTTGGCATGGTCAAAGGATATTTGATTACATAAATATAGTTTCAAAACTTTCGAGACTCAACATTACAGATTTTTTTTTTTTGCTTATCGTGTCGGATATATATAAAGATTAAAGTTTAAATTTGATCGGAAATTTCCGGGTCATCACACTTCGACCGTGTTTTCTTTAAAAATGATTGCTTAACACTTTTGTTGGAAACTATATATTATTAACATGTAAATATTATGTGATATATTAACCTCTTAATGTGTTTGATATTGTGTGATAGATGTCTACCACTAGTACAAATCCCATCGACTCACCTAATAATAATAATGAAGAGTCGAATATATTTTGGGAAGATTCACAAATTCCTGAAGAAGAACCGGAAGAGGAGGAACCGGAAGAGGAGGAACCGGAAGAAGAGGAACCGGAAGAGGAGGAACCGGAAGAGGAAGAACCGGAAGAAGAAGAGGTTCCGGAGGAAGAAATATTGATACCTACAGTAAATCGGTTAAATAAAAGAAAATCCTCAACCAACGGACCAAAGTCAATAATGGTCAATGGTGTTTCCGCTGAGGAAGCAAACTATTGCTAAGATTACCAATTTTCCGATGAATCGGATCCCGATGAGGATTCCGATGATGTTATAGAAATTAACTCGACCTAATTTAATAAAGCAAAAGAAAATAATAAGGAAAAAGGTATAAAAATAGAGAAAACTGATTCCAACCCCGATGAACTTTATATGTATCGTCAACATCCGTATTTTCTAAATTATAACAATAACCCGGGAACCTCTAAACCACCAGGTTTTTCTAAACCATTGTGGAAAATGACGGCTCGTATTAGAGGAAAACCATATATCCCTAGAAAATTAGGAAAACGAACCAAGTCCGAAGAAGAAGAAACCAGTGATTCAGATTAGAGGGTTATAATCATGTTGTGTATTATATGTATTGTAGTGTGCTGGTACTTTTATGTTCTATGTAAAAATTGCTTGTATTGTTTGTTAATTATCTTTTACGAATCTAATCCTTGTCTATTTTAAAGTATAAAAACACAAAATGGACGTTAAGGGTAGACAACCGAATATTTTAGAAGACCTACCAGAGGATATGATTGATGAAATCTTTTTCTAGAGTCGGTCAGAATTCATCAGCACAATTAGTTATGGCGAAATTAACTTGTCAAACATTTGAAAGACTTTCCAGAAATACCTTAGTTTATAAAAGGCTTTCCTTTGATAGGTGGGGTATATCACATTGGGGAGACCGTAAGTTACGCCGTGTTTTCTTTAAAGCGTTAAATGCGGGGAACGCAAATGCAATTTTACGCTATGGGTTAAGAACCTATTTTGACTTAACATATCCCAACATAGGATTTCGTGAGTTAGAAAGAGCTTCTAACATGCAACATAAAGAAGCATGTTATGCTTACGGGTTAGTGATGTTCGCTTCTTACCAAAATGAGAAAAAGAACATCGGATTACAACTTTTAAATAAAACCTTCCCACAAGTGACGGATTCAGTAGTTGGGGTGAGAAACAAGGTTTTTAGATTATTACGGGGCTGTTGGACATTACGAAACCCTCGTCTTTTTATGACATTACAACATGCTGCCTAGCCAGTGGTCATAACGATTACTTTCCACAAGACCAAGGATGGGAAGTCGTCTTAGTAAAACCAGAATGCATGACTTGTTTCTGGACTTATGAATTACGTGTCTTTATTTTTTTTGCTGAACGACTTACATATTAACTAGAATTGCCTTTATAGCTGCCGAGTAGCAAAGTTATTATGTGCTATATTTCATCCTATATGTATAATAGCGGTATTATAAGTTTGTAAAATATTGTATAAAATTTGAACGTGAAATATTATTATAATCAGTTTTTTCATATAGAATTGTAGTAGTTGAATTATATATTAGCTACTAAGTATGAACTTAACGGGTAGGTACTACCCGAATTAAAACTATAAAATGCTAATATGAAGAAAAAGCTTTTATAAATAAGTTCATACTATGCTACGAAATACTATTGACTACTCTTAAAATTCTATATGATTAACTTAATTATTTTGGGCTATTTTTGAAGGAAATGGCACCGACGACTCGTCAGAATTTGAACATGAGCGAAGAAGACTTTCGTGTTTTCCTTGCAGCAAACATAGCCGCAGTACAGGCTGCGATGCAAAATAACAATAACTCTGGATCTAGCACTGGAACTAATTTCACAAGAAATGGTGTAGGATGCTCCTACAAAGAATTCACTCCCTGCAAATCTTTGGAATTTGATGGAACCGATGGACCAATTGGATTGAAACGGTGGACCGAGAAGGTCGAATCGGTGTTTGCCATAAGTAAGTGTACTGAAGAGGACAAAGTTAAGTACTCTACGCATACGTTCACAGGTACTGCGTTAACGTGGTGGAACACCTATCTTGAACAGGTAGGACAAAATGCTGCTTACGCACTACCGTGGTCGGCATTCAAGTAATTGATGAACGAGCAGTACCGTCCTAGAAACGAAGTCAATAAGCTCAAGGTAGAGCTTAGAGAGTTACGAACACAAGGGTTCAACATTACCACATATGAACGACGATTCATAGAGTTGTGCCTATTGTGTCCGGGAACATTCGAAGATGAAAAAGAGAAGATCGACGCGTTTATAAAAGGGTTACCAGTAAAGATTCAAGAAGATGTGAGTTCACACGAGCCCGCTTCCATACAAAAGGCAAGTCGAATGGCTCATAAACTCATAAATCAGATTTAGGGAAGAATTAAGGAGCAGGCGGCCGAAGAAGCCAACACGAAACAACTCAAGAGGAAGTGGGAGGAAAACGGTGACAAGAATCACCAGTACAACAACAATAACAATTACAACCACAATCGCAATAACTATCCCAACAACCGCAACAACAATCACAATAATAACCGTAATCCTAACAATAACTACAACAAACGTCCCAACAACAACAACAACTACAACAACTGTTTCAACAACAATAACAATCCCAACAACAACCTCAATAACAACAATGGCAACAAAAACCAAAATCAGCCATGTCATAGGTGTGAAGAAAATCACCCGGGGTTTTACACGACATTTTGCAATAGGTGTAAAAGAAATGGTCATAGCGCGACAAAGTGTGAGGTTTACGGACCAAGGTTTTACAGAACTAAAGGAACAAATAATGTCGGAACAAGTAATGCCGGAACGAATAGTGTCGGAGCAAGTAATACCAACAATGTTTGATATAAATGTGGAAAACCAGGCCACATTATTAGAAATTGCTCGAATTAAGGGAATACTAATGGGCAGGGCCGCGAAAGAGTTTTCAATATTAATGCGGCAGAAGCACAGGAAGACCCAGAGCTTGTTACGGGTACGTTTCTTATTGACGATAAATCTGCTTATGTTTTATTTGATTCGGGTGCGGATAAAATCTATATGAGTAGAGATTTTTGTGCTAAATTAAGTTTCCCATTGATGCCTTTGGATAGTAAATTTTTACTCGAATTAGCAAACGGTAAATTAATTTTAGCAGATAATATATGTCGGGATAGAGAAATTAAACTGGGGGATGAAACATTTAAAATTGATTTTATACCAGTCGAGTTAGGGAGTTTTGATGTAATAATTGGCATGAACTGGTTGAAAAAGGTGAGAGCAGAGGTCGTTTGTTACAAAAATGCGATTCGCATTGTGCGTGAAAAAGGAAAACCTTTAATGGTGTACGGAGAAAAGAATAACGCGAAATTAAATCTTATTAGTAGTATGAAGGCGCAAAAACTAATAAGAAAAGGTTATTACGTCATTCTAGCACACATCGAGGAAGTTAAACCTGAATAAAAGAACATCAGTGATGTTCCCGTCGCAAAAGAATTTCCCGATGTATTTTCGAAAGAATTACCGGGATTACCCCCACATCGATCCGTTGAATTTCAAATAGACCTTGTACCAGGAGCTGCACCAATAGCCCGTGCTCCATACAGACTCGCACCCAGTGAAATGAAAGAATTACAAAGTCAGTTACAGGAACTTTTAGAGAGTGGTTTCATTCGACCAAGAACATCACCGTGGGGAGCTCCTGTTTTGTTTGTCAAGAAGAAGGATGGTACATTTAGGTTGTGTATCGACTACCGAGAGTTGAACAAACTTACCATCAAGAACTGCTACCCACTACTGAGAATCGACGACTTATTTGATCAACTACAAGGCTCGTCGGTTTATTCGAAGATTGATTTACGTTCTGGGTATCATCAAATGCGGGTGTAGGAGGATGATATTCCAAAGACTGCATTTAGGACGCGTTACGATCATTACGAGTTTATGGTTATGCCGTTTGGGTTGACTAACGCACCAGCTGTGTTCATGGACCTCACGAACCGAGTGTGTGGACCATACCTTGACAAGTTTGTCATTGTTTTCATCGATGACATACTTATTTACTCATAGAATGACCAAGAGCACGAAGAACATTTGAGAAAAGTGCTAGAGTTGTTAAGGAAAGAAAAACTATACGCTAAGTTTTCAAAGTGTGCATTTTGGTTGGAAGAAGTTCAATTCCTCGGTCATATAGTGAACAAAGAAGGTATTCAGGTGGATCCAGCAAAGATTGAAATCGTTGAAAAGTGGGAAACTCCGAAAACTCCGAAACATATACGCCAATTTTTAGGACTAGCTGGTTACTACAGAAGATTCATCCAAGATTTTTCCAAAATAGCAAAACTCTTGACTGCATTAACGCATAAAGGGAAGAAATTTGAATGGAAAGATGAACAAGAGAAAGCGTTTCAATTGTTGAAGAAAAAGTTAACTACGGCACCTATATTGTCATTACCTGAAGGGAATGATGATTTTGTGATATATTGTGACGCCTCAAAGCAAGGTCTCGGTTGTGTATTAATGCAACGAACGAAAGTAATTGCTTATGCGTCTAGACAATTGAAGATTCACGAGCAGAATTATACGACGCATGATTTGAAATTAGGCGAGGTTGTTTTTGCATTAAATATTTGGAGGCACTACTTATATGGGGTCAAAAGTATTATATATACCGACCACAAAAGTCTTAAATACATATTTAATCAGAAACAACTGAACATGAGGCTGCGCAGGTGGATTGAATTATTGAATGATTACGACTTTGAGATTCGTTACCACCCAGGGAAGGCAAATGTGGTAGCCGACACCTTGAGCAGAAAGGACAGAGAACCCATTCGAGTAAAAGCTATGAATATAATGATTCACACTAACCTTACTACTCAAATAAAGGAGGCGCAACAAGGAGTTTTCAAAGAGGGAAATTTAAAGGATGAAATACCTAAAGGATTAGAGAAGCATCTTAATATTCGGGAAGACGGAACCCGGTATAGGGCTGAAAGGATTTGGGTACCAAAATTTGGAGATATGAGAGAAATGGTACTTAGAGAAGCTCATAAAACCAGATACTCAATACATCCTGGAACAGGGAAGATGTACAAAGATCTGAAGAAACATTTTTGGTGGCCGGGTATGAAAGCCGATGTTGCTAAATACGTAGGAGAATGTTTGACGTGTTCTAAGGTCAAAGCAGAGCATCAGAAACCATCAGGTCTACTTCAACAACCCGAAATCCCAGAATGGAAATGGGAAAACATTACCATGGATTTCATCACTAAATTGCCAAGGACTGCAAGTGGTTTTGATACTATTTGGGTAATAGTTGATCGTCTCACCAAATTAGCACACTTCCTGCCAATAAGAGAAGATGACAAGATGGAGAAGTTAGCACGAATTTATTTGAAGGAGGTCGTCTCCAGACATGGAATACCAATCTCTATTATCTCTGATAGGGATGGCAAATTTATTTCAAGATTCTGGCAGACATTACAGCAACCATTAGGAACTCGTCTAGACATGAGTACTGCCTATCATCCGCAAACTGATGGGCAGAGCGAAAGGACGATACAAATGCTTGAATACATGCTACGAGCATGTGTTATTGATTTCGAAAACAGTTGGGATCGACACCTTTCATTAGCAGAATTTTCCGACAACAACAGCTACCATTCAAGCATTAAGATGGCGCTGTTTGAAGCACTTTATGGTAGAAAGTGCAGGTCTCCGATTTGTTGGAGTGAAGTGGGGGATAGACAGATTACGGGTCCGGAGATAATACAAGAAACTACCAAGAAGATCATCCAAATTCAACAACGGTTGAAAACCGCCCAAAGTCGACAAAAGAGCTACGCTGACATTAAAAGAAAAGATATAGAATTTGAAATTGGAGAGATGATCATGCTTAAAGTTGCACCTTGGAAAGGCGTTGTTCGATTTGGTAAACAAGGGAAATTAAATCCAAGGTATATTGGACCATTCAAGATTATTGATCGTGTCGGACCAGTAGCTTACCGACTTGAGTTACCTCAACAACTCGCGGCTGTACATAACACTTTCCACATCTTGAATTTGAAGAAATGTTTTGCTAAAGAAGATCTCACTATTCTATTAGACGAAATCCAAATCAACGAAAAACTTCAATTCATCGAAGAACCCGTCAAAATAATGGATCGTGAGGTTAAAAGACTTAAGTAAAACAAGATTCCAATTGTTAAGGTTCGATGGAATGCTCGTAGAGGACCCGAGTTCACCTGGGAATGAGAAGATCAGATAAAGAAGAAATACCCGCACTTATTTCCAGAAGATACGTCAACACCTCCAACTGCCTAAAATTTCGGGACGAAATTTATTTAACGGGTAGGTACTGTAGTGACCCGAACTTTTCCATGTTTATATATATTAAATGAAATTTTTATTTACACGATTAAGTGTTTCCAACATGTTAATCAATCAAACTTGTTAAGACTTGATTAAGTGAAATAGGTTTCATATAGACAATTGACCACCCAAGTTGACCGGTGATTCACGAACGTTAAAACTTGTAAAAACTATATGATGACATATATATGGATATATATATATATATAGTTAACATGATATTATGATAAGTAAGTATCTCATTAGGTATTTTAACAATGAGTTATATACATAAAAATGAGACTATTGAATTAAGAAACTCGAAAACGATATATATAACGATTATCATTATAACAACGCCTTACTAAATACATATGAATCATATTAAGATATTGATACACTATGTTTAATCATGATAAATGATAAGTAAACATGTCATTAAGTGTATTAACAATGAACTACATATGTAACAACATTTAACTGTATATATATCATACTAAGATATATTAATATATCATAATATCATGATAATTTAATAATTTAACATCTCTTTAGATATAATAAACAATGGGTTAACAACATTTAACAAGATCGTTAACCTAAAGGTTTCAAAACAACACTTACATATAACAACTAACGATGACTTAACGACTCAGTTACAATGTATATACATGTAGTGTTTTAATATGTATTCATACACTTTTGAAAGACTTCAAGACACTTATCAAAGTACTTCTACTTAACAAAAATGCTTACAATTACATCCTCATTCATTTTCATCAACAATTCTACTCGTATGCACTCGTATTTGTACTCGTACAATACACAGCTTCTAAATATATTTACTATTGGTATATACACTCCAATGATCAGCTCTTAGCAGCCCATGTGAGTCACCTAACCATGTGGGAACCATCATTTAACATCTAGAATTAAATATCTCACAAAATAACAAACTAATGGAGCCTATATGATTGATCAAAATTCACGTGAATGTTGGTGTACACAAACACTTTCATTTTGTAACTTACATGCATCAAACTACTCTCTATCAAGTGTTCTTACATTGTTCTAAGTGTTCTTCATCATCTTCATCAAAATCTAGCTTAATCTAGTTCATAAATCCATACATAAACCAAGTTATAAAACAACTACTCAAGAACACACCAACAACACTTTCAAGTTTGCTAGCTTAATTCCAATCTTGCAAATCCACTTTGAGTGATCATCCAACCTCAAGAAATCTTTCTTATTTACAGTAATATATCTTTCTAATACAAGGTAATACTCATATTCAAACTTTGATTCAATTTCTATAACTTTAACAATCTTATTTCGAGTGGAAATCTTACTTGAACTTGTTTTCGTGTCGTGATTCTACTTCAAGAACTTTCAAGCCATCCAAGGATCCTTTGAAGCTAGATCTATTTTTCTCATTTCTAGTAGGTTTATCCACAAAACCTTAGGTAGTAATGATGTTTATAACATCATTCGATTCATATATATAAAACTACCTTATTCGAAGGTTTAAACTTGTAATCACTATAACATAGTTTAGTTAATTCTAAACTTGTTTGCAAACAAAAGTTAATCCTTCTAACTTGACTTTTAAAATCAACTAAACGCATGTTCTATATCTATATGATATGCTAACTTAATGATTTAAAACCTGAAAACACGAAAAACACCAAAAAAACGGATATACGCCGTCGTAGTAACACCGCGGGCTGTTTTGGGTTAGTTAATTAAAAACTATGATAAAATTTTATTTAAAAGTTGTTATTCTGGGAAAATGATTTTTCTTATGAACATGAAACTATATCCAAAAATTATGGTTAAACTCAAAGTGGAAGTATCTTTTCCAAAATGGTCATCTAGACGACGTTCTTTCGACTGAAATGACTAACTTTACAAAAACAACTTGTAACCTGTATTTCGTACTATAAACTTATACTTTTTCTATTTAGATTCATAAACTTAAGTTCAATATGAAACCATAGCAACTTGAATCACTCAAAACGGATTTAAAACGAAGAAGTTATGGGTAAAACAAGATTGGATAATTTTGCTTGTTGTAGCTACGTGAAAATTGGTAACAAATCTATATTAATCATATCCTAGCTAACTTATATTGTATTATACATGTATTCTAATATATTATGTAATCTTGGGATACCATAGACACGTATGCAAATATTTTGACATATCATATCGACCCATGTATATATATTATTTGGAACAATCATAGACACTCTATATGCAGTAATGTTTGAGTCAGCTATACAAGGTTGAGCTTGATTCCAAAAATATATATACTTTGAGTTGTGATCTAGCCTGAGACGTGTATACACTGGGTCGTGGATTGATTCCAGATAATATATATCGATTTATTTCTAACTGTGGACAACTAGTTGTAGGTTACTAACGAGGACAGCTAACTTAATAAACTTAAAACAGTAAAACGTTTTAAAAATGTTGTAAATATATTTTGAACATACTTTGATATATATGTACATATTTGTTATAGGTTCGTGAATCGACCAGTGGCCAAGTCTTACTTTCCGACGAAGTAAAAATCTGTGAAAGTGAGTTATAGTCCCAATTTTAAAATCTAATATTTTTGGGATGAGAATACATGCAGTTTTATAAATGTTTTACGAAATAGACACAAGTAATTGAAACTACATTATATGGGTGAATGATCTAAGCCGAATATGCCCCTTTTGCTTTGTAGCCTAAGAATTAGTAAACCGATCTACTAATTGATGCGAATCCTAAAGATAGATCTATTGGGCCTGACGAACCCCATCCAAAGTACCGGATGCTTTAGTACTTCGAATTTATTTTTATCACGTCCGAAGGATTTCTCGGAATGATAGGGGATATTCTTATATGCATCTTGTTAATGTCGGTTACCAGGTGTTCACCATATGAATGATTTTTATCTCTATGTATGGGATGTATATTGAAATATGAAATCTTATGGTCTATTATTACGATTTGATAAATATATAGGTTAAACCTATAACGCACCAACATTTTTGTTGACGTTTAAAGCATGTTTATTCTTAGGTGATTATTAAGAGCTTCCGCTGTTGCATGCTAAAATATGAACAAGATTTGGTGTCAGCATGCTTGTATAATATTGTTTAAAACTGCATTTGAAATTTACTTTGTTGTAACATATTAATATTGTAAACCAATATGTATTGGTAGTGTGTAAGTGTGATATTTTTATATTATCATTTTTGGATAATCTAGGTGGTGTCTTTTTAACCTTGTCGATAAAATAAAGGTTATGGTTTGTTTTAAAAACGAATGCAGTCTTTGAAAAACGTCTCATATAGATGTCAAAACCTCGCAACGAAATCAATTAATATGGAACGTTTATAATCAATATGAACGGGACATATCACTGAACGAGATCCATTATATACACATATAAACTACACGTGCAAAAATATATATATATATAAAATAAAGTCTACCTCAAATTTGTTGTGTTGCATCTCGTGAGGCTATAAAGAGAAATTTAAAACTTCCGTGATCTTTTTATTTATTTATTTATTAATTATATTTATGAGTTTTATCACGGACTAGTTTATCGTGCTCTGTTACCAATAATAAATGGTAAAAAAAATCTTATAAAATTTTATATTTTGGGATAAGGTTAAAATATTTATACCTGTCATGACAGCTAAGGAGCAAGTTGTAAAAAAAAATGGTTCTAGATACTTTTAAAATATTATATACATATGAATGTGCTATGTTGGGTGAAAACAATAGAGGTATATATCTCTTATTTGGCAACGAGTGAAAACAAAATGGAAAAAAATTTGATTAGTCTCCATGCTTTTATCCACCCTCCACGTGAGGTATAGTAAGACAAAAAAAAAATTCTCGTGATATTATGTAGAGCAAGATACTAGAAATGTCAAGTCACTTTAATCGTCACACGTGAACAATTAACTTTAGCCATATAGGTCCCTTTTGTTAAATGTGAATATATATATATATATATATATATATATATATATATATATATATATATATATATATATATATATATATATATATAATAGACATGGGTCATCCATCTATTTTAAAACCATTTTCAGGAACCGCTAATTGATGACACATGCGTATGAAAGAACAAACAAAAATTTGAAACAGTGGCAATGTTTTTTCTTTTTGGTTTCTATCCCACGTGAAAGACACAAAGAAGCATTCCATGACTTTTGTTAGAATTTATGTGTTGACATTATTTAAAGTTGCTAAAAGCATTCAATTATTATTTATACTACAGATCTCCATGAGAATATTACAAAGAAAATTACACCTAATTCTTGAAATTGACATACTTGAAATAGTAATCAATTTGGATCATTATCTTAGCTTTTTAACCCTATGTGACTCAAAAGTCCAATTTGTAAATGTTTGTCACGTGGATATGATTTTGATTGATATCATACAACTTAACATGGTTCTTGTTTGAGTGCAAAGGATTCATCTTCTTTTGTTTTCATAGTATGCCAACATTTTACTCTCGTGTCACGGACTGGTATTTTATGCTCTATTATTAATAAAGACGGGTAAAAGGATATATATATATATATATATATATATATATATATATATATATATATATATATATATATATATATATATATATATATATATATATATATATATATATATATATATATATATATATATATGTATATATATTATAGTTTGATATATAATTCATTGTTATAATTGAAAACGAATATTGTTATTATTTACTATATTAGAAAAATATTTTAATAAATTCATTATATCGTAACTTATATTATTTTGAAAATAAATTCATATAATATTTCATTAATCGTTTTCAAGTTATATATATATATATATATATATATATATATATATATATATATATATATATATATATATATATATATGTATATATATATATGTATATATATATATATATATATATATATATATATATATATATATATATGTATATTCATAAATATGTTTTATTAAAAAAACGTTGTTCGTGAACCGTCGGGAATGATCAAAAAGTACTTGAACGTGTAAACTAGTTCAAAAGGTTTTTAAGACTCAACATAATAGGTTCGCTTATCGTGTCGAAAACATTTTATCCTGTAATTAATTTATTAATGCCATTTTTCTCGGTCATCACACCTCAGAACAAGATGATTACGAAGCGTTTGATTGGGAGCAGCAACATTTTATAGCATCTTCTCGTCTACAATTTTGGACATGCCTTTATAGCATCTTCTCCACGCGAATGATCAGATTTTGAACCTGCAATTAATAATAAAAGCTCATTCAATTCCCCTAAGGTCCTGCCTATTGGCGGTGTTGTCAGCAGGATGATTTACTGAATTAATCCTCTTACTTATCATAGTATCCTTTTCTGTCTCCAGACAATATAGCCTCGAGAACAATTTGATGAGATTATCGCTCCCGACCCAATGCTCGTTCCAAAAAGATGTTGAGGTGCCATCGCCAATTGATTTGATGAATGAAGACTTGAAGTTAACTTGTAATTCTTCAATGTAATTTCCTTCAAAAATAATATTGTCCCAAATACTCGAAGTTGTGGAATAACATAAGTTGCGCCCCAACTCCAAGCCACCATTCGCACCATGAATACTACGAGTTATTTTTACCCAAAATGAGTCGGTTTCGGTTTTAAACCTCCACCACCATTTTCCCAAAAGATATAAGTTTTTCCCTTTTAGTGAACCCAAATTTAGCCCCCCACATTCATATGAAGTCATCACATCCTCCCATTTAACCCAAGAAATATTTTTACCCGATTTCGTCCCGCCCCAAAAAAAAGAACGTCTAATACTCTCAACTAATTTAAGAACACACGAGGGAGCACGGAAGAGCGTGAAAAAGTACAATGGAAGACTATTTAAGACTGATTTAATGAGGTCTAATCTTCCTCCAAATGACATCATTCGCATTCTCCAATCCGAAAGTCTACATTTGATTTTTTCAATGACCGGTTCCCAAGACTTCAACTTCGACATTTTTGCTCCAATTGGTAAACCAAGGTAGGTGAATGGAAAATTACCTACTCGGCACCCGAGCATGCTAGCCGCTTGAGATGCATCTTCCACACTAATACCAATACTAAATAAACAACTTTTGTGGAAATTTACTTTCAACCCCGACGCCAACTCAAAGCATGTGAGAAGATTACGAATGTTGTGAATATTTTCCCGGCTCCAATCCCCTATGAAGATGGTGTCATCGGCATATTGAAGATGAGACACTAAGACTTTGTCATTCCCGATTTCAACACCTTTAAATAACCCTTTTTCGGTAGCCGCTTTTTCAAGTATATTTAATCCTTCGGCCGCAAGAATAAATAGAAAAGGTGATAATGGATCTCCTTGTCTTATTCCACGACTTAACGAAAATTCGTTTGTGGGGGACCCATTAACAAGAATAGAAATAGATGCGGAACTTAAACATGCTATGATCCACTTGCGCCATTTAGTACCAAAACCCATACATTTCATTACTTCTAGAATAAAGTTCCAATTTAGGCAGTCAAAGGCTTTCTCGAAGTCCACTTTAAATAATACACCTTTTTGTTTTTTTGCTTTGAGATAATCAAAACTTTCATTCATAATTAGAGCACCATCTAAAATGAACCAGCCTTTTAAGAATACACTTTGTTCCGGGCCTACAAGAGAAGGAATTACCTTACGAAGTCGATTAGAGAGAATCTTGGCAATTATTTTGTAATAACTACCAATCAAGCTAATAGGACGGAAATCACCAAGTCCCATAGGGTCGTCCTTTTTAGGAACCAAAGTGACAAAAGAAGAGTTACAACCACGTGAGAATTCCGAATTGACCCAAAACCAATTAATAGCCTCAACAAGTTCACCTTTTATAACCTCCAAAAATC
This sequence comes from Rutidosis leptorrhynchoides, assembly GCF_046630445.1. Taxonomy (NCBI): domain Eukaryota; kingdom Viridiplantae; phylum Streptophyta; class Magnoliopsida; order Asterales; family Asteraceae; genus Rutidosis; species Rutidosis leptorrhynchoides. The sequence continues at coordinate 28,726,823 of NC_092336.1, forward strand.
TTTTGAAGAAACCCATGTTAAAACCATCGGGTCCTGGAGCTTTCGTACTACCACAATCACGAATAGCACTATGAATTTCTTCTTCATCAAAAGGTACCTCAAGGGTTGTCGCTTCATGTGAAGATAATGATGGATAACTTAGGTCTTCAAGGCTTGGTCTCGAAGTATTAGATTCTTCAAAGATACTTTTAAAGTGATTCACAGCGTATTCTTTAATATCTTTCGGAGAATCATTCCAAACACCATTGATGTTTAACCCACGAATGTTGCATTTATTATTTTTTCTACGAATAATCGAGTGAAAGAACTTTGTGTTTTCATCCCCTTCAAGAATCCAACGAACTCTAGACTTTTGTTTTAGCATTTTTGTTTTTATTTTTTCTTTCCCAATCCATTTTTTCCGACAATCTTTCCACTCTTAAAACCCATTATCATCAAGTTGCCCCAATTCAGCCTGCAATTCCATGTTAATAGCCGAATTTTCTAGAAGCTCGATTTCACCCTCTAGTTGATTATATTTATTGTTACTCCATACTCTCAATGCCTCTTTTACTTTTTTAATTTGTTATGAAAAATACAATCCTTTCTTGTATTAATAGGAACCAATTCATGCCACGCATCTTTAATAACTTGATCAATATCCTCTTCATCTAGCCATGCATCAAAAATCTTGAAAGGTTTCGGCCCAAAATTACGTACTTCATCTCTCAAAATAATTGGACAATGATCCGAATGATTCCTATCGAGCGCAATAGCCGTGAGATCCTTCCAAAGTGTCGTAAACTTATCCGTAACCAAGAAACAATCAAGCTTGCTAAATTTTAGCCCATCTTCACTAACTAGAGTAAAATTCCTACCACCTAGGGGAATTTCCAATAACCCATTTTTGGTGATAAAGTCATTGAACCTTCTAGCTCTCGACTCAATGAATTCACAATTAAGTTGCTCACTTTGCTCCCGTACTTCATTAAAGTCCCCACATAGTAACCAAGCCTCATTACTACCTTCGAGTAGACTAGATAGAGATTCCCACAGTTTCAACTTGCTTTGATCATCATGAGGACCATAGACGTTAAGAATGTTGAGACTTTCTCCAGAATCTTTCCAAATACCTTTAACTCCAATGACACAATTGAATTGGATAATACTTTCGACAACAAATACGTTTGTATCCCAGATTAAAATTTGACCACCCGATTTACCCACCATTTCTTTTTGGATGAAATTGCAATTGCTTGAACCCCATAGTCCCGAGACCCATCTAAAATCAACACAATGGACAAAAAAAGTTGGTTTTTCTTTAATAATTAATCTTCTTACCCACCCTAACCTATCGTCGTTACCCCTGAGCGTAAAACTTCTGATATTGAAGGAAATTGTCTTCACTAAAAACAGTTAATTCGAAAATAACAAAAAAGCTTACTGAGAAACAGCTTTCGCCTTCCATTTCAGCCCCAGTTTCTTCCCATATTCACGTATAATCGAGAACTCGTTATTGCTTGCGTCAATACTACTTGATGTACCATTCATAGAAACTGATTTCGCATGTCCATTCCTTCTAGCACATGATGTACCGGCGGAACAAATTGGTTGCTCATTGACTTTAACCTTCCGCGCCGTTTTTTTATATTCATCATGCGGGATGAAGATTTCCATTTGCGAATGGAGGACCAACAACAATCCTTTCGGTTATTCTCCATCTTTTTTGTTGTTTTAACAGTAGCATTAGCTTGAACTGCACTCTTCTTCTTTTTAATTGGACCCTTTTCCCCTAATTTAATTTTCACATTTTGTATATCAGATGGATCAATAGAGTTATGCATCGACATATTCACATTTTGAGGCCCACTTCTATTTGGCTAATTATGTTTGTTATTAGTTCCATCTTCGTTGGGTGAAGCATTCTGGGAATTTGGTCTTATAGGCTCAGAACCAACAGATTGATCAGAATGAGCATTTTGGCATGGGACATTATTTTTTTGGCCCAAAGTCTTATTTGTGGCAATTGGTTTTTGGGCCATAACTGGACTTTGTATCTTTGGATTAGGATAAAGTGATCTATCACCTTCACACGTACCTTTCACATAGGATTCTTTGGAATTTAAAGAGTTACTTGTGGACCTATCATTAGAAAAGGTAGGTTGAGTGCTGATTTTTGAATTCGAGATATTCTCTTTTTTCTCAGCATGCCCAACATAATCATTCTCAATTATTTCGTTGTAGAGATTTCGAATGCCAAGGGACCTAAACTCTTCATCTTCTAGATCTTCATTGCACCGATTTCGTTCATCAACCGGAGTTCCAGCGGGATCAATCCCATCGAAGATAGGATTATTGATGTTTTTGAATTTGTAATCATTATTAGATTCATAGGATGTTCGGTTATCATCATCATCATCATCAGAGTTATCATACGTATCATCAACATAATCTTTATTCTCATCAATATTTTTTTTCGATTCTTCATGTGACGCAGATCTATTTGTTTCAATGTTTATACATCTTGTTTCGTCTTCCTTGACTTGCACATTGATGTCTTGATTGTCTACATGTATTTTGACATGGCCATGTATGTGACTAGAATCACGATTAGGAATTAAAACATTACCAATAATTAGGTTTTGGACGTCATCATCAATATTGCAATTTTGCATCTCTAGAACATCACCCCAAGTTTCTCCAATCCTTTTAAAACTGACTTCATTCCAGCACGTCACCGGCACTCCCATCACAGTAACCCACGCTAATCTTCTAACCTGTTTATGGAAGGACTGAAGAATATTGACCTTGTTACACCACAAAAAAAGAGCATGTTCTTTGTTGTTTAGCACATTTTTAGCTTCAAACGATGAAATGAAAACAAGTAGAACATCTAACCCCCTATGTACTTAATATCACAATTAATTAATCCATCCGCCTTGCAAAGAACTTCGAATTGTGGTATAATTTTCCAGTCCTTAACCGTTACAATAATACTATGATTGAACAAGTGTTTGTTGCAATCTGTATCCCTAATCACAACACTTCTAACCGAGATCTTTGATTCAGCAGGTGACTTATTACCTGCATCCTTCTTTTGAGCATGTAAGATTGACAATTTATCTCTCAAATCTCTTTCGGTTAACTTATCACTGAGGTCACCAACAACCTCGTTGTAGTTCCGGTCATCTCTGTATGCATCGCTATGGATCCTGTCACGAGTGTTTGTAACAGGTTTTGCATTGATATTGTTCCTACCGTCATTCCTGTCATGACCCGGAAATTTCGATCAAATTTAAACTCTGATAACTCCGACAAGATAAGCAAATTGATGTGTTGCATTAAAATATTTTTTTTCATACATTTAATTAACCATTGGACTTTACCCTATGATTCACGAACAACCTATAATTTAAAACTCGAACCCGTCATGATTTATATATGATTTTACTTTCTTAAATGAAAATGTTTTATGATATAATAATTTCTATTATTATAACCTCTTAATAAAATGATTTTGATTATAATTAGTTCTAGAAAACTAAATTTTATAATATTTATATATGAAATGATAAAAAATTTACTATTAAACGATGCTATTTCAAATTAAAAATTTTACGTATTAAGTCGTTTTATTTTTATGATATAATTTTTGTAATTTTTTTAAGAAACGAAGTTAAATTAAAAATGTACAATTTGTAAAGCACAACGTACAATAATGTGTAGCTTAAATAGTTGAATTTAAATTAATTTATTTACTATTCATTGAATAGTAAATGAAACGAAATTAATTCATTTATTATTCACATGAAAACCACATGATTGAAATTATTATTTATAAGTTACATAAAATACCCATGAAGTATTTTAAAAATACGATTTTTTTAAAAATTTACGATTCATATTAGATTCTAAATTTATTATTATATTATTATATTTTATTTCAATATTATTATATTTATTATATTATTATATTTAAATTAATATTATATTATATATCTTTGTCCAGTCAAAAACTAGAAAAACACATATTACGCTTATAAACTTTATAAACGAACCTTTTTAGAACTAATTTTATAAAGCTTAAGATCAAAACAGATATATATATATATATATATATATATATATATATATATATATATATATATATATATATATATATATATATATATACAAATATAAAAGTGGAATTTTTATCCATATTTTTACCGGTCAATTATTAGCAACAGAGTACAAAATACCGGTCCGTAAAAACTGTCGGTAGAATGAGACAAAGGCGGCTACTTTTTAAATTCACACGTTTTCAAATTTTAATTTTTTTATTATTATATTAAATTATTGATTATTATTATATTATTACATTTTATTTCAAAATTATTATATTATTATTTTATTAATATATATATATATATATATATATATATATATATATATATATATATATATATATATATATATATGAATGATCGACACCAATAATTTCACACAACTTCAGTTTCTCGTTCAATTCATTTTCACATAGAAATAGATATTTACTCCGTATCATATTCATCATCACAATTTTATTATTATTATTATTATTATTATTATTATTATTATTATTATTATTATTATTATTATTATTATTAAGATTAATATTATTATTAATCTTATTATTATCATTAGTAGTATTATATTATTATTATTATTATTAGTATACACATAAAATACTATGACGGGGTTATGTTCAAGTGATTTCAAACGGGTTTTCAAATGGGTTATAGCTAAGGAGGTTATGGGTAATGTTCGGGGGTATTGTTCGTGAATCAAAGGCCAACCTTGCATTTATCATTTCCATTACGTCTACATACTTTTCCTACATTATCGAACCACAATATTGATACGTGAGTTTTCATAGCTCCCTTTTTAAATGCTTTTGCATTATATATTTTTGGGCTGAGAATACATGCATATTTTATAACTGTTTTACGAAATAGGCACAAGTACTAAAACTAATTCTACGTGGGTTTAAACCAGAAATATCCCCTTAGCTTGGTAACTATAACTACTGGTGTATGCCTGGTAGGCGCGAATCCTAAAGATAGATCTATTAGGCCTGACAAACCCCATCCTGACTATGGGATGCTTTAGTACTTCGAGGTTTATATAACACACCTGATTCAGTGTACCTTCCGAGGGTAAAACATGAACATTAAGGCTTGTTACCGGGTGCCTACAACTTATAGAATGCTTTTTATACACTTGCGAGTGTATGGTTATTTATGAAACTGAAATCTTGTGGTCTATTACTATTACGGAAATGATTGATTATGATAAACTATGAACTCACCAACCTTTTTGGTTAACACTTTGAAGCATGTTTATTCTCAGGTATATAGAAGCTTTCGCTGTTTAACTGCTATGTGCATGAAGTTTTACATGGCATATTTTTCAAGGAAACTTTGCATTCAAACATTAATATGTATTATATTTTGGCTGTTTAGTCAACTGATGTATTATTATGAACTATCATTTATTGGGATTGTCTATATGTAGAAATCACCACAAGTTAAAAACATTTATATACATGCTTTAAAAATGTATACAGATTTTAAAACTTTCTTATATAGAAAGCGCGTCTTTTGAAATGAATGCAATGTTTGTAAAACGTATCATATAGAGGGCAAACCTCGCAATGGGACCGATGAATGATGTGCCGCGTCAATAGGGATTTTGGCGGGCCATCATAGTTGGCATCAGAGCGTTGGTCTTAGCGAACCAGAATTTGCATTAGTGTGTCTAACCAGTAGTTGTTAGGATGCATTAGTGAGTCTGGACTTTGACCGTATCTGCATATTATAAATTTTTCTTATCATTTCTTGTCGAAAATTACCTGCTTATCGTTCTTAAGTCTAGACGCGTTTTCCTGCATTTATTGCATAAATAGTGTATAGAAAATTACTATCTTAGCATATCTGTTACTGTGAACTTTGCCTGACATCTTCTAAAGATTCCTTCGTAATTTATGGGATTTTGATATTATATATACATATGTAAATTATGTATTGAATAATACCAAATCTAAGTCCTATAATCTATTTCATACCAAAAATTCTTTCCCTGATTATACAAGATGGATCCCACATCTAGTTCAAATTCCTCGGATTCCGAAAGCTATTCCGATATGGAATTCGACCAGAGCTCCGAAAGCAGCGTAACCGGAATGGATCAACCAATTAGCCATCATCTATTCTGGATGAATTGAGGATGGGTTCATAATCTACTTAACCATTGGAGACAAGAAGAAGGTGATCCCTTCCATCCACCACATTCACCTCTTGGCGAAGAACCTGAAGCACTTACCGGCGAACCTGTTCGAAACACCCTTTTCTCTCTCATTTTCAGAGTATCTCGTCACGATTATCTACTATCCCAAATTCTGAATCTTATTCATCCGCTCGTCCGAACCGACAATCATCCCGGTGTAATAGAAGAAGTCAATGAGCTTCGTGCTCACGTGATGACTTTGGAGAATATGGTGCAAGGATTACAAGTACCATCAACAACACCAGTACTGCTAACAACATCCACATCGGAAGCCTCAATACCACAAACACCAGCAGAATCACCGACATTAACAATACCATCATCAACATCAATAGTATCATTACCACCACCAACAACCACATCCGCATCCCACATCTCAATATCACATCTAAAATCTGTACTTCGAGCATCAACATCATACGCACCATAGGTACCAAGGAGTACCAACAACAACAAACGATGAAGTATCGATTCATCACTTCATTGAAGCAATATTCTGCAGAGAATATGTAATTTCTAAAAAAATTTAGAGATTACTTATTCTAGTTCTAACCATAAACCAGAAGATTAGAAGGATAGAGATGATAGAGGAAACCCTGACAAGAATGTTGTGTGATCTACAAGCTAAACTGGTTATACAAGAGCCACCAGAAGTACCACCAGCATCACCATTAGTATCACCAACACCAGTAACACCTGTAGCACCACAAGCTCCACCAACTCCATAACCACAGACGATATCGACACCACAATCACCGAGGAGTATATTGGAATAACGAGTTATGAAGTATTAACTCATTATTTCCAAAGAATTTATATATTATATATATGAATTTTGAAAACCATAATATATTTTTTCGTTCTAAGCTATTAAGTATGAATTGAAAAAGGGTAGATACTACTCGGTTAATTCATATTACTAATATGCTATGATGCACATCCTTAGTTAACTACAATCTCTATTTCAAACTAATGAATTCCATTTCATAATAAACCAAGTGTATTATTCAGCTACATGTTTGATTTTACACTCCCATTTTCGATATACTCGAAACTTTCCAGAAAACATCATTCGTACTTTGCGGAATTCACAAGTATTTCATGAGCATCAACATCCTTCACCAAGGAATATCAATAAGAATAAAAAATGATGTATTAATAACATTAGTGAAATACTCAGCAAAGATTATGTAATCTCTAAAGTTTTAGGGATTATTCATTTCTAGTTCCAACCGTAAACCAAATGAGATTAATATAATATTAACTCATTAAATCCATATTACATCTGAAGAAAATATACATACATATATTTTCATAAAGACTGTAATAAAAATTCTTTTGTACAAAATATTACTTGTGAAATTTTATTTTAACGGGTAGGTAATACCCGAGAAATACTTAAGTTCACATTAATATATTACACTGATGTTTCGACAATCATTAATTATACTCTCTCCTTTCATAGCAATATACATCATTTCACAAAAATCAAGACAACCATTTTCCATGTCAATTCAATTACATATTCTGATTTTGACAAATCAAAATCCAAGTCAAGATTTAAGAATTGTCATCAATCTTAAATTCCTACATCCTTCGAAACCATACTTTGAATTCAAAATGTTATTCATAAAACCGAGGAGAATATTATTCGTATCTTTCATAATTCGCGATGATTTCACCTCCACCATCATATACTAACGGATACAACTTGCGTTCAAACACTCCAATTCAAAATTCTTGAAAGCACCTCAGATTGAAAATCAACGAATCGGACTCGTTATATATGAGAATGCGGATGAAGTAGCCAAAGCTGTTGATGGTCTTAATAGTCAAAAGTTGATAATAAAGAAAATTATGTTAGAAAAGAAATTTGGAACTAAAAAACTGATTGAGCAAACTATGAAGGAGGCTGTTGACAAATCACAAGGACTAAACTCATACCTAAAGAATTTAGATAATTCAGTTTCTGATGGAAATCTCAGAAGATATGCAATCTCTTTACGTATTCTAAATCCTTGGGGAAGAATTTTCTTCATCATCCTTTGATTTTAATTTTTTTTTTAAATTCTAAGATGTCATCGTATCTTCCATTATAAATATCCTCAATATTTCTGAAAAATACCTCCATAACTATTCTTGTCTGAAATTAATTATCTCTTCGCGTTATCTGTATTACATCATAACGGAAACTGTTTTAGTTTCAAAATTTTTGTAACATTCGAATTTAAGTTCATTGATATTATAGAGTAGTGTTGGAATGAAAGCATGAGGTAGTGTAATATAATGACGCCCGATCAACGTGATTATATTATAGTAAGTCATGCGGAAGTTCTAATGGCACATGATGAAGGTATTACTTGATCAACATTACCCTCACCATGTACCATGTTACGCGACTCTTTTATTTTACTTAACATCTGAACATACCAAGAATGTATTTTCTTGATAGTTCTATACTTTTCGTGATTCCAGGAGTTTGCTAATATAATCGTGCCATTATATTTTTCTTTCTACTTATAACACTAGTTATGCTCATTTGAAATCCTATCTATCATATTTCCGGAGAAATCTTTATCATTTCATTTGTATTTCTCAATAGTGAAAAATTTATTGAACTTGTGCTTATCATAAAACGAAACCCGACCCATTTAGGGTACTCGAAATACTCCATTCATCGATCATATCATTTTCTTTGATAATGATTATACTAACAATAGAATTCATTTAAAGAATTCAAGTTATATCATATTTCGTGATACGGAAATATCCTCGTTTTCGTTATCAACTTTCCTTAGCCAAATTTCGGGACGAAATTTCTTTTAACGGGTAGGTACTGTCATGACCCAAAAATTTTGGTCAAATTTAAACTCTGATAACTCCGACAAGATAAGCAAATTGATGTGTTGCTTTAAAATATTTTTTCATACATTTAATTAACCATTGGACTTCACCCTACGATTCACGAACAACCTATAATTTAAAACTCGAACCCGTCATGATTTATATATGATTTTACTTTCTTAAATGAAAACATTTTATGATATAATAATTTCTATTATTATAACATCTTAATAAAATGTTTTTAAAAATAACTAGTTCTAGAAAACTAAATTTTATAATATTTATATATGAAATGATAAAAAAATTTACTATTAAACGATGCTATTTCAAATTAAAAATTTTACGTATTAAGTCGTTTTATTTTTATGATATAATTTTTGTAATTTTTTTTAAGAAACGAAGTTAAATTAAAAATGTACAATTTGTAAAGCACAACGTACAATAACGTGTAGCTTAAATAGTTGAATTTAAATTAATTCATTTACTATTCATTGAATAGTAAATGAAACGAAATTAATTCATTTACTATTCACATAAAAACGACATGATTGAAATTATTAATTATAAGTCACATAAAATACCCCCGAAGTATTTTAAAAATACGACTTTTTAAAAATTTACAATTCATATTAGATTCTAAATTTATTATTATATTATTATATTTTATTTCAATATTATTATATTTATTATATTATTATATTTAAATTAATATTATATTATATATCTTTGTCCAGTCAAAAACTAGGAAAACACATATTACGCTTATAAACTTTATAAACAAACCTTTTTAGAACTAATTTTATAAAGCTTAAGACCAAAACAGATATATATATATATATATATATATATATATATATATATATATATATATATATATATATATATATATATATATATATATATATATATATATATATATATATATATATAAAGTGGAATTTTTATCCATATTTTTACCGGTCAATTATTAGCAACAGAGTACGAAATACCGGTCCGTGAAAACTGTCGGTAGAATGAGACAAAGGAGGCTACTTTTTAAATTCACACGTTTTCAAATTTTAATTTTTTTATTATTATATTGAATTATTGATTATTATTATATTATTATATTTTATTTCAAAATTATTATATTATTATTTTATTAATCTATATATATATATGAATGATCGACACCAATAATTTCACACAACTTCAGTTTCTCGTTCAATTCATTTTCACATAGAAATAGATATTTACTCCGTATCATATTCATCATCAAAATTTTATTATTATTATTATTATTATTATTATTATTATTATTATTATTATTATTATTATTATTATTATTATTATTATTAAGATTAATATTATTATTAATCTTATTATTATCATTAGTAGTATTATTATTATTAGTATACACATAAAATACTACGACGGGGTTATGTTCAAGTGATTTCAAACGGGTTTTCAAATGGGTTATAGCTAAGGAGGTTATGGGTAATGTTCGGGGGTATTGTTCGTGAATCAAAGGCCAACCTTGCATTTATCATTTTCGTTGCGTCTACATACTTTTCCTACAATATTGAACCACAATATTGATACGTGAGTTTTCATAGCTCCCTTTTTAAATGCTTTTGCATTATATATTTTTGGGCTGAGAATACATGCATATTTTATAACTGTTTTACGAAATAGGCACAAGTACTAAAACTAATTCTACGTGGGTTTAAACCAGAAATATCCCCTTAGCTTGGTAACTATAACTACTGGTGTATGACTGGTAGGCGCCAATCCTAAAGATAGATCTATTGGGCCTGACAAACCCCATCCTGACTATGGGATGCTTTAGTACTTCGAGGTTTATATAACACACCTGATTCGGTGTACTTTCAGAGGGTAGAACATGAACGTTAAGGCTTGTTACCGGGTGCCTACAACTTATAGAATGCTTTTTATACACTTGCGAGTGTATGGTTATTTATGAAACTGAAATCTTGTGGTCTATTACTATTACGGAAATGATTGATTATGATAAACTATGAACTCACCAACCTTTTTGGTTGACACTTTTAAGCATGTTTATTCTCAGGTATATAGAAGCTTCCGCTATTTAACTGCTATGTGCATGGAGTCTTACATGGCATATTTTTCAAGAAAACTTTGCATTCAAACATTAATATGTATTATATTTTGACTGTTTAGTCAACTGATGTATTATTATGAACTATCATTAATTGGGATTGTCTATATGTAGAAATCACCACAAGTCAAAAACATTTATATACATGCTTTAAAAATGTATACAGGTTTTAAAACTTTCTTATATAGAAAGCGCGTCTTTTAAAATGAATGCAATGTTCGTAAAACGTATCATATAGAGGGCAAACCTTGCAATGGGACCGACGAATGATGTGCTGCGTCAATAGGGATTTTGGCGGGCCATCACAATTGGCATGTCGTTTTGTTGCCTTAAAGATTCTTATCGGGTTCATATCAAACATTATTGTGTTTAATGATGATAAAAGCCGATCTGAATCCGTAACATTAGCGTATCTTGCAAAAGCAAATCGTTTACCATTTTTTAATCTTTTCCTAACCATGTAGTCATCACGAATATCACCAAAAGGTTTGAAGGTTTTCCATAAATCTATCACACTCCATTCATCCGGGAAATTGAAGAACATGAATGAAGTAAGGTGGATTCCGAATAACCCTGATAATCGATTATGAAGTCTTCTGTTGTACCCAATACGTGATCTAACCGTGTCCCCCCCCAAGTGTGTTCATATGTTTCTCACTCCTCTCATTATATTATGTTATATGTTTTCCTTTTTAATCATTTTGCATCTATAAGCTCCGGCTAATACAACTTACCAAACAATTATTAAAAGTAATAAGCTTCAACTCCAAGGTTAAAAAATAAGCTCCAGCTACAACTAGTTTCACCCAAACACATTCAAATTAAGGTTCAAAGATTTTATTGAATTATCCTATTAACGTAAATTTATAATCTAAATGGAACTATGGATCACATCATTTTCATCCAAAAATATATAACTATATCATTCATATATATGAAATGTCCCGTTCATATTGATTATAAACATTCCATATTAATTGATTTCGTCGCGAGGTTTTGACCTCTTTATGAGACGTTTTTCAAAGACTGCATTCATTTTTAAAACAACCATAACCTTTATTTTATCTATAAAGGTTTAAAAAACATTACGTAGATTATCAAATAATGATAATCTAAAATATACCGTTTACACACGACCATTACATAATGGTTTACAATAACAATATATTACATCAAAAATAAGTTTCTTGAATGCAGTTTTTACATAATATCATACAAGCATGGACTCCAAATCTTGTCCTTATTTTAGTATGCAACATCGGAAGCTCTTAATAATCACTTGAGAATAAACATGCTTAAAACGTCAACAAAGATGTTGGTGAGTTATAGGTTTAACCTATATATTATCAAATCATAATAATAGACCACAAGATTTCATATTTGAATATACATCCCATACATAGAGATAAAAATCATTCATATGGTGAACACCTGGTAACCGACATTAACAAGATGCATATAAGAATATCCCCTATCATTCCGGGAAATCCTTCAGACATGATAAAAATAACATCGAAGTACTAAAGCATCCGGTACTTTAGACGGGATTCGTTAAGCCCAATAGATCTATCTTTAGGATTCACGTCAATTAGTAGATCGGTTTACTAATTCTTAGGTTACCAAGCAAAAGGGGCATATTCGGCTTCGATCATTCACCCATATAATGTAGTTTCATTTACTTGTGTCTATTTCGTAAAACATTTATAAAACTGCATGTATATTCTCATCCCAAAATATTAGTTTTTAAAAGTGGGACTATAACTCACTTTCACATATTTTTACTTCGTCGGGAAGTAAGATTTGGCCACTGGTCAATTCACAAACCTATAACAAATATGTACATATATATCAAATTATGTTCAAAATATATTTACAACATTTTTAATACATTTTAATGTTTTAAGTTTATTAAGTCAGCTGTCCTCGTTAGTAACCTACAACTAGTTGTCCACAATTAGATGTACTGAAATAAATCGATATATATTATCTTGAATCAATCCACGACCCAGTATATACACGTCTCAGGCTAGATCACAACTCAAAGTATATATATTTTTGGAATCAACCTCAACCCTGTATAGCTAACTCCGACATTACTGTATATAGAGTGTCTATGGTTGTTCCAAATAATATATATACATGGGTCGATATGATATGTCAAAACATTTGTATACGTGTCTATGGTATCCCAAGATTACATAATATATTAGAATACATGTATAATACAATATAAGTTAGCTAGGATATGATTTGTATAGAATTGTTACAACATTCCCGTAGTTACAACAATCAAAAAAATATCCAATCTTGTTTTACCCATAACTTCTTCGTTTTAAATCCGTTTTGAGTGAATCAAATTGCTATGGTTTCATATTGAACTCTATTTTATGAATCTAAACAGAAAAAATATAGGTTTATAGTCGGAAATATAAGTTACAAGTCGTTTTTGTAAGAGGTAGTTATTTCAGTCGAAAGAACGATGTCTTGATGACCATTTTGAAAAACATACTTCCACTTTGAGTTTAACCATGATTTTTGGATATAGTTTCATGTTCATAAGAAAAATCATTTTTCCAGAAGAACAACTTTTAAATCAAAGTTTATCATAGTTTTTAATTATCAAACCCAAAACAGCCCGCGGTGTTACTACGACGGCGTATGTCCGATTTTACGGTGTTTTTCGTGTTTCCAGGTTTTAAATCATTAAGTTAGCATATCATATAGATATAGGAAATGTGTTTAGTTGATTTTAAAAGTCAAGTTAGAAGGATTAACTTTTGTTTGCGAACAAGTTTAGAATTAACTAAACTATGTTCTAGTGATTTCAAGTTTAAACCTTCGAATAAGATAGATTTATATGTATGAATCGAATGATGTTATGAACATCATTACTACCTCAAGTTTTGTGGATAAACCTACTGGAAAAGAGACAAATGGATCTAGCTTCAAAGGATCCTTGGATGGCTTGAAAATTCTTGAAGCAGAATCATGACACGAAAACAAGTTCAAGTAAGATCATCACTCGAAATAAGATTGTTATAGTTATAGAAATTGAACCAAAGTTTGAATATGAGTATTACCTTGAATTAGAAAGATAACCTACTATAAATAACAAAGATTTCTTGAGGTTGGATGATCACTTTACAGGATTGGAAGTAAGCTAGCAAACTTGGAAGTATTCTTGATTTTATGAAACTAGAACTTATAGAATTTATGAAGAACACTTAGAACTTGAAGATAGAACTTGAGAGAGATCAATTAGATGAAGAAAATTGAAGAATGAAAGTGTTTGTAGGTGTTTTTGGTCATTGGTATATGGATTAGATATAAAGGATGTGTAATTTTGTTTACATGTAAATAAGTCATGAATGATTACTAATATTTTTTGTAATTTTATGAGATATTTCATGCTAGTTGCCAAATGATGGTTCCCACATGTGTTAGGTGACTCACATGGGCTGCTAAGAGCTGATCATTGGATTGTATATATGTGAAGACCCGTCCAAATCCATCTGGACGAACACATCATTCATTGATTTCATTGCGAGGTATTTGACCTCTATATGATACGTTTTATAAACATTGCATTCTTTTCATAAGGTACACAATAAATGAATATTAATTTCTAAGGTTTTCAACATTTGATGATTTCTACATATAGACAATCTCCATAAATAATAGTTTACCATAATACATCCGTTGACAATGAAGTCAAAATAAGATACACGGTGATGATTTTGTGAATGCGAAGTTTTCTTGAATAAAGCATGTATGACTCCATGCACATAGCTTGTATCACATATAAGCAAACAGCGGAAGGCTGCTAGAAACCTGAGAATAAACATGCTTAAAAGTATCAACACAAAGGTTGGTGAGTTCATAGTTTTAATGTTGCGCATAATCTGTATATAAAGGTGGATCACAAGATTTCAGTTGTTTCATCCAGAAACGTTTATCAAAATATTCTACAACATTGAGCACCCTGGTAACTAAACTTAACACTATAATGATAATTACCCCATTCGTTTTAATACACGTAAACCAACGTGTCATAAACTCAAATAACATACGTCCGTTAAAAGGCTAGCGCTCTAGCTCGGACGGGGATGTCAAGCCCTATGGATCCATATACAATTATTCGGGCCCACCAGTCTATATCCTATGTACTGGCAGCTACTAGTTACCAAAGCTAATGGATTTTCGGTTTAACTCAGTGTAGAATTTAGTATGTACTTGTGTCTTATTGCGTTTAAAATAAATTGCATGTATTCTCAGCCCAAAAATATTTAAAGTATTTAAAAAGGGAGACTATAAACTCACAATACTGTATTTCATAGTAAAATACATACAACGTCATTGATCAAGTGAAAGGTTGGCCTCGGATTCACGAACGTATCAATATTGAGATTCAATATTGCAGGAAAGGTACGTAGACGCAACGGAGATGACAAACACTATATTGACCTCACGAACATACCTATGAACCATTCCCATCACCTCCATAGCTATAATCCATAATTTCCCTTGCTTTGTCCCGCTCATAAAACTCATTTTTAAATTACCCAAAGAGCACTCCGTCGTAGTATTTTATGTAATAATACTAATAGTATCATTCCTAATGCTAATACTAATAATAATAAAATTAACACTAATAATATTAATAATAATAATAATAATAATAATATAAATAATAATAATATAACTATATGTTATAGAGAGCAGAGATATAGAGAGATTTAAATTGAGAATGAAGTGTACTAGTTTCGTTCAAGTATTTATGGACATTTCTTGGCCAAAGTCTCCATGCGACTGCATGGTTGTCATGGGAGGATGCCATGCAATTGCATGAGCATCTCTTCCAGCTATGATCCACTAAAATCCCTACCGACACTCGTTTTACCTACTCATATTACGTATCACTTATGAACTTTATATATTATTTTATATATAATATATTTAATCTTTAGAATTAATTAAATATTATATTATATTTACGCTCATGGTAAAAATATAATTTTTACAAAAATGACACGGACGTGGTCTCACGACTCATGTACCACTTTCGGTTTTTCGAGCGTACTTTCGTACGTTTAGAAAACTAGCCTTTTACGTTACGCGACGTGTACCCTTAATAATAATTTGACTTATTTATCAATAAATTACCTTATAAAAATGTAACTTATAAAATTGAGCGTTGTGGTCATTTGCTTCTATAAATCAGTGACTCGTTGTTTATTAAAATATATTATTTTAAATCAGGACGTTTTATGACTAAGTTAATATTATATTTTTGTAAAAATATATATATATATATATATATATATATATATATATATATATATATATATATATATATATATATATATATATATATATATATATATATATATATATATATATATATATGTATGTATATTTTCTAATCCAATTATAATGGTTCGTGAATCGTCAGGGTTTGGTCAAAGTTAAATGAATGTATGAATACAGTTTACACTTCTTGGGATTCAACTTAACAAACTTTGCTTATCGTGTCGGAATAATATAAAGATAAAGTTTAAATTTGTTCAAAAATTTTCGAGTCGTCACAGTACCTACCCGTTAAAGAAATATCGTCCCGAAATTTGATCGTGATCGTCATGGCTAATCATAAAACTGTTTTTATGACGAATATGAGTTGGTATATAGAGTTTTATAACTTTTGAGTAATATAGATATAACGATTCGATTACTTGAAGAGTACGAGTGAAGCTATCCTAAAAGGAATGAAATGAGAACTAAAGTTTTGTCTTAACTTTTGACGTTGTCTTGAAGAAAATCTTCTAAATCTAAAAGATTTAATTCTTCGGCGAATAAGGAAATTAGGATATCTCTAATTAAATACGGAGATCTGCCTTGATTTCTCTATCAAATATTTCGCTATAAATTAACTTCTTCCGGTTTGTTACTTTTACCATTCCTATACTTAATTCTCAAATTCAAAAGATTGTGAAAATGCTTAATCCAGTTCTGATCCTTGTCCTTATCCTTACTATCGCAACAATCATTCTCCTTTTCCAACTTCCACCAAAGGAATCTGCTTATTTCTACTTTGCTCTTGGGGTTATAGTGCTTTTAATTCTCCCGTGTCTTTATGTTGCGATAAACATTGATATTCACGGTTTGTAATGTATGCGTTGTTATCGGGTTTTATATCTCCCCTTATATTTCAATGTCCCTACTTCTGTCTTCTATATTCATTTTCATCCATAGTTAATACTCCCTCCTATTTGCTGCGATTTATACTCCAATTTCTATTTCAGAGCTTTGTCCCTTCGTTTCTTCATTTTGTGATTAGGCATCTCTTGTAATGGTCCATAATTCGCATATATAAATTTTGGAATGAACATTGTTAATGTTCTAGGAAGGAAATGGTAATGGCATGATATTGATTTGTTAAATTACCAGAATACCCTGGAAAAGACCGAATCATCAAGAAATATTTTCTTGATATTTTAGAGATTAAATAGAATACAAAAGTCGTATAACATGGCACATGATAATGTTATGATCTGTGAATCATCATGTTTCATTTGGAAACTCAGCATGACTTACTGTAATATAATCACATTGATCAAGTGTCATTATATTATATTAACTCATGCTTCAGTTCTCAACACTTCTTCAAAAACATTCATAATTTAAACTCGAAGGTTTCAGAATTTAGAAACTAAAATAATTTCTTTTATGATGTAATACAGATAGCGCGAAAAGGTAAATGATTTCAGATAAGGATAGTTATGAAAATATCTTCAGAAATATCGAGGATATTTATAATGAAAGGTACGATGATATCTTAGAATTTCTAATATCGAAAGATGATAAAGAAGATTTGTCCGTAAATGTTTAGAGTCAGGAGTAAGGTATTTGTTAATGACTTCAGCAGATACTGAATCATTTGGATTCTTTGAAGGCAGGTTTATTCTTTGTGATTTATCCACAGCCTCCTTCATACTTTGCTCAATCCGTTTTCAGTTCCAAACCTTCTCTTTTTCTGAGCTTTGCCAACACACTATTCTTTATCATCAAACTTTTGGGTGTTAAGGTCGTTTACAGTTTTTGTTTCTTCATCAGCATTTTTCCAAAATTCGGAGGACTAGTTTCGCAGTTTGGGGTGTTTTTCAGAAACTTCACATTTGAAGTATGTAAGTCTATAAGATAGACATTATATGTATATATATATAACTGTTGGCGTAGAATTGCTGCGAAATTTGAAATACTGATTGCTAATTCCCGTTAGTTGGTATGGCAATTATTGTTACAAGATGTAGGTGAGTACATGATGGGGTTTCAATGAGTATAATGATTATTCGGAAGGTCACAGATCAATGAAGTTGTTGGTAAATTTACTGCTAATGTGGTGGAACATGAAAGGTTCCCCAGTAACAAGAACGTATATGTCAAGGTTATAATAAGATTAATCTGAAAAGTCGAAGTTGACTGGTTGAAAGTGTGGTAAAACTGGATACTTTGAAAAGGGATTGCAATATTATTTTCAGTAATAACAATGCTAAAGGATCTTTCACATTTTTGAAGTCAAAGTATAGCTTTGAAAGATGTAGAGATCTAATAATGATGTCACCCGTTAAATCTTGACTTGGATTCTGATCTGTCAATATCAGAATATGTAATTGAATTTGTATGGAAACGATTGTATATCGCTGTGAGCATAGTTAATAATTTTTGAATCAAAGTTGAAGAATGTACAGTATAACATATTAATTGTGAACTTATATATTTCTCGGAAATTACCTACCCGTTAAAGATTTCACAAGTAATATTTTGTACAAAAGAATTTTCATTACAGTCTTTATGAAAATATATGTATGTATATTTCTTCAGATGTAATACGGATTTAATGAGTTAATATCATATTAAGCTCATTTGATTTTCGGCTTGACTTAGAAATGATTAATCTCTAAAACATTAAAGATTACATAATCTTTGCGGAGTTTTTCACTAATGAAATCAACACTTCATTATTTATTCTTATTGATATTCCTCGGTGAAGGATGTTGGTGCTCGTGGAATTTTTGTGAACCTTACAAGAAATAGATGATGTTTTATGGAAAGTTTCGAGTATATCGAAATTGAAAATGTAAAATCAATTATGTAATTGATTAATACACTTGGTTTATTATGAAATGGAATTCATTGGATTGACACAGAGATTGTAGTTAACAATGGTTAAGTTGTTAAGGAAGGATGTACATCATTGCATATTAGTAATATGAACTAACCGAGTAGTACCTACCGGTTAAGATTCACACGTAATAGCTTAGTACGAAAAGATTTATTTGGATTTCAAAATTCATATATATTAAATATACATAAAATTTCTTCAGGGGAAATGAGTTAATACTTCATCGATTATTGTTGCTGGTATTTCTTGGTAACTACGGTGCGTATGACGTTGATGTTCGAGGTACAGATTGTGATGTTGAGGTGTGGGATGTTGTTGGTGGTGGTACTGTTGATGCCGGTGATGCTGCTGGTGCTTGTAACCTTTGCACCATATTCTCCAAAGCTACTACCCGAGCGCGAAGCTCGTTGACTTCTTCTACTACACCGGGATGATTGGCGGTTCGGACGAGCGGATGAATAAGATCCAGAATTTGAGATAGTATATTATCGTGATGAGATACTCTGGAAATAAGAGAGAAAATGGTGTCTCGAACAGGTTCGCCGGTAAATGCTTCAGGTTCTTCGCCAAGAGGGCAATGTGGTGGATGGAAGGGATCACCTTCTTCTTGTCTCCAATGATTAAGTAGACTACGAACCCATCCCCAATTCATCCAGAATAGGTGATGGCTGATTGGTTGATCCATTCCGGTTACACTGTGTTCGGAGTTCAGGTGAATATCCATATCGGAATAGCTGTCGGAGTTTAAGGAATTTGAACTAGATACGGGATCCATCTTGTATAATTAAGGAGATGATTTTTGATATGAATTAGATTATTGAATTTAGTTTGGTATTCTTCAATACATAATTTACAAATGTATATATAATACCAAATTCCATAAATCACGGAGAAATTTTCGGAAGATGTCAGGAAAAGTTTACAGTAACAGATACGCTAAGATATGAATTTTTGTCTATACTCTATTTATGCAATAAATGCAGGAAAACGTGTCTAGACTTAAGAATGATAAGCATGTAATTTCCGACAAGAAATGATAAGCAAAACTTTTAACATGCAGACACGGTCGAAGTCCAGACTTACTAATGCATCTTAACAACTATCAGTTAGATACATTCATGCAAGACCTGGTTCGCTAGGACCAACGCTCTGATACCAACTGTGAAGACCCGTCCAAATCCATCTGGATGAATACATCATTCATTGATTTCATTGCGAGGTATTTGACCTCTATATGATACCTTTTGTAAACATTGCATTCTTTTCAAAAGGTACACAATAAATGAATATCAATTTCTAAGGTTTTCAACATTTGATGATTTCTGCATATAGACAATCACCATAAATAATAGTTTACCATAATACAACCGTTGACAATGAAGTCAAAATAAGATACACGGTGATGATTTTGTGAATGCAAAGTTTTCTTGAATAAAGCATGTATGACTCCTTGCACATAGCTTATATCACATATAAGCAAACAGCGGAAGACTGCTAGAAACCTGAGAATAAACATGCTTAAAAGTGTCAACACAAAGGTTGGTGAGTTCATAGTTTTAATGTTGCGCATAATCTGTATATAAAGTGGATCACAAGATTTCAGTTGTTTCATCCAGAAACGTTTATCAAAATATTCTACAAGATTGAGCACCCTGGTAACTAAACTTAACGCTATAATGATAATTACCCTATTCATTTTAATACACGCAAACCAACGTGTCATAAACTCAAATAACATACGTCCGTTAAAAGGCTATCGCTCTAGCTCGGATGGGGATGTCAAGCCCTATGGATCCATATACAATTATTCGCATCCACCAGTCCATATCCTATGTACTGGCAGCTACTAGTTACCAAAGCTAAGGGATTTTCGGTTTAACTCAGTGTAGAATTTAGTATGTACTTGTGTCTTATTGCGTTTAAAATAAATTGCATGTATTCTCAGCCCAAAAATATTTAAAGTATTTAAAAAAGGAGACTATAAACTCACAATACTGTATTTCATAGTAAAATACATATAACATCATTGATCAAGTGAAAGGTTGGCCTCGGATTCACGAACGTATCAATATTGATATTCAATATTGCAGGAAAGGTACGTAGACGCAACGGAGATGACAAACACTATATTGACCTCACGAACATACCCATGAACCATTCCCATCACCTCCATAGCTATAACCCATAATTTCCCTTGCTTTGTCCCGCTCATAAAACTCATTTTTAAATTACCCAATGAGCACTCCGTCGTAGTATTTTATGTAATAATACTAATAGTATCATTCCTAATACTAATACTAATAATAATAAAATTAACACTAATAATATTAATAATAATAATAATAATAATATAAATAATAATAATATAACTATATGTTATAGAGAGCAGAGATATAGAGAGATTTAAATTGAGAATGAAGTGTACGAGTTTCGTTCAAGTATTTATGGACATTTCTTGGCCAAAGTCTCCATGCGACTGCATGGTTGTCATGGGAGGATGCCATGCGATTGCATGAGCATCTCTTCCAGCTATGATCCACTAAAATCCCTACCGACACTCGTTTTACCTACTCATATTACGTATCACTTATGAACTTTATATATTATTTTATATATAATATATTTAATCTTTAGAATTAATTAAATATTATATTATATTTACGCCCATGGTAAAAATATAATTTTTATAAAAATGACACGGACGTGGTCTCACGACTCATGTACCACTTTCGGTTTTTCGAGCGCACTTTCGTACGTTTAGAAAACTAGTCTTTTACGTTACGCGACGTGTACCCTTAATAATAATTTGACTTATTTATCAATAAATTACCTTACAAAAATGTAACTTATAAAATTGAGCGTTGTGGTCATTTGCTTCTTTAAATCAGTGACTCATTGTTTATTAAAATATATTATTTTAAATAAGGACGTTTTATGACTAAGTTAATATTATATTTTTGTAAAACATATATATATATATATATATATATATATATATATATATATATATATATATATATATATATATATATATATACGTATATTTTCTAATCCAATTATAATGGTTCGTGAATCGTCAGGGTTTGGTCAAAGTTAAATGAATGTATGAATACAGTTTACACTTCTTGGGATTCAACTTAACAAACTTTGCTTATCGTGTCGGAATAATATAAAGATAAAGTTTATATTTGTTTAGAAATTTCTGAGTCGTCACAATATACCAATAGTACATACATCTAAAAGTTGTGTATTGTACGAGTACGAATACGGGTGCATACGAGTAGAATTGTTGATGAAACTGAATGAGGATGTAATTGTAAGCATTTTTGTTAAGTAGAAGTATTTTGATAAGTGTCTTGAAGTCTTTCAAAAGTGTATGAATACATATTAAAACACTACATGTATATACATTTTAACTGAGTCATTTTGTCATCGTTAGTCGTTACATGTAAATGTTGATTTGAAACCTTTAGGTTAACGATCTTGTTAAATGTATTTAACCCAATGTTTATTATATCTAATGAGATGTTAAATTATTGTATTATCATGATATTATGATATATTAATATATCTTAATATGATATATATACATTTAAATGTCGTTACAACGATAATCGTTACATATATGTCTCGTTTCGAAATCATTAAGTTAGTAGTCTTGTTTTTACATATGTAGTTCATTGTTAATATACTTAATGATATGTTTACTTATCATTATCATGTTTATATATAGTGTAACAATATCTTAAAATGATTCATATGTAATTAGTAAAACATTGTTATAACGATAATCGTTATATATATCGTTTTCAAGTTTCTTGATTCAATAGTCTCATTTTTATGTATATAACTCATTGTTAAAATACCTAATAAGATACTTACTTATCATAATATCATGTTAACTATATATATATAT
This sequence comes from Rutidosis leptorrhynchoides, assembly GCF_046630445.1. Classification (NCBI taxonomy): domain Eukaryota; kingdom Viridiplantae; phylum Streptophyta; class Magnoliopsida; order Asterales; family Asteraceae; genus Rutidosis; species Rutidosis leptorrhynchoides. Next base: position 28,750,166 of record NC_092336.1, read on the forward strand.
ATATATATATATATATATATATATATATATATATATATATATCTCCATATATATGTCATCATATAGTCTTTACAAGTTTTAACGTTCGTGAATCACCGGACAACTTGGGTAGTCAATTGACTCTATGAAACCTATTTCAATTAATCAAGTCTTAACAAGTTTGATTGCTTAACATGTTAGAAACACTTAATCATGTAAATAACCAATTCATTTAATATATATAAACATGGAAAAGTTCGGGTCACTACAGTACCTACCCGTTAAATAAATTTCGTCCCGGAATTTTAAGCAGTTGGAGGTGTTGATGTATCTTCTGGAAATAGGTGCGGGTATTTCTTCTTCATCTGATCTTCACGCTCCCAGGTGAACTCGGGTCCTCTACGAGCATTCCATCTAACCTTAACAATTGGTATCTTGTTTTGCTTAAGTCTTTTAACCTCACGATCCATTATTTCGATGGGTTCTTCAATGAATTGAAGTTTTTCGTTGATTTGAATTTCGTCTAGCGGAATAGTGAGATCTTCTTTAGCAAAACATTTCTTCAAATTCGAGACGTGGAAAGTGTTATGTACAGCTGTGAGTTGTTGGGGTAACTCAAGTCGGTAAGCTACTGGTCCGACACATTCAATAATCTTGAATGGTCCAATATACCTTGGATTTAATTTCCCTCGTTTACCAAATCGAACAACGCCTTTCCAAGGTGAAACTTTAAGCATGACCATCTCGCCAATTTTAAATTCTATATCTTTTCTTTTAATGTCAGCGTAGTTCTTTTGTCGACTTTGGGCGGTTCTCAATCGTTGTTGAATTTGGATGATCTTCTCAGTAGCTTCTTGTATTATCTCCGGACCCGTAATTTGTCTATCTCCCACTTCACTCCAACAAATCGGAGACCTACACTTTCTACCATAAAGTGCTTCAAACGGCGCCATCTCAATGCTTGAATGGCAGCTGTTGTTGTAGGAAAATTCTGCTAACGGTAGATGCCGATCCCAACTGTTTCCGAAATCAATAACACATGCTCGTAGCATGTCTTCAAGCGTTTGTATTGTCCTTTCGCTCTGCCCATCAGTTTGTGGATGATAGGCAGTACTCATGTCTAGACGAGTTCCTAATGCTTGCTGTAATGTCTGTCAGAATCTTGAAATAAATCTGCCATCCCTATCAGAGATAATAGAGATTGGTATTCCATGTCTGGAGACGACTTCCTTCAAATACAGTCGTGCTAACTTTTTCATCTTGTCATCTTCTATTATTGGCAGGAAGTGTGCTAATTTGGTGAGACGATCAACTATTACCCAAATAGTATCAAAACCACTTGCAGTCCTTGGCAATTTAGTGATGAAATCCATGGTAATGTTTTCCCATTTCCATTCCGGGATTTCGGGTTGTTGAAGTAGACCTGATTGTTTCTGATGCTCAGCTATGACCTTAGAACACGTCAAACATTCTCCTACATATTTAGCAACATCGGCTTTCATACCCGGCCACCAAAAATGTTTCTTGAGATCCTTGTACATCTTCCCCGTTCCAGGATGTATTGAGTATCTGGTTTTATGAGCTTCTCTAAGTCCCATTTCTCTCATATCTCCAAATTTTGGTACCCAAATTCTTTCAGCCCTATACCGGGTTCCGTCTTCCCGAATATTAAGATGTTTCTCCGATCCTTTGGGTATTTCATCCTTTAAGTTTCCCTCTTTTAAAACTCCTTGTTGCGCCTCCTTTATTTGAGTAGTAAGGTTAGTGTGAATCATTATATTCATAGATTTTACACGAATGAGTTCTCTGTCCTTTCTGCTCAAGGCGTCGGCTACCACATTTGCCTTCCCCGGGTGGTAACGAATCTCAAAGTCGTAATCATTCAATAATTCAATCCACCTACGCTGCCTCATATTCAGTTGTTTCTGATTAAATATGTGTTGAAGACTTTTGTGGTCGGTATATATAATACTTTTGACCCCATATAAGTAGTGCCTCCAAGTCTTTAATGCAAAAACAACCGCGCCTAATTCCAAATCATGCGTCGTATAATTCTGTTCGTGAATCTTCAATTATCTAGACGCATAAGCAATTACTTTCATTCGTTGCATTAATACACAACCGAGACCTTGCTTTGAGGCGTCACAATATATCACAAAATCATCATTCCCTTCAGGTAATGACAATATAGGTGCCGTAGTTAACTTTTTCTTCAATAACTGAAACGCTTTCTCTTGTTCGTCCTTCCATTCAAATTTCTTCCCTTTATGCGTTAATGCAGTCAAGGGTTTCGCTATTTTGGAAAAATCTTGGATGAATCTTCGGTAATAACCAGCCAACCCTAAAAATTGGCGTATGTGCTTCGGAGTTTTTGGGGTTTCCCACTTTTCAATGGTTTCAATCTTTGCCGGATCCAAAGGTGTTAATGGGCAACTTAATTTAGCACAAAATTCTCTACTCATATAGCTTCTATCCGCACCCGAATCAAATAAAACATAAGCAGATTTATCATCAATAAGAAACGTACCCGTAACAAGCTCCGGGTCTTCCTGTGCTTCTGCGGCACTAATATTGAAAACTCTTCCACGGCCCTGCCCATTAGTATTTCCCTGATTCGGGCAATTTCTAATAATGTGGCCCGGTTTTCCACATTTATAACAAACAGGGTTGGTATTACTTGCTCCGACACTATTCGTTTCGGCATTACTTATTCCGACATTATTTGTTCCTTTGGTTCTGTTAAACTTTGGTCCGTAGACCTCACACTTTGTCACGCTATGACCATTTCTTTTACACCTGTTGCAAAATGTCGTGCAAAACCCCTGATGATTTTCTTCACACCTATGACATGGCTGTTTTTGGTTTTTGTTGCCGTTGTTGTTATTGAGGTTGTTGTTGGAATGTTTGTTGTAGTTATTGTTAGGATTGCGGTTATTGTTGCGATTGTTGTTGCGGTTGTTGGGATAGTTATTGCGATCGTGGTTGTAATTGTTGTTGTTGTTGTACTGGTGACTCTTATCACCTTTTTCCTCCCACTTCCTCTTAAGTTGTTTCGTGTTGGCTTCTTCGGCCGCCTACTCTTTAATTCTTCCCTCAATATGATTTATGAGTTTATGAGCCATTCGACTTGCCTTCTGTATAGAAGCGGGCTCGTGTGAACTCACATCTTCTTGAATCCTTACTGGTAACCCTTTTACAAACGTGTCGATCTTCTCTTCTTCATCTTCGAATGCTCCCGGACCCAATAGGCACAACTCTGTGAATCATCGTTCATATGTGGTAACGTCGAACCCTTGTGTTTGTAACTCTCTAAGTTCTGCCTTGAGTTTATTGACTAAGTTTCTAGGACGATACTGCTCGTTCATCAATTGCTTGAATGCCGACCACGGTAGTGCGTAAGCAGCATTTTGTCCTACCTGTTCAAGATAGGTGTTCCACCACGTTAACGTAGTACATGTGAAGGTATGCGTAGCGTACTTAACTTTGTCCTCTTCAGTGTACTTACTTATGGCAAACACCGATTCGACTTTCTCGGTCCACCGTTTCAATCCAATTAGTCCTTCGGTTCCATCAAATTCCAAAGGTTTGCAGGCAGTGAATTCTTTGTAGGAGCATCCTACACGATTTCTTGCGCCGTTAGCTGCATTGCTAGATTCAGAGTTATTGTTGGTATGTAGCGCAGCCTGTACTGTGGCTATGTTTGCAGCAAGAAAGGTACAAAATTCCTCTTCGCTCATATTCATGGTGTGTCGAGTAGTCGGTGCTATTTCCTTCAAAATAGCCAATTGAATCGAATTAATCATACAGAATATTAAGAGTAGTCGATAGTATTTCGTAGCATAATATGAACTCATTTATAAAAGCTTTTTCTTCATATTAGCGTTTTATAAGTTTAAATTCGGGTACTACCTACCCGTTAAGTTCATACTTAGTAGCTAATATACAATTCAACTACTACAATTCCATATGAAAAACTGATTATAATAATATATCACAGACAAATATTTTTCAAACTTACAACTTCACTATATTACATATAACATGAAATATAGTACACTTTGATGCAGGTATAAACCTAGTTAATACGCAAGTTGTTCAGCAAAGGAAATAAAGACACGTAATTCATAAGTCCAGAAACAAGTCATGCATTCTTGTTTTACTAAGACGACTTCCCATCCTTGGTCTTGTGAAAAATAACCGTTATGACCATTGGCTAGGCAGCATGTTGTAATGTCATCAAAAGGACGAGGGTTTCGTAATGTCCAACAGCCCCGTAATAATCTAAAAACCTTGTTTCTCACCCCAACTACTGAATCCGTCACTTGTGGGAAGGTCTTATTTAAAAGCTGCAGTCCGATGTTCTTTTTCTCACTTTGGTAAGAAGCGAACATCACTAACCCGTAAGCATAACATGCTTCTTTATGTTGCATGTTAGAAGCTCTTTCTAATTCACGAAATCCTATGTTGGGATATGTTGAGTCAAAATAGGTTCTTAACCTGTAGCGTAAAATTGCATTTGGGTTCCCCGCATTTAATGCTTTAAAAAAACACGGCGTAACTTACGGTCTCCCCAATGCGATATACCCCACCTATCAAAGGAAAGCCTTTTATAAACTAAGGCATTTCTGGAAAGTCTTTCAAATGTTTGACAAGTTAATTTCGCCATAACTAAATGTGCTGATGAATTCTGACCGACTCTAGACAAGATTTCCTCAATCATTTCCTCTGGTAGGTCTTCTAAAATATTCGGTTGTCTACCCTTAACGTCCATTTTGTTTTTATACTGTAAAATAGACAAGGATTAGATTCGTAAAAGATAATTAACAAACAATACAAGCAATTTTTTTTTACGTAGAACATAAAAGTACAAGCACACTACAATACATATAATATACAACATGATTACAACCCTCTAATCTGAATCACTGGTTTCTTCTTCTTCGGACTTGGTTCGTTTTCCTAATTTTCTAGGAATATATGGTGTTCCTCTAATACGAGCTGTCGTTTTTCACAATGGTTTAGAGAAACCTGGTGGTTTAGAGGTTCCCGGGTCATTGTTACATTTTAGGAAATACGGATGTTGTCGATACATATAAAGTTCATCGGGGTTGGAATCGGGTTTCTCTATTTTTATACCTTTTCCCTTATTATTTTCTTTCGCTTTATTAAATTGGGTCGAGGTAATTTCTATAACATCATCGGAATCCTCATCGGGATCCGATTCATCGGAAAATTAGTAATCTTCCCAATATTTTGCTTCTTCGGCGAAAACACCATTGACCATTATTAACTTTGGTCCGTTGGTTGAGGATTTTCTTTTATTTAATCGATTTACTATATGTATCAATATTTCTTCCTCCGGAACCTCTTCTTCTGGTTCCTCCTCTTCCAATTCTTCCTCTTCTGGTTCCTCTTCTTCCGTTTCCTCCTCTTCCGGTTCCTCTTCGGGAATTTGTGAATCTTCCCAAAATATATTCGACTTTTCATTATTATTAGGCGAATCAATGGGATTTGTACCAGAGGTAGACATCTATCACACAATATCAAACATGTTAAGAAATTAATATGTCACATAATATTTACATGTTAATAATATATAGTTTCCAACAAAAAAATGTTAAGCAATCGTTTTTGAAGAAAAACACGGTCGAAGTCCAGACTCACTAATGCATCCTAACAAACTCGGTAAGACACACTAATGCAATTTTTTGGTTCTTTTAAGACCAACGCTTGGATACCAACTGAAATGTCCCATTCATATTGATTATAAACGTTCCATATTAATTGATTTCGTCGCGAGGTTTTGACCTCTATATGAGACGTTTTTCAAAGGCTGCATTCATTTTTAAAACAACCATACCGTTTACACACGACCATTACATAATGGTTTACAATAAGAATATATTACATCAAAAATAAGTTTCTTGAATGCAGTTTTTACATAATATCATACAAGCATGGACTCCAAATCTTGTCCTTATTTTAGTATGCAACAGCGGAAGCTCTTAATAATCACCTGAGAATAAACATGCTTAAAACGTCAACAAAAATGTTGGTGAGTTATAGGTTTAACCTATATATTATCAAATCATAATAATAGACCACAAGATTTCATATTTCAATATACATCTCATACATAGAGATAAAAATCATTCATATGGTGAACACCTGGTAACCGACATTAACAAGATGCATATAAGAATATCCCCTATCATTCCGGGAAATCCTTCGGACATGATATGTAACACCCCGTCAAAAATCCCTTTAACGAAATGTTAACTCTGGTCCCAGTGCTTGGCTTGACTTCTACGTAACAGCAATATTCTACAGCGGAAGCAATTAATACCTGAGAATAAAACACGTAAAACGGATCAACAATAATGTTGAGTGAATCTACAGGTTTTAAGTAAGCAATACAGTATGTTTAAGAAATACATTTCAAAAACGGTTATTAGTGGAAGACCACCAAGGTTCAATGTTAACAGTTAGACAACTCCGTGTCCCATTTCAAAAGTTTGTTGACACTACCATGTCAAGTTTCAATCATTTGTAGACAATACCATGTCAAGTTTCAAATATTCGTAGACAATACCATGTCAAGTTTTATCTCATTTGTTCGTAAACCACAATTTTAAATAATGTTGTATAGTATCTGAAAAATAGTTATCAGAAATATAGTTTAGTTTCCTTGACCACGAGATTTTACAAGTACAACTCCAAGTTGCGAAATGTTTGCATAATCTATGAGCACATGAATACTAGCAATGACCCGAGTATAGAATCCACTATACCCGCCTTTACCTCATAAAAATGTTATACACTTGTACGAATGTATTATGTTCAAAATAAATGCACCACAGTTTTTATAGCGGGTGAGGTTGTCAACCTAACGGATCCGTCCATCTAAATTGTGCCTACACCGATGGTATTTAAAGTATTCAAGCTAGAGGCTTTGTGTACAAACTCAATATGCATATATAGTACTCGTGTTAATACAAAAAGCATTTGTAAAAATGTAAGTAACAACAGCGTGTATTCTCATCCCTGAAAACATGTAAAAAGCAAGACTGTAGACTCACCTTTGAATAAAGCTCGGATTGAAAAGTGGACAATTTACTTGTACGGTTTATAGCCGAGTAATGCAACCTAAGTATATGTATTTAGGTTGGTCAATAAATATGTCTTAAACAAGTGTGGTTTCATAGTATAAGTTGTCTTATTGCTCGAATCGACGCGTTTCAAAGTAGAAGTCAACATACAGTCAACTAATTCATGCAAGTCAAACAAAGTCAACCGAAGTCAAACCAAAAGTCAAACTTGGTCAAAGTAGTCAACTAAAGTCAAAATCAGTAGGTTCATGTCAAATGTTGGTCAACATATCAAACCTAAGTCAAACAACACATTTTAGATCATAATTGGTCAATTTCACAATTTCAGTTTATCGTTGTGCACAAAGTTCATGTACATGTAGCAAACTTAGCATATTATCTCATAGTACAAAATTCAAGTAAACATGGAAAACTCCAGATCATAAGTATCTAAAAATCAATTCCAAAAAGTCCAGCCAGGGTCTCATACGATAATTAAAAGTCAGGAATCAGAAGGGGTACATTTGGGGTTCACCAAGTCAGTTTCTGACCGCGCACTAATTTGGTTTTAGCTATAACCGGAGTTAGGAACATGCAATAGATACAAGACCAGTGGCCATAGTTCACAAACAAGTTAAACTAACACATATCAAAAATCGAGCAATTTTGGTTTAGCCAATTTGTACAGTTTATTCATGCAAATTGAACATTCAGTTTTTCAGCTCAAATCAGAATTTACATAAAGTATGGCCCTATTGTGCCCAATGCATAAGGTTTCAGAGATTGACATAAACTAACAATAAGTCACATATCATGTTAAAATTCATATTCCAGAAGCTTACATGCTCATTCAATAAACACAATCCACAGAGTATAAAACAGAGAGCAATTTACAGATTCGATTCTAGTTTTGCTAGTCACATTCGCACGCGATTAGCCGAAGATCTAGATACAATTAGTCTATGATATCTACATGAAAGATGAATTAATTTTTGTGTAGATTTTAAATATGCAAAGCTTTAATCACAGAAGCTAACACATTTTATCATACAAGGTCGTTTTCATGCAAGTGCTGTATAAATCTACTTTTTCACTAAATCAAGCATATCTCAAGTTATACATAAGCAAACAATATGATATACTAGTGTAACCTGAGTGTTTTTAAATTACCTATCCAATGGTATTAATTTCACAATCCAATTCGTGGTCTATCAAACCCAGAATTTCCGATCAATCACAAAAACACAACGTTAATTTCAGTTGATCATAACTTGATCATCCGGAAACGAAATCAAGCGAATCCAAAGCCTAAAATTAATAGTTTTTCGTAAGGAACCTAATTATCATATAATATCATGCATTAGAAAAATCAAAATTCACTGATCATGCAATATGCAATTCGGTTTTCGCAACAAATAAACAAAACGAGTGATCTAACGCATTAAACAATCAATAAACATCAAGACTTGAGCAATAGACAACCTAATTTATGAAACCTTAATAAAAATCTGATTTTAAAGATTAGGGTTCAGCTAATTATACCTTTGATCACAAAATTGTTTATACTAGCGCGTAGAGATCGACGATCGGAGCAAGATTGATCAAACGAGTAAGAGCAAACAAGCAAGTTTGATGGTTGATTTGTGTGTATGTATGTGTGTTTGATGTGAAGAAGAAGAGAGGGGGGAGGAATGAGCTGCATTTTCTCATAGATAGGATGGAATGAATGATTAAAATTGTATAGAGAATTATCTAACTAGTTACTTAGTGCCTAAAAATCAAAAGTCAACAAACATGGGCCTAAACAAATTAGTCAACAAACATGGGCCTAAACTAATAGTCAACATGCATTGGATACTCATGGGGCCAAGGATAATGAGGTATGAGGTCATGTCCATGTGGCCTCGGGCTCGGGTCTCGGGCTCGTTTTGTGTAAAAGCTCGTTCGCGCGTGGTTCGTTTCGAGTGCCATTAACCGTACCGAATCTCCGGCACGTTAACTAGTCGTTTAAACAAAAGCATCGTGTTTAATTCATTAAGTAAATAATAAATTAAATTTCTTTCATAAGTTCAATAATTATTAACAATAATTATTCTATCGTTTTTCTGAGTTCCGTTAACTGAAAAGTTTTCTAGGCGATTAACTTTAATCGTACCGTTTCTAGTTTAATTCGTCAACCGAATTAAGTTCACTAATTAATATAACATATTAATTCAAGTAATCCACTAAGGATCAAGTACGCATTTAATTACTTTAAATACGAAAAAGTTTCACGTAGCCACTGTTAACTATTCTGGAAAAAAATAATTGGCGTATGAAAATTGTATGATTTAACTAACGATCGTCAAGTATTTAGTGGAAGTTTTAACGGAAAAACTCGGGTTGTTACATGATAAAAACAACATCGAAGTACTAAAGCATCCGGTACTTTGGATGGGGTTCGTTAAGCCCAATAGATCTATCTTTAGGATTCGCGTCAATTAGTAGATCGGTTTACTAATTCTTAGGTTACCAAGCAAAAGGGGCATATTCGGCTTCGATCATTCACCCATATAATGTAGTTTCATTTACTTGTGTCTATTTCATAAAACATTTATAAAACTGCATGTATTCTCATCCCAAAATATTAGTTTTTAAAAGTGAGACTATAACTCACTTTCACAGATTTTTACTTCGTCGGGAAGTAAGACTTGGCCACTGGTCGATTCACGAACCTATAACAAATATGTACATATATATCAAATTACGTTCAAAATATATTTACAACATTTTTAATACGTTTTAATATTTTAAGTTTATTAAGTCAGCTGTCCTCGTTAGTAACCTACAACTAGTTGTCCACAATTAGATGTACAGAAATAAATTGATATATATATTATCTTGAATCAATCCACGACCCAGTGTATACACGTCTCAGGCTAGATCACAACTCAAAGTATATATATTTTTGGAATCAACCTCAACCCTGTATAGCTAACTCCAACATTACTGCATATAGAGTGTCTATGGTTGTTTCAAATAATATATATACATGGGTCGATATGATATGTCAAAACATTTGTATACGTGTCTATGGTATCCCAAGATTACATAATATATTAGAATACATGTATAATGCAATATAAGTTAGCTAGGATATGATTTGTATAGAATTGTTACAACATTCCCGTAGTTACAACAATCAAAAAAATTATCCAATCTTGTTTTACCCATAACTTCTTCGTTTTAAATCCGTTTTGAGTTAATCAAATTGCTATGGTTTCATATTGAACTCTATTTTATAAATCTAAACAGAAAAAGTATAGGTTTATAGTCGGAAATATAAGTTACAAGCCGTTTTTGTAAGAGGTAGTCATTTCAGTCGAAAGAACGACGTCTTGATGACCATTTTGAAAAACATACTTCCACTTTGAGTTTAACCATTTTTTTTTTGATATAGTTTCATGTTCATAAGAAAAATCATTTTCCTAAAAGAGCAACTTTTAAATCAAAGTTTATCATAGTTTTTAATTATCAAACCCAAAACAGCCCGCGGTGTTACTACGACGGCGTATGTTCGGTTTTACGGTATTTTTCGTGTTTCCAGGTTTTAAATCATTAAGTTAGCATATCATATAGATATAGGACATGTGTTTAGTTGATTTGAAAAGTCAAGTTAGAAGGATTAACTTTTGTTTGCGAACAAGTTTAGAATTAACTAAACTATGTTCTAGTGATTTCAAGTTTAAACCTTCGAATAAGATAGATTTATATGTATGCATCGAATGATGTTATGATCATCATTACTATCTCATATTTTGTGGATAAACCTACTGAAAAAGAGACAAATGGATCTAGCTTCAAAGGATCCTTGGATGGCTTGAAAGTTCTTGAAGCAGAATCATGACACGAAAACAAGTTCAAGTAAGATCATCACTCGAAATAAGATTGTTATAGTTATAGAAATTGAACCAAAGTTTGAATATGAGTATTACCTTGAATTAGAAATATAACCTACTATAAATAACAAAGATTTCTTGAGGTTGGATGATCACTTTACAAGATTGAAAGTATGCTACCAAACTTGGAAGTATTCTTGATTTTCTGAAACTAGAACTTATAGAATTTATGAAGAACACTTAGAACTTGAAGATAGAACTTGAGAGAGATCAATTAGATGAAGAAAATTGAAGAATGAAAGTATTTGTAGGTATTTTTGGTCATTGGTATATGGATTAGATATAAAGGATGTGTAATTTTGTTTACATGTAAATAAGTCATGAATGATTACTAATATTTTTGTAATTTTATGAGATATTTCATGCTAGTTGCCAAATGATGGTTCCCACATGTGTTAGGTAACTCACATGGGCTGCTAATAGCTGATCATTGGAGTGTATATACCAATAGTTCATACATCTAAAAGTTGTGTATTGTACGATTACGAATACGGGTGCATACGAGTAGAATTGTTGATGAAACTGAACGAGGATGTAATTGTAAGCATTTTTGTTAAGTAGAAGTATTTTGATAAGTGTCTTAAAGTCTCTCAAAAGTGTATGAATACATATTAAAACACTACATGTATATACATTTTAACTGAGTCGTTAAGTCATCGTTAGTCGTTACATGTAAATGTTGATTTGAAACCTTTAGGTTAACGATCTTGTTAAATGTTGTTAACCCAATGTTTATTATATCTAATGAGATGTTAAATTATTGTATTATCATGATATTATGATATATTAATATATCTTAATATGATATATATATATATTTAAATGTCGTTACAACGATAATCGTTACATATATGTCTCGTTTCGAAATCATTAAATTAGTAGTCTTGTTTTTACATATGTAGTTCATTGTTAATATACTTAATGATATGTTTACTTATCATTATCATGTTTATATATAGTGTAACAATATCTTAAAATGATTCATATGTAATTAGTAAAACATTGTTATAACGATAATCGTTATATATATCGTTTTCAAGTTTCTTGATTCAATAGTCTCATTTTTATGTATGTAACTCATTGTTAAAATACCTAATGAGATACTTACTTATCATAATATCATGTTAAATATATATATATATATATATATATATATATATATATATATATATATATATATATATCATCATATAGTTTTTACAAGTTTCAACGTTCGTGAATCACCGGACAACTTGGGTGGTCAATTGACTATATGAAACCTATTTCAATTAATCAAGTCTTAACAAGTTTGATTGCTTAACATGTTAGAAACACTTAATCATGTAAATAACCAATTCATTTAATATATATAAACATGGAAAAGTTCGAGTCACTACAATATATATATATATATATACATATATATATATATATATATATATATATATACATATATATATATATATATATATATATATATATATATATATATATATATATATATATATATATATATATATATATATATATATATATATATATATATATGTATATGTATATATCACGAACCTTTGAGCCTACAACTATAGTGGACTTTGGTTCTAAAGGCCCACATTAAACTTTCAGAAGTTACAAGTGACAAAATTATATGGTTAATCCTTAACATCTATCTCGCACGTTCCAGATTTATCATATGTCTTTTATTCCTAACTTGATTGGTCACCTAAATACCGTAAATTAGACCGTTAGTCACTCTTTTTGACGCTCATTTGCACAACCGCTACAAGTTTATGTAAGAAAAAATCATATACATTTGCCAACGTGCTTTGATGCGAATGATACTCATTGTCGTAGATGTCGGGGTTCCATATGTGGAAACTCTTTTGCAAATGTGGATGCGGGTTCGAGCCTTATTCATGTCCAAAATTTGCACCTCTTGACACAATGGGATCAATCTCGATCCTGTCACATAGGCAGTATTTGATAGAGGTATTTCACATATTCGATCCTTAGAAAACACAGGGTTTGAGTATCTCTTTCGATTTACATCTTTTTTAAAAACACATCCTTGCATCCTTTTTTATTGCGTTCTTGATTTCTCAATTGCGATATATACTTATAAGACTATTTTGTACGCAGTGTGTCACTCTGTTATCACCACCATGGCAGCATGGCGCCACCATAAAGCCATTAACTTGGTGGGATGGACAAGAAAAAGTTTAGTGATTGATGCCATCACAGGATGAATAATGAGCGTGAGGAGTATTTTGACCAATCCTATTCAGCCATTCCAATTTAAGAAATAAAAATGACACATCACTACTACACCTCACAAAACCTACTATCACACTCAATCACACAATCACCATAAAAATAGTCTGAATAGTTATCTTCACATGGAGGACATCACATCCCCAACGTACAATCAACATGTTCAAAGACTTGCTTATCATATCAACATCCCTTCATCTAATAGTATGTATGGGAACAAGATATGTCTTGAGGTAGTGGTGTAAACGAAATTTTGGATCATTTGGATAGAAATGAGATAAAATTTAACAACAGAAAGACACCTAAAAAAAGACACGATCGTTGAAAGGTGATATTTCTCCAAATTGGGTGTATTTAAGTTATGATTGTCTAATTGATTCCTGATTATTAATCTCTTGTGTAATATTCTCTAGTTTAACTTAGAATCATTTTACTTGTAACTTAATCGGATTAATTAAGTGAAAGGATATTTCGGTCAACATATTTGAGTGTTTACTTGGAGATTATTGATTAATCCCAACCGACCAAAGGGGTTTATGGCTCACTCCAAAAATCTAATTATTGCACATATAGCTATTCCATTTCCGAGATTACCTAAATCCTCTCTTTTTCTTTCTTTATTCATCGTCATTGTAAAAACAAAAGCAAATCTTTAAATAGAAGCTAGTTATATGAAAACCCAAATCTGAAAATTCCTCCAAGCACCATCACCGTCGTTGCTGCATCGGCTTCACCACAAATATGCATTAAAATCCTTGTACATTATATTTCTCTAAATATGCATTAAAATCCTTATACATTATGAATTGAAAATTTGTATCTCAAGAAAAATCTGTAGTTTAAGGGTTTAGGATGTGAGAAATATTAGTTTTTCGCATAAAATAATAAATAGTAAATAGAATATCAAATAAAGCACATTTTATGTTCATGTGGTATTATTAGAATGAAAATAATAACCATAGCCCTAACTGTTACGGTTAATCATTAGCTACAAAGTTAATATTTTCAATATATAACTAAATATCTTCATTAATGAATCTTATGAATTTAAGTATAGAATGTATGTTAAAATATTAAAATTATTACTTTGCAATAAATACTTAATTGTAGTCCTTACGACTATGTTTAGCATTCTCCTTATTAGACTTGGTAGAAGAAAGACTACAAATAAAATCGTTATTAATGGGAACATGTAATTAAGATGGATACGCTATAATTTGGCCAATCAAACCATAATATTTATATTTCGTTTAACTAGATAATCAAACGAATCTTAACGATCATAATTTTCTTGAGTGAATTCACTATTTTTGCTCGGGATTATAATAGTAACACATGGTGATATTATGCATTTGGCAACATTAGACCTATTAAGAGATAAAATGTTTGTCATTCAGATGGTTTGCTTTTATGTCTTTTGTTGATCCTTTGCATGCTTTTGAAGTTGTACAATCGATGAATGGCTCTTATGTAGTGACCCGAACTTTTCCATATTTATATATATTAAATAAAAATTTTATTTACATGATTAAGTGTTTCCAACATGTTAAGCAATCAAACTTGTTAAGACCTGATTAATTGAAATAGGTTTCATATAGACATTTGACCACCCAAGTTGACCGGCGATTCACAAACGTTAAAACTTGTAAAAACAATATGATGACATATATATATATATATATATATATATATATATATATATATATATATATATATATATATATATATATATATATATATATATATATATATATATATAGTTAACATGATAGTATGATAAGTAAGTATATCAGTAGGTATATTAACAATGAGTGATATACATAAAAATAAGTTTATTGAATTAAGAAACTCGAAACGATATATATAACGATTATCGTTATAACAATGTCTTACTAATTACATATGAATCATTTTAAGATATTGATACACTATATATAAACATGATAAATGATAAGTAAACATATCATTAATTATATTAACAATGAACTACATATGTAAAAACAGGACTACCAACTTAAGCATTTCGAAACGAGACATATATGTAACGATTATCGTTGTAACGACATTTAAATGTATATATATCATATTAAGATATATTAGTATATCATAATATCATGATAATATAATAATTTAACATCTCATTAGATATAATAAACATTGGGTTAACAACATTTAACAAGATCGTTAACTTAAAGGTTTCAAATCAACATTTACATGTAACGACTAACGATGACTTAACGACTCAGTTAAAATGTATATACATGTAGTGTTTTAATATGTATTCATACACTTTTTAAAGACTTCAAGACACTTATCAAAGTACTTCTACTTAACAAAAATGCTTACAATTACATCCTCATTCATTTTCATCAACAATTCTTCTCGTATGCACCCGTATTCGTACTCGTACAATACCCAGCTTTTAAATGTACTTACTATTGGTATATACACTCTAATGATCAGCTCTTAGCAGTTCATGTGAGTTACCTAACCATGTAGGAACCATCATTTGGCAACTAGCATGAATGATTACACAAAATTACAAACTAATGAAGCCTATATGGTGAGTCCATTTTCACATGAATGAACACACACATATACACTTTCATTTTGCAACTTACATGCATCAAAATACTCTCTCTCAAGTGTTCTTCCATTGTTCTTAGTGTTATTCATCATATTCATCAAAATCAAGCTCAATCTAGTTCATAAATCCATACATAAACCAAGTTATAAAACAACTACTCAAGAACACACCAACAACACTTCCAAGTTTGCTAGCTTACTTCCAATCTTGAAAATCCACTTGGAGTGATCATCCAACCTCAATAAATCTTTCTTATTTACAGTAATATATCTTTCTAATACAAGGTAATACTCATATTCAAACTTTGATTCAATTTCTATAACTTTAACAATCTTATTTCGAGTGGAAATCTTACTTGAACTTGTTTTCGTGTCATGATTCTACTTCAAGAACTTTCAAGCCATCCAAGGATCCTTTGAAACTAGATCTATTTTTCTCATTTCCAGTAGGTTTATCCACAAAACCTGAGGTAGCTAGCTAACTCATATTGTATTATACATGTATTCTAATATATTATGTAATCTTGAGATATCATAGACACGTATGCAAATGTTTTGACATATCATATCGACCCATGTATATATATTATTTGGAACAACCATAGACACTCTATATGCAGTAATGTTTGAGTTAGCTATACAGGGTTGAGGTTAATTCCAAAAATATATATACTTTGAGTTGTGATCTAGCCTGAGACGTGTATACACTGGGTCGTTGATTGATTCAAGATAATATATATCGACTTATTTCTGTACATCTAACTGTGGACAACTAGTTGTAGATTACTAACGAGGACAGCTGACTTAATAAACTTAAAACATTAAAACGTATTAAAAATGTTGTAAATTTATTTTGAACATACTTTGATATATATGTACATATTTGTTATAGGTTCGTGAATCGACCAGTGGCCAAGTCTTACTTCCCGACGAAGTAAAAATCTGTGAAAGTGAGTTATAGTCCCACTTTTAAAATCTAATATTTTTGGGATGAGAATACAGGCAGTTTTATAAATGTTTTACAAAATAGACACAAGTACGTGAAACTACATTTTATGGTTGAATGATCGAAATCGAATATGCCCCTTTTAGCTTGGTAGCCTAAGAATTAGGGAACTGACCCCTAATTGACGCGAATCCTAAAGGTAGATCTACGGGAACTAACAACCCCCATTCTGGAATTTGGAATGCTTTAATACTTCGAGTTTATCATGTCCGATGGATGTCCCGGAATGATGGGGATATTCTATATGCATCTTGTTATTGTCGGTTACCAGGTGTTCACCATATAAATGATTTTTATACAGATTGTATATTATTGAAAGATGAAATCTTGTGGTCTATTATTATTACGATTTCATATATATAGGTTAAACCTATAACTCATCAACATTTTTATTGACGTTTAAAGCATGTTTATTCTCAGGTAATTATTAAGAGCTTCCGCTGTTGCATGCTAAAATATGGACAAGATTTATTGTCAGCATGTTTGTATAATATTGTTTAAAACTGCATTCGAGATTTACTTTGTTGTAATATATTAATATTGTAAACCAATTTGTATTGGTAGTGTGTAAGTGTGATATTTTTAGATTATCATTTCTGGATAATCTAGTTGGTGTCCTTTTAACCTTGTTGATAAAATAAAGGTTATGGTTTATTTTAAAAACGAATGCAGTCTTTAAAAAACGTCTCATATAGAGGTCAAAACCTCGCAACAAAATCAATTAATATGGAATGTTTATAATCAATATGAACGGGACATTTCAGTTGGTATCAGAGCGTTGCTCTTAGAGAACCATAATTTTTGCATTAGTGTGTCTTACCGAGTTTGTTAGGATGCATTAGTGAGTCTGGACTTCGACCGTATTTTTCTTCAAAAACGATTGCTTAACATTTTTTGTTGGAAACTATATATTATTAACATGTAAATATTATGTGATATATTAATCTCTTAACGTGTTTGATAGTGTGTGATAGATGTCTACTTCTAGTACAAATCACATCGACTCACCTAATAATAATGAAGAGTCGAATATATTTTGAAAAGATTCACAAATTCCCTAAGAGGAACCGGAAGAGGAGGAACCGTAAGAGGAGGAACCGGAAGAAGAAGAGGTTCCTGAGGAAGAAATATTGATACCTACAGTAAATCGATTAAATAAAAGAAAATCCTCAACCAACGGACCAAAGTCAATAATGGTCAATGGTGTTTCCGCCGAGGAAGCAAAATATTGGGAAGATTACCAATTTTCTGATGAATCGGATCCCGATGAGTATTCCGATGATGTTATAGAAATTACCTCGACCCAATATAATAAAGCAAAAGAAAATAATAAGGGAAAAGATATAAAAATAGAGAAACTTGATTCCAACCCCGATGAACTTTATATGTATCGGCAACATCCGTATTTCCTAAATTGTAACAATAACCCGGGAACCTCTAAACCACCAGGTTTTTCTAAACCATTGTGTAAAACGACGGCTCGTATTAAAGGAACACCATATATCCCTAGAAAATTAGGAAAACGAACCAAGTCTGAAGAAGAAAAAAACCAGTGATTCAGATTAGAGGGTTGTAATCATGTTGTGTATTATATGTATTGTAGTGTGCTTGTACTTTTATGTTCTATGTAAAAATTACTTATATTGTTTGTTAATTATCTTTTACGAATCTAATCCTTGACTATTTTACAGTATAAAAACAAAATGGACGTTAAGGGTAGACAACCGAATATTTTAGAAGACCTACCAGAGGATATGATTGAGGAAATCTTGTCTAGAGTCGGTCAGAATTCATCAGCACATTTAGTTATGGCGAAATTAACTTGTCAAACATTTGAAAGACTTTCCAGAAATGCCTTAGTTTATAAAAGGCTTTCCTTTGATAGGTGGGGTATATCACATTGGGGAGACCGTAAGTTACGCCGTGTTTTCTTTAAAGTGTTAAATGCGGGGAACCCAAATGCAATTTTACGCTACGGGTTAAGAACCTATTTTGACTCAACATATCTCAACATAGGATTTCGTGAGTTAGAAAGAGCTTCTAACATGCAACATAAAGAAGCATGTTATACTTATGGGTTAGTGATGTTCGCTTCTTACCAAAGTGAGAAAAAGAACATCGGATTACAACTTTTAAATAAAACTTTCCCACAAGTGACGGATTCAGTAGTTGGGGTGAGAAACAAGATTTTTAGATTATTACGGGGCTGTTGGACATTACGAAACCCTCGTCCTTTTGATGACATTACAACATGCTGCCTAGCTAATGGTCATAACGGTTACTTTCCACAAGACCAAGGATGGGAAGTCGTCTTAGTAAAACCAGAATGCATGACTTGTTTCTGGACTTATGAATTACGTGTCTTTATTTCTTTTACTGAACTAGCTAGAATTGCCTTTATAGCTACCGAGTAGCAAAGTTAGTATGTGATATATTTCATCCTATATGTATAATAGCGGTATTGTAAGTTTGTAAAATATTGTATAAAATTTGAACGCGAAATATTATTATAATCAGTTTTTTCATATAGAATTATAGTAGTTGAATTGTATATTAGCTACTAAGTATGAACTTAACGGGTAAGTACTACCCGAATTAAAACTATAAAATGCTAATATGAAGAAAAAGCTTTTATAAATGAGTTCATACTATGCTATGAAATACTATTGACTACTCTTAAAATTCTATATGATTAACTTAATTCTTTTGGGCTATTTTTGAAGGAAATGGCACCGACGACTCGTCAGAATTTGAACATGAGCGAGGAAGACTTCCGTGTTTTCCTTGCAGCAAACATAGCCGCAGTACAGGCTGTGATGCAAAATAACAATAACTCTGGATCTAGCAGTGGAACTAATTTCACAGGAAATCGTGTATGATGCTCCTACAAAGAATTCACTGCCTGCAAACCTTTGGAATTTGATGGAACCGAAGGACCAATTGGATTGAAACGATGGACTGAGAAGGTCGAATCGGTGTTTGCCATAAGTAAGTGTACTGAATAGGACAAAGTTAAGTACGCTACGCATACCTTCACAGGTACTGCGTTAACGTGGTGGAACACCTATCTTGAACAGGTAGGACAAAATGCTGCTTACGCACTACCGTGGTCGGCATTCAAGCAATTGATGAACGAGCAGTACCGTCCTAGAAACGAAGTCAATAAGCTCAAGGTAGAACTTAGAGAGTTACGAACACAAGGGTTCGACATTATCACATATGAACGACGATTCACAAAGTTGTGCCTATTGTGTCCGGGAGCGTTCGAAGATGAAGAAGAGAAGATCGACGCGTTTGTAAAAGGGTTACCAGTAAGGATTCAAGAATATGTGAGTTCACACGAGCCCGCTTCCATACAAAAGGCAAGTCGAATGGCTCATAAACTCATAAATCAGATTGAGGGAAGAATTAAAGAGTAGGCGTAAGAAGCCAACACGAAACAACTCAAGAGAAAGTGGGAAGAAACCAGTGACAAGGGTCACCAATACAACAACAACAACAACAACAACAACAATCACAACCATAATCACAATAACAATCATAACAACCGCAACAACAATCGCAACAATAACCGTAATCCTAACAATAACTACAACAAACGTCCCAACAACAACAACAACAACTACAACAATCATTTCAACAACAATAAAAATCCCAACAACAATCTCAACAACAACAATGGCAACAAAAATCAAAAATGCCAAAGGTGTGAAGAGTACCACCAGAATGAGTTCTGCATAACATTTTGCACCAAGTGTAAAAGAACTGGCCATGGTGCGAGAAAGTGTGAGGTCTACGGCCCAATGAATAACAGAAATAAAAGAACAGATAATGTCGGAACAAGTAATGTCGCCTTTGTTTGTTATAGATGTGGAAAACCGGGCCACATTAGAAGTAATTGCCCGAACCCAGGGAAAAATAATGGGCAAAGTCGTGGAAGAGTTTACAATATTAATGCGGCAGAAGCACAGGATGACCTGGAGCTTGTTACAAGTACGTTTCTTATTGACAATAAATCTGCTTATGTTTTATTTGATTCGGGTGCGGATAGAAGCTATATGAGTAGAGATTTTTGTGCTAAATTAAGTTGCCCATTGATGCCTTTGGATAGTAAATTTTTACTCGAATTAGCAAACAGTAAATTAATTTCAGCAGATAATATATGTCGGGATAGAGAAATTAAACTGGGGGATGAAACGTTTAAAATTGATTTAATACCAGTCGATTTAGGGAGTTTTGATGTAATAATTGGCATGGACTGGTTGAAAAAGGTGCGAGCAGAAGTCGTTTGTTACAAAAATGCGATTCGCATTGTGCGTGAAAAGGGAAAACCTTTAATGGTGTACGGAGAAAAGAATAACGCGAAATTAAATCTTATTAGTAGCATGAAGGCGTAAAAACTAGTAAGAAAAGGTTGTTACATCATTCTAGCACACATCGAGGAAGTTAAACCTGAAGAAAAGAACATCAGTGATGTTCCCGTCGCAAAAGAATTTCCCGATGTATTTCCGAAATAATTACCGGGATTACCCCCACATCGATCCGTTGAATTTCAAATAGACCTTGTACCAGGAGCTGCATCAATAGCTCGTGCTCCATACAGACTCGTACCCAGCGAAATGAAAGAATTACAAAGTCAGTTACAGAAACTTTTAGAGCGTGGTTTCATTCGACCAAGCACATCACCGTGGGGAGCTCCTGTTTTGTTTGTAAAGAAGAAGGATGGTACATTTAGATTGTGTATAAACTACCGAGAGTTGAATAAATTTACCATCAAAAACCGCTACCCACTACCGAGAATCGACGACTTATTTGATGAACTACAAGGCTCGTCGGTTTATTCGAAGATTGATTTACGTTCTGGGTATCATCAAATGCGGGTGAAGGAGGATGATATTCCAAAGACTGCTTTTAGGACGCGTTATGGTCATTACGAGTTTATGGTTATGCCGTTTGGGTTGACTAACGCACCAGCTGTGTTCATGGACCTCATGAACCGAGTGTGTGGACCATACCTTGACAAGTTTGTCATTGTTTTCTCGATGACATACTTATTTACTCAAAGAATGACCAAAAGCACGAAGAACATTTGAGAAAAGTGCTAGAGTTGTTAAGGAAAGAAAAACTGTACGCTAAGTTTTCAAAGTGTGCATTTTGGTTGGAAGAAGTTCAATTCCTCGATCATATAGTGAACAAAGAAGGTATTCAGGTGGATCCAGCAAAGATTGAAACCGTTGAAAAGTGGAAAACCCCGAAAACTCCGAAACACATATGCCAATTTTTAGGGCTAGCTGGTTATTACAGGAGATTCATCCAAGATTTTTCCAAAATAACAAAACCCTTGACTGCACTAACGCATAAAGGGAAGAAATTTGAATGGAAGGATGAACAAGAGAAAGCGTTTCAATTGTTGAAGAAAAAGTTAACTACGGCACCTATATTGTCATTACCTGAAGGGAATGATGATTTTGTGATATATTGTGACGCCTCAAAGCAAGATCTCGGTTGTGTATTAATGTAACGAACGAAAGTAATTGCTTATGCGTCTAGACAATTGAAGATTCACGAGCAGAATTATACGACGCATGATTTGGAATTAGGCGCGGTTATTTTTGCATTAAAGACTTGGAGGCACTAATTATATGGGGTCAAAAGTATTATATATACCGACCACAAAAGTCTTCAACACATATTTAATCAGAAACAACTGAACATGAAGCAGTGCAGATGGATTTAATTGTTGAATGATTACGACTTTGAGATTCGTTACCACCCGGGGAAGGCAAATGTGGTAGCCGACGCCTTGAGCAGAAAGGACAGAGAACCCATTCGAGTAAAAGCTATGAATATAATGATTCACACTAACCTTACTACTCAAATAAAGGAGGCGCAACAAGGAGTTTTAAAAGAGGGAAATTTAAAGGATGAAATACTCAAAGGATCGGAGAAGCATCTTAATATTCGGGAAGATGGAACCCAGTATAGGGGTGAAAGAATTTGGGTGCCAAAATTTGGAGATATGAGAGAAATGGTACTTAGAGAAGCTCATAAAACTAGATACTCAATACATCCTAGAACGGGGAAGATGTACAAAGATCTCAAGAAACATTTTTTGTGGCCGGGTATGAAAGCTGATGTTGCTAAATACGTAGGAGAATGTTTGACGTGTTCTAAGGTCAAAGCTGAGCATCAGAAACCATCAGGTCTGCTTCAACAACCCAAAATTCCGAAATGGAAATGGGAAAACATTACCATGAATTTCATCACTAAATTGCCAAGGACTGCAAGTGGTTTTGATACTATTTGGGTAATAGTTGATCGTCTCACCAAATCAGTACACTTCTTGCCAATAAGAGAAGATGAAAAGATGGAGAAGTTAGCACGACTGTATTTGAAGGAAGTCGTCTCCAGACATGGAATTCCAATCTCTATTATCTCTGATAGGGATGGCAGATTTATTTCAAGATTCTGGCAGACATTACAGCAAGTATTAGAAACTCGTCTAGACATGAGTACTGCCTATCATCCACAAACTGATGGGCAGAGCAAAAGGACGATACAAACGCTTGAAGATATGCTACGAGCATGTGTTATTGATTTCGAAAACAGTTGGGATCGACACCTTCCGTTAGCAGAATTTTCCGACAACAACAGTTACCATTCAATCATTGAGATGGCGCCATTTGAAGCACTTTATGGTAGAAAGTGCAGATCTCCGACTTGTTGGAGAGAAGTGGGGGATAGACAGATTACGGGCCCGGAGATAATACAAGAAACTACCGAGAAGATCATCCAAATTCAACAACGGTTGAAAACTGCCCAAAGTCGACAAAAGAGCTACGCTGACATTAAAAGAAAAGATATAGAATTTGAAATTGGAGAGATGGTCATGCTTAAAGTTGCACCTTGGAAAGGTGTTGTTCGATTTGATAAACGAGGGAAATTAAATCCAAGGTATATTGGACCATTCAAGATTATTGATCGTGTCGGACCAGTAGCTTACCGACTTGAGTTATCTCAACAACTCGCGGCTGTACATAACACTTTCCACGTCTCGAATTTGAAGAAATGTTTTGCTAAAGAATTCTCACTATTCCGTTAGACGAAATCCAAATCAACGAAAAACTTCAATTCATCGAAGAACCCATCGAAATAATGGATCGTGAGGTTAAAAGACTTAAGCAAAACAAGATACCAATTGTTAAGGTTCAATGAAATGCTCGTAGAGGACCTGAGTTCACCTGGGAATGAGAAGATCAGATGAAGAAGAAATACCCGCACCTATTTCCAGAAGATACGTCAACACCTCCAACTGCTTAAAATTTGGGGACGAAATTTATTTAACGGGTAGGTACCGTAGTGACCCGAACTTTTCCATGTTTATATATATTAAATAAAATTATTATTTACATGATTAAGTGTTTCCAACATGTTAAGCAATCAAACTTGTTAAGACTTGATTAATTGAAATAGGTTTCATATAGACATTTGACCACCCAAGTTGACCGGCGATTCACGAACGTTAAAACTTGTAAAAACTATATGATGACATATATATGGATATATATATACATATATAGTTAACATGATAGTATGATAAGTAAGTATATCACTAGGTATATTAACAATGAGTGATATATATAAAAATGAGTTTATTGAATTAAGAAACTCGAAACGATATATATAACGATTATCGTTATAACAATGTCTTACTAATTACATATGAATCATTTTAAGATATTGATACACTATATATAAACATGATAAATGATAAGTAAACATATCATTAAGTATATTAACAATGAACTACATATGTAAAAACAAGACTACTAACTTAAGGATTTCGAAACGAGACATATATGTAACAATTATCGTTGTAACGACATTTAAATGTATATATATCATATTAAAATATATTAATATATCATAATATCATGATAATATAATAATTTAACATCTCATTAGATATAATAAACATTGGGTTAACAACATTTAACAAGATCATTAACTTAAAGGTTTCAAATCAACATTTACATGTAACGACTAACGATGACTTAACGACTCAGTTAAAATATATTCATACACTTTTGAAAGACTTCAAGACACTTATCAAAGTACTTCTACTTAACAAAAATGCTTACAATTACATCCTCGTTCATTTTCATCAACAATTCTACTCGTATGCACCCGTACAATACCCAGCTTCTAAATGTATTTACTATTGGTATATACACTCCAATGATCAGCTCTTAGCAGCCCATGTGAGTCACCTAACCATGTGGGAACCATCATTTGGCAACTAGCATGAATGATTACACAAAATTACAAACTAATGGAGCCTATATGGTGACTCCATTTTCACGTGAATGAACATACACATATACACTTTCATTTTGCAACTTACATGCATCAAACTACTCTCTCTCAAGTGTTCTTCCATTGTTCTAAGTGTTCTTCATCATCTTCATCAAAATCTAGCTCAATCTAGTTCATTTATACATACATAAACCAAGTTATAAAACAACTACTCAAGAACACACCAACAACACTTCCAAGTTTGCTAGCTTACTTCCAATCTTGCAAATCCACTTTGAGTGATAATCCAACCTCAAGAAATCTTTCTTATTTATAGTAAGATATATTTCTAATACAATGTAATACTCATATTCAAACTTTGATTCAATTTCTATAACTTTAACAATCTTATTTCGAGTAGAAATCTTACTTGAACTTGTTTTCGTGTCATGATTCTACTTCAAGAACTTTCAAGCCATTCAAGGATCCTTTGAAGCTTGATCTATTTTTCTCATTTCCAGTAGGTTTATCCACAAAACCTGAGGTAGTAATGATGTTCATAACATCATTCGATTCATATATATAAAACTACCTTATTCGAAGGTTTAAATTTGTAATCACTAGAACATAGTTTAGTTAATTCTAAACTTGTTCGCAAACAAAAGTTAATCCTTATAACTTAACTTTTAAAATCAACTAAACACATGTTCTATATCTATATGATATGCTAACTTAATGATTTAAAACCTGAAAACACGAAAAACACCGTAAAACCGGATATACGCCTTCGTAGTAACACCGCGAGCTGTTTTGGGTTAGTTAATTAAAAACTATGATAAACTTTGATTTAAAAGTTATTCTTCTGGGAAAATGATTTTTCTTATGAATATGAAACTATATCCAAAAATCATGGTTAAACTCAAAGTGGAAGTATTTTTTCCAAAATGCTCATCTAGACGTCGTTCTTTCGACTGAAATGACTACCTGTATTTTTGATTATAAACTTATACTTTTTCTGTTTAGATTCATAAACTTAAGTTCAATATGAAACCATAGCAACTTGAATCACTCAAAACGGATTTAAAACGAAGAAGTTATGGGAAAAACAAGATTGGATAATTTTTCTTGTTGTAGCTACGTGAAAATTGGTAACAAATCTATATTAATCATATCTTAGCTAACTCATATTGTATTATACATGTATTCTAATATATTATGTAATGTTGGGATACCATAGACACATATGCAAATGTTTTGACATATCATATCGACCCATGTATATATATTATTTGGAACAACCATAGACACTCTATATGTAGTAATGTTTGAGTTAGCTATACAGGGTTGAGGTTGATTCCAAAAATATATATACTTTGAGTTATGATCTAGCCTGAGACGCGTATACACTGGGTCGTGGATTGATTCAAGATAATATATATCGATTTATTTCTGTACATCTAACTATGGACAACTAGTTGTAGGTTACTAACGAGGACAGCTGACTTAATAAACTTAAAACATTAAAACGTATTAAAAATGTTGTAAATATATTTTGAATATACTTTGATGTATATGTACATATTTATTATAGGTTCGTGAATCGACCAGTGGCCAAGTCTTACTTCCCGACGAAGTAAAAATCTGTGAAAGTGAGTTATAGTCCCACTTTTAAAATCTAATATTTTTGGGATGAGAATACATGCAGTTTTATAAATGTTTTACAAAATAGACACAAGTACATGAAACTACGTTTTATGGTTGAATGATCGAAATCGAATATGCCCCTTTTAGCTTGGTAGCCTAAGAATTAGGGAACTGGCCCCTAATTGACGCGAATCCTAAAGGTAGATCTACGGGAACTAACAACCCCCATTCTGGAATTTGGATTGCTTTAGTACTTCGAGTTTATCATGTCCGATGGGTGTCCCGGAATGATGGGGATATTCTATATGCATCTTGTTAATGTCGGTTACTAGATGTTCACCATATAAATGATTTTTATACAGATTGTATATTATTGAAAGATGAAATCTTGTGGTCTATTATTATTACGATTTGATATATATAGGTTAAACCTATAACTCACCAATATTTTTTTTGACGTTTAAAGCATGTTTATTCTCAGGTGATTATTAAGAGCTTCCGCTGTTGCATGCTAAAATATGGACAAGATTTGTTGTCAGCATGTTTGTATAATATTGTTTAAAACTGCATTCGAGATTTACTTTGTTGTAATATATTAATATTGTAAACCAATATGTATTGGTAGTGTGTAAGTGTGATATTTTTAGATTATCATTTCTGGATAATCTAGTTGGTGTCCTTTTAACCTTGTCGATAAAATAAAGGTTATGGTTTGTTTTAAAAACGAATGCAGTCTTTGAAAAACGTCTCATATAGAGGTCAAAACCTCGCAACGAAATCAATTAATATGGAACGTTTATAATCAATATGAACGGGACATTTCATCTTAGTTTTTTGAAAAACTGATTTTTGTCAGATGGCCGATTCAACGAAGTGAAGGTGCCTATATTTTTGGTAATGGTTATATCCCTTATAAGTCTGTTGTTTCCTTATGTCGAATCTAGTGTTTTTTGAGGTTCTTGATCGTAGCATCTTGCTGGTTAACTCGGCTCCGTCAATGGAGAAGAAAGTTGTGAAATTTCTCCTTGATTATAAGGTTGTGATCCAAAAATACAACAAGTTGGGTTCTTTCGGTTGCGTTGTGGTGTGCAACTATCGGTCAGTTATTTCAAGATCCTTGATCATGCCTCGAATTCAGGTTTCGGGATGGTGGTAGCATTTGCTCCTAAAGTTGGGGCTTTCTATAGGTTCGTGTGGGTTCAATTATAGGGGATCCTGACCAAATTAGTTTCAGACGAAAGCATCATGAAGGTTTCTAGTCAGGTTGGTGTGGCACTGAAGGTGGCGTTTTCTTCGGTTCATCTTCTAAGACCCGGATCTTCATTTGAATTCGTCAAAATCAGATGTGTGAGACACTTACATGATTTGGTTCCGGCAATTTTGATCTCCGAACTTGTTGGTAAATGGTACATTTGAGTGAATGAGGTATCGGATGTGGGGATTACTAACAGATTGAATGCGGGTGCTTTCTCTTCGAATTTCTTTGTATCCTATAATGAGTCAGTCCTGAATGCAATAGGAATCGATAACGTTTTTAATAATGTTATGGTTTTTAATAATTTTGTTCTGGTAACTCTGTTTATAATTATTGAAGAAAATAATAAAAGATGATACTCCTTCCATCTCAATTTAATAGCTTTGGATTTATTTTTATTTTTTTAACTTTGACTTTAAGTAACTTCTTTTGTGTTCTATAATATATGATAAAATTTATATGACTAGTTTACTTCTATACTTTTACATATTAACACACAAATTTTTAATTTTTACAAATTAATATATGTATATGCTTTTATACTTTTATAGATTAACACACAAGTTTTCAGTTGTTACAAATTAACACATGTATACTTTTATATATTAAAACACTAAGTTTTTATTTTTACAAATTAACACAAAACTTTTCACTTTTGACAAATCAATCACAAAACTTTTCACACTTATTACAAATCAACCACAAAAATTTTCACTTTTTAATAACTACTTATTTTTATTTTTATTATATATATATATATATATATATATATATATATATATATATATATATATATATATATATTGTAAGGACCCGTTCATATACATTATAAACGATTCACAATAGTTGATTACATCGCGAGGCATTTGACCTCTATATGATACATTTTACAAACATTGCATTCGTTTTTAAAAGACAAAATTTCTTTACAACGAAAGTTGACGGCATGCACACCATTTCATAATACATCCAACTATAATTGGCTTAATAATAATCTTGATGAACTCAATGACTCGAATGCAACGTCTT
This sequence comes from Rutidosis leptorrhynchoides, assembly GCF_046630445.1. Lineage (NCBI taxonomy): Eukaryota > Viridiplantae > Streptophyta > Magnoliopsida > Asterales > Asteraceae > Rutidosis > Rutidosis leptorrhynchoides. Next base: position 28,779,236 of record NC_092336.1, read on the forward strand.
TCAAAATATGCCATGAATGACTCCAAGTATTATCCTTAAAATGAGCTAATGCACAGCGGAAGATTTCTTTAATACCTGAGAATAAACATGCTTTAAAGTGTCAACCAAAAGGTTGGTGAGTTCATAGGTTTATCATAACAATCATTTTAATATATTAATAGACCACAAGATTTCCGTTTATAAATATATGTACACTCGCAAGTGTATAAAAGTATTCTATAAGTTGTAGGCACCCGGTAACAAGCTTTAACGTTCATGTTTTACCCTCTGAAGTACACCAGATCAGGTGTGTTTAAAATAACCTCAAAGTATTAAAGCATCCCATAGTCAGGATGGGGTTTGTCAGACCCAATAGATCTATCTTTAGGATTCGCGCCTACCGTACATAGACAAGTAGTTTAATGTTACCAAGCTAAGGGTATATTTCTGGTTTAAACCCACATAGAATTAGTTTTAGTACTTGTGCCTATTTCGTAAAACATTTATAAATCAGCGCATGTATTCTCAGCCCAAAAATATATATAAAAAGGGAGCAAATGAAACTCACGCATATAAATATTGCAAAATAGTTATTAAAGCATTGCATGTATTCTCAGCCCAAAAATGTAATGAGTAAAAGGGAATCAAATGAAACTCACAATACTGTATTTCGTAGTAAAAATACATATAACGTCATTTAACAAGTGCAAGGTTGGCCTCGGATTCACGAACGTATCAATATTGAGATTCAATATTGCAGGAAAGTAGGTAGACGCAACGGAGATGATAAACACTAGATTGACCTCACGAGCATACCCATGAACCATACCCATCACCTCCATAGCTATAACCCATAATTTCCTTAGCTTCGACTCATTCAAAAAAAACTATTTTGAAATCACTCGGACAGCACTCCGTCGTAATATTTTATGTATACTAATAATATCTTGAAATAATACAGAGCAAATATATATATATATATATATATATATATATATATATATATATATATATAAATCGATTGAGAGAGTTTAGAGAAATATATTTTCAAGTTTCTATGAAATAATGAAACCTATTGAATTCTATTTATAATAGATTTTTGAATTATTAAAGTGAATTATTAAAGTATGAATTATTAAAGTGAATTATTAAAGTATGAATTATTAAAGTGAATTATAAAGTATGAATTATTAAAGTGAATTATTAAAGTGAATTATTAAAGTATGAATTATTAAAGTGAATTATTAAAGTGAATTATTAAAGTTAAAGTAAAGTAAAAGTAAAGTAAAGGTAAAGTTAAAGTATAGTAAAAGTATAAAAACTATGTATATATAACACGCGTATAAATATATATAATATTAATTTAAATCGTTATATATATTTAATGAAATAAAATATAAATATCGTTATATTTATTATACTGGTTAAGTGATGAGTTGTCAAAAGTGATTTTAGATATTTATAAAAGTTATATACGTTTTAATAATAAAGTTCTTTTTAAACTAAAAACGTCTTTGTACATTTGAAAATAGATTAATAGAATATTATGGAAACCAATTATCCACTAACTTTTGTCTAACTTTCGTAAATAGCTTTACAAATTATTCTGAATATCGTTAAGAGGAATAGATTTTCTCAAATCATAGTGGACCTCTCAACAGAGACTTGTAATCATAATTCAATGTTTCTGATAATTCAATCATTTAATATATATATTTTTTTAATTTCGTCAAAAATCATATTGAAACAAATACGTTCGTGTAAAGTATTATACGTTTAATACTTTATTAATATTCTCAAGTTATAATATATATATACATATACATATCTATTTATATATAACGGTTCGTGAATCCTCGGAATTTGGTCGAGGTTATAATGAATGTATGAATACAGTTTAAAATTCTATAGATTTAACTTAACAAACTTTGCTTATCGTGTCGGAATTATAAAGATTAAAGTTTAAATTTGGTCGAAAATTTCCGGATCGTCACAGTACCTACCCGTTAAAGAAATTTCGTCCCCGAAATTTGATAGAGGTCGTCATGACTAACAATGAGAATGTTATTATAACGATTATAGAGTTTTATCATGTTCAAGAAGCATGGATAAAATAATTCGATTACTAGAAGCGTGTGAGTGAATTTATCGTAAATGAATGAAATAAGATAATAGTGATTCGTCGTATCTTTTGACGTCATCATGATTGATCTCCGAAAAGAAAATCTTTGTAATCTATATTGGATTTTATTATTCGGCGATTAAGAAAATGATGATCCTCTTCGAATTAATGCGATAATCCATTTTGATTTCTCTGTCGGATATTTCACTATAAATCCACCTCCTTTGTTTTCTTACAACTCACACCTTCTCAACTCATATTTTAAAGTATTTGTCAATATGCTTCATCCAGTGCTGATTCTTGATATACTCCTCACTTTCATATCTGTAGCTCTTTTTTTTATCTTCCTCCGGAAGAATCTATTTACTTCTGCTATACTCTTGGTTTTATAGTGTTTTTAGTTCTCCCGTGTCTTTATATTGCTATATGCATTGATATATGATGTTTGTGATTTCTGGGTTGTTGTTGGGTTTTATATCTTCCCTTATATTTCAAAGTCCTTGCTTCTTCTATAATCATTGTCATCCACAGTTAATGCTCTCTTCTATTTGCTATAATTTATACTCCCATTTCTAGTTCGGAGCTTTGTCCTTTCGTTTCTTCTTCTTGCGATTAAGCACCGCTTGTAATGGTCCAGAATTCGCAGATATAAATTTCGGAATGAACATTGTTAATGTTCTAGGAAGGAAATTGTAATGGCACGATCTTGACTTGTCAAATTACCAGAATACCTCGGAAAAGGCCGAATCATCAAGAAATATTTTCTTGATATTTAGAGATCAAAGAGAATACAAGAGTCGTGTAACATAGCACATGATGACGTTATGATCTGTGAATCATCATGTTCCATTTAGAAACTCAGCATGAATTACTGTAATATAATCACGTTGATCAAGTGTCATTATATTATACTAACTCATGCTTCAGCTCCCAACACTTCTTCAAGAATATTCCTATTTTAAACTCGAATGTTTCAGAATTTAGAAACTAAAATAGTTTCTTTTATGATATAATACAGATAGCGCGAAGAGGTAAATGATTTCAGATAAGAATAATTATAAAAATATCTTAGAATGTCTAATATCAGAGGATGATGAAGGATATTGTCCGCAGAGGTTTAGAGTCAGGAGCAAGGTATTGGTTAATGACTTCAGCAAGTAATGAATCATTTGGATTCTTTGAAGGCAGGTTCAGCCTTTGTGATTTGTCCACAGCCTCCTTTATACTTTGCTCAATCCGTTTTCCAGTTCCAAAGCTTCTCTTTTTCTGAGCTTTGCCAATATACTATCCTTTATCATCCAACTTTTTACTGTTAAGGTCGTTTACAGTTTTTGCTGCTTCATCAGCATTTTTCAAAATTTCGAGAACTGGTTCGCAGTTTAGGGTGTTTTTCAGAAATTTCTCATTCAAAGAATGTAAGTCTTGGAGGTAGACGTTGTGTGTATATGTAATTGTTGATGTAGACATGCTGCGAGGTTTCAAAATACTGATTACTTATTCTCAATAATTGGTATGGCAATTCTTGTTATAAGGTAAGAATGAGTATATGATAGGGTTTCGATAACTATAATGATTTTTTTTTTTTTGGAAAGTCAAAGATCAGTGAAGTTGTTGGTAAGTTTATTTCTAATGTGGTGAATATAAATGATTCCCCGGTAACGTTGGCGAAAGGGCAACGCATCTATCGAGGTTATAATAAGACTGTTTTGATTGAGAAGTCGAAGTTGACTTGCTGGAGCTGTGACAAAACTGTCTATTTTGTAACGGAATTGAAAAGTTATTTTGGCTAGTAAATGCCAAAGGGTCTAACACGGATACGTGTCGAACTATGACTTGGGTTTTGAGAGTTTTTCAGGTGTATAACTGTGGGTAACATGTGGTTGGATCATCATCTCGATTGTTCCTTAGTTGAAGTGTCTTCAGGAATTTCGAAGGGTTTGAGCACATATTGTAATCGTTAATACATATGATGTTCTAACACAGTTTTGAAGTCGAAGTATAGCTTTAAAAGATATAGGAATCTAAGAGTGATGATACTGGTTATATTTCGAATTGAATTATGCGATTTCAAAATCAGAATATGTAATTGAATTTGAATGAGTATGATTGTTTTGATTTATATGAAAGAATGGATATTGTTGTGAAAGTAGGGAGTATAGTTGATGATTGCTGAATCAGTTTCGAAAAATGTAATATATTAATTGTGAATTTATATATCTCTCGGGTATTACCTACCCGTTAAAAAAAATTCACAATTAATATTTTGTACAAAAGAAGTTTATTACAGTCTTTATGAAAATATATGTGTATATTTTCTTTAGATGTAATATAGATTTAATGAGTTAATATTAAATTAAACTCATTTGTTTTATGGTTGGAACTAGAATTGAGTAATCCCTAAAACTTTATAAATTGCATAAGTATTTCTTCAATAATATTGAAATTATGAATCATTACTTTGTTATTTGTTGGTTTTCGTGAAATTCGCGTGAACTTCGCAAGGTACGAATGATGTTATTTGAAAAGTTTCGAGTAAATCGATGATGAAAGTGTAAAATCAAACATATATTCGAATAATACACTTGATTAATTATGAATTGGATTTTTATTGAATTGAGACAGAGATTGTAATTAACTATGGTTAAGTTGCAGACAAAGGACGTACATCATTGCATATTTGTAATATGAATTAACTGAGTAGTTAAGATTCACACATAATAGCTTAGTACGGGAAGATTTATTATGGTTTAAAAATTTATACAGATAAAATATACATATAAATCTTTTGATTGGAAATGAGTTAATACTTCATAACTCGTTGATACAATATATTTGTTGTTGATTCGTAATGATGTCCACAATGATTCTTGAACTGACAGAGTTTGTGATGTTACAGGTGCTGTTGATTCTGACGATACTGGCGGCACTGACTGTGTTGATGATGCTACGGTCCTGTTGATGCTGTTGGTAAAACAATTCTAGCTTGTAAATCGTACACCATTTTCAATCAAAGTTTCTACTCTACCATCTCCGTTCACTCATCCGATTTACGGTCAGAATTAAATAATCTCTAAGATTTTGGAGATTACATAACTGCCGCAGAGATATATCTTCAATGAAGTTTATGAATTAATACTTCATCGTTTGTTGTTGTTGATATTCCTGGATATTTACAGGGCGTATGACGTTGATGTTTGAGATACAGATTGTGATGTTGTGGTGTGGGATGTGGATGTTGTTGTTGGTGGTGGTGATGGTACTGTTGGTGTTGCTGATGGTGGTACTGTTTATGCTGCTGGTGCTGCTGCTGATGTTTGTAACCTTTGCACCATATTCTCCAAAGCCATTACCCGAGCACGAAGCTCGTTGACTTCTTCTATTACACTGGGGTGATTGTCGGTTCGGACGAGCGGATAAATAAAATCTAGAATTTGGTGTAGTATGTAATCGTGACGAGATACTCTAGAAATAAGAGAGAAAATGGTGTTTCGGATAGGTTCGCCGGTAAGTGCTTCAGGTTCTTCGCCAAGAGGACAATGTGGTGGATGGAAGGGATCACCTTCTTCTTGTCTCCAATGATTAAGGAGGCTACGAACCCATCCCCAATTCATCCAGAATAGATGATGACTAATTGGTTGATCCATTCCGGTCACACTGCTTTCGGAACTTGAGTGGGATTCCATTTCGGAATCCGAGGGACTTGAACTAATGACAAATTCCATTTCGTACGATTGAATAAAGAATTTTTCGATATGAAATGATTTTTCAGCTATCGGGTGGTATTCTAATTATATAGAGCAAAAGGTTTCGTAGATTACGGAGGAATTTACGGAATATGTCAGGCAAAGTTTACAGTAACAGATACGCTAAGATATGAATTTTGTCTATACACTATTCATGCAATCATTGCAATAAGATGTGTCTAGACTAAGAATGATAAGCAGGTAATTTCTGACAAAAATGATGAGCAAAACTTTTGACATGCAGACACGGTCGAAGTCCAGACTCACTAATGCATCCTAACGACTATCAGTTAGACACACTAATGCAGACCTGGTTCGCTAAGACCACCGCTCTGATACCAACTGTAAGGACCCGTTCATATACATTATAATCGATTCACAATAGTTGATTACATCGCGAGGTATTTGACCTCTATATGATACATTTTACAAACATTGCATTCGTTTTTAAAAGACAAAATTTCTTTACAACGAAAGTTGCCGGCATGCACACCATTTTATAATACATCCAACTATAATTGGCTTAATAATAATCTTGATGAACTCAATGACTCGAATGCAACGTCTTTCAAAATATGCCATGAATGACTCCAAGTATTATCCTTAAAATGAGCTAATGCACAGCGGAAGATTTCTTTAATACCTGAGAATAAACATGCTTTAAAGTGTCAACCAAAAGGTTGGTGAGTTCATAGGTTTATCATAACAATCATTTTAATATATTAATAGACCACAAGATTTCCGTTTATAAATATATGTACACTCGCAAGTGTATAAAAGTATTCTATAAGTTGTAGGCACCCGGTAACAAGCCTTAACGTTCATGTTTTACCCTCTGAAGTACACCAGATCAGGTGTGTTTAAAATAACCTCAAAGTACTAAAGCATCTCATAGTCAGGATGGGGTTTGTCAGACCCAATAGATCTATCTTTAGGATTCGCGCCTACCGTACATAGACAAGTAGTTTAATGTTACCAAGCTAAGGGTATATTTCTGGTTTAAACCCACATAGAATTAGTTTTAGTACTTGTGCCTATTTCGTAAAACATTTATAAATCAGCGCATGTATTCTCAGCCCAAAAATATATATAAAAAGGGAGCAAATGAAACTCACGCATATAAATATTGCAAAATAGTTATTAAAGCATTGCATGTATTCTCAGCCTAAAAATGTAATGAGTAAAAGGGAATCAAATGAAACTCACAATACTGTATTTCATAGTAAAAATACATATAACGTCATTTAACAAGTGCAAGGTTGGCCTCGGATTCACGAACGTATCAATATTGAGATTCAATATTGCAGGAAAGTACGTAGACGCAACGGAGATGATAAACACTAGATTGACCTCACGAGCATACCCATGAATCATACCCATCACCTCCATAGCTATAACCCATAATTTCCTTAGCTTCGACTCATTCAAAAAAAACTATTTTGAAATCACTCGGACAGCACTCCGTCGTAATATTTTATGTATACTAATAATATCTTGAAATAATACAGAGCAAATATATATATATATATAAATCGATTGAGAGAGTTTAGAGAAATATATTTTTAAGTTTCTATGAAATAATGAAACCTATTGAATTCTATTTATAATAGATTTTTGAATTATTAAAGTGAATTATTAAAGTATGAATTATTAAAGTGAATTATTAAAGTATGAATTATTAAAGTGAATTATTAAAGTATGAATTATTAAAGTGAATTATTAAAGTGAATTATTAAAGTATGAATTATTAAAGTAAATTATTAAAGTGAATTATTAAAGTTAAAGTAAAGTAAAAGTAAAGTAAAGGTAAAGTTAAAGTATAGTAAAAGTATAAAAACTATGTATATATAACACGCGTATAAATATATATAATATTAATTTAAATAGTTATATATATTTAATGAAATAAAATATAAATATCGTTATATTTATTATACTGGTTAAGTGATGAGTTGTCAAAAGTGATTTTAGATATTTATAAAAGTTATATACGTTTTAATAATAAAGTTCTTTTTAAACTAAAAACGTCTTTGTACGTTTGAAAATAGATTAATAGAATATTATGGAAACCAATTATCCACTAACTTTTGTCTAACTTTCGTAAATAGCTTTACAAATTATTCTGAATATCGTTAAGAGGAATAGATTTTCTCAAATCATAGTGGACCTCTCAACAGAGACTTGTAATCATAATTCAATGTTTCTGATAATTCAATCATTTAATATATATATTTTTTTAATTTCGACAAAAATCATATTGAAACAAATACGTTCGTGTAAAGTATTATACGTTTAATACTTTATTAATATTCTCAAGTTATAATATATATATACATATACATATCTATTTATATATAACGGTTCGTGAATCCTCGGAATTTGGTCGAGGTTATAATGAATGTATGAATACAGTTTAAAATTCTATAGATTTAACTTAACAAACTTTGCTTATCGTGTCGGAATTATAAAGATTAAAGTTTAAATTTGGTCGGAAATTTCCGGGTCGTCACATATATATATATATATATATATATATATATATATATATATATATATATATATATATATATATAGGGGCAGGATCAATGGGGAAGTAACCAAACGGGGGGAAGCGGGGGGAAGCAAAAAAAAAATTCGTTTTTTTTGAAAATTTTTTTTTCCGGCATCAAGATCACACGAAAATATGAACATTTAGAAGAGACACTTCGTGATGAATGTTATTATTTAGGCGGGAAAACGATCGACAAAAATAACATTCAAGATAATATTGTTCGTGAAGAATATGAACGTTTTTTTTTCATGTTTTGTGAAGTAAAATTTAGCCCGATTTAGAGTTTAGGGTTTAGGGTTTGGTGTTTTGGGTTTATTCCATAAACCCAAAACACCAAACCCTAAGCCCTAAACCCTAAACTCTAAACCGTTCGTGTTAAAAACTCGATCTAAATCCTAAATCTAAACCCTAAATCTAAACCCTAATCCCTGAATTTCTAAACCCTAATATCTAAACCCTATAAACCCTAATATCTAAACCCTAATAGCTAAACCCCAATAGCTAAAACCTCAAAATACGCTCGAAAAACACGATAATTGTTATATATTACTTCTTCGAGCATTTTCCCGCCAAAATAAAAACATTTATCACAAAGTGTCTCTACTAAATGTTCATATTTTCATCTCATCTATAATGTTCGTGAACAAAGTTTTTTCAAAAAACGAAAAAAAAAAAGTTTTTGCTTCCCCCCGAATGGTTACTTCCCTCTTGATCCTACCACTATATATATATATATATATATATATATATATATATATATATATATATATATATATATTATAGTTCATTCTATTTTATTTAATGATTTGTTTCAATCGTCGTTGTACGTCTCACTTTATTAATGGGGCATTTAAGTCTTTCCTCTCGACAAAACAAAACTAAAAACAAAAAATTGGTGAATAGTTATTTTCCTGTCTATAATAAATCAACCACATAACTTGTTAATTATTATAAATCAATCATAATTAATATTTTTTAACTTTTCACTTATTACAAATCAACTATTATAATTATTATTGTTGAATATAGCTATTATTATTTTGTCTTTTTTCTTTATTTTTTTTGTAAACATTTGAGTTGTTTTCATTGATGACATACTTATTTACTCAAAGAATGACCAAGAACACGGTGAACATTTGAGAAAGGTGTTAGAAGTATTGAGGAAGGAAGAATTGTACGCTAAGTTTTCAAAGTGTGCATTTTGGTTGGAAGAAGTTCAATTCCTCGGTCACATAGTGAACAAAGAAGGTATTAAGGTGGATCCGGCAAAGATAGAAACTGTTGAAAAGTGGGAAACCCCGAAAACTCCGAAACACATACGCCAGTTTTTAGGACTAGCTGGTTACTACAGAAGGTTCATCCAAGACTTTTCCAGAATAGCAAAACCCTTGACTGCATTAACGCATAAAGGGAAGAAATTTGAATGGAATGATGAACAAGAGAAAGCGTTTCAGTTATTGAAGAAAAAGCTAACTACGGCACCTATATTGTCATTGCCTGAAGGGAATGATGATTTTGTGATTTATTGTGATGCATCAAAGCAAGGTCTCGGTTGTGTATTAATGCAACGAACGAAGGTGATTGCTTATGCGTCTAGACAATTGAAGATTCACGAGCAAAATTATACGACGCATGATTTGGAATTAGGCGCGGTTGTTTTTGCATTAAAGACTTGGAGGCACTACTTATATGGGGTCAAAAGTATTATATATACCGACCACAAAAGTCTTCAACACATATTTAATCAGAAATAACTGAATATGAGGCAGCGTAGGTGGATTGAATTATTGAATGATTACGACTTTGAGATTCGTTACCACCCGGGGAAGGCAAATGTGGTAGCCGATGCCTTGAGCAGGAAGGACAGAGAACCCATTCGAGTAAAATCTATGAATATAATGATTCATAATAACATTACTACTCAAATAAAGGAGGCGCAACAAGGAGTTTTAAAAGAGGGAAATTTAAAGGATGAAATACCCAAAGGATCGGAGAAGCATCTTAATAATCAGGAAGACGGAACCCGGTATAGGGCTGAAAGGATTTGGGTACCAAAATTTGGAGATATGAGAGAAATGGTACTTAGAGAAGCTCATAAAACCAGATACTCAATACATCCTGGAACGGGGAAGATGTACAAGGATCTCAAGAAACATTTTTGGTGGCCGGGTATGAAAGCCGATGTTGCTAAATACGTAGGAGAATGTTTGACGTGTTCTAAGGTCAAAGCTGAGCATCAGAAACCATCAGGTCTACTTCAACAACCCGAAATCCCAGAATGGAAATGGGAAAATATTACCATGGATTTCATCACTAAATTGCCAAGAACTGCAAGTGGTTTTGATACTATTTGGGTAATAGTTGATCGTCTCACCAAATCAGCACACTTCCTGCCAATAAGAGAAGATGACAAGATGGAGAAGTTAGCACGACTGTATTTGAAGGAAGTCGTCTCCAGACATGGAATACCAATCTCTATTATCTCTGATAGGGATGGCAGATTTATTTCAAGATTCTGGCAGACATTACAGCAAGCATTAGGAACTCGTCTAGACATGAGTACTGCCTATCATCCACAAACTGATGGGCAGAGCGAAAGGACGATACAAATGCTTGAAGACATGCTACGAGCATGTGTTATTGATTTTGGAAACAGTTGGGATCGACATCTACCGTTAGCAGAATTTTCCTACAACAACAGCTACCATTCAAGCATTGAGATGGCGCCGTTTGAAGCACTTTATGGTAGAAAGTGCAGCTCTCCGATTTGTTGGAGTGAAGTGGGGGATAGACAGATTACGAGTCCGGGGATTTTACAAGAAACTACCGAGAAGATCATCCAAATTCAACAACGGTTGAAAACCGCCCAAAGTCGACAAAAGAGCTACGCTGACATTAAAAGAAAAGATATAGAATTTGAAATTGGAGAGATGGTCATGCTTAAAGTTGCACCTTGGAAAGGCGTTGTTCGATTTGGTAAACGAGGGAAATTAAATCCAAGGTATATTGGACCATTCAAGATTATTGATCGTGTCGGACCAGTAGCTTACCGACTTGAGTTACCTCAACAACTCGCGGCTGTACATAACACTTTCCACGTCTCGAATTTGAAGAAATGTTTTGCTAAAGAAGATCTCACTATTCCGTTAGATGAAATCCAAATCAACAAAAAACTTCAATTCATCGAAGAACCCGTCGAAATAATGGATCGTGAGGTTAAAAGACTTAAGCAAAACAAGATACCAATTGTTAAGGTTCGATGGAATGCTCGTAGAGGACCCGAGTTCACCTGGGAGCGTGAAGATCAGATGAAGAAGAAATACCCGCATCTATTTCTAGAAGATTCGTCAACACCTTCAACAGCTTAAAATTTCGGGACGAAATTTATTTAACGGGTAGGTACTGTAGTGACCCGAACTTTTCCATGTTTATATATATTAATTGAGATTGATATTTACATGATTAAATGTTTCTAACATGTTAAGCAATCAAACTTATTAAGACTTGATTAATTGAAATATGTTTCATATAGACAATTGACCACCCAAGTTGACCGGTGATTCACGAACGTTAAAACTTGTAAAAACTATATGATGACATATATATGGATATATATATAGTTAACATGATACTATGATAAGTAAACATATCATTAAGTATATTAACAATGAACTACATATGTAAAAACAAGACTACTAACTTAATGATTTTTAAACGAGACATATATGTAACGATTATCGTTGTAAAGACATTTAATGTATATATATCATATTAAGAGATATTCATACATGATAATATCATGATAATATAATAATTTAAAATCTCATTTGATATTATAAACATTGGGTTAACAACATTTAACAAGATCGTTAACCTAAAGGTTTCAAAACAACACTTACATGTAACGACTAACGATGACTTAACGACTCAGTTAAAATGTATATACATGTAGTGTTTTAATATGTATTTATACACTTTTGAAAGACTTCAATACACTTATCAAAATACTTCTACTTAACAAAAATGCTTACAATTACATCCTCGTTCAGTTTCATCAACAATTCTACTCGTATGCACCCGTATTCGTACTCGTACAATACACAGCTTTTAGATGTATGTACTATTGGTATATACACTCCAATGATCAGCTCTTAGCAGCCCATGTGAGTCACCTAACACATGTGGGAACCATCATTTGGCAACTAGCATGAAATATCTCATAAAATTACAAAAATATGAGTAATCATTCATGACTTATTTACATGAAAACAAAATTACATATCCTTTATATCTAATCCATACACCAACGACCAAAAACACCTACAAACACTTTCATTCTTCAATTTTCTTCATCTAATTGATCTCTCTCAAGTTCTATCTTCAAGTTCTAAGTGTTCTTCATAAATTCCAAAAGTTCTAGTTTCATAAAATCAAGAATACTTTCAAGTTTGCTAGCTCACTTCCAATCTTGTAAGGTGATCATCCAACCTCAAGAAATCCTTGTTTCTTACAGTAGGTTATCATTCTAATACAAGGTAATAATCATATTCAAACTTTGGTTCAATTTCTATAACTATAACAATCTTATTTCAAGTGATGATCTTACTTAAACTTGTTTTCGTGTCATGATTCTGCTTCAAGAACTTCGAGCCATCCAAGGATCCATTGAAGCTAGATCCATTTTTCTCTTTTCCAGTAGGTTTATCCAAGGAACTTAAGGTAGTAATGATGTTCATAACATCATTCGATTCATACATATAAAGTTATCTTATTCGAAGGTTTAAACTTGTAATCACTAGAACATAGTTTAGTTAATTCTAAACTTGTTCGCAAACAAAAGTTAATCCTTCTAACTTGAATTTTAAAATCAACTAAACACATGTTCTATATCTATTTGATATGCTAACTTAATGATTTAAAACCTGGAAACACGAAAAACACCGTAAAACCGGATTTACGCCGTCGTAGTAACACCGCGGGCTGTTTTGGGTTAGTTAATTAAAAACTATGATAAACTTTGATTTAAAAGTTGTTATTCTGAGAAAATGATTTTTATTATGAACATGAAACTATATCCAAAAATTATGGTTAAACTCAAAGTGGAAGTATGTTTTCTAAAATGGTCATCTAGACGTCGTTCTTTCGACTGAAATGACTACCTTTACAAAAACGACTTGTAACTTATTTTTTTGACTATAAACCTATACTTTTTCTGTTTAGATTCATAAAATAGAGTTCAATATGAAACCATAGCAATTTGATTCACTCAAAACGGATTTAAAATGAAGAAGTTATGGGTAAAACAAGATTGGATAATTTTTCTCATTTTAGCTACGTGAAAATTGGTAACAAATCTATTCCAACCATAACTTAATCAACTTGTATTGTATATTATGTAATCTTGAGATACCATAGACACGTATACAATGTTTCGACCTATCATGTCGACACATCTATATATATTTCGGAACAACCATAGACACTCTATATGTGAATGTTGGAGTTAGCTATACAGGGTTGAGGTTGATTCCAAAATATATATAGTTTGAGTTGTGATCAATACTGAGATACGTATACACTGGGTCGTGGATTGATTCAAGATAATATTTATCGATTTATTTCTGTACATCTAACTGTGGACAACTAGTTGTAGGTTACTAACGAGGACAGCTGACTTAATAAACTTAAAAGATCAAAATATATTAAAAGTGTTGTAAATATATTTTGAACATACTTTGATATATATGTATATATTGTTATAGGTTCGTGAATCAACCAGTGGCCAAGTCTTACTTCCCGACGAAGTAAAAATCTGTGAAAGTGAGTTATAGTCCCACTTTTAAAATCTAATATTTTTGGGATGAGAATACATGCAGGTTTTATAAATGATTTACAAAATAGACACAAGTACGTGAAACTACATTCTATGGTTGAATTATCGAAATCGAATATGCCCCTTGTTATTAAGTCTGGTAATCTAAGAATTAGGGAACAGACACCCTAATTGACGCGAATCCTAAAGATAGATCTATTGGGCCTAACAAACCCCATCCAAAGTACCGGATGCTTTAGTACTTCGAAATTTATATCATATCCGAAGGGTGTCCCGGAATGATGGGGATATTCTTATATATGCATCTTGTTAATGTCGGTTACCAGGTGTTCACCATATGAATGATTTTTATCTCTATGTATGGGATGTGTATTGAAATATGAAATCTTGTGGTCTATTGTTACGATTTGATATATATATAGGTTAAACCTATAACTCACCAACATTTTTGTTGACGTTTAAAGCATGTTTATTCTCAGGTGAATATTAAGAGCTTCCGCTGTTGCATACTAAAATAAGGACAAGATTTGGAGTCCATGTTTGTATGATATTGTGTAAAAACTGCATTCAAGAAACTGATTTCGATGTAACATATTTGTATTGTAAACCATTATGTAATGGTCGTGTGTAAACAGGATATTTTAGATTATCATTATTTGATAATCTACGTAAAGCTTTTTAAACCTTTATTTATGAAATAAAGGTTATGGGTTGTTTTAAAAATGAATGCAGTCTTTTAAAAACGTCTCATATAGAGGTCAAAACCTCGCAACGAAATCAATTAATATGGAACGTTTTTAATCAATAAGAACGGGACATTTCAGTTGGTATCAGAGCGTTGGTCTTAGAGAACCAGAATTTTGCATTAGTGTGTCTTATCGAGTTTGTTAGGATGCATTAGTGAGTCTGGACTTCGACCGTATTTACTTGAAAAATGGTTGCTTAACAAATTTTGTTGGAAACTATATATTTTTAACATGTGAATATTATGTGATATATTAATCTCTTAACGCGTTTGATATTATGTGATAGATGTCTACCTCTAGAACAAGTCCCATTGACTCACCTAATAATAATGAAGAGTCAAATGTAAATTGGAATGATTCGTGGACTGATTCACAAGTTCCCGAAGAGGAACCGGAAGAAGAGTCGGAACCGGAAGAAGAATCGGAACCGGAAGAAGAATCGGAACCGGATGAAGAAATAGAACCGGTGGGGGAAATAATAAAACGGTTAAGTAAAAGAAAATCCTCAACCAACCGACCAAGGTTAATTATGGTCAATGGTGTTTCCGCCAAGGAAGCAAAATATTGGGAGGATTACCAATTCTCCGATGAATCAGATTCCGACGAGAATTCCGATGATGTTATAGAAATTACCCCAACTGAATTTAAAAAGGCAAAAGAAAATAATAAGGGAAAGGGCATAAAAATAGAGAAATCTAATTCCAACCCCGATGAACTGTATATGTATCGTCAACCCCCGAAGTCCTTAAGTTGTAACAATGACCCGGGAACCTCTAAACCACCAGGTTTTTCTAAACCAATGTGGATAACGACGGCTCGTATTAGGGGAACATCATATATCCCTAGAAACTTGACAAAACGAACCAAAATCGAAGAAGAAGAAATGAACGAGTCGGAATAAGATAGTTGTATTCGTGTGGTGTAATATATGTAATATAGTGTTCTTATGCTTTATGATATATGTAAAAATTGCTTGTATTAATAAGTATTTTTTTTATGAATCTAACTCTTGTCTATTTTACAGTTTAAAAACACAAAATGGATAGACAACCCAATATTTTAAGAGACCTACCCGGAGACATGATTGATGAAATCTTGTCTAGAGTCGGCCAGAATTCCTCGGCACAACTATTTAAGGCGAGATCAGTTTGTAAGACATTCGAAGAACGTTCCAAGAATGTCTTGGTTTATAAGAGACTTTCGTTTGAAAGATAGGGGATATCACATTGGGAAACCCATAAGTTACGATGTGTTTACTTTGACGCATATATTGCGGGGAACCCAAATGCTATTTTACGCAACGGGTTAAGAAATTATTTTGACTCAATATATCCGAATATTGGACTTCGTGATTTAGAAAAAGCGGCTAACATGCAACATAAAGAAGCATGTTATGCTTACGGATTAGTAATGTTCGCTTCTCACCAAAGTGAGAACAAGAACATCGGGCTACAACTATTAAACAAAACATTTCCACAAGTGACGGAGTCGGTAATTGGGGTAAGAAATGAGGTTTTTAGATTATTACGGGACTGTTGGACATTACGTAACCCTCGTCCCTTTGACGACGTTACAACACGCTGTCTTATCAACGGCCATAACGGTTATGTTCCACAAGACCAAGGATGGGAAGTAATCCTAGTAAAACCAGAATGCATGACTTGTTTCTGGACGTATGAATTACGTGTCTTTATTGCCTTTGCTGAACGACTTGTGTAATAGCTAGAATTATCTTCACAACCATCTTGTATCAAATTTATTGTGTGCTATATTTCATGCTATATGTAAAATAAGCGGTATTGTAAGTTTGTAAAATATTGTGTAAAAGTTTGAACGCGAAATATTATTATAATCAGTTTTTCATATAGAATTGTAGTAGTTGAATTGTATATTAGCTACTAAGTATGAACTTAACGGGTAGGTACTACCCGAATTTAAACTTATAAAACGCTAATATGAAGAAAAAGCTTTTATAAATGAGTTCATATTATGCTACGAAATACTATTAACTACTCTTAATATTCTGTATGATTAACTTGTTCCATTTAACTATTTTGAAGGAAATGGCACCGACTACTCGACACACCGTGAATATGAATGAAGAGGAATTCCGTACTTTTCTAGCTTCAAACATAGCCGCAGTACAGGCTGCGCTACATACCAACAATAACCTTGGATCTAGCAGTACAGGAAATCGTGTAGGATGCACCTACAAAGAATTCACTGCCTGCAAACCTTTGGAATTTGATGGAACCGAAGGACCGATCGGATTGAAACGGTGGACCGAGAAGGTCGAATCGGTGTTTGCCATAAGTAAGTGTACTGAAGAGGACAAAGTAAAGTACGCTACGCATACCTTCACAGGTTCTGCGTTAACATGGTGGAATACCTATCTAGAGCAAGTGGGACAAGACGATGCGTACGCACTACCGTGGTCAGCATTCAAGCACTTGATGAACGAGAAGTACCGTCCCAGAACCGAGGTTAATAAGCTCAAGACAGAACTTAGAGGGTTACGAACCCAAGGATTTGATATTACCACGTACGAAAGACGATTCACAGAATTGTGCCTATTGTGTTCGGGAGCATTCGAAGATGAGGAAGAGAAGATCGACGCGTTTGTGAAAGGATTACCGGAAAGAATCCAAGAAGATATAAGTTCACACGAGCCCGCCTCCATACAACAGGCATGTAGAATGGCTCACAAACTCGTGAACCAGATTGAAGAAAGAATTAAAGAACAGACTGCTGAAGAGGCCAATGTGAAGCAAGTCAAAAGAAAGTGGGAGGAAAACGGTGATAAGAATCACCAATACAACAACAACAGCAATTACAACAATAATCGCAACAATTATCCCAACAATCGCAACATCAATCGCAACTACAACAAACGGCCCAACAACAACAACAACAACAACAACTACAACAATCATCCCAACAATAATAATAACCGCAACAACAACAACAATCAGAAGCAGCTATGCCAAAGGTGTGAAAAGAATCACTCGGGGTTCTGCACCAAATTTTGCAACAAGTGTAAAAGAAATGGTCATAGCGCGGTGAAGTGTGAGGTCTACGGACCAGGGGTTAATAGAACAAAAGGAACAAATGGTGTCGGAACGAGTAATGGCGGAGCAAGTAGTGTCGGAGCAAGCTATGCCAATGTAGTTTGTTATAAATGTGGAAAACCGGGCCACATTATTAGAAATTGCCCGAACCAGGAGAACACGAATGGACAAGGCCGCGGAAGAGTTTTCAATATTAATGCGGCAGAGGCACAGGAAGACCCGGAGCTTGTTACGGGTATGTTTCTTATTGACAATAAATCTGCTTACGTTTTATTTGATTCGGGTGCGGATAGAAGCTATATGAGTAGAGATTTTTGTGCTAAATTAAGTTGTCCATTGACGCCTTTGGATAGTAAATTTTTACTCGAATTAGCAAATGGTAAATTAATTTCAGCAGATAATATATGTCGGAATCGAGAAATTAAACTGGTTAACGAAACATTTAAGATTGATTTGATACCAGTAGAGTTAGGGAGTTTTGATGTAATAATCGGTATGGACTGGTTGAAAGAAGTGAAAGCAGAGATCGTTTGTTACAAAAATGCAATTCGCATTATACGAGAAAAAGGAAAACCCTTAATGGTGTACGGAGAAAAGGGCAACACGAAGCTACATCTTATTAGTAATTTGAAGGCACAAAAACTAATAAGAAAAGGTTGCTATGCTATTCTAGCACACGTCGAGAAAGTACAAACTGAAGAAAAGAGCATCAATGATGTTCCCGTCGCAAAAGAATTTCCTGATGTATTTCCGAAAGAATTACCGGGATTACCCCCACATCGATCCGTTGAATTTCAAATAGATCTTGTACCAGGAGCTACACCAATAGCTCGTGCTCCTTACAGACTTGCACCCAGCGAGATGAAAGAACTACAAAGCCAATTACAAGAACTTTTAGAGCGTGGTTTCATTCGACCAAGCACATCACCGTGGGGAGCTCCTGTTTTGTTTGTCAAGAAGAAAGATGGTACATTCAGGTTGTGTATCGACTACCGAGAGTTGAACAAACTTACCATCAAGAACCGATACCCACTACCGAGAATCGATGACTTATTTGATCAACTACAAGGCTCGTCTGTTTATTCAAAGATTGACTTACGCTCTGGGTATCATCAAATGCGGGTGAAAGAAGATGATATTCCAAAGACTGCTTTCAGAACACGTTACGGTCATTATGAGTTTATGGTCATGCCGTTTGGTTTAACTAATGCACCAGCTGTGTTCATGGACCTTATGAACCGAGTGTGTGGACCATACCTTGACAAGTTTGTCATTGTTTTCATTGATGACATACTTATTTACTCAAAGAATGACCAAGAACACGGTGAACATTTGAGAAAGGTGTTAGAAGTATTGAGGAAGGAAGAATTGTACGCTAAGTTTTCAAAGTGTGCATTTTGGTTGGAAGAAGTTCAATTCCTCGGTCACATAGTGAACAAAGAAGGTATTAAGGTGGATCCGGCAAAGATAGAAACTGTTGAAAAGTGGGAAACCCCGAAAACTCCGAAACACATACGCCAGTTTTTAGGACTAGCTGGTTACTACAGAAGGTTCATCCAAGACTTTTCCAGAATAGCAAAACCCTTGACTGCATTAACGCATAAAGGGAAGAAATTTGAATGGAATGATGAACAAGAGAAAGCGTTTCAGTTATTGAAGAAAAAGCTAACTACGGCACCTATATTGTCATTTCCTGAAGGGAATGATGATTTTGTGATTTATTGTGATGCATCAAAGCAAGGTCTCGGTTGTGTATTAATGCAACGAACGAAGGTGATTGCTTATGCGTCTAGACAATTGAAGATTCACGAGCAAAATTATACGACGCATGATTTGGAATTAGGCGCGGTTGTTTTTGCATTAAAGACTTGGAGGCACTACTTATATGGGGTCAAAAGTATTATATATACCGACCACAAAAGTCTTCAACACATATTTAATCAGAAACAACTGAATATGAGGCAGCGTAGGTGGATTGAATTATTGAATGATTACGACTTTGAGATTCGTTACCACCCGGGGAAGGCAAATGTGGTAGCCGATGCCTTGAGCAGGAAGGACAGAGAACCCATTCGAGTAAAATCTATGAATATAATGATTCATAATAACATTACTACTCAAATAAAGGAGGCGCAACAAGGAGTTTTAAAAGAGGGAAATTTAAAGGATGAAATACCCAAAGGATCGGAGAAGCATCTTAATAATCAGGAAGACGGAACCCGGTATAGGGCTGAAAGGATTTGGGTACCAAAATTTGGAGATATGAGAGAAATGGTACTTAGAGAAGCTCATAAAACCAGATACTCAATACATCCTGGAACGGGGAAGATGTACAAGGATCTCAAGAAACATTTTTGGTGGCCGGGTATGAAAGCCGATGTTGCTAAATACGTAGGAGAATGTTTGACGTGTTCTAAGGTCAAAGCTGAGCATCAGAAACCATCAGGTCTACTTCAACAACCCGAAATCCCAGAATGGAAATGGGAAAATATTACCATGGATTTCATCACTAAATTGCCAAGAACTGCAAGTGGTTTTGATACTATTTGGGTAATAGTTGATCGTCTCACCAAATCAGCACACTTCCTGCCAATAAGAGAAGATGACAAGATGGAGAAGTTAGCACGACTGTATTTGAAGGAAGTCGTCTCCAGACATGGAATACCAATCTCTATTATCTCTGATAGGGATGGCAGATTTATTTCAAGATTCTGGCAGACATTACAGCAAGCATTAGGAACTCGTCTAGACATGAGTACTGCCTATCATCCACAAACTGATGGGCAGAGCGAAAGGACGATACAAATGCTTGAAGACATGCTACGAGCATGTGTTATTGATTTTGGAAACAGTTGGGATCGACATCTACCGTTAGCAGAATTTTCCTACAACAACAGCTACCATTCAAGCATTGAGATGGCGCCGTTTGAAGCACTTTATGGTAGAAAGTGCAGCTCTCCGATTTGTTGGAGTGAAGTGGGGGATAGACAGATTACGAGTCCGGGGATTTTACAAGAAACTACCGAGAAGATCATCCAAATTCAACAACGGTTGAAAACCGCCCAAAGTCGACAAAAGAGCTACGCTGACATTAAAAGAAAAGATATAGAATTTGAAATTGGAGAGATGGTCATGCTTAAAGTTGCACCTTGGAAAGGCGTTGTTCGATTTGGTAAACGAGGGAAATTAAATCCAAGGTATATTGGACCATTCAAGATTATTGATCGTGTCGGACCAGTAGCTTACCGACTTGAGTTACCTCAACAACTCGCGGCTGTACATAACACTTTCCACGTCTCGAATTTGAAGAAATGTTTTGCTAAAGAAGATCTCACTATTCCGTTAGATGAAATCCAAATCAACGAAAAACTTCAATTCATCGAAGAACCCGTCGAAATAATGGATCGTGAGGTTAAAAGACTTAAGCAAAACAAGATACCAATTGTTAAGGTTCGATGGAATGCTCGTAGAGGACCCGAGTTCACCTGGGAGCGTGAAGATCAGATGAAGAAGAAATACCCGCATCTATTTCTAGAAGATTCGTCAACACCTTCAACAGCTTAAAATTTCGGGACGAAATTTATTTAACGGGTAGGTACTGTAGTGACCCGAACTTTTCCATGTTTATATATATTAATTGAGATTGATATTTACATGATTAAATGTTTCTAACATGTTAAGCAATCAAACTTATTAAGACTTGATTAATTGAAATATGTTTCATATAGACAATTGACCACCCAAGTTGACCGGTGATTCACGAACGTTAAAACTTGTAAAAACTATATGATGACATATATATGGATATATATATAGTTAACATGATACTATGATAAGTAAACATATCATTAAGTATATTAACAATGAACTACATATGTAAAAACAAGACTACTAACTTAATGATTTTTAAACGAGACATATATGTAACGATTATCGTTGTAAAGACATTTAATGTATATATATCATATTAAGAGATATTCATACATGATAATATCATGATAATATAATAATTTAAAATCTCATTTGATATTATAAACATTGGGTTAACAACATTTAACAAGATCGTTAACCTAAAGGTTTCAAAACAACACTTACATGTAACGACTAACGATGACTTAACGACTCAGTTAAAATGTATATACATGTAGTGTTTTAATATGTATTTATACACTTTTGAAAGACTTCAATACACTTATCAAAATACTTCTACTTAACAAAAATGCTTACAATTACATCCTCGTTCAGTTTCATCAACAATTCTACTCGTATGCACCCGTATTCGTACTCGTACAATACACAGCTTTTAGATGTATGTACTATTGGTATATACACTCCAATGATCAGCTCTTAGCAGCCCATGTGAGTCACCTAACACATGTGGGAACCATCATTTGGCAACTAGCATGAAATATCTCATAAAATTACAAAAATATGAGTAATCATTCATGACTTATTTACATGAAAACAAAATTACATATCCTTTATATCTAATCCATACACCAACGACCAAAAACACCTACAAACACTTTCATTCTTCAATTTTCTTCATCTAATTGATCTCTCTCAAGTTCTATCTTCAAGTTCTAAGTGTTCTTCATAAATTCCAAAAGTTCTAGTTTCATAAAATCAAGAATACTTTCAAGTTTGCTAGCTCACTTCCAATCTTGTAAGGTGATCATCCAACCTCAAGAAATCCTTGTTTCTTACAGTAGGTTATCATTCTAATACAAGGTAATAATCATATTCAAACTTTGGTTCAATTTCTATAACTATAACAATCTTATTTCAAGTGATGATCTTACTTAAACTTGTTTTCGTGTCATGATTCTGCTTCAAGAACTTCGAGCCATCCAAGGATCCATTGAAGCTAGATCCATTTTTCTCTTTTCCAGTAGGTTTATCCAAGGAACTTAAGGTAGTAATGATGTTCATAACATCATTCGATTCATACATATAAAGTTATCTTATTCGAAGGTTTAAACTTGTAATCACTAGAACATAGTTTAGTTAATTCTAAACTTGTTCGCAAACAAAAGTTAATCCTTCTAACTTGAATTTTAAAATCAACTAAACACATGTTCTATATCTATTTGATATGCTAACTTAATGATTTAAAACCTGGAAACACGAAAAACACCGTAAAACCGGATTTACGCCGTCGTAGTAACACCGCGGGCTGTTTTGGGTTAGTTAATTAAAAACTATGATAAACTTTGATTTAAAAGTTGTTATTCTGAGAAAATGATTTTTATTATGAACATGAAACTATATCCAAAAATTATGGTTAAACTCAAAGTGGAAGTATGTTTTCTAAAATGGTCATCTAGACGTCGTTCTTTCGACTGAAATGACTACCTTTACAAAAACGACTTGTAACTTATTTTTCTGACTATAAACCTATACTTTTTCTGTTTAGATTCATAAAATAGAGTTCAATATGAAACCATAGCAATTTGATTCACTCAAAACGGATTTAAAATGAAGAAGTTATGGGTAAAACAAGATTGGATAATTTTTCTCATTTTAGCTACGTGAAAATTGGTAACAAATCTATTCCAACCATAACTTAATCAACTTGTATTGTATATTATGTAATCTTGAGATACCATAGACACGTATACAATGTTTCGACCTATCATGTCGACACATCTATATATATTTCGGAACAACCATAGACACTCTATATGTGAATGTTGGAGTTAGCTATACAGGGTTGAGGTTGATTCCAAAATATATATAGTTTGAGTTGTGATCAATACTGAGATACGTATACACTGGGTCGTGGATTGATTCAAGATAATATTTATCGATTTATTTCTGTACATCTAACTGTGGACAACTAGTTGTAGGTTACTAACGAGGACAGCTGACTTAATAAACTTAAAAGATCAAAATATATTAAAAGTGTTGTAAATATATTTTGAACATACTTTGATATATATGTATATATTGTTATAGGTTCGTGAATCAACCAGTGGCCAAGTCTTACTTCCCGACGAAGTAAAAATCTGTGAAAGTGAGTTATAGTCCCACTTTTAAAATCTAATATTTTTGGGATGAGAATACATGCAGGTTTTATAAATGATTTACAAAATAGACACAAGTACGTGAAACTACATTCTATGGTTGAATTATCGAAATCGAATATGCCCCTTGTTATTAAGTCTGGTAATCTAAGAATTAGGGAACAGACACCCTAATTGACGCGAATCCTAAAGATAGATCTATTGGGCCTAACAAACCCCATCCAAAGTACCGGATGCTTTAGTACTTCGAAATTTATATCATATCCGAAGGGTGTCCCGGAATGATGGGGATATTCTTATATATGCATCTTGTTAATGTCGGTTACCAGGTGTTCACCATATGAATGATTTTTATCTCTATGTATGGGATGTGTATTGAAATATGAAATCTTGTGGTCTATTGTTACGATTTGATATATATATATAGGTTAAACCTATAACTCACCAACATTTTTGTTGACGTTTAAAGCATGTTTATTCTCAGGTGAATATTAAGAGCTTCCGCTGTTGCATACTAAAATAAGGACAAGATTTGGAGTCCATGTTTGTATGATATTGTGTAAAAACTGCATTCAAGAAACTGATTTCGATGTAACATATTTGTATTGTAAACCATTATGTAATGGTCGTGTGTAAACAGGATATTTTAGATTATCATTATTTGATAATCTACGTAAAGCTTTTTAAACCTTTATTTATGAAATAAAGGTTATGGGTTGTTTTAAAAATGAATGCAGTCTTTTAAAAACGTCTCATATAGAGGTCAAAACCTCGCAACGAAATCAATTAATATGGAACGTTTTTAATCAATAAGAACGGGACATTTCAGCTTCGCTAATGGGTGATTTAGGTCAGTTAATTAA
Organism: Rutidosis leptorrhynchoides; assembly: GCF_046630445.1. Taxonomy (NCBI): domain Eukaryota; kingdom Viridiplantae; phylum Streptophyta; class Magnoliopsida; order Asterales; family Asteraceae; genus Rutidosis; species Rutidosis leptorrhynchoides. The sequence goes on from NC_092336.1 coordinate 28,804,167, forward strand.
ATGTAACAAACAATAAAGAAATGAAAAAATAAGGGAAAAAAGCTTGTAAAAAAATAACGGAAAAAAGTTGTAAAATAGAAAATTACAAATTTGCCCCTAAAAAAGAAAAAATTTGTTGGTTGTTTATGCTCTTTGAATATAGATTAATGCATTAGTAGTTTTACGTAGTTATTTATACATATTACAATGCATATAATTGTCCATAGGATAAGGGCTTGTTCGGCTACATTGAATATAGTTTAGTTTGTTACAAAAAATATGAGAATGTTGAAGGTAGTTGTCAAAAATATAGTAGGTTAATTTTGTTCGCATCATATTTGGCGACGTTATGTTCAAAAAATAATAATAATAAAATAAAAAATTGGCGACGTTTCTTTGTGCACAAAAGATGATCCACTTGGGCCAAAGCCCATTTAAAATGGATGAAAGATATGTGTCGTCACGTTTTTTATTCACTCCGTATTTTTAGTGTGAGAATGAGATCAAAAAGTCGCCTGTTTTTCATCCTTCAAATCAGACATTAGAGCACACGGTGCCCGTTTAATTTTTTCACCGTCCTTCAAAATCGACGGTGAGATCGACCGTCGGTCGACACCGTGACGGCGTCGATCTCACCGTCGATTTCCAGCCACCAAAAACCGACGGTGATTTTAGGGTGTGATTGTGGGGTCCAAATTCAAATTAAGAGCCGTTGGAGAAGAAAGAGCAGTTTTTTTTTTTTTTTTTTTTTGCATATTTGCTAGCTGCTGCTGAGATAAAGAAGAAAGAGCAGGGTTTTATTTTTTTTATTTATTTTTTTTTTTTTACTGCAGGTTGAATTTGGCTGTAGGTAGAAGATGAAGATAATTTTGAGTATGGAATAAGCAATAATTTTAATCATTTTTTTTTTTTTTGCTGCGGGTTTAATCATTTTTTTTTATTTTTCACAATTAATAAAAAAACAATAATTAAGAATAAAAAGGTGTTAAAAAATAAAAATAAAATACAAAATATGAAAATCGACACCGAAATGGACACTGAAATGGACACTGTGGTGTCATAACCCGTCTTTAACCATAAGAACGTGTTAGATAACGTATGATTTCATTGCGAGGTATTGACCTCTATATGCGACATTTTTTTAAAGAACAACTGCATATATTTTACATTACAAACCATAATTCTTATTTTGATACAAGCTTTAGACAAAATAAAGATGATTATCGTTTAGCGATAATCTTAAACTTACAAACTTTACAAATGATGATAACAACACGATTTCTAGCATATTTTACAATACAAATCCTCGGATATGCAGTTTTATTTTTGACACAAATATGAGTACGCAAGATCCTGCTTAAATTCAACATGTTGCAGCGGAAGCTTCTAATTATCACCTGAGAATAGACATGCTTAAAACGTCAACATAAAGTTGGTGAGATATAGGTTTAATGCCGGCAGCAATATATATATATAGACCACAAGATTTCATATATAAACGTTTTAATAAAAATATTCTAAGTGGTTGAGCACTTGGTAACCATACTTAACATTTAATCACGTCGCATATTCCCTTTATTATGAAATCTTACTACACCGTACCAAGTGTAGTCACAAAACGAAGTACTGTGCAACCGTTGAATACTGGTCGTCCAGTCCGGTTGGGGTTGTCAGGCCCGATAGATCTATCAACAGGATTCGCGTTTACAATACCGCTGTAAATAGTAGTTACCAAGCTACAGGGAAGTATGCCAGTGGTACAACTCAACGTAGAATATATTTTTCAGTTACTTGTGTCCATAACGTAAAACATAAAATACATGTATTCTCATCCCGAAATACTTAGAGTTTAAAAGTGGGACTATATACTCACTTTCGTCTTGAAGATATGTAATTTTGACTTGGTCTCCGATTGATATCACGAACCTATCCATATATAATATATCAATACCTTTTCTTTTTAAACAAACGTCACATATATATACTTATAATACTTTTAATACTTTTAATAATTCCTTAGTCCGTAGTTAGCAGTCCGATGTTAGTAATTCAATTTTAATGGTTCATTTTTAGGTGTTTAATAAACCCCCAATGAAATAAATAAAAACCCCCATCGTATATGTATTGGTCGAGATTAATCTTGACCCACGGTACCGGTGTTGTCAAATGACGTGTTGCGTACATAAAGTACCGGTGTTGTCAAATGACGTGTTGCGTACAATCATGGGATCTTATGATTAATCTTCTCGTATTGTTTACGGGTGATCCTGAACCATATAAAATTAAATTATGAGTACATATATATAAAATATCATGTTATTTTAAAAAGATGTGATTTATTTAATTTTCTCCAATTATTTTCGTAGCTAAACTAGTCTTAGATATCCGATCTCGTTTTGGTCATAGTTTCTTCGTTACAACTCCGTTTTCGTTGATTCAACTTGCCACTTCCTTGGATCGAGTCCCTCTTTAAGACTATGAACTGTAAATACCTTAGTTTGTATTCGAAATCACAGGTCATAGGTCAAACTTTAGTGAAACTTATGAAGTTAATCATTTTCCATCATGTAAACAACCTTAAATGATTATTTTTCTAAAAATACTTATACTTTGAGTTAAATCATGAAATTTTTATGTGTTATCATATTCACAGTAAAAATCATTTTTCCAGAAAATAAACCTCCAATTCAAAGTTTAAGATGGTTTTTAATTATCCAACCCAAAACAGCCTCCGGTTGCACTCCGACGTCGTAAATTCAGTTTTTAAGGTGTTCTTTGAAAAACCAAGTTATACCTTGTTAAATTAGCATATATTTATGATATATTACAGGTCTTGAAGTATTTTAAAAGTTAAGTGAGAAGGATCTATTTAGTTTGCAAACAAGTTTGAAAACATTCAAACTATGTTCTTGTTGTTAAAATTTTATACCACAAAATAAGATAGCTATATATATATATGAATCGAATAAGGTTATGAACAAAGTTACTACCTCAAGTTACTTGGACAAGATTGCTGTAAAAGAGGAGTAAAAACCTAGAACCAAAAGAGTGATGGAATTGGATGAAAGATTGGAAGTAAACTTGTGTTCTTGGAAGGATTCTTGAAGTGTTTTTGTAAGGGTTTTCTTATGATGATTAAGTGATGTTTTTTGAACTAGATCTTCATGGTTGTGAGCTGAGATGGTTAAGGGGTTTAAGGCTCATAAGTGTGTGTGTTTTTAGCTAGAGAATTGAAGTAAAAATGAATCAAAATGATGATCCCCCATGGCTCTTTAAAAACGTGAATGGGGGGGACCAAGACAAGATTTTAGTTTGTAATTTTATGTATTTAGTCAAGCAATCATACAAAAGTAATTACCTCTACCTTAGGGCAGTAACAAGGGCTAGTTAGGTGGTGATTTGATGTGTATATACCAACAGTAAATACGTATAGAAGTTAGGTATGATACGAGTACATATACTCTAGATATACGTATAGAAATCTTGTGAAAACGGAACGAGGATTCAAATATAGTTATCTTTTGTGAATATACTTATATTGTTTTATGTATTTAAGTCCTTAAAAAGTGATTAAATACATTACATATACGATATATGTATAAACATTATAGGTTATAAGTATTTATATCAAAAAACGTTACTTAAAGTTATCGTTTTGAAAACTTAAGTTAGTAGTTTCAAAATATACTTATAACTTATTGTTATTAATACAAAATGAGATATTAAAACATCCTTAGATCATGTTAAATTTGTATATATACATATATATACACAAACGTATAATTATCATATGTTATATAGTTCGTGATATCATCGGTCAAACTAGACGGTCAAACGTTGTGTAAATCTCTTTTCAAAAACATAAGTCTCAACAATTTGGGTTGCTTATCATGTTGGTAGGGTTTAATTTATGTAAATATTAATCTTATAAGTATAAATTGATCGAAAAAGTCCGGGTCATTACAGTACCTACCCGTTAAATAAATTTCGTCCCGAAATTTTAAAATCGTACCTATTTTGCGTCATCGGGAAACAAATGCGGGTATTTTTGTTTCATTTGATCCTCTCGCTCCCAAGTAAACTCGGGACCTCTTCGTGCATTCCAACGAACTTTAACGATCGGTATGTTGCTCTGCTTGAGCCGTTTAACTTCACGGTCCATGATCTCGATTGGTTCTTCTATGAATTGTAGTTTCTCGTCAACTTGAATTTCTTCAAGAGGAATGGTGAGGTCTTCCTTTGCAAGACACTTTTTAAGGTTCGAGACGTGAAATGTATTATGTACTCCGGCGAGTTGTTGCGGTAACTCGAGTCGATAAGCTACCGGTCCAATGCGTTCGATGATCTTGAACGGGCCTACATATCTTGGGTTCAGTTTACCTCTTTTACCGAAACGTATTACACCTTTCCAAGGTGACACCTTTAGCATAACCATGTCACCGATCCAAAACTCTAATGGTTTCCTTCGGACATCGGCGTAGCTCTTTTGGCGACTACGGGCTGTTTTCAATCTCTCCTTGATTTGTACTATCTTTTCAGTAGTTTCATGTATGATCTCGGGACCAGTTAATTGTCGATCTCCTACTTCATTCCAACAGATAGGAGATCTACACTTCCTTCCGTACAATGCTTCGAATGGTGCAGCTTTAATGCTCGCATGATAACTATTATTATACGAGAATTCTGCTAATGGTAGATACTTATCCCATCCGTTTCCAAAATCGATCACACATGCCCTGAGCATGTCTTCAAGAGTCTGAATTGTTCTTTCACTCTGCCCGTCCGTTTGCGGATGATATGCGGTACTCATATCCAAACGAGTTCCTAGTGCCTCCTGTAGTGATTGCCAGAACTTTGAGGTAAATCTACTATCACGATCAGATATAATGGAAATAGGTATTCCATGCCTTGAAACAATTTCCTTTATATACAATCGTAATAGTTTCTCCATCCTATCCGTTTCCTTTATAGGCAAGAAATGTGCAGACTTGGTGAGACGATCAACAATCACCCAAATGGTGTCGTATCCCCAGGCAGTCTTTGGTAACTTCGTGATGAAATCCATGGTAATACCATCCCATTTCCATTCTGGGATTTCTGGTTGTTGAAGTAACCCTGACAGCTTCTGGTGTTCTTCTTTGACCTTAGAACAAGTTAAACACTCCCCAACATATGTTGCAACGTCTGTCTTTAAATTAGGCCACCAATAACGTGTCTTAAGATCTCGGTACATCTTTCCAACTCCAGGATGTATCGAATATCTTGTCTTATGTGCCTCGTTCAATATCAACTTCCTTAATCCACCCAACTTCGGTACCCAAATACGATTTGCAAAATATCGAATTCCATCTTCCCGCATAACGAGTTGCTTCTCATACTTCTTCATTATTTCATTTCCTATATTTTCTTTAGTAAGTGCTTCTCGTTGAACTTCTTTGATTTGTGAGTTGAGATTCATGCAAATTTTTATGTTCATCGCTCGTACTCGAATTGGTTCTCGTTCCTTTCTGCTTAGTGCGTCAGCCACCACATTCGCTTTCCCGGGATGATAACGAATTTCACAATCATAGTCGTTTATTAACTCGACCCACCTACGTTGCCTCATGTTCAGCTGTTTCTGATCAAAAATATGTTGAAGGCTTTTATGATCAGTAAACACAGTGCATTTAACCCCATACAAGTAGTGTCTCCATATCTTCAATGCAAACACGACTGCTCCCAGTTCTAGATCATGCGTCGTATAATTCCGCTCATGAATCTTCAATTGTCGGGATGCGTATGCAATAACTTTCTTCCGTTGCATAAGAACGCAACCAAAACCTTGTCGCGAAGCGTCACAATATATTTCAAAATCATCGTTCCGTTCTGGTAACGATAAAATAGGCGCCGTAGTCAACTTCTTTTTCAGTAATTGAAATGCACTCTCCTGCTCAGAAGTCCATTCATATTTCTTCCCTTTTTGCGTTAACGCTGTCAACGGCTTAGCTATTCGGGAAAAATCTTGAATAAACCTTCTATAATAACCGGCTAAACCCAAGAATTGGCGTATCTGCGTTGGTGTCTTAGGAGTCTCCCATTTTTCAATGGCTTCAATTTTTGCTGGATCAACCTGAATTCCTTTGCTACTAACAACGTGGCCAAGAAATTGCACTTCTTTCAACCAGAAAGTACATTTAGAAAATTTAGCATATAGCTGTTCTTTTCTCAACAACTCTAATATCAACCTTAAATGCTGTTCATGCTCTTGCTCACTCTTGGAATAGATAAGAATATCATCAATGAAAACGATAACAAACTTATCTAAATACGGACTACAAACTCGATTCATGAGGTCCATGAATACAGCTGGCGCATTCGTCAATCCAAACGGCATGACCAAAAATTCGTAATGACCATAACGTGTCCGAAAAGCAGTTTTCGGAATGTCCTCTTCTTTGACACGTAATTGATGATAACCCGATCTTAGGTCGATTTTCGAATAAACACATGATCCTTGCAGTTGATCAAATAAGTCATCAATTCTCGGTAGTGGATACCGATTCTTGATAGTTAACTTATTTAATTCACGATAATCTATACACATCCTAAAAGATCCATCTTTCTTCTTAACAAACAAAATTGGAGCTCCCCACGGTGAAGTGCTTGGTCGTATGAATCCACGGTCTAGTAATTCTTTTAACTGACTTTGAAGTTCTTTTAATTCGTACGGTGCAAGTCTATATGGAGCACGAGCCACTGGTGCAGCTCCTGGTACTAAATCTATTTGAAATTCTACAGATCTAAATGGAGGTAATCCCGACAACTCTTCCGGAAAAACTTCAGGAAAATCTCTTGCCACAGGCACATCGTTGATGCACTTCTCTTTTTCTTTCTTTTCGACTTTATTAACATGTGCTAGAATAGCATAACATCCCTTTTCTAAACACTTCTTGGCTTTCAAACAGCTAATGAGTTTTAGCTTTGAATTACCCTTCTCTCCATAAATCATCACCGGCATTTTATCCTTACTAGGAATGCGAATTGCCTTCTTGGCACACACAACTTCAGCTCCTACTTTAGACATCCAGTCCATGCCGACTATTACATCAAAACTTCCTAATTCTACGGGTATCAAATCAATCTTAAATGTTTCTCCGGCTAAATTTATTTTACAATCACGGCAAATTTTATCGGCTTTAATTAGTTTACCATTAGCTAACTCAATCATGTACTTAGCATCTAGAGGTAATGATGAACAATTTAATTTAACGTAAAAGTCTCTACTCACGTAACTTCTATCAGCACCAGTATCAAATATAATAGATGCGGATAAGTTATTAATGGTAAACGTACCCATAACAAGCTCCGGGTCTTCACACGCCTCTCTAGCATTAATAACAAATGCTCTTCCACGTGCAGATCCATTATTCTTCTCTGGATTCGGACACTGGCTCTTATAATGACCCTGTTTCCCACACCCATAACAAGTAATGGTAGCCAAAGCAGTTCTATTTGCATTGGTGGCAGGAGTCTTGGTACCATTTGTATTTGTAACGAGAGCCCTACAATCTTCAGCAAGATGACCCTTTCGATTACATTTGTTGCATACCACATTACAGTAGCCAGAGTGATGTTTGTGGCATCGGTTACATAAAGGATTTTGTCCTTTGTAACCAAAGCTTAAACCACTACCCGCACCTTGCGTGATTTCTTGTTTCTTAAAAGATTGTTGTTGGTTACCTCGATCATAATTTCCATTCCACTTTCTTTTGTTACCTGATACCTTCACATCAGCATTGGATACTTTCTTATCCATGATGACCTGATCCATTAGCTCGTTTGCCATGGTTATAGCTTCATGAATTGTCTTAGGTTTCGATGCTGTAACATTTGCCTTGACCTTTTTGGGCAAACCATCTTTGTACATTTCAATCTTCCGTTCTTCGGTTGGAACCAATTCAGGACATAGCAAAACTAATTCCATGAATCGCTGATTGTAGTTGGTGATTTCAGTACCAACAACCTTCAGACTTCGTAATTCATCTTCCAACTTCCTAACCTCGTTCCTTGGACAATATTCGTTGATTAACATTGTTTTGAATTCTTCCCATGGAGTATCATAAGCTACATCTCCTCCTACAGCCTTCACAAAATTTTTCCACCATGTGAGTGCACTATCTTGTAAAGTGCACGATGCATACTTGATCATGTCCTTTTCAACACAACCACTAATTTTAAACACAGTCTCCATCTTTTCTATCCACCGGGTTAAACCGATCGGTCCTTCCGTTCCACTGAATGATGAGGGCTTGCAAGCTTGAAACGTCTTGTAGGTGCATCCTACACGAGGATTTGGGTTAACTGCAGTAGCTCTTGCAGCTTCGACCCATAACATTCTGTCATTGACTCGCTGGTTGATGAATTCCTCGACTTCTTGTTCCGTCATTCGATTCAATCGCGCCATTTCCTAATGAAAGAAATAATTATTCACATGGAATATTATAGATGTAGTGTGTATTTATAGTACATTATAGCTTGTTAATAATATGAACTAGGTATTATTATAAAAGCCTTTTCTTCTTATTAGCGTTTTATAATTATATCTAGGGTAGTACCTACCCGTTAATGTTCATACTTAATAGCTTAGTACAGAACCAATTACTACAATCTAAATAATACTTAACCATGGAAAATTATTGCATTTCATACTTCACTATTTTACATATGCTTATCGTACATCGAACATTAAGCAAACCACTCTAATAATATTATACAAAACATTATATGATCCCATGGTTTAATACGGCAGCGCATCGTTTGGTCTATTTTCTAGGACGTTTAGGTTCAAGGAATGGCCTAACGCTTATCCTAGCTGTCTGCCTATATTTTGGCGGTGGGGCTGAAGAACTGGATGCCGGGATAGAACGAATAGGAATAGCGGGAATAGGGGTGGTAGTGTCTAGTGGAGTTGGTGCCACATCATCCTTACTAAACTCGGGATTTGAATTTTCTAATTCATTAGCCTTTCGTTTCTTTCCTAGTTCGAACTTGTCTTTTGTAATTTCCTGTATTTCTTCCTCGGGTTCACTTTCCTCCTCGGGTTCACTTTCCTCCTCGGGTTCACTTTCCTCCTCGGGTTCACTTTCCGGGTTCTCTATAGTCGGTTCATCCGGAATTTGTGAGTCTTCCCCAAAGATATTATTTTCGTCATCGGATAGGTTAATGACTGGAATACCATCTGAAGATTCTGGTTCGGAGTCGCTGAATGTGATAACAAGTTTTGAGCCCGAAATCTATCACACAACAACTAACCCATTAGTACTACATAATATTTACATATAAATTTTAACCAACAATGATAAGCAATGGTTTTTAAATCAGACCCGGTCAAAGTCCAGACTTACTAATGTATCCTAACGACTTATCAGTTAGACACACTAATGCAAACCTGGTTCGCTAAGACCACCGCTCTGATACCACATGTCATAACCCGTCCTTAACCATAAGAACGTGTTAGATAACGTATGATTTCATTGCGAGGTATTGACCTCTATATGCGACATTTTTTTAAAGAACAACTGCATATATTTTACATTACAAACCATAATTCTTATTTTGATACAAGCTTTAGACAAAATAAAGATGATTATCGTTTAGCGATAATCTTAGACTTACAAACTTTACAAATGATGATAACAACACGATTTCTAGCATATTTTACAATACAAATCCTCGGATATGCAGTTTTATTTTTGACACAAATATGAGTACGCAAGATCCTGCTTAAATTCAACATGTTGCAGCGGAAGCTTCTAATTATCACCTGAGAATAGACATGCTTAAAACGTCAACATAAAGTTGGTGAGATATAGGTTTAATGCCGGCAGCAATATATATATATATAGACCACAAGATTTCATATATAAATGTTTTAATAAAAATATTCTAAGTGGTTGAGCACTTGGTAACCATACTTAACATTTAATCACGTCGCATATTCCCTTTATTATGAAATCTTACTACACCGTACCAAGTGTAGTCACAAAACGAAGTACTGTGCAACCGTTGAATACTGGTCGTCCAGTCCGGTTGGGGTTGTCAGGCCCGATAGATCTATCAACAGGATTCGCGTTTACAATACCGCTGTAAATAGTAGTTACCAAGCTACAGGGAAGTATGCCAGTGGTACAACTCAACGTAGAATATATTTTTCAGTTACTTGTGTCCATAACGTAAAACATAAAATACATGTATTCTCATCCCGAAATACTTAGAGTTTAAAAGTGGGACTATATACTCACTTTCGTCTTGAAGATATGTAATTTTGACTTGGTCTCCGATTGATATCATGAACCTATCCATATATAATATATCAATACCTTTTCTTTTTAAACAAACGTCACATATATATACTTATAATACTTTTAATACTTTTAATAATTTCTTAGTCCGTAGTTAGCAGTCCGATGTTAGTAATTCAATTTTAATGGTTCATTTTTAGGTGTTTAATAAACCCCCAATGAAATAAATAAAAACCCCCATCGTATATGTATTGGTCGAGATTAATCTTGACCCACGGTACCGGTGTTGTCAAATGACGTGTTGCGTACATAAAGTACCGGTGTTGTCAAATGACGTGTTGCGTACAATCATGGGATCTTATGATTAATCTTCTCGTATTGTTTACGGGTGATCCTGAACCATATAAAATTAAATTATGAGTACATATATATAAAATATCATGTTATTTTAAAAAGATGTGATTTATTTAATTTTCTCCAATTATTTTCGTAGCTAAACTAGTCTTAGATATCCGATCTCGTTTTGATCATAGTTTCTTCGTTACAACTCCGTTTTCGTTGATTCAACTTGCCACTTCCTTGGATCGAGTCCCTCTTTAAGACTATGAACTGTAAATACCTTAGTTTGTATTCGAAATCACAGGACATAGGTCAAACTTTAGTGAAACTTATGAAGTTAATCATTTTCCATCATGTAAACAACCTTAAATGATTATTTTTCTAAAAATACTTATACTTTGAGTTAAATCATGAAATTTTTATGTGTTATCATATTCATAGTAAAAATCATTTTTCCATAAAATAAACCTCCAATTCAAAGTTTAAGATGGTTTTTAATTATCCAACCCAAAACAGCCCCCGGTTGCACTCCGACGTCGTAAATTCAGTTTTTAAGGTGTTCTTTGAAAAACCAAGTTATACCTTGTTAAATTAGCATATATTTATGATATATTACAGGTCTTGAAGTATTTTAAAAGTTAAGTGAGAAGGATCTATTTAGTTTGCAAACAAGTTTGAAAACATTCAAACTATGTTCTTGTTGTTAAAATTTTATACCACAAAATAAGATAGCTATATATATATGAATCGAATAAGGTTATGAACAAAGTTACTACCTCAAGTTACTTGGACAAGATTGCTGTAAAAGAGGAGTAAAAACCTAGAACCAAAAGAGTGATGGAATTGGATGAAAGATTGGAAGTAAACTTGTGTTCTTGGAAGGATTCTTGAAGTGTTTTTGTAAGGGTTTTCTTATGATGATTAAGTGATGTTTTTGGAACTAGATCTTCATGGTTGTGAGCTGAGATGGTTAAGGGGTTTAAGGCTCATAAGTGTGTGTGTTTTTAGCTAGAGAATTGAAGTAAAAATGAATCAAAATGATGATCCCCCATGGCTCTTTAAAAACGTGAATGGGGGGGACCAAGACAAGATTTTAGTTTGTAATTTTATGTATTTAGTCAAGCAATCATACAAAAGTAATTACCTCTACCTTAGGGCAGTAACAAGGGCTAGTTAGGTGGTGATTTGATGTGTATATACCAACAGTAAATACGTATAGAAGTTAGGTATGATACGAGTACATATACTCTAGATATACGTATAGAAATCTTGTGAAAACGGAACGAGGATTCAAATATAGTTATCTTTTGTGAATATACTTATATTGTTTTATGTATTTAAGTCCTTAAAAAGTGATTAAATACATTACATAAACGATATATGTATAAACATTATAGGTTATAAGTATTTATATCAAAAAACGTTACTTAAAGTTATCGTTTTGAAAACTTAAGTTAGTAGTTTCAAAATATACTTATAACTTATTGTTATTAATACAAAATGAGATGAGATATTAAAACATCCTTAGATCATGTTAAATTTGTATATATACATATATATACACAAACGTATAATTATCATATGTTATATAGTTCGTGATATCATCGGTCAAACTAGACGGTCAAACGTTGTGTAAATCTCTTTTCAAAAACATAAGTCTCAACAATTTGGGTTGCTTATCATGTTGGTAGGGTTTAATTTATGTAAATATTAATCTTATAAGTATAAATTGATCGAAAAAGTCCGGGTCATTACATGTGGACACCTCCACCTTACACACTGTCAGTCAATTTCAGCTTTCAAAATGGACATTGAAAAATGGACACTGAAATGGACACGGACACCTTGTGCTCTTAGTTATCTATCTTCTCAACCCTAGATCTGAAAAACCATCAACCCCACCCCTCCAAATCAGCAGCTCTCATTCCACCAACCAGTTTGTGGTAGTTAGATGGTGGTGGTCGAAGCGTGATGGTGGTGATAGTCGGAGTTTGTGGTAGTTAAATGGTGGTGGTACACGGAGATGATAACAGTTTGATGACAAGAGTGTGAATGTTGCTGTTTGGCATAACAGTTTGACTTTTGATGGTTAAGCTGTTTTTGATATGTATATGAGTAATAAAGAGCATGGAGATGATATTAAAATGAAGATTATGATGATGATCAGAGCATGTTTTTTGAACATTTTGAGGGTGGAAGATTTGGATCAGAAACAGGATAATAGAGATCCGGGGAGGCCTGGAGGGGAGCAAAGTGATCCACAGCATATATAGACATAATCGGAGATTTGAGAAGCAGATGAACTAGTGAAACACAACTGAAGCAACGAAGACAAAGCACGATAGACCCTAAAACAACAATAAAAGTTTCTAGATCATGTAATGGATATTTGGAATCGTGTTTTCTCATGGTGGGGATTTGGAAACATGTCAAATTTCACCATTAACGAATTAATTGATGATAATGCTCCGAGAAATGCAAACAAACTTGGGAAACAAATATGGCAAGCGGTCAAATGGGTCGCTTCCTACTTGATTTGGTCAAATCGGAATAAAGTCGTTTTTCGTGGAAAAGGATGGAATCCTCCGGTCGCGTTGAACGAAATTCAAACAAAATCTTTCGAATGGATTTCCCGAAGATTGCGTGATAAGAAGCTAGAGTGGATGTCGTGGCTTAATGATCCGAGTTTGTATTTAAATTGCTTGTAATTTTACTAGTTAGTTCCATTAGTTTGCCTCCTCTGCAAACTCTCGTGTAGATATACGGGTGTGTGCTTTTGTATCGTTTTGAGCTCTCAAGCTCATCTCATGTACTATCGGTTTTATATTTGTTGAATGAAATCTTGCTTGCTTTTCAACAAAAAAAAAAAAAAAAAAAAAAAAAAACAAGAATCAAAGTCCACTGGCATTCTAAAAAGTACGAAAGAGTTTTTTTATTAAATAGTTTATATTACTCCGAATTTGTTAAGGCCTAAGGGGTTTTCTTTCGCCTTGATCTAGGCTCTTTTATTCTAGGGACCGCCCCTGATAGAGATATGTTTTTTGTAAATTTGACTTTTAAAAGTCAAATGGTCAATTTGATATATTTTGAAAGTTGGAAAAACGATACACGTAGTTTGGTAATTTGAATGTAAGGGGTGTTGTTTTTAATTTTGTTAGGTGTTATTTTTCGAAAGAGTTGTAATTGACTTGTATCTATGTTTCTTGCACGCTCCTTGTGTGTCGTTGTTATTGAATCATTTGCTTTCTGAAAGGAAAAAAAAGAAGAAAAGAAAAATTCTATTAGTCATGATATGTTCTGTATTTTGAAATTAATTTTAGAGGTTATTATTGTATGTTTGGTATTTTGATAAATCTAGAATGATAGGTTTTGAAAGCATTAAATCTTCGTCCGCTTCATATCATTTATAACTTATATTTGGTCGGGTGTTGGCCAAAGCTTCCCAAATATCATTCAAGTCGCTTAATTTCATCTTTTCGCAAAGTAACCGGAGCTTAGTTTCAAAAAAAAAAAAAAAATACAAAAAGAAAAAATAAAGCAAGTAACTTTTGCGAAAATTAAATTCCCACAAAAGAATGGAATAATAAAATCATCATTTTTCTTTCGACGGTGTCGAATGTCATAAGTTGGTCCCACTTTACTTTATTTTATCAATCAGAGTTACCCCTTGTATCGATCTCCCTTCAATGACCTAAGATATATATGATAGTGCCAAAAGCCTTAGTGAGGGTTATGTGTTTTTCGTGCAAAATATCACACACAAACATTCAGGGTTTCAATAGCTATTACAATAATAATATTTGAGTTCTATGTAATAACGCATTCCGAGCCTCTATCCACCATTCTCAATAATTGTCATAACAATGGTGACCGTGTTTAACCAGTGTTTCTCTCATTAGACAACATCGGGTAATCGTGTTAAACACGTGTTTTTTCAATTATTCCAACATATTTCGATCTATGGCCCGAAATCACATTAATACATATATAATATATTTAAAATCGTATGCAATGTGAGTCTCATAGTAAATTAATGCACGTCGATCGTATTTAACAAGCTGTAATTAAACACTATAATAGCACAAATATCAGCTTTATGTAATAACACGAGAACGCTCATTTTGCGATTTTTTCTAAATGCTTGTCGCTCTAGCTTGCTTGCTTATATTAGATTATTATACCATGCTCATTGAATTAAACTGAAGAACTTGCAAGGCATTTATAGTACACCTTAAGCTCCTTACATGCACCATGTACCAAATCCTTTAACTCCAAAAGAATTTCTTTAAGCATTGACAAGTAGGTTAGTCACTCTTTAAAATAAACTTGAATACTTCATAAAGGATCGACATAATCTAGTACTAATATTTGTATATAATTAGTCATATTATTAACTTTGAACTATATATATAATATAGTTATGTTATGCTATTATACCTGTAATAGATTTTTAAATTGTTACAATACATAAAACAACAGGAACAATAAACAGTGATCATATAATAACAAAAATCATTTTGTTATGTTATTGACAATAAAATTAAATCATTTTTAACGCGCAACGGAGCACGTACTTACAACATCTCTAGTTTTGTCTCGTTAATAAATGCATCAATAACTTTAGCAACAAGAATTTTTTTTTTTTTTTTTTTTTTGTTTTTTGTTTTTTGTTTTTTTTTTTTTTTGTTTCGTTTTTTTTAATAGTTTTATGGATTAATCAATAGTGATGCAATATTAGATAACTTTATTCGAAATTTCTTCTTTTTGAAAATGAATGGATAGTGAACACCTAATGAAATGAAATGAAATGAAAATAGGAATGGAAGCAAAGGCATAAAATAAAGGTAACAAAGACGTTCAAACACCCCATGTTAAAATGTTCAAAAAAGGCACAATTGCTCATATGCTCATCGATATCTCGATACCGTACATTAAATAATTCACTTAAAAGTTTAAAACTATTACAATACTTCAAAATAAATATAAATGCACGCCAAATTATTTTCTTTACTAACTAATTATTGAGCATCATCTTTCATCAATAGAAAACACCTAGAACGCTTCTTCTTGAAATTATTACGGAGTTTAATGTAAAAAATTCTTCTAAAGAACTTTAATGAATTAATATAGCTTAACTTGAAGTACAATCATGTCAAAAAGTGATATCTCTCCTAAGATGATGAAAACTAAAGGACATATAATACTATAATACTGATAAATTGTGTACATACAATATATATATATATATATATATATATATATATATATATATATATATATATATATATATATATATATATATATATATATATATATATATAGGGGCATGATCAATGGGAAGTAACCAATCGGGAGGAAGCGGGGGAAAGCAAAAAAAAAAAATTTCGTATTTTTTGAAAAAAAAAATTTCCGGCATCAAGATCACACGAAAATATGAACATTTAGAAGAGACACCTCGTGATGAATGTTATTATTTAGGCGGGAAAACGATCGACAAAAATAACATTCAAGATAATATTGTTCGTGAAGAATATGAACGTTTTTTTTTCCATGTTTTGTGAAGTAAAATTTAGCCCGATTTAGAGTTTAGGGTTTAGGGTTTAGGGTTTGGTGTTTTGGGTTTATTCCATAAACTAAAAACACCAAACCCTAAACCCTAAACCGTTCGTGTTAAAAACTCAATCTAAATCCTAAATCTAAACCCTAAATCTAAACCCTAAACCCTAAATTTCTAAACCCTAATATCTAAACCCTATAAACCCTAATATCTAAACCCTAATATCTAAACCCCAATAGCTAAAACCTCAAAATACGCTCGAAAAACACGATAATTGTTATATATTACTTCTTCGAGCGTTTTCCCGCCAAAATAAAAACATTTATCAAAAAATGTCTCTACTAAATGTTCATATTTTCATCTCATCTATAATGTTGGTGAAAAAAGTTTTTTCAAAAAACGAAAAAAAAAAAGTTTTTGCTTCCCCCCGCTTCCCCCCGAATGGTTACTTCTCTCTTGATCCTACCACTATATATATATATATATATATATATATATATATATATATATATATATATATATATATATATATATGTGTGTGTGTGTGTGTGTGTGTGTGTGTGTGTGTATAGATAAAATTACGCGTTTGGTCCCTAAAGTTTGTCCAATATTGCAAAATAGCTACTTAACTTTTTCTTTTTGACGTGGTTGGTCACGGAGATTTCCACTAATTACGTGGTTGGCCCCTTGCACTAACGACCAATAAACTTTTTCCGTTAAAATTAGTCATGTATATGCACACAAAGGTACTTTTGTCATTTCATGTTCTTCTCCTCTTCAACTCTTTCTTCCTCTTGTTAACCTGGATACCCAATTTACTCTAAACCAAAACCCTAACCAAACTAACATCATCAAATTTAAACCTAAAATCAAAATTAAATTCAAATCAAAATTAAAACTAAAATCAAAATCAAATCAAATCAAATTCAAATAAATTAACCTAACCAAAATCAAATCATAATTTTTAATAACTAAGTTTCTAGCCACTTCAAACAGGAACAATTTCAAAAACGTACATACCTACGAATGTATACTCAAAATTCAGTAGCTAGTTCAAATAAAATATTTGTTGATGACAAAGTAACACACCCCACCTTTGGTTACCTGTAAAAAAAAAATCAATAATACAACGCATACCATTTTCGAAGTATCACCTACTTTTCTGGCTGGAGAACGAACACCATTTGTGGCCAGAAACGTTAAACTTACCTCTGATACATTCACTCTCTTTGCAATTTTCAAAATCCATTTATTCCACCTCAATACGAATTCCTTACTGCTTGAAAACAATTATATTTTGGCTGAAAAACCGAAGGCGACGAACGAGAGGGGAACAAGGTGACGGAGATCGAAGGTGGTTGTTCTAATGAAGATGATACGTGCAACGGTGGCAGTGGCAGTACCAATGGTTACCATCGGAGAAGCGACCAACTAATTATGTGAATGTTTAACTTTGTGAACATATGGTTTCAAATATTGAGTAAGTGAGTAAAATGTAGATGATTGAGTACGTGATGATTTATAAGGATTGATTTTAAATTCATTTTGGTTTTTTTTCTAGGTTCTTTTATTTTGAATTTAGCTTTTTTTTAGTGGGGTTTTTGAATTGGACTCAAATATTGCTTGCGGGTTTGTAAGAGGAACAAGGAGGTGAAATAAGAGAAGAAAATATATTGACGAATTTATCTTCATTTGTCTAGCACATGACTAATTTTAACAGAAATATTAACGGTCATTAGTGTAATAGACCATTGCATAACTAGTGCAAACATCGATGACCAACCACGTCGAAAAAAAGATAAGTTGCTATCGTGCAATATTTGACAAAGAACGGAGACCAGCCACACAATTTTGTCAATATATATATATATATATATATATATATATATATATGCAGAAAAACGTAATAACATCAACGAATTCGAAGGTCGATAAGTACACTCGACATAAAAGGAAATCTACTAACAGCAAATCTACAAACCTACAAAGAAAGTAAAAGAGCATTACAAACGTCAAAAAAGAAATCATAATACAACTATTCCACTAAAATAAACAAATAAGCAACAACAACGACATACAAACGAACCGCCGACCAATCAGCAATCGCTGACTAGCTGCGGAAAAGCATCCTGAGAAAAATTCGACAACCAACACGTATCAAAACCCAGTCGGACCCATTCGCAAGAGAACGTCAAGGAAAAATCAAGGCATGAGAGTCGAAACCAAAACATGCGCGACAATCATCCACTAACTATCCATACTAGAGTATAAGAACATTTAAAGAACTATTACCACATATGAGACTTACCCAAATTCACCCAAAGTAAAGAAAAGTTCATTGATTTCTCTATTAATTCCTATATATATATATATATATATATATATATATATATATATATATATATATATATATAATTTTTGAGAAGGATGGACACCATCTAACAATTTAACTTTATCTTCAAAATCTTTCTAATCTTAAAATTACCCCACACAAAGTTGTGGTCCAACCACCACCACCCTTATCTCTATCATATTGAAGCCTAATTTCATTCAGTTTCGTTTTTCATCACTATAAACTTTTTGGACCATCTCACCCACCTTTTGTTTTCGTGTATTTTATTCAATACTTGTTCAAGGAGACTAAATTAGGCAACTTCCTTCAGAAAAGTTTTGGGCGTCAACATCCCATTTGGCGGAGTACAACACCCACAACGCTTTTATGCTCTTATGAGTCATTGTCGGTGGGCATCGTAGATGAAATTTCACAACATATTACGCAATGTAAAATGGTAACTTGTGATTGGATGTTTACTATTTATTTATTTGTTTTACTCCATCCTTTTGCTTGATTACTAATCATATTTTTCTAAATCACCAAGAACCTTCAACAAAATTTTCGCAAAACGTATATTGCCATAATAACACTTTCCCAAAACATTGTCATATCATCATTATCATATCTTCTCAATTTCTCTTGTACAACTACACATCAACATAACACTGTCCAAACCATAAGATATGATATTAGGGTTTAATGATTCTTTGATTTGTGCTACACACCATTGCCATATCATCACAGTTTCTCTCCGAAATATTCAACGATTAAATTAATGTTAAATCATTCAATTAAAATATAGTTAAACGCAACCTAAAACCCTACCTAATCAAGTTCAAAGTTAGCAAAATGTATCAACCACGATTTTGACCTGCTTAGTTTGTTGCATTTTAGGTGAGTTAACCTATTTTTAACATCATCATTAACGATTCAACTCTTAACAAACTAACCAAAATATGGTATTATGAATAAAAGGTTAATTCTTAGGTGGTATGGCACATGGGATTCGGGAGAATGTAGTCGATGCATGTAGTTAGGCTATCGCCTAGCTCCAACCAAGTGGGCCAGTTAGTCACATTGTAGCACCATCTCCATTTCAACCTTTAAAAGAAATCATTCGAAATGACAGCAAGAATAATATACATGAAATTATTGTATTCGTCAGTTCAACTAATATATATATATATATATATATATATATATATATATATATATATATATATATATATATATATATATATATATATATATAAATCACGTGACAATAATCCTACGTGTCAACTCGTGATTAATTCCTGTCACGTATCAACTTTTCTTTTACAACTTTATGTCAGTCTATCAGTTATTTCCATCTATTAATTAAATTATTAAATTTCCTAATTTAATTTAAAGTTTGTCTAATGATAGTCCTAAGGACTATACTTAAGAAAATAATTAAATATTAAGAATGGTACATTAAAGTTAGGAAGGTGGTTATTTGAGGTAGTTTTAAACAAAGTAAAAATACATATTACGTGTCTTAACACCTTAAGTATAGTCCTAAGGACTATCTTTAGAAAAAATTAATATACAGATTTCCTTACCTAAAATATCATATTATATTACTATATAATATTATACTAATATTAACAACAATAGATGTTATAATTATACAAATTGTGATGAAATTGTTTTTAATAGTATAAATAATATCGTTTTAAATGATATATTAATTTAATATAAATAAATATGAATAATATTTATATATAAATGATCATATATTGAAAACCATCTAAAATTTTTTTATTGTAATTAAAATAAAATAAAAAGATATTTCTTTTATATTACTTATGAATATGAAAAATATTTTATATAATATAAAATGTTTCGTATAAATTTTAAAAAATACGTTATATATTATATAAATGCACGGACTCATGCTTCGTCTGAGATTTTGACATAATGAAATCAATTTGTACTATAACCATATACAATTAGAGATGTACATAAAATATTTTACTTAAGGATCGCTTTTTAACAACTTTTTATAGGCTCATGTTTGGTGTTTTATCGATTATTTGTCAATTAAAGTTAAAATGATTCTAACGGACAGACTCATAATCTATGAGTTAGTATTAAATACTAATGTTTTCGATACAAATGTTATCAGTAATAAAGGATTTTTTTTATTGTAATTGTCTTATACATTTGATAAGTATCAATATTGACGTTATTGACTTCTAATTTATACAAAAGTCGTGCAATGCACGGGCTCATAAAACTCGCTAAGAGAGGCAGACCACTACCACATGAGCTACAACACTTGTTTTTATTTACTTTAGTTGAATTGAGAAAATAACATGTATGCAAATTTAATTCAGTTTAATTGAGAAATTGACACGTGTGCAAATTTAATTTAGATTAATTGAAATTATTTTTTGTTACTTTCATTTATATCATTTATCTCTTCCCTCCTTTCTATCTCGTTATTTTCCACTCAAGAAAAATTGGAGAACGCAATGTACCTGTTTAAAAAACCAAACCACATTCCAAATAAAGTAAAGACACAAGCACAAACAAAATAATTGCATTTTTTTAACAGCAGTTATGGGATCCCTCAGAGGGAACTAAAAACTACCCACACGTTCATCTCCCGTAGTTGCATAACCCGCCCCAACTGCTGCCTAGGAGGAAACCCGGCCCAACCCAAGGGCATGGGCAGTAAAACCCCCTCCCTCACTGTTCCCCCAACGCTATGTGCGGAAGGCACCATTGGGTGAAATTCAAGACTTAAGGGGCAACTTTGTGTGCAATGTTGCACCCCACGAGAGTCGAACTCCTGACCTCTCGCTAAGAGAGACAGGTCACTACCACGTGAGCTACAACACAAGTTTAACAAAACAATTACATTGAAACAAGATTCAACGATGCAACTTGATGTGTGCGAGGGGTACTAGGAAATAGTATTATTTTTACAACGAAATACTATTAAATATGATACAATTTTACACAAGATATTTATTTATTTATAGAATGGATATACCTAAACCTTGCTACAACACTTATAGGCAGTGTACCTAATCGTACAGTAGTGTAGTTTTTAGTAAGTCCGGTTCGTTCCACAGGGATACACTTAAATAAGCTTAACGCTATATTAGTTTTAATTTATAAAAAAACAAATATATATATATAAGTAATATTATTATTATTAAAGGGGGTTTTTACCGTTTAATGACCGGTTTGTCGATTTTTAAAACTTTAGTCGCAGTTAAAACCTAATGTAAAATATTAAAAATAAATATAACTTAATTTAAAGCGTAAAGTAAATAACGATAATGAAATTGCGATAAATAAAAATGCGATAAATAAAAAGTACGACAATTAAAGAGTACGATAATTAAAAGTGCAATTAAATACAATGACAATAAATAAAAGTGCAATAATTAGAAGTGTAATTAAATATGAAAATAAAGGAATTATGCTTATTTAAACTTCTGTAATCATGATGTTTGACGTGTTGATTTTTAGTTTATTCCCATGGGTTAATTGTCCTTTGTCCTGGATTATTTAATATGTCCGTCTGGTTTTTGTCCATAACAGTCCATCAGTCATAAATATAAAGTGCGAGTGTCCTCGTCAAATTATCCTTATATCCGAAGTCAAATATTCCAACTAATTGGGGACTTAAACTGTAACAAGGTTTTAATACTTTGTTTAATAATTACACCAGGTTATCGACTGCGTGTAACCCAAGGTTTTAATACTTTGTTATCAATTATGCCAAGTGTCCTTGTACATAATTTCACCCCTGTTTTAATAATTCTATAAACTATTAATCCATTCCTGTGTCCGGTTAAATGAACGATTATTCGTACATATAAATATCCCGCCCATCGTGTCCGATTGAGTGTATATAGTTATTTCTAGGTACGTCCAATTGTAAATCTTTATATTAAAATTAACAAATATCATTTAGTTAAACAAATATAAAGCCCATTAATAGCCCATAGTCTAATTTCCACAAGTGTCGTTCTTTTGTCCAAACCCCAATTATGGTACAAAGCTCAATTACCCAATTTTAATATTTTTAGCACAACATCATGATTACTTCGGTATTAAATAAGCATAATAATAACTTAGCTACGAGACATTAAATTAAAAAGGTTGAACATAACTTACAATGATTAAAAATAGCGTAGCGTTACACGGACAGAATTTCGACTTACACCCTTACAACATTCGCTAACATACCCTTATTATTAGAAATTAAAATTAAAATTAAAATTAAAAATTTATATATATATATATATATATATATATATATATATATATATATATATATATATATATATATATATCGTATGATAGAGAGAAAGAAAAAGATGTGTTATATGATGAGCAAAAACTCGAAGTTTATAGGCATGCCAGCTACTACCTACTACCATGCGATCGCATGGCTTTTTGCCTTCCAGGCCATGCGATCGCATGGCCCTGGAATTCAGCTCACATGTCTTTGTTTCTTCTGCCGACGGTTTTTATTATATAATATAATATATATATTAATTTTAAGAATTAATTATATATTATATTATATTCATGTGCATAGTTGACTTGTAATTTTTAGTCCGTTGCGTCGAGCGTTGAGAGTTGACTTTGGTCCCGGTTCCGGATTTTCGAACGTCCTTGCGTACAATTTAATATCTTGTATTTTGCGTTTCGCATCTTGTACTCTTGTAATTTTGAGACGTTTCTTATCAATAATTGGAACCACTTTGATTGTAATTTGTACTTTTGAGCTTTTTGGTCGTTTGCGTCTTCAATTCGTCAAATCTGTCTTTTGTCTTCACCTTTTATTATTTAAATGAATATCACTTGTAAATAGAACAATTGCAACTAAAAGCTTGTCTTTCTTGAGAGATAATGCTATGAAATATATGTTCGTTTTTAGCATTATCAAATATTCCCACACTTGAGCGTTGCTTGTCCTCAAGCAATATAGTCTTGAAATAAAAATACTAGAATCACTTCTTTATTCTTCACACTTTGTACATCAGTGATTTCTATACGGCGGCATAAACAATGGTAGTAACGTTGTGGTTTACAATCCCATATGACTATGAAAATTTAGATCCATTAAGGAAATTGGATCTTTATAAAAACATTTGATCTTTTTAAAAATTCAATCTAGCTTTTACCCTAGATAAGTTTTCCGGAATAACCCTTCACCGGTGTTTGCAAATTATTTTTGTGGGTTTAGTGGGTTTCAGATTTGAAAATTTTAGCTCAAAACTTGTGGTTTTGTGTCACCCACTTGCTAACCTTGTATTGGGAAAGCAACACGTCCAGTATACTTGCTCCGTATATTACCTTTCGGTAAACTACCGTCCGGTTGTAAAGGAAAGCGTTGAACAAGCAACTGTTAAGGCAATGTCCCCTGACATGCTTTTAGTTATGGTCTATAACGTGTTGGATGCAATTACTATCCTTGGTAGGAGCAATAGTAAAACTCACCCTTATAATTTTCCGGTCTGGCACAAGGTCCTGTCTTTGACCATGCTATGCAACCACCGTTCTTACGGTTGACACCCGATTTGGTTCAGGTGACCTAATGAATTCCAGGTGAATTCCAAGGATTTTACGTTCAATGGTAATGAACGCATTAAAAATGGGTTTTCAGAAAACAAATCGGTTTGTAATTTTGATCAAACTTTTTTCTCGTTCAAGCTCGAGTTTAGATATCATCGAATTCCATGAGTTTGTAATTCTCAATCTTTAAGGTCAATCTCAAGGATTGAGTAATATCAGTCTTAAAAGCTGATTTTTGATCTTTAAGGAGATTATCCTTTCTAGGGATCTGATTCATTAGTCTTATCCAGCTAATTTGCACGGCGTCCTCCCCATTTTACAAGACAGATCCTCTCATGGTTAGGATAAGTCTGACCACTTGGTGACCCTGTTTGATGCTGAGGTCCGTGGATTTCCTGCTGATTTTAGAGATGACTTTTCTAGATTTTTCATCAACCTACAGCTGGTCTGGACGACAACTTCATGACCTAAATCAAGAAGCGCGTTTCTTTTTCGAAAGACTTTACTTCCTTTTAATGATGGAATTGATTCATCGTGTAGATCCGTCTTTCTTTCAAATATATTACAGTAAATTTGGTAAAACTGTTTAGATTAGTCCAAAGCAAAAGTATCTTCAGTTATTTGTACAAAATATGTGATATATGTTTTAAATAACTTGGTAAATTTTTCCACACTTGGCTTTTATTTTTCTTTTTATTGTCCTCTATTCCATTTTAAATGAATTCTAACATTTTGGTTTGTTTCTCAATTTATGTCCTTTCCTAGGTAACAATAATTTCGGTGTTAACACCTAGTTTTATTGTTCATAAATATGTATAAACATGATTTTGAGTTCATTTAATTGAAAATTTTGAAATATTTTACTAGAATTGGGTAGTCAGTATATAAGACTAGGGCTGTTCTTTATTATCAGAGAGCACTAGATTCTAATACAACTACTGCGTTACTAGTATTTCTAATGGTAACCAAGTGTATAAAAAAATTTAAAAATTCCGAAAGAATTTAACCCCTTCCCACACTTAAGATCTTGCAATGCCCTCATTTGCAAGAAATCAGTAACAATTTAAATTATTGAGGGTGATTAGCGTAGAAAAATGATTAAATTTTACCAAAGTTTTCAAACATATTGGCGTTTGTATGCTGAATGATAAATGGTGCATATCATTTGTTCATTCCGTCTTGTTGTTACATCACATTTGTTTTTCGTTTTGTCGTCAAAAGTACTAGCTTTTGCTGAACTTAATGCCAGTCTTTGAAAATGCGCTGTTTTACCCGGTTTTGTACATGAAATAAAATACATACAATACAAATATAAACATGCATGGCAATTTGAAATGGGACTTAAAATCCCACTTTCAAATCAAATATGAAACATTAGTACAACAATTAAAAATATTAAATATTACAATAAAAGTATCACGATATCATAAGTTTAAACATAAAAAAACAGAAATAATAAAAAAAAATAACAATCATAAAAATTACCAACAGGAACTATATCAATCACGGATAGGGTGTAACGACCCGTCAAAATCGCTATTGACGCGGCACGTTAATCATTGATTCCACAGTGAGGTTTTGACCTCTATATGATACGTTTTGATAAAATATTGCATTCATTAAAATAAGTGACTTTCTAAACATAGAAAGTTATAAACATGTGGGCGAGTGCTTAGGTATAAGCAAAATCCCGAAATACATAAGTCTTTAATTTACAGGTTGACATCACAGTCCAATTATTTATTACACAACGCAGTTTTATTTTGAATGCAATAAACTTTATACAAAGCATGAGAGACTCCATGCAGGCAACAAGCACATCACAGCGGAAGCATTCTAAGGACCTGAGAATAAAACATGCTAAAAAGTCAACACGAATGTTGGTGAGTTATAGGTTTAATTGCTCGAGTCATAAACATATATAAAGATAGACCACAAGTTTTCATCAAAAGTTTATCAATAGATTCTACGTAACAGAGCACCCTGGTAACTAAACTTAACGCTATAGTGATAATAACCCCATTCATTTTAATACACGCAAACCAACGTGTCTTAAACTCAAATAACATACGTCCGTTAAAAGGCTAGCGCTCTAGCTCGGACGGGGATGTCAAGCCCTATGGATCCATATACAATTATTCGCGTCCACCAGTCCATATCCTATGTACTGGCAGCTACTAGTTACCAAAGCTAAGGGATTTTCGGTTTAACTCAGTGTAGAATTTAGTATGTACTTGTGTCTTATCGCGTTTAAAATAAATTGCATGTATTCTCAGCCCAAAAATATTTAAAGTAATTAAAAGGGGAGACTATAAACTCACAGTTCAATATTGAGACTCAATATTGTAGGAAAATTGCGTAGACGTAATGATGGTAGACGACTGTATGGTTGGCCTTGGATTCAAGAACAATACCCCGAACAATACCCAATATTTCCTTAGCTTAAAGCGGTTTAAAACCCGAATTAAAACACCCTCGAATATACCTTATTATTATTAAACTTAAATTTAAAATTATAATTATAATTTAAATATAAATTTTTATTACTGAAGAAGAAAACATGTGATAATCCGTCGAGCAAAACAGGCGTATTTATATTACTTTTCCGTTTACTGTAGCTCATGCGATCGCATGAGTTTTCAGTGTTTTTGCCATGCGATCGCATGGCCGCCTTTTCTGTTTTTGTTTGCTAGTTCGTCGACATCAAATAGTGTACTGTAGCAAATAGTGTTTTACTGTAGCAAATAGTGTTTACTGTAGCAAATAGTGTGTTACTGTAGCAAATCACTGTAGCAAAGTCGTTTTCACTTTAGCACTGTAGCAAAATACGGTTTCACTGTAGCAAATAGTGTTTTACTGTAGCAAAGTAATTTTTACTGTAGCAAATAGGGTTTTACTGTAGGAAAGTCGTTTTTACTTGTACATATATATATACATACATATAATTGTTCATGAATCGTCGAGAGTAGTCAAAGGTAATTGTATATATGAAACAGTTCTAAAATTTTGAGACTCAATCTAACAGACTTTGTTTAACGTGTTAAAATAATAAATCGTATAGAGAATTGGTTTAAATAAGTCAAAAATTTTCGGGTCATCACAGTACCTCCCCGTTAAAGAAAATTTCGTCCCGAAATTTTGAGTAGTACCTGTTTCATGAGCGATATCAGTGAACAAATGTGGATACTTTTGCTTCATTTGATCTTCACGTTCCTAAGTAAACTCGGGTCCTCGTCTTGCGTTCCAACGAACCCTAACTATCGGTATTTTGCTTTGTTTTAATTTTTTGACCTCACGGTCCATGATTTCAACAGGTTCTTCGACAAAATGGAGTTTATCATTAATTCGTATTTCGTCAAGAGGAATTACGACATCCTCTTCACCTAAACATTTCTTCAAATTTGACACGTGAAATATGTCGTGAACACTACTAAGTTCTTGCGGTAGCTTTAATCGATAAGCAACTGCTCCAATTCTTTCGGTGATTTCAAAGGGTCCTACGTACCTAGGACTTAACTTTCCTCGTTTACCAAATCGTACAACGCCTTTCCAGGGTGACACTTTCAACATGACTTTGTCGCCCACTTGAAATTCTAGCGGTTTTCTTCTTACATCAGCATAACTCTTTTGGCGACTCATGGCCGTTTTCAATCGCTGTTGTATTTGAATGATCTTTTCGGTGGTTTCGTGAATAATTTCTGGTCCAGTAAGTTGTCTTTCTCCTACTTCACTCCAACATATAGGAGATCTGCACTTTCTACCGTAAAGTGCTTCAAATGGCGCTGCGTTGATGCTCGTATGATAGCTGTTATTGTATGAAAATTCTGCCAACGGTAAGTGTCGATCCCAACTGGTTCCAAAGTCAATCACACATGCCCGTAACATGTCTTTCAATGTTTGTATTGTTCTTTCACTTTGACCATCTGTCTGTGGGTGATAAGCGGTGCTCATATCTAATCGAGTTCCCAATGCTTTTTGTAATGATTGCCAAAAACGTGATGTGAATCGGGTGTCGCGATCAGATATGATGGAGATGGGTACACCATGCCTGGAAACTACTTCCTTTAAATATAGGCGTGCTAATTTCTCCATACTGTCTGTCTCCTTTATTGGTAGGAAGTGAGCTGATTTAGTTAGACGATCAACTATCACCCAAATAGTATCATGACTACTTGCAGTCCTTGGCAATTTCATAATGAAATCCATGGTTATTCTTTCCCATTTCCACTGCGGAATTTCTGGTTGTTGCAGTAATCCTGACGGCTTTTGGTGCTCAGCTTTAACCTTTGCACACGTCAAACATTTGCTTACATAAGTAGCAATTTCTGTCTTCATATTAGGCCACCAATAAAACTTCTTGAGATCGTGGTACATTTTTCCGTTTCCTGGGTGAATTGAGTACCTCGTTTTGTGTGCTTCATCCAGTACTAGTTGCCTTAGGTTACCATGTTTTGGTACCCATATCCTACCAGCAAAATACAGGGTTCCATCGGCTTTTTCTTCAAGTTGTTTTTCTAACCCTTTGCTTATTTCGCCTTTTTCGTTTTCTTCTTTTAAAGCTTCTAACTGTGCTGCTTGAATTTGCTTTGTGAGATCAGTACGAATTGTAATATTCAAAGCTCGGACCCTAAGAGGTTTTACTCTTTCTTTTCGACTTAGGGCATCAGCTACAACATTAGCCTTTCCGGGATGGTAACGAATTTCACAATCGTAATCGTTTAACAACTCTACCCAGCGACGTTGCCTCATATTGAGTTGTTTTTGATCAAAAATATGCTGAAGACTCTTATGGTCAGTGTACACTGTACACTTGGTGCCATATAGATAGTGTCTCCATATTTTGAGTGCAAAAACTACTGCTCCAAGTTCTAAATCATGCGTCGTATAGTTCTTTTCATGAATTTTTAGTTGTCGTGAGGCATATGCGATAACTTTTGTGCGTTGCATTAATACACATCCTAAACCTTGGCGCGAAGCGTCACAATAGATCACGAAATCATCATTTCCTTCTGGTAATGACAAAATGGGTGCAGACGTTAACTTCTTCTTTAATAACTGGAATGAGGATTCCTGTTCCGTGGACCAATCATACTTCTTTCCCTTTTGAGTCAATGCAGTTAAGGGTTTGGCGATTCTAGAGAAATATTGAATGAATCTTCGGTAGTAACCAGCAAGACCTAAGAATTGGCGAATTTGTGTTGGAGTCTTCGGTGTTTCCCATTTACTAATGGCTTCGATCTTGGCGGGGTCAACTTTAATTCCATATTTACTGACAACATGGCCCAAAAATTGTACTTCTTGTAACCAGAAATCACACTTCGAAAATTTTTCGTACAATTCTTCTTTCTTGAGTATCTCCAGTACCAGTCTTAAGTGTTGCTCATGTTCTTCCTTGTTCTTCGAGTAAATCAATATGTCGTCGATAAAAACAATGACAAATTTGTCTAAATACGGTCTACAGATGCGATTCATTAGATCCATGAATACTGCTGGAGCATTAGTTAATCCAAAAGGCATGACTAGAAACTCATAGTGACCGTAACGGGTTCTGAAAGCGGTTTTAGGAACATCTTCTTCATTTACTCTCAGCTGATGATATCCGGAGCGTAGATCAATCTTAGAATAAACACTTGATCCTTGCAATTGATCAAACAAATCATCAATCCTCGGTAATGGGTACCGATTCTTGATCGTTAATTTGTTTAATTCTCGGTAATCTATGCACATTCTCATAGATCCATCCTTCTTCTTGACGTACAGAATAGGAGCACCCCAAGGTGAAAAACTAGGACGAATAAATCCACGGTCCGATAATTTTTGCAACTGGTCTTGTAATTCTTGCATTTCTGAAGGTGCAAGTCTATATGGAGATCGGGCTACAGGTGCAGCTCCTGGTATGAGATCAATCTGGAATTCTACACATCTGTGTGGAGGTAGCCCCGGTAATTATTCTGGAAATACTCCGGGATATTCTCTTACAACCGGCATGTCATTAATGCTTCTTTCTTCAGTATCGATCTTCTTTATGTGTGCCAGAATAGCATAACAACCTTTTCTTATAAGTTTTTGGGCCTTCATACAGCTGATAAAGTTTAGCTTTGAGTTGCTCTTCTCCCCATAAATCATTAATGACGTTTCATCCTTACGAGGGATGCGGATTGCTTTCTCAGCGTAAACAACTTCCGCTCTTGTTTTGGACATCCAGTCCATGCCAACGATTACGTCAAAACTTCCTAATTCTACGGGTATCAAATCGATTTTGAAGGTTTCACCAGCGAGATTCATTTCGCAACCATGGCAAATTTTATCGGCTTTTATCAGTTTACCATTAGCTAATTCAATAGTATATTTATCTTCTAGAGGTAATGATGCACATTTTAGTTTAGAACTAAAGTCTTTACACATATAACTTCTATCAGCACCCGTATCAAACATAATAGAAGCTAGTTGATTATTAACGGTAAACGTACCCGTGACAAGATTAGGATCCTCACGTGCTTCACTGGTACTAACATTAAATGCCCTCCCACGTGCGGGTTCTTTGTTCTTCTCCTTATCAGGGCATTGATTTATAAAGTGACCAGACTTCCCGCATCCAAAACATTTCTTGACATCGGTCAGTTTTGTATTTACTTCAGAAACGGTGGCATAACAATCTTTCGCCACATGTCCTTTCTTGTTGCACTTATCACAGACCACTTGGCAATAACCTGCATGATGTGTGTAACATCTTTTGCAGAACGGATGGGGTCCCTTATAGTTTGGACTTGCAGTTGCCCCATCTTGTTTACCTTTAAAAGTTTCTTGTTTCTTCAGGTGAGTACTTTTGCCCTTATAGTCTTCCCATTTCCTCTTTCCTTTAGTTGTCTTGACTTCGGTAATTGGTGCCTTAATCGAACTCTCTGTGATCTGGTCCATGAGTTGGTGTGCCATTGTCATGGCTTCCTGCATCGTATTCGGTTTGGACGATGTAACATTTCCTTTGATATTGATCGATAAACCGTCAATATACATTTCTATCTTTCGTTTCTCATTTGGCACCAATTCAGGACACAACAAGGCTAGTTCCATGAAACGCTTTTCATAGTTATTGAGATTCGCGCCGATAACCTTCAGATTACGTAACTCAGATTCCATTTTTCTGATCTCGTTTCGAGGACAGTACTCCTCGATTAGCATCTTTTTCAGTTCTTCCCAAGAGATATCATATGCCGTATCTATTCCTTCTGCTTTAGCATAATTGTTTCACCAAGTAAGTGCACCATCTTGCAACGTGCACGAAGCATACTTTGACTTGTCTCCGTTTGCACAATTACTGATTTTGAAAACGGACTCCATCTTTTCAAACCATCGGGTTAGACCGACTGGTCCCTCAGTTCCACTAAACGT
Organism: Rutidosis leptorrhynchoides; assembly: GCF_046630445.1. Classification (NCBI taxonomy): domain Eukaryota; kingdom Viridiplantae; phylum Streptophyta; class Magnoliopsida; order Asterales; family Asteraceae; genus Rutidosis; species Rutidosis leptorrhynchoides. The sequence continues at coordinate 28,835,611 of NC_092336.1, forward strand.
CTGTGGTTTGCATCCTTGAAAATTTTTGTATGAGCATCCGTTTCGTGAATTTGTGTTTACGGCTGTTGCTTTGGCTGCTACTTCGGCTGTTGCTTTTGCTGCCTCGGTTGCAGCAATTCTTTCATTCACACGTTTCTCGACTAGTTGCTCAAACTCAGCATCCGACATTTGAGACATGTTTCTTCAATAAACACAACAGATATAATTTAATCATATAGAATATTATAGGTAAAATGAGTTGTCAATAGTTAATCGTAGCATATTAATAATATGAACCAATTATTATAAAAGCCTTTTCTTCTTATTAGCATTTTATAATTATGTCTAGGGTATTACTTACCCATTAAGTTCATACATAATAGCTAGTACAAGGAATTAACTACTAAAATCCTAATAATATTCCACTATGAAAAATTATAGCGAGTTACTACATTATTATGTAATAATAATAATAAGAAGTAGTAATAATACAAATAATCATTCAATGCATTTATTATTAATAAACCAAAATAATACAATACCATACAACACTGATATTTTACATATGCTTATTTTACATAACAAGATAGAGTAGCACACATAAGCAATAAAATAGCGCATGGAAGATTTATGGTTGCGAGGTCGTTTATTCGGAACTATCAGAAACTTCTTCCCATTTGGTTCTCTATGCCAATTGTTTGTGTGCACATGGTCCGACAGACATTCTGGCAGTGTATTTTATTTTTGGTTGGGGTTTTGAGGTACCCGTTGCCTCAGTGGGTTTAATACAATAAGGGTGGTTACGGATCGAATGGTCATGTTCCTTTTTAATAATTAAGGACTTTTTATTATTGTGGTTGTTTTTATTATCTATAGCAAGTTGGAATTTCTCCTTAGTGATCTCTTTTATTTCATTAGCGAAATCCTCCTCCTTACTGATCTCGTCTGATGACGAGCTGTCTGAGTCATGTGTAGGAGAATATGATGACGAACTGCGAGAATATGTACCGGTGGTCATGAACCGAAATCTGCCAGGCGTAATCGGCACAACCCGCCCGTCGGCGGTATATCTGGACCAATGTCCATATTTGTTTAGAAATGGACGATCCTCGTTTACTCCAGGGATCATGGGTCCATGCCAACGATACTGTGGCTCCGGAAAACTAAAGCTGGGTGGAGCTGGAACCTCCTCTGGGTTTACCGGGAGTTGAGATTCCCCGGCTAACACAATTTCTTCTTTAATAGGTATTGGAACGCTATTTTCAGTTGTGGATAGAATAGATTTAGTGTCCGATTCCGAGTCGTACAAAATGATAGGATTAGAGGAAGTCATCTATCACATAATTGAAACAACAATTACGTTAGCATATAAATATATCACATATAATGTTTTTGACCAAATAATAAGCAAAAATCAGTAAAAACAGATATGTCATAGTCCAGACTCACTAATGCATCCTAACAATTACCAGTTAAACACACTAATGTAATTTCTGGTTCCCTATGACCTCAAGCTCTGATACCAACTGTAACGACCCGTCAAAATCGCTATTGACGCGGCACATTAATCATTGATTCCACAGTGAGGTTTTGACCTCTATATGATACGTTTTGATAAAATATTGCATTCATTAAAATAAGTGACTTTCTAAACATAGAAAGTTATAAACATGTGGGCGAGTGCTTAGGTATAAGCAAAACCCCGAAATACATAAGTCTTTAATTTACAGGTTGACATCACAGTCCAATTATTTATTACACAACGCAGTTTTATTTTGAATGCAATAAACTTTGTACAAAGCATGAGAGACTCCATGCAGGCAACAAGCACATCACAGCGGAAGCATTCTAAGGACCTGAGAATAAAACATGCTAAAAAGTCAACACGAATGTTGGTGAGTTATAGGTTTAATTGCTCGAGTCATAAACATATATAAAGATAGACCACAAGATTTCATCAAAAGTTTATCAATAGATTCTACGTAACAGAGCACCCTGGTAACTAAACTTAACGCTATAGTGATAATTACCCCATTCGTTTTAATACACGCAAACCAACGTGTCTTAAACTCAAATAACATACGTCCGTTAAAAGGCTAGCGCTCTAGCTCGGACGGGGATTTCAAGCCCTATGGATCCATGTACAATTATTCGCGCCCACCAGTCCATATCCTATGTACTGGCAGCTACTAGTTACCAAAGCTAAGGGATTTTCAGTTTAACTCAGTGTAGAATTTAGTATGTACTTGTGTCTTATCGCGTTTAAAATAAATTGCATGTATTCTCAGCCCAAAAATATTTAAAGTATTTAAAAAGGGAGACTATAAACTCACAGTTCAATATTGAGACTCAATATTGTAGGCAAATTACATAGACATAATGATGGTAGATGACTGTATGGTTGGCCTTGGATTCAAGAACAATACCCCGAACAATACCCAATATTTCCTTAGCTTAAAGCGGTTTAAAACCCGAATTAAAACACCCTCGAATATACCTTATTATTATTAAACTTAAATTTAAAATTATAATTATAATTTAAATATAAATTTTTATTACTGAAGAAGAAAACATGTGATAATCCGTCGAGCAAAACATGCGTATTTATATTACTTTTCCGTTTACTGTAGCTCATGCGATCGCATGAGTTTTCAGTGTTTTTTGCCATGCGATCGCATGGCCGCTGATAAGGCTAAAAAGGAACATATATTTCATAGCAATATCTCTCCTAAATAATAGGTTTTCATATGTAATTGTATTATATTTTCATTGTAATTGTTTAAATAAATAAGTGCAAAGACAAAAGGCGAAAACGAAGATTTGAAGACACAAACGTCCAAAAAGCTCAAATGTACAAGATACAATTCAAAAGGTTCAATTTATTGATGAAAAACGTCTAATAATTACAAGAGTACAAGTTACAAAACGCAAAGTACAAGATATTAAATTGTACGCAAGGACGTTCGAAAATTCGGAACCGGTACCCGAGCTAACGATCAACGCCCGACGCAATGGACCAAAAATTACAAGTGTACTATGCACAAGAATATAATATAATATATAAATAATTATATTAATTATTTATATTTTATATTTATATATAAAATATGTCGACAAGCAAGGTTCCAAAATTATGTGAGCTGGATTTTCAAACTCCACGACTCGCGGAGTTTGCAGGCTTAAAACTCCACGACTCGCGGAGCTGCAAAAATCAGAAATGCCTATAAAAGGCCATTCATTCTGCCGAGTTTAAAAATATAAAAAAATAATAATAATACTCTGTAATAAATAAATAAATATATATATAATATATATAGTATAGGGTAGTTTTATATTAGATTAGTTCGGGTTATGTAAAGGTTATTTTACGGGTTTTAAAGTCGGAGCTCTGTCCGTGTAACACTACGCGATAAATAATCAATGTAAGCTATATTCTCCTTTTTAAATTAATGTTTCGTACTTAAGTTATTATTATGCTTATTTGAGCCAAAGTAATCATGATGTTGGACTAAATATTAAAGACGGGGTAATTGGGCTTTGTACCTTAATTGGGGTTTGGACAAAAGAACAACACTTGTGGAAATTAGACTATGGGCTATTAATGGGCTTTATATTTGTTTAACTAAATGATTGTTTGTTAATTTTAATATAAAGATTTACAATTGGACGTCCCTATAAATAACCATATACACTCGATCGGACACGATGGGCGGGATATTTATATGTACGAATAATCGTTCATTTAACCGGACACGGGAATGGATTAATAGTCTATGGAATTATTAAAACAGGGGTGAAATTATGTACAAGGACACTTGGAATAATTGATAACAAAGTATTAAAACCTTGGGTTACACGCAGTCGATATCCTGGTGTAATTATTAAACAAAGTATTAAAACCTTGTTACAGTTTAAGTCCCCAATTAGTTGGAATATTTGACTTCGGGTATAAGGATAATTTGACGAGGACACTCGTACTTTAAATTTATGATCGATGGACTGTTATGGACAAAAACCAGACGGACATATTAAATAATCCAGGATAAAGGACAATTAACCCATGGGCATAAAATTAAAATCAACACGTCAACCATCATGGTTACGGAAGTTTAAATAAGCATAATATATTTTATTTCATATTTCATCGTACTTTTATTTACTCGCTATTTTATTTAACGTCATTTATTTATTGTCATTTATTTTTCGCTACTTTAATTATCGTCATTTATATTTTGCATTAGGTTTTAATTGTAACTTAAAATATAAAATCGACAAACCAGTCATTAAACGGTAAACCCCCTTTTATATATTATCAATATAATATATTTTGTACAAATATAATTGTTTAAAAATATAGTGTGCAATAAGCCCGCTCCCTGTGGAACGAACCGGACTTACTAAAAACTATACTACTCTACGATTAGGTACACTGCCTATAGTGTTGTAGCAAGGTTTAGGTATATCCATTTTGTAAATAAATAATTAAAACTTGTGTAATATTTCGTCGTATTTAGTATTTAAATTAATACTATCGTACACCCCGCTGCACACATCAAGTTTTTGGCGCCGCTGCCGGGGACTCGGCGAAACTCTATATTTTTAATTTATTTTTGTATAAATATATTTATATATATTTTTAGAAAAACAATATAAAATTATATAAAAAAAACGAAAATGCAAACTCCGCGACTTGCGAAATTTTAGGGCACGTGGCAACACGACTCGCGGAGCCACCCTGACGCGCTAACAGAAACCCTATTTTCGCTTTAATTACGGAGTAATATTATTTATTATTATTTTTAAACCCTAATTACTTTATTAGTTTAATATAATTAGTTTTAATTTTTAATTAAATTGTATTTTAAATTTTAATTAGTTTTATTTATATATATAAATTAATACTTTTATAAGATAAATATATAAAAATAATATTTTTATAAAAATAAATAATTTTATCAAAATTTAAGCTTATTTTTATTTTTGTATCTTTATAATCGGTTAATCGTAATATTTGTATTTTTTTCGTTCATATCTAGTTTTAAGCTTAGTATTTTGCCGTAGCTTATTTTTATTTCTAGATTTTTAGGCTTTGCCGTAAAATCCTTTAAGTGCTTATTCCTTAGACTAAGATTTAGGTGCTTTAGAATTTTGCGACGCCATTTTTTCGCGCTATCTTTCTTATTTTTATTTTTCGACGTTTTTCGACGCACACTCTCTTTCTTTCTTATTTCTCGACACGCTAGTTTTTAGGACTTAGAAATTTTCTCTATTTCTTCTCTAAAATTTCAAAACGAAAAATTATTTTAAGCGGCTAAATTGATAGACATCCAAATTTTCTGCTTCGTAGTAATAGTTGGATTTGTTAGTGGCTGAGTTGTGAGCTTCCGATTTAAAGGGTTCTGGCTCCCTGCTGCATCTATTGGCTATTCGAAACGTGGGCAAAAGCAGAAAAGTCTATTAATTGGACAACTTATATAAGTTTTTCTATTTTTATAACTAATAGGATAATTAAAATTTGGTAATAAGCGCATTATGAAAAGTCTCGAAGATATTTTGGAAACTCTTTATGAAATACAAAATCAATACTCTCAACCGAGTGTTGATGACAATTCGATCAGTCAATCTTGGATCACGAACGACGAAACAATAACTGGTTGTGAAATCTGTGGAGATTATCACTCAACATGGGAATGTTACTATTACGTTCCTATGGAAAATTACGCACCCACGGAACCTGAATGGAATGATTATGAAGAATACAATTTAAATTGGGATTATTCCCAAGAATATTTTCAAACTCAACAACCAGTAGACGAGGAAAATTACGTGTCTAAAAATTTATTAGACAATATGAAAATCAAACTCGAAGAACTCAATACTCAAAATGAACAAATGAGAGAGTTTGTAAACCGGCAAGCTGAAACTCTATCAGACTACACACCTGTTGGTCTGAGGAGTATTGTGCAAGAAAATCTCATATCATCGAATTTTGATGAATTAGAGAGCTCCGAAATCACCAACTATCCCGATGAAACTTTTTATTCAGTCTTACCAATTTCACAACATATCGACACATTAGCCTCTACCGACGAAATCATCGATCCATCTATGGATGAAGAAGAAATAAGGAAGACAAATTTGTACTCTTGGGAAAACGATAACGTTGAAAATTTTACCCCCAATACCAAAGTGGTGGGACTGATAAGTACCGTTAATGAAGAAGAATATACTTCGATCCCGAAATTCACCATTCCACAACCTTCCAACCCAATATTCTCAATAGATGAGTCATCTATCGAAGATGAACTACGAGCTGTAATAGATAATGACACCTCAGATTTCACCCAATTGGGTAATAGAGGTGAAACCTTTAATCCGAGAATAAAAGGAAGGAAATGTTAGGAATTGTCCACCCTATAATATGTATGTCGGTGTATATCGATCCATTTGACCAAGAACCAGAAAAGAGACATATCCATTTACTAAAAGTTACACTTAAAAAAGAATTAAGTAGTGACGATCGAGTGAGTCTAAACTTTAAACCCATTGATATATTATACACCACCCGAGATGTAAATAACTGGCTCACTATTTTAATTCGTGAAACTTATTCTACCGACTTCACATGTCGTCAGCTAAGTATGGGGAAGTCTAACCCCACTTAACGTTAAATTAGGGGTTCGGGTTAGTGCATAACTCGTTAATAAAAATGCATGATTAGGGTAAAAGATGCTTTTTCAAATATTAGTAAACAGTTCAGAAAAGCAGCCGTTTTTGAAAAAAGCATGTGTGATAAAACAAGAAGGAATGAACGATGAGGCGTGCCATCTATCATTCGACGAGCTTTGTAATTACAAACTGGGTATTTTCAATCACTTTTCTACACTAATCACCCTCATGAATTTATAATTAGAGTCTGATTTTATGCAAATGAGGGCATTGCATGATCTCAAGTGTGGGGAAGGGTTATAAATTCTCTTGGGTTTACACTTGGTTTTATTTGCCAAATTTTGTGAAAATTTGAAAAATTTTCAACTAAATGAATTCAAAATAATGTTTATACATATTTATGAACGATGAAAACTAGGTGTTAATACCGAAATTATCGTTACCTCGGAAAGGACATAAATTGAGAAACACCCTAAAACGCTTGAATTCATTTAAAATGGAATAAAGGAGAATAAAAAAGCAAAGAAAGAAACTAAGTGTGGGGAGAATTTACCTAGTTATTCAATTAAAAACTATCTAGCACATGTTTCTGTAAAGTTTATTGCAGGTGCTTTTGTTTTGGACTAAACTAACTATTTTACCCCAATGAAAGAAAAGAAAAGATGGATCTACACGATGAATCAATTCCATCATTAAAAGGAAGTAAAGTCTTCCGAAAAAGACACGCACTTCTTGATTTAGGTCAAGAAGTTATCGTCCAGACCAGCTGTAGGTTGACGAAAAATCTAGAAAAGTCATCTCTAAAATCAGAAGGAAATCTACGGACCTCAGCATCAAACAGGGTCGCCAAGTGGTCAGATTTATCCTAACTATGAGAAGGATTTATCTCGTACAATGGGGGGCACCGTGCAAATTAGCTTGATAAGACTAATGATTCAGATCCCCAGAAAGGATAATCTCCTTAAAGATTAAAAATCAGCTTTTAAGCCTGATATTACTCAATCCTTGAGATTGACCTTAAAGATTGAGAATTACAAACTCATGGAATTCAATGATATCTAAACTCGAGCTTGAACGAGAAACTATTTTGATCAAAATTAAAACCGATTTGTTTTCTGAAAACCTATTTTCAATGCGTTCATTACCATTGAACGTAAAATCCTAGGAATTCATCTGGAATTCATTAGGTCACCTAAACCAAATCGGGTGTCAACCGTAAGAACGGTGGTTGCATAGCATGGTCGGAGACAGGACCTTGTGCCAGACCGAAAAAATTATAGGATGATCTTATTATTGCTCCTACAAAGGATAGTACTAGCATCCGACACGTTTATAGACCATAATCAAAAGCATGTCAGGGGACATTGCCTTAACAGTTGCTTGTTCATCGCTTTCCTTTACAACCGGACGGTAGTTTACCGAAAGGTAATATACGGAGCAAGTAAACTTGATGTGTTGCTTTCCTAATACAAGGATAGCAAGTGGGTGACACAAAATCATAAGTTTTGAGCTAAAATTTTCAAATCTGAAACCCACAAAAATATTTTGCAACACCGGTGAAGGGTTATTCCGGAAAACTTATCTAGGGTAAAAGCTAGATTAAATTTTCAAAAAGATCAAATGTTTTCATAAAGATCCAATTTCCTTAAGGATCTACATTTTCATAGTCATGTGGGACTGTAAACCGCCTTTCAAATGTGCACTTTGCTTTGGAAACTGAAAGTAAATCGGCTATTTGATTGCAAGTGTCATTGACCTAAACCCGAGGCAACTGTGGATGACACACCCACCTTTAACCATCGTTACTATCAATGTTTATACCGCTATATCAAAATCACTGATGTACAAAGTTTGAGAATAAAAAAGTGATTCGAGTGAAGTGTGATTTTATTTCAAGTTATGTATTGCTTGAGGACAAGCAACGTTTAAGTATGGGGATATTTGATAAGGCTAAAAAGGAACATATATTTCATAGCAATATCCCTCATAAATAATAGGTTTTCATATGTAATTGTATTATATTTTTATTGTAATTGTTTAAATAAATAAGTGCGAAGACAAAAGGCGAAAATGAAGATTTGAAGACACAAACGTCCAAAAAGCTCAAATGTACAAGATACAATTCAAAAGGTTCAATTTATTGATGAAAAACGTCTAATAATTACAAGAGTACAAGTTACAAAACGCAAAGTACAAGATATTAAATTGTACGCAAGGACGTTCGAAAATCAGGAACCGGTACCCGAGCCAACTATCAACGCCCGACGCAATGGACCAAAAATTACAAGTCTACTATGCACAAGAATATAATATAATATATAAATAATTATATTAATTATTTATATTTTATATTTATATATAAAATATGTCGACAAGCAAGGTTCCAAAATTATGTGAGCTGGATTTTCAAACTCCACGACTCGTGGAGTTTGCAGGCTTAAAACTCCACGACTCGCGGAGCTGCAAAAATCAGAAATGCCTATAAAAGGCCATGCATTCTGCCGAGTTTAAAAATATAAAAAAAATAATAATAATACTCTGTAATAAATATATATATATATATATATATATATATATATATATATATATATATATATATATATATATAATATATATAGTATAGGGTAGTTTTATATTAGATTAGTTCGGGTTATGTAAAGGTTATTTTACGGGTTTTAAAGTCGGAGCTCTGTCCGTGTAACACTACGCGATAAATAATTAATGTAAGCTATGTTCTCCTTTTTAAATTAATGTCTCGTACTTAAGTTATTATTATGCTTATTTGAGCCAAAGTAATCATGATGTTGGACTAAATATTAAAGACGGGGTAATTGGGCTTTGTATCTTAATTGGGGTTCGGACAAAAGAACGACACTTGTGGAAATTAGACTATGGGCTATTAATGGGCTTTATATTTGTTTAACTAAATGATTGTTTGTTAATTTTAATATAAAGATTAACAATTGGATGTCCCTATAAATAACCATATACACCCGATCGGACACGATGGGCGGGATATTTATATGTACGAATAATCGTTCATTTAACCGGACACGGGAATGGATTAATAGTCTATGGAATTATTAAAACAGGGGTGAAATTATGTACAAGAACACTTGAAATAATTGATAACAAAGTATTAAAACCTTGGATTACACGCAGTCGATATCCTGGTGTAATTATTAAACAAAGTATTAAAACCTTGTTACAGTTTAAGTCCCCAATTAGTTAGAATATTTGACTTCGGGTATAAGGATAATTTGACGAGGACACTCGCACTTTAAATTTATGACCGATGGACTGTTATGGACAAAAACCAGACGGACATATTAAATAATCCAGGACAAAGGACAATTAACCCATGGGCATAAAATTAAAATCAACACGTCAACCATCATGGTTACGGAAGTTTAAATAAGCATAATATATTTTATTTCATATTTCATCGTACTTTTATTTACTCGCTATTTTATTTAACGTCATTTATTTATTGTCATTTATTTTTCGCTACTTTAATTATCGTCATTTATATTTTGCATTAGGTTTTAATTGTAACTTAAAATATAAAATCGACAAAACAGTCATTAAACGGTAAACCCCCTTTTATATATTATCAATATAATATATTTTGTACAAATATAATTGTTTAAAAATATAGTGTGCAATAAGCCCGCTCCCTGTGGAACGAACCGGACTTACTAAAAACTATACTACTCTACGATTAGGTACACTGCCTATAGTGTTGTAGCAAGGTTTAGGTATATCCATTTTGTAAATAAATAATTAAAACTTGTGTAATATTTCGTCGTATTTAGTATTTAAATTAATACTATTTCGTACACCCCGCTGCACACATCAGCCGCCTTTTCTGTTTTTGTTTGCTAGTTCGTCGACATCAAATAGTGTTACTGTAGCAAACAGTGTTTTACTGTAGCAAATAGTGTGTTACTGTAGCAAATAGTGTTGACTGTATCAAATCACTGTAGCAAAGTCGTTTTCACTTTAGCACTGTAGCAAAATACGGTTTCACTGTAGCAAATAGTGTTTTACTGTAGCAAAGTAATTTTTACTGTAGCAAATAGGGTTTTACTGTAGGAAAGTCGTTTTTACTTGTACATATATATATACATACATATAATTGTTCATGAATCGTCGAGAGTAGTCAAAGGTAATTGTATATATGAAACAGTTCTAAAATTTTGAGACTCAATCTAACAGACTTTGTTTAACGTGTTAAAATAATAAATCGTATAGAGAATTGGTTTAAATAAGTCAAAAATTTTCGGGTCATCACAGTACCTCCCCGTTATAGAAAATTTCGTCCCGAAATTTTGAGTAGTACCTGTTTCATGAGCGATATCAGTGAACAAATGTGGATACTTTTGCTTCATTTGATCTTCACGTTCCCAAGTAAACTCGGGTCCTCGTCTTGCGTTCCAACGAACCCTAACTATCGGTATTTTGCTTTGTTTTAATTGTTTGACCTCACGGTCCATGATTTCAACAGGTTCTTCGACAAAATGGAGTTTATCATTAATTCGTATTTCGTCAAGAGGAATTACGACATCCTCTTCAGCTAAACATTTCTTCAAATTTGACACGTGAAATATGTCGTGAACACTACTAAGTTCTTGCGGTAGCTTTAATCGATAAGCAACTGCTCCAATTCTTTCGGTGATTTCAGAGGGCCCTACGTACCTAGGACTTAACTTTCCTCGTTTACCAAATCGTACAACGCCTTTCCAGGGTGACACTTTCAACATGACTTTGTCGCCCACTTGAAATTCTAGCGGTTTTCTTCTTACATCAGCATAACTCTTTTGGCGACTCATGGCCGTTTTCAATCGCTGTTGTATTTGAATGATCTTTTCGGTGGTTTCGTGAATAATTTCTGGTCCAGTAAGTTGTCTTTCTCCTACTTCACTCCAACATATAGGAGATCTGCACTTTCTACCGTAAAGTGCTTCAAATGGCGCTGCGTTGATGCTCGTATGATAGCTGTTATTGTATGAAAATTCTGCCAACGGTAAGTGTCGATCCCAACTGGTTCCAAAGTCAATCACTCATGCCCGTAACATGTCTTTCAATGTTTGTATTGTTCTTTCACTTTGACCATCTGTCTGTGGGTGATAAGCGGTGCTCATATCTAATCGAGTTCCCAATGCTTTTTGTAATGATTGCCAAAAACGTGATGTGAATCGGGTGTCGCGATCAGATATGATGGAGATGGGTACACCATGCCTGGAAACTACTTCCTTTAAATATAGGCGTGCTAATTTCTCCATACTGTCTGTCTCCTTTATTGGTAGGAAGTGAGCTGATTTAGTTAGACGATCAACTATCACCCAAATAGTATCATGACTACTTGCAGTCCTTGGCAATTTCGTAATGAAATCCATGGTTATTCTTTCCCATTTTCACTGCGGAATTTCTGGTTGTTGCAGTAATCCTGACGGCTTTTAGTGCTCAGCTTTAACCTTTGCACACGTCAAGCATTTGCTTACATAAGTAGCAATTTCTGTCTTCATATTAGGCCACCAATAAAACTTCTTGAGATCGTGGTACATTTTTCCGTTTCTTGGGTGAATTGAGTACCTCGTTTTGTGTGCTTCATCCAGTACTAGTTGCCTTAGGTTACCATGTTTTGGTACCCATATCCTACCAGCAAAATACAGGGTTCCATCGGCTTTTTCTTTAAGTTGTTTTTCTAACCCTTTGCTTATTTCGCCTTTTTCGTTTTCTTCTTTTAAAGCTTCTAACTGTGCTGCTTGAATTTTCTTTGTGAGATCAGTACGAATTGTAATATTCAAAGCTCGGACCCTAAGAGGTTTTACTCTTTCTTTTCGACTTAGGGCATCAGCTACAACATTAGCCTTTCCGGGATGGTAACGGATTTCACAATCGTAATCGTTTAACAACTCTACCCAGCGACGTTGCCTCATATTGAGTTGTTTTTGATTAAAAATATGCTGAAGACTCTTATGGTTAGTGTACATTGTACACTTGGTGCCATATAGATAGTGTCTCCATATTTTGAGTGCAAAAACTACTGCTCCAAGTTCTAAATCATGCGTCGTATAGTTCTTTTCATGAATTTTTAGTTGTCGTGAGGCATATGCGATAACTTTTGTGCGTTGCATTAATACACATCCTAAACCTTGGCGCGAAGCGTCACAATAGATCACGAAATCATCATTTCCTTCTGGTAATGACAAAATGGGTGCAGACGTTAACTTCTTCTTTAATAACTAGAATGAGGATTCCTGTAGCACTGTAGCAAATACGGTTTCACTGTAGCAAATAGTGTTTTACTGTAGCAAAGTAATTTTTACTGTAGCAAATAGGGTTTTACTGTAGGAAAGTCGTTTTTACTTGTACATATATATATACATACATATAATTATTCATGAATCGTCGAGAGTAGTCAAAGGTAATTGTATATATGAAACAGTTCTAAAATTTTGAGACTCAATCTAACAGACTTTGTTTAAGGTGTTAAAATAATAAATCGTATAGAGAATTGGTTTAAATAAGTCAAAAAATTTCGGGTCATCACATAGGGGTTCCAGTTCATGTCATCGCCCGGGTTCCATGGTTGGTGATAGGTGTACTGGTATGCCTGGTTAGGGTCGTAGAGAGTATAAGGCGGTCTCATCTCGGGCTGGTGTGGAGGATAGTAAGCTGTTCGGGTCGGGATGTAGGGCTCCTGAGGTGACAGCCGGCTCATAATCTGACGCTGATGATAGTCCCATTTATCATGTTGTCGTTGCCTGGAATGCTCGTAATCATTCCGAGCTTGCCACTGCTCCATCCGACGAAATCTCTCCGCGTTTGTCATGTCTACCTCATCTACACGCTGGTAGACATCAGTCATAGCCTCCCGAATGACATCCCTAACGTCATCCGCTTCCTCCATCTCCTCGTCTGATCCTCTTTCTACCTGCGGATGACTACCTACATAGGGTATTGCCTGATTGCGTCTACTCTTCAATACCTTAGCACCCGCATAAACCCCCAATCCTAAAAGCTCAACCTGTTCCCTACATTCTAAAAGTGGACCCCCTTGGTCCTTATCTACACCCAAATACTCTCCAATGAGAGTAACAAAAATACCTCCTCCAATTATCCCCCCTTCCTGTATTCCTTCAACCATCTTAGATAAATAAAAACCAACACAGTAAGGGATATTAACAAAGCCTCTTGGGTCTCGAATACACTTTAGGTAAAATAAATCATGTAAGGTCAATTTTTCCTTGTTGTGACCTCTCTGTGTAATCAAGTTAGCCAAAAATCTATGAATTATACGAAGCTCGGCTTTGTTAATATGTAAGTAGGTATGTGTTCCTCCCCGCCCAAAAACATTATAATCATACATACGCCTCCAAACGGCGTTCGCGTCAAAATTCCTATCTACCCTTTCACCACGATAAATCAAATTCATACAATCGGGTAGTAGTAATTCAGCGGGCGTATATATCTGTAATGCCCTGGCCATGTCCAGCATGGACATCCTGTACATCCTATCGCCAAGTATAAACCTAAGAAAACTTCTATCATGTAATCTATCTACATCTACATTTAATGCTATAGTACTCATCAGCTCAACACATCATTCCTTGTATACAGGTCTACGAATGGTGAATAAGCGTTCCCAATTAGTAAAAGAAGAACTGCCATACCTTTGCTCCCTAACACGGTCAGCAAGTTTGACCCTTTCCAAAGGATCCCAATCAATTACCCTAGGCACCTCTACATCTTTTGTTATTAATTTGAATTTATTACTTTGATATGCCGAGTAATCTCTCCATCGTCTATCGAATCTCAGATTAGGATGCAACGTGTGTTCAGGAATCGTTGGGTATTCTACAGGTGGATGCATCGGAAATACTATGAATTCATTAGCAAACTATAGCGGATCATAATAAGGTACATGTTGATCAGGCTGATGTTGTGGTTCCTGTTGTGGTACTTGTTCAGGTTCATATTGCATTTCTGGTTCTGGTTCTGGAGCTGGAGCTGGTCGTCTAGATGATGACGATGATGAACCTCCAGTATCGGCTCTCTGCAAAATACATTAAACACAAAATTTGTGCATCCATATATGCATTAGTGTTAGCAAAATAACAACTTAAAACAATCACAATAACATGTTCAATTAAACTTATACACATTTTCACAATTTTTTACAATTCTACACTTTTTCAAATAAGCACATATGAAAATGTATACAAAGTTCATAAGCATTTAACTCAAATAATATGTCAAAACAACCTTTACTAGTAATTAAACAAGTCTCAAATGGCAATTATATCAAATTAATCAAGTTCATGAATTTTTCACCTAAAAAGTCCACTTTAATCTTCAAAAATCATGTTTAGGATTAAAGTTTGGATCATTTAGCTACCTAAACATGTTACACTACTCAATTTAGCAATAATTCATGACAAAAATTGGCCATAACCTGTTTATATCAAAAAGCCCCAAATTGCTCAAGAACACAAACCCTAGATTTCTAAAAATTTTGAAGTTTTTGGCTTCAAATCATGTTAATTAGCATCAATCTAGGTTATACATGCATAAAATACTAACAATTTAACACTAATTACACTAGAAATTAACAAAATTGCATTAGGTAAAATATTGGTAATTATCACAAAAACTAGAAAATTTATGAGTTTAGGGGTGTAATTTTTACCTTCTTTGAAAAGCTTCTGAACAATTTCATGATTAGAGCGAAAAATTTGACGAATTACGGTGAAAATTTGGTGAAATTTGGTGAGATTTTGAGAGAATTTCTTGTATGTGTGTGTGTATTGTGGTGAAGAGCAGAGCAGCTCGCTGATTTTTCTATCTGGCCTGTTTTCCAGCCTCATGCGATCGCATGAGGTTGGAGTTCACTTCACATGCGATCGCATGGGGGTCCGGGTACAGTACCATTGGCTTTTTTTTTTTTAACATTATAACTTATAAAACATATAATTAATAAAATTTTAAAAATTTGTTTCTTTTTAGGATGAGGGCGTTTCGGATCGTTGTCCTAGTCCGTCCCTCGACAAAATTTTAAAATTTGTCAATTTAAAGCGCGGTTTTAAAAGCAAAGATTTTTGAGTTTTTTAATGTTTTTGGCATACTTTAGTTCAATAAGGCTAAAAATAATGATAATAAAAGTTCTCGTCCCTCCCTTGGGTAAAGCAATTTCGGTTCAACGACCTAATCTTCAACTTACGACGAATTTTAAAAATCAAATTTTTAACTTAACGAAATAAAGTAAATTTTTATTTTTAAATTCACACCAAACTTAAATTTAAAATGCATAAAATTAAAAATTCATATTAAAAATTCACACCAAACTTAAATTTATATTTTTGTTTTTATACATACAAACTTATATTAAAAATATTAATTTTTCAAATATTTACAATTTTAAATATATTAATTTAAAAAGTTTACAATATTATTTTAATATTAATTTTAAAAACAAAGTAAAAAATAAAATTAAAAATCTTTTTGGTCTTTTATCCCACTTTAATCAATCAAATATTATCAAAAATATACGCCCCTCTTTTCGATAAAGTAATTTCGATTCAACGACCTAATTTAACTCATGACGAATTTTGAAATATTTTGGGTTGCTTGATTAAAGATATTTATACCTTAAGAATAAACGGTAAATTTCGCAGTGATGTAATAAATTTTTGTATGATATCAATAATTTCGGTCGCAAAACCTAATTTTATTGAATACCAATTTAATACTTTATAGCGAACAAATTAGCGTTTATTATCAAAAGGTTAAAAATAAAAATAAAAATAAAAATAAAAACTGTACATACTTACCTGTGAGATAGTATTCTTAGTGATATGCTTTAGCCCACTCATAAGATAGTTGGACTAATTGATTTTCGATAGCTACATAGGCGTAACCTCGAGCATTCAACGTTTTTTCTTCTAAGCATATGAACGGTCCATCTCTGCATAAAGTAACAAATTCGGTATTGGAATATGTCTGATTCGTCGAACATTTTCCTTCGTGTGACCATTTTCCGCATTTGTGACATCTTTCAAGGTGTCGAGCTCTCCTTTTCGCTGCGGATTTTGATTTTCCTTTACCAAATTGTAACTTATTATTCTCGTTCCTAGATTCTTTTCTTACTCCGTCCACTTTGCCTCTGATTAATGATACTATTTCACTTGGAAGGGTGTCATTATTATGTTTAGTGATCAAAGCGTGTAGCATTAGACCATGGTTTAGTTCACAGGAAGTCTTCATCTAGTAAAACCTAAAAAAATAAAAATTCAGAATGGGGGGAGAAGACTAGTTCTTTAGGATCTGCTAGGGAAAGACCATTCGGATTCCATTCTCGAGAACTACACGAAAACAGAACATCTAACTCTAACAGAAATACATATTATCCTTTAAAGACTTGATTCTCCCCACACTTAGTTAGCTGTGGTGTTGAAATTGTGATTAACTTCGTTGTCAACTTCCATTGGACTATCTATGTAATGTTTAATTCTGTGACAATTAACCTTAAATTCAATCCCATTTGAATTTATTAATTCTACTGTTCCGTAAGGGAAAACACTTTTGACTATGAATGGTCCAGACCATCTTGATTTCAATTTTCCAGGAAATAGCTTGAATCGTGAATTGAAAAGAAGAACTCTGTCTCCTTCTTTAAATTCTTTTGAACTTCTGATTCTTTTATCATGCCATTTCTTCGTTCTTTCTTTATAGATTAATGAATTTTTGTATGCTTCTTGTCTTAATTCTTCTAATTCGTTTAATTGACTTAATCGTAGACGTCCAGCTTCATGTAAATCAAGATTACATGTCTTCAAAGCCCAAAATGCTTTGTGTTCAATTTCTACTGGAAGATGACATGCTTTTACGTAAACGAGTTTAAAAGGTGTGGTTCCAATTGGAGTTTTATAGGCTGTTCTAAAAGCCCAGAGTGCATCCTCCAATTTAATGGACCATTCCTTCGGATTTGATCCTACGGTTTTTTCTAGAATACGTTTTAAAGTTCGGTTGGTATTTTCAACTTGTCCACTTGTTTGTGGATGATAAGCAGTGGAGATTTTATGAGTTACTCCATATCTTTTAAGAACTTTCTCAAGTTGATTATTACAAAAATGAGTACCCCGATCACTTATTAAAGTTTTCGGTGTTCCAAACCTTGCAAAAACACGTTTTAAAAAGTTGACTACAACTCGTGCATCGTTAGTTGGGAGAGCTTGTGCTTCCACCCATTTAGATACATAATCAATGGCAACGAGAATGTAGAGATTTTTATGAGATTTTGGAAATGGACCCATAAAGTCAATACCCCAAATGTCAAATACTTCACATACTTGAATGACATTTTGTGGCATTTCATCACGTTGACTTATTTTTCCGGCCCTTTGACAAGCATCACAGGATTTGCAAAGAAGGTGTGCGTCTTTGAAAATTGTAGGCCAGTAGAATCCAGCATCATAAACTTTTCTTGCTGTAAGTTGAGGCCCATAATGTCCTCCTGTTGGTCTTGTGTGACAATGGTTTAAGATTTGACTAGCTTAGTCTCCGAATACACATAGGCGTATTATTCCATCGGGACAACTTTTAAACAAATGTGGATCTTCCCAGAAATAGTGTTTTATATTACTAAAGAATTTCTTTCGTTTTTGGTACGACAACCCTTTTTCAAGGAATCCACATACTAAGTAGTTTGCATAATCTGCAAACCATGGAATTTCACTATAATCTATCTTCAATAGATATTCATCAGGAAAGTTGTCTTGTATGGCCGATTCATTTAGAACTTCTAATT
Source organism: Rutidosis leptorrhynchoides (assembly GCF_046630445.1). Classification (NCBI taxonomy): domain Eukaryota; kingdom Viridiplantae; phylum Streptophyta; class Magnoliopsida; order Asterales; family Asteraceae; genus Rutidosis; species Rutidosis leptorrhynchoides. Next base: position 28,854,071 of record NC_092336.1, read on the forward strand.
CGGGATTTTCAAGACGAGAAAGATGATCAGCGGCGAGATTTTCTGCTCCCTTTTTATCTCGGATTTCAATATCAAACTCTTGTAAGAGTAAGATCCAACGGATTAATTGTGGTTTGGCATCTTGTTTCGAAAATAGGTATCTAAGAGCAGAATGGTCGGTATAGACCACCATTTTAGCTAGAACGAGATATGAACGAAATTTGTCAAAAGCAAAGACAATAGCAAGGAGTTCTTTTTCAGTAGTTGTGTAATTCATTTGTTCTCCTTGTAACGTCTTACTAGCATAATAAATAGGTTGAAATCGTTTTTTAAACCTTTGTCCTAAAACGGCTCCCATTGCAAAATCACTTGCATCGCACATAAGTTCAAACGGTAGATTCCAATTTGGAGTTATCATGATCGACGCATTAGTGAGTTTCTCTTTAAGAATATTAAAAGATTTGATGCATTCATCTGAAAAGATGAATGGAGCATCCTTTTCTAGGAGTTTATTCATAGGAGTGGCAATTTTAGAAAAATCTTTTATGAAACGTCGGTAAAAACCGGCATGCCCTAGAAAACTCCTAACTCCTCTAACATTGGTGGGATGTGGAAGTTTAGCAATTACATCTACTTTAGCTCTATCCACTTCAATTCCTTCCTTTGAAATTTTATGTCCAAGAACGATGCCTTCTTTGACCATGAAATGGCATTTCTCCCAATTAAGTACTAGATTTGATTATTCGTATCTAATAAGCATTCGTTCAAGATTAACTAGACATGTTTCAAAAGTATCACCGAAGACTGAAAAGTCATCCATGAAAACTTCCATGCATTCTTCTATCATGTCGTGAAAGATCGCCATCATGCACCTTTGAAAGGTAGCAGGGGCGTTGCAAAGTCCAAATGGCATGCGTTTGTAAGCAAAAGTACCATAAGGGCACGTGAACATGGTTTTGTCTTAATCCTCGGGTGCTATTATAATTTGAAAATATCCGGAAAAACCAACAAGAAAACAATAGTAACTATTTCCGGCTAATCTTTCCAATATTTGATCAGTAAAAGGTAAGGGAAAGTGATCTTTTCTGGTGGTGTCATTTAATTTTCTATAATCAATACAAACACGCCATCCTGTTACAGTCCTAGTAGGAATAAGCTCATTTTTCTCATTTGTATGACAGTCATGCCACCCTTCTTAGGTACGCATTGAACTGGGCTTACCCATGGACTATCAGAAATTGGATAAATTAAACCTGCATCAAGTAGTTTAATAATTTCTTTCTTAACAACATCTTGCATATTAGGATTTAGTCTTCGTTGGCCTTGCACATACGTTTTATGACCTTCTTCCATAAGGATTTTATGTGTGCAATACGAAGGACTTATTCCTTTAATATCATGAATTTTCCATGCAATAGCTGGTTTATGAGCTTTTAGCAAAGAAATGAGTTGTGATTTTTCATTTTCAGTAAGAGAAGACGATATTATTACAGGTAATTCAGATTCACCATGTAAATAAGCGTATTCCAAATGGTTTGGAAGTGGCTTTAACTCTAATGTCGATAGTTCTTCTATCGATAATTTATATCGATATCTGTCTTCTTCTTTTAGCATTTGAATTTCTTCTGTTGTTGGTTCATATCCATTAGCCATAAGTGTAGCTAACATTTCAGTTTCATCAATTGGTTCAGTTCCTTCTCCTAAAGAACATTCTCCTGTTCCTTGTAATTCTGGAAATTCTTCTAACAATTCTGCATGTGAATCTATGGTTTGAATATAATAAAATGTATCATCTGCAGATTGCGGTTGTTGCATGGCTCTATCAACTGAAAAGGTAACACTCTCGTCCTCTATACTTAGGGTCAGTTTCTTACCAAACACGTCTATTATTGCTTTAGCCGTGTTTAAGAATGGTCTTCCTAATATGAGAGGTACTCGAGAATCTTCTTCCATGTCCAGAATAACAAAATCTACTGGAAATACTAAAGTACCAACTTTAACTAGCATGTTCTCCATTATCCTTCTAGGATATTTTACTGCTCGGTCGGCTAGTTGTATGCTTATTCGTGTTGGTTTCAATTCTCCAAGGTCTAGTTTAGCGTATAGTGAATACGGCATTAGATTTATACTAGCACATAAGTCTGCCAATGCTTCTATTGAACTAAGACTACCCAGAAAACATGGAATTGTGAAACTTCCTGGATCTGATAATTTTTCTGGTATCTTATTCAACAGCACTGCTGAACAATTAGCATTCATAGTAACAGCCGAGAGTTCTTCCATTTTCTTTCTATTTGTGATTAGATCTTTCAAAAATTTAGCATATCTAGGCATTCCTGAAATCACATCAATGAAAGGAAGATTTACATTTATTTGTTTAAACATATCCAAGAATTTGGATTGCTCGGCTTCAAGTCTTTCTTTTCTCATTTTACTCGGGTAAGGAAGTGGTGGTTGGTATGGTTTAACATAAGGTTTAACCTTAACTGTGTTATCTTCATTAACCTTTTCAACTACCGGTTCTTTTTCCTTATCTTGATCGGATTGTGGTTCTTGTGGAGTAGGAATAGCATTATCAAAAATTACAGGTATTTAGGTGGTTTAAGTGTAATACCACTTCTTGTGGTAATGGCTTTAGCTGTTTCATTCCGGGGGTTAGTATTTGTATCACTAGGTAAACTTTCCGGTTTTCTTTCACCTATTAACCTTGCTAGGTTGCTTACTTCTTGTTCCAAATTTTGAATAGAAGCTTGTTGATTTCTAAATGCTTGAGCATTTTGTTCATTCGTTTGTTTCTGAGATGTGAAAAATTGTGTTTGAGAATCAACTAGCTTCGACATCATGTCTTCTAAATTTGGTTTTTTATCATCAGTTTGTGGTGGTTTATTTTGAAAAATAGGTCTTTGCTGGTTGTAAGTATTATTGGATACTTGTTGATTACTTGGACCTTGTTGGTTGTTGTATGGAACATTTCAGTTATAATTCTGGTTTTGATTGTACATCGGTCTTGGTGGTTGATAATTATTCTGATAATTATTTCCAGGCCTTTGGTTTATGTATGAAACATTCTCTCTTTGTTCCATTGTTAGTTCAATACTGAGACAATCTTTTGTCAAATGTGGTCCTCCACACTGCTCACAAATAATTCGTATTGAGTGGATATCTTTAGTCATCTTTTCCATTCGTCTCTCGACAGCATCTATTTTTGCGGAAATGGAATCTAAGTCATGGCTAGAATCGGCTCTAGCTGCTTTAGATGATCTAACGATATCTTTTTCTTCGTGCCACTCATGTGAGTGGGAAGCAGTGTTATAAATAATTTTATAAGCATCAGTTGCTGTTTTCTTCATAATGGAACCACCAGCTGCTATATCTATGTCTTTTCTTGTAGTGATGTCGCATCCTTGGTAGAATATTTGTACTATTTGACAGGTGTCTAAACCATGTTGCGGACATCCTCTTAGTAATTTTCCAAATCTTTTCCAAGCCTCATATAAAGTTTCATTTGGCTTCTGTGAGAAAGTAACAATTTCTCCTTGAAGTCTAACGGCTTTAGATGCCGGAAAGAATTGTTTAAGAAATTTTTCAACTAGAACGTCCCATGTATCAATCGCCCCTTCAGGTAACGATTCTAACCAATCTTTGGCTTCTCCCTTTAAAGTCCAGGGAAATAACATGAGATATATCTGTTCATCCTCAACTTCTCGAATTTTAAATAGAGTGCAGATCCTATTAAATGTACGAAGATGTTCATTTGGATCTTCCTTCGGTGCACCACTAAATTGGCATTGATTAGTTACCATGTGTAGGATTTGTCCTTTGATTTCATAATCTGGCGCATTAATGTCTGGTTGAGTAATTGCGTGACCTTGGCCAGTGCGTTTAGCTCTCATTCGGTCTTCCATACTTAGAGGTTCCAGATTTTCCATGATTGAATTTGTTGAATCTGAATCACTAGAGGATTCTGATTTAATGGTTCGTTCCTCAACAATCTCTGTTTGAATGATTGGTGGTTCTGGAGGAAAGATTAATGGTTCAGGATCTATGAATTGCCCCTGAATATTCTTCGAATTCTCAATTGTGATGTCGGGTTCAAAAAATGGATTATCGGAAATTTGAATTGGAGTAATTGGTCGACTGGATGACGATTCTAAAGAAAAATCAACGGCGACAATATTTGCTAGATGTCTTGATCGAGTTACAGGTGGTGAACGTACAAAAGGTGGTGAACGTTTTGCTCGATGCATTCACTGAATATCCTATTAGTTATAAAAAAGAAAGAAAAATTATATAAGTTATCAAATTAATAGACTTTTCTGATTTTGCCCACGTTTCGAATAGCCAAAAGATGCAGCAGAGGGGCAGGATTCGTTTGGTCTCAATATAATTGAGTACTGTTTGGCTCCAATAACCCAGTCCACGTACAAATCCAACTATTACTGCGAACCAGAAAATTTTGATGTCTATCAATTTAACCACTTAAAAATAATTTTTCGTAATTTAAAGAAATTTTAGAGAAGAAATAGAAAAAAATCTAAGTCCTAAAACTAGAATGTCGAGAAATAAGAAAGAAAAAGAGCGCGTCGAAAAAGGTCGAAAAATAAAAGATCGAAAAATAATAGGCGTCGAAAAATAAAAATAAGAAAGTAGCGCGTCGTAACTTAAAAGGCACTAAAATTTAAGAATTAAAAGTTGCGTCTAAAAATATTAAAGCTTAAAAGGAATACTATATCCCAAATGGCAATGACTTAAAAAGGGTACTAAAATCTTAAAAAAGCGTCGCAAAATTCTAAAGCACCTAAATCTTAGTCTAAAGAAAAAGCACTTAAGGGACTTTACGGCAAAGCCTAAAAATCTAGAAATAAAAATAACTATGGCAAAAACTATATATTAAAACTAAAAACGAGCGGAAAAAATACAAAAATTACGCTAAAATAATTAAAAGGGTACAAAATATAAAAATAAACTAAAAGTTGTAAAAAGTACAATTTTTATAAAATATTATTTTTATATTATTTATTTTATAAAACTATTAATTTTATAATTTAATTAAACTAAATAAACTTAAAATACAAATTAAATAAAAACTAAATTAACTAATTAAATAATCTAACCCTAATTAGGGTTTAAATTAAATAATAATAATAATTATTACCGTAATGATTGTTGTTTTAGGGTTGTTTGTGGCGTGTCTGTCAGGGCCATGCGATCGCATGGTCCTCACCTTAAAAATCCATGCGATCGCATGAAGTATGTTTTCAGGCCAGGTGGGTTGGGCTGCTACAGTATAGCCCGTAAACTTTTATTTTTTCTTTTTCTGTTTTATGATTTATATAGAATAAAATATAAATATCTTAAATAAAAATTTAATTTTAAAAACTAAAATAAAAATACTTTTATAAATTTTAACAACTCTTAACAACAAAAATATAAATTTTGTTTTTCTTTTTATATTTTTGGAAACTAAAACGTATTTTTTTTAAAAACGTATTTTTATAAAAAGTAAACTAAAAATTAATAAAAATCTTTTTTATATATATAGCGTTGCGCTTCCGGCGTTTAAGCAGAATTTTTCCGGCAGCGGCGCCAAAAATACTTGATGTGTGCGAGGGGTACTAGGAAATACTATTATTTTTACAACGAAATACTATTAAATATGATACAATTTTACATAAGATATTTATTTATTTATAGAATGGATATACCTAAACCTTGCTACAACACTTATAGGCAGTGTACCTAATTGTACAGTAGTGTAGTTTTTAGTAAGTCCGGTTCGTTCCACAGGGATACACTTAAACAAGCTTAACACTATATTAGTTTTAATTTATAAAAAAACAAATATATATATATATAAGTAATATTATTATTATTAAAGGGGTTTTTACCGTTTAATGACCGGTTTGTCGATTTTTAAAACTTTATTCGCAGTTAAAACCTAATGTAAAATATTAAAAATAAATATAACTTAATTTAAAGCGTAAAGTAAATAACGATAATGAAATTGCGATAAATAAAAATGCGATAAATAAAAAGTACGACAATTAAAGAGTACGATAATTAAAAGTGCAATTAAATACAATGACAATAAATAAAAGTGCAATAATTAGAAGTGCAATTAAATATGAAAATAAAGGAATTATGCTTACTTAAACTTCCGTAATCATGATGTTTGACGTGTTGATTTTTAGTTTATTCCCATGGGTTAATTGTCCTTTGTCCTGGATTATTTAATATGTCCGTCTGGTTTTTGTCCATAACAGTCCATCAGTCATAAATATAAAGTGCGAGTGTCCTCGTCAAATTATCCTTATATCTGAAGTCAAATATTCCAACTAATTGGGGACTTAAACTGTAACAAGGTTTTAATACTTTGTTTAATAATTACACCAGGTTATCGACTGCGTGTAACCCAAGGTTTTAATACTTTGTTATCAATTATGCCAAGTGTCCTTGCACATAATTTCACCCCTGTTTTAATAAGTCTATTAACTATTAATCCATTCCCGTGTCCGGTTAAATGAACAATTATTCGTACATATAAATATCCCGCCCATCGTGTCCGATTGAGTGTATATAGTTATTTCTAGGTACGTCCAATTGTAAATCTTTATATTAAAATTAACAAACTATCATTTAGTTAAACAAATATAAAGCCCATTAATAGCCCATAGTCTAATTTCTACAAGTGTCGTTCTTTTGTCCAAACCCCAATTATGGTACAAAGCCCAATTACCCAATTTTAATATTTTTAGCCCAACATCATGATTACTTCGGTATTAAATAAGCATAATAATAACTTAGCTACGAGATATTAAATTAAAAAGGTTAAACATAACTTACAATGATTAAAAATAGCGTAGCGTTACACGGACAGAATTTCGACTTACACCCTTACAACATTCGCTAACATACCCTTATTATTAGAAATTAAAATTAAAATTAAAATTAAAATATAATATATATATATATATATATATATATATATATATATATATATATATATATATATATATATATATATATATATATATATATATATATATATATATCGTATGATAGAGAGAAAGAAAAAGATGTGTTATATGATGAGCAAAAACTCGAATTTTATAGGCATGTCAGCTGCTACCTACTACCATGCGATCGCATGGCTTTTTGCCTTCCAGGCCATGCGATCGCATGGCCCTGGAATTCAGCTCACATGTCTTTGTTTCTTCTGCCGACGGTTTTTATTATATAATATAATATATATTAATTTTAAGAATTAATTATATATTATATTATATTCATGTGCATAGTTGACTTGTAATTTTTAGTCCGTTGCGTCGAGCGTTGAGAGTTGACTTTGGTCCCGGTTCCGGATTTTCGAACGTCCTTGCGTACAATTTAATATCTTGTATTTTGCGTTTCGCATCTTGTACTCTTGTAATTTTGAGACGTTTCTTATCAATAATTGGAACCACTTTGATTGTACTTTGTACTTTTGAGCTTTTTGGTCGTTTGCGTCTTCAATTCGTCGAATCTGTCTTTTGTCTTCACCTTTTATTATTTAAACGAATATCACTTGTAAATAGAACAATTGCAACTAAAAGCTTTTCTTTCTTGAGGGATAATGCTATGAAATATATGTTCGTTTTTAGCATTATCACAACTCATTTAAGGACAACCAACCATTGTATCAGTAATAACTCGGTATGTATTTTTAGTTTATCTGAATTTCGTATTATATATATATATATATATATATATATATATATATATATATATATATATATATATATATATATATATATATATGCGAATACGATGAATTTTAAATTATGTTTATGTCTCGCGAATTAGTGGGTTATAATCTAGTATATGTATTATCACACCCCCAGTTAGGGCCTGGGCGAAATGTGACTTAATATCAAAATATACCAACATATTATAATAACGAGAACAATACTAAATGAGAAAATTTATACTTTATTGAGAGTACGCAGTGAAAAATGAAATGTCGTTACAAAGTTGGAAGTAACAATAATGTAAATGTTCAAATGCAAAAGTAAATAATGCGATATCTCTTGATCTTATATCCAAGTAGCATCACATAAGCAGTAAGAAAGAAAGCTTGAATCAAACCGCACCTGAGACAAAACATGCTAAAGTGTCAACCAAAAAGGTTGAGTGAAATCATAGGTTTAACAAATAAGTTTGACCGTTGTTTTAGACCACAAGATTTAGTTTGTAAGGTTGATCTCGCGGATCAAAAAGTTATGCCAGTGCGTGATATTTAGACTAAACGTTCAAGTTTGCCCCAAAGACAAGTTGTAGTTTATACTTGTCGGTTTAATTTCATTATTAAGTAATACAATGACTTAGTCAAATGTATCGGGGACGTTTCTCCCGATAGGCCTACCCCCAATAATTAAGCATGCAATCAACGAGCAATTAAAAATATCACTGTAGGGACTTAGTCGGACATAACCGGGTATAGCATAGTTTAACAGTTTGGTACTTGTGTCTAAATTGTAAAATGTAAAAACAGCATGTGTCTCACCCTAAATAAGTAAGTAAGTTTGCTAGCAATAAAGAGAGGGGCTATGAGTTCACCTTAGTAAGTAGAGAGAGAGAGATATTCCTCGGAATAGAAAGTTGGATGAGTGAGCAGAAAAGTCAACCTATTGACATTTAAGAGTAGTAAGTGTTTTTGCCCAAGTTTAAGTAGATGTTTAAGTATGATAGTGTTGTAAATATAGTTCGTTTTACTAAGTTTCCTTTCCTAGTAAGTTTCTATTTTTAGAAAGTTTTCACTTTTAGTAGGTTTCTTATATTAGTAAGTTTCTATAAATAGAAAGTTTCTACTTTAAGAGTATTTTTCATTTTAGGATACTTGCCGTATTAGATAAGCTTTCAATCACCCCTTTCCATTCGAATGGCCATTTCAGATCTAGGGGCTTGAGCTATATGATCCTTTAAATCGGAAATCCAAACCCTTCCGCCTAGAGTTTCGTAGAAACCATTCATCAAGAAAGTTCGAAGATCTATACATCTCTAATACATATCCCAAAATGTTTTTATATGTTACAATATAAGTAATAGGTTATAGGTGTTAGTAATAGTAATAGTGTATACATGTTAATTAATAGTATAAGTAGTATTAGGGTTTCATTAATTAGGGTTAGTTAATTAAAGTAGTAATTAATAACTAGGGTTTAGTAATTAATGTCCTAGGGTTTCATAAATGTCTAGGGTTTAGGTTTAATTAATTAAGGTTTAATAATTAATTAGGTTTAGGGTTTAAGTAATTAGGGTTTAGTATATATATATATATATATGTATATTTTCGTGTATATATATATATATATAATAAAAATATTTTTTTTACATGTATATATATGTATATGTCGATATATATATATATATATATGTATATATATTTATTTTGTTTCCTAAATTAACCATAAACAAATCTTTCATGTAAAAACCTAAGGTTTTAAGACCAAACTTTCCTTTTCCCTTTTTTTTTTCCTTTTGGTCGACATACATATACATACAAATATGTTTTTTTTTCTTTCATGTGTAGATCTAGGTGTGTGTATGTTTATGAATGTGTTATAACATGAATATGAATTAAACAAATCAAAGTTTATGTAAATAGTTTAGGGTTTATGTTATACCTTTGAAGATTCGAGATGACTAACAAAGAAGTGATGAACACGATGAAGATTGAAGATCAAAGCCTTGAAAAACTTGAAGAACTCCTTGAAGATTCTTGAAGAACATGAAGAACGCGAAGAACACTTGAAGATCACTTGGAAATCCTTGAAGATTTCGATGGTGATGATGGTGTTGGGGTTTCGGTATTAGCCGAAAACAAGAGGGAGGGAGAGAGATTTTTGGGAGAGAATTGTTGTTGTGATTTGGTACAAGAATTAGGTTTGGGTTAGGCCTCTATTTATAGGAGTGTTAGGATTATTCTAGAATTAGGGTTTAATTAGGAATTACTTAGGGAACAAGTTGGCTTGGAAAATGAGTTAAGTTTGGTCATGGGAGCCGAAAATTAGGAGGGTAAGAGGGTAATTTTGCCCTCTAAAAATCGGCTAGGGTTTAGGGGGATTAGGGTTAACTTTTTCACTTAAGTCCTTGTACTTTAATTTTAGGTTAAATAATTTCTTAATTATCCAAGTTTAATTATTTTTAATACACAAGTTTTAAAGTTATTTATTTGTTCACAAAGATTAATAACTCATTATTTTTATTAACTTGTCAATTAATGTACAAAGTTAATTAGTATATTTTATAATTCTTAACACTTAACAATTATCGAATAAAGTTTAATTATTAAGTTTAATTATATTGTTGGGCAATTTAATAAGGAAAAAGTATAGAATGGAAAAATGAGGGTCGTTATAGTACCTCCCCGTTATTGAAAACTTCGTCCCGAAGTTTTTAGGTAGTTTCCTCGTTTGCATCAGCAGTTGAGAAGAGATGGGGATATTTCTGTATCATGTGGTCTTTGCATTCCTAGGTATATTCGGGGCCTCTACGCGAATTCCAACAGATTTAACGATAGGTATGTTGCTTTTACGCGTTTATTTGACCTCTCCTTCCATGATTTCTATAGGTTCTTCAACGAAGTGTATTTGCTCATCAATGCGGACATCATCCAGAGGAATAACCAGTGTGTCATCAGCAAGACACCATTTAAGATTTGAGACATGATACACATCATGTACTTGACTGAGTTCGGTTGGTATTTCTAATCGGTATGCCACGGGACCGACTCTTTCAGTGATTGTGAATGGTCCAACATATCGTGAACTGAGTTTACTTCGTTTATCGAAGCGGACAACACCTTTCCAAGGGGATACTTTCAACATGACTTTATCTCAAACTTGGTATTCGATGTCTTTTCGTTTCTTGTCGGCATAGCTCTTTTGTCGGCTACAGGCAGTTTCTAATCGTTGCTTAATCTGAACGATCTTTTCGGTAGTTTCGTGAATGATTTCAGGACCAGTTAAATGTCTGTCCTCGAATTCATCCCAACACAAAGGAGATCTACACTTCTGGCCATATAAAGCTTCAAAAGGTGCAGCTTTAATACTGGAGTGATAACTGTTGTTGTAGGAAAATTCAACCAAAGGTAGGTGTCTATCCCAACCTTTGCCGAAATCGATTGTACAAGCACGTAGCATATCTTCCATGGTTTTAATAGTTCGTTCACTTTGACCATCAGTTTGCGGATGATAGGCTGTACTCATGTCGAGTTGAGTTCCAAGAGCAGATTGTAAAGTTTTCCAGAATCTGGAAACAAATCGACTGTCGCGATCAGAAATAATCGAGAGAGGAACACCATGACGTGAGACGATTTCTTTAATATAAAGCTGTGATAATCTCTCCATTTTGTCGGTTTCCTTGATCGGTATGAAATGTGCAGATTTAGTAAGACGATCAACTATGACCCAAATAGTATCGTTACCGTTCGAAGTCTTAGGTAACTTAGTAACAAAGTCCATAGTGATACATTCCCACTTCCACTGCAGAATATCAGGTTGTGTCAACAGACCAGAAGGCTTTTGATGTTCGGCCTTGACTTTCAAACAAGTGAGACATTTGCTAACATAAGTAGCAATGTCGGCTTTCATGTTAGGCCACCAGTAGAATTGCTTCACATCGTGATACATCTTACTGGAACCGGGATGAATAGAATACCTAGTCTTATGTGCTTCATCCAAGACTAGTTCACGGAGATTACCGAAGCGAGGAACCCAAATTCTATTTCCAAAGTACCGTGTACCATTAGCTTTCACTTGAAGTTGGTTCTCGAAACCAATAGGTCCTTCACCTTCGATAAGTGTCGGTTTAATAGCTTCCAATTGAGCTTCACAGATTTGCGAGATAAGATTTGATTTGATCTTCAGGTTTAGAGCACGAACACGTTTAACATCGTCTTTTCGACTAAGGGCATCGGCAACTACATTCGCCTTGCCAGGATGATATTTCAGCTCACAGTGATAATCGTTCAATAACTCGAGCCATCGGCTTTGCCTCATGTTCAGCTATTTTTGATCAAAGATGTGTCGAAGACTTTTATGATCAGTGTACACCGTAAAATGGGTACCATACAAATAATGTCTCCATATCTTCAATGCAAATACCACGGCTCCTAACTCAAGGTCATGTGTGGTATAGTTCCCTTCATGTTTCTTCAACTGCCTAGATGCATAGGCAATAACCTTTTCACGTTGCATTAAAACACAACCAAAGCCTTGCTTTGAAGCATCGCAGTAAACAACAAAGTCGTCAGTACCTTTAGGTAAAGATAGAATCGGGGCTGTGGTCAATTTCTCCTTCAGAATCTTGAAAGCAGATTCCTGTTCTTCGGACCACTTAAATTTCTTCCCTCTTTGAGTTAGCTTCGTAAGGGGTTAAGCAATGAGAGAAAAATCTTTTATAAATCTCCGATAGTAACCGGCAAGTCCCAAAAATTGACGAATATGCTTCGCAGTCTTTGGTATCTCCCAGTTTTGAATAGCTGTAATCTTAGCTGGATCGACATGTATTCCGTCTCTATCAACAATATGTCCAAGGAATTGTACGGTTTTAAGCCAAAACTCGCACTTAGAAAATTTAGCATAAAGTTGTTCCTTTCTTAAGAGTTCAAGAATCATGCGCAGATGTTGCTCATGTTCTTCCTCATTCTTAGAGTAGATCATAATATCGTCAATGAACACAATGACAAATTTGTCGAGATAAGGTTTGCAAACACGGTTCATAAGATCCATGAACACAGCAGGAGCATTGGTCAAACCAAAAGGCATGACACAGAATTCATAGTGCCCATAACGAGTGCGAAAAGCAGTCTTAGGAATATCGGATTCCTTAACTCTGAGTTGGTGATAACCAGATCTTAAATCAATCTTTGAATAAACGCTTGACCCTTGGAGTTGGTCGAATAGATCATCAATACGCGGCAACGAATAACGGTTCTTGATAGTAAGCTTGTTAAGTTCATTGTAATCAATGCACATCCTTAACGTACCATCCTTCTTCTTAACAAACAGAATAGGAGCTCCCCATGGGGACGAGCTTGGACGAATAAAACCTTTATCCAATAGTTCTTGGAGTTGGTTGGATAATTCCTTCATCTCAGAGGGTGCTAAACGATATGGAGCTTTAGCAATAGGAGCAGCACCGGGAGTTAAATCAATTTGGAATTCAACTTGTCGAGGAGGTGGAAGACTAGGAAGATCTTCGGAAAACACATTGGGAAAGTCTTTAACCACTGGTACATCTTCAATATGCTTCTCTTTCGATTCAATCATCTTGACATTTGCTAGAATAGCTGGATAACCTTTCATAAGGTATTTGCGGGTTTTAATACAGGAGATGATGTTGAGATTGGAACCACTCTTTTCACCTTGGATGATGAGAGTCTCTCCATTTCCCAATGGAACATGAACAGTTTTATCATAACACAGGATGGCAGCATGTAATGGACATAACCAATCCATTCCAACTACGACGTCAAAACTTCCGAGCTCGACCGGTAAAAGGTCTATCTTAAATTCTTTATTGGCTAGGATTAGGTTGCAGTTTTTATAGATTTTATCGACTTGCATGATCTTTCCATTGGCTACTTCTACTAATCTTTTGGTTTCCAAGGGTTGAGGCTTTTCAGTAAATAGGGTACAAAAATCACTAGACACATAACTTCGGTCGGCACCAGTATCGAATAAAATAGTTGCATAACAATTATTGACAAGATACGTACCCGTGATGACCTCATCCTCATCTCGGGCTTCAACAGCAGTAATAACAAACGCAGGACCCTTCGCAGCAGTAGTATTAGCTCCAGTAGCAGGATTATCCTTCTTCTTAGGACAATTTGGACTAATGTGCCCCTTTTCTCCACAAGTATAGCAAGTTGGAGGAGCTTTAGCAGAAACAATCACCTTATCCTTTGGAGGAGTCTTACACGTCTTAGCAACGTGTCCCACTTTCTTACACAATGCACATGTAGCAGTGCACCGCCCCGGGTGATGTCTCTCACAACAAATACAAAAAGGATAGGTACCCTTATAATTTATCCTCGTACTATCCGCAAGCTTCTTACTGTCATTCTGAGTTGAACCTTGAGACGGCTCAAACTTCCTTTTTCCTTCATTACCCTTAGTGTCAACAGGATTAATGGCCGCCGCTCTTCTTCTCTTGGCCAACATCAGATTTTGTGCCATGAGAATCACAGCATTGAGAGTAACCTTCTCGGCAGCAATAACATTCCCTTGAACATCCTCGGGAAGACCTTCGATATACCTTTGAATTCTCCTAGCCTCGATAGGAAACATCTCAGGACATAGAGTAGAGAGTTCAAGATATCGATTGGTGTAGCTTTCAATATCAGTACCCTTCACCTTGAGTTCCCAGAACTCAGCTTCAAGTTTCTGAACTTGACTTCTTGGGCAGAATTTGTTAACCATCATGCTTTTGAGTTCGTCCCATGGAATTGCATTAGCATTATCAATTCCTACGGACTTCGCATGAGCAGACCACCAAGTTAAAGCATTACCACCTAATGAGCTAGTTACATACTTTACTCGATCGTTATCACCACAGTTGCAAATGCGAAAAATGGATTCCATCTTCTCGAACTAGCGAACTAATTCGACAGCTTCTTCATTTCCCTTAAATGCATTAGGAATAAAGTTTGAAAAATCCTTGTAGGAATAAGGTTTCGGTTGAGGATTAACATTATTAGCTTGAGCGTTGCCTTGTGCGGCAGTGAGTAGTTGTTGGAATTGCTCGGTAGTCAATACGATATTGTTAACAGTAGGTGCAGCTGGATGAACCATAATGTCGCTACATAGGTCGGATAAGTTAACAAGTTATAGGGTTGGGCAATTACAAGTATGAATAAGATAAAGTATTGATATCACATGATATAAATAAAACACTTTATATTATTAAGGAACGAGTCGTTAAAATAAGCCTTTTAATACACGATTCGGGAATAGGAATAGTTTAAGGCATAGCCTTTACATAGATGGAAAAATAGGAAAATAAACTAGGAAATGTCAAGATTGAAGTAGTCTTCATATCTCTTCTTCTCATCCTCAAACTGCTTCATCACTTTCTCCATGTTATCCTTCACAAGTTTCTTTAGCCTTTCGGTTTGAGAGTAGAGGGATTCTTTCATAAACTTCTCATATCGCTCGTTCTTTTCTTTTTGCTTTTCGTAGAGGTACTCGAGGTTGTCGTAAAGGTTGGTAACACGACTGTTGATGGTATTGGTGTCGTATTCTCTTAAAGCAAGTTGTTTGTCGACTCGAATTCTCTTCATTCTCGTTCGGAAGTCAACATCCTCCTTGAGACAAGCAAGGGATTTCTTCCCCCAACGGGTGTTACGTTCTTCCTCATACTTTAGCAGCCTCAATTCTTTTCTTAGTTCAACATTTTCCTCCACCAACTTCTTAATTTCGCGATCTTTCTCATCCATACGGACCTCCACTCTCGCCACGTAGCGAAGCAAACCCTCCAAGTTTCTCTCGGTATCCTTTCGTAGGTTCGAGATCTCATACTTAGTAGCATCATTATAAGAAGGAGTTCGGGCTCTCTTCCTTGATGGACCGACTTTTTCATGACATTTTCCTTTATCTTCGATTCTCGAAGTTGGGTAGTATTGAGGAGACCTTTGTGAATCTCGAATAGTATTTGGACTATAGTTTGGTGATGGTGAGGCAGGACTGTAGGAAGGACTTCGAACAGGTCTCGAAGTTGCAGAGTGTCCAACACCTACTTCGGTGGTAGGGTTGAGAGTGGCTTTGTTAGACTTGTTAATGCTTGAGCTTGACATCCTAACATTAGGAAAGAGACTTTGATTAGAATCTTTTAGTCAAGTGTAGTAAAGCATAAGTGTTAAGATTATAGGGCAATCCTAAGTGCTTTAAAGTCTAAGGCAGGAAAGGTTATAGTTTCTTAGATTGCTAAGGCACCCTAGCTAGCAAGTAAGGCACATATAAAGATGCAATCCTGGTTCTCTATAACAGCGTGGTTTGCTCTGATACCAATCTATCACACCTCCAGTTAGGGCCTGGGCGAAATGTGACTTAATATCAAAATATACCAACCTAACGAGAACAATACTAAATGAGAAAATTTATACTTTATTGAGAGTACGCAACGGAAAATGAAATGTCGTTACAAAGTTGGAAGTAACAATAATGTAAATGTTCAAATGCAAAAGTAAATAATGCGATATCTCTTGATCCTATGTCCAAGTAGCATCACATAAGCAGTAAGAAAGAAAGTTTGAATCAAACAGCACCTGAGACAAAACATGCTAACGTGTCAACCAAAAAGGTTGAGTGAAATCATAGGTTTAACAAATAAGTTTGACCGTTGTTTTAGACCACAAGATTTAGTTTGTAAGGTTGATCTCGCAGATCAAAAAGTTATGCCAGTGCGTGATATTTAGACTAAACGTTCAAGTTTGCCCCAAAGACAAGTTGTAGTTTATACTTGTCGGTTTAATTTCATTATTAAGTAATACAATGACTTAGTCAAATGTATCGGGGACGTTTCTCCCGATAGGCCTACCCCCAATAATTAAGCATGCAATCAACGAGCAATTAAAAATATCACTGTAGGGACTTAGTCGGACATAACCGGGTATAGCATAGTTTAACAGTTTGGTACTTGTGTCTAAATTGTAAAATGTAAAAACAGCATGTGTCTCACCCTAAATAAGTAAGTAAGTTTGCTAGCAATAAAGAGAGGGGCTATGAGTTCACCTTAGTAAGTAGAGAGAGAGAGATATTCCTCGGAATAGAAAGTTGGATGAGTGAGCAGAAAAGTCAACCTATTGACATTTAAGAGTAGTAAGTGTTTTTGCCCAAGTTTAAGTAGATGTTTAAGTATGATAGTGTTGTAAATATAGTTCGTTTTACTAAGTTTCCTTTCCTAGTAAGTTTCTATTTTTAGAAAGTTTTCACTTTTAGTAGGTTTCTTATATTAGTAAGTTTCTATAAATAGAAAGTTTCTACTTTAAGAGTATTTTTCATTTTAGGATACTTGCCGTATTAGATAAGCTTTCAATCACCCCTTTCCATTCGAATGGCCATTTCAGATCTAGGGGCTTGAGCTATATGATCCTTTAAATCGGAAATCCAAACCCTTCCGCCTAGAGTTTCGTAGAAACCATTCATCAAGAAAGTTCGAAGATCTATACATCTCTAATACATATCCCAAAATGTTTTTATATGTTACAATATAAGTAATAGGTTATAGGTGTTAGTAATAGTAATAGTGTATACATGTTAATTAATAGTATAAGTAGTATTAGGGTTTCATTAATTAGGGTTAGTTAATTAAAGTAGTAATTAATAACTAGGGTTTAGTAATTAATGTCCTAGGGTTTCATAAATGTCTAGGGTTTAGGTTTAATTAATTAAGGTTTAATAATTAATTAGGTTTAGGGTTTAAGTAATTAGGGTTTAGTATATATATATATATATATATATATATATATATATATATATATATATATATATATGTATGTATATTTTCGTGTATATATATATTAAATAAAAATATTATTTTTATTATATATATAAATATATATATATATATATATATATATATATATATATATATATATATATATATATATATATATATATATATATTTATTTATTTATTTTGTTTCCTAAATTAACTATAAACAAATCTTTCATGTAATAACCTAAGGTTTTAAGATCAAACTTTCCTTTTCCCTTTTTTTTCCTCTTGGTCGATATACATATACATACAAATTTTTTTTCTTTAATGTGTAGATCTAGGTGTGTGTATGTTTATGAATGTGTTATAACATGAATATGAATTAAACGAATCAAAGTTTATGTAAATAGTTTAGGGTTTATGTTATACCTTTGAAGATTCAAGATGACTAACAAAGAAGTGACGAACACGATGAAGATTGAAGATCAAAGCCTTGAAAAACTTGAAGAACTCCTTGAAGATTCTTGAAGAACACGAAGAACGCGAAGAACACTTGAAGATCACTTGGAAATCCTTGAAGATTTCGATGCTGATGATGGTGTTGGGGTTTCGGTTTTGGCCGAAAACAAGAGGGAGGGAGGGAGAGAGATTTTTGGGAGAGAATTGTTGTTGTGATTTGGTACAAGAATTAGGTTTGGGTTAGGCCTCTATTTATAGGAGTGTTAGGATTATTCTAGAATTAGGGTTTAATTAGGAATTACTTAGGGAACAAGTTGGCTTGAAAAAGGGGTTAAGGTTGGTCATGGGAGCCGAAAATTAGGAGGGTAAGAGGATAATTTTGCCCTCTAAAAATCGGCTAGGGTTTAGGAGGATTAGGGTTAACTTTTTCACTTAAGTCCTTGTACTTTAATTTTAGCTTAAATAATTCCTTAATTATCCAAGTTTAATTATTTTTAATACACAAGTTTTAAAGTTATTTATTTGTTCACAAAGATTAATAACTCATTATTTTTATTAACTTGTCAATTAATGTACAAAGTTAATTAGTATATTTTATAATTCTTAACACTTAACAATTATCGAATAAAGTTTAATTATTAAGTTTAATTATATTGTTGGGCAATTTAATAAGGAAAAGTATAGAATGGAAAAATGAGGGTCGTTATATGTATTTCCAAATTTTTATTAACGACCTCAATGAGTGACCTAATTCAGAATATAAAGAAAATTTTCTAGAATTTATATGTAACTAGTAGAACTCTTATTTCGCTCATAACTTAAAAAATCTTGTCCCTGCACTTAGTTACGATTATTCCCTGCACTTAGTTACGATTATAGCAGGAAGGAGGTCAACGCTCTCCGTTGCGTGCGATGAGCTTTTTGTTCTATGTAGCTATATGTTTCCAATTATAATATTTTAACGGTAATGAGCCACGCATATGAAAAAAGACAGTAAGCCGTTTCAACATATCAAATAGACATAATTTAACCCTCAATAATTAAACTAATTAAAACCCACATTATTTGAATATTTTGTTTAACTAATAGTAAAATGTGAGGAAAATTATATTAAAATTTCGTAATGAAATTATAAAGAAAATTTGTAAAAAGTTGATGTAAGAATTAAAAAACTAAAAAAGTGGGAGGACTAAAATGAGAGAGACGAAGGATTGAAAATGAAAATAAAAAGGTTAGGGGGTATAGACTAAAACTTTTAAAAAAAGAAATGCTGAAACTGAAAAAAATAAAAATTGTTGCCGATGAGATTCAAACCCTCACAGCCCAGGTCACAAAACATAATCACTAGATTTTTTTTATTTTTACGGCGATTTTTTGACATTAGTTAATCATTTTTTTTCAACTAAATATCCATAGAAATATGTTATTTAACCATTAATTATTTTTTTTTTAAATAAAAACAGATTATTAGAAATTTGTGAAATGACAATAGTGAGAAAGATATACAATATAAGGGCAATTACCAATGATATATGGATTAATTAAATTTTTAAATAACTTAGTATCATATTAGATTTTGGAAGACTTCAAGAAATCAGATGTCAACTTTATTGTATCGACATTTTTCATATATTAAATTTAAATTTTTAAATAGTATTAAGTATTATTTTTCAAAGTAGCCTTCCATACTTTTAATGCCCTTCTATATATAACTTATCTTGTGAGTACATTCGAAACAACCTAAATAACTCATAACTAACCATCCTTAATAAACACAATGCCTTCTATTCACTCAAGCCCGTTTCACCAAATGGAGACATCATCTTTTTCATCTTTATTACAACACACAACAAATCAAGAAAAAAGATCAAAAACTCCCCGTGGCATCACGGCAGGCGGGATCTTAAAAATGTTCAAGCTTCTTCCCATGTTAACATCCGGTTGCAAAATGGTTACATTATTAGCCCGACAACGAAAAAATTTATTAACCGATAACGCCACAACAGGAACTTTATTTGGTCACAGAAGAGGCAGAGTAAGTTTAGCGATTCAAGAAGATCCACATCGTCCACCGATTTTTGTAATCGAGCTTCCAATGAGTTCGAGCGCTTTTCAAAAGGAACTGGCTTCAGATATAGTTCGTTTATCGTTAGAAAGTGAAACGAAAACGAGTAAAAAAAAGGTGTTGGAGGAATTTGTATGGGGTGTTTATTGTAATGGTAGGAAATATGGGTATTCAATAAGAAGGAAACAAATGACTGATGATGAGTTTCATGTTATGCAATCGTTGCGAGGCGTATCGATGGGGACTGGAGTGATTCCTGGATTGTCGGAAAAGGATACAACGATTGACGGAGAGTTGACATACATGAGAGCAAGATTTGAGAAAGTTGTGGGAAGTAAAGATTCAGAAGCTTATCATATGATTAACCCTGAAGGTGCCGAAGATGGTCAAGAATTGAGTATTTTCTTTGTAAGAGTACACTAAACTAAACTAAACTAAACAGTGGCGATTCCAGAATGCAAACTCAATTAACCTCATAATTTTTTTGAAGTTAAACTATCACTAAAAATTTTTGAAGTTAAACTATCCATGGACATTCACCCCATCCGATCCATTTATAATGGATATAGATGATGTAAATGGACGATTAACGAATATGGATATGGATATGAATGATCTAAATATTTCATGGATCGGATATGGATGACAACTTGTCATCCACAGATATATCCATTATCACCCGAAATACATCTATATACATACATATAATATCTGTACTAAAATATAAGCTTATGCATCTACATACATATTGATATACATATACATAACTTACAAAATTTTAAATTATTAACGGAAATAAGAGTTGTGATAGTCACAATTATTAAATTGTTACTAACAATATATTCAAAGTTACGTATTTAAATTTGTTTAAACTTAACTACTTAAAATTATAACGTATTTTTCTCATTTAAATTTACAATCGGCGACAAATTACAATCAAAATATGTGTAACAAATCAAAACCATAAAGATAAAATATTTACATTTGTTATAATTATAATCTATATTAAATTAAAAAAAAAATCATCGTTAGATTAACATTTCATTTGATATCCAACGGATATTCGGTAACTCGCTAAATCCATCGGATATGGATATGAACAGATCAACTGAAATTAAATGGATGTGGATATGGATATAAATATGAATATAGATATGGATATGCAAAAATTTAATGGATATTAATGTGAATATGAAATTATCCGATTCATATCCGATCTATTGTCATCCCTACACTGAAGATGACGTTACGCGGCGTTCAGAACCAGTCTTGAAGTGAATGAATTAGAAAGAATGAAGAAGTAAGGAAATGAGTCAACTATTTCTTAAGCTACATTACTGATCAAGCAGCGACAAAGCAACCTGAGCTCTTCCTACTTAACCTCACCACCCTCAGTAAGTTACAGTGAACGAAAAGATGTGTAAACTTAACCACACCACCATCAAAATATCACAGCAACTCGATCCTTATTCTTCAAACGATTTCAGCCTTCCATTTACTCGATCAGGCCCGAATGCATTGTGTAATGCCTTTATACAAATAGCATAGTCACCATTTTTATAGGTTTAGAACCTACATAAGTTAGATGACTCATTTTCACTCTAATATCACTAAATTTTCAACAAGAAGTTCAACATAAGTTAAAAAACCTTGTTCATTTGTTTGAAAAAAGTCTTTGATCGTGTCCGTAATTGTTAGTTTTGAAGTTTTAGGTGTGTTTAGACGAAACCAGTTGGAGCTGAAGCGACTCGATCTCTTTGTAGCAAAGGCGGCTGATATCATAACAGAATTAATAAATTATATAAGTTCAAGAGTCCATCCTTTTCTAAAACCAATTGGTGATAGAGAGACTTCCCCTTAGACTTATATGCATACATTTGTTTTGTCTCATGGTCGATGCGGGATAATTTCCCAACAATAAGCTCTATTTTTTTTCATAAGTTATCCGCTCAAGATTTTAAAAGTAACTTGCCAAAGTTCTATCATAGTTTAAGGTTTCAAGTAGACAATTGTTCATTCCTAGCTCATGTACCTAGTCTCCATCCTTATCTATTACTTGGCTTTCTTCTAAAAACAACACTCTAAGGTTTCTTCAATAGCATATACTAAAAGTCAAACCTTTGTAATCAAATCTCCTATTTGACAGTTGAAGTTGTTGAGAAAACGTGCTTGGTCATGCACATATAATACAATTGTGGATAGTGGATGACTGAATGACCAATTAATTATTCACGTGCACTCCTATTGACTAAAAATGCAATTAACTTCAACTTGGGCTTCTTGTTTGACTCCAGCTTGAAAGGCCCATAGTTCTTTAGTCCTTATAACGGGCTGAAGCCATTTTTGTGCGTGTGAGCCTGATAGTGGGCTGAGTATCCATAACTGAGCTCGTAACAATACCCGACGGTTGAAAATCAACCTTGTCCTCAAGGTTGGAGAAATCTTTCATGGTAATTTTTGAGACGGCCGTATGAACAGGCACTCATTCTCAACAAACAGCCACATCTTTTCGAACCACAAAATCGTCGGAATTTTCCAAAGTGGTTCATGTATAGTTTGAAGAACTACAAATTTTGGTGGCTTGTATTTGTGGCCAGAGTGGAAGAAAATGGTAACTAGATGTTCGGGGATGTCACATGTAACACGTAAGGACCAAGGATAGATGATCTCTTGTAAAGCTCCGAGAATAAATCCTTAAAATGTGTAAGTGGTGGTGCCGATATCGATGTAGCAACCGTGGTTGGTGATTTGGTTAGAGGTAGAGGCTCATCATAATGTTGGAAGTCAAATGTGGTGGTCTGTTGGTTTCTAACAACAAGATAGGCGAAGGGTTTTGGTCCATGATGCCGGGCGTTGGGTGCGGTAGTGGTGGGTGGTACGGTGAGATGTTTTTTGGCGGTTCGTCATCATGGGTGGTGGTGGGGGTGGCGGAGTTGGTAGTGGTGAAAATTCCGAGTCGTTCAAAGTTACGGTCGATGGCGACTTCTTGTTTATAGATGATTTGCGGTTGATGGCGGAGAATCTGGTAGCAAGTGATTCATTGAGGGTGGAACTCAATGAAAACAACATTGATTGAAGCCGGTTCAAAATGGATAGTCGCCAAAGAACAAAATTTTGTAGCAAATTTTCTTTTTAATTCCATTAACTGATGCTAACTACAATTTATAGGAAATAACCAAACAATTAACAATGAAACGTGGAGCTAAAAATGCAACTAACAACTATATACATGACTATATGAAAAATGGGAAACGTGCTTGAGCATGCACATACAATACAATCGTAAAATTCATGAAAATTTGATTTCTACCATTTTCACGACGTTTATTTATAGTTTTTTTCGATTTTTTTCTACTTATTGGCTGGAGGCCCTCTTGAAACCAATCTATTTATCCGTAGAACAGAAAGATGAAAGACTTTCTCGAATCTTGAATTTGTGAGATTGGGTTTTGTTTTTTTTTTTTTTTTTTTTCCGGATAGTGGATGACCAATTAATTATTCACGTGCACTCCTAGTGACTAGGGATGTTCATCGGTTCGGTTTTTGATTTTTCGGTTTATTTGGTTCGGTTTTTTCGGTTTTGAAACTTATAAAATCAAAACCAAAAACCAAACCGAAACCAAATTTAAATATCAAAACCATAATCAAAACCGAACCGAAAACTGAATTTGATTTCGTTTTGGTTTCGGTTAAAACCGACAATCACTAAAAATAAAAAATCTTAACCAGCATAAACTTACATATAAATTAGGAATAACGGTTGTGAAATTAATTTAAGTATATAGGGTATATAACATGCTTATTGTTTAATAAAAATGTAATAATACATCAAATATAATATAAATGTATAAATATTATAATTATAAATATGTTTTAAAATGTTATTAATTTGAATTCGGTTTTCGATTTACCAGATTTAAAAATTTCAAAATCAAAAACCAAACCAAAAACCTAATTATGAATTCGGTTTCGGTTTCGGTTTCGATCGATCCGAAAACCGTTTAAAAAATTGGGTATGGTTTTTTTTTTTTTTTTTTTAATTCGATTCGATATTCGGTTTATTCGGTTTGAAATTAAATGGTGCACACCCCTACTAGTGACTTCAAATGCAATTAAATTCAACTTGGGCTTCTTGTTTGACACCACCTTAAAAGGCTCAAAGTTCTTTAGTCCTTGTAACAAGCTGAAACCATTCTTGTACGTGTGGGCCTGATAGTGGGTTGAGTATCCATAACTGGGCTCGTAACAGAATCTGCCTTCTTAGTAAATAAAGGGAAATTGTTCAAAATACACTTCTTTTTAAGGCTACAAACAAAATACATTTTTTTTTAAAAAAATTGTCTTTTTACACCATTCGGTAGACGGGATTTCTGTCTACCACCTTTATCTGTCGTCTACTATTATTTTTACAACGTAGTAGACAGTTTTTTCGTCGACTACTCAATATAGGTGGTCTACTATATAGTAGACGAAGTTACGTCTACTGCCTTATAACTTCGTCTACTATATAGTAGACCACCTTTATTGAGTAGTCGACGAAAAAACTGTCTACTACTTTTATTAAATGTTAACTTTTAAATGTTTTTAGGTAGTCTACCAGGGTTACGTCTACTGCCTTATAACTTCGTCTACTACGTAGTAGACCACCTTTATTGAGTAGTCGACGAAAAAACTGTCTACTACTTTGTAAAAATAATAGTAGACGACAGATAAAGGTGGTAGACAGAAATCTCGTCTACCGAATGGTGTAAAAAGACAATTTTTTTTAAAAAAGTGTATTTTGTTTCAAGTATTAAAAAAAAGTGTATTTTGATCAATTTCCCGTAAATAAAATAACAACTCAAACTATAACTGTAAAACAATATGTGTAGTCTTAACTGACGTAACTTATAATCGTGAGAAGATATGATATCCCGATTGTATGTAGTCTAATATGTATCGTTTAGTGCGGAGTATGTTGTTGAGATGTGTATATAAGCTACGACAAGTTCGTTTTCTCAATCTATCAATTACAACAAGATCACATTCGTTCAAGAATTACTTAAAACTAATTGATAATCGTTCGAATTTTAGCATGTGAAGCATGTCGACTTCAATCAATTTATTGCTCTAAATTCATTGAACTTCGATAATCTTGTTAAATCGTATAATCCCTCTAACATTTTGTTTTCTATCACCTTTTTTAGCAACTTGTTATAAGTTGAAAAGATCTTCACATAATGTCATTTTATAAAGCGTACACTTAATATGTTAGCTATTAATGAAAGAATATGTCATTATAATAAATTATATCGGAGTACTAAAAAACATATAAGATGCACCAGCATACATACCAATAATATGTTGAAAAGATATATACTACAAAAAAGAGGTCAAAACCGTTTACGTAATGACAACTTAATTAGCCACCTCAAATAATTCGACATTAATTTACTGCCACAAAAACGTTTAACCCAACCAAGTTTAGATGTCCTTTATTTCTAGCCGTCATACGATCCCCACATGGATTAAGTGTAACGTGGAGGGATCATTCAATTACACACGAATTCTCCAATTAGGATCAATTAGGTTCCATTAGGATCTTGGCTTGACTTTCAATTCTTCTTTTTCTTGTTAAATTTTCACACCATAATTCCAACAATTTCTCACTTAAAGATTAAGCAAAACCCATTAACAAATCTTAATGTTAACTCTGTTAAAATCACTCATCTATACAACCAATAGAATTACTTGCTTGTATTCATTTCAAGTTTTTAACAAAGTTTTAATTAATACGAAGAAAAAATTACGCCGTTAGTACTTGTGGTTTGTACACTTTTGCACCGTTACACCTAAACTTTTATTTTTGCCCAGAGATTTGGTTAACTATCACCATTAGTACCCCATGCTAACGTCTGTTTAATGTTAACCATTAACCCCTCACATGTGCAACGCATGTGAGGGTATTTTCGTTCCTTCCGCTATTTGTTTCCCTATTAAGTTTAGGAAAACAATGTCTTCAAAGATTTATCATTTATATCAACCAGATTTTAAAAGAGTACTACAAGATATAGAAAAGTGATTGTGTTTATATTTTCCAAGAGATTAATATGCACGTTCAATACGTTTAAAAGAGGTTTAAGGATCTTAGAACTTAGCTCTCCGGTCCGGCTACCGTGAATAACCCTGGCCGACATGATGATGTCGGCAGGGTGGCTAGGTGATTAAGTCCACCTTCGATGACGGTCGTCGATCGAAGGCCCAAATGAGGCTGTAGGAAACCACCGAGAGTGACTAACCTGTTAACCTTCTATGAATAATGATAATGATTACGTATTGTGAGCCACGTAAATGTGATGTGTCCAGAATGACAATTAGGGTTAGTATATATAGGCAAAACCCCAATTCTAAAACCATCCGAGATCATGATAATCCTTTCCATAACAAACTCCCCGAATCTCGGATATAATTATGAAAAAGATATTTAGGCTTGATGGCCAAGTGACCGCCTTTTCGGGAACAAAGGTATTTTACACGCTACCGCATGCCGCATACCGCATATAAAGTATATGCGAACGCATGCTAGGAACTGCCCGTATGCGCATGCGGGTTGCGGTATCATTATGTCCCCCCCAGTTTGATGTTATATGACGCAAGCCAGATGATATCAAACTATTAAGCGCAAAATAAAAAAAAAATAAAAAAAAAGAAAAAAAGAAAATATCCAGCATTAAATTTCCCGCGTGCGGTTCGAGGTCATTAAATGCATGTCACTGTCGCAGAAGCCCATTCGGCTGACAAGACATAAAGTGACAGTGGGCAGACGCGTGTGGGCCACGCGCTCAACATTGGGTACAACAAACAGAAACCCACGCGCGTCCAAAAAACGTCGACCGTCGGTTGTGTTACACGTGTACGGCCACGATGAAACCGTTTCACCCCACTACACCCATTCCTCACTATAAATAGACCCAATTCATCCTCATTTCCATTTTTCTGCCTCAAGCTTCTCCGATACGCTGCAAAATCAATTCTGATCAAATCCCATATATTCCGGCCAACTACAAAAGGTTAGTTACTCTTCGATCACTCTTAGAAAATGACTGAGGCAAATGAGAGTTATGTAGATAGCGCAGTATCGATAATAGAGCAAAAACATATAGATTCTTTAGTTAAACAATACCCTCCGTTAGCACAGTATAATCCGGTGCCACCCCTTTCTAACCAACGTGCTCATAAACCACCGGAGAAGAAGGTAGCGATATACGAGCATGTGTTTAAACATGGAAATTTTAGGGTTCCACCCTCAGACTTCTTTCTAGGCGTAGTAGATCATTTTCACGTAGGGTTAGAGCAATTACACCCATACGCCATAGGGAAAATAGTGCTATTTGAGATGTGGTGCGCCGCGCTAAACAAGGTACCACTAGTGAAGGTGTTCTGCCATCTATACCACCTAGCTACCCACCATAAGTCCTGGTTTATCTTCTTCTCCAGGCAAAAATTCACCAAAACCCCCAAATCAAATGCGGGTCATTGGAAAGAAACTTTCTTCTTTATTGATCAATCAGTTGTTGGAGCCAGCTTTCCGCAAATGCTAATTTGGTGCGAAAGCGTGGCAAAGGACGTAAACAAGACTCCCGTCCTGGATGATGAGGAAACGAAACTGTTAGCGTAGTGCGCTAACGCACAGCTGGTGCACCGGTCGTATGGGAATGTTATGCTGCGGTTAGGAAAGATATCCGCGCACTGGCCATGGGAGAACATGCGCCCAGCCATAATCTCGCTGAATGGCAAGGGTAGGAATAGTATAAATGCATGTGAATATATAACCACTGGTGCATACATATATGTTCTAACTTTGCGCGTATCTTTACAGAGATGAAGATGAAGAAAGTGCCCACCGCGGAGGAGATTGCGAGTATCTCTTTCCGCAAGCAGAATGTTAACGAACCGCTTGAGTAGGAGAGGACCGGTGAGAACGAGGTGTCTGCACCCGCTACTTCAGCCAACAAGCGTAAGGCAACCGAAACCCCTCAAACAAAGCAAAAGAAAAAGAAGCTCACTCCGAAACAAAGGGAGGATATGCGGAATGACAACTTTGTCCTCGTGGAGCAAGCGTCCGCGGATCTGCCTCCCCCCATTACTGGTAAGTGTTTCTTTCTGTTTACATTATTATCGTACAAGCAGTTTCTGCGTGCTAACGAATCACTATTTCGCATAGCATTTTGAGGAGATGCATCAAACGTCGCCGCAGGGAAATTCGGACCTTGAAGCCACCGCCACGTCAAGAGATAAGGCGATACATCTTGACTCTGATTCCACACCAACCTCACCACACGGTAGCTTTCGATTGGCGAATCTGGCGCAGCTCACCCAGTCATCCGCCAAAAATGCCACAGAGCAGTCCGCTTTTCTGCAACAAATTTTCTCGGCTGAGTTCCACGATCAACTAGCCGCACTGCCCTTCCACCAAGCGCACAACGCCTTTGTCCAAAACGGCCTTGTGTTCTTTGGCATGTTTGCGGATCAAGTACGTCGTGCTACCAATTTGTACCAAGTGGCCTTGCGGAAAGAAACGGAGCTGGGTTTGCTGCAGGCAGGTGTTGATCAGGTGAAGAAAGACAGGGATGCCGCAGAAGAGGCGCGCAAAGCGGTGGAGGTGACTGCGGCGGAAACAAAAACCGCATTGATTGATGAGAGGAAAAAGAACCGCGAGCTAGTGGGGGCGGTGGATCAGGCGAAAGGGGAGACTGAGCGCCTGCGCACGGAGCTTGAAAAGGTGCGCAGGGAAATGGATGACGCGGTGACTGGCGGCGAGCTGGCAGAGGCAGATTTGTTAAAGCTTCGCACCTCCCTTCCTTCAATTGCGCAAAAGGTGATGGAGTCGGGCCCCGTGTCCGAGAAGTTCAATGCCTACGTCGATTCAGTGAAGGAGCATGACCACAATAAGGTGATGCTCGAGGTGATCAAAGGCTGCGACCTGACACCACCATACCCCGAGATTGTACAGAAATATTTGAAGGATGGTACAGCTGCGGTGCTCCTTGAAGCTGAGCAGGCCATCCAGTCCATCCCAATCACCTTAATAAATGATTTCGCTGCGGATCCGAATATGTCACTTGATGGCTTCGTCAAAGAAGAATTATAATTTGACACTTAACCATTTGCGCCGTAAGTCCTATGCTTAGGCAGGCAATTGTAATTATTATTTTTGTGCTCTAAGTCCCGTGTTGGGTAGGCGTTTGATTGTAATGGTATATTTGTTAAACGCCTATATTATATTTGTATCTTTTGCATGCGTCTTTGTTATATTGTTTGTATATCGCGAATCAAAACAAAATTTATACCGCATGCCTATGCGCGTAAGTTAATCAAAACTCACGCGCATACGCGGGTACTGCGTATTATAAACCAATACTTCAGCGAGTTCACCCTTAGTAGTTTAGACTCAAAAGCTACTGCGTTCTTGCTTTGTCATGTGCTAGAGGTGCACTTTAGTTATATGGTAAGCAACGCAACTAAAAACAAACCAATGCTTTTACACTTAAGAGTTCCTCAAGCAAACCAATGCGAGAGTAAACACGCACAAGCAAACCATTGCTTGTATTTTTAAGTCGACTTGGTAGCCATCCAGTCTGCGTGGTGCTTGGTTAGGGGAAAACCAATTCTCTTCACCTGCCGTTAGTGTCTAGCCTTGTAACCAAATAGGCTTCTGCCGCACGGGGGCTAGAGGACACCCCTTAAGTAGGCAGGAACCGCATACAAAAAAGAAAGATATATAATAAAAAAAAGTATGCGCGAGTAAATAATTTAATTGGCATTAATCATGATTACATAGAAAAAAATAATGTGCCAAAATATTTGGAGTGATCAGGTCCAACCAGCTACGTGTAACATTTTTTCAACAACGTCGCGTGCCAAGTGCGTTTCACAGGTTTTCCATCTAATGTCGCGAGATGGTATACCCCGGTGTTGTTTGCTCCCACTACCTTGTTGTAACGACCCAACCCGTTAACCAACCAAAACTGCGAAATAAAAAAAAAAAATTCGAAGCAGGCCTGCCCAGGCTGGGTGCGCGGCGCGCACCCCTACCTGTGCGCGGCGCGCACAGGGCCTGGCAGTCCGCTGTCCAAATTGTTCCGTTTTGGTAAAAAGATCTAACACTTCCCATCATTTTTAGACGAAATGCTTTTCACAACATAATAGTATAAGTAAAATAAGCATGAATCAATGATAAAACGAGTTTTACATTGCGGGGCCCACATATGCCCAAAATACCATTAAGTACGAAATACGAGTTTCGACCACAAAAAGTTTAATTGCCAAACATCACTAGAGCATGGTGTTTGGGGTTAAACTACCCAAATCTTGGTCGAACTTCCAAAAAGCTAAAACCCCCGAGAGCCTCTAATCCAAGCGAATACTTTTGCCCTTATCCAAGCCGGATCCTAAAAAGGTAAACAACGAGAGGGTAAGCTAACGCTTAGTGAATGCAATAATTATACACATACATATATAACCTACTTACTTGCAATCACATACGTAATTACCTCATACATGCTAGCAACTTAAATGATATACCAACGCAAGGTATAACGCTAAATCTCCAAGACCCCAAGCTAGCACAAACAATAGCATATATAACTCGAATAATATAAAGTACCATACTACAAACACATAACCATGGTTAACCAATAGTACAAAGGAATGGTACTTCAAATTTCCCATCGGTGTTCCCAACAACCGTTAGAGTACAACGAATTATAACACTAACCACGAAGTGGTATCGATCGCCCGAACTTTAAACCCACCCGTCACGCAAAATGTGGTATCGATCGCCCGAACTTAAAACCCACACTTTACGCCCACACATAATGATATGGTATCGATCGCCCGAACTTAAAACTCATATCATATATTAACCCGATGTGGTATCGATCGCCCGAACTTAAAACCCACATCGAATCTCGTACAAGTAAATACATTATATACACACATATATAATCATTCCACTCACCTTGTCGACTTGGCGAGATTTCCAACAATAACTTGTAACCTTCAAAGCGAGTCACCTAACATAATTAATTCTCAATTAATTCACATAATAAGTTGGACTACCTACCAACTAACCTCACTAGTGCATTTATGACCCATTTTCACTAGATTCACACATTAAAGGTCAAGTCTCCCAACTAATCACTAAAAGCTAGTAATTAAGGTTCTAAGACTTCCATCAACACATAACTAGGGTGTTTTCATACCCAATTTAACTCGCTAGGTCAAACCCACCCATTTGACCCATTTCAAGCCAACCATATACCCTAGAACCCATTTTTACTAACAACACAAGTGAGCTAGTGAATAACTAACCATTTTAGACTCAATAACACCAATTATTACTTTGAAACCCTAGGTTAGTCATTCTTGAGTCCTCTTGACTCAATCTTACCCAAAACCCCCAAAATCACCAACAATAGGTTTTATGTTCAACACTAACCCAAGTTCTAACCCTTACACAAATTAAATTAAGGAAATCAAAATTAGAACTTACCACAACAACCAAAATGTAGCTATTGAGGAGATGAAAAACTTTATAACTCGAGCTAAGACCCGAAACTAGCTCCTTCTTCCTTTACTTGAGCTTTCTCTCACTCAAATTTGGGTTTCTCTCATTAGAATTAAAGTAGAAAGAAAATGGTGGTTGAAAGTGGAGTTATGACTCCCAACCCACTGATCTGGTGGCCTTAACTCGTCTCCTAAGTAAAATTACCACAAGGCCCTTCCAAAATATCTAATTAAAAGGCAGAACCCGGCTACAGTAGGAGTGCGCGCACCCCTAAGTGTGCGCTGAGCGCACTTAGGCCTGATCAAAATCCGACTTCTGTTTTATTCCAGAATTATTCCCACGCTTTATGTACTATATTTACACTTATATACAATAGATATTAGGGTGTTACAACTCTCCCCCACTTGAATCGGAGCGCGTCCTCACGATCCAAGCCGCATGACAAGCAGGAAGGTACACCAACACAAATTCTTTGGGTTCCCGTTTTCGAAATCGAATAATACCCTTCCACGGCGAAACCTTGAGCATCACCATGTCACCTTCTTGAAACTCAATCGGTCGCCTACGTTTATCGACATAAGATTTTTGTCTATCTTGCGCTGCTTTCAAACGAGCCCGAATCATTTCGATTTTACTATTCGTCTCCAATACCAAGTCGGTGCTCCCGACTTCCTTTTGACCCACTTCGCCCCAACAAATCAGGGTTTGACACCTTCTACCATACAACATCTCATATGGTGGTATTCCAATACTAGAGTGAAAACTATTATTGTACGAGAATTCCACCAAAGGCAAATGTTCATCCCAACTTCCACCGAAATCAATAATACACGCTCGTAACATATCCTCCAATGTTTGATTCGTACGTTCGATTTGACCGTCCGTTTGAGGATGGTACGCCGTGCTCATATTCACCCTCGTTCCCATGTCCTCATGAAACTTCTTCCAGAATCGAGAAGTAAAATGCGTGTCCCGATCCGAAACAATAGACGCGGGAACTTCATGTCTCGATATCACTTCTTTAATGAACATTTTCGCAAGTGCCTCCGACGTAATTGCTTCTTTAATAGGAAGAAACAATGCACTTTTTGTCAATCTGTCAACAATCACCCAAATAGTATCAAATTGGGTTCTTGCCATTTTTGGCAACTTGGTAATAAAATCCATGGTAATATGTTCCCACTTCCACATCGGGATTTCTAGCGGTTGCAACTTACCATACGGCTTTTGGTGTTCAGCTTTAACTTGCAAACACGTGACGCATTGCTCAACATACTTAACAACGTCGCGTTTCATGCCCGGCCACCAATAATCTTTCTTCAAATCAAGATACATTTTTGTCGCGCCCGGATGAATGGAATACTTTGACTTATGTGCTTCATCAAGTAGCACCCGCCGGTACTCACCCATCTTAGGCGCCCACACTCTTCCTTGGAAAGACAACAAACCACGCGAACCCAGAGTAATGAATTCCAATTGCCCCACAATTCGTTCCGCATGCTTGTTGTGAACGTAAGCCTCTATTTGAATCGCACCAAGCTTTTCAAGAAAATCGTTAGTAATAATCATACGTAACAATCCCAATCGTAACACCGGGTGGCGATTCTTTCGGCTTAACGCATCCACGACCACATTCGCCTTGCCCGGATGATAAAGTATCTCACAATCATAATCCTTCACCACATCCATCCATCTACGTTGACGATAATTCAAATCCCGTTGATCAAAAAGATGTTTCAAACTCTTGTGATCCGAATAAATCGTACACTTGACACCATACAAGTAATGGCGCCAAATTTTCAAAGCATGGACTACCGCCGCTAATTCAAGATCATGAGTCGGGTATCTATTTTCATGTTCCTTTAATTGACGAGAGTCGTAACCCATGACTTCACCTCGTTGCATTAGAACACACCTGAGCCCTTCAAAGAAGCATCACAATAAACCGTCATATCATCTACACCTTCCGGCTGTAGTGACCCGAACTTTTCAATGTTTATATATATATTAAATGAAATTGTTATTTATATGATTAAGTGTTTCCAACATGTTAAGCAATCAAACTTGTTAAGACTTGATTAATTGAAATAGGTTTCATATAGACAATTGACCACCCAAGTTGACCGGTGATTCACGAACGTTAAAACTTGTAAAACTATATGATGACATATATATGGTTATATATATAGTTAACATGATATTATGATAAGTAAACATATCATTAAGTATATTAATAATGAACTATATATGTAAAAACAAGACTACTAACTTAATGATTTTGAAACGAGACATATATGTAACGATTATCGTTGTAACGACATTTAATGTATATATATCATATTAAGATATATTAATACATCATGATATCATGATAATGTAATAATTTAACATCTCATTTGATTTAATAAACAATGGGTTAACAACATTTAACAAGATCGTTAACCTAAAGGTTTCAAAACAACACTTACATGTAACGACTAACGATGACTTAACGACTCAGTTAAAATGTATATACATATAGTGTTTTAATATGTATTCATACACTTTTGAAAGGCTTCAAGACAATTATCAAAATACTTCTACTTAACAAAAATGCTTACAATTACATCCTCGTTCAGTTTCATCAACAATTCTACTCGTATGCATCCGTATTCGTACTCGTACAATACACAGCTTTTAGATGTATATACTATTAGTATATACACTCCAATGATCAGCTCTTAGTAGCGCATGTGAGTCACCTAACACATGTGGGAACCATCATTTGGTAACTAGCATGAAATATCTCATAAAATTACAAAAATATGAGTAATCATGCATGACTTATTTACATGAAAACAAAATTACATATCCTTTATATCTAATCCATACACCAACGACCAAAAACACCTACAAACACTTTCATTCTTCAATTTTCTTCATCTAATTGATCTCTCTCAAGTTCTATCTTCATGTTCTAAGTGTTCTTCATAAATTCTACAAGTTCTAGTTTCATAAAATCAAGAATACTTCCAAGTTTGCTAGCTTACTTCCAATCTTGTAGAGTGATCACCCAACCTCAAAAAATCTTTCTTAATTACAGTAAGATATCTTTCTAATACAAGGTAATACTCATATTCAAACTTTGATTCAATTTCTATAACTATAACAATCTTATTTAGAGTGAAAATCTTACTTGAACTGTTTTCGTGTCATGATTCTGCTTCAAGAAATTTCAAGCCATCCAAGGATCCTTTGAAGCTAGATCCATTTTTTTCATTTCCAGAAGCTTTATCCAGAAAACTTGAGGTAGTAATGATGTTCATAATATCATTCGATTCATACATATAAAGCTATCTTATTCGAAGGTTTAAACTTGTAATCACTAGAACATAGTTTAGTTAATTCTAAACTTGTTCGCAAACAAAAGTTAATCCTTCTAACTTGAATTTTAAAATCAACTAAACACATGTTCTATATCTATATGATATGCTAACTTAATGATTTAAAACCTGGAAACACGAAAAACACCGTAAAACCAGATTTAGGCCGTCGTAGTAACACCGCGGGCTGTTTTGGGTTAGTTAATTAAAAAATATGATAAACTTTGATTTAAAAGTTGTTCTTCTGGGAAAATGATTTTTCTTATGAACATGAAACTATATCCAAAAATCATGATTAAACTCAAAGTGGAAGTATGTTTTCTAAAATGGTCATCTAGACGTCGTTCTTTCGACTGTAATGACTACCTTTACAAAAATGACTTGTAACTTATATTTCCGACTATAAACCTATACTTTTTCTGTTAAGATTCTTAAAATAGAGTTCAATATGAAACCATAACAATTTGATTCACTCAAAACGGATTTAAAATGAAGAAGTTATGGGTAAAACAAGATTGGATAATTTTTCTTGTTGTAGCAACGTGAAAATTGGTAACAAATCTATATTAATCATATCCTAGCTAACTTATATTGTATTATACATGTATTCTAATATATTATGTAATCTTGGGATACCATAGACACGTATGCAAATGTTTTGACATATCATATTGACCCATGTGTATATATATTATTTGGAACAACCATAGACACTCTATATGCAGTAATGTGGGAGTTAGCTATACAGGGTTGAGGTTGATTCCAAAAATATATATACTTTGAGTTGTGATCTAGCCTGAGACGTGTATACACTGGGTCGTGGATTGATTCAAGATAATATATATCAATTTTTTTTTCTGTACATCTAACGTTGGACAACTAGTTGTAGGTTACTAACGAGGACAGCTGACTTAATAAACTTAAAAAATCAAAATGTATTAAAAGTGTTGTAAATATATTTTGAATATACTTTGATATATATGTACATATTTGTTATAGTTTCGTGAATCGACCAGTGGCCAAGTCTTACTTCCCGATGAAGTAAAAATATGTGAAAGTGAGTTATAGTCCCACTTTTAAAATCTAATATTTTTGGGATGAGAATACATGCAGGTTTTATAAATGATTTACAAAATAGACACAAGTACGTGAAGCTACATTCTATGGTTGAATTATCGAAATCAAATATGCCCCTTTTTATTAAGTCTGGTAATCTAAGAATTAGGGAACAGACACCCTAATTGACGTGAATCCTAAAGATAGATCTATTGGGCCTAACAAACCCCATCCAAAGTACCGGATGCTTTAGTACTTCGAAATTTATATCATATCCGAAGGGTGTCCCGGAATGATGGGGATATTCTTACATATGCATTTTGTTAATGTCGGTTACCAGGTGTTCACCATATGAATGATTTTTATCTCTATGTATGGGATGTATATTGAAATATGAAATCTTGTGGTCTATTGTTACGATTTGATATATATAGGTTAAACCTATAACTCACCAACATTTTTTTTGACGTTTTAAGCATGTTTATTCTAAAGTGATTATTAAGAGCTTCCGCTGTCACATACTTAAATAAGGACAAGATTTGGAGTCCATGCTTGTATGATATTGTGTAAAAACTGCATTCAAGAAACTTATTTCGTTGTAACATATTTGTATTGTAAACCATTATGTAATAGTCGTGTGTAAACAGGATATTTTAGATTATCATTATTTGATAATCTACGTAATTCTTTTTAAACCTTTATTGATGAAATAAAGGTTATGGTTTGTTTTAAAATGAATGCAGTCTTTGAAAAACGTCTCATATAGAGGTCAAAACCTCGCAACGAAATCAATTAATATGGAACGTTTTTAATCAATAAGAACGGGACATTTCAGTTGGTATCCGAGCGTTGGTCTTAGAGAACCAGAATTTTGCATTAGTGTGTCTTATCGAGTTTGTTAGGATGCATTAGTGAGTCTGGACTTCGACCGTGTTTACTTGAAAAATGATTGCTTAACAAATTTTATTGAAAACTATATATTTTTAACATGTGAATATTATGTGATATATTAATCTCTTAATTTGTTTGATATTATGTGGTAGATGTCTACCTCTAGAACAAGTCTCATTGACTCACCTAATAATAATGAAGAGTCAAATGTAAATTGGAATGATTCGTGGACTGATTCACAAGTTCTCGAAGAGGAACCGGAAGAAGAGTCGGAACCGGAAGAAGAATCGGAACCGGAAGAAGAAACAGAACTAGTGGGGAAAATAATAAAACGGTTAAGTAGAAGAAAATCCTCAACCAACCGACCAAAGTTAATTATGGTCAATGGTGTTTCCGCCAAGGAAGCAAAGTATTGGGAGGATTACCAATTCTCCGATGAATCGGGTCCCGACAAGGATTCCGATGATGTTATAGAAATTATCCCAACACAATTTAATAAGGCAAAAGAGAACAATAAGGGAAAGGGCATAAAAATAGAGAAATTTGATTCCAAACCCGATGAACTTTATATGTATCGTCAACACCCGTATTTCTTAAGTTGTGGAAAACGACGGCTCGTATTAGGGGAACATCATATATCCCTAGAAACTTGGCAAAACGAACCAAAACCGAAGAAGAAGAAACGAGCGAGTCGGAATAAGATAGTTGTATTCGTGTGGTTGAATATATGTAATATAGTGTGCTTATGCTTTATGATATATGTAAAAATTGCTTGTATTAATAAGTATTTTTTTTTATATTAATCTAACTCTTGTCTATTTTACAGTATAAAAACACAAAATTGATAGACAAACCAATATTTTAAGAGACCTACCCGAAGACATGATTGATGAAATCTTGTCTAGAGTCGGTCAGAATTCCTCGGCACAACTATTTAAGGCGAGATCAGTTTGTAAGACATTCGAAGAACGTTCCAAGAATGCCTTGGTTTATAAAAGGCTTTCGTTCGAAAGATGGGGGATATCACATTAGGAAATCCATAAGTTACGATGTGTTTACTTTGACGCATATATTGCGGGGAACCCAAATGCTATTTTACGCAACGGGTTAAGAAATTATTTTGACTCAATATATCCGAATATAGGACTTCGTGATTTAGAAAAAGTGGCTAACATGCAACATAAAGAAGCATGTTATGCTTACGGGTTAGTAATGTTCGCTTCTCACCAAAGTGAGAACAAGAACATTGGGCTACAACTATTAAACAAAACGTTCCCACAAGTGACGGAGTCGGTAATTGGGGTAAGAAATGAGGTTTTTATGTTCCACAAGACCAAGGATGGGAAGTAGT
Organism: Rutidosis leptorrhynchoides; assembly: GCF_046630445.1. Classification (NCBI taxonomy): domain Eukaryota; kingdom Viridiplantae; phylum Streptophyta; class Magnoliopsida; order Asterales; family Asteraceae; genus Rutidosis; species Rutidosis leptorrhynchoides. The sequence continues at coordinate 28,892,263 of NC_092336.1, forward strand.
CCTAGTAAAACCAGAATGCATGACTTGTTTCTGGACATATGAATTACGTGTCTTTATTGCCTTTACTGAACGACTTGTGTACTAGCTAGAATTATCTTCACAACTATCTTGTATCAAAGTTATTGTGTGCTATATTTCATGTTATATGTAAAATAAGCGGTATTGTAAGTTTGTAAAATATTGTGTAAAAGTTTGAACGCGAAATATTATTATAATCAGTTTTTCATATAGAATTGTAGTAGTTGAATTGTATATTAGCTACTAAGTATGAACTTAACGGGTAGGTACTACCCGAATTCAAACTTATAAAACGCTAATATGAAGAAAAAGCTTTTATAAATGAGTTCATATTATGCTACGAGATACTATTGACTACTCTTAATATTCTGTATGATTAACTTGTTTCATTTGACTATTTGAAGGAAATGACACCGACTACTCGACAAACCATGAATATGAGCGAAGAGGAATTTCGTACCTTTCTTGCTGCAAACATAGCCGCAGTACAGGCTGCGCTACATACCAACAATAACCTTGGATCTAGCAGTACAGGAAATTGTGTAGGATGCACCTACAAAGAATTCACTGCCTGCAAACCTTTGGAATTTGATGGAACCGAAGGACCGATCGGATTGAAACGGTGGACCGAGAAGGTCGAATCGTAGTTTGCCATAAGTAATTGTACTGAAGAGGACAAAGTGAAGTACGCTACGCATACCTTCACAGGTTCTGCGTTAACATGGTGGAATACCTATCTAGAGCAAGTAGGACAAGATGATGCTTACGCACTACCGTGGTCAGCATTCAAGCACTTGATGATTGAGAAGTACCGTCCCAGAACCGAGGTCAATAAGCTCAAGACAGAACTTAGAGGGTTACGAACCCAAGGATTTGATATTACCACGTACAAAAGACGATTCACAGAATTGTGCCTATTGTGTCCGAGAGCGTTCGAAGATGAGGAAGAGAAGATCGACGCGTTTGTGAAAGGATTACCGGAAAGAATCCAAAAAGATATAAGTTCACACGAGCCCGCCTCCATACAACAGGCATGTAGAATGGCTCACAAACTAGTGAACCAGATTGAAGAAAGAATTAAAGAACAGACTGCTGAAGAGGCCAATGTGAAGCAAGTTAAAAGAAAGTGGGAGGAAAATGGTGATAAGAATCACCAATACAACAACAACAAAAATTACAACAATAATCGCAACAACTATCCCAACAATCGCAACAACAATCGTAACTACAACAAACGGCCCAACAATAACAACAACAACAACAACAACAACAACAACAACAACAACAACAACTACAACAATCATCCCAACAACAATAACAACCGCAACAACAACAACAATCAGAAGCAGCTATGCCAAAGGTGTGAAAAGTATCACTCGGGGTTCTGCACCAAATTTTGCAACAAGTGTAAAAGAAATGGTCATAGCGCGGCAAAGTGTGAGGTCCACGGACCAGGGGTTAACAGAACGAAAGGAACAAATGGTGTCGGAACGAGTAATGGCGGAGCAAGTAGTGTCGGAGCAAGTTATGCTAATGTAGTTTGTTATAAATGTAGAAAACTGGGCCACATTATTAGAAATTGCCCGAACCAGGAGAACATGAATGGACAAGGCCGCGGAAGAGTTTTCAATATTAATGCGGCAGAGGCACAGGAAGACCCGGAGCTTGTTACGGGTACGTTTCTTATTGACAATAAATCTGCTTACGTTTTATTTGATTCGGGTGCGGATAGAAGCTATATGAATAGAGATTTTTGTGCTAAATTAAGTTGTCCATTGACGCCATTGGATAGTAAATTTTTACTCGAATTAGCAAACGGTAAATTAATTTCAGCAGATTATATATGCCGGAATCGAGAAATTAAACTGGGTAGCGAAATATTTAAGATTGATTTGATACCAGTAGAGTTAGGGAGTTTTGATGTAATAGTTGGCATGGACTGGCTGAAGAAGGTGAAAGCAGAGATCGTATGTTATAAAAATGCAATTCGCATTGTACGAGAAGAAGGAGAACCCTTAATGGTGTACGGAGAAAAGGGCAACACGAAGCTACATCTTATTAGTAATTTGAAGGCACAAAAACTGATAAGAAAAGGTTGCTATGCTGTTCTAGCACACGTCGAGAAAGTACAAACTGAAGAAAATAGCATCAATGATGTTCCCGTCGCAAAAGAATTTCCCGATGTATTTCCGAAAGAATTACCGGGACTACCTCCACATCGATCTGTTGAATTTCAAATAGATCTTGTACCAGGAGCTGCACCAATAGCTCGTGCTCCTTACAGACTCGCACCCAGCGAGATGAAAGAACTGCAAAGCCAATTACAAGAACTTTTAGAGCGTGGTTTCATTCAACCAAGCACATCACCGTGGGGAGCTCCTGTTTTGTTTGTCAAGAAGAAAGATGGTACATTCAGGTTGTGTATCGACTACCGAGAGTTGAACAAACTTACCATCAAGAACCGCTACCCACTACCGAGAATCGACGACTTATTTGATCAACTACAAGGCTCGTCTGTTTATTCAAAGATTGACTTACGTTCCGGGTATCATCAAATGCGGGTGAAAGAAGATGATATTCCAAAGACTGCTTTCAGAACACGTTATGGTCATTACGAATTTATGGTCATGCCGTTTGGTTTAACTAATGCACCAGCTGTGTTCATGGACCTTATGAACCGAGTGTGTGGACCATACCTTGACAAGTTTGTCATTGTTTTCATTGATAACATACTTATTTACTCAAAGAATGACCAAGAACACGGTGAACATTTGAGAAAGGTGTTAGAAGTATTGAGGAAGGAAGAATTGTACGCTAAGTTTTCAAAGTGTGCATTTTGGTTGGAAGAAGTTCAATTCCTCGGTCACATAGTGAACAAAGAAGGTATTAAGGTGGATCCGGCAAAGATAGAAACTGTTGAAAAGTGGAAAACCCCGAAAACTCCGAAACACATACGCCAGTTTTTAGGACTAGCTGGTTACTACAGAAGGTTCATCCAAGACTTTTCCAGAATAGCAAAACCCTTGACTGCATTAACGCATAAAGGGAAGAAATTTGAATGGAAGGATGAACAAGAGAAAGCGTTTCAGTTATTGAAGAAAAAGCTAACTACGGCACCTATATTGTCATTGCCTGAAGGGAATGATGATTTTGTGATTTATTGTGATGCATCAAAGCAAGGTCTCGGTTGTGTATTAATGCAATGAACGAAGGTGATTGCTTATGCGTCTAGACAATTGAAGATTCACGAACAAAATTATACGACGCATGATTTGGAATTAGGCGTGGTTGTTTTTGCATTAAAGACTTGGAGGCACTACTTATATGGGGTTAAAAGTATTATATATATCGACCACAAAAGTCTTCAACACATATTTAATCAGAAACAACTGAATATGAGGCAGCGTAGGTGGATTGAATTCTTGAATGATTACGAATTTGAGATTCGTTACCACCCGGGGAAGGCAAATGTGGTAGCCGACACCTTGAGAAGGAAGGACAGAGAACCCAATCGAGTAAAATCTATGAATATAATGATTCACACTAACCTTACTACTCAAATAAAGGAGGCGCAACAAGGAGTTTTAAAAGAGGGTAATTTAAAGGATGAAATACCCAAAGGATCGGAGAAGCATCTTAATATTCGAGAAGACGGAACCCGGTATAGGGATGAAAGAATTTGGGTACCAAAATTTGGAGATATGAGAGAAATGGTACTTAGAGAAGCTCATAAAACCAGATACTCAATACATCCTGGAACGGGGAAGATGTACAAGGATCTTAAGAAACATTTTTGGTGGCCAGGTATGAAAGCTGATATTGCTAAATATGTAGGAGAATGTTTGACGTGTTCTAAGGTCAAAGCTGAACATCAAAAACCATCAGGTCTACTACAACAACCTGAAATCCCGGAATGGAAATAGGAAAACATTACCATGGATTTCATCACTAAATTGCCAAGGACTGCAAGTGGTTTTGATACTATTTGGGTAATAGTTGATCATCTCACCAAATCAGCACACTTCCTGCCAATAAGAGAAGATGACAAGATGGAGAAGTTAGCACGACTGTATTTGAAGGAAGTCGTCTCCAGACATGGAATACCAATCTCTATTATCTCTGATAGGGATGGCAGATTTATTTCAAGATTCTGGTAGACATTACAGCAAGCATTAGGAACTCGTGTAGAGATGAGCACTGCCTATCATCCACAAACTGATGGGCAGAGCGAAGGATTATACAAACGCTTGAAGACATGCTACGAGCATGTGTTATTGATTTCGGAAACAGTTGGGATCGACATCTACCGTTAGCAGAATTTTCCTACAACAACAGCTACCATTCAAGCATTGAGATGGCGTCGTTTGAAGCACTTTATGGTAGAAAGTGCAGGTCTCCGATTTGTTGGAGTGAAGTGGGGGATAGACAGATTACGGGTCCAGAAGTAATACAAGAAACTACTTAGAAGATCTTCCAAATTCAACAACGGTTGAAAACCGCCCAAAGTCGACAAAAGAGCTACGCTGACATTAAAAGAAAAGATATAGAATTTGAAATTGGAGAGATGGTCATGCTTAAAGTTGCACCTTGGAAAGGCGTTGTTCGATTTAGTAAACGAGGGAAATTAAATCCAAGGTATATCGGACCATTCAAGATTATTGATCGTGTCGGACCAGTAGCTTACCGACTTGAGTTACCTCAACAACTCGCGGCTGTACATAACACTTTCCACGTCTCAAATTTGAAGAAATGTTTTGCTAAAGAAGATCTCACTATTCCGTTAGATGAAATCCAAATCAACGAAAAACTTCAATTCATCGAAGAACCCGTCGAAATAATGGATCGTGAGGTTAAAAGACTTAAGCAAAACAAGATACCAATTGTTATGGTTCGATGGAATGCTCGTAGAGGACTCGAGTTCACCTGGGAACGAGAAGATCAGATGAAGAAGAAATACCCGCATTTATTTCCAGAAGATACGTCAACACCTCCAACTGCTTAAAATTTCGGGACGAAATTTATTTAACTGGTAGGTACTGTAGTGACCCGAACTTTTCCATGTTTATATATATATTAAATGAAATTGTTATTTACATGATTAAGTGTTTCCAACATGTTAAGCAATCAAACTAGTTAAGACTTGATTAATTGAAATAGGTTTCATATAGACAATTGACCACCCAAGTTGACCGGTGATTCACGAACGTTAAAACTTGTAAAACTATATGATGACATATATATGGTTATATATATAGTTAACATGATATTATGATAAGTAAACATATCATTAAGTATATTAATAATGAACTATATATGTAAAAACAAGACTACTAACTTAATGATTTTGAAACGAGACATATATGTAACGATTATCGTTGTAACGACATTTAATGTATATATATCATATTAAGATATATTAATACATCATGATATCATGATAATGTAATAATTTAACATCTCATTTGATTTAATAAACAATGGGTTAACAACATTTAACAAGATCGTTAACCTAAAGGTTTCAAAACAACACTTACATGTAACGACTAACGATGACTTAACGACTCAGTTAAAATGTATATACATGTAGTGTTTTAATATGTATTCATAAACTTTTGAAAGGCTTCAAGACACTTATCAAAATACTTCTACTTAACAAAAATTCTTACAATTACATCCTCGTTCAGTTTCATCAACAATTCTACTAGTATGCACCCGTATTCGTACTCGTACAATACACAGCTTTTAGATGTATGTACTATTGGTATATACACTCCAATGATCAGCTCTTAGCAGCCTATGTGAGTCATCTAACACATGTGGGAACCATCATTTGGTAACTAGCATGAAATATCTCATAAAATTACAAAAATTTGAGTAATCATTCATGACTTATTTACATGAAAACAAAATTACATATCCTTTATATCTAATCCATACACCAACGACTAAAAACACCTACAAACACTTTCATTCTTCAATTTTCTTCATCTAATTGATCTCTCTCAAGTTCTATCTTCATGTTCTAAGTGTTCTTCATAAATTCTACAAGTTCTAGTTTCATAAAATCAAGAATACTTTCAAGTTTGCTAGCTTACTTCGAATCTAGTAGAGTGATCATCCAACCTCAAGAAATCTTTCTTAATTACAGTAAGATATCTTTCTAATACAAGGTAATACTCATATTCAAACTTTGATTCAATTTCTATAACTATAACAATCTTATTTCGAGTGAAAATCTTACTTGAACTGCTTTCGAGTCATGATTCTGCTTCAAGAACTTTCAAGCCATCCAAGGATCCTTTGAAGCTAGATCTATTTTTCTCATTTCCAGTAGCTTTATCCAGAAAACTTGAGGTAGTAATGATGTTCATAACATCATTCGATTCATACATATAAAGCTATCTTATTCGAAGTTTAAACTTGTAATCACTAGAACATAGTTTAGTTAATTCTAAACTTGTTCGCAAACAAAAGTTAATCCTTCTAACTTGACTTTTAAAATAAACTAAACACATGTTCTATATCTATATGATTTGCTAACTTAATGATTTAAAACCTGGAAACACGAAAAACACCGTAAAACCGGATTTACGCCGTCGTAGTAACACCGCGGGCTGTTTTGGGTTAGTTAATTAAAAACTGTGATAAACTTTGATTTAAAAGTTGTTCTTATGGGAAAATGATTTTTATTATGAACATGAAACTATATCCAAAAATCATGGTTAAACTCAAAGTGGAAGTATGTTTTCTAAAATGGTCATCTAGACGTCGTTCTTTCAACTGAAATGACTACCTTTACAAAAACGACTTGTAACTTATATTTTCAACTATAAACCTATACTTTTTCTATTAAGATTCATAAAATAGAGTTCAATATGAAACCATAGCAATTTGATTCACTTAAAACGGATTTAAAATGAAGAAGTTATGGGTAAAACAAGATTGGATAATTTTTCTTGTTGTAGCAACGTGAAAATTGGTAACAAATCTATATTAATCATATCCTAGCTAACTTATATTGTATTATACATGTATTCTAATATATTATGTAATCTTGGGATACCATAGACACGTATGCAAATGTTTTGACATATCATATTGACCCATGTGTATATATATTATTTGGAACAACCATAGACACTCTATATGCAGTAATGTGGGAGTTAGCTATACAGGGTTGAGGTTGATTCCAAAAATATATATACTTTGAGTTGTGATCTAGCCTGAGACGTGTATACACTGGGTCGTGGATTGATTCAAGATAATATATATCAATTTTTTTTTTCTGTACATCTAACGTTGGACAACTAGTTGTAGGTTACTAACGAGGACAGCTGACTTAATAAACTTAAAAAATCAAAATGTATTAAAAGTGTTGTAAATATATTTTGAATATACTTTGATATATATGTACATATTTGTTATAGTTTCGTGAATCGACCAGTGGTCAAGTCTTACTTCCCGATGAAGCAAAAATATGTGAAAGTGAGTTATAGTCCCACTTTTAAAATCTAATATTTTTGGGATGAGAATACATGCAGGTTTTATAAATGATTTACAAAATAGACACAAGTACGTGAAGCTACATTCTATGGTTGAATTATCGAAATCGAATATGCCCCTTTTTATTAAGTCTGGTAATCTAAGAATTAGGGAACAGACACCCTAATTGACGTGAATCCTAAAGATAGATCTATTGGGCCTAACAAACCCCATCCAAAGTACCGGATGCTTTAGTACTTCGAAATTTATATCATATCCGAAGGGTGTCCCGGAATGATGGGGATATTCTTACATATGCATCTTGTTAATGTCGGTTACCAGGTGTTCACCATATGAATGATTTTTATCTCTATGTATGGGATGTATATTGAAATATGAAATCTTGTGGTCTATTGCTACGATTTGATATATATAGGTTAAACCTATAACTCACCAACATTTTTTTTGACGTTTTAAGCATGTTTATTCTAAGGTGATTATTAAGAGCTTCCGCTGTCGCATACTTAAATAAGGACAAGATTTGGAGTCCATGCTTGTATGATATTGTGTAAAAACTGCATTCAAGAAACTTATTTCGTTGTAACATATTTGTATTGTAAACCATTATGTAATAGTCGTGTGTAAACAGGATATTTTAGATTATCATTATTTGATAATCTACGTAAAGCTTTTTAAACCTTTATTGATGAAATAAAGGTTATGGTTTGTTTTAAAATGAATGCAGTCTTTGAAAAACGTCTCATATAGAGGTCAAAACCTCGCAACGAAATCAATTAATATGGAACGTTTTTAATCAATAAGAACGGGACATTTCACCAGCAACACTAAGACCGGAGCTTGACACAATTTCTCTTTCAACAATTAAAAAGCGATTTCTTATTCGTTCTCCCAATTGAATCTCGTATTCTTCCTTGTCAACTTAGTTAATGGAGAAGCAATCTTTGAAAAGTCTTGGATAAACCGACGATAATAACCGGCCAATCCGAGAAAACTTCAGATTTCCGTAGGCGTAGTCGGTTGTCCCCAACTCTTCACCATCTCTATCTTCCCCGGATCTACTTGAATACCATTCTCGTTCAAAATATGGCCAAGGAATTGAACCTCCCTTAGCCAAAATTCACATTTTGAGAACTTAGCATACAACTTCTCCTTCCGCAACGTCTTCAACACACTACGCAAATGATGTTCATGTTCCTTCATACTCCTCGAATAGACAAGTATGTCGTCGATGAACACAATTACCGACTTGTCCAACATAGGTTGGCACACTCGGTTCATAAGATCCATGAATGCCGCCGGCGCATTCGTAAGACCAAAAGGCATCACCACAAACTCAAAATGCCCGTAACGCGTTCGAAAGGCTGTTTTCTCAATATCTTCCTCACGGACCCGCATTTGATGATAGCCGGACCGTAGGTCAATTTTAGAGAAATATGTCGCACCTTGGAGTTGATCAAACAAATCGTCAATCTTAGGCAATGGATAACGATTCTTGATCGTCACTTTATTCAACTCCCGATAATCAATGCACATACGCATACTACCATCTTTCTTCTTTACAAATAAAACCGGAGCACCCCATGGTGAAGCACTCGGTCGAATAAAACCCTTCTCAAGTAGCTCTTGGGTTTGATTTAACAATTCTTGCATTTCCGTCGGCGCTAAACGATAAGGAGTTTTAGCAATGGGAGTAGTTCCCGGAACCAACTCAATGCGAAATTCAACTTGTCTTTCCGCCGGAACACCCGGTAACTCATCCGGAAAAACGTCTTCGAATTCATTAACCACCGGAATCTCGCGAATGGGTGATGGCTCATCACGAGTATCAACAACATGGGCAAGAAAAGCCATGCCACCACTAAAAAGGAAACGACGTGCCCGTGCAAAAGTGCATATCGGCACAAGTCTTCTACGCTTATCGCCATGAATAATTAACTCTCCCTCACTTGGGGTCTTCACACGAATAGACTTCTCATGGCATGCAATATCGGCTCTACTTTAATCGAGCCAATCCATACCAACCACGATATCAAAATCACCCAAGGTCATCGGGATGAGATCAATTTTAAAGTTTTCGGCACCAAACACGACATTACAATTTTTACACACAGCAACCACTAGCACTGTCTTGCCATCCGCTATTTTGACTTCTACCGGACGGCTTAACTTAGCTAATGGTTTATTAAGTTTAGGCACAAATTTTAGATATACAAACGACAAATTTGCACCGCTATCAAATAGAATCCTCTCCGGAATAGAGTTAACCATGAAAGTACCTGAGACGACTTCATTGGATCTCTTAGCTTCATCATTGGTCATCAAATAATTACGCCCCCTTGCCGACCCTGCCGCCTTCTCTATTCTCTTAACTTGATCATTTCGGAGATCGGGGCACTCTGACTTCCGGTGCCCTTCTTTTTGACAATTAAAGCAGGTGATTGTATTAGTAGACGATTTTGTACAATCACGAGAGTAGTGACCCTTTTGCCCACAATTGAAACATGTGACCACTAGAAGCACCCCTCTTCACGCTACCGACACTTTCGGTTGCTCCCTTACTCTTTTTGTTCGAAAAACTAGAAGCTTCAAACTTTCTTTTACTTGGCGTATAACTAACCGGACTTGGAGCTTGCGCTTCAAACCCCTTCGCCACCGCCAAAAGCTTTGCAAAAGTCTCAACATGACCAATACTAATTTTACCCTTCAAATCATCTCTAAGGGTTGCATGAAAGTCTTCCATTAACAATTGATCATTACCCACATACTCGGGGCAAAAACGCGCTTTGGTGAGAAAGTTGGTTTTGAGAGTGTTTAGGTCCAAAGACCCTTGACGCATGTTCCTTAACTCGTTGCGCAATTTGGAAAGATCCGCTTGCATACGATATTCGAGGAAAAACTCCTTCTTGAACTCCGCCCAAGACAACCCCACAAATGCCGCGTCACCTACCATATCAATTTTACCATCGAGCCAATCTTTAGCATGGCCCCTCAACAAACTAGTAGCAAGCCTAGTCTTTTTCTCGGGTGGGCACTCGGTCGTGCGAAAACAACCTTCAGCATCGGAGATCCAAGCCGCACTTTTCATGGGGTTGGGATCCCCGTGAAAGTGAGGAGGCTTAGTCACCAAGAATTTCTTATAGCTAAACTCCAACTCTCCCCCATTTTGAGGTCTAGGAAACCTCCTTTCAACTTCTTCTTTGACGGCATTGGCCATTCGTTCTTGAATCATATCGACAATTTGTTCCGAAACCAACTCTTCGAATATTTGTTTAACCCTTCGTGAGAAAACCGAAACATAGTTTTCTAAAGCGGTCTCAATCTTGGTAGTCATCTCATCTTCCTCCACATGAGAGGGACCACCATTGCCATTTGTATCCGTTCCGTTTCTCGTCTTCATTCTAAAGATTAAAAATGGATTAGACATCACCAACAATTTAATACACATATATACCTATGCATATGACCGTACACACACCACATCTAGCTCGATACTTGTCGCACATCCTTGCTTGACTTGACTTGCAACCATAATAATGGTTGCGACTCACTATTACGCTCACATGCCGTGCCATGCTCAAACGTATCACAACCATCTTGCTCGATGTTCAAAACAATAACGCATGATTAGTATGTCATAATATAAGCATAGTTAGTCCACCTATGCACCAAAGAACTAATCAAAACCCGCACCGACTCGTAGTCCTACAAGTCCCGCGTATAATTCAACAACACAAAAGTCTAAGTCTAGGCGCCTATCTCAAGTCACCTAAATCCCTTAGACCATGCTCTGATACCACTTGTAACGAACCAACCCGTTAACCAACCAAAACTGCGAAATAAAAAAAAATTTCGAAGCAGGCCTGCCCAGGCTGGGTGCGCGGCACGCACCCCTACCTGTGCGCGGCGCGCACAGGGCCTGGCAGCCCGCTGTCCAAATTGTTCCGTTTTCGTAAAAAGATCTAACACTTCCCATCATTTTTAGACGAAATGCTTTTCACAACATAATAGTATAAGTAAAATAAGCATGAATCAATGATAAAACGAGTTTTACATTGCGTGGCCCACATATGCTCAAAATACCATTAAGTACTAAATACGAGTTTCGACCACAAAAAGTTTAATTGCCAAACGTCACTAGAGCATGGTGTTTGGGGTTAAACTACCCAAATCTTGGTCGAACTTCCAAAAAGCTAAAACCCCCGAGAGCCACTAATCCAAGCGAATACTTTTGCCCTTATCCAAGCCGGATCCTAAAAAGGTAAACAACGAGAGGGTAAGCTAATGCTTAGTGAATGCAATAATTATACACATACATATATAACCTACTTACTTGCAATCACATACACAATTACCTCATACATGCTAGCAACTTAAATGACATACCAACGCAAGGTATAACGCTAAATCTCCAAGACCCCAAGCTAGCACAAACAATAGCATATATAACTCGAATAATATAAAGTGCCATACTACAAACACATAACCATGGTTAACCAATAGTACAAAGGAATGGTACTTCGAATTTCCCATCGGTGTTCCCAACAACTGTTAGCGTACAACGAATTATAACACTAACCCCGGAGTGGTATCGATCGCCCGAACTTTAAACCCACCCATCACGCAAAATGTGGTATCGATCGCCCGAACTTAAAACCCACACTTTACGCCCACACATAATGATATGGTATCGATCGCCCGAACTTTAAACCCATATCATATATTAACCCGATGTGGTATCGATCGCCCGAACTTAAAACCCACATCGAATCTCGTACAAGTAAATACATTATATACACACATGTATAATCATTCCACTCACCTTGTCGACTTGGCCAGATTTCCAACAATAACTTGTAACCTTCAAAGCGAGTCACCTAACATAATTAATTCTCAATTAATTCACATAATAAGTTGGACTACCTATCAACTAACCTCACTAGTGCATTTATGACCCATTTTCACTAGATTCACACATTAAAGGTCAAGTCTCCCAACTAATCACTAAAAGCTAGTGATTAAGGTTCTAAGACTTCCATCAACACATAACTAGGGTGTTTTCATACCCAATTTAACCCGCTAGGTCAAACCCACCCATTTGACCCATTTCAAGCCAACCATAAACCCTAGAACCCATTTTTACTAACAATACAAGTGAGCTAGTGAATAACTAACCATTTTAGACTCAATAACACCAATTATTACTTTGAAACCCTAGGTTAGTCATTCTTGAGTCCTCTTGACTCAATCTTACCCAAAACCCCCAAAATCACCAACAATAGGTTTTATGTTCAACACTAACCCAAGTTCTAACCCTTACACAAATTAAATTAAGGAAATCAAAATTAGAACTTACCACTGCAACCAAAACGTAGCTATTGAGGAGATGAAAAACTTTATAACTCGAGCTAAGACCCGAAACTAGCTCCTTCTTCCTTTACTTGAGCTTTCTCTCACTCAAATTTGGGTTTCTCTCACTAGAATTAAAGTAGAAAGAAAATGGTGGTTGAAAGTGGAGTTATGACTCCCAACCCACTGATCTGGTGGCCTTAACTCATCCCCTAAGTGAAATTACCACAATGCCCTTCCAAAATATCTAATTAAAAGGCAGAACCCGGCTACAGTAGGAGTGCGCCACGCGCACCCCTAAGTGTGCGCTGAGCGCACTTAGGCCTGATCAAAATCTGACTTCTGTTTTATTCCAGAATTATTCCCACGCTTTATGTACTATATTTACACTTATATACAATAGATATTAGGGTGTTACACTTGTATGGACCTTCCCATCGGGGGCCCAACTTCCCAGTATCTTTCGCATGACTTGCGTCATTTTGGCGCCAAACTAGATTCCCGCACTTATAAGAGCGCGAACGCACACTGTGACGCCCCGTACTAAATCATCATGTACAGACCATCATCAACAGGATCATTACAAGGTTAAGTACTATATGCATTTTCAAAACAGAGTTTGCATTCATTAATAAAAGTGACGTCATAACAAACGTCGCATGTTTTACAATCCAAAAGTAAGCTTCACTAAGTAGAAGCATTAAATAAGTGTACGTGACCACAAAGGTCGTTACATAATATAGTTCCAAAAGTATGTAAGTTTGAATGCAAGATAAGTAGTCATGCGATAACAACTCTAAGCAGCGGGTTCTACAGCACGACTAGTATGATAGCGGAAGCGACTTCAAGCACCTGAGAAATACACGCTTAAAAAGGTCAACACAAAGGTTGGTGAGCTATAGTTTAAGTATAACAGTAATGTAAGTAGGCCACGAGATTTCGGTGCTACAACGAGCGTTTCAAAAGTATGTAAAAGTATATGCTTAACCGCGAGCACCCGGTAACTAACTTAACGTTTATGTACCCCCTGAAAGTGCACTTGGCAAATGCATATAACCTCGAAGTATTAAACACTCGTTAAATGCTAGCGCGACTAGCCCGAGTGGGGATGTCAAACCCTATGGATCCATATCTAAGATTCGCGTTCACGGTTCAAAAACCAATGATTAAACGTTACCGAGCTAAAGGGAATGTTTCTGCCGTTATATAACCCACACATATATAAAGTTTAAGTACTCGTGCCTATTATGTAAAACATAAAATGCGCATGTATTCTCAGTTCCCAAAATAAGTTAAAGTAAAAAGGGAAAGCTATAACTCACAATGATACGTAGCGGTAAAAATAGTAGTAATGTAGAGTCGGGAAAGTGTGCAAGTAATCGGTCCAAAAGTCCTCAACCTAAGTCAAATAGTACTAAGTCAGTAGCTTGTCTTAAAAGGTTTATAAGTATGTAAATAAGGTCATAAGGGTCATCATCAAACGAAAGGTATAAGTATGTTTTGTTCATAAAGGAAGTTTTAAAACGAAGGCTGACTTCGGTCAGTCACCACGGTCTCTATACCTACTGAAATAAGGTGAGACCAGTGTCCATGGCTCCGTATATGAGTCCCTTAAGTGTGGTAAAAATCTCAGAAGCAAACTCGTCTTAGTTTGACCGTGGCGACGGTTTAAGTGCGAGTAGGTCAGAATTTTCTGCACAACGTTAGAGGACCTAGTGACGATCGGAGGGCCATAAATCCTAACCGTAACTCGTATTAAGACGATTCCTAAATGAAAAATTATCTACTCGAACATAGCTAACTGAATATCACAGTTACAGTAGCCCAGGTGTTTAGGTCTGACTCAGAAAACAGTAAACAGAAAACAGAAACAGAAAACTAGAAAAGTAAATGGACTTAGAGACGCTCGGAGGGCCATAGACTCTAAACCGTAACTCGTATGAAGACGAGTCTTATATGAAAAGTTATCTAATCGAAAAGTTATATCCAAAAATCAAGGTTAGATCAGCCCAGACCTACTGGTCTGTTACGTATTCAGCTGATCAGAAAGTTTGGACAGAACAGTAAGTTTAAGTGAGTTCCGGTGGTCTTGGTGCTTGATGCTCATCATGGTTCTCATCCCTGGTGCATATAGCTTCAAGTGTACAGCTCATGGATGTGTTTACATCATCTTAACCAAGTCTTGACCATCAAAACTCAAATGCAAGTCTATGTAAAGTCATTAAGTTAAATCATAAGTACTAGCACTTGAATCTTTACTTTAGTGAAACCATAAGTTACAAAACTTTGATTATCAACTAGTAGAGTGTAATTAGGGTGCAAGAATGAAAGTGATAAACTAAATAAACAAGTAACAAGTTCATGAGTTTCATACCTTTAAAGATTCAAGCCTAGGTCTTGATCTTTAGAAAGTAAACTTTTAAGTTCACTAACATGAATGCATGTATGATTTTTAGAACTTATGAACTTTAAATCTTTGAAACACTAATTGTAGAACCATAAACTATAGAGTTTAGATCCTTGCATGTTCTTGAATAACAAGATAATATGAAGAACAAACTAGGAAGTTTGGTTCTTGCAACAAGTAAGTAAACATTAACTAAGAACATGTAACAAAATAACAACAATGAACAAGTAACTAAACAACAAAAAGAATCAAGTAAAAGAGTGATGATGATGGTGGTTTTTAGGAGAGAAAAAGGAGAGGAAATATGCCTTGTTACTTACCAAGTAGAGAGAAAAATGATAGAAAGAGAAGTATCAAAGTGAAGTGTGTGTAGAAGTGGGATGAATGCAAGTAATAAGTATCAAAAAAAAAAATTGAATCTTCCCCCTCCCCATACAAAGGGGACGGTTTTTGGGCCATCCATGGGGTGGTCAACATGCATTATTCTTGCATTGAAGTGTGGTGTTTGTGTGGAATGGGAAAAGCTAAGTGCATGAGGGAATATTGCTAGCATGCTTGTAAGAAATTGTCTTCCACCTAATTAATTATTCCATGTTTATTATTTACTAGCAATTAGCATAACATGGGCTCCTAGTAGTCCATCATGGGAGGTAGAGTGGACTCATTAGTCTACTAACATTAATAAGGCCCAAGTTCCATTACTTAACAAATAAATCCAACAAGAGCCCAATTAATTAACTAGTAGCCATAATTAATTAAAATGATTAATAAGATTAATCATGAATGTAAATAATATTCTAAAATATTATTCGAGTAATGTACGCATGTCACAAAGACGTTTCGGGCATTAAAGAATCAAGTACGGTTAATCATGGCAACAAGTAAATGTAATAACATACATTTGTTAAATCACAAGTATTAATAATAATAATTATTAATAAATAACAGTTGGAAAAATCCAGGGTCGTTACATTACCCACCTGTTAAAGAAAATTTCGTCCCGAAATTTTAAGCTGAATCTGAAGGTGATGGAGGAGGTGGGAAAAGGTGAGGATACTTCTGTCTCATTTGATCCTCTCGTTCCCAAGTAAACTCAGGTCCTCGTTTGGCATTCCATCGAACTCGGACAATCGAAATCCTATTGTGTTTCAACTCCTTGACTTCACGTTCCATAATTTCAACAGGCTCTTCCACAAAGTGAAGTTTGTCGTCAATAGTAAGTTCCTCCAATGGTATGATCAGTTCAGGTGGAGCAAGACACTTCTTCAAGTTTGATACGTGGAAGGTAGGATGAACTGAGCTCAATTGTGTTGGAAGGTCAAGACGATAAGCAACGGGTCCAACACGCTCCAAAATTTCAAAAGGACCAATGTACCGCGGGTTTAACTTTCCACGCTTTCCAAAACGAATCACACCCTTCCAAGGTGCAACCTTCAACATAACGCGGTCACCAACGTTGAATTCAAAGTCTTTACGTTTACTATCAGCATAACTCTTTTGGCGATCACGAGCTACCTTGAGTCTGTTTTGAATTTGGGCAATCTTCTCTGATGTTTCGTGGACTATCTCGGGCCCGGTGAGTTGCACTTCACCAAGCTCGGCCCAACAAAGAGGAGAACGGCACTTGCGGCCATACAATGCTTCAAAAGGTGCAGCTTTAATGCTCGAGTGGTAACTGTTGTTGTAAGAGAATTCGGCGAGTGGCAAATGCCTTTCCCAGGCCTTTCCAAAATCAATAACACATGCACGTAGCATGTCCTCCAAGGTTTGAATTGTTCGTTCACTTTGCCCGTCAGTCTGAGTGTGATATGCAGTGCTCATGTCGAGACGAGTTCCCATGGCTTCTTGCAAAGAACGCCAAAATCTAGAAGCAAATCGAGGATCGCGATCGGAGATGATCGATAAGGGTATACCGTGTCGTGATACAACCTCTTTAATATAAAGTTGAGCAAGTCTCTCCATTGTATCGGTTTCTTTCATTGCTAAGAAATGTGCAGTCTTGGTAAGACGGTCAACAATAACCCAAATGGTATCGTATACGCCCACTGTCTTTGGCAGTTTGGTGATAAAGTCCATAGTTATCATCTCCCACTTCCATTGTGGGATTTCCGGCTGTTGAAGTAACCCAGAAGGTTTTTGATGCTCGGCTTTAACCTTTGAGCAAGTCAAACACTTACTAACATAAGCTGCAACGTCTTTCTTGAGATTCGGCCACCAATATTGTTCTTTAATATCATGGTACATCTTGCCCGCTCCGGGATGAATCGAATATCTTGACTTGTGAGCTTCATCCAATATGAGGCTCCGTAAGTCTCCATAGCGTGGTACCCAAATTCTTCCGGCATAACATCGGAGTCCGGATTCTCTAACCTCGAATTTAGAGACGAGAATGTTCAAATATTCATATCGTAAGTGCTTCCCTATGAGAGCCTGTTCTTGGGCTGCTCGGATTTGGTTCTGGAGATTGGAATGAATCGTGATGTTCAATGCTCGAACGCGAAGAGGTGCCAATCTCTCCTTTCGGCTTAAGGCGTCAGCAACAACGTTGGCCTTACCCGGATGATAGCGAAGTTCACACTTGTAATCATTTAGCGTCTCAATCCACCTTCGTTGTCTCATATTCAAATGTTTCTGATCGAATATATGCTGGAGACTCTTGTGATCGGTGAAGATAGTGCATTTAGTTTCATAAAGGTAGTGCCTCCACAATTTGAGCGCGAAGACAACGGCTCCAAGTTCAAGATCGTATGTAGTATAGTTTCGTTCGTGGATCTTAAGTTGACGAGAAGCATAGGCGATGACCTTCGTGCGTTGCATAAGCACACAACCATAACCAGTTTTCGAGGCGTCGCAGTAAACAACAAAATCGTCATTACCCTCAGGAAGTGATAGGATAGGCGCGGTGGTTAACTTCCGTTTCAAGAATTGAAACGCTTTCTCTTGCTCGTCTCCCCAAACAAATTTCTTTCCTTTGTGAGTGAGTACGGTTAGCGGACGTGAAATCAGAGAGAAACCTTCGATAAACCTTCGGTAATAACCGGCAAGACCCAAAAATTGGCGGATGTGGGTCGGAGTAGTGGGGGTCTCCCACTTGCTGATAGCTTCGATCTTGTCGGGATCAACTTTGATGCCCTGGTCACTCACAACATGACCCAAAAACTGAACTTCCTTCAACCAGAATTCACACTTGGAAAACTTTGCGTAAAGTTGCTCACGTCTCAAAAGTTCAAGTACTAATCGGAGATGATGCTCGTGTTCTTCTTCGCTCTTAGAGTAGATGAGGATATCATCTATGAAGACTATAACAAATTTGTCCAAGTACGGCTTGCAAACACGATTCATAAGGTCCATAAATACAACAGGTGCATTGGTCAGACCGAATGGCATTACAAGAAACTCATAATGTCCGTAGCGGGTTCTAAATGCAGTTTTCATCACGTCATTTTCCTTCACCCTCAACTGGTGATAGCCGGATCGTAAATCGATCTTTGAGTAAACACACGATCCTTGGAGTTGGTCAAAAAGATCGTCAATTCGTGGGAGAGGATATCGATTCTTGATTGTTAATTTGTTGAGCTCACGGTAGTCAATACACATTCGGAAGGATCCATCCTTCTTCTTTACAAACAACACAGGCGCGCCCCACGGCGAAGAACTCGGTTGAATAAACCCTCGATCAAGTAACTCTTGTAGCTGGCTTTGCAATTCTTGCATCTCGAAAGGTGCAAGTCTATAGGGTGCGCGAGCTACAGGTGCAGCTCCTGGCACTAAGTCGATTTGAATTTCTACTGCCCTCGGTGGCGGTAATCCCGGCAATTCTTCAGGAAAGACATCGGGAAATTCGTTCACAATACGCACATCTTCCACTTTCTTCTCCTCGGTTTCTACGGTTTTCACATGAGCTAGGACAGCAAGGCGTCCTTTCTTCATTATTTTCTGTGCTTTAATGCAACTGATGAGGTTCAATTGAGAGCTACATCTCTCTCCATAAATGATCAATGGCTCGCCATCTCCTTGCGGTATACGAAGAGCTTTGTCTCCACAAATAATCTCGGCTCTTATCTTAGTCAACCAATCCATGCCAACAATAACATCAAAACTCCCCAACTTAATGGGTATCAAGTCTATCTCAAAGTCTACACCGGCTATGTTGATAATAGCCCCTCGGCCAATTTGGTCAACTTTTTCAAGTTTTCCGTTGGCTACCTCGACAAGCATACTTTCCTTTAAAGGAACTAACGACCAATCTAACTTATCACAAAAATGTCTACACACATAGCTCCTATCGGCACCAGTATCAAATAGGACAGAAGTTAAAAGATTGTTGATTTCGAATATACTTGTCACCAAGTCGGGGTTGTCACGTGCGTCCCTTGCATTAACATTGAAGGCTCTAGCACGTGGTGGTCCGCCATCTTTACGCTTGTTTGGGCACTCGTTTCTGAAATGGCCCGTCTTCCCGCATTCATAACACTTCTTAGGCCCATTGTGGTTGTGGTTTGGCTTCACATTCAATGTAGTAATCTTGCAATCCTTGCCAACATGCCCGGTCCGTTGGCACTTCTCGCAAACAACATTACAATACCCGGTGTGGTGCTTGTAGCACATCTTGCATTGTGGTAGGGTTCCCTTGTAGTTCGGGTTAGAGCTTGTGCCGGGGTTGATGTTGTTGTTTTGCCTGAAACCTTCATGTCGCTTCACCGGGTTTTGATCATAGTTCCTACCTCGGTTGTTGTTGTTGTGGTTGTTGTCCCATTTCCTCTTCTCGCCACTACCAGTTTCAAACTTAGCCTTCTCCGGCTCGTCAAGGATGATTTGATTCAAGAGAGTATGCGCCATGCGCATTGCTTCGGGAACACTTGGTGGCTTGGATGAGGTAACATTGCCCTTGATGGACTTAGGAAGTCCCGAGAAGTATTTTTCCAAGCGCTTAAATTCGGGGGTGACCATGGTCGGGCACATAAGAGCCAACTCCAAAAACCTACGATTGTAACTGTTAAGGTCGTTCCCTACGGTCTTCAATTGCATAAATTCAATTTCCATCTTTTGGATTTCGGTCCTCGGACAGTATTCCTCGATCATAGCAGATTTAAATTCTTCCCAAGGCGTAGCATACGCCTCATCAATTCCTTGCGCTTGTGTAAGGACCCGTCCTTATCCACCTGGACAAAGTCTTCAACATTTGGTTCCATTGCGATGATCGACTCCAAGTAATGTCTCTAGTATGAGCTAATGCACAGCGGAAGACTTAATTCGTACCTGAGAATAAACATGCTTTAAAATGTCAACATAAAGTTGGTGAGATATATAGGTTTGATGCTAGCAACGTTATAACTATGGACCACAAGATTTCATGTTTATACATAATACACTCCTCGTGTATGAAAAGTCGTTGAGCACTTGGTAACCATACTTAACATTTAAATCACAGCAGCATATTCTTAAATAAACCCTACACCGTACCAAGTGTAGTAACAAAACGAAGTACTGTGCAACCGTTAAAAACTGGTCGTCCAGCCCGGTTAGGGTTGTCAGGCCCGATAGATCTATCAACAGGATTCGCGTTTACGCTCCTCACGTAAATATTAGCTACCAAGTATAAAGAAATATGCCATGGTACAACTCAACGTAGATTTTATTTTTGATCACTTGTGTCCATAACGTAAATCATTTATAAAAACAGCGCATGTATTCTCAGCCCAAAATATTTAGAGTTTAAAAGGGAACTATATACTCACCTAATGTATTTTGTAGTAAAAATACATATAACATCATTGAACAAGTGTAGGGTTGGCCTTGAATTCACGAACCTATATCATTGGTATATTTATTAATATACATAATCGTAATCAATCAAATTTATTTATTATATCTTAATTTATATATTATATATATTTAAATTTGTGTATATATTCAAAATGATTAATATCTATATAGTTATATTAATATATCTATATTTATTTATATACATTATTGTTTAGTGCTATATTTAAAATCAATAGTTTGTTATATGTACGTAGTTAAATAAATAATATTAGTAAATATACTTAATAATGATAATAACAATAATTATGATACTAAAAATAGTAATACTTATAATAATAATAATAATAATAATAATAATAATAATAATAATAATAATAATAATAATAATAATAATAATAATAATAATAATAATAATAATAATAATAATAATAGTAATAATAATAACAATAGCAATAATACTACCTTAAGAGAAATAATAAGCTTCAAAAATAAAGGAAACTGTCACTGCCCAGAATTGAACCCATGACCTCTCATTCCACACAAACACCTTAACCATCAAAGCTATATCATTTTTCTGTTTTTAATAAACAACCGAAAATTTATATAACCCTTATCATTCTGTCTCGTTTCTCTTCCTCTTCAATAAACTTCTCGGGCCAAAGAAAATAAGACACAAGCCCAACCAAAAGTCACGGCCCAACATATAACTTAATTTCGGCCCAAGTAAATAAATAAAAGCTTGCGACCCAAAATCAAAATGAATTGGAAACTCACGGCCCAATCCATATTATCTGAATCTGTTATTTATTATTTTTTTTTCTTCCTTAAACTGATATGTAAAATATCAACGTCTCACTAATATTAAAGTGGTCGGCCGAATAAAAAAAAAATAATAATCGACTAATTAGCTGGTAACCATCCAATCTTCAAACCCCACATATATTTGTTTAATATCTTTATAATTCTATAGCCACTTGATTGTTTTCCTCTATTTACGGTTTCAAAAAGAAATATCAGAAAGGCATTTAATCATCAAGTATTATTACCATGTCTCCCACTAACTCTTGCTTTATTAAATCGTTTACACAGCGAGTTTTTATAAAGGATTAGGTGGGTGTGGTGATTAAAACAAAACATGAAAGTTATAGTAGGTGTGATGTATAAACTGCGAAGGAAAGAAAAAATATTTTATAGCCATCGGTTAGCATAGATTACGAGCGGTATTCGTGTAGCTGTGATGGTTTTATTGTTTGAGATTGAAGGAGGTGACATGTTCACAACAAGAATTAGGAGAGGGTGAGTTATAAAGAGAGGAAAAACGTGATGGTGGTTATGATCGGGTGTCGTTGATTGTTGGTGATTATGGTGATAACCGGTGATGAAGGTTTGGCTCTTGGTTGTGTTTGAAACTGAAAAACAGTAATAGAAATCATGGTGATGATTGATGAAAGTTGTCGAGGTTGTTCTTGAGTGATGGTTATGATCGATTAACATGGAGTACGGGTTTAAGTGATGGTGGCGAGGTGATCGGGTATATGTGGTTTTCTATAAACCATGTATATATATATATATATATATGTAGATATGTAAAAGAAGGAGAGAAGAGAGGGTGGTGATGGTTTACGACTACATAGTGATCGAAGCAAGAAATAAATAAAAAAAAATGGTGTTGGGTTGTCAAGCTTCTGGAGGAAGTAGACACAATTGTAGGAGATGGATGATGGTGGTCATTAATAGGTTGTTGGTGTTGTACTCGAAAAACCGATATAGAAAATAATTAAAGACGGGAAGATTATGGTGGTCGGGTTTTGTAGGTGGTGATGATGGGATGGTTGATATGGGTGGCGACTTGCAAAAACAATGAGGTGGTGAAATGGTGGAATTTTGATGGTCGATCATGGTAGTGATGTAGGTGGTGGTGATGAGGCCGAAGGTGGTGGCCGATTTGAGATGGTGAGGTGAGGGAGTGATTTCATTTTACATGTGTGTAACATATGTATATATATTATATATATAGAGAGAAGTGATGATGTGAATTGAATCAAAACATGAATTTAATAATTCAAGTCACGGGTGTATTAAACTGTGTTTCTGCCGACAAAATATCACGGTTTGGTTTCGTGCCCCGTTGTTCACTCAGTGGCGAATAAAAAAAATCTTAAAAAAAATCTCATATTTTTAAATTAAATAGCTTTATTTATTTTGGTCATTATGGTATATAAAATTCAGTCATTAATTATTAAGTAAAAATTAAATTAACTATTCACTCTCCACCCCAAGTAAGAATATAGTTAGTGTTAAATTTATCAAATAACTACTAAATATATTAATAATAAACATATAATTTATAAATCTCATTTTCTGATCACCGTGTATTTTAAAATCACCTAAGTTCGAAGTTATCTTGCTTAATATTGATCGAATGTCAGTTGAGTGTTACAATAGTTTACTAATTAGATTTGAAATCATAAAATATATATATTCTATATACTTTTATTTATATATAGATGTGTTTTAAATAATTATTATAATATCCTATTTTTATTTTATTTTACCTAATTAATTTTAATAACAATTTTAATATTTCAAATTTGTACTTCCAATTATTATTTATATATATATATACACACACATATCTATTTACAATTAATGGTTCGTGAATCGTCGAGAATAGTCGAAAGGTAACTGATTAACCGAATATAGATTTCAAATTTTCTAGACTCAACATTACATATTTTGCTTATCGTGTCGGAAACATATAAAGATTAAGGTTTAAATTTGGTCGGAAATTTCCGGGTCATTACAGTACCTACCCCTTAAAGAAATTTCGTCCCCGAAATTTGTCAGAGGTCGTCATGGCTAACAATGGGAATGCTTTCATGACGAATATGAGGTAATAATGGAGTTTTATCATTATTGATTAATATAGATAAAACAATTCGATCATGTGAAGCGTACGAGTAAAGCTATCACAAAAGATCGAGATAGAGTTTTAACTTTTAACGTAGTCACGGTGAATTTTCGAAATTTAAGGAATTTAAGGAAATCTTCCAATTAGAAAGAAAATGTGATAGCACGATTTATTAGCAACTGTTTGAATTACGGAAGAACAGAAATATCAAGGAAATATTTCCGTGATATGCTTAGAGATCAAGTAGAATGAAAGAGTCGTGTAACATGTCACATGATGATGGTACTGTGAATCATCACATTCCATTAGAAACTTAACATAACTTACTGTAATATAATGAAGTTGATCAAGTTTCATTATATTATACTAATTCATGCATCAGTTCCTAACACTACTTCAAAACATTCATATTTTAAATTCGGAGGATTCAGAATTTAGAAACTAACACAGTTTCTTTTATGATGTGATACAGATAGCGCGAGAAGATAGATGATTTCCGATAAGAATAGTTATAAAAATATCTTCAGAAACATTGAGGATATTTATAATGAAAGATATGATAATATCTTGGAACTTCTAATGCCGAAGGATGATGATGAAGAATAGTGTCAGCAAAGGTTTTAGAGTAAGGAGTAGGGTATGTAATAAGGATTTCAGCAGGCACTAAATCTTTTAAATTCTTTGAATTCAAACTTATTCTTTGTGATTTGTCCACGGCTTACTTCATAGTTTCGCATAATCCGCTTTTTGGTACTAAATTTTCTATTGAGTGTTTCCAATACTCCGTTCTTTATCATCAACTTTTGGCTATTAAGACCATCTACAACATGCTGCTTCGTCAGCATTCTCAAAGTTAACGGATCTGGGTCATCGGTTATCAAACTGAGGTGGTTTCAGGAGAATTGTGTTTTTAGATGGTTAAACGCTGATGATGGAATATAAAAGATTCTCCGGTAACGACAGCGAAAGAATAACGTGTATATATATCGAAACTAACCTTTCTGAGAAGTCGAGGTTAACTTGCTGGAGCTGTGACAAAATTGGCTAATTTGAAAAGGGATTGCAAAGTTATTTTGGGTAATAATAACACTAAAGAAATTAACACTGCTGCGTGTTAAACGTTGACTCAGTCTCCGAAAGTCTTACAGGAGCATAAGTCTTTTCTTCCGTAGATGAAATGCGGTTGGTTCATCCTCTCGATTGAGGGGTTTTCAAGAATCATGAAAGATTTGAACACGCATTGTAATTGTCGAGATACAAATGAGGTTTAAGATGAAATCAAGTGGCAAGCTTGAAGAATTATTTAGTTTCATATGTTATAATCAGTATTTTAATTTAATTCATTTTAATTGTCCAAAGTTAGCAGTCTAATAGTCCGATGGTTCAATGATTCATATATAATTTAATATATAATATTCGAATTAAATAATACGTATCGTGACCCGTGTACCGGTCTCGGTGTCGATCACAACTCAAAGTATATATATATTTTGGAATCAACTCCGACCCTGTATAGCCAACTCCCACCTTCACATATAGAGTGTCTACGGTTGTTCCGAAATATATATATAGATGGGTCGATATGATAAGTCGAAACCTTGCATACGTGTCCCGTTATTTAAAGTGCGTAAAAATAAATAACAGAAATTAAATGACGATAAATAAAATTGCGAGAATGTAAATTGCGATAAATTAAATGTTAATCAGTTAGCTGGGAACAGTTAGCCGGAACAGTTAGCGTGAAATCCTATCACAATTCCAATTAATTAATTCGTTTGTTTCTAACACTTTTTATTTTTGTCCAATGTTTTCTTCGTTATGCCACTTGTTGGATTCTGATAGGTCAAAATCCAAATATGAAATTTGAATAGAAATGGTTATTCTGTGGTGAACGGATACGTATATCGGTAGTTGTAAGTAGGATAGTAAATGATCGTGGAATCAGATTCGAAGAATGTACAGTGTAACTTATTAATGTGAATTCTAAATATTCCTCGGGTACTACCCACCCGTTAAAATATTTTCATCATTAACAGTTTGTACAAAAGAATTTTTAATTACAATCTTTATGAAAATATACTTGCATATATATTTTCATCGGATGTAATCATGGATTTAATGAGTCAAAAACTCATCTGATTTACCGTTAATACTAGATTACATAATCTCTAAAACTTTAGAAATTACATATTCACCATGTCGAACGAGGAAAAATGAGGTAGAATGATACGTAAAGTGAAGATAGCCGATGTAGATCGATGTGTAGAACTAAGTTCATACTCGAAGTACAGATGGTGATATTGAGGCGTGTAATGTTGATATTCGAGGTACAGATTGTGATATTGAGAGTTACGGCGCGGTTATGGTTTAGAGATGATAAGGGTACTGTCGACGTCGATGATGGTGGTACTGATTATGCTACTGGTGCTGCTGCTGGTGTTCGTAACCTTCGCACCAGGTTCTCCAAAGTCGTCACACGAGCGCGTAGTTCGTTAACTTCTTCTAGTACTACAGAATGATTGACGGTTGAAGCGGGTGAATGAATAAGATTCGAACTATGGGATAGTATGTAATCGTGATGGGATACTCGGAAAAAGGGGAGAGAAAATGGTTTCTCGAACAGGTTCGCCAGTAAGCGCTTCAGGTTGAAAAGGGCAATTTGGTGGATGGAAGAGATCTTCGACGTGAAATGATTTTTGGATATCGGATGATATTATAACTATATAGAATATCTATATGTATTTCATAGACTACAGAGGAATTTACGGCATATATCAGGCAAGTCTACAGATAAGCTAAGATATGAATCTTGTCTATACACTATCGATGCACTAAATGCAGTAAGACGTGTCTAGACTTATGAATGATAAGCAGGAAATTTCCTAAGGATGATAAGTAGATGATTTCCGACTAGGTATGATAAGCAAAACTTTTGACATGTAGACACGGCCAAAGTCCAGACTCACTAATGTATCCTAACAACTACTAGTTAGACACACTAATGCAAGGCCTGGTTCGCTAAGACCACCGCTCTGATACCACCTGTAAGGACCCGTCCTTATCCACCTGGACAAAGTCTTCAACATTTGGTTCCATTGCGATGATCGACTCCAAGTAATGTCTCTAGTATGAGCTAATGCACAGCGGAAGACTTAATTCGTACCTGAGAATAAACATGCTTTAAAATGTCAACATAAAGTTGGTGAGATATATAGGTTTGATGCTAGCAACGTTATAACTATGGACCACAAGATTTCATGTTTATACATAATACACTCCTCGTGTATGAAAAGTCGTTGAGCACTTGGTAACCATACTTAACATTTAAATCACAGCAGCATATTCTTAAATAAACCCTACACCGTACCAAGTGTAGTAACAAAACGAAGTACTGTGCAACCGTTAAAAACTGGTCGTCCAGCCCGGTTGGGGTTGTCAGGCCCGATAGATCTATCAACAGGATTCGCGTTTACGCTCCTCACGTAAATATTAGCTACCAAGTATAAAGAAATATGCCATGGTACAACTCAACGTAGATTTTATTTTTGATCACTTGTGTCCATAACGTAAATCATTTATAAAAACAGCGCATGTATTCTCAGCCCAAAATATTTAGAGTTTAAAAGGGAACTATATACTCACCTAATGTATTTTGTAGTAAAAATACATATAACATCATTGAACAAGTGTAGGGTTGGCCTTGAATTCACGAACCTATATCATTGGTATATTTATTAATATACATAATCGTAATCGATCAAATTTATTTATTATATCTTAATTTATATATTATATATATTTAAATTTGTGTATATATTCAAAATGATTAATATCTATATAGTTATATTAATATATCTATATTTATTTATATACATTATTGTTTAGTGCTATATTTAAAATCAATAGTTTGTTATATGTACGTAGTTAAATAAATAATATTAGTAAATATACTTAATAATGATAATAACAATAATTATGATACTAAAAATAGTAATA
Organism: Rutidosis leptorrhynchoides; assembly: GCF_046630445.1. Taxonomy (NCBI): domain Eukaryota; kingdom Viridiplantae; phylum Streptophyta; class Magnoliopsida; order Asterales; family Asteraceae; genus Rutidosis; species Rutidosis leptorrhynchoides. The sequence continues at coordinate 28,920,210 of NC_092336.1, forward strand.
CTTATAATAATAATAATAATAATAATAATAATAATAATAATAATAATAATAATAATAATAATAATAATAATAATAATAATAATAATAATAATAATAATAATAATAATAATAATAGTAGTAATAATAATAACAATAGCAATAATACTACCTTAAGAGAAATAATAAGCTTCAAAAATAAAGGAAACTGTCACTGCCCAGAATTGAACCCATGACCTCTCATTCCACACAAACACCTTAACCATCAAAGCTATATCATTTTTCTGTTTTTAATAAACAACCGAAAATTTATATAACCCTTATCATTCTGTCTCGTTTCTCTTCCTCTTCAATAAACTTCTCGGGCCAAAGAAAATAAGACACAAGCCCAACCAAAAGTCACGGCCCAACATATAACTTAATTTCGGCCCAAGTAAATAAATAAAAGCTTGCGACCCAAAATCAAAATGAATTGGAAACTCACGGCCCAATCCATATTATCTGAATCTGTTATTTATTATTTTTTTTTCTTCCTTAAACTGATATGTAAAATATCAACGTCTCACTAATATTAAAGTGGTCGGCCGAATAAAAAAAAATAATAATCGACTAATTAGCTGGTAACCATCCAATCTTCAAACCCCACATATATTTGTTTAATATCTTTATAATTCTATAGCCACTTGATTGTTTTCCTCTATTTACGGTTTCAAAAAGAAATATCAGAAAGGCATTTAATCATCAAGTATTATTACCATGTCTCCCACTAACTCTTGCTTTATTAAATCGTTTACACAGCGAGTTTTTATAAAGGATTAGGTGGGTGTGGTGATTAAAACAAAACATGAAAGTTATAGTAGGTGTGATGTATAAACTGCGAAGGAAAGAAAAAATATTTTATAGCCATCGGTTAGCATAGATTACGAGCGGTATTCGTGTAGCTGTGATGGTTTTATTGTTTGAGATTGAAGGAGGTGACATGTTCACAACAAGAATTAGGAGAGGGTGAGTTATAAAGAGAGGAAAAACGTGATGGTGGTTATGATCGGGTGTCGTTGATTGTTGGTGATTATGGTGATAACCGGTGATGAAGGTTTGGCTCTTGGTTGTGTTTGAAACTGAAAAACAGTAATAGAAATCATGGTGATGATTGATGAAAGTTGTCGAGGTTGTTCTTGAGTGATGGTTATGATCGATTAACATGGAGTACGGGTTTAAGTGATGGTGGCGAGGTGATCGGGTATATGTGGTTTTCTATAAACCATGTATATATATATATATATGTAGATATGTAAAAGAAGGAGAGAAGAGAGGGTGGTGATGGTTTACGACTACATAGTGATCGAAGCAAGAAATAAATAAAAAAAAATGGTGTTGGGTTGTCAAGCTTCTGGAGGAAGTAGACACAATTGTAGGAGATGGATGATGGTGGTCATTAATAGGTTGTTGGTGTTGTACTCGAAAAACCGATATAGAAAATAATTAAAGACGGGAAGATTATGGTGGTCGGGTTTTGTAGGTGGTGATGATGGGATGGTTGATATGGGTGGCGACTTGCAAAAACAATGAGGTGGTGAAATGGTGGAATTTTGATGGTCGATCATGGTAGTGATGTAGGTGGTGGTGATGAGGCCGAAGGTGGTGGCCGATTTGAGATGGTGAGGTGAGGGAGTGATTTCATTTTACATGTGTGTAACATATGTATATATATTATATATATAGAGAGAAGTGATGATGTGAATTGAATCAAAACATGAATTTAATAATTCAAGTCACGGGTGTATTAAACTGTGTTTCTGCCGACAAAATATCACGGTTTGGTTTCGTGCCCCGTTGTTCACTCAGTGGCGAATAAAAAAAATCTTAAAAAAAATCTCATATTTTTAAATTAAATAGCTTTATTTATTTTGGTCATTATGGTATATAAAATTCAGTCATTAATTATTAAGTAAAAATTAAATTAACTATTCACTCTCCACCCCAAGTAAGAATATAGTTAGTGTTAAATTTATCAAATAACTACTAAATATATTAATAATAAACATATAATTTATAAATCTCATTTTCTGATCACCGTGTATTTTAAAATCACCTAAGTTCGAAGTTATCTTGCTTAATATTGATCGAATGTCAGTTGAGTGTTACAATAGTTTACTAATTAGATTTGAAATCATAAAATATATATATTCTATATACTTTTATTTATATATAGATGTGTTTTAAATAATTATTATAATATCCTATTTTTATTTTATTTTACCTAATTAATTTTAATAACAATTTTAATATTTCAAATTTGTACTTCCAATTATTATTTATATATATATATACACACACATATCTATTTACAATTAATGGTTCGTGAATCGTCGAGAATAGTCGAAAGGTAACTGATTAACCGAATATAGATTTCAAATTTTCTAGACTCAACATTACATATTTTGCTTATCGTGTCGGAAACATATAAAGATTAAGGTTTAAATTTGGTCGGAAATTTCCGGGTCATTACAGCTTGGGCCATGGTATTCCACCATGTAAGCGCGCCATCGGAAAGCGTGCAAGATGCAAATTTCGTTTTGTTAGCCTCAGAGCAATTGCTAACCCTGAATACCGATTCTAACTTTTCGAACCATCTTGTGAGACCGACTGGTCCCTCAGTGCCACTGAAGTAGTGCGGCTTACAGCCTTGGAATTCCTTATATGTACACCCAATTTGGACGGGTGGAACAACCGGTGGTGGTGGTGGTGGAGCTTGGGGTTGCCTTTCAGCTAGAGCAGCAGCAACACGCTCGTTAATCATTTCTTCAATTTGTGCTGCGGTAGGGGTTGATCTCCCGTTGGCCATGATGTTCTAAACAAACATTTTTGACTCAAGTCAAAATCCAGTATGCAAATAATAATAATATAGTGTATAACAATCAACATGAAAACAGCACAACACATGTTGATTAAGTAACGCAAGCAGATATAAGTACCATAAAACCATGATAATGTAAATAGAACACTTGTGCAAAAAGTAAACAACACAAATTTCCATTCATTAAAGATAATAAGTTCCATACATTACAATAAGTTCGTACGATACATAAGTGAAATATGAAATTCCAAAAGAGATTACAATACAGAATCTAATACAAAGTCCTACGGTGATGGTGGGTGCAAGATGTCCAAAACCTGAGCCAACTGCTCCTCAAGCTCAGTAACTCGGGCCTGAAGAATCTCAATCTCCCGCCTCAGTCCCTCATTAAAGGAAGATGGTGGGGCAGGTGGTGCTGGCGGTGCAGGTGGTGCTGGTGGTGCTGAAGTAGATGGTCCGGCTCTGGGTGGAAATGGTAATATCAGTGGGTCAGCAGGGTACGGCACCAGCCGTTTACGAGCAGTAATCCTCTGACGCCGACCAAAAGCTTCAGTGATAGTACGACCCGGAATAATGCCAGCAAAGCGATACCGCTTCTTCGGCGGGGTAGAGGGTGCCTGAATCGGTCTGTCAGCGGGATCCTCCTCATCACTGGAGTCGTCAGATGAGGTGTCGTCTGAAGGAGCATCGGTGGAAGACCCGTCGTCTGAATCATGTGGTGGTGACACGGGTGGCTCAACTGGATATCCGAAGGCGGCCAACATCTGTCGGTGTCGGCCTGGCGTAATCACGGCTAGGTATCCGTCGGGAGTGCGTCGGCAGGGAGTGCGCCAGTGATTACGAAAAGGACCTTCCCCGAACTCCGCGGGGATCTCCATACCACCAATGCGAGCCAGTTGCCTCGGGGGTCTGGAAGAAGACGCTGGGGCAGGTGCACTAGAGCTAGCTCCGGAAGTGGAAGCGCCGGGATCGCCAGTGGGTGTCGGGGCCGGAATATCGGCAGCAGCAGCAGCAGCAGGTGTAGCAGTAGGTGGGACAACGGGGTCTGAGCCTGTACTGCCCGGAATGCCAGCAGGTGGAACATCCGACATCTGAACAAGGAAAAATAAATTTTTCCATGTCAGTAAGTCATAAAGCACGCAAATAATTGGCCAATAGTTTAAATCATGTATAACAGTAACTAGCATGGCAATAACAGCAAATCGTATGAAAGTAGCATGCAATCGAAAGCAAATAATAGCATGCAGTAGTGAAAACATGTAGTAGCATACGGCATATAGCAGTAAAGGTAAGCAGCAACATGTAGTAAAAACAAGCGGAAACAAGTAAACTAGCAAGTTGTAGATTAGTCCTATTAGTGAATCCTACTCGGGTCGGTCTTAGACTCACTAATGCATCCTAATTCCCTACAACCAAGGCTCTGATACCAAATGTGATGCCCCGTACTAAATCATCATGTACAGACCATCATCAACAGGATCATTACAAGGTTAAGTACTATATACATTTTCAAAACAGAGTTTGCATTCATTAATAAAAGTGACGTCATAACAAACGTCGCATGTTTTACAATCCAAAAGTAAGCTTCACTAAGTAGAAGCATTAAATAAGTGTACGTGACCACAAAGGTCGTTACATAATATAGTTCTAAAAGTATGTAAGTTTGAATGCAAGATAAGTAGTCATGCGATAACAACTCTAAGCAGCGGGTTCTACAGCACGACTAGTATGATAGCGGAAGCGACTTCAAGCACCTGAGAAATACACGCTTAAAAAGGTCAACACAAAGGTTGGTGAGCTATAGTTTAAGTATAACAGTAATGTAAGTAGGCCACGAGATTTCGGTGCTACAACGAGCGTTTCAAAAGTATGTAAAAGTATATGCTTAACCGCGGGCACCCGGTAACTAACTTAACGTTTATGTACCCCCTGAAAGTGCACTTGGCAAATGCGTATAACCTCGAAGTATTAAACACTCGTTAAATGCTAGCGCGACTAGCCCGAGTGGGGATGTCAAACCCTATGGATCCATATCTAAGATTCGCGTTCACGGTTCAAAAACCAATGATTAAACGTTACCGAGCTAAAAGGGAATGTTTCTGCCGTTATATAACCCACACATATATAAAGTTTAAGTACTCGTGCCTATTATGTAAAACATAAAATGCGCATGTATTCTCAGTTCCCAAAATAAGTTAAAGTAAAAAGGGAAAGCTATAACTCACAATGATACGTAGCGGTAAAAATAGTAGTAATGTAGAGTCGGGAAAGTGTGCAAGTAATCGGTCCAAAAGTCCTCAACCTAAGTCAAATAGTACTAAGTCAGTAGCTTGTCTTAAAAGGTTTATAAGTATTTAAATAAGGTCATAAGGGTCATCATCAAACATCATCAAACGAAAGGTATAAGTATGTTTTGTTCATAAAGGAAGTTTTAAAACGAAGGCTGACTTCGGTCAGTCACCACGGTCTCTATACCTACTGAAATAAGGTGAGACCAGTGGCCATGGCTCCGTATATGAGTCCCTTAAGTGTGGTAAAAATCTCAGAAGCAAACTCGTCTTAGTTTGACCGTGGCGACGGTTTAAGTGCGAGTAGGTCAGAATTTTCTGCACAACGTTAGAGGACCTAGTGACGATCGGAGGGCCATAAATCCTAACCGTAACTCGTATTAAGACGAGTCCTAAACGAAAAATTATCTACTCGAACAGAGCTAACTGAATATCACAGTTACAGTAGCCCAGGTGTTTAGGTCTGACTCAGAAAACAGTAAACAGAAAACAGAAACAGAAAACTAGAAAAGTAAATGGACTTAGTGACGCTCGGAGGGCCATAGACTCTAAACCGTAACTCGTATGAAGACGAGTCTTATATGAAAAGTTATCTAATCGAAAAGTTCTATCCAAAAATCAAGGTTAGATCAGCCCAGACCTACTGGTCTGTTACGGATTCAGCTGATCAGAAAGTTTGGACAGAACAGTAAGTTTAAGTGAGTTCCGGTGGTCTTGGTGCTTGATGCTCATCATGGTTCTCATCCCTGGTGCATATAGCTTCAAGTGTACAGCTCATGGATGTGTTTACATCATCTTAACCAAGTCTTGACCATCATAACTCAAATGCAAGTCTATGTAAAGTCATTAAGTTAAATCATAAGTACTAGCACTTGAATCTTTACTTTAGTGAAACCATAAGTTACAAAACTTTGATTATCAACTAGTAGAGTGTAATTAGGGTGCAAGAATGAAAGTGATAAACTAAATAAACAAGTAACAAGTTCATGAGTTTCATACCTTTAAAGATTCAAGCCTAGGTCTTGATCTTTAGAAAGTAAACTTTTAAGTTCACTAACATGAATGCATGTATGATTTTTAGAACTTATGAACTTTAAATCTTTGAAACACTAATTGTAGAACCATAAACTATAGAGTTTAGATCCTTGCATGTTCTTGAATAACAAGATAATATGAAGAACAAACTAGGAAGTTTGGTTCTTGCAACAAGTAAGTAAACATTAACTAAGAACATGTAACAAAATAACAACAATGAACAAGTAACTAAACAACAAAAAGAATCAAGTAAAAGAGTGATGATGATGGTGGTTTTTAGGAGAGAAAAAGGAGAGGAAATATGCCTTGTTACTTACCAAGTAGAGAGAAAAATGATAGAAAGAGAAGTATCAAAGTGAAGTGTGTGTAGAAGTGGGATGAATGCAAGTAATAAGTATCAAAAAAAAAATTTGAATCTTCCCCCTCCCCATACAAAGGGGACGGTTTTTGGGCCATCCATGGGGTGGTCAACATGCATTATTCTTGCATTGAAGTGTGGTGTTTGTGTGGAATGGGAAAAGCTAAGTGCATGAGGGAATATTGCTAGCATGCTTGTAAGAAATTGTCTTCCACCTAATTAATTATTCCATGTTTATTATTTACTAGCAATTAGCATAACATGGGCTCCTAGTAGTCCATCATGGGAGGTAGAGTGGACTCATTAGTCTACTAACATTAATAAGGCCCAAGTTCCATTACTTAACAAATAAATCCAACAAGAGCCCAATTAATTAACTAGTAGCCATAATTAATTAAAATGATTAATAAGATTAATCATGAATGTAAATAATATTCTAAAATATTATTCGAGTAATGTACGCATGTCACAAAGACGTTTCGGGCATTAAAGAATCAAGTACGGTTAATCATGGCAACAAGTAAATGTAATAACATACATTCGTTAAATCACAAGTATTAATAATAATAATTATTAATAAATAACAGTTGGAAAAATCCAGGGTCGTTACACACACGCCGATTATAGTACTTTGCAATTTTCTGTTTATTATTAGCTTCATTAACCGCCGCAGAGAGTCTGCGTTCTTATATCAAATTAAGGTTTTCCCGCAAAGCTTCTGAGTTATTTTGCTCGTCAAAATTCCGTATGCGGAACGTTGGTACTCCAATCTCTGCGGGTACAACAGCTTCCAATCCATATACCAGACTGAATGGAGTTTCACCAGTGCTTGCTTTTGGTGTTGTTCTATGCGCCCATAAAACCTTTGGTAGCTCGTCCACCCAACCAATGCGACCATGGCCCAATCTAGCTTTAATTCCAGCTACTATATCGCGGTTGGTGACTTCACACTGGCCATTCGCCTGCGGGTACGCAATAGATGTAAAAGTTTGCTTAATATTAAGCTTCATGCACCAACTGCGAAAAGGATCTCCCGCAAACTGCGTGTCATTATCGCTAACGATTTCGTTTGGTGTGCCGAATCGACAGACAATATCTTCCCATACAAAATTTCGCACCCTTTTTCCTGAAATTTTTGCCATCGGTCTTGCTTCAACCCACTTCGTGAAATAATCAATTGCAACAATCAAAAACTTGATATTCCCTGCATGCGCAGATGTATGCGTAAGATACTGATGTAAGTAGCATATGATAGAAAATAAATGATTATATTACCTCGGCCCTTTGGAAATGGTCCGACTATGTCAATTGCCCATTTGCAGAATGAAATGTCCCGTTCATATTGATTATAAATGTTCCATATTAATTGATTTCGTCGCGAGGTTTTGACCTCTATATGAGACGTTTTTCAAAGACTGCATTCATTTTTAAAACAACCATAACCTTTATTTTATCTATAAAGGGTTAAAAAGCATTACGTAGATTATCAAATAATGATAATCTAAAATATACCGTTTACACATGATCATTACATAATGGTTTACAATAAGAATATATTACATCAAAAATAAGTTTCTTGTATGCAGTTTTTACATAATATCATACAAGCATGGACTCCAAATCTTGTCCTTATTTTAGTATGCAACAGCGGAAGCTCTTAATAATCACCTGAGAATAAACATGCTTAAAACGTCAACAAAAATGTTGGTGAGTTATAGGTTTAACCTATATATTATCAAATCATAATAATAGACCACAAGATTTCATATTTCAATATACATCCCATACATAGAGATAAAAATCATTCATATGGTGAACACCTGGTAACCGACATTAACAAGATTCATATAAGAATATCCCCTATCATTCCGGGAAATCCTTCGGACATGATAAAAACAACATCGAAGTACTAAAGCATCCAGTACTTTGGATGGGGTTCGTTAGGCCCAATAGATCTATCTTTAGGATTCGCGTCAATTAGTAGATCGGTTTACTAATTCTTAGATTACCAAGCAAAAGGGACATATTCGGATTCGATCATTCACCCATATAATGTAGTTTCATTTACTTGTGTCTATTTCATAAAACATTTAAAAAATGCATGTATTCTCATCCCAAAATATTAGATTTTAAAAGTGGGACTGTAACTCACTTTCACAGATTTTTACTTCGTCGGGATGTAAGACTTGGCCACTGGTCGATTCACGAACCTATAACAAATATGTACATATATATCAAAGTATGTTCAAAATATATTTACAACATTTTTAATACGTTTTAATGTTTTAAGTTTATTAAGTCAGCTGTCCTCGTTAATAACCTACAACTAGTTGTCTACAATTAGATGTACAGAAATAAATCGATATATATTATCTTGAATCAATCCACGACCCAGTGTATATACGTCTCAGGCTAGATCACAACTCAAAGTATATATATATTTGGAATCAACCTCAACCCTGTATAGCTAACTCCAACATTACTGCATATAGAGTCTCTATGGTTGTTCCAAATAATATATATACATGGGTCGATATGATATGTCAAAACATTTGCATACGTGTCTATGGTATCCCAAGATTACATAATATATTAGAATACATGTATAATACAATATAAGTTAGCTAGGATATGATTTGTATAGAATTGTTACAATATTTCCCGTAGCTACAACAATTAAAAAATATCCAATCTTGTTTTACCCATAACTTCTTTTTAAATCCGTTTTGAGTGAATCAAATTGCTATAGTTTCATATTGAACTCTATTTTATGAATCTAAACAGAAAAAGTATAGATTTATAGTCATAAATATAAGTTACAAGTCGTTTTTGTAAGAGGTAGTCATTTCAGTTGAAAGAACGACATCTTGATGACCATTTTGAAAAACATACTTCCACTTTGAGTTTAACTATGATTTTTGGATATAGTTTCATGTTCATAAGAAAAATCATTTTCTCAGAAGAAAAACTTTTAAATCAAAGTTTATCATAGTTTTTAATTATCAAACCAAAACAGCCCGCGGTGTTACTACGACGGCGTATGTCAAGTTTTACGGTGTTTTTCGTGTTTCCAGGTTTTAAATCATTAAGTTAGCATATCATATAGATATACAACATGTGTTTAGTTGATTTTAAAAGTCAAGTTAGAAGGATTAACTTTTTTTTGCGAACAAGTTTAGAATTAACTAAACTATGTTCTAGTGATTTCAAGTTTAAACCTTCGAATAAGATAGCTTTATATGTATGAATCGAATGATGTTATGAACATCATTACTACCTCAAGTTTTGTGAATAAACCTACTGGAAAAGAAACAAATGGATCTAGCTTCAAAGGATCCTTGGATGGCTTGAAAGTTCTTGAAGCAGAATCATGACACGAAAACAAGTTCAAGTAAGATCATCACTCGAAATAAGATTGTTATAGTTATAGAAATTGAACCAAAGTTTGAATATGAGTATTACCTTGTATTAAAAAGATATCTTACTGTAAATAAGAAAGATTTCTTGAGGTTGGATGATCACTTTACAAGATTGGAAGTAAGCTAGCAAACTTGGAAGTATTCTTGATTTTATGAAACTAGAACTTATAGAATTTATGAAGAACACTTAGAACTTGAAGATAGAACTTGAGAGAGATCAATTAGATGAATAAAATTAAAGAATGAAAGTGTTTGTAGGTGTTTTTGGTCGTTGGTATATGGATTAGATATAAAGGATGTGTAATTTTGTTTACATGTAAATAAGTCATGAATGATTACTAATATTTTTGTAATTTTATGAGATATTTCATGCTAGTTGTCAAATAATGGTTCCCACATGTGTTAGGTGACTCACATGGGCTGATAAGAGCTGATCATTGGAGTGTATATACCAATAGTACATACATCTAAAAGCTGTGTATTGTACGAGTACAAATACGGGTGCATACGAGTAGAATTGTTGATGAAACTGAACGAGGATGTAATTGTAAGCATTTTTGTTAAGTAGAAGTATTTTGATAAGTGTCTTGAAGTCTTTCAAAAGTGTATGAATACATATTAAAACACTACATGTATATACATTTTAACTGAGTCGTTAAGTCGTCGTTAGTCGTTACATGTAAATGTTGATTTGAGCCTTTAAGTTAACGATCATGTTAAATGTTGTTAATCCAATGTTTATTATATCTAATGAGATGTTAAATTATTACATTATCATGATATTATGATATATTAATATATCTTAGTATGATATATATACAGTTAAATGTTGTTACAACGATAATCGTTACATATATGTCTCGTTTCGAAATCATTAAGTTAGTAGTCTTGTTTTTACATATGTAGTTCATTTTTAATACACTTAATGACATGTTTACTTATCATTTATCATGATTAAACATAGTGTATCAATATATTAATATGATTCATATGTATTTAGTAAGACGTTGTTATAACGATAATCGTTATATATACCGTTTCGAGTTTCTTAATTCAATAAACTCAATTTTATGTATATAAATCATTGTTAAAATACCTAATGAGATACTTACTTATCATAATATCATGTTAACTATATATATAATCATATATATGTCATCATATAGTTTTTGCAAGTTTTAACGTTCGTGAATCACCGGTCAACTTGGGTGGTCAATTGTCTATATGAAACCTATTTCAATTAATCAAGTCTTAACAAGTTTGATTGCTTAACATGTTGGAAACACTTAATCATGTAAATAACAATTTCATTTAATATATATAAACATGGAAAAGTTCGGGTCACTACACAGAATGGCCATGGTGAGGAGACTGGAATCATTGGGTGCGCAGGTGCTCTGCTGATAGGTGCATGTATTTGGCAGGATTCGCATTGCTTAACTATACGTGTGGTATCTGCGTACATGGTAGGCCAATAATAATCCAACCGCATAATTTTTGACACAATAGATTTGTGCCCTGAATGAAGAGCGCATGTACCCTCATGCACTTCGCGTATAACCTCCTCTGCTTCGTTTGGACCAATGCACCTTAAATGTGGTCCTAAATAATTCTTTCGATACAGGACGTCACCCTCAAGGGCATACATTGGTGCCTTGGTACGAACTTTCTTTGCTTCAACAGAGTCTGCGGGTGATGTGCCATCCCGCAGGAAAGCAATGATGGGTGTCATCCACGTTGAGCTGGATTCCTCAACAGGTGCCATTAAGGGCATCATAACAATGGATTTCACGTGCAGTTCTTCTCTGAAAACTCTTTTCCCCAGATGATCAAAGGCCAATGCAGCCAATTTGCTAAGCGCATCCGCCTTCTTGTTTTGCCCTCGCATTACATGGGAAATTTGAAAAGCCTCAAACTGGTCAGCGAGGTTATGAACAAGCGACAGATATTGTTGCATGGCTATGTCATGTGCTTCAAAATCTCCACTAACTTGGCTGCATACCAGCTTTGAATCCACATAAGCGTGCAACATTTTAACATTTAATTTATGCGCAATCTGCATACCTGCTAGCAAAGCTTCGTATTCTGCTTCATTATTCGTAATAGAAAAATTAAACCGTAGCGCATATGTATGCTCTTCGCCATCCGAGCCAGTTAAAATTATGCACGCACCTGCGCCAGCGACGCTGCAAGCACCATCGGTGTATAGCTCCCATGGTGTTAAAATTGGTGTGGGCGTATCCTGATGTTCGGCCGATGCTTCAACGTCCGCGGGTAACTCTGCTAGGTAATCCTCAAGTATCTGACCTTTAATCACGTTTTGCGAAGAAAAATTTATTTCTTGTTCCCTTAACTCAACTGCCCATTTAGTCATTCGGCCAGAAATCTCAGGCTTATATAGCACCTGAAAGAAAAATGATTGCGTTAGTCAATGCGGTATTCTCGGATATTGCCGCAAATTAGGTATTCACCAACCTGTTTGATTGGCTAATTTGTTAGAACCACAATTGGATGTGCTTGAAAATACCGACGCAAACGTCGCGCTGTATGGACTAGCGCATATACTAGTTTCTCCATTGGTGAATAGTTTACTTCACTTGCTGTCAGCGTCTTGCTTACGAAGTAGACCGGCATTTGCGTCTGAGAAAACCTCAGCGTCACGAAATAAATAATTCATACGTAAATAAATAAAATAAAATTAATGGATTACCTTTCCGTGATCCGCGATTAGAACCGAGCTAATTGCTTCTTTTGATGCCGCAAGGTACAGCGTAAGCGTTTCGCCTGCTATTGGCGTAGTGAGTGTTGGTAATTCAGCAAGCACCTTCTTCATCTCTTGAAAAGCTGATTCCGTTTCCTGAGTCCATACAAAGTCGTTTTTCTTTAAACAATTCTTCAAAGTATTGAAGAACGGCAACTATCGTTCCGCGGCTTTTGACAAGAACCGTGTGATTGCTACGAGCTTCCCGCTTAGACTCTGCACATCCTTCTTTGTCTTTGGAGATGGTAAACTGTCAATGGCTTCAATCTTTTTGGGATTCGCCTTGATTCCACGCGCCGTCACCACATGACCTAGAAACTTGCCTTCCTCTTCTCCAAAACTACATTTGAGCGGGTTAAGCTTCATGTTGATCCTGTGTAAGGACGCAAATGTTTCTAGGATTTCTGCAAGCATCTCTTCTTCGGTGTTACTTTTAATTACCAAATCGTCGACATACGCTTCAAGATTTCTCCCAATTTGGTGCTTGAAGTCTGCGTCAATTATGCGCTGATAGGTAGCTCCTGCGTTCTTTAATCCAAAAGGCATCTTAGTATAACAATAAATACCCTGCGGCGTATGAAAAGCAGTTTTGTCCTCGTCTTCCGCAGCCATGAGGATCTGGTGATAACCCTTATACGCATCCAGGAAACATTTATATCGAAAACCTGATAACGATTCTACCTTCCAGTCAATCTCCGGGAGGGGGTAGTTATCTTTAGGACACGCTTTGTTAATGTCCTTAAAATCAACTCACATTCGCCAGTTACCATCAGCCTTTTTCACCAACACGGGGTTAGCAATCCATGTCTGGCACCGCACTTCCCGCAAAATGTTTGCTCTGACGAGGTTATCAACTTCTGCACATAACCAATCACTGCGCTCAAGGGCTATGTGCCGCTTCTTCTGCCTGACGGGTGTAAGTGACGGATTAACATTCAACTTATGTTCCGCAATTGTGAAGACCCGTCCTAATCCATCCGGACGAAGTCCACATCGATTATAAATGATTCACAACAGTTGATTACATCGCGAGGTTCTTGACCTCTATATGATACATTTTACAAACATTACATTCGTTTTTAAAAGACAAACTTTCATTTACATTGAAAGTTGACGACATGCATACCATTTCATAATATATCTAAACTATAAATGACTTAATAATAATCTTGATGAACTCAACGACTCGAATGCAACGTCTTTTGAAATATGTCATGAATGACTCCAAGTAATGTCTCTAAAATGAGTAAATGCACAGCGGAAGATTTCTTTCATACCTGAGAATAAACATGCTTTCAAGTGTCAACCAAAAGGTTGGTGAGTTCATTAGTTCATCATAAATAATTATTTCATAATTTTAATAGACCACAAGATTTCATATTTCCATTTCTCATAAACATACGTCCCATGCATAGAGACAAAAATATCATTCATATGGATTGAACACCTGGTAACCGACATTCACAATATGCATATAAGAATATCCCCATCATTCCGGGATCCTCCTTCGGACATGATATAAATTTCGAAGTACTAAAGCATCCGGTACTTTGGATGGGGCTTGTTGGGCCCGATAGATCTATCTTTAGAGTTCGCGTCAATTAGGGTTTCTGTTCCCTAATTCTTAGATTACCAGACTATATAGGGTGATATTCGATTTGATAATCCAACCATAGAATGTAGTTTCGAGTACTTGTGTCTATTTCGTAAAACAGTTATAAAAGCAGCGCATGTATTCTCAGTCCCAAAAATATATATTGCAAAAGCATTTAAAAATGGAGCAAATGAAACTCACACATAAAAATATTGTAAAACAGTTAATAAAGCATTTGCATGTATTCTCATCTCAAAAATGTAATGAGTAAAAAGAGAGTAAATGAACTCACAATACTGTATTTTGTAGTAAAAATACATATGACGACATTGAACAAATGCAGGGTTGACTTCGGATTCACGAACCTATATCATATATGTGTATATTAATACATATAATCACATTCGAATAAAATTTATATATTATATCTTAAATTATATAACTTATATATTTAACTTGTATATATTTAATATAGTTAATGTTTTATAGTTTTTATATATACATATGATTAATATTATCTCAAGAATCAACAATTTGTTATATGTAAATATTTATATAAATAACCTTAATATATATAATTTGATGTATTGAGGTAGTTGTAAATAACATACTCTTATATAGAAAATATTTATTTGTTATAATAATACTGTTAATATGAAAGTAATAATGATGATAATAATAGTATTAATAATAATATCTATACTGATAATAACCTAAATGATAATTTTATAAATTTTGATTAAAAACGATAATAATGTTAATAATAATACTAATAATTATAATATTTATAATAATAATGATTTTTCTAATGATAATAATAATGGTATTAATAATAATACTTATATATTAATAATAGTACTTAATACTTACTAATACAATACCTAATAATTAGTACTTAATAATAATAATAATAATAATAATAATAATAATAATAATAATAATAATAATAATAATAATAATAATAATAATAGTAATAGTAATAATAATAATAATAATAATAATAATAATAATAATAATAATAATAATAATAATAATAATAATAATAATAATAATACGAGTAATAACAATACTACCTCACAAGAAAAAGCTCCAAAAAGGAAAATAACTGTCTTTTCCTGGGTTCGAACCCGAGACCTGTTGTTTCCCCTACTTGCACCCAAACCATCACTCTAACCACTTCATTTCTGTTTTAATTCTGGATTAAATTTACATAAGCTATACGCCTGTCTTGTTCTTCATACATGGCATCATCATTCTTCATTATATATTTTATGATCATAACATCAACATCATTAATCTAAGATTATCATCATCATACTTAATCATTTATGTATCATCTTCAACATAGCATCATCATTATCATGATCCGTATTTCTAATATTACATTTATCATCATTTTAATCTTAATAATCACTCCATCATCATAATATCATCACTGTCATTGCTACGGCCCATCAGAAGTTGGGTTACGGCCCAAGGAAAACCGAAGCTCAATCAAAGAGAAAAGAAATCATGGCTTCAAAAAAAAATACGCTGGTCCATCATGAATTTTAAACAACTCTCGATCCAACAACTTGTCAAGTGATAAGTTATTTAGGATAGGTTCTAGTACCATATCGTTTAGCATGCGAAAAGAAAAAAAAATATATATATAGGGTTTCACTTGAGACTGTCGGTCACACAGGAAGTAAAAGAAAACGCAAAATTTTTCCCACAATACTCCAAGTGTTTCGGCCAAAACAAATAAAATATGTGTCAAAAATCAAGTGCATGCGTTTGTGGAATTGAATAAAGGTCCACCAAAAGTTTCCTCCTACTTGCTCCACTCTTCTTTTCTTTCAATATAGTCTAGTTGCCTTTAACTTTAATGATTAAATCGGGCCCTAGTTGTATTAACTAATAGGAATATAAGTTTATCCCAATATATTTATGGAGTAGAAAACCGTCCCACATATAGAGATAAAACGAGTGGGTTTTCTTTGAGGTGTGTTTGTCAATTTAAAACAGGAAGCAGTGAGAAAATAGCTAAGCGAGTGTGGATGTTACAACAGATAACAGAAAGTAACAACAAAGAAGAGAGAGGAAAAAAAAAAGAGGTAACGGGTTACGACCTTGGTGATTCAAATTGGTGACTTGCAAGTTGTTTCATACCTGTTTGATTCGAATAGAGTCTCAGGTGTTACTCGAAGAAGAGAGTAAGGAAGAAGAGAGTAAGGAAGTAAAGGTGATTGTCTAGATGGAGTTCAAATGACAAAGGTGGTGGTTGATGTTCACATAAGAAGATCAAGAAAAGAGTTTCGGGTTTTCGTTGAGTAACAACAAATCAAATGAGTGATAGTGATGGAGGTCGATGGTGATTCATGGTTACAAGATGGTGGTTTTGAACAACGAAGAGAGTGGTGCAAGGTAATTAATCGAAGGTGGTTCATGTTGACTGGTGATATGTTCAAGAAGAAGGTGGTGATCAAACGTATCGATGGTTTAATGGGTTTCGAGCTTTTGGTAATCATCAAAGGTGGTGTTGATGAGTGGTCTCATTTAATAGCAGAGAAGAGAAGGAGAAAGTGATAAGTTTAATGAAGAAGATGATCAAGTTAGAAGTTAATGATGATGATCAATGACTTACGGAGTGAAAGTCTTAGGACTAATAGTAATATAGATATATGATATAGATTGATCGATGGATGTATATGAGAGTGTGCATATATGTTAGTTTGTTTTTCTTCTGCATTAATACATGTATAATAATATATCTCAAATTAGATAGTAGAGATTTGTGTGTGATTTAGACAGGAAACAGAAAGTAGTAAAACTCCAAAGAGTGTAGGGTTGATTGAGTTGTTTTTATCCATAAAGGAAAATTCTAGTCGACTGAATGTTCTATCCAAGAACTAGAATACAAATTAAAATAAAATCAGAAAATGATAGTTAACAAATCAGATACTTTGTTCATATAATTCAACTCTGATTTGTACGATTTTGATTTAGTGAATCAATCTTCTATAGATGGACAATGATTGGAAATAGAATAAATATTTCCTTATATTTAATTAAGTATTTATACGTATTTACCTATATATATATATATATATATATATATATATATATATATATATTAGTATTTATATAAGTCTTTTTATATATAATTCATAAACTTTAATATTTATAATGTTATTACTAATATAAAATGCTCATACTAATAATAACTATAAAAATTTCGAGATATTAATAAAAGTAATAATAATGATATTATTTATGTTTAGAGTTCATATATATAAATATATATATTTTAATAGTAACTTACCTATTATGTACTTTATTTTCCATATTTAAATTTGAATGTTTAAATTATATTTTTATAATTTCGAGTTATAATATAACATTACATTTAAATATAAACATATTTAGTTATAAACAATTGTTCGTGAATCGTCGGGAATGGTCAAAGGGTAATTAAACAAATGAACATAGTTCCAAAGTTTTCGAGACTCAATATTACAGATTTTGCTTATCGTGTCGGGAATATATAAAGATTAAAGTTTAAATTTGATCGAAAATTTCCGGGTCATCACAGTACCTACCCGTTAAAAGAAATTTCGTCCCGAAATTTGATAGAGGTCGTCATGGATAACAATAAGAATGTTTTTATGACAAATATGAGTTGATAGATAGAGTTTTATCAGCATTGAGTAATATGGATTAAACTATTTGATTTTGTGAATAGTACAAGTGAAGCTATTACCAAAGAGTGATATGAGTAGGTATAGATTCGTCATATCCTTTGACGTAGATAGGATTGATTTCCCAAGTTCAAGAGATTTGGAGAAAATCTTCGTAATAAGATTTGAATCTTCGACAATCAAGAGAAATTATGATCTGCTTTAAATGCGATCATCTGTTTTGATTGCTCTATCGGATATTTTACTATAAATCCACCTCCTTTGTTTCCTTATTTCCACAACTCGATTTGACTTGTCAAATTATCAGAAGTCACGAGAAAAGATAGAACTATCAAGAAAATATGCTCTTGATATGTTTATAGATTAGATAGAATGTAAGAGTCGTGTAACATGGCACATGATGACGGTACTGCGAATCATCATGTTCCATTAGAAACTCAGCATGAATTACTGTAATATAATCACGTTGATCAAGTGTCATTATATTATACTAACTCATGCATCAGTTCCCAACACTACTTCAAAACATTCATATTTTAAATTTGAAAGTTTACGGGATATAGAAACTAACAGTTTCTATATGATGTAACACTGATATCACGATGCGATTAATGATTTCAGATAAGATTAGTTATGAAAATATATTCGGAAATATCGAGGATATTTATAATGAAAGATACGATAATATTTCGGAATATCTAAGATCAGAGGATGATAGAAACTATTGTCCACAAGGGTTTAGAGTAAAGAGCAAGATATTCTCTAAAGATTTCAACGGATCCAGAATTACCTGAATCTTTTGAATATAGGGTTTGGTCCTTGTATTTGTCCTTGGTCTCCTTCGTGGTTAGCTCAATCCGTTTTCCAGTTCCAACTTTTCTGAGCTTTTCCAACATTCAATTCTTTATCATCAAACTTCTGATGATTAGGGTCGTTTACAGTTTTTGTTGCTTCATTCAACTTTTCAAAATTCAGAGTATTGGTTCGCAGACTGGGTGCTTTTCAGAATTTCAGAATGGAAGATCATTATTCTAAGAGATAAATGTTATACATATAAATGTTGATGTAGATATGCTGTGAGTTTTCAAAGTACTGCTTGCTGATTCTTCTACATTTACTGCTACCATATCTGAATCATTGGTTATCGATCTGAGGTGATTTCAAGAGAATTGTGTTTTTAGATTATTAAACGCTGACGGTAATATGGTGGAATATAAAAGGTTCCCCGGTAACAATAAAAGAGTATACATATAAATCAAGGTGATAATAAGGTTGTTTCGAACGAAAAGTCGAAGTTGATTTGCTGGAGCTGTGACAAAATTTGCTACCTTGAAAGGAATTACCAAGTTATTTTGGGTAATAATAACACTAAAGGAATTAGCACAACTATGTGTTAAACGTTTACTCAGTTTCCGAGAGTTTTTCAGATGCATAACTAAATGCATCAATCTTTTCTCCCATAGATGAAGTGCGGTTGATTCATCCTATCGATTGAGGTGTTTTCAAGAATCATGAAAGGTTTGAACGCAGATTGTAATTATGATGATACGAATGGGGTTTAAAATGAAATCAAGTGGCAAACTTGAAGAATTGTTTAGTTTCATATGTTATAATCAATATTTTAATTCATTTTAATTGTCCAGTGTTGGTAGTCCACAGTTGATAGTCCACAGTAACAGTCCAGTAATTCATATATATAGTTTAATATATAATATTCGAATTTATTAATACGTATCGTGACCCGTATACGTCTCAGACTCGATCACAACTCAAACTATATATATATATAGATGGGTCGATATGATATGTCAAAACATTGTATACGTGTCCCGATATTTAAAATGCGTAAATAACAGAATGACGATAAATAAAGTGCGTAAAATAAATAATAGAAATTTAATGACGATAAATAAAATTGCGAGAATATAAATTGCGATAATTAAATTGTGATAAATAAAATGTAACCAGTTAGCTAGGAACAGTTAGCTAGGATCTTGTTAGCGTGGTTTCTTAACAAAATTTCATATTGTTAATTAGTCTGTTTCTAATCAATTTTTATTGTGTCCATTATTTCTTCATTATGCCACTTGTTGGATTCTGATAGGTCAAAATCCAAATTTAAAATTGAATGAAAATGGTTATTCTGCGGTGACGGATACGGATACCGGTGGATGTAAGTAGGATAGTGAATGACTGTTGAATCAGATTCGAAGAACGTACAATGTAACTTGTTAATGTGCAATTTAAATATTCCTCGGGTATTACCTACCCGTTAAAATATTTTCACCATTAACAATTTGTACAAGAGAATTTTTAATTACAATCTTTATGAAAACATATATACATATATATTTTCTTCAGATGTATTCATGGATTTAATGAGTTAATATGATATTAAACTCATTTGCTTTTCGGTTGGAACTAGAATAAATAATCTCTAAAACTTTAGAGATTACATATTCGTCATATCGAACGAAGATAAATGAAGTAGAACGATACGTAGAACGAAGATCATACTCAAAGTACAGATGATGATATTGAAGCATGGATTATTGATGGTACTGGTGCTGTTATTGATGATACTGTTGGTGCCGGTGATGTTGCTGAAGCTGGTACATTTTGCACCATATTCTCCGAATTGATTATTCGAGCGCGAAGTTCGTTGACTTATTACTTCAGGATGATTGTCGGTCGGAACGAGCGGATGAATAAGGTTCAGAATTGTTGATAGAATATAATCTTGTCGAGTTACCCTAGAAATGAGACTGAAAATGGTGTCTCGAACAGGTTCACCGGTAAACGCTTTAGGTTCATTGTCAAGAGGTGAATTTGGTTGGTGGAAGGGATTGCCTTCTGCGCATTTCCATTAATTAAGTTGACTACGAACCCATCAGATGAATTGATAATGGCTGATTGGTTGATTCATGCCGATGACGCTATTTTCGGAGCTTAGGTGAACATCTATGTCGGAATAGCTGTCGAAATAATTATCGGAATAGCTATTGGAATCTGAGGGACTCGAACTGGTTGCAGGATTCATCTCGTACGATCAGATGAAAGATTTTCGATAAGAAATAGATTATAGGATATAGATTAGTACCCTGCAATTCATAATTTACATATGCATATATAATACTAAAATCCCATAAGTTACGGAGGAATCTACGGAAGTTGTCAGGCAAAGTTACAGTAACAGATACGCTAAGATATAAAGTAGCAGATACGCTAAGATATGAATTTTTGTCTTTACACTATTCATGCAGTCAATGCAGTAAAACGTGTCTAGACTAAGAATGATAAGCAAGTGATTCCCTAAGAATGATAAGCAGGAAATTTTCGACACGAAATGATAAGCAAAACTTTTGACATGCAGACACGGTCGGAGTCCAGACTCACTAATGCATCCTAACAACTTATCAGTTAGACACACTAATGCAGACCTGGTTCGCTAAGACCACCGCTCTGATACCAACTGTGAAGACCCGTCCTAATCCATCCGGACGAAGTTCACATCGATTATAAACGATTCACAACAGTTGATTACATCGCGAGGTTCTTGACCTCTATATGATACATTTTACAAACATTACATTCATTTTTAAAAGACAAACTTTCATTTACATTGAAAGTTGACGACATGCATACCATTTCATAATATATCTAAACTATAAATGACTTAATAATAATCTTGATGAACTCAACGACTCGAATGCAACGTCTTTTGAAATATGTCATGAATGACTCCAAGTAATGTCTCTAAAATGAGTAAATGCACAGCGGAAGATTTCTTTCATACCTGAGAATAAACATGCTTTCAAGTGTCAACCAAAAGGTTGGTGAGTTCATTAGTTCATCATAAATAATCATTTCATAATTTTAATAGACCACAAGATTTCATATTTCCATTTCTCATAAACATACGTCCCATGCATAGAGACAAAAATATCATTCATATGGATTGAACACCTAGTAACCGACATTCACAATATGCATATAAGAATATCCCCATCATTCCGGGATCCTCCTTCGGACATGATATAAATTTCGAAGTACTAAAGCATCCGGTACTTTGGATGGGGCTTGTTGGGCCCGATAGATCTATCTTTAGAGTTCGCGTCAATTAGGGTTTCTGTTCCCTAATTCTTAGATTACCAGACTATATATGGTGATATTCGATTTGATAATCCAACCATAGAATGTAGTTTCGAGTACTTGTGTCTATTTCGTAAAACAGTTATAAAAGCAGCGCATGTATTCTCAGTCCCAAAAATATATATTGCAAAAGCATTTAAAAATGGAGCAAATGAAACTCACACATAAAAATATTGTAAAACAGTTAATAAAGCATTTGCATGTATTCTCAGCCCAAAAATGTAATGAGTAAAAAGAGAGTAAATGAACTCACAATACTGTATTTTGTAGTAAAAATACATATGACGACATTGAACAAATGCAGGGTTGACTTCGGATTCACGAACCTATATCATTTATGTGTATATTAATACATATAATCACATTCGAATAAAATTTATATATTATATCTTAAATTATATAACTTATATATTTAACTTGTATATATTTAATATAGTTAATGTTTTATAGTTTTTATATATACATATGATTAATATTATCTCAAGAATCAACAATTTGTTATATGTAAATATTTATATAAATAACCTTAATATATATAATTTGATGTATTGAGGTAGTTGTAAATAACATACTCTTATATAGAAAATATTTATTTGTTATAATAATACTGTTAATATGAAAGTAATAATGATGATAATAATAGTATTAATAATAATATCTATACTGATAATAACCTAAATGATAATTTTATAAATTTTGATCAAAAACGATAATAATGTTAATAATAATACTAATAATTATAATATTTATAATAATAATGATTTTTCTAATGATAATAATAATGGTATTAATAATAATACTTATATATTAATAATAGTACTTAATACTTACTAATACAATACCTAATAATTAGTACTTAATAATAATAATAATAATAATAATAATAATAATAATAATAATAATAATAATAATAATAATAATAATAGTAATAATAATAATAAAAATAATAATAATAATAATAATAATAATAATAATAATAATAATAATAATAATAATAATAATAATAATAATAATAATAATAATAATAATAATAATAATAATAATAATAATAATAATAATAATAATACGAGTAATAACAATACTACCTCACAAGAAAAAGCTCCAAAAAGGAAAATAACTGTCTTTGCCTGGGTTCGAACCCGAGACCTGTTGTTTCCCCTACTTGCACCCAAACCATCACTCTAACCACTTCATTTCTGTTTTAATTCTGGATTAAATTTACATAAGCTATACGCCTGTCTTGTTCTTCATACATGGCATCATCATTCTTCATTATATATTTTATGATCATAACATCAACATCATTAATCTAAGATTATCATCATCATACTTAATCATTTATGTATCATCTTCAACATAGCATCATCATTATCATGATCCGTATTTCTAATATTACATTTATCATCATTTTAATCTTAATAATCACTCCATCATCATAATATCATCACTGTCATTGCTACGGCCCATCAGAAGTTGGGTTACGGCCCAAGGAAAACCGAAGCTCAATCAAAGAGAAAAGAAATCATGGCTTCAAAAAAAAATACGCTGGTCCATCATGAATTTTAAACAACTCTCGATCCAACAACTTGTCAAGTGATAAGTTATTTAGGATAGGTTCTAGTACCAGATCGTTTAGCATGCGGAAAAAAAAAATATATAGGGTTTCACTTGAGACTGTCGGTCACACAGGAAGTAAAAGAAAATGCAAAATTTTTCCCACAATACTCCAAGTGTTTCGGCCAAAACAAATAAAATATGTGTCAAAAATCAAGTGCATGCGTTTGTGGAATTGAATAAAGGTCCACCGAAAGTTTCCTCCTACTTGCTCCACTCTTCTTTTCTTTCAATATAGTCTAGTTGCCTTTAACTTTAATGATTAAATCGGGCCCTAGTTGTATTAACTAATAGGAATATAAGTTTATCCCAATATATTTATGGAGTAGAAAACTGTCCCACATATAGAGATAAAACGAGTTGGTTTTCTTTGAGATGTGTTTGTCAATTTAAAACAGGAAGCAGTGAGAAAATAGCTAAGCGAGTGTGGATGTTACAACAGATAACAGAAAGTAACAACAAAGAAGAGAGAGGAAAAAAAAAAAGAGGTAACGGGTTACGACCTTGGTGATTCAAATTGGTGACTTGCAAGTTGTTTCATACCTGTTTGATTCGAATAGAGTCTCAGGTGTTACTCGAAGAAGAGAGTATGGAAGAAGAGAGTAAGGAAGTAAAGGTGATTGTCTAGATGGAGTTCAAATGACAAAGGTGGTGGTTGATGTTCACATAAGAAGATCAAGAAAAGAGTTTCGGGTTTTCGTTGAGTAACGACAAATCAAATGAGTGATAGTGATGGAGGTCGATGGTGATTCATGGTTACAAGATGGTGGTTTTGAACAACGAAGAGAGTGGTGCAAGGTAATTAATCGAAGGTGGTTCATGTTGACTGGTGATGTGTTCAAGAAGAAGGTGGTGATCAAACGTATCGATGGTTTAATGGGTTTCGAGCTTTTGGTAATCATCAAAGGTGGTGTTGATGAGTGGTCTCATTTAATAGCAGAGAAGAGAAGGAGAAAGTGATAAGTTTAATGAAGAAGATGATCAAGTTAGAAGTTAATGATGATGATCAATGACTTATGGAGTGAAAGTCTTAGGACTAATAGTAATATAGATATATGATATAGATTGATCGATGGATGTATATGAGAGTGTGCATATATGTTAGTTTGTTTTTCTTCTGCATTAATACATGTATAATAATATATCTCAAATTAGATAGTAGAGATTTGTGTGTGATTTAGACAGGAAACAGAAAGTAGTAAAACTCCAAAGAGTGTAGGGTTGATTGAGTTGTTTTTATCCATAAAGGAAAATTCTAGTCGACTGAATGTTCTATCCAAGAACTAGAATACAAATTAAAATAAAATCAGAAAATGATAGTTAACAAATCAGATACTTTGTTCATATAATTCAACTCTGATTTGTACGATTTTGATTTAGTGAATCAATCTTCTATAGATGGACAATGATTGGAAATAGAATAAATATTTCCTTATATTTAATTAAGTATTTATACGTATTTACCTATATATATATATATATATATATATATATATATATATATATATATATATATATATATATATATATTAGTATTTATATAAGTCTTTTTATATATAATTCATAAACTTTAATATTTATAATGTTATTACTAATATAAAATGCTCATACTAATAATAACTATAAAAATTTCGAGATATTAATAAAAGTAATAATAATGATATTATTTATGTTTAGAGTTCATATATATAAATATATATATTTTAATAGTAACTTATCTATTATGTACTTTATTTTCCATATTTAAATTTGAATGTTTAAATTATATTTTTATAATTTCGAGTTATAATATAACATTACATTTAAATATAAACATATTTAGTTATAAACAATTGTTCGTGAATCGTCAGGAATGGTCAAAGGGTAATTAAACAAATGAACATAGTTCCAAAGTTTTCGAGACTCAATATTACAGATTTTGCTTATCGTGTCGGGAATATATAAAGATTAAAGTTTAAATTTGATCGGAAATTTCCGTGTCATTACAGCAATATCCCGTGGGACCCCCGTCATATCTGATTCCTGCCATGCGAACACGTCTGCGTTAGCGGACAATATACCGTACAACTTAGCCTTAGTTTCGACTGACAAGCCTGCGCCAATTTTGATGCGCTTGTCTGGATACAAGCGATTAGCTATGACTGCACTGCTTTTAAGCTGTTCTCCCACGCTGGGAATGTTTACAGGCACAACTGAACCACATATCTCGGTTACTTAATGTGACGCAATTGTGGCAATTCCACCCATGGTAGGAAACTTAGTCAAGCCATGCACTACCGAGGGTATAATGTTAAAACGCCGTATGAAATTTCTCCCCAGAAGCGCATTGTAACGTGAAGTCGAATGGACCACATAAAAGTCAATTAATTCTCTTCTCACCAACTTCGGATTCTTGTCATCCACAAGCTCTACTATAAGCTCTATACGGCCTAGCGGCCACGAGTTTTCCCCAGAGAATCCTGATAGCGTAATATCGGGTTGGCGTAACTGCGCTTTAACTTCTGCGGGAAGAAAACGATAGCAATGCTTGTACATAATGTCGACACCACTGTCGGTATCAACATGCATGCGTTTAATCTGTATTCCATGATCAGGAATGCGACACTTGATGATGACAGGCTCGTTAGCTGTGTCGATTGACATTACAGGAGGGAATGAAATTGAAATGAGCTCCCAATCCTGGTAGTCGTTGTATTTCCTTCACTGACCAACTTTGTTTGCGTCAACCATATTGATGGTTACATCGGCGCTTTTACTTTTATCTGTTTTTTTGCCATGCGAAGGTTTTGGCTTTTGAACTCTCTTCCGCGGCCTTTCCCAAGGAACTCGCAGTACTTTGTTTTATCCCGCTTACCAAATTCTGTCAGTGGGGTTGGAACCGCGAAGGTTGCACACACTGGTTCAGTGGCCATAATCTCTTTTGGTGTTTTGGATAGACTTTTGAGCAGCGCATAGTTCTGATTATTGATGACGCGCTGATTATTGCTTCGAAAACCACTACATGTGCGCCCTTTATCATTTCTTATAAGACCACCACTAGGGTATCTTCCGCGAGAGCTGTTACCACGATTTTGATCGCGTGAACGATCATCATCGTCTTTCCTTTCGTTGTGTGAGCTAGCTGTTGGAATATCATTATCTTCGCCACTCCGCATATAATCATAGCATTCATTAAGCGCTTCAGCATAAGTTGTTGGCACTGTATGGCGCAGACGCCTTACCAGTGTTGGATGACGCTCTGTACTTATATCATGTATTAGCCCGGAAATCTGCTGCTCTGGCTTTAGGTTCGCTATGCGCAAGCACTCATTAGTATATCTCGTGAGAAATTCACTCAAAGATTCCTTGGGTTTCTGCACAATATCGTGACATTCAATGTGAGTGCGTTTGCGCTGCCTTTGATTTTGATACTGCAGCAAGAACTTCGTCCGCAAATCCATGAACCCGGATATGCTACTGCTGGAAGTTTATTAAACCATTCACGCGCAATGCCCTGCAACGTCATGGGAAATATCTAACATGCAACTGGATCAACCCACCCTTGGGTGCGCATCGCACCTTCGAAACGCTACAGGAAATCATCTGGGTCAGTCAAGCCATTGTAGATACCTAACGTGTGAGGTATCTTTGGTGCTGATGGAAACGGATACGCGGTTATATGCGGAGGAAACTTATCAAAAGTGGTTGGTAGCTCAAAGGGTGGTTTAACAGGATCCCCTTTGAGTCCTACGAAGAAACGCTTCATCATATCCTGAAAAAAATCAGGTTGCGAAAATAAGTGGACCATGTCAGGAGGTGCCGCATGCATAAATTGACTTGCGAGATTTGCCTGCCCCTGGATATTTTGCCAAGGTTGCCCCGGCGTCTGCGGATATAACCAAGGTTGCTGCGTTGGAAGAGAAGGCAGGCTTGCCGGCGCAGAGTATACAGGTAGCTGAAAAGGTGCCGAAACTTGTGGCGCAGATGCCTGCGAGACTTGAGGATATGCCGTTATGAGTCCAACCATATGTGCAGTGCTTTGCTGTTCTGCGGTTATTGGCGTCCAATGAGAATTGGCATCTGGAATGACACCGAACCCCCAACTATTAAGTAATGCATGCGCATCCGCAGGGGTTAGAAACTGTGAAATTAGGCGCGGCGGCTGCCAAGGCTGCAGTGGTGTAAACGACGAATTTTG
Source organism: Rutidosis leptorrhynchoides (assembly GCF_046630445.1). Lineage (NCBI taxonomy): Eukaryota > Viridiplantae > Streptophyta > Magnoliopsida > Asterales > Asteraceae > Rutidosis > Rutidosis leptorrhynchoides. The sequence goes on from NC_092336.1 coordinate 28,948,121, forward strand.
CTGACAACCCTGCGTCTGCAGAGGGATTGAAACCGTGGTGTTGTAAATAGGCACCTGGCCGCAGCATACTACAAGCGGGCCTATAGTTTCGCCGCTAGTGCCTACAAAGATAACTCTTGGATCCACTGCAGAAAAATCTAGCCGCATGGTTATAACCGGCGAGTTTGCCCTTGGCGGCGTAATTCCATCCGGGAATATCGGTTTATACCTTTGGAAAGGTTCACCGGACAAGGGTGGAGGGTAAGGCGTGTACAGTGTTGTAAATCTCCCGAGATCTCCCCGAGATCTCGTTTTTAGAAGGCAACCGAGATGAGATGTTCATCTCCCGAGATTTCTCGGTCAACGGGGTCAAACTTAGTCAAAGCCACGATTTCTCGAATTTTCTTGCCAATTTGTAAGATTTTCTTGTAAAATTCTTAATTTATAAGATTTTCTAGCTCATTTCTCGGATAAATTTGTAAAATATCGTAAAAACGTATATAAATATACATATATTTATGTTTTTATGTATATTTTTATTAAAAAAAACTATAAAGTCAACGTCCGAGATCTCCCCGAGATTATTCCGAGATGTCGAGATCTCCCTAAAAAAGTCCAAACGAGATCTCCCCGAGATCCGAATTCTCCAACCTTGGGCGTGTATCCCGTCCCCCGTAGTCATAGCTTGCGTTAGCTGATTGCCAGACGACGTGTTCTGGTTGTCCGTTTGAGTACGTTCCGATGATTCCCCGGAAGTCATGATTCTGTTAAAGAAACAACAAAAAAAAAATTCGAGAAAACTGTGAGTAATGAGCTTTATAATTCAAAACTTTTAAAAGAAAAAACAATTAAACACATCTTGAATTAGTTCAGCTCTCAATGAAAGAACCACTTGATCGTGTATATATTTTCCAAGAGATTAATATGCACGTTCAATACGTTTAAAAGAGGTTTAAGGATCTTAGAACTTAGCTCTTATGTCCGACTACCGTGAATAACCCTGGCCGACATGATGATGTCGGCGGGGTGACTAGGTGATTAAGTCCACCTTCGATGACGGTCGTCGATCGAAGGCCAAATGAGGCTGTAGGAAACCGTCGAGAGTGACTAACATGTTAACCTTCGATGAATAATAATAATGATTACGTATTGTGAGCCATGTAAGTGTGATGTGTCCAGAATGACAATTAGGGTTAGTATATATAGGCAAAACCCCAATTCTAGAACCATCCGAGATCATGATAATCCTTTCCATAACAAACTCCTCGAATCTCGGATATAATTATGGAAAAGATATTTAGGCTTGATGGCCAAGTGACCGCCTTTCCGGGAACAAAGGTATTTTACACGCTACCGCATGCCGCATACCGCATATAAAGTATATGCGCACGCACGCTAGGAACTGCCCGTATGCGCATGCGGGTTGCGGTATCATTAAAAAGAAAGCAGAACCAAAGCACATATAGGCTATCTACTTATATTCATGATGAAAAAATCTTAAAACATAAATTTTGATATGCGTTGATAACCACCAACGTCGAAATCATCATCATTCAATAATGTCATCGTCACCAATTTTATTTGCATCTCTACAAAGATACATCTCTATAATCAAGACTCCAACATTACAATCATTATCGCATGTTCTAATGTGATCATGTTAGATAATACATTCATTTTCTCAACTTCACAGCTATTAATATAGCTACATAAAAAAAAAAAAAAATCGAAAAACCAAGTGCGTCAAAAGATAAAAAGAAATCATTAAAAACCTAATATATGAAATTAAAAGTTCTTTATAGTGCATGGATACAAATTACCATTTATCATCAAGCTATCTGATTATTAAATGTGAAATGTTTTGGAGAAGAAACGAAATTGAGTAGCCATATAGAGTGGATACAAATTACCATTTATCTCCATTTAGAGCAGCCTTACCACACCTACAGTCAATCATTATGAGCAACAATTTTGGAGAAGAAACGAAATTGAGTAATTGGGAACCGATTAGGGTTTGGTGCGAATTAGGGTTTATGTCGATTTGGGAACAAACTGAATGCTGGTATCGTACCATGTATGGTTATTTGAATAGGGAAACAAATAGTAGAAGGGACGAAAATACCCTCACATGCGTTGCACATGTGAGGGGTTAATGGTTAAAATTAAACACACGTTATCATGGGGTACTAATGGTGATAGTTAACCAAAACTCAGGTACCAACCACACAAAAATAAAAGTCTAGGTGTAATAGTGCAAAAGTGTACAAACCACAGGTACTAACGGTGTAATTTTTTCTAATACGAATCATAAAACACTGATAAATCAATTGAAGGGAAACCATTACGTTGTAATTCAGCTGTAGGTGTAATGGTTTCGTTTGACACCTAAAGTGTAAATTAGGTTTACTTTCTTTGTTATGCCTCTATTATCCTTATATTCTACATTGTAAAGTACTGTGCATGGCATATTATTTTTTTATTTATTAATCGTTAAGTACAAGTAATATACATTATACTTTCACCATTATACAGAAATACATTGGTTGAGTTGTTCGTTGGCACACACTCTTATAGAAGGGGGAGCTCGTAGGTTTGAACCCCGCATCTTTCTTTAATTTATTCTTTTTTAAAAGTTTCTCTTTTATAACTTTTCTAACTTTCCATTTCTCAATCTCCCCAACGAACTTTATTTTTGCCATTATTTCACCAAAAATATACATTTAGTTTTACATTTTATCCCCTTTATCATTATTTTTATTTTAAATTTAAATGTTTATTTCTAACTTTCATTTTTAATGTTTATTTCTAATTTTTTTTACATATCTAGTTGTTTTTATTGTTGGTGTCTTTGAACAATGATAAATCAATTAAAGGGAAATCATTCGTCAAGTTTATTTCTTACTTTTCCTTATTTTTTGATTTAGTTCTCTTGCGTTTATTTATATTTATTATACCTATATCTAAAAGACATAGGGTAAATGAATAGTACTCAGGGGTAATTTCGACTTTTCGCCTTTTTTCCCCCAAATTGAACAACAAAACCCCCACACTTTATCCAAAAAATCAAATCCACCCCCCAAACAGGGGGATAAAGTGTCAAATACCCATTCTCATAAAAAAATCTTAAACAAACTCCACCCAAATATTCAATGGGCCATATCTTCGCGCTCGCAACGAATTAAATTTTTCTGCCATCATCGTTAAACTCGAAATAATTTTAGGAACACAATGTCACTAGCTATACACAAAACGGACGCTTTTTAAAAAACGCTAAATATTTGGGGTACTTTTCATACACGTTAATTCTCCGTTAAATTTTTAAAAGTCGACAATCTCATAGCGAAACGCGGAGATGCACATATATTGTTAATTTAAAATAACATTTAAATTTTTCACGGGTTATACCTTTTAGTTCGACTCGAGTTGCGCTTCAACGACATCATCGTTAACCACAAAATGATTTTACAAACTAAACGCAATAAAATACATTGAAAACCGAACCCCCGCCGCGAAGCGAGGGCTCGAACACTAGTTGATTTCTATTAGATGATACATGTTTTTGTATCTATGTATTTTAAAGAATGGATACATTTATTTTATGATAATTGGTGTTTTTTTAAGAACTCTTAGTACATAAAATTGCATTGATTTCTGGCTATTGCTAGTTTCTCTGATAGGTGGTATAAGAATATTATATTATTAACTTAATAGTTAAGAGTTGTGAAGTGGCTAGGAAGCATTGGATTAACTGTGATTAGGATATTTCTTAGTGGCTCATGAATGATTTAGAATTTTTGAAGTGTGAAAACAGTCGGTTAGATGTGGTTGAAGGACTTTGTTTATATTTTGATCCTGTTTGAAACACTTCTAGATAGATTTTTTTTTTTTTTTTTTTTTTTTTCGAAAGGCCACATCTAGATAGATTAGAAAACTGAATTGCTCCCAAGCGTAACTTAAAGTTTTAAAATTAGGTAAGGAATGTAATTGCATTTTTAGTACCTTGCTCTCTACGATAAAATGTATTTAGTAAGTGGTGATACGATTCTTCTCTGAAAGTTTTTGTTTTTTAAATATCTTTTCGTTTCTTGCATTTTTGTTTATTTGCCAACGCTTGACAAGTTAGTAGTTAATATACTTGCCGGAACACAATGTCAGTGGCATACATGGCGTTTCAAATTGCCACAAATCCTGAAAGTAGGCCTCCATAAGTTATGTATCTCATTTTTCTATATTAAGAGTCGAATATCATTCTTTTGTTGCCGGTAGGGATCATTTAAAAATGGTTGCAAAATGGTTGGGTTGGGTAACAAAACATAAATGGGTAATTATTGGTATTAGGCGTTGGAATAATGTTTTACGGAGTAAATGAGATGGAGTACGTACAACAGTTGTTGTATATAAAGTTATTAAGTATTACTCCGTATTACAAACATGAAACATCTCAAGAATTTTTTTTTTAAATAGTAATATTTTTTAATATGTTTACAAAACTAGAAATTTTGAAAAAACTTTACAAAACTAGTAAAATCGGAGTTTCAAACTCCGGTTTGGCCAAATCGGTGTTCCAAAGTCCGGTTTCTATCTACTTTGACCACATGGCAGAGTGACATGGCAAACCGGACTTTGAAACACCGGTTTGCCACGTGGCTTTTTTATTTTTTTTATTTTAGGAATTCTGGGATGAGCTCATTTATTTTTTTAGAAAAAAGTTTTAATTATTTTTGCTAGATTTAGGGGACGAATATCAATTATTAATAAGCTAATTTGAAACTTCTTTTAATGTAGTCTGAGAAGTCATCATGTCATCTACGCATTATATATATATATATATATATATATATATATATATATATATATATATATATATATATATATATATATATATATATATATATATATATATATATATATAACTTTTAAAATAATTAAAAAAAATTTCTAAACAAATAAACGAGCTCATCCCAAAATCCTTAGAAAAAAAAAAAATCCACTTGGCAAATCGGTGTTTCAAAGTCTGGTTTGTCATGTAACTCTGCCATGTGGATAAAGTAGATAGAAACCGGACTTTGAAACACCGGTTTGGCCCAAATCGTAGTTTGAAACTCCGGTTTTACTAGTTTGTAAAGATTTTTTCCAAATTTCTAGTTTTGCAAACATATTAAAAAATATTACTATTTCAAAAAAAAATTCAACATCTCAATCTATAAATTTTAATCTGTATTTCCCTTCTTAACCAAAGATTGTATTTTGTCCGATGTGCCTTTTTTCTTTTTCTAACATTACTTTTGGGCAATTTTTGCCGAGTAAGAATTCAGCTACCTCATTTACGGAATATTTACACGCATCATTTCTCGGCACAAATGAGGTTCGTTAGTCATTATGTGAGTTATTTATCCGCCTTGAAACTGAAGGTACATTCCTACAATTACAGTTTGTTGGTTCGATTTAGGATCTATAACAACAATAAACGAGCAAGAACAACGACGGAAGAGATAAACACGATGAATTCATAGTAAATCACTATGATTGAATAAACGTTACACTTACATGAATGATTTAAACAGAGAAACATCGGTGGTCAGGGGAGATCGAGCATGATCTCCCCTATGCACAGGACCTCCAAATATGGCTCTCCCAGTTAGGGTTACTCTCTTAAACACTAAAACACATGTAAAACTTATATATATAGATGACCTAGGCTTAGGTTGCCCTAATGGGCCTATCGACATGAATAACCCAACAGTCGGCCCAACAGTCACATATGCTCATGTAACTGATCAGTTTCACGCGTGTAATATATCTAGGTGTACAATGTAATAATAAACGTTATTCACCCAACGACGGCCATACAAATATGCATCAACACAGTTGCTTATTATTTTGGTGTCAGTTGTGTGATTTGGGCATTATGTTTACGATGACTGTTATATATTGCAATATTTCAAAATTCACAAATTCTTAAGAGCTATGAATGTGAGGCTTAAATAACCACAGCTGAGAAAGATGGAGACTAGATTTCATAAGTAGGTACTCGGAGAAAAAGATAAGTCATGTGTCCAAGTCCACAAATTTACACTTAAAATCCCTACATTCTTTTTTTTTTAACAATAATATTGACATTATTCAGAGGGGACTTAACAACCTTCGCGATCATATGCTAACCACATACGCGTTAAGAGGAAACCCAAATCGCAACAATCCTGGCAGTACGGTTAAAGGTTGAGATAACCCCATCCGAGAAACTAATTGCTGGCAGTGCCAATTATATCTCGGCCCTTAGAATCGAACATACGTCTAATCTTTGAGGACAAACAGGCCGTCCCCTCGTATACCACTCGGGCAATGCCTCGGTGATATTCTATAAAATATATAAGTAAATGAGGCACAAAGGCTCAAGAAACCCAGATTGAATAAGGCGGAATCACGAAGAGATGGCATTGTCGAATGGTTTTGTAGAATAATCAGGTGATTAGAACGTAACGTTAATACACTATTTTTTTAGAACGGCAATTTCAGCATCGAATCCTCTCATTTGCCACCCACGCACCCGTTAGGAAGAAACTCCTACAAGTATATACGATTTTACAAGGTCTACAGCGCAACAACTTCTCGCTGCAACGCGCGGTACATCATACTCGTTATTTTCTATAACACGTACTATATACAAAGAATATGATCTACATGTTTGAGACAAATAATAAAATTATGATCAATATGATCTTATAACTTTTACCTATACATCATTACACGCCGCTGCGTTATGACAGTAGAAATGCTAGTCGATATATAATTATTTTTTGTCTAAAAAGCGATATATAATTAATTCATACACCCAAATGTGAAGTTATATTAGAATTGAAAGTGAGATTGCTGTGCAATGCAACCTACCACCACTATATACAAAAGAGTTGAAGTGGGTTTTTAGTCGGAACTAATAATAATAATAATCTATAATTATCTATCTAATCTAATAATAATTATGAGATCCACTTACATGAACTATTTAACATTCAATTCATTTATGTAAAGAAAGATATACATAACACAAGGTGCGCAATTCGTTGATTATTGACACCCAATTTTGAAAATGGTCGGGACCATACTTAAGTTATCATTGGCTTTTGCCAGTGTTTTCAACCAAATCAAGCGAAATTTGTACCTTTTGTGGAGTATCATCACTTCTATGCTTGAATAATATGTTTTTTCTTTGTTTAAATATAGAGGTCATTGATTGTAGTTTCCATTGGAATTCTTACTTATAAGCAAGGTTGAAAAAGACGCAAAGACGGGGCTGAAACGGTAGCGACTTCAAAACGTCGCAACGGAAAAAACGGGGCGGTGACGGGATCGAAACGGATGTTGACTAATGCTGACTTATATATAGTATGTAAATATATATTTACACATATTTTAGAGCTAAAAAACCTTCGTTGACAAGTTTGTACCTATAATTTGCTATTAGCGTTAATATAATACAAAATAGAATACTAAACTAAATCAATTTTGATTGATTTAACCGACTTATGATCGATTTTAACAGGATTTCTGACTTTTGACCGACATTGACCAATTTTTCCTGCATTTTACCTGACTTTTGACTGTTGACCGGCTTATATGAAAACGAGACGGGGTCGAAACGGTTTAGTCAACAAAACGTCGCAACGGGCGCAACGGACGTAACGGACGCCGTTTACAATAGTGCTTATAAGTCATTTATAATATTCTTCTAGTTCCTTATTATAAAGTTTTATATTATTAATATCATATCAAATATAATATCAATATTAACTTTAATATAATATGGTCGTTCAGAATGATAGATCCCATAACGTCGATCAAGCAAAAGAATTAAACATTAGCTTAGTGCGGAAACGAAGAACAAAAGAAATTTCTCAAAGTTTAACATTTTATTGAATAAATGAAGAACATAAACAATGAAAAACAGAGGATAGACGATCTCAAAGTTATGAGATCGGTTCTTGCTGCAGGCAAAGACAACTAACCTCACCCCAAAATATCTTTATTTATAGAGTCTTGGGGATAAGAATTAGGAAACTAAATCCCCTAGATAAATGCAAATCCCACTAATTAAGGGATTTATACAAACTACCGATTTTATCCAATCAATTCTAATAAATAGGAAATATTTTCCTAACAATAGGAAATCTTTTCCTAACAATCTCCCCCTAATTGATTAGGATAAAACAATCGGTTACAAGATGTAAATATAGACTAAAAATAAATCTAATCTTTGTCTTCAAAGCTTTAATCATCTTGTATGATCTTCATAACTCTTGATAAACTTATCTTTCTTTAATCTTCATTCTCCTCCTCTTTATTTATCATTGTTGTACACATAGCCTCAACATCTCATCAGCACTTATGTATCCCGAAGACAAATCATCAACTAACATGAACATAATCATGACAATACTGCATTTGAAAATATGCATGAAACCCCTAGTTCACCACCGCTTAACCACTTGCGTATAAATGTTGAACATATTTGTTGAATCTTCATCTTCATAAATGTTGATTATGTTGAGCTAACATCCGGTCTTCTTATTGGAGAATAACCACTTCAAAATCTGAGTTCAAAAGAGATGAACTCAAATGGGTCTGACCTGATTTGAGTCTGGAGTCCTAGAGTCTGAAGTATTTTGAGTCTGACCTCGTGTAAGTCTGACTTCTACTAAGTATAAGTTCACGCGAAACTGAAGTCTGAATCTGATCTTTATAATCTGTGCTTGAGTCTGATCTTGAGTCTGATCTTGAGTCTGCATTTGAGTCAAACTGTTAAGTCCGAAATTCAGACTCATATCTCAATCAGAGTCTTGAGTCTGAGTTTCCAGACTCAGAATTACATCATAACTAAAAATACATATCTTTTAATATAATCATCAGATCAAGCTAAAAATTTTTACATGAGATAGATCTATATGCCGTTAACCTCATATCCAAAAATCATGACGATCCAACGGCCAACGAATCTAAAACAATCGTTTTAAACTGACTGCACATATTGAAACACAAGCAGACTGTCGTGTATTCAAAAATTTATATCTTTTTGTAGACACGTCCAATCAAGATAAAATTTTTACACAACGACCATCTATATGTAATCAATGACATATCCGAAAATCATAAAAATATAGATGATAACGAAGATACAGTAATTAAATTACTGAAACTGCACTGAAAACCCTCCAATCTCAGCAGCAGATTTCGACCATTGAAATCTCTCAATCCAAAGCTCCGATCGAAATTTCCTTCGGTAGAAATTTAATTACATGTGTTGTGAACCTACAGTTAAAATTTTATGAAGATTAAACGGTTAACGAATGAGATATAATCATTTATATATCGCTGCGCATAGCATGACGAATCTGAAAACGATTTTTCTTTTGTATCTTCAATAATACATCTTTTGCTCGAAAATGACTGGATCATCAACAAGATATGTTGATCCAGCTCTGATACCAATTGATAGACCCAATAACGTCGATCAAGCAAAAGAATTAAACATTAGCTTAGTGCAGAAACGAAGAACAAAAGAAGTTTCTCAAAGTTTAACATTTTATTGAATAAATGAAGAACATAAACAATGAAAAACAGAGGATAGACGATCTCAAAGTTATGAGATCGGTTCTTGCTGCAGGCAAAGACAACTAACCTCACCCCAAAACATCTTTATTTATAGAGTCTTGGGGATAAGAATTAGGAAACTAAATCCCCTAGATAAATGCAAATCACACTAATTAAGGGATTTATACAAACTACCGATTTTATCCAATCAATTCTAATAAATAGGAAATATTTTCCTAACAATAGGAAATCTTTTCCTAACACAGAAAAATAAAGTAAAAGTGTTATTCTACTAGCACAATTAAAGAAATATACAGAGTATATCAAAACATACGTGTTCGGCTACGAAAACATTTTCATGACATTTCGTTGATCCAAAATCAGATTCCGGGTAACATAGAGACGCTACATTTATTTATTTCAACAACTTTTTCTAATAAAAATTAATTGTATATTGCAAGTAGTGACGGAACTTGAACTAGGTTTGGGGGCAAAATTTATACTAAATGGTTTTATATGCATTTTTATCCATATTATCGGCGGCAATATCGATTCTAATTGTACATCTCATTTACTATATTAAACTTTCGATACTTATTTGGTTTAAAATGAATTTCTGTTGTACGATGACGAATAAATACAAATAAGATAAGTAAATTATTGTTTTGCCTAGCCTTGGCTAAGTTAGGTTTAATACTGTCAATTTCACCCGTTGGAAAAAAAATATAAGTAAATAGTTGATAAATGCAAATTATGCGATATATTCACCATTTTAGTTATATATTTTTCATGTGAACTCTGATTATTTGATTCAAAAACTCACACATTAGTAACTAAAATCGCTTCTAAATTCTAATCGGTATTACTTAGTCAAAATTTAAGAGTGCGATGGCCCCTCCCTGCCGTATGCCCGTAGATCTACATGTGATTCTAGGTATTGATGACTATTTTGTTATTATTATTATTATTATTATTATTATTATTATTATTATTATTATTATTATTATTATTATTATTATTATAATAAACTTAAAAGTTTTAAAACTTACAAAAAATTAGTGGGAAGCCTAGAGACAATCTGGGCCCCCACACCTCGAGCAATAGCAAAACCTATCCTAGTAAAAATATGAGCAGCAGCACCGGCACCAATATCTTGCGCCATCGAACTCTTCTGAACCCGCTTTAGCAAAGAAGCAGCCTCCTTCTCTAATTCCCCAAGGGAAGAAAATGAGAAAGGAATGAAACCATAACCAATCGCCAGACAACTAGATTCGTACTTGACCCGCTTCCGACGAGCCGCATCAATCACAGCACGTCCAGGGACAAAGTCAGAAAGCCCAGACTGTGTCAAAGGAGAAGATCCTGTCAAGTCAACACAAACATCGCGACCACAATCCCAGGAATAAAGTAACACATCTGCAGGTCTGAGGGCCCTGTCGTTCCCTCCAGACAACCCAATGTCAACCTCCTTTCTCGCTGAAATCCCAGATCGATAACAAACACCAACAAGGGATTCCCGGACAATATTATGTCGATGCTTAATACCCATCATACCAGCACAAGACACCGCGTGATCCCCGAAAATATCCCCAGTAAAAACCCTTGAACAGGCAGAGCATGCCGTCGAGATAGAGAACAATGGAACACCTAACCGGTAGCACAACACACATCGGTAAGTCTTTGCGTTTATCGTCTGACCCAACCCCAAAATAGGGACTGCCCTTAGCCAAGCAGAGGTGTGATCACTCTGCTGTGATTTCCATAAGGCCGATTGTCGGGGAGATAACGAAAAAGTGGATTCTGCAGAAGCGGTAACCTTTGTGAAATAAACATCTGCCAATTTCTTCATGAGTATTGGGGCAGCGACCTCACTCGGATTACCTAAAATATCAAACCCAACTGTTTTATTAAACAGACCCAATGCATCTTCAAAAGCACGACCAAGACCAACAATACTCGCATGACGTAGTAGCTTGGTCTGCAATCCAGCAGACTGTAATCGAGAAGCCAGAAAAGCATAATGACGAACATCTCCCGCAGAATAAACACCAAGCCCTCCAAATGCAAATGGCAAGGTGGCAAGCTGCCACTGTCAATCACCAAACCCAGGCCCTGAAGCAGTAACAATACGCTCAAAGGAAGATCGAAGGGCTCCATCGAAAGTATTATTATTATTATTATTAAAAAGGTTTTTAGTCCCATGTTAATAATATGAATCATCGGGTGGTTCTTAGGTTGTTTGTTTGATTGATTTATTGTTTGTAGGTCCTTCTTGTCGATATAGGTTTGACACTATTTAATGACGTTATTTGTTTTTCGGGAAAAAAAACTAGTTTTCTTTTTACTTTTAAGGCCTCATTGGTTGTTCAAGTTTACTTTGACTTAAAGTCAAAGTCAAAGTCAAAGTCATGGAAAAGGGGAATCTATGACTAAAATAGTACTCGTATATCTTCTTACGGAGTAAAACATAGTAAAACTTATGGACACCAACATATCGGAGCATTTTTACTAGTAGCCATACTTACGATGTCTTATGTTATAATATATTATATTTTATTAAATAAAAAAGTTAATATTTATTTAAATGAAATAGAAATAACATTTTATAATTTGATACATTTATTTAAATATCTGATCTTAAAACGAAACAGATGTCTTGCTAAAACTTTCTTTCAAGAAAGAATGAAAAAAGTACCTATATATAACAAGAATATAACATTAACATATACATAACATATAAAAATAAGGAAAAGTAAAATAAGAGTCTAACGACGACTCTAATTAAAGATATCATTTAGCTCACAAAAATATCATACAAAACACACACATGCAACATGTAACAATAACAATCATTTCTATTTGACCAAGAGTGCCGAATCTATGATGAAATTTCAATGAGGTCCTAAAACTTTTTTCAAAGTTAATAATATGAAGGATACTTTAATGGTTGTTTACCTTCAAAAACCCATAAATTTTAAAAATATATGAGGTACCGTAGTTAAATTTAGTAATGTTCAATACAATTTGAAGTGTACTTCATATTAATTTTTTTTAATAGTGAGGTCATAGGACCCCACTTGACATGCCTTGGCCTCGCCACTTTGACCAACACCACATATTCTTTTCACAACAATAAATATCCCACATTCCTAAATTACCAACGCAAAACAGACTATTGAATCCGTACCTGAAACATAATTCGAAATCGCGAAACAACAAACATAAATAAGGAAAAAAAAGTAGGTGAAGCAACTGAACGCCCAAAACGTCAAAGTCATGAATTGGACACCGGACCAATAAAAAGTATTAGTGAAACGTTGACGCGATACTTCAAAAATCCGTCAATCGACAACTCGCAAACGGAGAATTCTTTTTGAAATATGATTTAAGTAGACTAAAATCATTTTGGTTAATTGCTAAAGGAAAATTAACAAGCTAATGGAGAATTGGTGAAAGTGTGAAAATACATTGAAGTTTTTACTTTTATTCAATCGATATAAAAAGGAGTATCATTGTGGGTGTGACATCGCTATTTTTTATATTTTTTTAATACGTGGCGGAAACATTTATTTATTAATTATCAAATACACTTTCACAGTGTCACGTGATCATAACAAAATACATGCTTTATACGGAAGAGACGTAATTATATTCGGTTTACAAAAGAACACAATTCATATGATAAAAGACTTCATCAGAGTTAAACACTGTCAAACATAAAATTGGCATGCCCGTCTTCTCTCAAAAGCAATATCTACAAAGCTACAACCTGCAGGGAGGAGATGGAAGGGAATTAGCACGAAGCTAAGTGAGTACGACTAACTACAGGCAATAGTATACAGGAACTGTCATACTAATCATGTCACAAAATCTAACACACAAACATCACCCAAGTGCCGTCTACAGAGACTCTGGCGGCTCGGCCAAACATTAACCACCAGCTGATCGGACTGGGGCTTACCAGAAGTTCCTCCACCACCGTGTTGTATATATATAATCCACACGCGACGGACGCGTCATTCATATATATATACACCACGATTGTCTAGGCCACCACATGAGGAACCCAACCCGCAGGTTGATCTCTCCTACCGAGGCCACCACACAATAGGGATGCACTGGGCTCCAGCAGACAAGCATTAATAAACATGTAGTCATCACAACGTACTAACTAACTGTATCAGTAAGTATAGCTAACAAGCATGGCAATCATAATATAACATGCTACTCTATACTATGTTCTCCAATTAGTCCCACTCACCAAATACCAGCAACCAGCTCAGATAATCTACCACTGAGTGGCTTCTTTATCCTTATCACCTGAACATAAGGCAAATCAGGTTAGTTACTGTCCATTAATATCAAATAACACAGTACAGAAATTTTTGTATCAAAAAGCGTCCGCTAAAAATTTTTGCTTAACACTTGTGCACTTTTAAAATTTACATCCTGAACATCAAAATACAAACGGGGAGCATAACGGCTAAAAATCAATACTTAGTAAAATATTTCACTGCCAAAGACACTCGGTCGACTGTCATAGACAGTCGGCCGACTGTCTTCACTCACTCGGCCGAGTGTCTAGTCACTCGGTCGATGGTCATTCACAGAAACACTCTTCGTGGGTCTTACACACTCGGTCGATGGTCGAGTCGGTCGGTCGAGTGTCAGGAGACACTCGGCCGACTGTGTTTATCTGCAGAAGCTGAAGACAAAGTGACGGGTTTCACCCAAATTCATCCAATTCTTGATCAAGAGCTCGATTACGACCTCAAAACCGACCAAATCAAAGACACTTGTGATGACCCGTCCAAATCCACTTAGACGAATACATCATTCATCGATTTCACAGTGAGGTACTGACCTCTACATGATACGTTTTGTAAACCTTGCATCCTTTTAAAAAGGCACACTATAAATGAATATCTAATTCCAAGGTCTTTGACATCTGATGATTTCTACATATAGACAATCACCGTAAATAACAGTTTATAATACTACATCCGTTGACAATGCAGTCAAAATAAGATACATGGTGATGATTTTGTGAATGCAAAGTTTTTTCGAATAAAGCATATATGACTCCATGCACATAGCTTGTATAACGTATAAGCAAACAACGGAAGACTTCTAGGAACCTGAGAATAAACATGCTTAAAAGTGTCAACACAAAGGTTGGTGAGTTCATAGTTTTAATGTTGCGCATAATCTGTATATAAAGGTGGATCACAAGATTTCAGTTGTTTCATCCAGAAACGTTTATCAAATTATTCTACAAGATTGAGCACCCTGGTAACTAAACTTTAACGCATATATAATAAGTACCCCTGTTTTAACATACATGCAACCAACATGTACAATACACGCAAACCAACGTGTACTAAACTCAAATAGCATACGTCTGTTTTATAGTTCAGGCTAGGGTTTCTATACCTGGAATAGACGGGGATGTCAAGCCCTATGGATCCATATATAACTACTCGCGCCCACCAGTTCTTATAACCGGCAGTTACTAGTTACCAAAGCTAAGGGATTTTCGGTTCAAACTCGGTGTAGAATTTAGTATGTACTTGTATCCATTGCGTTTAAAAATAAAGTGCATGTATTCTCAGCCCAAAAATATAGATTGCAAAAGCAATTAAAAATGGAGCAAATGAAACTCACCTTAGCAGTACATAAGGTCATTCACCGAAATGTGACCGAAACTCGGAATGCAAAATAACCGTAGATCTCAACCTAGAGAACATATGTTGGTCAATACATGTCTAATAAGCTAGGTCGGGTCATAGTGTATCACAATCCTAATGCTCGAGACCATCATACAAAAGTTAACAAAAGTCAACCTGACCCAATATGATCTTTAAATCTATACATGTTTATTATATTAACAGTATAAGTCTTGATAGTTGAACGAATTTATAGTTTATCAAACTCAAAACATTATTTATTTCAATAGCTATATTATATTTGAATTATCATGGCAATCGAAAATATTTTATTATTTCACATAGTTTTCCAATACTTGTAAAATCAGATTATAGTGTTTATAAAGTTTTAAAACATGATAAGACAGTCAACTTTGACAATTGTTCAACAAAACGTCAAACATAATTCAGTTGACCATAACTTTTAATCCGTTCCTCGAAAACACACAATTTCTTCTATCGACATATTAGTTTATTATAAATAATTATATATATATATATATATATATATATATATATATATATATATATATATATATATATATATATATATATATATATATATATATATATATATATATATATATATATATATATATATATATATATATATATATATTAAATCTTAAGAATTAAATAAATATTATATATTATATTATATTCTCGTGCATAGTTGATTTGTAATTTTAGCACCGATGAATTGTACGTTGATGCTCGACTTACGTACCGGTTCCGGTTTTTCGAACGTCATTACGTACGCTTAGAAAACTTGTACTTTACGTTTCACGATGTGTACCTTTATCAATAATTAGACTTATTTCACCAATAATTTATACTAATTGAAATGTAACTTATTCATTTGAGTGTTATGGTCATTTGCTTCTTAAAATCATCGTCCTAATATATATAAAATAATATTATTTTAAATCTAAACGTTTTATGACTAAGTTATTATTATATTTTATCACATTATAAAATATATATATTTTTATTCATGTCTAGTTACAAATATTTGTTCGTGAATCGTCGGTCAAAATCATATAAATTTTAAATTTAAATTTGGTCAGAAATTTCCGGGTCGTCACAGTACCTACCCGTTAAAGAAATTTCGTCCCGAAATTTGATTGGAATCGTCATGGATGACAATAAGTATGTTTTCATGACGCATACGAGCTGATAATTAGATATTTATCATCATTGAGTAATATAGATAAAACAATTTGATTTTGTGAAGAGTACGAGTGAAGCTATCGCAAAAGAGTGAAGATGAGTAAATACATTTTTGCCTTAACTGGTGACGTAGCCACGGTTGATTTTCGAAATTCAAGGGATTTAGAGAAAATCTTCGTAATAAGATTTGGTTCTTCGATAATTAAGGAAATTAGGATCTTCTTTGGTTAAATGCAATAATCTGTTTTGATTGCTCTGTCGAATATTTTACTATAAATCCACTCCCTTCATTTCCTTATTTCCACAGCTAACATCTTCTATTCTTTCACCCTCAATTAATACTTTAAAGTATTCGTTAATATGCTCCATCCAGTTCTGATTCTTGATATACTCCTAACTTTCATATATGTCATTCTTCTTTTTCATCTTCCGCCAGAAGAATCTATTTACTTCTACTATACTCTTGGTTTTATAGTGTTTTTAATTCTCCTGTGTCTTTATATTGCTATATGCATCGATATACACGGTTTGTAGTTTCTGGGTTGTTTTTGAGCTTTATATCTTCCTTTATATTTCGATGTCTCTGCTTCTGTCTTTCTATAATCATTGACATCCACAGGTAATGCTCTCTTCTATTTGCTGCGATTTATACTCCCATTTCTATTTCAGAGCTTCATGCTTTTGTTTTCTCTTCGCAAGTAATGGTCCAGAATTTGTAGGTATGGAGTTTTGAATGAACATGGCTAATGTTTTAAGAGAGAAATTGTAATAGCACGATCTTGATTGGTTAAATTACCAGAATTCAAGAGAAAAGATAGAACTATCAAGAAATTATGTTCTTGATATGTTTATATACTAGATAGAGTGTAAGAGTCGTGTAACATGGCACATGATGACATTATGATCTGTGAATCATCACGTTCCATTAGAAACTCAGCATGACTTACTGTAATATAATCACGTTGATCAAGTGTCATTATATTATACTAACTCATGCTTTAGTTCCCAACATTACTTCAATAACATTCATAATTTAAGTTCGAAGGTTTACAGAATATAGAAACTAAACAGTTTCCTTTATGATATAATACAGATAAAGCGAGGAGATAAATGATTTCAGATAAGAATAGTTATGAAGATATCTCCAAAAATATCGAGGATATTTATAATAAAAGATATGATGATATCTTAGAATTTCTAATATCGAAAGATGATAAAGAAGATTTGTTCCGTAAAGGTTTAGAGTCAGGAGCAAGGTATTCGTTATGACTTTAGCAGATACTGAATCATTTGGATTCTTTGAAGGCAGGTTTAGTCTTTGTGATTTGTCCACAGCCTCCTTCATGGTTTGCTCAATCCGTTTTCCAGTTCCAACTTTTCTGAGCTTTTCCAACACACTATTCTTTATCATCAAACTTTCGACAGTTAAAGTCGTTTACAGTTTGTGCTGCTTCATCAGCTTTTTCAACATTCAGAGTATTGATTCGTAGACTGGTTGCTTTTCAGAATTTCAGAATGAAAGCTCATAATTCTAAGAGATGAATGTTATATGTATACATATGATGTTCTAGTACAGTTTTGAATTCAAAGTATGGCATTTGAAAGATGTAAGAATCTAAGAGTGATGTTTTCTGTTAAATCTTGGCTTGGATTCTGATTTTTTAAAATCAGAATATGTAATCAAATTTGGATGCGAATGGTTGTTTTGATTTCTATGAAAGAATGTATATCGTTGTGAAAGTAGTGAGTATAGTTGATGATTTGCTGAATCAGAATCGAAGAATGTAATATATTAATTGTGAATTTATATATCTCTCGGGTATTACCTATCCGTTAAAAGTTTCACAAATAATATTTTGTACCAGAGAATTTTATTACAGTCTTTATGAAAATATATGTATGTATATTTTCTTCAGATGTAGTACAGATTTAATGAGTTAATATCATATTAAGCTTATTTGATTTTCGGCTGGAACTAGAAATAAATAATCTCTAAAACATTAAAGATTACATAATCTTCGCGGAGTATTTCACTAATGTAATTAATACTTCATTATTTATTCTTATTGATATTCCTTGGTGAATGATGTTGGTGCTCGTGGAATTCTTGTGAGTTTCGCAAGGTACGAATGATGTTTTCTGGAAAGTTTCAAGTACATCGAAAATGAAAGTGTAAAATCAAATATGTATTTGAATAATACACTTGATTTATTATGAAATGGAATTAATTGGTTTGAAGCAGAGATTGTAGTTAACGAAGGATGTACATCATAGCATATTAATATGAATTAACCGAGTAGTATTTACCCTTTTTCAATTCATACTTAATAGCTTAGTACGAAAAGATATATTATAGTTTCCAAAGTTCATATATATAAATAATATATAAATTCTTTGGAAATAATGAGTTAGTACTCCATAACCCATTATTTCAATATACCCATTGGTGATTGTGGTGTCGATATCGTCAGCGGTTATGGAGTTGGTGGAGCTTGTGGTGCTACAGGTGTTACTGATGTTGGTGATACTGATGGTGATGCTGGTGGTACTTCTGGTGGCACTTGTATAACCAGTTGATGATGTGGCGTGAGGGTACGAAATAGTATTATTTTTAATACAAAATACTACAAAATATGACACAAGTTTTATTAATTTACGGATGGGATATACCTAAACCTTGCTACAACATTATAGGCAGTGTACCTAATCGTAGAGTAGTGTAGTTTTTAGTAAGTTCGGTTCGTTCCACAGGGAGCTAGTGATTACGTACTATATTTTTATAAAACTATATATATATATATATATATATATATATATATATATATATATATATATATATATATATATATATATATATATATATATATATATATATATATAAGTAGTAATATTATTATAAAAGGGGGTTTTTTTACCGTTTAATGACCGGTTTGTCGATTTTATATTTTTAAGCGTAAAGATAAATGACAATAATTAAAGTGCGTAAAATATATAAATGACGATAAATAAAATAACAATAAATAAAATTGCGATAGAATATGAAATAAAAGGATTATGCTTATTTAAACTTCCGTAATCATGATGTTTAACGTTTTGATTTTAATTAATTGTTACTCGGGTTAATTGTCCTTTGTCATGGTTTATTTGATACCTATCTGGTTTTTGTCCATAATAGTCCATCGGTCATAAATATAAAGTGCGAGTGTCCTCGTCAAATTACCCTTATACCCGAAGTCAAATATTCCAACTAATTAAGGATTTAAACTGTGACGCAGTTATCACTTCTGTCAACAATTACACCAGTTATCACTGTATGTAATCCACCCCTGTTTTGATTAGATATGAATATTAATTTACCCACTTGATCAGTTTGAATAATCAATTACCCAACCCGAATAATTAATTAAATGATTATAATAGATTCCATATGAACGTCACTAAATAGGACAACCATAATCATTATTAATTATTAGGATAATTAATTTGAAGATAGGTTCGACAGACTCCAATGAGTTGTCACTCAATTAGACAATACCCCCCATCTATTAATAGTCAATAGTCCAATTTCCACAAGTGTCGGTCTTTTGCCCAAACCTTAATTATGGTACAAAATCCAATAACCCCATCTTAATATTTTAGCCTAACATCACGATTACTTCGGCTCAAATAAGCATAATAATAACTTAGTTACGAGACATTAAATTAAAAAGGAAGAATATAGCTTACAGTGGTGATTAATCGCGTAGCGTTGCACGGACAGAATTTCGACTTAAAACCCGTAAAACATTTCTTACAATAACCCAACTAAACCATAACTTTATTATTAAAATTAACTTATATTAAAATTATAATATAGATATATATTACATATTACAGAAGAGAGAAAGAAATATGAAGAAAGGTGTACATAAATCGATCAAATGAATTGCCTTTTATAGGCAAATATTGAATTGAAATTTTCACTTATGACCCCTTAACTATGCTCAATTAACAACTTTTTATTATTTATTATTATTCTTATTATGAATTATTTAAATATTATATTATATTCTTGTGCATAGTTGACTTGTACTTTCAGCTCCGTTGCGTCGAGCGTTGATAGTTGGCTCGGGTACCGGTTCTGGATTTTCGAACGTCCTTTCGTATAATTTAATATCTTGTACTTTGCGTTTTGTAACTTGTACTCTTGTCATTTTTAGACGTTTCTCATCAATAAATTGAACCTTTTGAATTGTATCTTGTACATTTGAGCTTTTTGGACGTTTGTGTCTTTAAATCTTCGTTTTCGCCTTTTGTCTTCGCACTTATTTATTTAAACAATTACAATGAAAATATAATACAATTACATATGAAAACCTATTATTTAGAAGGGATATTGCTATGAAATATATGTTCCTTTTTAGCCTTATCAAATATCCCCACACTTGAGCGTTGCTTGTCCTCAAGCAATACAGAACTTGAAATAAAAACATACATGAATCACTTTTTTATTCATCACACTTTGTACATTAGTGATTTTGATATGGTGGTATAAACAATGATAGTAACGATAGAACCATGGTTAAAGGTGGGTGTGTCATCCACAGTTGCCTCGGGTTTAGGACAACGACACTTGCAATCAAATAGCCGATTTACTTTCGGTTTCCAAAGCAAAGTGCACATTTGAAAGGTGGTTTACAGTCCCACATGACTATGAAAATGTAGATCCTTAAGGAAATTGGATCTTTATGAAAACATTTGATCTTTTTGAAAATTTAATCTAGCTTTTACCCTAGATAAGTTTTCCGGAATAACCCTTCACCGGTGTTTGCAAAATATTTTTGTGGGTTGTGTGGGTTTCAGATTTGAAAATTTTAGCTCAACACTTGTGGCTTTGTGTTACCCACTTGCTAACCTTGTATTGGGAAAGCAACACGTCCAGTTTACTTGTTCCGTATATTACCTTTCGGTAAACTACCGTCCGGTTGTAAAGGAAAGCGATGAACAAGAAACTGTTAAGGCAATGTCTAATGACATGCATATGATTATGGTCTTAGAACGTGTCGGATGCTAGTACTATCCTTTGTAGGAGCAATAGTAAAGATCATCCTATGATTTTTCGGTCTGGCACAAGGTCCTGTCTCCGACCATGCTATGTAACCACCGTTTCTTACGGCTGACACCTGATTTGGTTCAGGTGACCTAATGAATTCTGATGAATTCTCAGGATTTTACGTTCAATGGTAATGAATGCATTGAAAATAGGTTTTCAGAAAACAAATCGGTTTGTATTTTGATCAAAATATTTTCTCGTTCAAGCTCGAGTTTAGATATCATCGAATTCCATGAGTTTGAATTCTCAATCTTTAAGGTCAATCTCAAGGATTGAGTAATATCAGTCTTAAAAGCTGATTTTTAATCTTTAAGGAGATTATCCTTTCTGGGGATCTGATTCATTAGTCTTATCAAGCTAATTTGCACGGTGCCCCCCCATTGTACGAGATAAATCCTTCTCATGGTTAGGATAAATCTGACCACTTGGCGACCCTATTTGATGCTGAGGTCCGTGGATTTCCAGTGATTTTAGAGATGACTTTTCTAGATTTTTCGTCAACCTACAGCTGGTCTGGACGACAACTTCTTGACCTAAATCAAGAAGCGCGTGTCTTTTTCGGAAGACTTTACTTCCTTTTAATGATGGAATTGATTCATCGTGTAGATCCATCTTTCTTTAAAATATATTACAGTAAACCGGGTAAAACTGATTAGTATCGTCCAAAGCAAAAGTACCTGCAATAATTCTTATATAAAAATGTGATAGATAGTTTTTAATTGAATAACTTGGTACATTCTCCCCACACTTAGCTTTTATTTATTCTTTTCTTTGCCTTTTTATTCTCTTCTATCCCATTTTAAATGAATTCAAGCGTTTTGGGTTGTTTCTCAATTTATGTCCTCGAGGTAACAATAATTTCGGCATTAACACCTAGTTTTATCGTTCATAAATATGTATAAACATGATTTTGAATTCATTTAGTTGAAATTTTTTCAAATTTTCACAAAATTTGGCAATTAAAACAAGTGTAAACCCGAAAGAATTTATAACCCTTCCCCACACTTGAGATCTTGCAATGCCCTCATTTGCAAGAAATCAGTAAAAATTTAAATTCATGAGGGTGATTAGTGTAGAAAAATGATTAAAAATACCGAGTTTGCAAACATATTGTTGTTATTTCACATTTGATATTTTGTTTCTTGTCGTCAAAATTAGTACCTTTTTCTGAACTTAATGACAGTCTTTGAATGTGCGTTATTTTACCCTGTTTTGTATATAACATAAAATTCAAACATACATAATTTTGAAGTTGGGTATATTACCCCACGTTCAAAAATTTATAAAATCTAATATTTTTTTAGCTTACTTTAAATCAATTAAATTAAAAATAATGATAACAAAATTTCTCGTCCCGCCCTCGGTTAAAGTAATTTCGGTTCAACTACCTAATCTTCAACTCACGACGAATTTTAGAAATCATTTTTTTACTTAATGAAATAAAGTAAATTTTGTTTTTAAATTCACACAAAACTTAAATTTAAAAAGCATATTAATTTCATATAAAACCTACAAAATAAAAAAAAATCAGAATAGGGGGAGAAAACTAGTTCTTTAGTGTCTGCTAGCGGAAAAGACCAATCGGATTCCATTCTCGGAACTACACGAGAACAGAACAACTAACTCTAGAGAGCATTTTCTTTTTAGAACACTTGAATCTCCCCACACTTAGGTAGCTGTGGTGTCGAAATTGTGAATAACTTCATCGTCAATTTCTCTTGGACCATAATCAACTTGCATATCTATGACTTTTTTTAAGCCATTGGTCGGATTCCTGTGTAATATCCACAATTTCAACTAGTTTCGCCTTTTCTTTAGGCGATAGATTGGATACTAACCGGTTACATAACTTAGAGTTCCCCTTGGTTCTAGCATCGCGAATCCGTTTAATAAGTTTCTTCATTGAACTATTAATAACGGGATCATTTAATTTCGTATCAACAACGAGGTTCTTTGTTATCAGATCATCATTAGGTGTTACTTCATTTTCCCCACACTTAGGCGTTTT
Source organism: Rutidosis leptorrhynchoides (assembly GCF_046630445.1). Classification (NCBI taxonomy): domain Eukaryota; kingdom Viridiplantae; phylum Streptophyta; class Magnoliopsida; order Asterales; family Asteraceae; genus Rutidosis; species Rutidosis leptorrhynchoides. The sequence goes on from NC_092336.1 coordinate 28,971,660, forward strand.
ATTATTGTTAAGCACTACCGTTGGAGTTGGTAAAACAACATGGTTCTTACCAATCGTTTCCGCTGGTTCAACGGTTTTGGTTGGTGGAGATTTAGACTTTCGAATCATAAAGGTGATCGATTTCTCATCATTACTAAGTGTCATTCTACCCTTTCTTACATCAAATAACGCCCCGGTGGACGCTAAGAATGGTCGACCTAAAATTAGAGGAACGTTTGATTCCTCTTCTATGTCAATGACAATGAATTCGACTAGAAAGGTTAAATTACCTACTTGAACGGGTAGGTTGTCAGCAATTCCAACTGGGTGCTTAATGGTTTGATCAAGGAGTCGAACACTCATATCCGTTGGACTTAACTCACCTACACCTAATCTCTTATATAATGAAAGAGGCATAATACTTACACTCGCACCTAAATCTGCTAGTGCATCATACATGACACAATCACTAAGTAGACAAGGAACAATAAATTCACCTGGATCACCTATCCTAGGTAGAGGTTTTGCTGGAACTGTCTTCACCGGGTTTACTTCTACTGTTTTTGTTTCTTGCACTTTTTTATTCTTCTTCTTCTTCTTTCCAGAGGTATCACAAACTTTATTACCTATTACTTGCTCATACTCAACTCCTTTTCTTGAAAACAGGATGGGTGTTTTGTATGGTGCCACCACTGGCTTTACATACTAGAGTGGTGGTGGTGTTGTAACTTCTTCATTGTTACTTACATCTAAAACCTCCCCATCTTCTGATGCTGGTTTTTCAGAATTTGTTGAAACCATATTAACATTTTCATTCCGAGGATTTACTTCAGTATTACTCGGTACCTTTCCTTGTTTCCTTTCACTCATCAATCTAACAAGAGTACCTACTTGTTTTTCTAGATTCAAAATAGAAGCTTGTTGAGTTCTAAATGACTGATCAAACCTCTCATTCGTTTGAGTTTGAGTTTCAATAAATTGTGTTTGAGATTCAACTAGCTTAAATACCACTTCTTCCAGATTTGACTTCTTCTCGTCGGTTTGTTGTGGTGGTTTATATAAGCCAGGTCTTTGTTGATTGAAAGTTTTGTTTTGAGTTGGTTGGTTATTCGTACCTTGTTGGTTGTACGAGTTATTGTTGGTTCCATTTGGATTGTAAAGAATGTTTTGATTTCGATTGAAGTTTAGCCTTGGCGGTTGATAATTATTTCCCGACCTTTGGTTCATATAGGAAACATTCTCACGTTGTTCCATCGTTTGTTCAACATTACAATCTTTCGTTAAGTGTGGTCCACCGCATTGCTCACAACTGATTCGTATTGTGTGAATGTCTTTAGTCATCTTTTCCATTCGTCTCTCGAAAGCATCTATTTTTGCGGAAACAGAATCAAAGTTATGGCTAGAATCGGCTCTAGCTGCTTTAGATGATCTAACGATATCTTTTTCTTGGTGCCACTCATGTGAGTGGAAAGCAGTGTTATCAATAATTTTGTAAGCATCAGTTTCGGTTTTCTTCATAATAGAACCACCAGCTGTTGTGTCGATATCTTTTCGTGTAGCGATGTTTACGCCTTTATAGAAGATTTGCACTATTTGAAAAGTATCTAATCCGTGTTGAGGACATCCTCTCAACATCCTTCCGAATCTTGTCCACGCCTCATATAATGTTTCATTTGGTTTTTGCACGAACGTGGCAATTTCTCCTTGAAGTCTCACGGCTTTAGATGCCGGAAAGAATCTTTGAAGAAATTTCTCAACTAAAACATCCCATGTGTCAATCGTTCCTTAAGCAATCTTTGGCTTCTCCCTTTAAAGTCCATGGGAACAACATAAGATAAATAGTTTCATCCTCAACTTCTCGGATTTTAAAGAGATTACAAATCCGATTAAAAGTTCGAAGATGTTCGTTTGGATCTTCTTTTGTTGTACCACCAAATTGGCACTGATTGGTGATCATGTGTAGGATTTGTCCTTTGATTTCAAAATCTGATGCTCTAACATCTGGCTGAATAATGGCGTGACCTTGGCCCGTGCGTGTGGCTCTCATTCGATCTTCCATACTAAGAGGTTCCGTTACTTCCATAATTGAATTTGTTGAATACGAATCACTAGAAGATTCTGATTTAACGGTTTGTGGTTCAGGAGGAATGATTAGTGGTTCAGGATCTTGGAATTGTCCTTGAATATCCTCCGGGTTCTTGGTTGTGAGAGCCTTTATATTTAGGGTTTAAAAATTGGATTATCGGAAATTTGAGTTGGAGTACTTGGTCGTCTAGATGATGATTCTAAAGAAAAATCAACGGCGATAATATTGGCTAGATGTCTTGATCGAGTTACAGGTAGTGAATGTATGAAAGGTGGTGAACGTTTTGCTCGGTGCATTCACAGAATATCCTATTAGTTATAAAAATAGAAAAACTTATATAAGTTGTCCAATTAATAGACTTTTCTGATTTTGCCCACGTTTCGAATAGCCAAAAGATGCAGCAGAGGGGCATGATTCGTTTGGTCTCAATATAATTGAGGACTGTTTGGCTCCAATAACCCGGTCCACGTACAAATCCAACTATTACTACGAACCAGAAAATTTTGATGTCTATCAATTTAACCACTTAAAATAAATTTTCGTAATTTTAAGAAATTTAGATAACAAGTAGAATAAAAATATATGTCCTAAAACTAGAATAGCGAGAAATAAGAAAGAAAAAGATTGCGCGTCGAAAAATAAAAGGTCGAAAAATAGGCGTCGAAAAATAAAAATAAGAAAGTAGCGCGAAAAACGGCGTCGCAAAATTCTAAAGCACATAAATCTTAGTCTAAGGAATAAGCACTTAAGGGATTTTACGGCAAACCTAAAAATTCTAGAAATAAAAATAACTATGGCAAAACTAAACTTAATACTAAAAATTATAACTAGAGTCTAAAAATCTAAAGGTAATAAAAAAAAACTTTTTTTTTAATTTTTTTTATATTTCGTTTTTTAAGGATTTTAAAATTTTTTTTTTATATATTTTTTTAAAACTTTTTTAAAAAAAAAAATTTCTTTAAAAAAAACGATTTCTTTTACAATTTTTTTTTTAAAACAAATTTTTTTCTTTAAAAAAAACGTTTTTTTTTACACAATTTTTTTTTTATTATTAAAATTTTTTTTCAAAACTTTTTTTTTAACTCATTTACTATTCATGAAATAGTAAATGAAAAGAAATTAATTAATTTACTATTCACATGAAAGCGACGTGATAGAAATTATTAATTGCAAGTTACATAATATACCCCTGAAATATTTAATAAATACGACTTTTTTTAAAACTTTTAAAACTTTTACGATTCAAAATAGTAAAGGAAAGAAATTAATTAATTTACTATTCACATGAAAGCGACATTATAGAAATTATTAATTATAAGTTACATAATATACCCCTGAAATATTTAATAAATACGACTTTTTAAAACTTTTAAAACTTTTACGTATCAAATTTGATTCTAAAATATTATTATATTTTATTTCAATATTATTATATTATTATGTTTATTAAATTATTATATTTAAATTAATATATCTTTAATCAATCAAAAACTAAAAAAAAACTTAAATACCCCGTGAAAACACAAAAAGTGTCCCCGAAATTACTTTTTTTTATAACTATATTTTTACAGATATAAATTAAAAATATAGCGTCTTACCGCTCCCCGACAGCGGCGCCAAAAACTTGATGATGTGGCGTGAGGGTACGAAATAGTATTATTTTTAATACAAAATACTACAAAATATGACACAAGTTTTATTAATTTACGGATGGGATATACCTAAACCTTGCTACAACATTATAGGCAGTGTACCTAATCGTAGAGTAGTGTAGTTTTTAGTAAGTCCGGTTCGTTCCACAGGGAGCTAGTGATTACGTACTATATATATATATATATATATATATATATATATATATATATATATATATATATATATATATATATATATATATATATATATATATATATATATATATATATATATATATATATATATATATATATATATATATAAAAGTAGTAATATTATTATAAATGGGGGTTTTTTACCGTTTAATGACCGGTTTGTCGATTTTATATTTTTAAGCGTAAAGATAAATGACAATAATTAAAGTGCGTAAAATATATAAATGACGATAAATAAAATAACAATAAATAAAATTGCGATAGAATATGAAATAAAAGGATTATGCTTATTTAAACTTCCGTAATCATGATGTTTAACGTTTTGATTTTAATTAATTGTTACTCGGGTTAATTGTCCTTTGTCATGGTTTATTTGATACCTATCTGGTTTTTGTCCATAATAGTCCATCGGTCATAAATATAAAGTGCGAGTGTCCTCGTCAAATTACCCTTATACCCGAAGTCAAATATTTCAACTAATTAAGGATTTAAACTGTGACGCAGTTATCCCTTCTGTCAACAATTACACCAGTTATCATTGTATGTAATCCACCCCTGTTTTGATTAGATATGAATATTAATTTACCCACTTGATCAGTTTGAATAATCAATTACCCAACCCGAATAATTAATTAAATGATTATAATAGATTCCATATGAACGTCACTAAATAGGACAACCATAATCATTATTAATTATTAGGATAATTAATTTGAAGATAGGTTCGACAGACTCCAATGAGTTGTCACTCAATTAGACAATACCCCCCATCTATTAATAATCAATAGTCCAATTTCCACATGTGTCGGTCTTTTTCCCAAACCTTAATTATGGTACAAAATCCAATAACCCCATCTTAATATTTTAGCCTAACATCACGATTACTTCGGCTCAAATAAGCATAATAATAACTTAGTTACGAGACATTAAATTAAAAAGGAAGAACGTAGCTTACAGTGGTGATTAATCGCGTAGCGTTGCACGGACAGAATTTCGACTTAAAACCTGTAAAACATTTCTTACAATAACCCAACTAAACCATAACTTTATTATTAAAATTAACTTATATTAAAATTATAATATAGATATATATTACATATTACAGAAGAGAGAAAGAAATATGAAGAAAGGTGTACATAAATTGATCAAATGAATAGGCAAATATTGAATTGAAATTTTCACTTATGACCCCTTAACTATGCTCAATTAACAACTTTTTATTATTTATTATTATTCTTATTATGAATTATTTAAATATTATATTATATTCTTGTGCATAGTTGACTTGTACTTTCAGCTTCGTTGCGTCGAGCGTTGATAGTTGGCTCGGGTACCGGTTCCGGATTTTTGAACGTCCTTTCGTATAATTTAATATCTTGTACTTTGCGTTTTGTAACTTGCACTTTTGTCATTTTTAGACGTTTCTCATCAATAAATTGAACCTTTTGAATTGTATCTTGTACATTTGAGCTTTTTGGACGTTTGTGTCTTTAAATCTTCGTTTTCGCCTTTTGTCTTCGCACTTATTTATTTAAACAATTACAATGAAAATATAATACAATTACATATGAAAACCTATTATTTAGAAGGGATATTGCTATGAAATATATGTTCCTTTTTAGCCTTATCACCAGTCTAGCTTGTAGATCACACACCATTCTTTTCAGGGTTTCCTCTATCATTTCTATTTATCTACTCTTCCGGATTATGGTTAGAACTAGAATAAGTAATCTCTAAAAAAAAATTTAGAAACTACATATTCTCTGCAAAATATTTCTTCAATGAAGTTATGAATCAATACTTCATCGTTAGTTGTTGTTGGTATTCCTTGGTATCTACAGGGCGTATGACGTTGATGCTCGTGGGACAGATTGTGAAGTTGAGGTTTGCGATACGGTTGTTGTTGGTGGTGGTAATGGTACTGTTGGTGCCGGTGATGTTGCTGGTGCTTGTAACCTTTGCACCATATTCTCCAAAGCCACTACCTGAGCGCGAAGCTCATTCACTTCTTCTATTACACCGAGGTGATTGTCAGTTCGGACGAGCGGATGAATAAGATCTAGAATTTGAGATAGTATATAATCATGATGAGATACTCTAGAAATGAGAGAGAAAATGGTATTATGAACAGGTTCACTGGTAAGCGCTTCAGGTTCCTCACCAAGAGGGGAATGTGGTGGATGGAAGGGATCACCTTCTTCTTGTCTCCAATGATTAAGTAGATTACGAACTCATCCCCAATTCATCCAGAATAGATGATGGCTAATTGGTTGATCTATTCCGGTCACACTGCTTTCGGAGCTCGAGCGAAACTCCAGATCGGAATAGCTGTCGGAATCTAAGGAATTTGGACTAGATACGGGATCCATCTCGTATAATCAGGGAAATGATTTTTGATGTGAAATAGATTATAGGACTTAGATTTGGTATTCTTCAATACATATTTTACGTATGTATATATAATACCAAAATCTCATAAATTACGGAGGAATTTTTGGAAGATGTCAGGCAAAGTTTACAGTAACAGATATGCTAAGATATGAATTCGTCTAAACACTATCTATGCAATAAATGCATAAAAATGTGTCTAGACTTAAGAATGATAAGCATGTAATTTCTGACAAGAAATGATAAGCAAAACTCGGTAAAAACAGATACGGTCATAGTCCAGACTCACTAATGCATCCTAACAATTACTAGTTAAACACTCTAATGCAAATTCTGGTTCCCTATGACCTCAAGCTCTGATACCAACTGTGATGACCCGTCCAAATCCACTTAGACGAATACATCATTCATCGATTTCACAGTGAGGTACTGACCTCTACATGATACGTTTTGTAAACCTTGCATCCTTTTAAAAAGGCATACTATAAATGAATATCTAATTCCAAGGTCTTTGACATCTGATGATTTCTATATATAGACAATCACCGTAAATAACAGTTTACAATACTACATCTGTTGACAATGCAGTCAAAATAAGATACATGGTGATGATTTTGTGAATGCAAAGTTTTTTCGAATAAACCATGTATGACTCCTTGCACATTGCTTGTATAACGTATACGCAAACAGCGAAAGACTTCTAGGAACCTGAGAATAAACATGCTTAAAAGTGTTAAAACAAAGGTTGGTGAGTTCATAGTTTTAATGTTGCGCATAATCTGTATATAAAGGTGGATCACAAGATTTCAGTTGTTTCATCCAGAAACGTTTATCAAATTATTCTACAAGATTGAGCACCCTGGTAACTAAACTTTAACGTATATATAATAAGTACCCCTGTTTTAACATACATGCAACCAACATATACAATACACGCAAACCAACGTGTACTAAACTCAAATAGCATACGTCCGTTTTATAGTTCAGGCTAGGGTTTCTATACCTGGAACAGACGGGGATGTCAAGCCCTATGGATCCATATATAACTACTCGCGCCCACCAGTTCTTATAACCGGCAGTTACTAGTTACCAAAGCTAAGGGATTTTCGGTTCAAACTCGGTGTAGAATTTAGTATGTACTTGTATCCATTGCGTTTAAAAATAAAGTGCATGTATTCTCAGCCCAAAAATATAGATTGCAAAAGCAATTAAAAAGGGATCAAATGAAACTCACCTTAGCAGCACATAAGGTCATTCACCGAAATGTGACCAAAACTCGGAATGCAAAATAACCGTAGATCTCAACCTAGAGAACATATGTTGGTCAATACATGTCTAATAAGCAAGGTCGGGTCATAGTGTATCACAATCCTAATGCTCGAGACCATCATACAAAAGTTAACAAAAGTCAACCTGACCCAATATGATCTTTAAATCTATACGTGTTTATTATATTAACATAGTATAAGTCTTGATAGTTGAACGAATTTATAGTTTATCAAACTCAAAACATTATTTATTTAAGGAGCTATATTATATTTGAATTATCATGGCAATCGAAAATATTTTATTATTTCACATAGTTTTTCAATACTTGTAAAATCAGATTATAGTGTTTATAAAGTTTTAAAACATGATAAGACAGTCAACTTTGACAATTGTTCAACAAAACGAGACGTGCCTTATATAGAAATTCATTTACTCGATTAGTAATATCTAAAAATCCAATTTATCAATCTCATAGACCAGTTGTTTAAATATTAATTTACAGTTTCAAACAAAATTTTAATTAACGTCAAACATAATTCAGTTGACCATAACTTTTAATCCGTTCCTCAAAAACACACGATTTCTTCTATCGACATATTAGTTTATTATAAATAATTATATATATATATATATATATATATATATATATATATATATATATATATATATTAAATCTTAAGAATTAAATAAATATTATATATTATATTATATTCTCGTGCATAGTTGATTTGTAATTTTAGCACCGATGAATTGTACGTTGACGCTCGACTTACGTACCGGTTCCGGTTTTTCGAACGTCATTACGTACGCTTAGAAAACTTGTACTTTACGTTTCGCGATGTGTACCTTTATCAATAATTAGACTTATTTCACCAATAATTTATACTAATTGAAATGTAACTTATTCATTTGAGTGTTATGGTCATTTGCTTCTTAAAATCATCGTCCTAATATATATAAAATAATATTATTTTAAATCTAAACGTTTTATGACTAAGTTATTATTATATTTTATCACATTATAAAATATATATATTTTTATTCATGTCTAGTTACAAATATTTGTTCGTGAATCGTCGGTCAAAATCATATAAATTTTAAATTTAAATTTGGTCAGAAATTTCCGGGTCGTCACAGTACCTACCCGTTAAAGAAATTTCGTCCCGAAATTTGATTGGAATCGTCATGGCTGACAATAAGTATGTTTTCATGACGCATACGAGCTGATAATTAGATTTTTATCATCATTGAGTAATATAGATAAAACAATTTGATTTTGTGAAGAGTACGAGTGAAGCTATCGCAAAAGAGTGAAGATGAGTAAATACATGTTTGCCTTAACTGGTGACGTAGCCACGGTTGATTTTCGAAATTCAAGGGATTTAGAGAAAATCTTCGTAATAAGATTTGGTTCTTCGATAATTAAGGAAATTAGGATCTTCTTTGGTTAAATGCAATAATCTGTTTTGATTGCTCTGTCGAATATTTTACTATAAATCCACTCCCTTCATTTTCTTATTTCCACAGCTAACATCTTCTATTCTTTCACCCTCAATTAATACTTTAAAGTATTCGTTAATATGCTCCATCCAGTTCCGATTCTTGATATACTCCTAACTTTCATATATGTCATTCTTCTTTTTCATCTTCCGCCAGAAGAATCTATTTACTTCTACTATACTCTTGGTTTTATAGTGTTTTTAATTCTCCTGTGTCTTTATATTGCTATATGCATCGATATACACGGTTTGTAATTTCTGGGTTGTTTTTGAGCTTTATATTTTCCTTTATATTTCGATGTCTCTGCTTCTGTCTTTCTATAATCATTGACATCCACAGGTAATGCTCTCTTCTATTTGCTGCAATTTATACTCCCATTTCTATTTCAGAGCTTCATGCTTTTGTTTTCTCTTCGCAAGTAATGGTCCAGAAATTGTAGGTATGGAGTTTTGAATGAACATGGCTAATGTTTTAAGAGAGAAATTGTAATAGCACGATCTTGATTGGTTAAATTACCAGAATTCAAGAGAAAAGATAGAACTATCAAGAAATTATGTTCTTGATATGTTTATATACTAGATAGAGTGTAAGAGTCGTGTAACATAGCACATTATGACATTATGATCTGTGAATCATCACGTTCCATTAGAAACTCAGCATGACTTACTGTAATATAATCACGTTGATCAAGTGTCATTATATTATACTAACTCATGCTTTAGTTCCCAACACTACTTCAATAACATTCATAATTTAAGTTCAAAGGTATACAGAATATAGAAACTAAACAGTTTCCTTTATGATATAATACAGATAAAGCGAGGAGATAAATGATTTCAGATAAGAATAGTTATGAAGATATCTCCAAAAATATCGAGGATATTTATAATAAAAGATACGATGATATCTTAGAATTTCTAATATCGAAAGATGATAAAGAAGATTTGTTCCGTAAAGGTTTAGAGTCAGGAGCAAGGTATTCGTTATGACTTTAGCAGATACTGAATCATTTGGATTCTTTGAAGGCAGGTTTAGTCTTTGTGATTTGTCCACAGCCTCCTTCATGGTTTGCTCAATCCGTTTTCCAGTTCCAACTTTTCTGAGCTTTGCCAACACACTATTCTTTATCATCAAACTTTCGACAGTTAAAGTCGTTTACAGTTTGTGCTGCTTCATCAGCTTTTTCAACATTCAGAGTATTGATTCGTAGACTGGTTGCTTTTCAGAATTTCAGAATGAAAGCTCATAATTCTAAGAGATGAATGTTATATGTATACATATGATGTTCTAGTACAGTTTTGAATTCAAAGTATGGCATTTGAAAGATGTAAGAATCTAAGAGTGATGTTTTCTGTTAAATCTTGGCTTGGATTCTGATTTTTTAAAATCAGAATATGTAATCAAATTTGGATGCGAATGGTTGTTTTGATTTCTATGAAAGAATGTATATCGTTGTGAAAGTAGTGAGTATAGTTGATGATTTGCTGAATTAGAATCGAAGAATGTAATATATTAATTGTGAATTTATATATCTCTCGGGTATTACCTACCCGTTAAAAGTTTCACAAATAATATTTTGTACCAGAGAATTTTATTACAGTCTTTATGAAAATATATGTATGTATATTTTCTTCAGATGTAGTATAGATTTAATGAGTTAATATCATATTAAGCTTATTTGATTTTCGGCTGGAACTAGAAATAAATAATCTCTAAAACATTAAAGATTACATAATCTTCGCGGAGTATTTCACTAATGTAATTAATACTTCATTATTTATTCTTATTGATATTCCTTGGTGAATGATGTTGGTGCTCGTGGAATTCTTGTGAGTTTCGCAAGGTACGAATGATGTTTTCTGGAAAGTTTCAAGTACATCGAAAATGAAAGTGTAAAATCAAATATGTATTTGAATAATACACTTGATTTATTATGAAATGGAATTAATTGGTTTGAAACAGAGATTGTAGTTAACGAAGGATGTACATCATAGCATATTAATATGAATTAACCGAGTAGTATTTACCCTTTTTCAATTCATACTTAATAGCTTAGTACGAAAAGATATATTATAGTTTCTAAAGTTCATATATATAAATAATATATAAATTCTTTGGAAATAATGAGTTAGTACTCCATAACCCGTTATTTCAATATACCCATTGGTGATTGTGGTGTCGATATCGTCGGCGGTTATGGAGTTGGTGGAGCTTGTGGTGCTACAGGTGTTACTGATGTTGGTGATACTGATGGTGATGCTGGTGGTACTTCTGGTGGCACTTGTATAACCAGTCTAGCTTGTAGATCACACACCATTCTTTTCAGGGTTTCCTCTATCATTTCTATCTATCTACTCTTCTGGATTATGGTTAGAACTAGAATAAGTAATCTCTAAAAAAAATTTTAGAAACTACATATTCTCTGCAGAATATTTCTTCAATGAAGTTATGAATCCATACTTCATCGTTAGTTGTTGTTGGTATTCCTTGGTATCTACAGGGCGTATGACGTTGATGCTCGTGGGACAGATTGTGAAGTTGAGGTTTGCGATACGGTTGTTGTTGGTGGTGGTAATGGTATTGTTGGTGTCGGCGATGTTGCTGGTGCTTGTAACCTTTACACCATATTCTCCAAAGCCACTACCCGAGTGCAAAGCTCATTCACTTCTTCTATTACACCGGGGTGATTGTCAGTTTGGACGAGCGGACGAATAAGATCTAGAATTTGAGATAGTATATAATCATGACGAGATACTCTAGAAATGAGAGAGAAAATGGTATTATGAACAGGTTCACTGGTAAGTGCTTCAGGTTCCTCACCAAGAGGGGAATGTGGTGGATGGAAGGGATCACCTTCTTCTTGTCTCCAATGATTAAGTAGATTACGAACTCATCCACAATTCATCCAGAATAGATGATGGCTAATTGGTTGATCTATTCCGGTCACACTGCTTTCGGAGCTCGAGCGAAACTCCAGATCGGAATAGCTATCAGAATCTAAGGAATTTGAACTAGATACGGGATCCATCTCGTATAATCAGGGAAATGATTTTTGATGTGAAATAGATCATAGGACTTAGATTTGGTATTCTTCAATACATATTTTACATATGTATATATAATACCAAAATCTCATAAATTACGGAGGAATTTTCGGAAGATGTCAGGCAAAGTTTACAGTAACAGATATGCTAAGATATGAATTCGTCTGAACACTATCTATGCAATAAATGCAGAAAAATGTGTCTAGACTTAAGAATGATAAGCATGTAATTTCTGACAAGAAATGATAAGCAAAACTCGGTAAAAACAGATACGGTCATAGTCCAGACTCACTAATGCATCCTAACAATTACCAGTTAAACACTCTAATGCAAATTCTGGTTCTCTATGACCTCAAGCTCTGATACCAACTGTGATGACCCGTTCAAATCCACTTGGACGAATACATCATTCATTGATTTCACAGTGAAGTACTGACCTCTACATGATACGTTTTGTAAACCTTGCATTCTTTTGAAAAGGCACACTATAAATGAATATCTAATTCCAAGGTCTTTGACATCTGATGATTTCTACATATAGACAATCACCGTAAATAATAGTTTACAATACTACATTCGTTGATAATGCAGTCAAAATAAGATACATGGTGATGATTTTGTGAATGCAAAGTTTTTTCGAATAAAGCATATATGACTCCATGCACATAGCTTGTATAACGTATAAGCAAACAATGGAAGACTTCTAGGAACCTGAGAATAAACATGCTTAAAAGTGTCAACACAAAGGTTGGTGAGTTCATAGTTTTAATGTTGCGCATAATCTGTATATAAAGGTGGATCACAAGATTTCAGTTGTTTCATCCAGAAATGTTTATCAAATTATTCTACAAGATTGAGCACCCTGGTAACTAAACTTTAACGTATATATAATAAGTACCCCTGTTTTAACATACATGCAACCAACATGTACAATACACGCAAATCAACGTGTACTAAACTCAAATAGCATACGTCTGTTTTATAGTTCAGGCTAGGGTTTCTATACCTGGAATAGACGGGGATGTCAAGCCCTATGGATCCATATATAACTAATCGCGCTCACCAGTTCTTATAACCGGCAGTTACTAGTTACCAAAGCTAAGGGATTTTCAGATCAAACTCGGTGTAGAATTTAGTATGTACTTGTATCCATTGCGTTTAAAAATAAAGTGCATGTATTCTCAGCCCAAAAATATAGATTGCAAAAGCATTCCAGTACATACTAAATTCTACATGTATTTTTGGCCTGAGAATACATACACTTTATTTTAAACGCAATGGATACAAGTACATACTAAATTCTACACCGAGTTTGAACCAAAAATCCCTTAGCTTTGGTAACTAGTAGCTGCCGGTTATAAGAACCGTTGGGCGCGAATAGTTGTATATGGATCCATCGGGCTTGACATCCCCGGCTGTTCCAGGTATAGAAACCCTAGCCTGAACTATAAAACAGACGTACGCTATTTGAGTTTAGTACACGTTGGATTACGTGTATTGTACATGTTGGTTGCATGTATGTTAAAACAGGGGTACTTATTATAACATTAAAGCTTAGTTACCAGGGTGCTCAATCTTGTAGAATATTTTGATAAACGTTTCTGGATGAAACAACTGAAATCTTGTGATCCACCTTTATATACGGATTATGCGCAACATAAAAACTATGAACTCACCAACCTTTGTGTTGACACTTGAAAGCATGTTTATTCTCAGATTCCTAGAAGTCTTTCGTTGTTTGCTTATATGTGATACAAGCTATGTGCATGGAGTCATACATGCTTTATTCGAGAAAAAAGTTGCATTCACAAAATCATCACCATGTATCTTATTTTGACTTCATTATCAACGGATGTAGTATTGTAAACTATTAATTACGGTGATTGTCTATATGTAGAAATCATCAAACGTCAAAAACCTTGGAATTTGATATTCAATTATGGTGTGCCTTTTCAAAAGAATGCAATGTTTACAAAACGTATCATGTAGAGGTCCGTACCTCGCTGTGAAATTGATGAATGATGTATTCGTACAAACGTATCAGATAATCATGTTTTGATGTAGTAAAGGGTTAGTTGCTTTTTCATTTTTACATTTTGAAACTCTCAACTCGCAATATTGGTTTTTATGCTTAAGTTCGCACACATGATTATTTAATGATTTACAAATTCAAAACGCGATAATCAAATAATTGAAATGAAAACGCTAAGCCAAGCACCCCCTTAGTAATCTCGAAAGTTATTTTTGCGACTAGGATGAGGATGTACCTGACATATAGTTGGTGGTGTAAATAACTTAATTTATTACAAGATGATGATTCACTCACTACGAAGACTGTCTACTCAGACAGTTGGAGTTGATTTTGATATATGCCACTTAACACGTTATTTCGTAACCATTTTCAACTATTTCCTTGACCACCTAAAGTTTAAATGCTAGTCATGTATGAATTTGAGATTTCTTCTGAAAATATCAATCAATTATATTGACATGGTTATTAATTTTTAATATTAATATATAATATGGTTATTAATATTCATATTCATATATAATATATAATACAAAATTTAAAAATATGAAAAATATGAAAGAATTAGTAAATTATTAGAAGTTATGAGAACAACAAGTTAGAAAGCTCGCGCGTAGCGGTTAGGCTAATATATTTTTATTTTTGCATGTCTTTATTTACTTGTCATAGATTAAATACAAATTAATTGTTCAATGAAACAATAAAATGATAAATGCATAAAAAACAACTCGTATCTAAAAACGATTTTGAAAAACACATTTTTTACATAATCACATGATACTGGACACTAACTTCAAATGGCAATTTCACAACAAGAGAACTTTCGAAATTGATAGATGATCAACTTATTGGAAACAGGAGTGTAAACCAAGAAACTTTAAGAAACAATTTGGCGCCGTTAAAAATTAATATCTTTATATGGAGGCTATTGAAGTGGAGGTTACCGGTCCGTACGTAAATTGATAAAAGAGGTATTGGCCTACACTCCATTCGATGCCCTCTATGTGACGATGACGTGGAGACGATCGAGCATTCTTTAATATTCTGTCGACATGCAATAGAACTTTGGGAAAAAAATTATAAGTGGTGGGGGTTGGAGCCGGTTACAAATCTAAGCATAATTGAAGCATTTAGAGGTAATTGTAACCAAAACTTATCCCCACTCGAGTCGAACGTTTAGCAAGCAAAAGAATGGATTTGTGCATAATACATATGGGGAAACCGAAACAAAAAAGTCTTTCAAAATACGTGTTTGAATAGTTCGATGACTTTGTTGGAAATTCAACTCAAATCATTTGAGCGAATATCAAACCGAATTAAGAATAGTGTGACAACCCGAAAATTTCTGACCAAATTTAAACTTAATCTTTATATGTTTCTGACAAAATAAGCAAAGTCTGTAATATTGATTCTCAAACTTTTTGAACTAATGTTATATATTCAGTTAACCTTTGACTATTGACCGACGATTCACGAACATCTATTTGTATATATATATATATATATATATATATATATATACAATAAGTTGGAATATTAATTATTCATAAATGACTTGCAATGTGTATTTAAAAACTGATTTATGTATATTAAATAAAGATATATATATATATATATATATATATATATATATATATATATATATATATATATAATTTCAAGTTATTTAGTAAACGATAGTAACATTCATTTATTGATTCGATTGATATTTAGATAAGTTAACTAAAACGTTTAAGATGAACAAGTAAAACACTAATTTACTACAGTATTTTCGAATTGCTACAATACCCGAAAAGCTACAGTGTTTTCGAAAATCACTATTTACTACAGTAAAAATCATTTTGCTACAGTGTTTCCAAAAATCACTATTTGCTACAGTAAAAATGACTTGCTACAGTAAAACACTATTTGCTGCAGTAAAACGACTTTGCTACAGTAAAAACACTATTGCTACGGTAAACACTATTTGCTACAGTACACACTATTTGCTACAGTGAAAATATGTCGACAAACAAGAAAACAAAACATATTGGGTGCGTACCAGCTGGCCATGAGATCGCATGGCAAATGGGCATGAAACCCATGCGATCGCATGGGCATCAGATTTCAAAAATTTGCCTAAAAAAGGCTAGTTTCTACTCGAGTTTTTTTTCACAATTACATATCTCTCTACTCTCTCTGTATATATATTTATATTAATATTATTATTATTATTATTATTATTATTATTATTATTATTATTATTATTATTATTATTATTATTATTATTATTATTATTATTATTATTATTATTATTATTATTATAATTAAAATTAATATTATTATTTATCTTATAGTTAGGAGTATTATTATTAGTATTATTATACATAAAATGTTACGACGAGGTTATACCCAAACGATTTCAAAACAAGCTTTTCGAGCGGAATAAAGCTAAGGAAATTATGGGTTATAGCTATGGAGGTTATGGGTATTGCTTTGGGGTTATGATCATGAGTCAAAGGTCAACCTAACGTTTATCATTTCCATTGCGTCTACGTACTTTCCTGCAATATTGAATCTCAATATTGATACGTGAGCATTCATATCTTATCTTTTATATATTAATAGTGTATCTATGTCTAGTGCTCGAGTATATATGTTTATGCATGCTTGTATGCTAAATTTCATCGTTAGATAGTTTTACAATGAATCACGAATTTAATACATATGCTACTGATATAAAGTATATGATATGCATGTCGTTGGAAAGCTATCGAAAAATTAATAAATTTTCATTTAGAAATCGCGTGATTTCGATGAACGGATTAAAAGATATGGTCAACTGAATTATGGTTAACATTAATTGAAATTGTATTTGAAACTATAAATTAATATTTAAACAACTTGTCTATGAGATTGATAAATTGGATTTTTAGATATTACTAATCGAGTAAATGAATTTCTATATAAGGCACATTTTGTTTTGTTGATCAATTGTCAAAGTTGACTGTCTTATCATGTTTTAAAAGCTTTATAAATACTATAATCTGATTTTACAAGTATTGAAAAACTATGTGAAATAATAAATATGTTCGATTGCTGATGTGTCAAAACATAACCTTTAAAATGAAGACAATATGCTTAATAATTAACACATAATACAGGCAAATAAAACCCGATCATGCAGTAACTAGTAAGTAAATTGACCAGTTCGATCCACAGGAAGAAGTTTGTTTTTAAGATTTTACCACGATTAATTATTCTAAAAGGGGGGGTTTTGTGTTTGAAGTTGTATTTTCGTTTAACGAAATAGTAAATAAATATAGTAATTAACAAGATTGAGAATGCGATGTTTACTTCTATGCTTGATAAATGACAGGGATTGTTCTATAATTAAAACCGTTATGTAATAGTTACAATAGAGCAGTTTATATCAATTTCACAATTTCTATAAACTTAAGAGCTATGTTTAATCAACAAGATTCTTTCGTGGTTGAATTCACATAAAACCTAGTTTACTAAAATCACTCTAAGTAAACTACATGATTGTATATCCTAAATATCGTTCAATTAACATCCTATACTCACATATAGGTGGCTAGATCACTAGGTGTTGAAGTATAAGCTATGGTCTTTGATAAATTCACATAAACCAAGTCATAACTTACATAATTGAACCAGGATACAAGGATGATTACAACTATGGATCTTTTGAAAGAACATGGTGATTTAGATTGATTAACTAACTAGATTCAACCCGGTTAAACTCACGTGAAACCTAAATTACAACAATCACTTGAGGTAATTTCATAACTATGTTGCTTTGGAATTTATTCAATTACCGAATTAAACACATAACAAAATCACTTAAGTTATGCATCTAATCGTCTAGATTACTAGGTGTATTGAAGTATAGATTGTTTTCCTAGTTAACTCACATTAATAGGTTTGCAATCCATATAATTGAAGTAATGAACTAAGCAAGCATAACAATGGTTCTTATGGTTGAACTAGATAATTTAATCAATCAAACATATATATAACTAGCATAACATCAAAGTATAGAACAATCCCAAGCCATAAATCTTACATTGAAGCAAACACACAAGGCTTTTAGCCAAATATAATCATAGTAGAACTAATGGAACAGTAAATACAATTCGAATTCATGTTTAAAAGATATAGAACAATAGTACCAATAGTGATGAATGATCCTAGCTTAATCTTGATGTTGAAAGAGTGGAGATTGACTTGCAGCCTTCCTTAAACCTTGAAAATCGTATTAGAACTGAGGGAGAATGTAGTAGTGAAGGTATATGAAGTATGTAACCAAAGGCTCTCTTAAATAGGCTAAAAAGTTAGGTAAAATGGCCAGAAACTGACCAGATGCGCCGCATCTCTTTGGGATGCGCCGCATCTCTTTACGTTTAGTAGATTCCAGCTCGATTCTGAACTCAGGACTGTCGGCAGGGGAGTAGATGCGCCGCATCTGGGATAGATGCGCCGCATCCATCTCAGATGCGCCGTATCTGAGGCTGTTTTGGTCCAGAATTCTTTATGCTCCGCATCTGAAACTGTCGGGAGTTATTTGGTGCAGAGATGCACCGCATCTAAGAGAGATGCGCCGCATTTGGACCTGTTTCAATGGTTTCGGGCTATTTTACACGTTCAATCTTCGTTTTGACTCTGTTTTCGCTGTTGGTCTTCATTTATTCATTCACAATGGACTTTTACAAATATACACGAATTACAATACATACGTACAACAATTACATACAAATTGAACAACTTTGGATCGAAATAACGGCAATAAACATGTGTAATTTTGGCGTTATCAAAATCCCCACACTTAAACCTTGCTTGTCCTCAAGCAAGACTTACAAGAAATCGAAATTTACAATAGTGAACACACTTATTTAATTGAGAACACAAAAATGGGAATCACACTCACTCGATATAGTACACAAGATACACAAGTTATTTAGTAACACAATAACTCACGCTATATGGAACACACACTCGGGTCACAATATATACACTTACACTTTTTATTTCACACACGAATCAAACTCACGCGTTTTGAGTATACACAACCCTTAGGAGTACACACGCTTTTATTTATTTCACAATGTAATACACACACTTTTATTTATTTCACAATGTAATACACACACTTTTAGTAAATACACGAAATGAAATCACACCAAAGTCGAAAGGTGGGTTTTAAAGTCCACATTTCTTAAAAATTTGGATCCTTAGGGAAATTGGGACCATTGCGAAAAACCTTTTATATTTTGAAAATTAGACATGTTAGTTTTTTTACACTAACAAGTTTTCCGGTTTTAACCTCAAAGTCCGGTTGAGGGTAACTGAAAACCGAAGCCTCAGTCGGCGCTTAGCAAGCTACTAGCCCCCATGATTAAAGTATCATGGAACTTGAAACCGGTTGTCCTAAAAATGGTTTTACACAATATAGTTCATAAAATAGCATAAGTTTTTGGAAGAAACTATATCATGTCCAAATATCATCGGTGAACCATGAGTTTGCACACCTCAATTTGTTATGGCATATGTATGTTGGCCGCAGTCAACATAGATGCGGTTGATCTTTTCGGAGATCATCCATCTGGGGATTAGATTCATTAGTCTTAAAAGCTAATTTTCAATGTGCCCCCCATTGTACGAGACAAATCCATCTCATGGTTAGGATAAGTCTGACCACCAAAAACCCTGTTTGATGCTGAGGTGAGGTGGATTTCCAGCCGATGATAGAGATGACTTTTCAAAATTTTTCGTCAACCTACAGCTGTTCTGGACTACATCTTCTAACATAAGTTAGCAAGTGTGTCATATTGGAAGACTTGACTTCCTTTACAATCCTTACATAGATGAGCATTAGATTAGATTGTTAGAACAACAAATTACTTGATGATTCTTTTTCATTCAGAATGTGGTATAGCATGATGATTATATCTTTTATATGACTACTAGTTTTATGATTTTTAACAAAATAAACTCAATCATTTGGTTGTTTCTTAATTTGTTTTGTGATAATAATTTCGGTGTATACACCTAATTTTAAAATCTACAAATTTTAAACAAAATTTAAATTTATGAAGATAAAAGTTTAAAAATTTTCACCATTTTAAGCCTTTTTAACCAAAATCAAAAACCCGAAAGAATTTATAACTTCCTCCCCACACTTGAGTTCATGTATCGCCCTCGTTACATGAAATCAGAAAAATTTAAATTCAAGAGGGTTAAAGAGTGTAAGAAAGTTTATTACTTTCAAGGTCTAAAACCGAAGTTCACGGGATGATGGCGATGAATTGAATGCCAGCATAAGAACATCATCCGCTTCTTGCAACTACAAAACAATCATCAATCAAGTATGTACTGAACTTACTGCCAGTCTTTATAAAAATGCAGAATATAGCACAATTCTCACATGTATCAATTCAAACAAAGCAAACATACGATTCACACAAATAAATGGGGGTGTACTCCATGTACTAAAAACCCCACTTATAATTATCTAAATTATTCAAATTACAATCACCCAAAATACTATCAAGTTATTACACACCAAACATAAAGATAAATTGTTTTTAAAATAAACCAACATCAATCAAACCGTTCACACACTTCACCAATAATCATGTCAACTTCAGAAGAATCCCCAAAAAGAGTTACTTGGGCCAGCTCCGCCTTCATTTTGGTTTCCCGCGTCGTCATCCTGAAATATTGAGGGGTTGTACCCCTGATAAGTTGCTTGAGCAGGGACGACAGCGGTGTCTTCAGTAGGCGGGTTAGGAGGAGGAGGAGGATAAGGCGCAGGATATGGATCACCCATTTGAACCCATGGTTCGTATGCAGGCCAAGGAGAGGGGGTATAGTTAGCGGGATCTGCAGCATATGACACAGTCTGTTCATGTATCCAGTTAAGCTGATTTTGCTGCCCCGCTTGAGTGTACCATGTTCGATCATTCTCTACATCAATGTAATGTTGCATCTCCCTGTTACCTGTATCATAGTGATCAATTACCTTTTAGGTGTTTCGATCATTATGGAGTCGCAAATCCGAAAACTGTCGCGCCATGTAAGCCTCCCAATCATTTCCCGGACCCGAACTACTTCCAACATTCGGCTGTGGATCTGGCTGCAGTTGTGGTTATTCTGGTTGCCTATTCACGGGATCCACATACCTAGTTAGAAGGCCGTTCGACCCCCTCATCAAAATGTTTGCCCTTGTATAGCTTACTCTATCAAAGGCAATCATATGTTTCTCCTCTAACCCACTTGTATTGATACGAAAATGTTGGGCAATCCTGGTTACAAAATGTAGTGACCCGAACTTTTCCATGTTTATATATATTAATTGAGATTGATATTTACATGATTAAATGTTTCCAACATGTTAAGCAATCAAACTTGTTAAGACTTGACTAATTGAAATATGTTTCATATAGACAATTGACCACCCAAGTTGACCGGTGATTCACGAACGTTAAAACTTGTAAAAACTATATGATGACATATATATGGATATATATATATATAGTTAACATGATACTATGATAAGTAAACATATCATTAAGTATATTAACAATGAACTACATATGTAAAAACAAGACTACTAACTTAATAATTTTTAAACGAGACATATATGTAACGATTATCGTTGTAAAGACATTTAATATATATATATCATATTAAGAGATATTCATACATGATAATATCATGATAATATAATAATTTAAAATCTCATTTGATATTATAAACATTGGGTTAACAACATTTAACAAGATCGTTAACCTAAAGGTTTCAAAACAACACTTACATGTAACGACTAACGATGACTTAACGACTCAGTTAAAATGTATATACATGTAGTGTTTTAATATGTATTTATACACTTTTGAAAGACTTCAATACACTTATCAAAATACTTCTACTTAACAAAAATGCTTACAATTACATCCTCGTTCAGTTTCATCAACAATTCTACTCGTATGCACCCGTATTCGTACTCGTACAATACACAGCTTTTAGATGTATGTACTATTGGTATATACACTCCAATGATCAGCTCTTAGCAGCCCATGTAAGTCACCTAACACATGTGGGAACCATCATTTGGCAACTAGCATGAAATATCTCATAAAATTACAAAAATATGAGTAATCATTCATGACTTATTTACATGAAAACAAAATTGCATATCCTTTATATCTAATCCATACACCAACGACCAAAAACACCTACATACACTTTTATTCTTCAATTTTCTTCATCTAATTGATCTCTCTCAAGTTCTATCTTCAAGTTCTAAGTTTTCTTCATAAATTCTACAAGTTCTAGTTACATAAAATCAAGAATACTTTCAAGTTTGCTAGCTCACTTCCAATCTTGTAAGGTGATCATCCAACCTCAAGAAATCTTTGTTTCTTACAGTAGGTTATCATTCTAATACAAGGTAATAATCATATTCAAACTTTGGTTCAATTTCTATAACAATAACAATCTTATTTCAAGTGATGATCTTACTTGAACTTGTTTTCGTGTCATGATTCTGCTTCAAGAACTTCGAGCCATCCAAGGATCCGTTGAAGCTAGATCTATTTTTCTCTTTTCCAGTAGGTTTATCCAAGGAACTTAAGGTAGTAATGATGTTCATAACATCATTCGATTCATACATATAAAGCTATCTTATTCGAAGGTTTAAGCTTGTAATCACTAGAACATAGTTTAGTTAATTCTAAACTTGTTCGCAAACAAAAGTTAATCCTTCTAACTTGACTTTTAAAATCAACTAAACATATGTTCTATATCTATATGATATGCTAACTTAATGATTTAAAACCTGGAAACACAAAAAACACCGTAAAACCGGATTTACGCCGTCGTAGTAACACCGCGGGCTGTTTTGGGTTAGTTAATTAAAAACTATGATAAACTTTGATTTAAAAGTTGTTATTTTGAGAAAATGATTTTTATTATGAACATGAAACTATATCCAAAAATTATGGTTAAACTCAAAGTGGAAGTATGTTTTCTAAAATGGTCATCTAGACGTCGTTCTTTCGACTGAAATGACTACCTTTACAAAAATGACTTGTAACTTATTTTTCCGACTATAAACCTATACTATTTCTATTTTGATTCATAAAATAGAGTTCAATATGAAACCATAGCAAATTGATTCACTCAAAACGGATTTAAAATGAAGAAGTTATGGGTAAAACAAGATTGGATAATTTTTCTCATTTTAGCTACGTGAAAATTGGTAACAAATCTATTCCAACCATAACTTAATCAACTTGTATTGTATATTATGTAATCTTGAGATACCATAGACACGTATACAATGTTTCGACCTATCATGTCGACACATCTATATATATTTCGGAACAACCATAGACACTCTATATGTGAATGTTGGAGTTAGCTATACAGGGTTGAGGTTGATTCCAAAATATATATAGTTTGAGTTGTGATCAATACTGAGATACGTATACACTGGGTCGTGGATTGTTTCAAGATAATATTTATCGATTTATTTCTGTACATCTAACTGTGGACAACTAGTTGTAGGTTACTAACGAGGACAGCTGACTTAATAAACTTAAAACATCAAAATATATTAAAAGTGTTGTAAATATATTTTGAACATACTTTGATATATATGTATATATTGTTATAGGTTCGTGAATCAACCAGTGGCCAAGTCTTACTTCCCGACGAAGTAAAAATCTGTGAAAGTGAGTTATAGTCCCACTTTTAAAATCTAATATTTTTGGGATGAGAATACATGCAGGTTTTATAAATGATTTACAAAATAGACACAAGTACGTGAAACTACATTCTATGGTTGAATTATCGAAATAGAATATGCCCCTTTTTATTAAGTCTGGTAATCTAAGAATTAGGGAACAGACACCCTAATTGACGCGAATCCTAAAGATAGATCTATTGGGCCTAACAAACCCCATCCAAAGTACCGGATGCTTTAGTACTTCGAAATTTATATCATATCCGAAGGGTGTCCCGGAATGATGGGGATATTCTTATATATGCATCTTGTTAATGTCGGTTACCAGGTGTTCACCATATGAATGATTTTTATCTCTATGTATGGGATGTGTATTGAAATATGAAATCTTGTGGTCTATTATTATGATTTGATATATATAGGTTAAACCTATAACTCACCAACATTTTTGTTGACGTTTTAAGCCTGTTTATTCTCAGGTGATTATTAAGAGCTTCCGCTATCGCATACTTAAATAAGGATGAGATTTGGAGTCCATGCTTGTATGATATTGTGTAAAAACTGCATTCAAGAAACTTATTTTGTTGTAACATATTTGTATTGTAAACCATTATGTAATGGTCGTGTGTAAACAGGATATTTTAGATTATCATTATTTGATAATCTACGTAAAGCTTTTTAAAACCTTTATCTATGAAATAAAGGTTATGGTTTGTTTTAAAATGAATGCAGTCTTTGAAAAACGTCTCATATAGAGGTCAAAACCTCGCAACGAAATCAATTAATATGGAACGTTTTTAATCAATAAGAACGGGACATTTCACAAAATGGCCTCCCATGATTGGTGTAATCTTTTTCCTTTCTTCGAGAAGGAAAGTGAGAATCATTCGTGGAATATGAACATGGGAGTGATCCATTATCGCGTGAATGTACCAGATATCCAAGTTGGTAACTTTTTCGCTACTGTATTTTCGACAGCTTATGGTACTTGAAATGAATCTTTGGACGCATCGATGCTCGTAGGTATGTAGCTTGCTACAAGTCTGCTTGCTTACACTATATGCGCTATTGCTCATATCCACCCATGCTTCTGAATGATTAAAAGAAGAAACATAGTATATACATTGATTAAAGTAATTTTGCATTAATTGATGTGGCAACCCTTCATAGATATCCAACGCCTTTACAAATTGTAGCAGTGTTAATATTCGGTCTTGTCCTCCAAGACGAAATTTCATAAAGGTACCGGATGTTGGTGACGTGTAATCAACCCTAAGTGAACCAACGAATTCTTTGACTAAATGTGACGATCGCTCTAAATCCATATGGACGAACACGTTATTCATCAATTTCATTGCGAGGTATTTGACCTCTATATGATACGTTTTGTAAACATTGCATTCTTTTGAAAAGGCACACCATAAATGAATATTTAAATCAAAGGTTTTCGACATCTGATGATTTCTACATATAGACAATCACCGTAAATAATAGTTTACAATAGTAATTCCGTTGACAATGCAGTCAAAATAAGATACATGGTGATGATTTGGTGAATGCAACGTTTCCTTGAAAAATATGCCCTGTATGACTCCATGCACATAGCTTGTCTAACATATAAGCAAACAGCGGAAGACTTCTAGGGAACCTGAGAATAAACATGCTAACAAGTGTCAACACAAAGGTTGGTGAGTTCATAGTTTGTATGTTTCGCATAATCTGTATATAAAGATGGATCACAAGATTTCAGTTGTTCAATCCAGAAATGTTTATCAAAATATTCTACGAAATTGAGCACCCTGGTAACTAAACTTTAACGTCTATATAATAAGTACCCTTTGTATAATAATCTTAATAATACACGCAAACCAACGTATACACTTCTCAAATAGTATACGTCCATTAAAAGGCTAGTGCTCTAGCTCGGACGGGGATGTCAAGCCCTATGGATCCATATACTACTACTCGCGCCCACCAGTTCTTATAACCGGCAGTTACTAGTTACCAAAGCTAAGGGATTTTCGGTTCAAACTCAGTGTAGAATTTAGTATGTACTTGTATCCATTGTGTTTAAAATAAAGTGCATGTATTCTCAGCCCAAAAATATAGATTGCAAAAGCAATTAAAAAGGGAGCATATGAAACTCACCTTAGCCGAATATAAAGTCGTTCATCAAAATGTGATCGAAACTCGGATTACCAAATAACTGTAGATCTTAACCTAGAGAACATATGTTGGTCAATAATTGTTTATCAAGCTAGGTCAGGTCATAGTGTATCATAATCCTAATGCTCGAAATTGACATACAAAAGTTATTCAAAGTTGTTTCAAAAAGTCAATTTTGACAATAGTTCAACAAACGAGACGTACCTTATATAAGGATTCATTTACTCGGTTGGTAATATTCAAAAATCCATTTTATCAATCTCGTAAATAAGTTGTTTAAGTATTAATTGCAGATTCAAAAAGCAATTCCAATTAATGTCAATTATAATTCAGTTGACCATATCTTTTGATCCGTTCATCAAAACTATTCGATATCTAAATGAAAAGTTATTGATTTTTTGCCAGCTTTCCAAAAACATGTATATCATATACCTTTTACCAGTAATATATGTATTTAATTCGTGATCTATTATAAACTGTTTAACGACGAAAATTAGCATACACGTATATATAAATATATATACTCGAGCACTAGACATGGATACACAATTAATATATAAAAGATAAAATATGAGTGCTTACGTATCAATATTGAGATTAAATATTGTAGGAAAGTACGTAGATGCAACAGAGATGATAAACACTAGATTTGATTCACAAATATACCCTCGAACATTACCCATAACCTCCTTGGCAATAACCCATAATTTCCTTAGCTCTATCCCGCTCAAAAACCCATTTTGAAGGTGACACGCTCATAACCTCGTCGTAGTATTTTATGTATATACACTACTAATAATAATATTATAATAAGATTAATAATAATAATAATAATAATAATAATAATAATAATAATAATAATAATAATAATAATAATATAATAATAATAAATAATAATAATATGTGGAGAGTGGAGACCAGATCGAGCTTTTATAGTATGTGGCCTGCTACAGTACCTCATGCGATCGCATGAGTTTTCAGTGTTTTTGCCATGCGATCACATGGCCGCCTTATCCTGTTTTTGTTTGCTAGTTCGTCGGCATCAAATAGTGTTTTACTGTAGCAAATAGTGTTTAATGTAGCAAATAGTGTTTTAATGTAGCAAATAGTGTTACTGTAGCAAATAGCGGTTTCACTGTAGCACTGTAACAAAATACGGTTTCACTGTAGCAAATAGTGTTTTACGGTAGAAAAGTCGTTTTTACTTGTACATATATATATATACATACATATAATTGTTCATGAATCGTCGAGAGCAGTCAAATGTAATTTAATATATGAAACAGTTCTAAAATTTTGAAATTCAACTTCATAGACTTTGCTTATCGTGTCGGAAACATTTAAATCATTTAAAGATAAAGTTTAAATTTGGTCAGAAATTTCCGGGTCATCACAGTACCTACCCGTTAAAGAAATTTCGTCCCGAAATTTAAGTGAGGTCGTCATGGCTAACAATAGAAATGTTTTCATGACGAATATGAGTTGATAAATAGAATTTTATCACCGTTGAATTATATGGATAAAACAATCCAATTACTCGAAGCGTATGAGAGAAGTTATCGTAATAAAGTGAAATGAGGGAATAGAGATTCATCTTAACTTTTGACGTATTAACGATTGATTTCTGGAATTTAAGGAATAGAAAATCTTCATAATCTATATAAGATTTAATTCTTCAGAATTTGCGGAAATTAGGATTTTCTTTGATTAAATGCGTAATCTGCCTCGATTGCTATGTCTGATATTTCGCTATAAATTGGCCTATTCCGTTTCATTTATTTTCACCACTCCTATAATCTTCTTTCTTATTTCATACATCCCAATAGATTGTGAAAATGCTTAATCCAGTTCTGATTCTTGATATTTTCCTGGCTATCGTATCCTTCATTCTTCTTTCTCATCTGCCACCATAGGAATTTATTTTCTTCTACTATTACCTTGGGGTTATAGTGTTTTTCATTCTCCCGTGTCTTTATATTGCTATACGCATTGATATACACGGTTTGTAATTTCGGGGTTGTTATCGGCTTTATATTCTCCATTATATTTCGAAGCTTCATGCTTTCGTTATCTCTTCCCGACCTTAAGTCAAGCGGATAATGGTCCAGAATTCGTAGGTATGAAGTTTTAGATGAACATAACTAATGTTCTAAGAAAGAAATGGTAATAGCACAATCTGACTTGTCAAATTACCAGAATACCTCGAAAAAAACCGAATCATCAAGAAAATTATTTTCTTGATATGTTTAGAGGTTAAATAGAATGAAAGAGTTATGTAACATGGTTCATGATGAGGGTATGATCTGTGAACCTTTATCACATTCCATTAGAAACTCAGCATGACTTACTGTAATATAATCACGTTGATCAGGTGTCATTATATTATACTAACTCATGCTTCAGTTCCCAATTACTACTTCAAAAACATTTGTATTTTAAATTCGAATTTTTCAGAATCTAGAAACTAAAACAGTTTCTTTTATGATATTACACAGATAGCATGAAGAGATAAATAATCTCGGACAATGATAGTTATGAAGATATCTTCAGAAAAATATCGAAGATATTTATAATGAAAGATATGATAATATCTTAGAATTTCTAATATCAACGGATGGTGAAGAAGATTTGTCTGTGAAGGTTTAGAGTCAGGAGCAAGGTATTCGTTAATATCTTCAGCAGATACTGAATCATTTGGATTCTTTGAAGGCAGGTTTAGTCTTTGTGATTTGTCCACAGCCTCCTTCATACTTTACTCAATCCGTTTTTCAGTTCCAAACCTTCTCTTTTTCTCAACTTTACCACCATACTATTCTTTATCATCAAACTTTTGACTGTTAAGGTTGTTTACAGTTTTTGCTGCTTCATTAGCATTTTTCCAATTTCAGAGAACTAGTTCATAGTTTGGGATGTTTTTCAGAAACTTCACATTCTAAGTATGTAAGTCTAGAAGTTGGATGTTATCTATATATAACTGTTGTAGTAGAAAATGCTGCGAGATTCAAAATACTGATTGCTAATTCCCGGTGGTTGGTATGGCAATTATTGTTACAAGATGTGGATGAGTACATGATAGGGTTTCAATGAGTATAAGGATTTTTCGAAAGGTCAAAGATCAATGGAGTTGTTGGTAAATTTACTGCTAATGTGGTGGAACATGAAAGGTTTTCCAGTAACAAGAACGTATATATCAAAGTCACAATAAGGCTAATATGAAAAGTCGAAGTTGGTTGGAAGTGTGATAAAACTGGATACTTTGAAAAGGATTGCAATATTATTTTCAGTAATAACAATGCTAAAGGATCTTTCACATTTTTTGAAGTCAAAGTATAGCTTTGAAAGATGTAGAGATCTAAGAATGATGTCACCCGTTAAATCTTGACTTGGATTCTGATCCGTCAATATCAGAATATGTAATTGAATTTGTATGGAAACGATTGTATATCGCTGTGAACATAGTTAATAATTTTTTTGAATCAAAGTTGAAGAATGTACAGTATAACATATTAATTGTGAACTTATATATTTTCCGGGAATTACCTACCCGTTAAAGATTTCACAAGTAATATTTTGTACAAAAGAATTTTCATTACAGTCTTTATGAAAATATATGTATGTATATTTCTTCAGATGTAATACGGATTTAATGAGTTAACATCATATTAAGCTCATTTGATTTTTGGCTTGACTTAGAAATGATTAATCTCTAAAACATTAAAGATTACATAATCTTTGCGGAGTTTTTCACTAATGAAATCAACACTTCATTATTTATTCTTATTGATATTCCTCGGTGAAGGATGTTGGTGCTCGTAGAATTTTTGTGAAGCTTACAAGGCACAGATGATGTTTTCTGAAAAGTTTCGAGTATATTGAAATTGAAAATGTAAAATCAATTATGTAATTAATTAATACACTTGATTTATTATGAAATGGAATTCTTTGGATTGAAACAGAGATGGTAGTTAACGAAGGTTAATTTGTTAACGAAGGATGTACATCATAGCATATTAGTAATATGAATTTAACCGAGTAGTATTTACCCTTTTTCAATTCATACTTAATAGCTTAGTACGAAAAGATTTATGATGGTTTTAAAATATATATATAAGATATACATATAAATTCTTCAGAGGGAATGAGTTAATATTTCATAACTCGTTGATACAAATATACGCGTTGTTGACTTGTAATAATATCCACGGTGCTTTCTTGAACTGGCGGAGCTTGTGATGTTAGAGGTGCTGATGATTCTAATGATGTTGACAGCACTAACTGTGCTGGTGAGGCTAAGGGTACTATTGATGCTGTTGGTAAAACAAGTCTAGCTTGTACCTTACGCATCATTATTGCCAGGGTTTCTATTATTCCTTCTATTTATCTGATTTACGGTTAGAACTGGGATAAATAATCTCTAAGATTTTAGAGATTACATAATCACCGTAGAATATTTCTCCGATGAAGTTATGAATCAGTACCTCATCATTTATTGTTGTTGGCACTCCCTGGTATCTACGGTGCGTATGATGTTGATATCCGAAGTACATTTTTTAGATGTGATATTGAGGTGTGGGATGCGGATGTGGTTGTTGGTGGTGGTAATGGTACTGTTGTTGTTGATGATGGTGGTACTGGTTATGCTACTGGTGCTGCTGCTGGTGTTTGTAACCTTCGCACCATATTCTCCAAAGCCACTACCCGAGCGCGAAGCTCGTTGACTTCTTCTATTATATCAGGATGATCGGTGGTTCGGACTAGCGGACGAATTAGATCCAGAATTTGAGATAGTATATTATCGTGACCAGATACTCTGGAAATGAGAGAGAAAATGGTGTCTCGAACAGGTTCGCCGGTAAGTGCTTCAGGTTCTTCGCCAAGAGGGCAATGTGGTGGATGGAAGGGATCGCCTTCTTCTTGTCTCCAATAATTAAGTAGGCTACGAACCCATCCCCAATTCATCCAGAATAGATGATGGCTAATTGGTTGATCCATTCCGGTTACACTGTCTTCGGAATTCAGGTGAATATCCATA
Source organism: Rutidosis leptorrhynchoides (assembly GCF_046630445.1). Lineage (NCBI taxonomy): Eukaryota > Viridiplantae > Streptophyta > Magnoliopsida > Asterales > Asteraceae > Rutidosis > Rutidosis leptorrhynchoides. Next base: position 29,002,751 of record NC_092336.1, read on the forward strand.
TCGGAATAGCTGTCGGAGTTTAAGGAATTTGAACTAGATACGGGATCCATCTTGTATAATTAAGGAGATGATTTTTGATATGAATTAGATTATAGAAATTAGTTTGGTATTCTTCAATACATAATTTACATATGTATATATAATACCAAATTCCATAAATCACGGAGAAATTTTCGGAAGATGTCAGGAAAAGTTTACAGTAACAGATACGCTAAGATATGAATTTTTGTCTATACACTATTTATGCAATAAATGCAGGAAAACGTGTCTAGACTTAAGAATGATAAACATGTAATTTTCGACAAGAAATGATAAGCAAAACTTTTAACATGCAGACACGGTCGAAGTCCAGACTTACTAATGCATCCTAAATACTATCAGTTAGACACACTCATGCAAGACCTGGTTCGCTAGGACCAACGCTCTGATACCAACTGTGACGATCGCTCCAAATCCATATGGACGAACACGTCATTCATCAATTTCATTGCGAGGTATTTGACCTCTATATGATACGTTTTGTAAACATTGCATTCTTTTGAAAAGGCACACCATAAATGAATATTTAAATCAAAGGTTTTCGACATCTGATGATTTCTACATATAGACAATCACCGTAAATAATAGTTTACAATAGTAATTCCGTTGACAATGCAGTCAAAATAAGATACATGGTGATGATTTGGTGAATGCAACGTTTCCTTGAAAAATATGCCCTGTATGACTCCATGCACATAGCTTGTCTAACATATAAGCAAACAGCGGAAGACTTCTAGGGAACCTGAGAATAAACATGCTAACAAGTGTCAACACAAAGGTTGGTGAGTTCATAGTTTGTATGTTTCGCATAATCTGTATATAAAGATGGATCACAAGATTTCAGTTGTTCAATCCAGAAACGTTTATCAAAATATTCTACGAAATTGAGCACCCTGGTAACTAAACTTTAACGTCTATATAATAAGTACCCTTTGTATAATAATCTTAATAATACACGCAAACCAACGTATACGCTTCTCAAATAGTATACGTCCATTAAAAGGCTAGTGCTCTAGCTCGTACGGGGATGTCAAGCCCTATGGATCCATATACTACTACTCGCGCCCACCAGTTCTTATAACCAGCAGTTACTAGTTACCAAAGCTAAGGGATTTTCGGTTCAAACTCAGTGTAGAATTTAATATGTACTTGTATCCATTGTGTTTAAAATAAACTGCATGTATTCTCAGCCCAAAAATATAGATTGCAAAAGCAATTAAAAAGGGAGCATATGAAACTCACCTTAGCCGAATATAAAGTCGTTCATCAAAATGTGATCGAAAATCGAATTACCAAATAACCGTAGATCTCAACCTAGAGAACATATGTTGGTCAATAATTGTTTATCAAGCTAGGTCAGGTCATAGTGTATCACAATCCTAATGCTCGAAATTGACATACAAAAGTTATTCAAAGTTGTTTCAAAAAGTCAATTTTGACAATAGTTCAACAAACGAGACGTACCTTATATAAGGATTCATTTACTCGGTTGGTAATATTCAAAAATCCATTTTATCAATCTCGTAAACAAGTTGTTTAAGTATTAATTGCAGATTCAAAAAGCAATTCCAATTAATGTCAATTATAATTCAGTTGACCATATCTTTTGATCCGTTCATCAAAACTATTCGATATCTAAATGAAAAGTTATTGATTTTTCGCCAGCTTTCCAAAAACATGTATATCATATACCTTTTACCAGTAATATATGTATTTAATTCGTGATCTATTATAAACTGTTTAACGACGAAAATTATCATACACGTATATATAAATATATATACTCGAGCACTAGACATGGATACACACTTAATATATAAAAGATAAAATATGAGTGCTTACGTATCAATATTGAGATTAAATATTGTAGGAAAGTATGTAGATGCAACAGAGATGATAAACACTAGATTTGATTCACAAATATACCCTCGAACATTACCCATAACCTCCTTGGCAATAACCCATAATTTCCTTAGCTCTATCCCGCTCAAAAACCCATTTTGAAGGTGACACGCTCATAACCTCGTCGTAGTATTTTATGTATATATACTACTAATAATAATATTATAATAAGATTAATAATAATAATAATAATAATAATAATAATAATAATAATAATAATAATATAATAATAATAAATAATAATAATATGTGGAGAGTGGAGACCAGATCGAGCTTTTATAGTATGTGGCCTGCTACAGTACCTCATGCGATCACATGAGTTTTCAGTGTTTTTGCCATGCGATCGCATGGCCGCCTTATCCTGTTTTTGTTTGCTAGTTCGTCGACATCAAATAGTGGGGTACTGTAGCAAATAGTGTTACTGTAGCAAATTGTGTTTACTGTAGCAAATAGTGTTTTACTGTAGCAAATAGTGTTACTGTAGCAAATAGCGTTTTACCTGTAGCACTGTAGCAAAATACGGTTTCACTGTAGCAAATAGTGTTTTACGGTAGGAAAGTCGTTTTTACTTGTACATATATATATATATATACATACATATAATTGTTCATGAATCGTCGAGAGCAGTCAAATGTAATTTAATATATGAAACAGTTCTAAAATTTTGAAATTCAACTTCATAGACTTTGCTTATCGTGTCGGAAACATTTAAATCATTTAAAGATAAAGTTTAAATTTGGTCAGAAATTTCCGGGTCATCACACTAAAAGTGGGTACACTCTTTCTTGCATTCTGAACAGGTTTTCCCATGCATATATTCGATGGCCTTGATACGTTACTCGGAAAAGGTTGCGAAAATTTTGATACTCGCCGGCTTCTTCTAATGGTGTCCAATCGATATATTTCCTCGGATATACCTCTTTGTGTAGAAGTGCCTTCATCCGTTCATGATATTCCAGATGCCTCAAAACTGCATTGATCTATGGATCCAGAGTGGTTAATCCACGGACATTTAACTGCCGGTTGTTAATATCCATTTCTTCCTCTTCAACATCATTTTCTTCTTCACTTGTTTCCTCATCTACATTGCCGGGGCTTTTTTGCTTCTTTGATTTTGGATTTGATGATGATGCTCTAGTCTACAAAAACGCAATAAAACCAAACAAACAAAACAACAAACCAAGTTGATTAGCGTTAAAGAAATTCAAAACATCTTTCATATTGCACAAGCCAAAACCATGTAGAACATGTTATATCGTACGCATTACACAAACTCTCATGTCAAACATGATTCTATCATGGATGTACTTATCTCATTTTTAACAAACATGTACTAATATGACTCATAATCTTTATCACTTCATAAGTTCAATCATATCTAACATAATTAGTTTCACCAAAACAAGTATATGAAACCATTGGCATTCATCAATAAGCATGTCAAACAATATGCAATCAATGGTTATCATACATTTAGACACTAAAGTTGACTCAAGTATACAATTTCATCAAAAAGCCTAAGCATACAATCCTTAACTTTCACAAATAAAACTTTTGAATTCGAACAAACACTAAGTTAAGGCGTATATGAGTTTAGCATAATTAATGAATTGCTTTAATTCCACTTAGAACACTCACTTAGTCAACAAAAGTTAAAATCTCCAATTTAAGAACCCTAACATTCAATAATTTGTGTAATCGTGTAATTCAACTAAGGTTCATGCGGATTTGCCAATGTATACTAGTAATTGAACTCTAAAGCATCCCAATTTAAATAAGTAATGGTCATTTTTTCGAAATCCCCAAAGTCATGAAGAACCCTAATTTCTAAAGTAAATTTTTGAGCAATTAAGCATGAAATTCGAGCATGAATAAGGATTAGTAACAACAATACAAGCATATAATGACCAAAACATGAAGATTTAAACATCCCCACACTTAGAACAAGCTAAATTCGAATTTGAGAATGAAGAACACAAGAACCATGAAGAAATGAAGATTAATCTTACCTTTCTCATGTTGATATACGGATTAGATGCTCAAAGATAGGTTTAAACGGTTGATTTAGTGTTTGAAGATGGAATCCTTGAGAGAAAATGATATGAAAGTCGGAGTTGTAGGTGAAAAAATGAATAAAAATGATAAACTCCCGTATTTGTGCAAAAAAAATGGGCAGTCTCCAACATTCAGATACAGATGCGGCGCATCTGTATCAAATGCGGCGCATCTGAGGTAGATGCGGTGCATCTGGTGGCCCAAAAGCGGCGCATGACCTAATCTCGGCGCATCTGAAACTGTCGGCTTTTTTCTTGTCCTCAGATGCGGCGCATCCACTACAGATGCGGCGCATCTGGCCCTGTTGCACCAGTTTTTGATGTTTTTTCGCGTTTTAAAAATTGCGGAAGGTCCCTAAACAACTTGGTTCGTACTAAAATTCGAAAAATCACTCAAAACACTCAAAAACAATCAATCCTAAGAAACGAGACGCATGAATGAGACTATGTACACGTTGTGAGGTTTATTAGTGAGTCATTCACGCGACTCCTTCCCAAGCTAATTAGCGTTGGGGGAGAAAGTGATGTCATCTTGAACCGTGGTATTAACTCCATCAAAATAGAGTTTTAATCGATGACCATTCACTTTAAAAGTATTTCCGTTTCTAAACAACTCAACATATCCCGATGGATATGCTTGTTTCACCAAATAAGGTCCCGTCCATCGGGACTTCAACTTTCCGGGAGAAAATTTAAACCGTGAGTTAAAAACCAAAACCTTATCATCGGTTTTAAACTCTTTCACTTCTTTCAATCGGGCATCATGCCACCTTTTCGTTTTCTCCTTATACGAGCTCGAATTCTCGTACGCTTCTAACCTCAACTCTTCCAATTCATGCATTTGCATGAATCGGTTTTCACCAGCCTTTTCCATGTCTAAATTACAAAGTTTCAATGCCCAGTATGCTCTATGTTCCACTTCAATCGGAAGATGGCACGCTTTACCATATACAAGTCTAAATGGTGTGGTACCGATTGGTGTTTTAAAAGCAGTCCTAAAGGCCCACAACGCATCATCTAACTTGCGTTGCTAAATCTTAGGGTTGTTATCAACCGTCTTCTCAAGTATGCGTTTTAAGGCACAATTCGTGTTCTCCACTTGACCACTAGTTTGCGGGTGGTACGGAGTAGAGAAACGATGAGTTACGCCATACTTCTTCAACACTTTTTCAAGAAGGTTGTTGGCAAAATGTGTTCCTCGATCGGATATGAGTGCCTTCGGGATTCCAAAGCGCGAGAAGAGATTTTTCAAGAAGTTCACCACCACCCTAGCATCATTCATAGGTAAAGCTTTCGCTTCAGCCCACTTAGATACATAGTCAACGGCTACTAGGATGTACTTGCACTTATGGTAACTTGGAAATGGTCCCATGAAATTGATTCCCCAAATATCAAAGATTTCACAAACTTGGATGCAGTTTGAGGCATCTCATCCTTTTTCGTGATGTTACCCGTTCGTTGGCATGCATTACAAGTCCGAACGAAATTATGGGCATCTTTAAAGATCGTGGGCCAATAAAAGCCCGAGTCAAGGATTTTTCTTGCGGTGTGGTTTGGTCCGAAATGACCGCCGGTGGGCCCTTGATGACAATGCTCAAGAATTTGTTGAGCCTCTTTTCCGTACACACAACGGCGAATCATTTGATCCGCACCAACACGAAATAGGTCGGGATGTTCCCAGAAATAGGACTTCAAATCCGCAAAGAATTTCTTCTTTTGTTGATAAGAAAGTCCTTTTTGAAGAATGCCTGACGCAAGATAGTTTGCAAAATGGGCAAACCATGGGATTTCAGATTCCTTGTCAATCCTCATTAGAGATTCATCAGGAAATGTGTCCTTGATGATTGTATCATCGAGTTTTTCTAATTCAGGGTTTTCAAGACAGGATAAATAGTCGGCGACTAGATTCTCGGCTCCTTTCTTATCACGTATCTCAATGTCAAACTCTTGAAGTAAAAGAACCCAACGTATGAGACGATGTTTTGCATATAGTTTCGAGAATAAGTACCTAAGGGCCGAATGGTCCGTGTAAACAATGGTTTTGGACAACACCAAATATGACCGAAATTTATCAAACGCATAAACAACCGCCAAGAGATCCTTTTCCGTGGTGGTATAATTAATTTGAGCTCCCGTTAGCGTTTTGCTCGCAATAATAAATTGGACAAAAATGATTATCGGGTCGTTGTCCCAAGACAACACCTAAGGCATAGTCGCTCGCGTCACACATTAACTCAAAAGGCATACTCCAATCTGGAGATACGATAATGGGAGTGATGTGTTAAAACGTAACCTTTGAAATGTAGACAATCTGCTTAATAATTAACACATAATACAGGAAACTAAAACCCGATCATGCAGTAACTAGCAAGTAAATTGACCAGTTCAATCCACAGGGAGAAGTTTGTTTTAAGGATTTCACAATGATTAATTATTCTTAAAAGGGGGTTTTGTGTTTGAAGTTGTATTTTCGTTTAACGAAAAAGTAAATAAATATAGTAATTAACAAGAATGAGAATGCGGTATTTACTTCTATGCTTGATAAATGACAGGGATTGTTCTTTTATAATTAAAACCGTTATGAGATAGTTACAATAGAACAGTTTATATCAATTTCACAATTTCTATAAACTAAAGAGCTATGTTTAATCAACAAGATTCTTTCATGGTTGAATTCACATAAAACCTAGTTTACTAAGATCACTCTAGGTAAACTACATGATTGTATATCCTAAATATTGTTCAATTAACATCCTATATTCACATATAGGTGGCTAGATCACTAGGTGTTGAAGTATAAGCTATAGTCTTTGATAAACTCACATAAACCAAGTCATAACTTGCATAATTGAACTAAAATACAAGGATGATTACAACAATGGATCTTTTGAAAGGACATGGTGATTTAGATCAATTAACTAACTAGCTCCAACCCGATTAAACTCACGTAAAACCTAAATTACAACAATCACTTGAGGTAATTTCATAACTATGTTACTTTAGAACTTATTCAATTACCGAATTAAACACATAACAAAATCACTTAAGTATATGTATCTAATCGTCTAGATTACTAGGTGTATTGAAGTATAGATTGTTTTCCTAGTTAACTCACATTAATAGGTTTTCAATCTATATAATTGAAGTAATGATCTAAACAAGCATAACAATGGTTCTTACGGTTGAACTAGATAATTTAATCAATCAAACATATGTATAACTAGCATAACATCAAAGTATAGAACAATCCCAAGCCATAAATCTTACATTGAAGTCATTGAAGTAAACACACAAGGCTTTTAGCCTAACATAATCATAGTAGAACTAATGAAACAGTAAATACAAGTTGAATTCATGTTAAAAAGATATAGAACAATAGTACCAATTGCGATAAATGATCCTAGCTTAATCTTGATGTCGAAAGAGTGGAGATTGACTTGCAGCCTTCCTTGAACCTTGAAAATCGTCTTAGAACTGAGGGAGAATGTAGTAGTGAAGGTGTGTCAAGTAAGTAACCAAAGGCTCCATTAAATAGCCTCAAAAGTTAGGTATTTTGGCCAGAAAGTGACCAGATGCGCCGCATCACTTTGGGATGCCCGCATCTCTTTATGTTCAGTAGATTCCAGCTCGATTCTGCACTCAGGAATGTCGGCAGGGGGTCAGATGCGCTGCATCTGGGACAGATGCGCCGCATCTGGCTTGGATGCACCGCATCCATCTCAGATGCGCCGCATCTGAGGCTGTTTTGGTCCAGAAGTCTGAATGCTCCGCATCTGAAACTGTCGGGAGGTATTTGGTGCATAGATGCACCGCATCTAAGAGAGATGCGCCATATTTGGATCTGTTTCAGTGGTTTTGGGCTGTTTTGCACGTTCAATCTTTGTTTTAACTCTGTTTTTGCTGTTGGTCTTCATTTATTCATTCACAATGGACTTTTACAAATATACATGAATTACAATACATACGTACAAAAATTACAAACAAATAGAACAACTTTGGATCGAAATAACGGCAATAAACATGTATAATTTTGGCGTTATCAAAATCCCCACACTTAAACCTTGTTTGTCCTCAAGCAAGACTTACAAGATTTTGAAATTTACTATAGTACACACACTTATTTAATTGAGAACACAAAAATGGGACTCACACTCACTCGATATAATACACAAGACACACAAGTTATTTTGGAACACAATAACTCATGCTATATGGAACACACACTCGGGTCACAATATATACACACTCACACTTTTGAGTATACACACACCTTTGGAGTACACACGCTTTTACTTATTTCACAATGTAATACGCACACTAAGAGTACACACACGAAATGAAATCACACCAAAGTCGAAAGGTGGGTCTTAAAGTCCACATTTCTTAAAAATTTGGATCATTAGGGAAATTGGGACCTTTGCGAAAAAAGCTTTTATATTTTGAAAATTAGACATGTTAGTTTTTACACTAACAAGTTTTCCGGTTTTAACCTCAAAGTTCGGTTGAGGGTAACTGAAAACCGAAGCCTCAGTCGGCGTTTAGCAAGCTACTCGCCCCCATGATTGAAGTATCATGGAACTTGAAACCGGATGTCCTAAAAATGGTTTTACATAATATAGTTCATAAAATAGCATAAGTTTTAGAAGAAACTATATCGTGTCCAAATATCATCGGTGAACCATGAGGTTGAACACCTCAATTTGTTATGGCATATGTATGTTGACCGTGGTCAACATAGATGCAGTTGATCTTTACGGAGATCATCCATCTGGGGATTAGATTCATTAGTCTTAAAAGCTAATTTGCAATGTGCCCCCTCATTGTACGAGACAGATCCATCTCATGGTTAGGATAAGTCTGACCACCAAAAACCCTGTTTGATGCTGAGGTGAGGTGGATTTCCAGCCGATGATAGAGATGACTTTTCAAGATTTTTCGTCAACCTACAGCTGTTCTGGACTACATCTTCTAACATAAGTTAGCAAGTGTGTCAAATTAGAAGACTTGACTTCCTTCACAATAATTACATAGATGAGCATTGGATTAGATTGTTAGAACAACAAATTACTTGATGATTCTTTTTCATTCAGAATGTGGTAAAGTATGATGGTTATATCTTTTATATGACTACTAGTTTTATGATTTTTAACAAAATAAACTCAATCATCTGGTTGTTTCTTAATTTGTTTCGTGATAATAATTTCGGTGTATACACCTAGTTTTAAAATCTACAAATTTTAAACAAAATTTGAATTTATGAAGATAAAAGGGTAAAAATTTTCACCATTTTAAGCCTTTTTAACCAGAATCAAAAACCCGAAAGAACCCGAAAGAATTTATAACTTCCTCCCCACACTTGATTTCATGTATCGCCTTCGTTACATGAAATCAGAAAAATTTAAATGCAAGAGGGTTAAAGAGTGTAAGAGAGTTTATTACTTTCAAGGTCTAAAACCGAAGTTCACGGGATGATGGCACTGAACTGAATGCCAGCATAAGAACATCATCCGCTTCTTGCAACCACAAAACAATCACCAATCTAGAATGTGCTAAACTTACTGCCAGTCTTTGTAAAAATGCAGCATATAGCACAATGCTCACCTGTATCAATTCAAACAAAGGAACCATACGATTCACACAAATAAATGGGGGTGTACTCCATGTACTAAAAACTCCACTTATAATTATCTAAATTATTCAAATTACAATCATCCAAAATACTATCAAGTTATTACACACAAAACATAAAGATAAATTGTTTTTGAAACAAACCAACATCAATCAAACCGTTCATACACTTCACCATTAATCATGCCAACTTTAGAAGAATCCCCAAAAAGAGTTACTTGGGCCAGCTCCGCCTTCATTTTGGTTTCCCGTGTCGTCGTCCTGAAATATGGAGGGGTTGTACCCCTGATAAGTTCCTTGAGCAGGGACGACAGCAGTGTCTTCAGTAGGCGGGTTAGGAGGAGGAGGATAAGGCGCAGGATATGGATCACCCAATCGAACCCATAGTTCGTATACAGGCCAAGGAGAGGGGGTATAGTTAGCGAGATCTGCAGCGTATGACACTGTCTGTTCATGTATCCAATTAAGCTGATTTTGCTGCCCTGTTTAAGTGTACCTTGTTTGATCATTCCCTACATCAATGTAATGTTGCATCTCCCTGTTACCTGTATCGTAGTGATCAATTACCTTTTGGGTGTTTTGATCACTATGGAGTCGCATATCTAAAAACTGGCGCGTCATGTAAGCCTCTCAATCATTTCCCGGACCGGAACTACTTCCAACATTCGGTTGTGGATCTTGCTGCGGTTGGGGTTGTTCTGGTTGCCTGTTCACGGGATCTTCATACCTAGTTAGAAGGCCGTTCGACCCCCTAGTCAAAATGTTTGCCCTTTTATAACTTACTCTGTCAAAGGAAATCATATGTTTCTCCTCTAACCCAATTGTGTTGATACGAAAATGTTGGGCGATCCTGGTTACAAAATGGCCGCCCATGATTGGTGTAATCTTTTTCCTTTCTTTGAGAAGGAAAGTGAGAATCATTCATGGAATATGAACATGGGAGTGATCCATTATCGCGTGAATATACCAGATATCCAAGTTGGTAACTTTTTTGCTACTGTCTTTTCGACAGTTTATGGTACTTGAAATGAATCTTTAGATGCATCGATGTTCGTAGGAATGTAGCTTGTTACATGTCTGCTTGCTTGGACTATATGCGCTATTGCTCATGTCCACCCATGCTTCTGAATGATTAAAAGAAGAAACATAGTATATACATTGATTAAAGTAATTTTGCATCAATTGATGTGGCAACCCTTCATAGATATCCAACGCCTTCACAAATTGTAACAGTGTTAATGTTCGGTCTTGTCCTCCAAGACGAAATCTCATAAAGGTACCGGATGCTGGTGACGTGTAATCAACCCTAAGTGAACCAACAAATTCTTTGACTAAAAGTGGGTATACTCTTTCTTGCATTCTGAACAGATTTTCTCATGCATATATTCGATGGCCTTGATGCGTTACTCAGAAAAGGTTGCGAAAATTTTGATATTCGTCGGCTTCTACTAATGGTGTCCAATCGATATATTTCCCCGGATATACGTCTTTGTATAGAAGTGCCTTCATCCGTTCATGATATTCCGGATGCCTCAAAACTGCATTGATCCATGGATCTGGAGTGGTAATCCACGGACATTTAACTGCTGGTTGTCAATATCCATTTCTTCCTCTTCAACAGCATGTTCTTCTTCACTTGTTTCCTCATCTACAATTGCCGGGGCTTTTTGCTTCTTTGATTTTGGGTTTGATGATGATGCTCTAGTCTACAAAAACACAACAAAACCAAACAAACAAAACAACAAACCAAGTTGATTAGCGTTAAAGAAATTCAAAACATCTTTCATATTGCACATCCAAAACCATGTAGTACATGTTATATTGTACGCATTACACAAACTCTCATATCAAACATAGTTCTATCATGGATGTACTTATCTCATTTTCAACAAACATGTACTAGTATGACTCATAATCTTTATCACTTCATAAGTTCAATCATATCTAGCATAGTTAGTTTCACCAAAACAAGTGTATGAAACCATTAGCATTCATCAATAAGCATGTCAAACAATATGCAATCAATGGTTATCATACATTTAGACACTTAATTCGACTCAAGTCAACAATTTCATCAAAAAGCCTAAGCATACAATCCTTATCTTTCACAAGTAAAACTTTTCAATTCGAACAAACACTAAGTTAAGGCATATATGAGTTTAGCATAATCAATGCATTGCTTTAATTCCACCTAGAACACTTACTAGTCAACAAAAGTCAAAATCCCCAATTTAAGAACCCTAAAATTCAATAATTTGTGTACTCGTATAATTCAACTAAGGTTCATGCAGATTTGTTACTGTATACTAGTAATTGTACTCTAAAACATCCCAATTTAAACAAGTAATGGTCATTTTTTTGAAATCCCCAAATTCATGAAGAACCCTAATTTCTAAAGTAAATTTTTGAGCAATTAAGCATGAAATTCGAGCATGAATAAGGATTAGTAACAACAATGCAAGCATATAATGACCAAAACATGAAGATTTAAACATCCCCACACTTAGAACAAGCTAAATCCGAATTTGAGAATGAAGAACACAAGAACCATGAAGAAATGAAGATTAATCTTACCTTTCTCATGTTGATAGACGGATTAGATGCTCAAAGATGGGTTTAATCGGTTGATTTGGTGTTTATAGGTGGAATCCTTGAGAGATAATGAGATGAAGTTCGGAGTTGTAGGTGAAAAAATGAATAAAAATGATAAACTCCCGTATTTGTGCAAAAAAAATTGGGCAGACTCAAACATTCAGACACAGATGCGGCGCATCTGTGGCAGATGCGGTGCATCTGGCTTAGATGCGGCGCATCTGAAGCTGATACGGCACATCTGGTGGTCCAAAAGCGGCGCATGACCTTTTCTCGGCGCATCAAAAACTGTCAGCTTTTTTCTTGTGTTCAGATGCGGCGCATCCAACATGGATGCAGCACATCTGGACCTGTTGCACCAGTTTTCGATGTTTTTTCGAGTATTAAACATTTCGGAAGGTCCCTAAACAACTTGGTTCGTACTAAAACTTGAAAAATCACTCAAAATACTCAAAGCAATCAATCCTAAGAAACGAGACTTACGAATGAGACTATGTACATGTTGTGATGTTTATTAGTGAGTCGTTCACGCGACTCATTCCCAAGTTAATTAGCGTTGGGGAAGAAAGTGATGCCATCTTGAACCGTGGTATCAACTCCATCAAAATAGAGTTTTAATCGATGACCATTCACTTTAAAAATATTTCCGTTTCCAAAAAAACTCAACATATCCCGATGGAAATGCTTGTTTCACAAAATAAGGTCCCGTCCATCGGGACTTCAACTTTCCGGGAGAAAATTTAAACCGTGAGGTAAAAACCAAAACCTTATCACCGGTTTTAAACTCTTTCACTTCTTTCAATCGGACATCATGCCACCTTTTCGTTTTCTCCTTATACGAGCTCGAATTCTCGTACGCTTCTAACCTCAACTCTTCCAATTCATGCATTTGCATGAATCAGTTTTCACCAGCCTTTTCTATGTCTAAATTACAAAGCTTCAATGCCCAGTACGCTCTATGTTCCACTTCAACTGGAAGATGGCACGCTTTACCATATACAAGTCTGAATGGTGTGGTACCGATTGGTGTTTTAAAAGCAGTCCTAAAGGCCCACAACGCATCATCTAACTTGCGTTGCCAAATCTTAGGGTTGTTATCAACCATCTTCTCAAGTATGCGTTTCAAGGCACGATTTGTGTTCTCCACTTGACCACTCATTTGCGGGTGGTACGGAGTAGAGAAAAGATTAGTTACGCCAAACTTCTTCAACACCTTTTCATGAAGGTTGTTGGCAAAATGTGTTCCTCGATCGGATATGAGCGCCTTTAGGATTCCAAAGCGCGAGAAGAGATTTTTCAAGAAGTTCACCACCACCCTAGCATCATTCGTATGTAAAGCTTTTGCTTCAGCCCACTTAGATACATAGTCAACGGCTACTAGGATGTACTTGCACTTATGGGAACTTGGAAATGGCCCCATGAAATCGATTCCCCAAATATCAAAGATTTCACAAACTTGGATGCCGGTTTAAGGCATCTCATCCTTTTTTGTGATGTTACCCGTTCGTTGGCATGCATTACAAGTTCGAACAAAATTTTGGGCATCTTTAAAGATCGTGGGCCAATAAAAGCCCGAGTCAAGGATTTTTCTTGCGGTGTGGTTTGGTCCGAAATGACCGCCGGTGGGCCCTTGATGACAATGCTCAAGAATTTGTTGAGCCTCTTTTCCGTACACACAATGGCGAATCATTTGATCCTCACCAACACGAAATAGGTCGTAATGTTCCCAGAAATAGGACTTCAAATCCGCAAAGAATTTCTTCTTTTGTTGATAAGAAAGTCCTTTTTGAAGAATGCCTGAAGCAAGATAGTTTGCAAAAGGGGCAAACCATGGGATTTCAGATTCCTTGTCAACCCTCATTAGAGATTCATCAGGAAATGTGTCCTTGATAATTGTATCATCGAGTTTTTCTAATTCAGGGTTTTCAAGTCGGGATAAATGGTCGGCGACTAGATTCTCGGCTCCTTTCTTATCACGTATCTCAATGTCAAACTCTTGAAGTAAAATAACCCAACGTATGAGACGATGTTTTGCATCTAGTTTCGAGAATAAGTACCTAAGAGCAGAATGATCCGTGTAAACAATGGTCTTGGACAACACCAAATATGACCGAAATTTATCAAACGCATAAACAACCGCTAAGAGCTCTTTTTCCGTGGTGGTATAATTAATTTGAGCTCCTGTTAGCATTTTACTCGCATAATAAATTGGACGAAAATGATTATTGGGTCGTTGTCCTAAGACAGCACCTAAGGCATAGTCGCTCGCGTCACACATTAACTCAAAAGGCATACTCCAATCCGGAGACACGATAATGGGAGCTTGTGTGAGTTTTGACTTTAGAATGGAGAATGCATTCTCACAATTGGAATCGAAGTCAAATGGAGCATCCTTTTCAAGAAGTTTGGTCATTGGACGGGCGATTTTAGAGAAATCTTTGATAAATCGCCTATAAAATCCCGCGTGACCAAGAAAGCTTCTAATTGCCTTGACATTCGTTGGTATAGGTAATTTAGAGATAACTTCAATTTTAGCTTTATCTACCTCTATTCCCGCACGAGATATCTTGTGACCAAGTACAATGCCCTCCTTCACCATGAAGTGGCATTTTTCCCAATTCAGGACCAAATTTGCTTTCTCACATCGCATAAGCATACGTTCAAGGTTAAAAAGACACGATTCAAAGGAGTCTCCAAACACGGAAAAGTCATCCATGAAGACTTCCATACAATCCTCTACCATATCATCAAAAATTGCCATCATGCACCTTTGAAAGGTTCCGGGTGCATTACATAAACCAAAAGGCATGCGGCGATAGGCAAAGGTCCCAAAAGGACAAGTGAATGTGGTCTTTTCTTGGTCGTTGGGATCAATTGGAATTTGGAAGTAACCGGAGAAATCATCTAGAAAGCAATAGTATTCTTTCCCCGCTAATCATTCAATCATTTGATCAATAAAAGGCAACGGGAAATGATCCTTTCTAGTGGCATCATTGAGACGCCTGTAATCAATACAGACTCTCCAGCCGGTAACCGTTCTAGTTGGAACGAGTTCATTCTTTTCATTTACAATAACAGTTGTACCCCCCTTTTTGGGTACTACTTGTACTGGACTAACCCAAGGACTATCGGAGATGGGGTAGATTAACCCGGCGTCAAGAAGCTTGACTACCTCCTTTTTAACAACCTCTTTCATATTGGGGTTTAGCCTGCGTTGTCTTTGTACTACTGGTTTGAAGTCATTCTCAAGGAGAATTTTATGTGTACAATAAGACGGGTTTATCCCTAGAATGTCGGTCGTTTTCCAGGCTATAGCCTTTTTATGGGTTTTCAAAACAGAGATTAACCTTTCCTTCTCGTTACCGGAAAGATGTGAAGCAATAATTACCGATAATTGTGATGTACCTTCTAGGTAAGCATACTCCAAGTGTTTGGGTAGCTCCTTAAGCTCTAGTACGGGTGGTTCTTTCAAGGAATTATTTATTTGGAATCTATCTTTATTTCCGATATCTTCAAATGATTCCTCTTCCTTAGGAATTTCTTCTTCCATGGTCTCATCATCCGTGACCACTTTCATCAACTCATCAAAAGCCTCATCGATATTGAAATATTCACTTTCACTTACGGGGGCAAACTCCGAGGTATCGATTTCAAGTAGCTCCTGCAATTCATCCTCAACACAAAGATTTATGACATCAATTTGAAAACAAGAGTCATCGGTGGAAGTAGGTCTTTTCATGGCTTTGTCAATATGACAAATTATTCTCTCGTTTCCCACACCTAGACTTAATTGTTCTTTTTAGACATTAATGATAGCATCTGCGGTGTTAAGGAAAGGACGTCCTAAAATGATAGGAACTTTTGTGTCCTCTTGCATTTCTAGAATAACAAAGTCGACGGAAAAGATAAGTGAGCCAACTTTTACAAGAATATCCTCGGCTATACCTATGGGAGTATCAAATAATTGATTTGCTAATCGAATACCCATCCGGGTTGGTTTCAAATCTCCTAAGTCAAGTTTCAAATATAACGAGTAAGGCATTAGGTTAACACTTGCACCTAGGTCGGCTAGTGCATCGTACACTACCGAATCACCCATCATACATTGTATGATAAAACTACCCGGATCTCCCAATTTTGGAGGTACATTTTGCTTTTTCAAGATTGCCGAACACTCCTCATGGAGGAATGTGGTAGAAACATCGTGGTATTTACCCTTCGAGGATATGAGATCTTTCAAAAACTTCCCGTAATGGGGCATACCCTTAAGAAGCTCCGCGAGTGGCATGTTAAGGCTGATTTGCTTGATCATATCCACAAATTTCTGATATTGCCTCGCGAGTCTGTCTTTCTTCAATGCTTTTGGGTATGGAATAGGTGCCTTGTACACCTTCACTGGTGGTTCTTCACTTTTCTTCGATATGACCTCCGGTGGATCATCTTTCTCTTATTCTTTTTCAACATGCTCATCTATATCAACAGGTACCTGCAAAACAGAAGGAAACAAAGGAACTTTCGGGGACTTAAGGGTCTCTGGGTTAGTGGTTAAACCACTTCTAGTAGTTCCAGCATTTACATGCTCATTCCTTGTTTGATTGTTACTAGGATTCACTTGAGTATTTGAGGGGAGAGCACCAGGTGGTCTCTCGGCTAGTAACTGTGAAATCCTTCCAACATCCCTTTCTAAATTCTGAATCGTAGCTTGTTGATTTCGAATTTGCTGAGTTTGAAGTTCCGCATTTTGCTCGTGTTTAACCATAAAATCTCTCAAAAGATCTTCTAAACCGGATTTCTTCTCGGGTTGTGGTTGTACATGTGTTTGTGGTTGTGGTTGTGCTTGATTGTGTTAGAAATTATTTTGGTAATTTTGTGGAGGTTGATTACGATTGTTTAGATGATTGTACCCCGGTGGTGCATTTCTTTGATTTTGATTTTGGAAATTCCGGTTATTTTGGTAACCTACATTTCCTCCGTGGTAATTGTTGTTTGAACTTGAAGGTCCCCCTATTTGATAACTGTTGACAGGAGGATATTTCCGGTTCATTGCTTCAACCGCCGAAAAGTCGTCAAAATTCATTTCACCTTTGCGCAAGTAACCTAAGAAATTTGCTTGCTCTTCCATCGTCGTTTGGTCGCAATCTTACGTGAGATGGGGACCTTGGCACAACTCGCACCCTACCCTGATAGCGTGCATTTCTTTGGTTACCTTCTCGATTTGCCTTGCTTGATTTGCCAATTGAACTTTTAATGCAGCGATTTCATCGTTGCTTTCGACATTAGCAACTGTTGACGATCTAGAGAACTCCATCTCCTGATGCCAATTATGAGAATGGGCTGCTATATCGGCAATTATCGTGTGAGCGTCTTCGGGCGTTTTTTTCATGATTGATCCTCCTGCTGCAACATCTATATCCTTCCGGGTAGCCACATTGACTCCTTTATAGAAAATTTGGACTTTTTGGAATGTATTCAACCCGTGTTGAGGACATACCCTAAGCATTTTATTAAATTGGGTCCAAGCTTCTTAAAGAGTCTCGTTAGACTTTTGCTTGAAGTGATTTATATCACTTTACAATTTTGCTGCTTTCGAAGCAGGGAAGAATTCTGACAAAAATTTGTCCATCATGTCATTCCAATCTTTAATATAACCTTCCAGTAATGAGTCCAGCCAATCTCTTGCATCATCCTTTAGGGACCATGGAAAGATTTTTAGACATGCAACTTCATCGGAGACATCTTTGATTTTGAAAAGCTTGCAAATGCTTACAAACTTACGAAGATGCTCGTTAGCATCTTCATTTGGGGCTCCACCGAATTGGCATGTATTAGTCACCATGTGGAGAAATTGCCCCTTTATTTCAAAACCAACAGTCATCGTAGGTTGAACAATTGCGTGGCCTTGTCCTGACCTTGTTGCCTTCATCAAAGCATCCATCGTTTGATTTGTAGCAGTCATCTCTTCCTCTTCTTTAATGACTGGCTCGATGATTGGTTGAACAATTGGTTCAGAGTTAGAATCTAATGAAAGTGATTCTAAACCCTGAGCAAGAGATTCTACTTCTTGAGCTCTTAAGCGTTCGTGAAGTTCTCTTTCAGGCTCGGGATATAAAGGAATTAAATTAGAGTTGGAAGAATGTAGATTCATGCACTAATACCTATCCTGCAATCACAACACCACAAACAAACCAATTGCAAAAACACAAGCTTACAATAAAAAGTAACTTTTCTAGGAACTGAATTCCTACAAAAGGATCGAATAATTCAAAGTTTATTAAAATCTTTTAACAAAGCCGCTCCCCGGCAGCGGCGCCAAAAAGTTGATGTGTTAAAACGTAACCTTTAAAATGTAGACAATCTGCTTAATAATTAACACATAATACAGGCAACTAAAACCCGATCATGCAGTAACTAGCAAGTAAATTGACCAGTTCAATCCACAGGGAGAAGTTTGTTTTATGGATTTCATAACGATTAATTATTCTTAAAAGGGGGTTTTGTGTTTGAAGTTGTATTTTCGTTTAACAAAAAAGTAAATAAATATAGTAATTAACAAGAATGAGAATGCAGTGTTTACTTCTATGCTTGATAAATGACAGGGATTGTTCTTTTATAATTAAAACCGTTATGAGATAGTTACAATAGAACTGTTTATATCAATTTCACAATTTCTATAAACTTAAGAGCTATGTTTAATCAACAAGATTCTTTCATGGTTGAATTCACATAAAACCTAGTTTACTAAGATCACTCTAGGTAAACTACATGATTGTATATCCTAAATATCGTTCAATTAACATCCTATATTCACATATAGGTGGCTAGATCACTAGGTGTTGAAGTATAAGCTATAGTCTTTGATAAACTCACATAAACCAAGTCATAACATACATAATTGAACTAAAATACAAGGATGATTACAACAATGGATCTTTTGAAAGAACATGGTGATTTAGATCGATTAACTAACTAGATCCAGCCCTGTTAAACTCGCGTAAAACCTAAATTACAACAATCACTTGAGGTAATTTCATAACTATGTTGCTTTAGAACTTATTCAATTACCGAATTAAACACATAACAAAATCACTTAAGTATATGTATCTAATCGTCTAGATTACTAGGTGTATTGAAGTATAGATTGTTTTCCTAGTTAACTCACATTAATAGGTTTTCAATCTATATAATTGAAGTAATGATCTAAACAAGCATAACAATGGTTCTTACGGTTGAACTAGATAATTTAATCAATCAAACATATGTATAACTAGCATAACATCAAAGTATAGAACAATCCCAAGCCATAAATCTTACATTGAAGTAAACACACAAGGCTTTTAGCCTAACATAATCATAGTAGAACTAATGAAACAGTAAATACAAGTTGAATTCATGTTAAAAAGATATAGAACAATAGTACCAATTGCGATAAATGATCCTAGCTTAATCTTGATGTCGAAAGAGTGGAGATTGACTTGCAGCCTTCCTTGAACCTTGAAAATCATCTTAGAACTGAGGGAGAACGTAGTAGTGAAGGTGTGTGAAGTAAGTAACCAAAGGCTCCATTAAATAGCCTCAAAAGTTAGGTATTTTGGCCAGAAAGTGACCAGATGCGCCGCATCTCTATGGGATGTGCCGCATCCCTTTACGTTAAGTAGATTCCAGCTCGATTCTGCACTCAGGAATGTCAGAAGGGGGTCAGATGCACCGCATCTAGCTTGGATGCACCGCATCCATCTCAGATGCGCCGCATCTGAGGCTGTTTTGGTCCAGAAGTCTGCATGCTCCGCATCTGAAACTGTCGGGAGTTATTTGGTGCATAGATGCGCCGCATCTAAGAGAGATGCACCGCATTTGGATCTGTTTCAGTGGTTTCGGGCTATTTTGCGCGTTCAATCTTCGTTTTAACCCTGTTTTTGCTGTTGGTCTTCATTTATTCATTCACAATGGACTTTTACAAATATACATGAATTACAATACATTCGTACAAAAATTACATACAAATGGAACAACTTTGGATCGAAATAACGGCAATAAACATGTATAATTTTAGCGTTATCAGGGAGCTTGTGTGAGTTTTGACTTTAGAATGGAGAATGCATTCTCGCAATTTGAATCGAAGTCAAATGGAGCATCCTTTTCAAGAAGTTTGGTCATTGGGCTGGCGATTTTAGAAAAATCTTTGATAAATCGTCTGTAGAATACAGCGTGACCAAGAAAGCTTCTAATGGCCTTGACATTTGTCGGTATAGGTAGCTTAGAGATAACTTCAATTTTAGCTTTATCTACCTCTATTCCCGCACGAGATATCTTGTGACCAAGTACAATGCCCTCCTTCACCATGAAGTGGCATTTTTCCCAATTTAGGACCAATCTTGCTTTCTCACATCGGATAAGCATACGTTCAAGGTTAAAAAGACACGATTCAAAGGAATCTCTAAACATGGAAAATTCATCCATGAAGACTTCCATACAATCCTCTACCATATCATCAAAAATTGCCATCATGCACCTTTGAAAGGTTCCGGGTGCATTGCATAAACCAAATGGCATGCGGCGATAGGCAAAGGTACCGAAAGGACAAGTGAATATGGTCTTTTCTTGGTCGTTGGGATCAATTGGAATTTGGAAGTAACCGGAGAAACCATCTAGAAAGCAATAGTATTCTTTCCCCGCTAATCGTTTAATCATTTGATCAATAAAAGGCAACGGAAAATGATCCTTTCTAGTGGCATCATTGAGACGTCTGTAATCAATACATACTCTCCAGCCGGTAACCGTTCTAGCTGGAATGAGTTCGTCCTTTTCATTTACAATAACGGTTGTACCCCCCTTTTTGGACACTACTTGTACTGGACTAACCCAAGGACTATCGGAGATGGGGTAGATTAACCCGACGTCAAGAAGCTTGACTACCTCCTTTTTAACAACCTCTTTCATGTTGGGATTTAGCCTACGTTATCTTTGTACTACTGGTTTGAAGTCATTCTCAAGGAGAATTTTATGTGTACAATAAGACGGGTTTATCCCTGGAATGTCGGTCGTTTTCTAGGCTATAGCCTTTTTATGGGTTTTCAAAACAGAGATTAACCTATCCTTCTCGTTACCGGAAAGATGTGAAGCAATAATTACCGGTAATTGAGATGTACCTTCGAGATAAGCATACTCTAAGTGTTTGGGTAGCTCCTTAAGCTCTAGGACGGGTGGTTCCTCCAAGGAATTCTTTATTCGGAATCTATCTTTATTTCCGATATCTTCAAATGATTCCTCTTCCTTGGGAATTTCTTCTTCCATGGTCTCATCATCCGTGACCACTTTCATCAATTCATCAAAAGCTTCATCAATATTGAAATACTCACTTTCACTTACCGGGGCAAACCCCGATGTATCAATTTCAAGTAGCTCCTGCAATTCATCCTCAACACAATGATTTATAACATCAATTTGAAAACAATAGTCATCGGTGGAAGTGGGTCTTTTCATGGCTTTGTCAATATGACAAATTATTCTCTCGTTTCCCACACCTGGACTTAATTATTCTTTTTGGACATTAATGATAGCATCTGCGGTATTAAGGAAAGAACGTCCTAAAATGATAGGAACTTGTGTGTCCTCTTGCATTTCTAGAATAACAAAGTCGACGGGAAAGATAAGTGAGCCAACTTTTACAAGAATATCCTCGGCTATACCTATGGGAGTATCAAATGATTGATTTGCTAATCGAATACCCATCTGGGTTGGTTTCAAGTCTCCTAAGTCAAGTTTCAAATATAATGAGTAAGGCATTAGGTTAACACTTGCACCTAGGTCGGCTAGTGCATCGTACACTACCGAATCACCCATCATACATGGGATGATAAAACTACCCGGATCTCCCAATTTTGGAGGTACATTTTGCTTTTTCAAGATGGCCGAACACTCCTCATGGAGGAATGTGGCAGAAACATCGTGGTATTTACCCTTCGAGGATATGAGATCTTTCAAAAACTTCCCGTAATGGGGCATACCCTTAAGAACCTCCGCGAGTGGCATGTTAATGCTGATTTGCTTGATCATATCCGCAAATTTCTGATATTGTCTCGCGAGTCTGTCTTTCTTCAATGCTTTTGGGTATGGAATAGGTGCCTTGTACACCTTCACTGGTGGTTCTTCACTTTTCTTCAATATGACCTCTGGTGGATCATTTTTCTCTTGTTCTTTTTTAGCATGCTCATCTACATCAACAGGTACCTGCAAAACAGAAGGAGATAAAGGAACTTCCGGGGACTTTGGAATCTCCGGGTTAGTGGTTAAACCACTTCTAGTAGTTATAGCATTTACATGCTCATTCCTTGTTTGATTGTTACTGGGATTCACTTGAGAATTTGAGGGGAGAGCACCAGGTGGTCTCTCTACTAGTAACTGTGAGATCCTTCCAATATCCCTTTCTAAATTCTGAATCATAGCTTGTTGATTTCGAATTTGCTGAGTTTGAAGTTCCGCATTTTGCTCGTGTTTAACCATTAAATCTCTCAAAAGATCTTCTAAACCGGATTTCTTCTCAGGTTGTGGTTATACATGTGCTTGTGGTTGTGGTTGTGGTTGATTGTGTTGAAAATTATTTTGGTAATTTCGTGGAGGTTGATTACGATTGTTTATGTGATTGTAACCAGGTGGTGCATTTCTTTGATTTTGATTTGGAAAATTCCGGTTATTTTGGTAACCTGAATTTCCTCCGTGGTAATTGTTGTTTGAACTTGAAGGTCCCCTATTTGATAACTGTTGACAGGAGGTTATTTTCGGTTCATTGCATCAACCGCCGAAAAGTCGTCAAAATTCATTTCACCTTTACGCAAGTAACCTAAGAAATTTTCTTGCTCTTCCATTGTCGTTTGGTCGCAATCTCGAGTGAGATGGGGACCTTGGCACAATTCACACCCTACCCTGATAGCGTGCATTTCTTTGGTTACCTTCTCAATTTGCCTTGCTTGATTTGCCAATTGAACTTTTAATGCAGCGATTTCATCGTTGCTTTCGACATTAGCAACTGTTGATGATCTAGAGAACTCCATCTCTTGATGCCAATTTTGAGAATGGGCTGCTATATCGGCAATTATTGTGTGAGCATCTTCGGGCTTTTTTTCATGATTGATCCTCCTGCTGCAACATCTATTTCCTTTCGGGTAGCCACATTGACTCCTTTGTAGAATATTTGGACCTTTTGGAATGTATTCAACCCGTGTTGAGGACATACCCTAAGCATTTTATTGAATCGGGTCCAAGCTTCATAAAGAGTCTCGTTAGACTTTTGCTTGAAGTGATTTATATCACTTTGCAATTTTGCTGCTTTTGAAGCAGGGAAGAATTCTGACAAAAACTTGTCCATCATGTCATTCCAATCTTCAATATATCCTTTCGGTAATGAGTCTAGCCAATCTCTTGCATCATCCTTTAGGGACCATGGAAAGATTTTTAAACAAGCAACTTCATCGGAGACATCTTTGATTTTGAAAAGCTTGCAAATGCTTACAAACTTACGAAAATGCTCGTTAGCATCCTCATTTGGGGCTCCACCGAATTGGCATGTATTAGTCACCATGTGGAGAAATTGGCCCTTTATTTCAAAACCATCAGTCATCGTAGGCTGAATAATTGCGTGGCCCTGACCTTTTCTTGTTGCCTTCATTAATGCATCCATCGTTTGATTTGTATCAGTCATCTCTTCTTCTTTTTTAATGACTGGCTCGATGATTGGTTGAACAATTGGTTCAGAGTTAGAATCTAATGAAAGTGATTATAAACCCTGAGTAAGAGATTCTACTTCTTGAGCTCTTAAGTGTTCGTGAAGTTCTCTTTCAGGTTCAGGATATGAAGGAATTAAATTAGAGTTGGAAGAACGTAGATTCATGCACTAATACTTATCCTGCAATCACAACACCACAAACAAACCAATTGCAAAAACACAAGCTTACAATAAAAAGTAACTTTTCTAGGAATCGAATTCCTACAAAAGGATCGAATAATTCAAATTTTATTAAAATCTTTTAACAAAATCGCTTCCCCGGCAGCGGCGCCAAAAAGTTGATGTGTCAAAACGTAACCTTTAAAATGAAGACAATATGCTTAATAATTAACACATAATACAGGCAACTAAAACCCGATCATGCAGTAACTAGCAAGTAAATTGACCAGTTCGATCCACAGGGAGAAGTTTCTTTTTAAGATTTTACCACGATTAATTATTCTAAAAGGGGGGTTTTGTGTTTGAAGTTGTATTTTCGTTTAACGAAACAGTAAATAAATATAGTAATTAACAAGAATGAGAATGCGATGTTTACTTCTATGCTTGATAAATAACAGGGATTGTTCTTCTATAATTAAAACCGTTATGTAATAGTTACAATAGAGCAGTTTATATCAATTTCACAATTTCTATAAACTTAAGAGCTATGTTTAATCAACAAGATTCTTTCATGGTTGAATTCACATAAAACCTAGTTTACTAAAATCACTCTAAGTAAACTACATGATTGTATATCCTAAATATCGTTCAATTAACATCCTATACTCACATATAGGTGGCTAGATCACTAGGTGTTGAAGTATAAGCTATGGTCTTTGATAAATTCACATAAACCAAGTCATAACTTACAT
Source organism: Rutidosis leptorrhynchoides (assembly GCF_046630445.1). Lineage (NCBI taxonomy): Eukaryota > Viridiplantae > Streptophyta > Magnoliopsida > Asterales > Asteraceae > Rutidosis > Rutidosis leptorrhynchoides. The sequence continues at coordinate 29,027,596 of NC_092336.1, forward strand.
AATTGAACTAGGATACAAGGATGATTACAACTATGGATCTTTTGAAAGAACATGGTGATTTAGATTGATTAACTAACTAGATTCAACCCGGTTAAACTCACATGAAACCTAAATTACAACAATCACTTGAGGTAATTTCATAACTATGTTGCTTTGAAATTTATTCAATTACCGAATTAAACACATAACAAAATCACTTAAGTTATGCATCTAATCATCTAGATTACTAGGTGTATTGAAGTATAGATTGTTTTCCTAGTTAACTCACATTAATAGGTTTGCAATCCATATAATTGAAGTAATGAACTAAGCAAGCATAACAATGGTTCTTATGGTTGAACTAGATAATTTAATCAATCAGACATATATATAACTAGCATAACATCAAAGTATAGAACAATCCCAAGCCATAAATCTTACATTGAAGCAAACACATAAGGCTTTTAGCCAAAACATAATCATAGTAGAACTAATGGAACAGTAAATACAATTCGAATTCATGTTTAAAAGATATAGAACAAAAGTACCAATAGTGATGAATGATCCTACCTTAATCTTGATGTTGAAAGAGTGGAGATTGACTTGCAGCCTTCCTTGAACCTTGAAAATCATATTAGAACTGAGGGAGAACGTAGTAGTGAAGGTATATGAAGTATGTAACCAAAGGCTCTCTTAAATAGGCTAAAAAGTTAGGTAAAATGGCCAGAAATTGACCAGATGCGCCGCATCTCTTTGGGATGCGCCGCATCTCTTTACGTTCAGTAGATTCCAGCTCGATTCTGCACTCAGGACTGTCGGCAGGGGAGTAGATGCGCCGCATCTGAGACAGATGCGCCGCATCTGGCTTGGATGCGCCGCATCCATCTCAGATGCGCCGCATCTGAGGCTGTTTTGGTCCAGAATTCTTTATGCTCCGCATCTGAAACTGTCAGGAGTTATTTGGTGCAGAGATGCGCCGCATTTGGACCTGTTTCAGTGGTTTCGGGCTGTTTTACGCGTTCAATCTTCGTTTTGACTCTGTTTTCGCTGTTGGTATTCATTTATTCATTCACAATGGACTTTTACAAATATACACGAATTACAATACATACGTACAACAATTACATACAAATTGAACAACTTTGGATCGAAATAACGGAAATAAACATGTGTAATTTTGGCGTTATCAATTGCCATGATAATTCAAATATAATATAGCTCCTGAAATAAATAATATCTTGAGTTTGATAAACTATAAATTCGTTCAATTATCAAGACTTATATTATGTTAATAAACATGTATAGATTTAAAAATCATACTGGGTCAGGTTGACTTTTGAGAAGACTTTTGTTAACTTTTGCATGTCGGTCTCGAGCATTAGGATTGTGATACACTATGACCTGACCTAGCTTGTTAGACATGTATTGACCAACATATGTTCTCTAGGTTGAGATCTACGGTTATTTTGCATTCCGAGTTTCGGTCACATTTCGGTGAATGACCTTATGTGCTGCTAAGGTGAGTTTCATTTGCTCCCTTTTTAATTGCTTTTGCAATATATATTTTGGGTTGAGAATACATACAATTTATTTTAAACGCAATGGACACAAGTACATACTAAATTCTACACTGAGTTTGAACCGAAAATCCCTTAGCTTTGGTAACTAGTAACTGCCGGTTATAAGAACTGGTGGGCGCGAGTAGTTATATATGGATCCATAGAGCTTGACATCCCCGTCTGTTCCAGGTATAGAAACCCTAGCCTGAACTATAAAACAGACGTATGCTATTTGAGTTTAGTACATGTTGGTTTGCGTGTGTTGTACATGTTGGTTACATGTATGTTAAAACAGGGGTACTTATTATATAGACATTAAAGTTTAGTTACCAGGGTGCTCAATCTTGTAGAATAATTTGATAAACGTTTCTGGATGAAACAACTGAAATCTTGTGATCCACCTTTATATACAGATTATGCGCAACATTAAAACTATGAACTCACCAACCTTTGTGTTGACACTTTTAAGCATGTTTATTCCCAGGTTCTAGAAGTCTTCAGCTATTTGCTTATACATTATACAAGCTATGTGCATGGAGTCATACATGCTTTATTCAAGAAAACTTTGCATTCACAAAATCATCACCATGTATCTTATTTTGACTGCATTATCAACGGATGTAGTATTGCAAACTATTATATACGGTGATTGTCTATACGTAGAAATCATAGACATCGAAAACCTTGGATTTATATATTCATTTATGGTGTGCCTTTTCAAAAGAATGCAATGTTTACAAAACGTATTATATAGAGGTCAAAACCTCACTATGAAATCGATGAATGATGTATTCGTCCAAATGGATTTGGACGGGTCATCACAGTTGGTATCAGAGCTTGAGGTCATAGGGAACCAGAATTTGCATTAGTGTGTTTAACTGGTAATTTTTAGGATGCATTAATGAGTCTGGACTATGACCGTACCTGTTTTTACCGAGTTTTGCTTACCATTTATTGTCAGAAATTACTTGCTTATCATTCATAAGTCTAGACATGTCTTACTGCATTTACTACATAGATAGTGTATCGACAAAATTCATATCTTAGCGTATCTGTTACTGTAAACTTTACTTGACATCTTCCGAAAATTCCTCAGTGATTTATGGAATTTTGGTATTATATATACATATGTAAATTATGTATTGAAAAGTACCAATCTAAATTCTATAATCTATTTTTTATAAAAAAATATCTCTCTAATTATACAAGATGGAACCGTATCTAGTTCAAATTCCTTAAACTCCGACAGCTATTCCGATATGGATATTCACCTGAACTCCGAAGACAGTGTAACTGGAATGGATCAACCAATTAGCCATCACCTATTCTTGATGAATTGGGGATGGGTTCGTAGCCTACTTAGTCATTGGAGACAAGAAGAATGTGATCCCTTCCATCCACCACATTCCCCTCTTGGCGAAGAACCTGAAGCACTTACCGACGGACCTGTTTGTAATACCATTTTCTCTCTCATTTTCAGAGTATCTCGTCATGATTATATACTATCTCAAATTCTAGATCTTATTCACCCGCTCGTCCGAACCGCCAATCATCCCGGTGTAGTAGAAGAAGTCAACGAGCTTCGTGCTCGGGTAGTGACTTTAGAGAATATGGTACAAAGGTTACAAGCACCAGCAGCATCACCGGAATCAACAGTACCACCATCATCAACACCAACAATATCATTACCACCACCAACAACAACATCCGCATCCCACACCTCAACATCACAATCTGTACCTCGAGCATCAACATCATACTCACCATAGATACCAAGGAGTACCAACAATAATAACCGATAAAGTATTGATTCATAACTTCATTGGAGAAATATTCTGCGGCGATTATGTAATCTCTAAAGTCTTAGAGATTATCTATTCCAGCCGTAACCTTAAATCAGATAAGTGGACCGAAACGATAGAAGGAAGAGTAGAAACCCTGGCCGGAATGGTGCACGATTTACAAGTTAGAATTGTTTTACCAGCAGCATCAACAGTATCGTCAGTATCACCAACACCGGCTAAACCTGTAGCACTACAAGTTCCGCCAATTCCATAATCACCAACATCATCACAAATCAACAACGCGTATATTGTATCAACGAGTTACGAAGTATTAACTCATTTCCCCTGAAGAAATTATATGTATATTTAATATATATGAATTTTGAATTCAAAAAAAATCTTTTCGTACCAAGCTATTACGTGCGAATCTTAACTGGTAGGTACTACTCGGTTAGTTCATAATACTAATATGCAATGATGTACATCCTTCATTAACGACATAACCATCGTTAACTACAATCTCTGTTTCAAATTCATTGAATTCCTTTTCATAATAAACTAAGTGTATTATTCAATTACACGTTTGATTTTACACTTTCATTTTCGATGTACTCGAAACTTTCTAGAAAACATCATTCGTACCTTGCGAAGTTAGCAAGAGTTCCATAAGCACTAACATGATTCACTGAGGAAATATCAATAAAACAGAATAACGAAGTATTGATTACATTAATGAAATACTCTGCGAAGATTATGAAATCTTTAATGTTTTAGAGATTATTCAATATCTAATCCAGCCGAAAATCAAATGAGCTTAATATGATATTAACTCATTAAATCTGTATTACATCTGAAGAAAATATACATACATATATTTTCATAAAGACTGTAATAAAATTCTCTGGTACAAAATATTACTTGTGAAACTTTTAACGGGTAGGTAATACCCGAAAGATATATAAATTCACAATTAATATGTTACATTCTTCGATTCTGATTCAGCAAATCATCAACTATACTCACTACTTTCACAACGATATGCATTCTTTCCTAGAAATCAACACAACCATTCGCATCCAAATTTGATTACATATTCTGATTTTGAAAAATCAGAATCCAAGCCAAGATTTAGCAGAAAACATCACTCTTAGATTCTTACATCTTTCAAATGCCATACTTTGAATTCAAAACTGTACTAGAACATCATATGTATACATATAACATCCAACTCTTAGAATTACGAGCTTTCATTCTGAAATTGTGAAAAGCAACCAGTCTACGAATCAATACTCTGAATGTTGAAAAAGCTGATGAAGCAGCAAAAACTGTAAACGAATTTAACTGTTGAAAGTTTGATGATAAAGAATAGTGTGTTGGCAAAGCTCAGAAAAGTTGGAACTGGAAAACGGATTGAGCAAACCATAAAGGAGGCTGTGGACAAATCACAAAGACTAAACCTGCCTTCAAAGAATCCAAATGATTCAGTATCTGCTGAAGTCATTAACGAATACCTTGTTTCTGACTCTAAACCTTTACGGACAATTCTTCTTCATCATCCATCAATATTAGAAATTCTAAGATATCATCGTATCTTTCATTATAAATATCCTCGATATTTCTGAAGATATTTTCATAACTATTCTTATCTGAAATTATTTATCTCTTCGCGATATCAGTGTTACATCAGAAAGGAAACTGTTTTAGTTTCTAAATTCTAAAAAGTTTGAACTTAAATTATGAATGTTATTGAAGTAGTGTTGGGAATTGAAGCATGAGTTAGTATAATATAATGACACTTGATCAACGTGATTATATTACAGTAAGTCATGCTGAGTTCCTAATGAAACGTGTTGATTCACAGATCATAACGTCATCATGTGCCATGTTACACGACTCTTACACTCTATCTAGTATATAAACATATCAAGAACATAATTTCTTGATAGTTCTATCTTTTCTCTTGAATTCTGGTAATTTAACCAATCAAGATCGTGCTATTTCAATTTCTCTCTTAAAACATTAGCAATGTTCATTCGAAACTCCATACCTATGAATTCTGGACCATTACTTGCGAAGAGAAAACAAAAGCATGAAGCTTCGAAATAGAAATGTGAGTATAAATCGCAGCAAATAGAAGAGAGCATTAACTGTGGATGTCAATGATTATAGAAAGACAGAAGCAGAGACATCGAAATATAAGGGAAAATATAAAACCTAACAATAACCCAGAAATTACAAACCGCATATATCGATGCATATAGCAATATAAAGATACGGGAGGACTAAAAACACTACAAAGCCAAGAGTATAGTTGAAGTAAATAGATTCTTCCGGCGGCAGATGAAAAAAAAGAATGACAGATATGAAAGTTAGGAGTATATCAAGAATCAGAATTGGATGGAGCATATTGATGAATGCTTTAAAAAATGAATTGAGGGAGAAAGAATAGAAGGGAGGAGTTGTGGAAATAAGGAAAACGAAGGGAGTGGATGTAGTGACCCGAACTTTTCTATGTTTATATATATTAATTAAGATTGATATTTACATGATTAAATGTTTCCAACATGTTAAGCAATCAAACTTGTTAAGACTTGATTAATTGAAATATGTTTCATATAGACAATTGACCACCCAAGTTGACCGGTGATTCACGAACGTTAAAACTTGTAAAAACTATATGATGACATATATATGGATATATATATAGTTAACATGATACTATGATAAGTAAACATATCATTAAGTATATTAACAATGAACTACATATGTAAAAACAAGACTACTAACTTAATAATTTTTAAACGAGACATATATGTAACGATTATCGTTGTAAAGACATTTAATGTATATATATGTGATGACCCGGAAATTTCTGACCAAATTTAAACTTAATCTTTAATGTTTCCGACACGATAAGCAAAGTCCATGAAGTTGAATCTCAAAATTTTGAACTATTCAATTACCCTTCGATTGTTCTCAACGATTCGCGAACAATTATATGTAAATAGATACATATACTATAACTTGAAAACGTTACAAAGTGTTATGAAAATGATAGTGTGCATTAACCTTATTGGTTTGATTATCTGATTAATATTTAGATAAGTTAACTAAAACGTTTAAGATGAACCAGTAAAACACTAATATGCTACAGTATTTTCGAATTGCTACAGTACCCGAAAAGCTACAGTGTTTTCAAAAATCACTATTTGCTACAGTAAAATTTACTTTGCTATAGTGAATTGCTACAGTCTGGGTCAGGCAGTCTCTATAAATTCGATCGCATGGCAGTCTGGGTCAGGCACTCTCTATAAATTCGATCGATTTCAGCTCAGTTTTACACACTTATATATTCATTTTACTCCGTAAATATTTATTATTATTATTATTATTATTATTATTATTATTATTAAGATTATTATTATTATTAATCTTATTATTATTAGTATTATTAATTAGTATTATACATAAAATACTACGACGAAGTCATGAGCGTGTCACTTTTAAAATGGTTTTCAAGCGGGATAGAGTTAAGGAAATTATGGGTTATTGCCAAGGCGGTTATGGGAAATGTTCGGGGGTATATTCGCGAGTCAAACCTAGTGTTTATCATCTCCTTTACATCTAAGTACTTTCCTACAATATTGAATCTCAATATTGATACGTAAGCACTTATATTTTATCTTTTATATATTAATTGTGTATCCATGTCTAGTGCTCGAGTATATATATTTAAACATGCTTGTATGCTTAATTTCGTCGTTAAATAGTTATATTGAATCACGAATTAAATATATATTACTGGTAAAAGGTATATGATATACATGTTTTCGGAAAGCTGGCGAAAAATCAATAACTTTTTATTTAGATATCGAATAATTTCGATGAACGGATTAAAAGATATGGTCAACTGAATTATGATTGACGTTAATTGAAATTGCTTTTGAACCTGCAATTAAGATTTAAACAAATGGTTTACGAGATTAGTAAAATGGATTTTTAAATATTACTAACCGTGTAAATAAATCCTTATATACGGTACGTCTCGTTTTGTTAAACTGTTGTCAAAATTGACCTTTTGAAACGAAATTGGATAACTTTTGTATGTCGATCTCGAGCATTAGGATTGTGATACACTATGACCAGACCTAGCTTGATAGACATTTATTGACCAACATATGTTCTCTAGGTTGAGACCTACGATTATTTGATATACCAAGTTTCGGTCACAATACGATGAACAACTTTATGTGCTGCTAAGGTGAGTTTCATTTGCTCCCTTTTTAATTGCTTTTGCAATCTATATTTTTGGGCTGAGAATACATGCACTTTATTTTAAAACGCAATGGATACAAGTACATAATAAATTCTACACTGAGTTTGAACCGAAAATCCCTTAGCTTTGGTAACTAGTAGCTGCCAGTACATAGGATATGGACTGGTGGGCGCGAATAACAGTATATGGATCCATAGGGTTTGACATCCCCGTCTGTTCCAGGTATAGAAAGAAACTCTAGCCTGAACTATAAAACAGACGTATGCTATTTTAAGTTAGTACACATTGGATTGCGTGTATTGTACATGTTGGTTGCATGTTAAACGAGGGGTACTTATTATAGACGTTAAGGCTTGGTTACCAGGGTGCTCATTCTTGTAGAACATTTTGATAAATGTTTATGGATGAAACAATTGAAATCTTGTGATCCATCTTTATATACAAATTATGCTAAACATACAAACTATGAACTCACCAACCTTTGTGTTGACACTTGTTAGCATGTTTATTCTCAGGTTCCCTAGAAGTCTTCCGCTGTTTGCTTATATGATAGACAAGCTATGTGCATGGAGTCTTACATGGCATATTTTTCAAGAAAACGTTGCATTCACCAATTCATCACCATGTACCTTATTTTGACTGCATTGTCAACGAAAGCACTATTGTAAACTATTATATACGGTGATTATCTATGTGTAGAAATCATCAGATGTCGAAAACCTTTGTTTTAAATATACATTTATGGTGTGCCTTTTCAAAAGAATGCAATGTTTACAAAACGTAACATATAGAGGTCAAATACCTCGCAATGAAATCAATGAATGACGTGTTCGTCCATATGGATTTGGAGCGATCGTTACAATATATCATATTAAGAGATATTCATACATGATAATATCATGATAATATAATAATTTAAAATCTCATTTGATATTATAAACATTGGGTTAACAACATTTAACAAGATCGTTAACCTAAAGGTTTCAAAACAACACTTACATGTAACGACTAACGATGACTTAACGACTCAGTTAAAATGTATATACATGTAGTGTTTTAATATGTATTTATACACTTTTGAAAGACTTCAATACACTTATCAAAATAATTCTACTTAACAAAAATGCTTACAATTACATCCTCGTTCAGTTTCATCAACAATTCTACTCGTATGCACCAGTATTCGTACTCGTACAATACACAGCTTTTAGATGTATGTACTATTGGTATATACACTCCAATGATCAGCTCTTAGCAGCCCATGTGAGTCACCTAACACATGTGGGAACCATCATTTGGCAACTAGCATGAAATATCTCATAAAATTACAAAAATATGAGTAATCATTCATGACTTATTTACATGAAAACAAAATTACATATCCTTTATATCTAATCCATACACCAACGACCAAAAACACCTACAAACACTTTCATTCTTCAATTTTCTTCATCTAATTGATCTCTCTCAAGTTCTATCTTCAAGTTCTAAGTGTTCTTCATATATTCTACAAGTTCTAGTTACATAAAATCAAGAATACTTTCAAGTTTGCTAGCTCACTTCCAATCTTGTAAGGTGATCATCCAAACTCAAGAAATCTCTGTTTCTTACAGTAGGTTATCATTCTAATACAAGGTAATAATCATATTCAAACTTTGGTTCAATTTCTATAACTATAACAATCTTATTTCAAGTGATGATCTTACTTGAACTTGTTTTCGTGTCATGATTCTGCTTCAAGAACTTCGAGCCATCCAAGGATCCGTTGAAGCTAGATCCATTTTTCTCTTTTCCAGTAGGTTTATCCAAGGAACTTAAGGTAGTAATGATGTTCATAACATCATTCGATTCATACATATAAAGCTATCTTATTCGAAGGTTTAAACTTGTAATCACTAGAACATAGTTTAGTTAATTCTAAATTTGTTCGCAAACAAAAGTTAATCCTTCTAACTTGACTTTTAAAATCAACTAAACACATGTTATATATCTATATGATATGCTAACTTAATGATTTAAAACCTGGAAACACGAAAAACACCGTAAAACCGGATTTACGCCGTCGTAGTAACACCGCGGGCTGTTTTGGGTTAGTTAATTAAAAACTATGATAAACTTTGATTTAAAAGTTGTTATTCTGAGAAAATGATTTTTATTATGAACATGAAACTATATCCAAAAATTATAGTTAAACTCAAAGTGAAAGTATGTTTTCTAAAATGGTTATCTAGACGTCGTTCTTTTGACTGAAATGACTACCTTTACAAAAACGACTTGTAACTTATTTTTCCGACTATAAACCTATACTTTTTCTGTTTAGATTCATAAAATAGAGTTCAATATAAAACCATAGCAATTTGATTCACTCAAAACGGATTTAAAATGAAGAAGTTATGGGTAAAACAAGATTGGATAATTTTTCTCATTTTAGCTACGTGAAAATTGGTAACAAATCTATTCCAACCATAACTTAATCAACTTATATTGTATATTATGTAATCTTGAGATACCATAGACACGTAAACAATGTTTCGACCTATCATGTCGACACATCTATATATATTTCAGAACAACCATAGACACTCTATATGTGAATGTTGGAGTTAGCTATACAGGGTTGAGGTTGATTCCAAAATATATATAGTTTGAGTTGTGATCAATACTGAGATACGTATACACTGGGTCGTAGATTGATTCAAGATAATATTTATCGATTTATTTCTGTACATCTAACTGTGGACAACTAGTTGTAGGTTACTAACGAGGACAGCTGACTTAATAAACTTAAAACATCAAAATATATTAAAAGTGTTGTAAATATATTTTGAACATACTTTGATATATATGTATATATTGTTATAGGTTCGTGAATCAACCAGTGGCCAAGTCTTACTTCCCGATGAAGTAAAAATCTGTGAAAGTGAGTTATAGTCCCACTTTTAAAATCTAATATTTTTGGGATGAGAATACATGCAGGTTTTATAAATGATTTACAAAATAGACACAAGTACGTAAAACCACATTCTATGGTTGAATTATCAAAATCGAATATGCCCCTTTTTATTAAGTCTGGTAATCTAAGAATTAGGGAACAGACACCCTAATTGACGCGAATCCTCAAGATAGATCTATTGGGCCTAACAAACCCCATCCAAAGTACCGGATGCTTTAGTACTTCGAAATTTATATCATATCCGAAGGGTGTCCCGGAATGATGGGGATATTCTTATATATGCATCTTGTTAATGTCGGTTACCAGGTGTTCACCATATGAATGATTTTTATCTCTATGTATGGGATGTGTATTGAAATATGAAATCTTTTGGTCTATTATTATGATTTGATATATATAGGTTAAACCTATAACTCACCAACATTTTTGTTGACGTTTTAAGCATGTTTATTCTCAGGTGACTATTAAGAGCTTCCGCTGTCGCATACTTAAATAAGGACGAGATTTGGAGTCCATGCTTGTATGATATTGTGCAAAAACTGCATTCAAGAAACTTATTTTGTTGTAACATATTTGTATTGTAAACCATTATGTAATGGTCGTGTGTAAATAGGATATTTTAGATTATCATTATTTCATAATCAACGTAAAGTTTTTTAAACCTTTATTGATGAAATAAAGGTTATGGTTTGTTTTAAAATGAATTCAGTCTTTGAAAAACGTCTCATATAGAGGTCAAAACCTCGCAACAAAATCAATTAATATGGAACGTTTTTAATCAATAAGAACGGGACATTTCAGTTGGTATCCGAGCGTTGGTCTTAGAGAACCAGAATTTTGCATTAGTGTGTCTTATCGAGTTTGTTAGGATGCATTAGTGAGTCTGGACTTCGACCGTGTTTACTTGAAAAATGATTGCTTAACAAATTTTGTTGGAAACTATATATTTTTAACATGTGAATATTATGTGATATATTAATCTCTTAACGCGTTTGATATTATGTGATAGATGTCTACCTCTAGAACAAGTCCCATTGACTCACCTAATAATAATGAAGAGTCAAATGTAAATTGGAATGATTCGTGGACTGATTCACAAGTTCCCGAAGAGGAACCGGAAGAAGAGTCGGAACCGGAAGAAGAATCGGAACCGGAAGAAGAATCGGAACTGGATGAAGAAATAGAACCGATGGGGGAAATAATAAAATGGTTAAGTAAAAGAAAATCCTCAACCAACCGACCAAGGTTAATTATGGTCAATGGTGTTTCCGCCAAGGAAGCAAAATATTAGGAGGATTACCAATTCTCCGATGAATCGGATTCCGAAGAGAATTCCGATGATGTTATAGAAATTACCCCAACTGAATTTAAAAAGGCAAAAGAAAATAATAAGGGAAAGGGCATAAAAATAGAGAAATCTAATTCCAACCCCGATGAACTTTATATGTATCGTCAACCCCCGAAGTCCTTAAGTTGTAACAATGACCCGGGAACCTCTAAACCACCAGGTTTTTCTAAACCAATGTGGAAAACGACAGCTCGTATTAGGGGAACATCATATATCCCTAGAAACTTGGCAAAACGAACCAAAATCGAAAAAGAAGAAACAAGCGAGTCGGAATAAGATAGTTGTATTCGTGTGGTGTAATATATGTAATATAGTGTGCTTATGCTTTATGATATATGTAAAAATTGCTTGTATTAATAAGTATTTTTTTTTTATGAATCTAACTCTTGTCTATTTTACAGTATAAAAACACAAAATGGATAGACAACCCAATATTTTAAGAGACCTACCCGGAGACATGATTGATGAAATCTTGTCTAGAGTCGGTCAGAATTCTTCGGCACAACTATTTAAGGCGAGATCAGTTTGTAAGACATTCGAAGAACGTTCCAAGAATGCCTTGGTTTATAAAAGGCTTTCGTTCGAAATATGGGGGATATCACATTGGGAAATCCATAATTTACGATGTGTTTACTTTGACGCATATATTGCGGGGAACCCAAATGCTATTTTACGCAATGGGTTAAGAAATTATTTTGACTCAATATATCCGAATATTAGACTTCGTGATTTAGAAAAAGCGACTAACATGCAACATAAAGAAGCATGTTATGCTTACGGATTAGTAATGTTCGCTTCTCACCAAAGTGAGAACAAGAACATCGGGCTACAACTATTAAACAAAACGTTCCCACAAGTGACGGAGTCGGTAATTGGGGTAAGAAATGAGGTTTTTAGATTGTTACGGGACTGTTGGACATTACGTAACCCTCGTCCCTTTGACGATGTCACAACACGCTGTCTTATCAACGGCCATAACGGTTATGTTCCACAAGACCAAGGATGGGAAGTAATCCTAGTAAAACCAGAATGCATGACTTGTTTCTGGACGTATGAATTACGTGTCTTTATTGCCTTTGCTGAACGACTTGTGTACTAGCTAGAATTATCTTCACAACCATCTTGTATCAAATTTATTGTGTGCTATATTTCATGCTATATGTAAAATAAGCGGTATTGTAAGTTTGTAAAATATTGTGTAAAAGTTTGAACGCGAAATATTATTATAATCAGTTTTTCATATAGAATTGTAGTAGTTGAATTGTATATTAGCTACTAAGTATGAACTTAACGGGTAGGTACTACCCGAATTTAAACTTATAAAACGCTAATATGAAGAAAAAGCTTTTATAAATGAGTTCATATTATGCTACGAAATACTATTAACTACTCTTAATATTCTGTATGATTAACTTGTTCCATTTGACTATTTTGAAGGAAATGGCACCGACTACTCGACACACCGTGAATATGAATGAAGAGGAATTCCGTTCTTTTCTAGCTTCAAACATAGCCGCAGTACAGGCTGCGCTACATACCAACAATAACCTTGGATCTAGCAGTACAGGAAATCGTGTAGGATGCACCTATAAAGAATTCACTGCCTGCAAACCTTTGGAATTTGATGGAACCGAAGGACCGATCGGATTGAAACGGTGGACCAAGAAGGTCGAATAGGTGTTTGCCATAAGTAAGTGTACCGAAGAGGACAAAGTGAAGTACGCTACGCATACCTTCACAGGTTCTGCGTTAACATGGTGGAATACCTATCTAGAGCAAGTGGGACAAGACGATGTGTACGCACTACCGTGGTCAGCATTCAAGCACTTGATAAACGAGAAGTACCGTCCCAGAACCGAGGTCAATAAGCTCAAGACAGAACTTAGAGGGTTACGAACCCAAGGATTTGATATTACCACGTACGAAAGACGATTCACAGAATTGTGCCTATTATGTCCGGGAGCATTTGAAGATGAGGAAGAGAAGATCGACGCGTTTGTGAAAGGATTACCGGAAAGAATCCAAGAAGATATAAGTTCACACGAGCCCGCCTCCATGCAACAGGCATGTAGAATGGCTCACAAACTAGTGAACCAGATTGAAAAAAGAATTAAAGGACAGACTGCTGAAGAGGCCAATGTGAAGCAAGTCAAAAGAAAGTGGGAGGAAAACGGTGATAAGAATCACCAATACAACAACAACAGCAATTACAACAATAATCGCAACAATTATCCCAACAATCGCAACATCAATCGCAACTACAACAAACGGCCCAACAACAACAACAACAACAACAACAACAACAACAACAACAACAACAATAACAACAACAACAACAACAACAACAACAACAACAACAACAGCAACTACAACAATCATCCCAACAACAATAATAACCGCAACAACAACAACAATCAGAAGCAGCTATGCCAAAGGTGTGAAAAGTATCACTCGGGGTTCTGCACTAAATTTTGCAACAAGTGTAAAAGAAATGGTCATAGCGCGGCGAAGTGTGAGGTCTACGGACCAGGGGTTAACAGAACGAAAGGAACAAATGGTGTCGGAACGAGTAATGGCGGAGCAAGTAGTGTCGGAGCAAGTTATGCCAATGTAGTTTGTTATAAATGTGGAAAACCGGGCCACATTATTAGAAATTGCCCGAACCAGGAGAACACGAATGGACAAGGCCGCGGAAGAGTTTTCAATATAAATGCGGCAGAGGCACAGGAAGACCCGGAGCTTGTTACGGGTACGTTTCTTATTGACAATAAATCTGCTTACGTTTTATTTGATTCGGGTGCGGATAGAAGCTATATGAGTAGAGATTTTTGTGCTAAATTAAGTTGTCCATTGACGCCTTTGGATAGTAAATTTTTACTCGAATTAGCAAATGGTAAATTAATTTCAGCAGATAATATATGTCGGAATCGAGAAATTAAACTGGTTAGCGAAACATTTAAGATTGATTTGATACCAGTAGAGTTAGGGAGTTTTGATGTGATAATCGGTATGGACTGGTTGAAAGAAGTGAAAGCAGAGATCGTTTGTTACAAAAATGCAATTTGCATTATACGAGAAAAAGAAAAACCCTTAGTGGTGTACGGAGAAAAGGGCAACACGAAACTACATCTTATTAGTAATTTGAAGGCACAAAAACTAATAAGAAAAGGTTGCTATGCTGTTCTAGCACACGTCGAGAAAGTACAAACTGAAGAAAAGAGCATCAATGATGTTCCCATTGCAAAAGAATTTCCCGATGTATTTCTGAAAGAATTACCGGGATTACCCCCACATCGATCCGTTGAATTTCAAATAGATCTTGTACCAGGAGCTGCACCAATAGCTCGTGCTCCTTACAGACTCGCACCCAGCGAGATGAAAGAACTGCAAAGCTAATTACAAGAACTTTTAGAGCGTGGTTTCATTCGACCAAGCACATCACCGTGGGGAGCTCCTATTTTGTTTGTCAAGAAGAAAGATGGTACATTCAGGTTGTGTATCGACTACCGAGAGTTGAACAAACTTACCATCAAGAACCGCTACCCACTACCGAGAATCGACGACTTATTTGATCAACTACAAGGCTCGTCTGTTTACTCAAAGATTGACTTACGTTCCGGGTATCATCAAATGCGGGTGAAAGAAGATGATATTCCAAAGACTGCTTTCAGAACATGTTAAGGTCATTACGAGTTTATGGTCATGCCATTTGGTTTAATTAATGCACCAGCTGTGTTCATGGACCTTATGAACCGAGTGTGTGGACCATACCTTGACAAGTTTGTCATTGTTTTCATTGATGACATACTTATTTACTCAAAGAATGACCAAGAACACGGTGAACATTTGAGAAAGGTGTTAGAAGTATTGAGGAAGGAAGAATTGTACGCTAAGTTTTCAAAGTGTGCATTTTGGTTGGAAGAAGTTCAATTCCTCGGTCACATAGTGAACAAAGAAGGTATTAAGGTGGATCCGGCAAAGATAGAAACTGTTGAAAAGTGGGAAACCCCAAAAACTCCGAAACACATACGCCAGTTTTTAGGACTAGCTGGTTACTACAGAAGGTTCATCCAAGACTTTTCCAGAATAGCAAAACCCTTGACTGCATTAACGTATAAAGGGAAGAAATTTGAATGGAATGATGAACAAGAGAAAGCGTTTCAGTTATTGAAGAAAAAGCTAACTACGGCACCTATTGTCATTGCCTGAAGGGAATGATGATTTTGTGATTTATTGTGACGCATCAAAGCAAGGTCTCGGTTGTGTATTAATGCAACGAACGAAGGTGATTGCTTATGCGTCTAGACAATTGAAGATTCACGAACAAAATTATACGACGCATGATTTGGAATTAGGCGCGGTTGTTTTTGCATTAAAGACTTGGAGGCACTACTTATATGGGGTCAAAAGTATTATATATACCGACCACAAAAGTCTTCAACACATATTTAATCAGAAACAACTGAATATGAGGCAGCGTAGGTGGATTGAATTATTGAATGATTACGACTTTGAGATTCGTTACCACCCGGGGAAGGCAAATGTGGTAGCCGATGCCTTGAGCAGGAAGGACAGAGAACCCATTCGAGTAAAATCTATGAATATAATGATTCATAATAACCTTACTACTCAAATAAAGGAGGCGCAACAAGGAGTTTTAAAAGAGGGAAATTTGAAGGATGAAATACCCAAAGGATCGGAGAAGCATCTTAATATTCAGGAAGACGGAACCCGGTATAGGGCTGAAAGGATTTGGGTACCAAAATTTGGAGATATGAGAGAAATGGTACTTAGAGAAGCTCATAAAACCAGATACTCAATACATCCTGGAACGGGGAAGATGTACAAGGATCTCAAGAAACATTTTTGGTGGCCGGGTATGAAAGCCGATGTTGCTAAATACGTAGGAGAATGTTTGACGTGTTCTAAGGTTAAAGCTGAGCATTAGAAACCATCAGGTCTACTTCAACAACCCGAAATCCCGGAATGGAAATGGTAAAACATTACCATGGATTTCATCACTAAATTGCCAAGGACTGCAAGTGGTTTTGATACTATTTGGGTAATAGTTGATCATCTCACCAAATCAGCACACTTCCTGCCAATAAGAGAAGATGACAAGATGGAGAAGTTAGCATGACTGTATTTGAAGGAAGTCGTCTCCAGACATGGAATACCAATCTCTATTATCTCTGATAGGGATGGCAGATTTATTTCAAGATTCTGGCAGACATTACAGCAAGCATTAGGAACTCGTCTAGACATGAGTACTGCCTATCATCCACAAACTGATGGGCAGAGTGAAAGGACAATACAAACGCTTGAAGACATGCTACGAGCATGTGTTATTGATTTCGGAAACAGTTGGGATCGACATCTACCGTTAGCAGAATTTTCCTACAACAACAGCTACCATTCAAGCATTGAGATGGCGCCGTTTGAAGCACTTTATGGTAGAAAGTGCAGGTCTCCGATTTGTTGGAGTGAAGTGGGGGATAGACAGATTACGGGTCTGGAGATTATACAAGAAACTACCGAGAAGATCATCCAAATTCAACAACGGTTGAAAACCGCCCAAAGTTGACAAAAGAGCTACGCTGACATTAAAAGAAAAGATATAGAATTTGAAATTGGAGAGATGGTCATGCTTAAAGTTGCACCTTGGAAAGGCGTTGTTCGATTTGGTAAACGAGGGAAATTAAATCCAAGGTATATTGGACCATTCAAGATTATTGATCGTGTCGGACCAGTAGCTTACCGACTTGAGTTACCTCAACAACTCGCGGCTGTACATAACACTTTCCACGTCTCGAATTTGAAGAAATATTTTGCTAAAGAAGATCTCACTATTCTGTTAGATGAAATCCAAATCAACGAAAAACTTCAATTCATCGAAGAACCCGTCGAAATAATGGATCGTGAGGTTAAAAGACTTAAGCAAAACAAGATACCAATTGTTAAGGTTTGATGGAATGCTTGTAGAGGACCTGAGTTCACCTGGGAGCGTGAAGATCAGATGAAGAAGAAATACCCGCATCTATTTCCAGAAGATTCGTCAACACCTTCAACAGCTTAAAATTTCGGGACGAAATTTATTTAACGGGTAGGTACTGTAGTGACCCGAACTTTTCCATGTTTATATATATTAATTGAGATTGATATTTACATGATTAAATGTTTCCAACATGTTAAGCAATCAAACTTGTTAAGACTTGATTAATTGAAATATGTTTCATATAGACAATTGACCACCCAAGTTGACCGGTGATTCACGAACGTTAAAACTTGTAAAAACTATATGATGACATATATATGGATATATATATAGTTAATATGATACTATGATAAGTAAACATATCATTAAGTATATTAACAATGAACTACATATGTAAAAACAAGACTACTAACTTAATGATTTTTAAACGAGACATATATGTAACGATTATCGTTGTAAAGACATTTAATGTATATATATCATATTAAGAGATATTCATACATGATAATATAATAATTTAAAATCTCATTTGATATTATAAACATTGGGTTAACAATATTTAACAAGATCGTTAACGTAAAGGTTTCAAAACAACACTTACATGTAACGACTAACGATGACTTAATGACTCAGTTAAAATGTATATACATGTAGTGTTTTAATATGTATTTATACACTTTTGAAAGACTTCAATACACTTATCAAAATACTTCTAATTAACAAAAATGCTTACAATTACATCCTCGTTCAGTTTCATCAACAATTCTACTCGTATGCACCCGTATTCGTACTCGTACAATACACAGCTTTTAGATGTATGTACTATTGGTATATACACTCCAATGATCAGCTCTTAGCAGCCCATGTGAGTCACCTAACACATGTGGGAACCATCATTTGGCAACTAGCATGAAATATCTCATAAAATTACAAAAATATGAGTAATCATTCATGACTTATTTACATGAAAACAAAATTACATATCCTTTATATCTAATCCATACACCAACGACCAAAAACACCTACAAACACTTTCATTCTTCAATTTTCTTCATCTAATTGATCTCTCTCAAGTGATATCTTCAAGTTCTAAGTGTTCTTCATATATTCTACAAGTTCTAGTTACATAAAATCAAGAATACTTTCAAGTTTGCTAGCTCACTTCCAATCTTGTAAGGTGATCATCCAAACTCAAGAAATCTTTGTTTCTTACAGTAGGTTATCATTCTAATACAAGGTAATAATCATATTCAAACTTTGGTTCAATTTCTATAACTATAACAATCTTATTTCAAGTGATGATCTTACTTGAACTTGTTTTCGTGTCATGATTCTGCTTCAAGAACTTCGAGCCATCCAAGGATCCGTTGAAGCTAGATCCATTTTTCTCTTTTCCAGTAGGTTTATCCAAGGAACTTAAGGTAGTAATGATGTTCATAACATCATTTGATTCATACATATAAAGCTATCTTATTCGAAGGTTTAAACTTGTAATCACTAGAACATAGTTTAGTTAATTCTAAACTTGTTCACAAACAAAAGTTAATCCTTCTAACTTGACTTTTAAAATCAACTAAACACATGTTCTATATCTATATGATATGCTAACTTAATGATTTAAAACCTGGAAACACGAAAAACACCGTAAAACCGGATTTACGCCGTCGTAGTAACACCGCGGGCTGTTTTGGGTTAGTTAATTAAAAACTATGATAAACTTTGATTTAAAAGTTGTTATTCTGAGAAAATAATTTTTATTATGAACATGAAACTATATCCAAAAATTATGGTTAAACTCAAAGTGGAAGTATGTTTTCTAAAATGGTCATCTAGACGTCGTTCTTTCGACTGAAATGACTACCGTTACAAAAACGACTTGTAACTTATTTTTCCGACTATAAACCTATACTTTTTCTGTTTAGATTCATAAAATAGAGTTCAATATGAAACCATAGCAATTTGATTCACTCAAAACGGATTTAAAATGAAGAAGTTATGGGTAAAACAAGATTGGATAATTTTTCTCATTTTAGCTACGTGAAAATTGGTAACAAATCTATTCCAACCATAACTTAATCAACTTGTATTGTATATTATGTAATCTTGAGATACCATAGACACGTATACAATGTTTCGACCTATCATGTCGACACATCTATATATATTTCAGAACAACCATAGACACTCTATATGTGAATGTTGGAGTTAGCTATACAGGGTTGAGGTTGATTCCAAAATATATATAGTTTGAATTGTGATCAATACAGAGATACGTATACACTGGGTCATGGATTGATTCAAGATAATATTTATCGATTTATTTCTGTACATCTAACTGTGGACAACTAGTTGTAGGTTACTAACGAGGACAGCTGACTTAATAAACTTAAAACATCAAAATATATTAAAAGTGTTGTAAATATATTTTGAACATACTTTGATATATATGTATATATTGTTATAGGTTCGTGAATCAACCAGTGGCCAAGTCTTACTTCCCGACGAAGTAAAAATCTGTGAAAGTGAGTTATAGTCCCACTTTTAAAATCTAATATTTTTGGGATGAGAATACATGCAGGTTTTATAAATGATTTACAAAATAGACACAAGTACGTAAAACTACATTCTATGGTTGAATTATCAAAATCGAATATGCCCCTTTTTATTAAGTCTGGTAATCTAAGAATTAGGGAACAGACACCCTAATTGACGCGAATCCTAAAGATAGATCTATTGGGCCTAACAAACCCCATCCAAAGTACCGGATGCTTTAGTACTTCGAAATTTATATCATATCCGAAGGGTGTCCCGGAATGATGGGGATATTCTTATATATGCATCTTGTTAATGTCGATTACCAGGTGTTCACCATATGAATGATTTTTATCTCTATGTATGGGATGTGTATTAAAATATGAAATCTTGTGGTCTATTATTATGATTTGATATATATAGGTTAAACCTATAACTCACCAACATTTTTGTTGACGTTTTAAGCATGTTTATTCTCAGGTGATTATTAAGAGCTTCCGCTGTCGCATACTTAAATAAGGACGAGATTTGGAGTCCATGCTTGTATGATATTGTGTAAAAACTGCATTCAAGAAACTTATTTTGTTGTAACATATTTGTATTGTAAACCATTATGTAATGGTCGTGTGTAAACAGGATATTTTAAATTATCATTATTTGATAATCTACGTAAAGCTTTTTAAACCTTTATTGATGAAATAAAGGTTATGGTTTGTTTTAAAATGAATGCAGTCTTTGAAAAACGTCTCATATAGAGGTCAAAACCTCGCAACGAAATCAATTAATATGGAACGTTTTTAATCAATAAGAACGGGACATTTCAGTGGATTTATAGTGAAATATCCGACAGAGCAATCGAAACAGATTATTGCATTTAATCAAAGAAGATCCTAATTTCCTTAATTACCGAGAAATCAAATCTTATCAAGAAGATTTTCTCCAAATCTCTTGAACTCTGGAAATTAAACCTATCTACGTCAAAAGATATGACGAAACTTTACCTTTCTCATTTCACTCTTTTGCGATAACTTCACTCGTACTCTTCACAAAATTGAATTGTTTTATCTATATTACTCAATGATGATAAAACTCTAATCTTCAGCTCGTATGCATCATGAAAACATACTTATTGTCAGCCATGACCATCCCAATCAAATTTCGGGATGAAATTTCTTTAACGGGTAGGTACTGTGACAACCCGGAAATTTCCGACCAAATTTAAACTTAATCTTTATATGTTTCCGACACGATAAGCAAAGTCTGTAATATTGATTCTCAAACTTTTTGAACTAATGTTATATATTCAGTTAACCTTTGACTATTGACCGACGATTCACGAACATCTATTTGTAAATATATATATATATATATATATATATATATATATATATATATATATATATATATATATATATATATATATATATATATATATATATATATATATATATACACAATAAGTTGGAATATTAATTATTCATAAATGACTTGCAATGTGTATTTAAAAACTGATTTATGTATATTAAATAAAGATATATACATATATATAATTTCAAGTTATTTAGTAAACGATAGTAACATTCGTTTATTGATTCGATTAATATTTAGATAAGTTAACTAAAACGTTTAAGATGAACAAGTAAAACACTAATTTACTACAGTATTTTCGAATTGCTACAATACCCGAAAAGCTACAGTGTTTTCGAAAATCACTATTTGCTACAGTAAAAATCATTTTGCTACAGTGTTTTCAAAAATCACTATTTGCTACAGTAAAAACGACTTTGCTACGGTAAAACACTATTTGCTACATTAAAAACGACTTGCTACAGTAAACTATTTGCTACAGTAAACCACTATTTGCTACATTAAAACACTATTTGCTACAGTAAAAGTATATGTCGACAAACAATAAAACAAAATATATTGGGTGCGTACCAGCTGGCCATGCGATCGCATGGCAAATGGGCATGAAACCCATGCGATCGCATGGGCATCAGATTTCAAAAATTTGCCTAAAAAAGGCCAGTTTCTACTCGAGTTTTTTTTCACAATTACATATCTCTCTACTCTCTCTCTATATATATATTTATGTTAATATTATTATTATTATTATTATTATTATTATTATTATTATTATTATTATTATTATTATTATAATTAAAATTAATATTATTATTAATCTTATAGTTAGGAGTATTATTATTAGTATTATTATACATAAAATATTACGACGAGGTTATACCCAAACGATTTCAAAACAAGCTTTTCGAGCGGGATAGAGCTAAGGAAATTATGGGTTATAGCTATGGAGGTTATGGGTATTGCTTTGTGGTTATGATCATGAGTCAAAGGTCAACCTAACGTTTATCATTTCCGTTGCGTCTACGTACTTTTTTGAAATATTGAATCTCAATATTGATACGTGAGCATTCATATCTTATCTTTTATATATTAATAGTGTATCCATGTCTAGTGCTCGAGTATATATGTTTATGCATGCTTGTATGCTAAATTTCGTCGTTAGATAGTTTTACAATGAATCACGAATTTAATACATATGCTACTAATATAAAGTATATGATATGCATGTCGTTGGAAAGCTATCGAAAAATTAATAACTTTTCATTTAGAAATCGCGTGATTTCGATGAACGGATTAAAAGATATGGTCAACTGAATTATGGTTAACGTTAATTGAAATTGTGTTTGAAACTGTAAATTAATATTTAAACAACTTGTCTATGAGATTGATAAATTGGATTTCTAGATATTACTAATCGAGTAAATGAATTTCTATATAAGGCACGTTTTGTTTTGTTGATCAATTGTCAAAGTTGAATGTCTTATCATGTTTTAAAAGCTTTATAAACACTATAATCTGATTTTACAAGTATTGGAAAACTATGTGAAATAATAAATATGTTCGATTGCCATGATAATTCAAATATAATATAGCTCCTGAAATAAATAATATTTTGAGTTTGATAAACTATAAATTCGTTCAATTATCAAGACTTATATTATGTTAATAAACATGTATAGATTTAAAGATCATACTGGGTCAGGTTGACTTTTGAGATGACTTTTGTTAACTTTTGCATGTTGGTCTCGAGCATTAGGATTGTGATACACTATGACCTAATCTAGCTTGTTAGACATGTATTGACCAACATATGTTCTCTAGGTTGAGATCTACGGTTATTTTGCATTCCGATTTTCGGTCACATTTTGGTGAATGACCTTATGTGCTGCTAAGGTGAGTTTCATTTGCTCCCTTTTTAATTGCTTTTGCAAAATATATTTTGGGCTGAGAATACATGCAATTTATTTTAAACGCAATGGACACAAGTACATACTTAATTCTACACTGAGTTTGAACCGAAAATCCCTTAGCTTTGGCAACTAGTAACTGCCGGTTATAAGAACTGGTGGGCGCGAGTAGTTATATATGGATCCATAGAGCTTGACATCCCCGTCTGTTCCAGGTATAGAAACCCTAGCCTGAACTATAAAAGAGACGTATGCTATTTGAGTTTAGTACACGTTGGTTTGCGTATGTTGTACATGTTGGTTGCATGTATGTTAAAATAGGGGTACTTATTATATAGACGTTAAAGTTTAGTTACCAGGGTGCTCAATCTTGTAGAATAATTTGATAAACGTTTCTGGATGAAACAACTGAAATCTTGTGATCCACCATTATATACAGATTATGCGCAACATTAAAACTATGAACTCACCAACCTTTGTATTGACACTTTTAAGCATGTTTATTCTCAGGTTTCTAGAAGTCTTCAGCTGTTTGCTTAAGTCTTCAGCTGTTTGCTTATACGTTATAATACAAGCTATGTGCATGGAGTCATACATGCTTTATTCAAGAAAACTTTGCATTCACAAAATCATCACCATGTATCTTATTTTGACTGCATTATCAACGGATGTAGTATTGCAAACTATTATATACGGTGATTGTCTATACGTAGAAATCATCAGACGTCGAAAATATTGGATTTATATATTCATTTATGGTGTGACTTTTTCAAAAGAATGCAATGTTTACAAAACGTATCATATAGAGGTCAAAACCTCACTATGAAATCGATGAATGATGTATTCATCCAAATAGATTTGGACGGGTCATCACAAATAGGAAGATCGATTAGTTAGTTTGGTTCTCGGATCCATGGTCCTGTTTAGTCTAGCGTATCGCGTTTAGTTGCAATATCAGCAACTGTCATTGTGATCGAGTTTTGTTTTGTCGAGGCTGTTTCTTAATGATGTAACTTGTATCGAGTACTATTGTATCGTGTTGGGTCCCTGATGGCCTAAATTTCGTGAGTTTTAATAAAATGTTGCTTTTCGAAAAAAAATCTTACTAAGTATTAATTTATTTAGTTATTTTAATTAAATAATGAAATGAATGATTTAGAGAACAGAAAAAGAAAACTCAAAAAATGCTACATTTGTTAAAGATAAAAAAACCTAAATTAGTTGAGTATGACATCATCAAATACTGTTAACTATTCACATAGTTTGTGTTTTAGTACGACACCATTAGTTTCATATACTTTCTCCATCTCAATTTAGTAGTCTCTTATTTTCTTGTTAAGATGTCATAAAATTATAGTCTACTTTAATAAAAGATTAATAATGACGTAAAATTCATCATTTTTACATTCATCATTTTTAATAGTGATGTAAATTAATAGTTTACTTTAAAAAACGTTTTAATCATAAATTTATTATTCATAATTTTTGTCTTTTAAATAAAAGGTTAATAATTATGTAAAATTCTTACCCTCTCGTTTCCCTAGAATTCAAAAAACCGCCACCTACCTTGCTCTCTCCGGCCACCGGCTCCGCCGGTGGTCCGGCTTCATATTTATTTATTTGTACTTGTTTCCTGTTTCCTTCCCTTCCCCTCTCCTCTTCGTCTTTTTCCTTTTCTTGGCTCTGTTTCTTCTTCTCCTTTTCCGGTGAGATCCAAGTTCCAACGCCATTCCGACAAGTGTTTCCGGTAGCAGGCGGTGAAAACAGGTGTAGTTCACCTGTTTTCTGCGAATGGTTTTTCAGTTTGAAGTTTGGTTGTTTGTGAACTTGGATCTTGCCATCGTTTTTTGC
The DNA here is from genome assembly GCF_046630445.1 of Rutidosis leptorrhynchoides. NCBI lineage: Eukaryota > Viridiplantae > Streptophyta > Magnoliopsida > Asterales > Asteraceae > Rutidosis > Rutidosis leptorrhynchoides. The sequence goes on from NC_092336.1 coordinate 29,053,145, forward strand.
GTTTTTTCCGGCGTGGTCTCACTGATTCTCTCTAAAACTCGTCTCCTCCGCCGGTTTTTGGGCCTTGTGCTGCTGCCACGCCACTAAGAGTTTACTACCTTGCTGGATCTTCTTCTTGGTTTTCTGAATTTGCTATCTGGAGGTTCGTTGGTGTTAATTTCCGGTAGCGGCTTTAAGTTTCCGGACGGATCCCATCAGCTGCTCTTCCTGTTGGCGATAGACAAATCCATTTTGGTGATTTAGTGGTATATGGGTGTAACTGGGGTGATTCCTTTTTCCTAGTTTGGTCGTGGTTTGCGGTGGCTCCACCGTTGGGTGTTTGACGGCGTTTGAAGCTTTGGATCTAGTTAGGCTCGTTCAGATGATTTGGTTCTATAGTTTGGTGCAAGATTACTGTAAGTTTGCTAGTGGTGTTTTCCGGTTGATATCTCAGACCGGCTCATCTATATGGAGTTTGGCTTCTAGTTTGGCAGCTTCGGGGGTCTGGTTTACGTCGTGTTTGCTCTCTGTCGTGGATATCAGGTTCGAGGTGGTAGGTTTCGTGGTTGCAGGTTCGCGATTTCGGGTTATGGTTGCTGGTTCGTGGTTGTTGTGTGCGTAATCGTGGTGCAAGTTTTTTCGTGGCTTCAACTGGGTAAAGCTCTCGTGGGTTCAACTAGGTGCAGTGGGTGGAGATTTTGTGGTCCAAGTCGTGAGTATCTGCACAGCATGTAGTGGTCAACATAATCGTGGGTTATTTCTTTGTTAATCATCTTGACATATTGCATTATCACCACTCGATTTAATTGCGTGATTGGATATTTGATTTAGATTTTCGTGGGTTTCATGGTTTGGTTTTCGGGTTATTGTCGGGTTCCATGCTTTCATTCGGGTGCTTGCCCTTAAGTGGTCTTGTAATATGTTGTGGTTATCAAGGTGGTCTCCTAGGTTCTTAGTTAACCCACTCGTGTTCAGATATATATGTTCTACTCGTGTTTAGATTTATGTGGTAGTTGATTCGAGTTTGAAGTCGTGAGTTGCCGTGTCGTGTTCAGATCTATATGTTCTACTCGTGTTTAGATTTATGTGGTAGTCGATTCGAGTTTGAAGTCGTGAATAGTCGTGAGTTGTCGTGTTTAGATTTATAACCCACTTTGTATCTCCTAGCATCTTGCTAGTTTTTATTAATATAATTATTATTGCCTTTCGAAAAAAAATTTATGTAAAATTCTTTTATATCTATACTTTGTGCAGTAAATCAAAAAGTTAAGAAAAAAAATAAAGAATAAAACTGAAATATAAAAGTTATTCTCATAGTGACATTTATTTATTAAATCGTGTCATATTTTGTGTGTGCATATATATATTAAATTGAAACCGATGAAGTACTTTTTATTGCAACAACATAATATCCCAAAAGCAACTCTTACTTTATTATCGACATAAAATTAACAACATAAATACTCAACCCATCTCCCTTCCCTCCAAACCTCACCGGCGCCGGTGACAAATCAAAAAATGGCGGTAACTGATTTCTTCGCCGGAGAAATTGCCACTGAGCTACTAAAAATGCTACTTACCATAACAACAAAAGCAATTTTATTCAAAAAAAGTGCCGAACATCTTTACAAAACAGTCAACCAACTCCTTCCAATTATAACCGAAATCAAATACTCCGGTGTCGAATTACCCGGCCCACGTCAGATGCAACTCGACAAGATATCACAAACACTTAACGAAGGCCGTGAACTCGCCACAAAAGTCCTAAACTCTAGCCGTTGGAACGTGTACAAAAACCATCAATTATTGCGAAAAATGGACAAAACAGAAAAGAAGATATCAAGGTTTCTTCAAGGACCAATCCAAGCTCACGTGCTTGCTGATGTGCACCATTTGAGGGTCGAAGCAAATGAACGTTTTGATCGAATTGAAGGCTCAGCTCGTAGGCTTGAAAGACGACTTGGGTCGATGAAACTTGCATGGAATGATGATGAATATGGTGCAGAGGAGATGTTTGAGGGTAATTTAGTAAATGTAGGGATGCAATTAGGATTAAGAAAAGTGAAAGATATGATTCTTGATGATGATCATAATAGTTTCAAAGTTTTTGGGATTAATGGAATTGGTGGAAGTGGTAAAACTACTCTAGTTAAAGAAATTTGTCGCGATAATGAAGTTCGACGTAAGTTATAAATTTCGTTAAAGAATTTCTATATTTGTGTTCAACTTTAATATAAAAAAAAAAATGATTTGAAATGGATTATGTTTGTCCTGTTTCAGGTTATTACAATAACAAGATTCTGGTGCTGACAGTTTCACAGTGTCCAAATGTGGAAGAATTAAGACAAAAGATTTTGGGATTTGTTTCTAAAAGCAAGTTTAATGGTTATTCTAATATGAATATTGCATCTCAATGGACACTTCAGTTTAATAATAATAATAATAATTGGAACATGGTGGTTCCTATTTTAATAGTTTTGGATGATGTTTGGTCTCTTGAAGTTCTTCAACAACTTATTTATAAAGTTCCTGGTTGTAAGACTGTTGTGGTTTCGCGTATTAAGTTTCAATCTTTGATGTTAAACTCAACGTACGAGTTGGAGTTGTTAAGAGAAGAAGATGCAATTTCACTTTTTTGTCACAATGCTTTTGGTACCACTTCAATTCCTTCTGGTGTAGATAGGAATATGATTAAACAGGTATAATTTATATATTTATATAACTTTATATGTAATTTAGCTTAATGGTGTGAAGTTTGATGTAAAGATTTGTGTGTTTAAGTTAATAAATTGATAATTTGGTCTAACAGATTGTGGAGAAATGTAAAGGGCTGCCTTTAGCACTAAAAGTGATAGGAGCTTCATTAAGAGACCAACCTGAAAAGTATTGGGAAGCAGCTAAAAATCGGTTGTCAAAAGCTCAACCGATATGTGACTCACACGAAAATGAGTTGCTTAATCGGATGAAATTAAGCGTTGATTGCCTTTCAGATCAAAAGGTTCGAGATTGTTTTTTGGATTTGGGTGCTTTCGTAGAGGATAAAAATATACCTTTAGATGTTCTTGTAAATATGTGGACAGAACTTCATGATATTGATGAAGAAGATGCTTTTGCTATCCTTGTTGAGCTCTCAAACAAGAATCTTATCACACTTGTTAAACATTCAAGGTATTTATTTATATGGATATATTTTGATGGGACCATTAAGATATGATTATGATTTATGGTTATCATAAGTTTGATATTTATGTGCAATTATTTTAGGGCTGGGGATATGTATGGTAGCTACTATGAGATTTCGGTGTCTCAACATGATGTGTTAAGAGATCTTGCAATTTATATGAGCAATTTTGAGAGTGTAAATCAGCGAAAAAGATTGGTTATGGCTAGGAGAGAAAATGGGGTTCCTAAAGAATGGGAAAGAAATGCCGATGAGCCATTTTTGGCGCGAATTGTCTCTGTTCATACAGGTAAATAAAACTCTGGCTGATTTAACTATTTCAGTTGAAACCACGAGGGTTTAAGTTAGATTGATTGTTTTTCACTTATGTCTGCGCATTCGCGTACGCTTTTAGTGCAGATTGTTTGTTTTTATCAAGACATAAGATAAAATGATTTCTAATCTGTCTGCAAACTCGCAGACTTAGAAAAAATGTTTTTAAGTGTTACCACGGGCGGATCCAGCATGGTGCAACCGGGGTCATCCGCCCCCAGCGATCGAAAATATTTTAAAATTTTTTTATGTAAATGCGATAAAACTGTGCGTAACTATCAGGTTATATAATATATAGAAGAAATGTATAACAAAGTGTTCTTGGATCAGCTGGTTGATGTAAGCTGTTAATAACAAACTGGTTGGAGGTTCGAGTCTTGCACCTGTTATTATTACTTTTTGATAGCATTTATAAGTTCTCTTTGAGAAACTTAGGAGCTATGTCCTGTGAGTTCTTATAAGAACAATTTATTGCTAGAATGCAAAGGCGTTATAATAATATGTTTTTATAACGTTGTTTTATATGATTTTTAAAATTCAAATAATTTTAGTAAATTTTTGCCCCCGTAGGAAAATAATCCTGGATCCGCCACTGAGTGTTACAGACATGATTAAGTTATTTTTTAGACATTAAAACAAACAATATTCACTATTCAGCAAAGTATAAAGATGTTTATGGCACATCTTCTCTACAGACATGATCCACAGATCTCCAAGCAAAAACATCTTAAAAAACAGACAACACCTTAATGTCTACTTTAATTGCTCATTAATAACAAATTCTAGAACTTTTTGTTATGTAGGCGAAATGCGAGAAATGGATTGGTTCAAAATGGAATTTCCTAAAGCTGAAGTTTTGATCTTGAACTTCGACTCAACTGATTATTTCTTGCCTCCTTTTATCGAAAACATGCCTAAACTAAGAGCCTTGGTGTTAATAAACTACAGTAAAACAGCACAACTTCATAACATTTCAGTCTTAGGTACCTTAACCAATTTAAGAAGCCTTTGGTTCGAAAAAGTGACCATCCCTCATCTACCAAAAAAGTCCATTTCGCCCCTCACAAATGTTCAAAAATTATCTTTACATCTTTGTAAGATAAACTTCAAAGATGAAACAGAACTCGACCTCTGTTACTTATTCCCTTGCCTCACAGAACTCACGATGGATCACTGTGTCGAAATGACCAAACTACCCTCAAGTGTATGCCAACTGAAATCACTAAAGAGTCTAAGCATCACCAACTGTGAAAGCTTTGAAGAACTCCCATTTGATTTTGGTAAACTGATCTTTTTACATATTTTGAGAGTTTACGCGTGTCCAAAGCTTAAAACGCTGCCATATGGGATCAAGGATCTTGTATGGTTACAACATATTAATGTCTCACAATGTGTCAGTCTTCATTCTCTTAATGAAGAAATTGGTGGTTGTTTGAGTTTAAAAGAAATCGATATGCACGAATGCCCGCAAATAAAAATGTTACCAAAATGTGTATCGAGTTTGAGATCGTTGAGACGGGTAATATGTGATGAAGAGATTTCATGGCAATGGAAAGGCATGGAGAAAGAGTTGTCCAGTTTATGTGTTCAAGTTGCAGAACAGCGTTATGATCTTGACTGGCTTAAAGAGTGAAAGTCTCATTATTAGTTTTGATTTTTAAACTTTTGTATCTACAAAGTAGAGTAGATTATTGATATGTAGATAAATTGGTTAGAGAATAAAGAGGCTTCTTGGCACTTCTGTTTTTTGTTTCAAGTGGAAGCAATACCGGTTGTGCTAATAAAGTATGTATGCTTCTTGCCTCTAGTTAACAAGCGAATATAAATAATACTCCGTAATTAAATATGTATATGTTGGAAAGCTTGGGGTAAACGTTGTAAATATTAGTACAAAAATTAATTACTAATAGTTCACAGTAATTGAACTATGAACATCAGACTCTCAATTAAACAATAAATAAGAATTATTAGTGCGAGAATTGAGAGAACACGATAATGAAATATAAAATTGATAATGTTGATCGTGCAAAGATATATGTTCAAAGCAAACCATACGACCCTATTTATACAGATAAACACCAAAACTAAAGATTTGGTTTCCAAAACAACTTAGCTATAAATAAGGTAAAGATAAACTTAAAAACTAAACTAATATGCAAATAACTCTAAAGTTAATCTTCTGGAGATAAAACCGAATCAAAACAAATCTTCTTAAACTTTAAACATATCTCCAGAATATTCCTTAGCTTAGGCATCAAGAAATCTCAAACCGTTGACTTCAGTAAACATCAGAGTCTGCAACTTCAGACTCTAAATCTCCAGACTCTAGCATGCTTTTGACTCATCAGATTTTCATTTTCCCAACAATCTCTCCCTATCTGATGATGTCAAAACAACCTGTACACCTAATTAACCACCTTAGCATACTCCTTTTCGATAAGCTTACACTTGTTCTTCATGTGAGGAATTTTCTTCAACATGGTTAGCTTGTTATACAAGTGATTCAACAATTGAACCCTAAAAGGAAAAGTTTGCTCTGTCTCACATCTGAATAATAAACTGATCAACATCTCAATACTAGCCCCTTCAAACTGATCAACCCTAATCAACATCCTTTGATTTCCATTTGTCTTAAACATCAAACTATTCAAATACTCAACATACTTATCATCAACAAACTCTAAATGTTCAGGGACAACATACCTTTCAACATGTCCCTTAGCTCTTCTTTCTTTCATCTCTAGATCAAACATTCCACAAAACACCTCATAATCCTTAAAAGTTATAAACCCTTCTTCAAACACCAAATGTACCAGCATATAAACTCTCTTCAACACTTCTTTCACAACAACTTGATCTCCTGCATACTCCTTGATACACACAGCTATGCCTTTTCACTCACAAAAACCCAAACGAACAATTTGATTTATTTTAACTCTTAACCTCCTATCTGGTAAGTGTGTCATTGTTAGCAGTAGAGTTACACCTTCAAATTCAGATTTATCAACCTCAACCTCAACATCACATTCATATCTTCTGAATCTAAATCTCTTGTTCATCTGAGCCCTTAGATCACCCTCTGTCCTTTGCATAGCAGCAACCACAACAGCACTAGAACTCCCCTGAATATCACCAACACCCCTATCAGTTATATTCTCCCCCTCAACCCTATCAGCACGAAAATTATTATTTTTATTTTAGACAAGATACCACGAATGGTCCCTGTGATTTGTATCAAAAATCACCAGTGGTCCTTCTACTCCTTGACGATCCCCGTGATTTGCATTTGGATCACATGCGGTCCCTGTAATTTCCATTTTTTTCATCAAGGATGGTCCTTGTGGATATGCACCACAATACCACACGGACTTTCGGTGATTTAAATGTCAAACTAGAGGGACCATCCATGACAAAAAAAAGTATAGAGACCACAAGTGATTTTTTATAAAAATTACATGGACCACCTGCGATAAAAAAAATATAAAAGTTACAATGTAAATTAGGGAACTTTTTATAAGAATAAGAAGTAAATTATAAAATAAGTTACAAATGTAAAGAAACATTTTAAATTATAATAAGCTGCAAATGTAAAGAACATTTTTCTATCTTCTAAAAATTTGGTCGTAAAGTTACCATATTAAATTTTTACTTTTCCATTAAAAGTACGTATAAATAATTGAAACTTTAGTGAATTCTTATTGATATTTGACTAAGGGACAGGTTTTTTTGACAAATAGTTTTATTTTGTTGTATGAAACGAACGAAACGTGTTCAATGGTTTGACCATGAAGTGTGATCATATGTGATAGCAGCAACCAGTTTCATAATATCCTCTAGAATTCGTGTTTTAGATGAAGTCTTGAAAGTGATACTAATTTCATAAATGATATATGTAAGCATTATAGTTTCAGTATTACACTAGGTGACTAGGGTACGTTTGTACTAATTTGATGGAATTTGGATTCCGTTTACAACAAATTAGTTATAGTTATAGGAGGTTCAAGTGAAAGGATATATAACTTTCTCTTTCAAATAAAATATGTTAGCCATTTGATCATGTGTTTTAAACTCAAATCATGTCTGTTACTCATCAATGTATAGTAATATATAATAATACTTATATTTATCGATATCGTTTCATCTCTCACGATCAAACCAGCTCATATAATTATTCCAAAAACATTCCTGTGAAGTAGAGATATTTCATCATGTGTTTTGGCCAAACTTTCTGTCTTTATTGTGGTGTTGATTCATTGATGTTTGACATGTAAAGTCGTACATGCCACATTAACCTTGACTACATACATTGAATATTTAGGTTTTTGAAAAGGATACTTTGTGGTCTTTGTATGTAACACGTCTTCAAAAGCGTGATAATAAATTTGGTGATAAAGTGACTTGTTTCAAGGGAACATGAAAGTACTATCTAATACGGAGTACCATATAATTGTTGCAACAAGAAAAACTAATCGTTTACTTGTTTTATGTTTATTGTTAGAGTCAAGTAACGCATTGCACCAAATTAAAGGGCTATACTTATCAACTTTAAGTGGTGAGTTCTAAATCTTAAAGTGATACTTTTGTAAATATTCGTAAATATTTATGGTATGTGGTTGCATTAGAAAAATACTCACACCTATCTTGTTGGTGCATAAAGGCCCAAGTTCAGATCAATCACACAAGACGGACGCGACGAATGACCGAAGCCCAAATGAGTATAAATAGAGATTAAGATTTCTCATTTGTGGCTAATCATCTAATCACCCCATTTGGTTTCCTGGTCATTTTCTCTCTACCTCAACTGATCCAAAACTCATCCAAGTCGAATAACGACTCTAGGCATCGATCTAATCCGATTCATTCAATCCGGTTCGACTAAATCGATCCCCGAAAGTCAACGATTCGCTAGAACATCGATCCGAAGATCCAAACGGCTCCAATTGTTGATGCATATTTTGTATGGCCGTCGCTGGTCGAATAACGTTTATTCTTACATTGTACACCTAAATGCATTACATGCGTGAAACTGATCAGTTACAAGATCATATGTGACTGTTGGACTGTTCATATTGATAGGCCCATTAGGATAACCTAAGCCTAGTTAGTCTATATATATCAGTATCACATGTGTTTAGGGTCAAGAGAGTAGAACTCTAATTGGGATCACCCATAATTTGAAAGAGCCGTTTTGGCGATTCCAGGGGAGATCATGCTCGATCTCCCCTAGCCAACCGATATTTCTCCGTTTAAATCAATTGTAAGTGTAACGTTTATATTAATAATATTGATTTATGTTTAATTCATCGTATTTATCTCTTCCGTCTTTGATTTTGCTTGGTTATTAATGATCCTTAATCGGACCAACATATCTCAAGTCTCAACCACTTCAAACTTCAATATGTAAAATGTGGTACAAAATCAAACTTATTGGTAAAATAATATACAACTCACTAGGTTATAAAATACTATTGAAACGGATTAATTGTTTTCAGTTTAAGTTATCTAAAGAGAGCAGACATTTTTACTTGAATGTAAATGACCTAATTATGTTATCGGTGAGACCGTGATCTTATGGACTTTGTCCCTAGCAACTAAAGATGTGCTCATGGTGATTACTAGGTCATCTAGTGGTAGGTAGGTTATAAGATATTATCATTTATTCATGTAAATGTATAAAAAAATAATAATAAAAAAAAATACTAGTTACACATTTGTATCTCATATAAATTGAGACATAAGGAATTTGTTTATATGTCAAAAATATAGACAGAAAGCAAGAGTTTCGTCTTTTAGCAGATTTACTATAGTCAAATCAAAGAATTATCAAAGACTCACGTTTCTTCTTCTTAATCTAAGTGTATGATTTTATCAAAGTAATACTGTAATTGCTAGTAATCCACCCTACATTTTTAAATACGTGAGGTCTTATATGAACAGGAACAATAATCCCGTAGAAAAGATTGCAACTTGCAAGATACTACCTCATGGGTACTCTGAACAGTTTGAGACATCACCTGAAAAACCACAGTATGCAAGTTCCTAAATCATAAGCATCAACTCCACTTGACACGGAAAAAAAACAGATGGAGATACGGAAACAACCATCGATTTCTAACCTGAAATTGACTGGAAAATATCATGATATAAGAAAAAAGCCCAATTTGATGACAAAAGGGGAGAACAACAAAATCTGAGCTTTTCATAGCAACATAAGAACACTGGTTTAACAGTGGATTTGAGGGAATCAAGATAAATTCATCCTTGTGAGTTGTGTCTCCTTTTCCAATACAAGCCATTAAAGCTTCCGATAGCTTTACCCACCACCTCTGATGCTGCCAGAAACTATGCCACTGAATGGAGTACCCTCAACACCATAATAAAACAAAGAACGACAATACGCATTACGGTGGTCAGTGACAAATCAGGAAGAAACCAAAAGTTGAACTGGGATGTGGAATAAGAGAAGCAAGAGTTTTGTGTATTGTCTTTTTACCCCTTAACTATGACATACCATGATGGGCAAGAAACTAATCCAGTCCTGAAGTCTATAAGAGCATTAGAGCATACTCACTATATTTTGCATGCAAGGAACAATGAAAAAAGGACGAGTAAGGTTAAGAATAGATACAAAGCGGTTTGAAATGAAGAGCCCTTGTATACATTTCAAATGTTACCTACTTCAGATCCTTCGTCAAACAGCGCAGGATTACTCTTTTTACTAGAAGACTTGACCCATCAGAAATGAACGATTAAAGCCAAGCCATTTCAAGTTATAGCATCAAAACTCTACTAGGTAGTTATAGACTACAAGAATGATTACAATATTTTAATCTTTACTAAATTGCAAAGATGATAAAATTCAACATTCATCGACAGTTAAAGAAGCAAAATAACGAACCCTAAAGCAGGCCATTGATGGCCATCAACGCAGTTAAATAACAAACAGATGGACACGATTGTCCGGTCCCAAATAAAAACAGACATGAAGGAGGACTGCAGCAACGAAGCAAAGTATTCACAACGCTCGGTGATGGTGAGCAAAAAGAGGGACAAAAGCCAAATTGTCAAAAAAAGGAGTCATTCAAGATTCACCCTCTGGGTAGATAGGAAGGATGACAGTTGTCAAGAATGTGCAAGACCTCTTCTTACTTCATATATTGTGTCCGAGATTTTTGCCGGTGGCCAATATCGAAACACAGACCTACCCACAATGTTTTCTATAGGAAGGGGACCCCTGCACAATCACAAATCACACATAAATAAGAATGCATGCACTTATTGTATACAAAGTATCCAAACAGTAAAGATGGGAAACTTGACTCAATGATGCAACAAGGAACCATTCGGGTAACCTTATATTTCCAGTGACCTAATGGATCAACGTATAAATTAGAAACAAATTTTAGGAGAAAACTCAGCAGCGCAATTTTAATGCCAAAACCTCTTAAAGCATCATATTCAGAAAATTACATAATTTAATAACGTAAGAAGGCAGTGAGTTTTAATATGACTTATTTGGGTAACAAGCTTCGTTAGCAGTTACAAAAAGCCTCAAATCAGAAACAAAGCCACATAGTCAAAGTTGTGAAAATGCCAGCTTACATGGAATCATTCAACCGGGTTACCAAGTTGGTTACCCTATATCAGAACTTTGCAAGTCCAAGTATTCTTAGGAATAAAACAGATACAAGGTCACGCAAGAAACTAAATCAAACGAAAATTTGTAACCTTGTACATCCAATAATAATGTTATGATTATTGTTATGCTATTACAATGAATCTGTATACGTTATATATAATAATATAACACACTACTTTGCTTGTATAGCAACTGAATTTTTTATTTTTTATCAGTCGACCCAACCCCCACCCCTGTGTAATAAGTACTCATTTTGACCCATTACCCAAACCATCCAGCATGCCCATTTTGCCACTACTAAACAAAGGTAATATATAAAACATGAGTTGTACCAGTTGTGCGAGTCAAAACTGTTGTTACGATTGTCGCCCATCACAAACACATAGCCTTCTGGCACAATCTGAAATAGAATAATGTTGAGCCATTAAAGATATAACATTCGTACACATCAGCACAATGAAGAACTAACAAAAGCAAAGGAAGGTACCATTGGTTTCATTTCATATTCTAAAGGCTCTAAAATGAACTCCTCATCTTGAGCAACACCATTCACCAACAGCTTACCTTCGCGAACCTAAATTCATTGAATGAGATTTTAATCAAGCATCATATAACAAGTGCAACGATATCTGTTAAATATAGAGGATGTCTTACCTCAACACAATCTCCAGCCTTCGCTACAATTCTTTTTATAAATACATCACCAGAACTATAGCCAATTTGCTGTATGATGATGGATCAAGGATACTGAGTCAGCAACAACAAAATAAACCTTATAAATGCATATTGCAAGTCTTCTGATATAGAAGATCAGATTTCAAAACTAAAATCTCACCTGAAGAATGGGAGGAGCCTTAAATACAACAATATCTGACACTTCTGGCCTCCGAAAGATGTAAGAAACCTAAATCAATAGCAAGAAAAATATCAAAATCTTGCAAGAAATAATCTTGACATCTTGTGCTTAACAAAATATTCATATTTCCGAGCTAGTCAAATTCATCTGTCAGATTTATCTGCTACCCTATCAAGCTAATATCATACTCCACTAATTACTCAATAAAAGCTAGCTCAAAAACAAATGAACTATATGCCTAAAACAGATTACGGCAGTTTTCAAATAACTTTCAAAATTGCATAAAAATATACGGTAAAATATTCTATAAGTAAAATATCAGGCAATTACTAGATAACACTTTCAAATCCACCAAATGTAACTCAATTGGAGCATTAATAAACTTGAGCTAATTATATAATTCCCAAATAGTACTTCACATTCATAAGTAAACTACTTTATTCTTTATTTATCTACTCCTAATGACCGCATCTACTAAACAATAAACCAGCAGACAGTATCATACCTTTTCAGACAAAATTCGATCACCAGCATCCAGGGTAGGGCTCATGGAAGCTGAAGGAATTGATCTAGGTTCCGCCAACTGCGATCTAAACAATATAGTAACACTCAAAGCAGTAAATGCAGCCTTAGCATCATCAGAACATACATTCAACATTTTAGAAAGCCAGTTGTTCCTTTCACTAACAACCGCTTGTTTACCACTAACAGCATCGCATCTTTTCACACATTCACTTGAAGCCTGAGTCTGAGTTTGAGTCTCATTCTTCTTCATAGTTCTAGTACCACCTTTATCTACCTCACTACTATTAATCTCATTACAGGGGAGCCACTTGGATCCTTGCAAAAACGGTATGATCGTACTCGCCTTCAACGGCGATATCCCTAACCCTCCTAAACCACCAGAACCACCACCAGAGCCACCACCAACCGCCGTTGACTTTACTAACGAGATCAATCCAACAATAATCGGGGAAGGTCTTGAGCAACCTTCAATCCCTAACAACTCACCGGCGATCGACGCGTAAGACGAGACAGACGACGCCGTTGACGGCCGCCGATAAACGGTAGCCGAATCACGTTCAGGTGTTTGAAAAATACGAGGACGAGCAAATACCTCGTGGAAGATCCGGCTTGTATTGGATTTTCCGGTGACGGAGGCTAGGTTTTGAGCCACGTAACCGGAATAAGAAACGGTAAATCGAAGCGCCATAATAGCAAATTTGATTAAGATGATGAAGATGTGAAAAATTTCTTGTTCGGAAATTAGGGTTTGTGATGTGAATAAAAAACTTATAAAACAAGCGATCCCATCGGAATTGAACGAATTTGTTGAGTTGAGAGCGTAGGGTTGAATTGAAGAGTTAGATTAAGGTGGAATTGATGAAATGGAAGATTAAATTTGGGTGAAATTGATGAAATTGGAAACCCTAGTTTTTGAAATTGATTTTTTTTTTTTTGTGGTTCCTCTCCGAGAAGTGACGGAGAGGGATCAGGGATGTGGTGGAGAATGAGAGGTGAACAAAAGAAGAAAAAGGAAAATAAAAACTTGAGCCCAAATTATGTGTGACAAGTTAGAAGTACAATTCCTTTTTTGCTTTTTGTTCATAAGAGGCGGCCGAATGGGGTATAGTAACTCAAACCAGTAGTAGTTGTGAATTGTGATATTGGTTAGTCTAATGATTAAGTACCGAATGATTCATAATCTGAATTATTTAAAAGTTCTAAATTAAATTAGTTCTGAATGAATGACAGTAAGTTGTTTGATAGTTATTTTGAATAATCAATATGAATGAATTAAATCAATTTGTTATCGTTTAACATTAACAAAAAAACTTCAATATATTTATTTGATAAGTGTTCTGGATACGATTTAAGAAGAATATAACTTGTTAAAATTTACCCTCCTAGGTGTGTTTGGATGAAAGTAGCTGGAGCTGGAGCTTGTAGCTAGAGCTGGAGCTTATGAGATAGAGCTGGAGCTGGAGCTTATTTTTTAAGCTGATAGCTGGAGCTTATTATTTTTTATAAGTGTTTGGTAAACTAGCTGGAGCTTATTTTCCAGTTCATAAGCTCTACTTTTTTCAATAAGCTAGTAGCTTATTTTTTCAGAGCTTATGATTTTCATAAGCTCTACTTTTTTTCTCTACCAAACGAAGCTTATGACTTGGAGCTTATTAAAATCATAAGCTCAAGCTCCTATAAGCTCCCATAAGCTCCAACAAGCTCGTCACCCAAACACACCCCTAATGGTTAAGGGTGTGATTCATCTCTGAATGGTTCAGCACTAAATGTTGAACCATCCAGCACCATATGTCATTCAGAGGTAAAAAAAAAACAAACGCACTGAATGCTGAATAGTTCAGCATTCAGTACTAAATCATTCCATCAAGAGGTAAACAAACGCAGTAGTTGTTATTTAAGGAAGACGTAGACAATTCTTCCTCTATCTTTAAATAAAGAGAAGTTATTTTGTTTTTCGATTTGTTTATTTTCTTAAACACATAAGATAAAATAATGGCATATTGTATCTACAATCTTGCATGGCTTAAAAATGTGCTTCTAAATACTGTAGACATGATTAAGTAATTTTGCAGACATGAAAACAAACAGTATTCTATACACAGACCTCTAGACCACATCTTTTTACAACGTTAGTCTTCAAATAAAAATATATTAAAAAATAAATAACATCTGATTGTTTTGTATAGTAAGTGAAACTATTAAAAATAGTAAATTAATAAAAAGATATGAGCTTTTTAGTTCTAAATTTTTTCAAATTCTATCTTTTCTATTAGATAAAACTCTAAAAGTTTTTTATAAAAACTACTCAGTAATTAAAACTCTTAAAAAAACATCAAAAGCTAATTATCAAACATACCCTTAATCACCCCGCCCTCTATAATTTCACATAAGTAAATATAAATATAAATAAATAATTAAATAATAAACAACATGGTTTATACATATTTTGTCATTAAAGAAATGTTGTTTAGATGTATAAAACTTCCATACAATTTCATAATCGTTACTTTAAAATACATATATAATCGTTACGTGCATAAAGTTTATGCACTTTAACGACAGCCTTTAAAGAATTCGTAAAAAAAATCTTAAACTTAATTATAATTATAATTATAATTATAACTTCACCTAAACTAATAAGTAGAATACATCTTTATTCTTTTTTTCTCATTTCATTAGTTAAAAAAATAAATATTACTCCCTCTGTTTCAAAATGGTTACAGAGTATTTCATTTGATTTTTAGGGGGTGTTTGGTATAGCGATTTGTGAGTGATTATTTAATTATTGCGTTTTCAAATCGTAAATAAATAATAAAATAATGTTTGGTAAATTCAATTTGAAAATCAATTAATTGCGTTTTTAGAAATTCAAAACATGAAAATGAAAAAGCAGGTCACCCCACTCTGGCAGCAAAACGTGAATATTTGACTATTTGATTATTTTCTTTTCCCTCTATTTTTCTTCCTAATTGTTTCTTAATTTATCAAATAATCTAATTTATCAAACACTTACAAAACTAATTATTACGGAGTAGATTATTGCGTTTTAAAAAGCATAATCAAATCAAATACCATTAATTTATATCACGTTTTGCTACATGAGATTATTTGATTATAATTGTCTAAAAAGCATAATCAATTTTCAAAACGCAAATTCAAACACCTCTTAATAATTTTTCTTTTTCAATTTTGAAGATAGTTTATTGGTGAAAAATGATGAAGTAAATATAATTTTTCTAAAATTTTATGCAATTAATAAATGAACAATAATAATGGAAGAGGGATTATAATTTAGTTTATACTTCCTGTTATCAAATTTATAACGTGAAGAAAATTCAAAAACTCGATTTTTTTTTTTTCAACAGTGATGTTTAAACTAGTACCAAGAGTTTGTAAGTAATACCAAGGGAGGTGATTCTCACACATTACATTTTGATCCATGTACACCTAATTACATAATCTACCCTTAATTATACTTATAATAATATAATAAGTTCAACTTTCTAGGGGCATAACTGTCAACTTATGAGACAAAAGTGTATAGGGGTCAAAAAGTGGTGTGTGAGAATCATCCCCTAATAGGAAACATGTTTTATAATATTTATTTATTTAATATAATATCTTAACTTCAAAGGAATTATAGATCAAAGTGGTTTTCATCATAAATCATTTCAAAACATTTAGATTCTCGTTGACCAAGCAAACTGAATAGATAAATACATTTGCTTAGCAAAAGTCAAGTACTCATTGTCTATGCAAAACTTTTATTTATAAAACTTACACTTGGCATGTGACATTATTATTATTATTATTATTATTATTAGAATTAGAAATTAGAATAGTCTTTGGACTTGTAAATAATCAATTAACGGTGTGAATGCGAATTATATATGATAAAAATCGAGGACGTAAGCGCATACGCAATTGGCCTTTCTGGATTAAGTTAGGATGTTCCCGTCTTTCCGAACATTTTCCGTTTGACTTTCCAAACATCTTCATGAATGCAGACGTGTTATTGATCTTTAGTTTAAAATTGTAACTTTATACGGAGTAGTAACAGAGGTGATCATTCACCCTTACTTGATCCATAAACATGATTATTACTCCTTAACATCAAATTACTTTACTATTATGCTCTAAATGTTAATTTACTCTCCGAATTACTATGTTAATTTTTCTGTCCTCTGAACATCAAATTACTATTTACTCCTTAACATCGAAAAACTACACAAATAGCTGCACGAAAGATCTCTCGGACAGCTGCGCGACTGATATGCTAAATGTTACGGGTATTTGGGTCAATGTAGTAACTTGTGAGTCATGGGAGTTTTTTTTTTCTTAAAGGCAAGTAAAAAATTTTATAAATAAAAAGAATCAATTACACGAGATAAAAAAACTAGCAAGGAGCTAGACAAAACACGAAACAACATGCAACCACAAAAAGGACCACACACACGCAAAGCTCGAAAACTATATAGGGCACACAATCACGAGGACATTAGAGATAACACGACACAATAACTAAAAAACTATGTTTCCGAGTCCGATGATGTATCCGAGTTCGATGACGCGCAAGAAGAGCAACATGAGCAACATCCAATATCCTCCTCCGATTTATTCATCACATTGTCGATAAAATATCTTTCGTGCCATCGAAAATTATCTCGACGTCGGTTACGCTTCATATTATTCCTAACCCAAACATGATTAATAAAATGACTTTTGATCAAAGGAGGAGCTTTTTTCCTATTAACACGAAAACGAGCAACCGCGGTATGAGCTGGAATAAAGGTCACGACACATTCTTTTTCGTATGAACTAGGATCACCCACGTCTCTTTCGTCTGAGCCCAAGCTCGGCCCATTTGGCCCACATTCATAGTTAAGGACACTTTGAAAATCAAAATTATTTGAATCTGAATTTGAATTGAGTGCCTTATTGAAGTTGTCAATTTCTTCATTGGGACCATCACAACCACCACTCAAGGACTTCTCATAACCCTGCTCCTTTTTGGAATTATCTCTACCATTACTCAACATTGAATATTTCAAAGTGTCTTTATTATCGGGAGTTTCATTACCGACATTTTTGGGAGTATCATTGCCGACATTTTTGGGAGTATCATTGCCGCAGTTAGTATTCTCGAAAGTAACGTCAGAGTCGAAAGCGATAGACTTTTTCTCTTCCTCCATCTTCAACCCCACTCCAACATCACTAGCCGGACTTTCTTATGGCGATGTAGCGGTAAAGTTCACATTCTCCACAGGATTTTTATTCTCTTGATCACCAACATCGGATGAAAAATCGTACCCGAACTTAGGATCAGATTCCGAAGAAACGGCGGAGTTTCCGAAATCGTTTACATCCTTCGTCCCATTAAACTTCACTTTTGAGTCATCAACCTCACTCCTTCCAGCATCATCAGGTTCATCAGAAGGATTGCTAGCAATCTCAATCGACGACCAAGTATATCGATCCTTATTATATCTAAATATGAAATCGTGATTGCTAACGGAATCAGGGAGATTAAACACGAAAAGTTTACCTTCTACCTTTATCTCAATAGGATTACATACTCCATTAATGATAGTGGATTTCCTTTTCATGGGAAGGCTTGTTGTAGAATCAACTACATGACTGAAAGAACTTTTAATCCCTACAGCTACATCCGAAAAACTTCTCCCATTCCATCTCGAGCCCCCTGTCGAACTCGACCTCCTTACACTAGTATCCGACGATCCCACAGACCTGCCCATATTCGAAGTGTCAACAACCTTCTCTTTATCTGAACGATCGGCAATATTCCTTGTCTTCTCCTTGGCTTTGTAAGCACGAAGCCACAAACCATTTATATTAATAGAATTTAGAACTTTAGCAAAATTTTCGACATCTTTAATCCCCTCGTACCGCACGACGCCAAAACGTTGTCCACTTGACAACCGTTTCCTAGCAAGATATACGTCACTAACCGAGCCATATTGATCGAATAGTCTCCAACAATCGAATCGAGTCCAACTTTTTGGGAAGTTAAAAAATAAAAACGATATAATTCGATTACCACACGATTTAAAATCAGGTTCCTCCGATCTGGGAGGCGAACTCATGCTCACACCCTCGACTGTTTGATATTATAAAAGGATAAATTTTGAGAATTTTTCATAATGAAATAAAAGAAAGCATATACTTCTTGGATAAAAGTAATACTGCAAACAACTCCAAAGTCTGTACTTGTTGATGTGATGTTGGAAGAAAAATGAATGAAAAAAAAAAGATCGGAAAAGGAGTTGGGGAGTTATGGTGGTGGGATATGGTGGAAGACGGTGGGGTATCAAAGGGGATTCAAATTAAAGTTGGGGTGGGGGAGAACCGAGGATGAGAGCATATTGGATTAAAGTTGGATAAAAGAAAGTGGTGAAAGAATTAGTAAGTTAAACGTGTACATGTTTTTTACCCCTTTCGGGCTCGAGCTTCTGATTCACTTCGCAAGCTACCTTACAAGCTACCCGGAGTCGTGCATGGTGACCCTCCGTGGCCGTGAGGGGTCTTTTGACACTCCGTGAATTTGAACTTCCGACATCCCTTTCTCTTAGTGGGAAAGCTAGATTCAAAACTCGGCTACAACCTCATGGTTAAGTTATACTTGTACATGTTGTAATCTTACATGGTCAAAATTTTAATTTTATGCTTTTGGCTTAATATTTTCATTTGACCTTTGATGTTGAGTTGAAATGCGTTTAGAGCAGTCTTGTATGTATTTTATATACTTACTATTATTAGTCATTTGGATTTTGGTAGCATGATCAAGTTATTTGAATGACCCATTTGGACACATTTTGCAAGTGATTTTGTTTTGGTCATTTTTGTAGTAGGATGTTGTTAGGTGATAATAATAATGTTGGTTTGTTCATGTTGGGAAATTAGTAGATCTAAAATGATCATTCTTCTAGTTCATATAGGTTATAAGAAGGGTGATGATATGTACACAACCTAAAATTGTTATATACACAACCATTGTAATAACTCAGAAATTTCTGACTAAATTTAAACCAAACTTCGACTAGTTCCAACGACTCACGAACAATTATTTGTAAATAATTACGCATTAATTTGATATATTAATATTATTATTATTAATATCCTTTTTTAACAATATATCAATAATTAATATCATTATTATCTATTATTTATTATTATTGTTATTATTATTATTAGTGTTGTAATTATTATTATCATTACCCTATGTATAAGTATTATAACCATTATCATTATTATTATTATAAGTATTAATAATATTATTATCAGTAGTAATCTTATCATTTTAGTATTATTATCATCATTATGATTATGATTATTATTATTATTATTATTATGAAGGTAATAAAAATTTATTATTATTATCATTAATATTTGAATTTGTATCACTTTAAAATTACTAGTATTATTGTTATTGATATTATTAATAATTGTAATTTATATTATTATTATTTATATTATTATTATTTATATTATTATTATTATTTATATTAGTATCACTCTTAATAATATTAAAAGTATTATTATTATTAATATAATTATTATTTTTAGTATTATTATTATTAATATTAATTATAATATTAATTAAAAATAAATTAAAAGTCAAGATACATGTACTAAATCAGTATATAAATCTGTTTTATTTTTTTCTTTCCCTCTGTATTTGACTTCTGTGTTTTTTTTATTCTATTTATCTGCTTTTATTTTTATATATAATCGTGATATTTTTCATTCTTTTCCAAAACAGTGATGTAGTGACCCGAACTTTTCCATGTTTATATATATTAAATGAAATTATTATTTACATGATTAAGTGTTTCCAACATGTTAAGTAATCAAACTTGTTAAGACTTGATTAATTGAAATAGGTTTCATATAGACAATTTACCACCCAAGTTGACCGGTGATTCACGAACGTTAAAACTTGTAAAAACTATATGATGACATATATATATGATTATATATATAGTTAACATGATATTATGATAAGTAAGTATCTCATTAGGTATTTTAACAATGAGTTATATACATAAAATTTAGTTTATTGAATTAAGAAACTCGAAACGATATATCTAACGATTATCGTTATAACAACGTCTTACTAAATACATATGAATCATATTAAGATATTGATTGATAATGCTAAAAACAAACATATATTTCATAGCATTATTCCTCAAGAAAGACAAGCTTTTAGTTGCAACTGTTCTATTTACAAGTGATATTCGTTTAAATAATAAAAGGTGAAGACAAAAGACGGATTCGACAAATTGAAGACGCAAACGACCAAAAAGCTCAAAAGTACAAAATGCAATCAAAGAGGTTCCAATTATTGATAAGAAACGTCTCAAAATTACAAGAGTACAAGATTCAAAACGCAAAGTACAAGATATTAAATTATTCGCAAGGACGTTCGAAAATCCGGAACAAGGACCAGAGTCAACTCTCAACGCTCGACGCAACGGACTAAAAATTACAAGTCAACTATGCACATGAATATAATATAATATATAATTAATTCTTAAAATTAATATATATATTATATTATATTTAAAAACCGTCGGCAGAAGAAAACAACCAAATGTGGCTCTCCCCAGCTGGCCATGCGATCGCATGGCTTTGAAGGGAAAAGTTCATGCAATCGCATGAGGCTCTTTTCCAGCTCACAAGGCCTATAAAACACGAGCTCTGGTGTACCATATAATATATATCTTTCTCTCTATCTCGTAAACATATATATATATATATATATATATATATATATATATATATATATATATATATATATATATATATATATATATATTATAATTTTAATTTTAATTCTAATAATAAGGGTATGTTAGCGAATGTTGTAAGGGTGTAAGTCGAAATTCTGTCCGGGTAACGCTACGCTATTTTTAATCATTGTAAGTTATGTTCAACCTTTTTAATTTAATGTCTCGTAGCTAAGTTATTATTATGCTTATTTAATCCGAAGTAATCATGATGTTGGGCTAAAAATATTAAAATTGGGTAATTGGGCTTTGTACTATAATTGGGGTTTGGACAAAAGAACGACACTTGTGGAAATTAGACTATGGGCTATTAATGGGCTTTATATTTGTTTAACTAAATGATAATTTGTTAATTTTAATATAAAGATTTACAATTGGACGTCCCTATAAATAACCATATACACTCGATCGGACACGATGGGCGGGGTATTTATATGTACGAATAATCGTTCATTTAACCGGACACGGGAATGGATTAATAGTCACTAGAATTATTAAAACAGGGGTGAAATTATATACAAGGACACTTGGCATAATTGATAACAAAGTATTAAAACCTTGGGTTACACGCAGTCGATAAGCTGGTGTAATTATTAAACAAAGTATTAAAATCTTGTTACAGTTTAAGTCCCCAATTAGTTGGAATATTTAACTTCGGGTATAAGGATAATTTGACGAGGATACTCGCACTTTTTATTTATGACTGATGGACTGTTATGGACAAAAACCAGACGGACATATTAAATAATCCAGGACAAAGGACAATTAACCCATGGGCATAAAACTAAAATCAACACGTCAAACATCATGATTACGGAAGTTTAAATAAGCATAATTCTTTTATTTTATATTTAATTTCCTTTATTTTATATTTAATTGCACTTCTAATTATTGCACTTTAATTTATTGTTATTGTATTTAATTGCACTTTTAATTATAGTACTTTTTAATTATTGTATTTTATTTCATCGCACTTTTATTTATCGCAATTTCATTATTGTTATTTACTTTACGCTTTAAATTAAGTTATATTTATTTTTATTATTTTACATTAGGTTTTAACTGCGACTAAAGTTTTAAAATCGACAAACCTATCATTAAACGGTAAAAACCCCCTTTATAATAATAATATTACTTATATATATATATTTGTATTTTTATAAAATAAAACTAACATAGCGTTAAGCTTTGATTAAAAGATTCCCTGTGGAACGAACCGGACTTACTAAAAACTACACTACTGTACGATTAGGTACACTGCCTATAAGTGTTGTAGCAAGGTTTAAGTATATTCATTCTATAAATAAATAAATATCTTGTGTAAAATTGTATCGTATTTAATAGTTTTTCCTGTAAAAATATAAGCTATTTTATATACACCTCGCATAACATCAAGTATTTTTGGCGCCGCTGCCGGGGAACAAAATCTAGCTTAAAAGCCGGAAGCGCAACGCTAAATATAAAAAAAAAAGATTTTTATTTTTAGTTTACTTTTATAAAAAAAATACACTTTTGTAAAAATACGTTTTAATATATTCAAAAATATAAAAAGAAAAACAAAAATATAAATATTTTTAAGAGTTTGTTAAATTTATAAGTTCTATAAAAGTTTCTTTATCTTTATTTTATAAAAATATAAGTTTTTTTTAATTTATATTAATATATTACATAAATTTATAAAACAGAAATATAATACAGCAAAAAATAAATAAATAAATAAATAAATAATAAACTCTCGGCCTGTACTGTAGCAGCCCAGTGTCTGGCCCGAAACCCTAGCCCATGCGATCGCATGGCCGGGTAACATAGAACTCATGCGATCGCATGAGCTCACCTGACACGTCTGATTAGTCTGCCAACTGCATTAATTACGGTGTAATAATTATTATTATTATTATTTAATTAAAACCCTAATTAGGGTTAGTATTTAAAATAATTAATTTAGTTTTATTTATTTAATTTGTATTTTAAGTTTAATTAGTTTAATTAATTTATAAAATTAATAGTTTTATAAAATAAATAATATAAAAATAATATTTTTATAAAAATTGTAATTTTTTATAACTTTTAATTTATTTTTATATTTTGTATCTTTTTAATTGTTTTAGCGTAATTTTTGTATTTTTCGCTCGTATTTAGTTTTAAGATATAATTTTTGCCATAGTTATTTTTATATCTAGAATTTTAGGCTTTGCCGTAAAATCCCTTAAGTGCTTTTTCTTTATACTAAGATCTAAGTGCTTTAGAATTTTGCGACGCCTTTTTAAGTTTTAGTTCCTTTTTAAGATATTGCCATTTGGGATATAGTTTTACTTTTAAGCTTTAATATTTTTAGACGCAACTTTTAATTTTTAGTTTTTAGTTCCTTTTTAAGTTTCAACGCGCTACTTTCTTATTTTTATTTTTCGACGCCTTTTACCTATGTATCAATTATCACTCCAATTAGTAATCTCAATTTGCAATTTTAATTTTAAGTTAGTGATAGTAATAAGGTTGGGTTAGTCGAGTGTTTTTAAAATTTTATAAGTCGCTCTTTTTCTTTTCTTTTTCACCCTTTTTCGACGCGCTTTCTTTTTCTTTTTTATTTCTCGACATTCTAGTTTTAGGACATAGATTTTTATTCTTCTTCTTATCTATATTTCTTAAAATTACGAAAATTTATTTTTAGTGGTTAAATTGATAGACATCAAAATTTTCTGGTTCGTAGTAATAGTTGGATTTGTACGTGAACCGGGTTATTGGAGCCAAACAGTACTCAATTATATTGAGACCAAACGAATCCTGCCCCTCTGCCGCATCTTTTGGCTATTCGAAACGTGGGCAAAATCAGAAAAGTCTATTAATTGGATAACTTATATAATTTTTCTTTCCTTTTAAAAACTAATAGGATATTCAGTGAATGCACCGAACAAGACGTTCGCCACCTTTTGTACGTTCACCACCTGTAACCAGATCAAGACATCTAGCAAATATTGTCGCCGTTGATTTTTCTTTAGAATCGTCATCCAGTCAACCAAGTACTCCAATTCAAATTTCCGATAATCCATTTTTTAAACCCGACCTCACAATTGAGAATCCGGAGAATATTCAGGGACGATTCATAGATCCTGAACCATTAATTTTTCCTCCAGAACCACCAATCATTCAAACAGAGATTGTTGAGGAATGAACCATTAAATCAGAATCCTCTAGTGATTCAGATTCAACAAATTCAATCATGGAAAATCTAGAACCTTTAAGTATGGAAGACCGAATGCGAGCTAAACGCACTGGCCAAGGTCACGCAATTACTCATCCAGACATTAATGCGCCAGATTATGAAATCAAAGGACAAATTCTACATATGGTGACTAATCAATGCCAATTTAGTGGTGCGCCGAAGGAAGATCCAAATGAACATCTTCGTACCGTTAATAGGATCTGCACACTATTTAAAATAAGAGAAGTTGAGGATGAACAGATATATCTCATGTTATTTCCCTGGACTTTAAAGGGAGAAGCCAATGATTGGTTGGAATCGTTACCTGAAGGGGCGATCGATACATGGGATGTTTTAGTTGAAAAATTTCTTAAACAATTCTTTCCGGCATCTAAAGCCGTAAGACTTCAAGGAGAAATTGTTACGTTCACACAGAAACCGAATGAAACTCTATATGAGGCATGGACAAGATTTGGAAAGTTATTAAGAGGATGTCCGCAACATGGTTTAGACACCTGTCAAATAGTACAAATATTCTACCAAGGATGCGACATCACTACAAGGAAAGACATAGATATAGCAGCTGGTGGTTCTATTATGAAGAAAATCGAAACTGATGCTTATAAAATTATTGATAACACTGCTTCCCACTCACATGAGTGGCATCAAGAAAAAGATATCGTTAGATCATCTAAAGCAGCTAGAGCCGATTCTAGCCATGACTTAGATTCCATTTCTGCAAAGCTAGATGCTGTCGAGAGACGAATGGAAAAGATGACTAAAGATATCCACTCAATACGAATTAGTTGTGAGCAGTGTGGAGGACCACATTTGACAAAAGATTGTCTCAGTATTGAGCTAACAATGGAACAAAGAGAGAATATTTCATATCTAAACCAAAGGCCTGGAAATAATTATCAGAATAATTATCAACCGCCAAGACCGATTTACAATCAAAACCAGAATTATAACCGAAATGTTCCATACAACAACCAACAAGGTCCTAGCAATCAACAAGTATCCAACAATACTTACAACCAGCAAAGACCTAATTTTCAAAACAAACCACCACAAACCGATGTTAAAAAGCCGAATTTAGAAGATATGATGACAAAGCTAGTTGAAACTCAAACACAGTTTTTCACATCTCAGAAACAAACTAATGAACAAAATGCTCAAGCATTTAGAAATCAACAAGCTTCTATTCAAAATCTGGAACAAGAAGTAAGTAACCTAGCAAGGTTAATAGGTGAAAGAAAACCGGGAAGTTTACCTAGTGATACAAATGCTAACCCCCCGGAATGAAACAGCTAAAGCCATTACCACAAGAAGTGGTACAACACTTAAACCACCTGAAATACCTGTAACTTCTGATGAAACTATTCCTACTCCACAAGAACCACAACCTGATCAAGATAAGGAAAAAGAACCGGTAGTTGAAAAGGTTAATGAAGATAACACAGTTAAGGCTAAACCTTATGTTAAATGATAATGCTAAAAACGAACATATATTTCATAGCATTATTCCTCAAGAAAGACAAGCTTTTAGTTGCAATTGTTCTATTTACAAGTGATATTCGTTTAAATAATAAAAGGTGAAGACAAAAGACAGATTCGATGAATTGAAGACGCAAACGACCAAAAAGCTCAAAAGTACAAAAGACAATCAAAGAGGTTCCAATTATTGATAAGAAACGTCTCGAAATTACAAGAATACAAGATTCAAAACGCAAAGTACAAAATATAAAATTGTACGCAAGGACGTTCGAAAATCCGGAACCGGGACCGGAGTCAACTCTCAATGCTCGACGCAACGGACTAAAAATTACAAGTCAACTATGCACATAAATATAATATAATATTTAAATAATTCTTATAATTATTTAATATATTATATTATTTATAAAACGTCGGCACAAGGAAACAAGCAACATGTGAGCTCTCCCAGCTGGCCATGCGATCGCATGGCCAGGAAGAAGAAAGTCCATGCGATCGCATGGCATGAAAAGTCAGGCCACATCTCCTATAAAATCGAGCTTTGGTGAACCAAAAAAAATATCCATCAATCTCTCTTCTCTCATATATACGTAAAATATATATATATAATTTATATTTTAATTTTAATTTTAATTATAATTCTAATAATAAGGGTATGTTAGCGAATGTTGTAAGGGTGTAAGTCGAAATTCTGTCCGTGTAACGCTACGCTATTTTTAATCATTGTAAGTTATGTTCAACCTTTTTATATTAATGTCTCGTAGCTAAGTTATTATTATGCTTATTTAATCCGAAGTAATCATGATGTTGGGCTAATTACTAAAATTGGGTAATTGGGCTTTGTACCATAATTGGGGTTTGGACAAAAGAACGACACTTGTGGAAATTAGACTATGGGCTATTAATGGGCTTTATATTTGTTTAACTAAATGAAAGTTTGTTAATGTTAATATAAAGATTTACAATTGGGCGTCCCTATAAATTACCATATACACTCGATCGGACACGATGGGCGGGGTATTTATATGTACGAATAATCGTTCATTTAACCGGACACGGGAATGGATTAATAGCCACTAGAATAATTAAAACAGGGGTGAAATTACATTCAAGGGTAATTGGTGTAATTGTTAACAAAGTAGTAAAACCTTGGTTTACACGCAGTCGATAACCTGGTGTATTCATTAAACAAAGTATTAAAACCTTGTTACAATTCGAATCCCCAATTAGTTGGAATATTTAACTTCGGGTATAATAATAATTTGACGAGGACACTCGCACTTTATATTTATGACTGATGGACTGTTATGGACAAAAACCAGACGGACAGATTAAATAATCCAGGACAAAGGACAATTAACCCATGGGCATAAAACTAAAATCAACACGTCAAACATCATGATTACGGAAGTTTAAATAAGCATAATTCTTTTATTTCATATTTAATTTCCTTTATTTTATATTTAATTGCACTTCTAATTATCGCACTTTTATTTATTGTTGTTTAATCGCACTTTTAATTATCGTGCTTTTTAATTATCGCAAGTTTATTTTATCGCACTTTTATTATTCGCAATTTCATTATCGTTATTTACTTTAAGTTTTAATTTAAGTCTTTTATTTATTTAATATTTTACATTAGGTTTTAAATGCGACTAAAGTTTTAAAATCGACAAACCGGTCATTAAACGGTAAAAACCCCCTTTATAATAATAATATTACATATATATATATTTGTATTTTTATAAAAGTAAACTAATATAGCGTTGAGCTTTGTTTAAAGATTTCCCTGTGGAACGAACCGGACTTACTAAAAAGTACACTACTTTACGATTAGGTACACTGCCTATAAGTGTTGTAGCAAGGTTTAAGTATATCCATTCTATAAATAAATAAATATCTTGTGTAAAATTGTATCGTATTTAATAGTATTTCCTTGTAAAAATTAATAGTATTTTATACCCCTCTGCTTTGACATCAAGTATTTTTGGCGCCGCTGCCGGGGAAACGCCGAAGCGAAACGCCACACACACAAAAAAAAAAAAAAATTTTATTTTTAGTACGTTTTGTAGAAATACGCTTTAAATATTCGAAAATATAAAAATAAAAACAAAAATATAAATATTTTTTAAGAGTTTGTAAGTTATATAAAAGTTTCTTTATCTTTATTTTATAAAAATATAAGTTTTATTTAATTTATATAAATATATTACATAATTTTATTAAAACAGAAAAAAAAAAAAAAAAAAAAATTTCGGCCTGTACTGTAGCAGCCCACTCTATGGCCCGAAACCCTAGCCCATGCGATCGCATGGCTGGGCAACTGAGGACTCATGCGATCGCATGAGCCCATCCGACACGCCAGATTTGACTTCCTGCTGCAATAATTACGAAATTATTATTATTATTATATAATTAAAACCCTAATTAGGGTATTATTGTTTTTATTATTAATTTATTATATTTAGTTTTATTTTAGTTTTCATTAAATTATAAAATTAATAGTTTTATAAAATAAATAATATAAAAATAATATTTTTATAAAAATTGTACTTTTTACAACTTTTTTATATATTTTTATATTTTGTCCCTTTTTAATCGTTGTAGCATAACTTTTGTATTTTTAGCTCATATTTAGTTTTAAACTTAGTTTTTGCTATAGTCATTTTTACTCCTAGATTTTTAGGCTTTGCCGTAGAATTCCTTAAGTGCTTTTTCTTTAGACTTAGATTTAGGTACTTTAAAATTTTGCGACGCCTTTTTAAGTTTTAGTTTCTTTTATTTGGGATTTAGTTTTTCTTGTAAGCTTTAATATTTTTAGACGACCTTTTACTATGTATCAATTATCATTCCAATTAGTAATCTCAATTTGCAATTATAATTTTAAGTTAGTTGTAGTAATAAGGTTAGGTTAGTATTTTTAAGTTTTATAAGTTTCTTTTATTTTTTTTCGTCACCTTTTATTTTTCAACCATTTTTCTTTTTCGACCTTTTTCGACGAACTCTTTTTCTCTCTTATTTCTCGCCATTCTAGTTTTTAGGACTTAGAATTTTTTCTACTTCTTATCTAAATTTCTTAAAATTACGAAAATTTATTTTGAGTGGTTAAATTGATAGACATCAAAATTTTCTGGTTCGTAGTAATAGTTGGATTTGTACGTGGACCGGGTTATTGGAGCCAAACAGTCCTCAATTATATTGAGACCAAACGAATCCTGCCCCTCTGCTGCATCTTTTGGCTATTCGAAACGTGGGCAAAATCAGAAAAGTCTATTGATTGGATAACTTATTATAATTTTTCTTTCCTTTTAAAAACTAATAGGATATTCAGTGAATGCACCGAGCAAGACGTTCATCACCTTTTGTACGTTCACCACCTTTAACTCGATCAAGACATCTAGCAAATATAACCACCGTTGATTTTTCTTTAGAATCGTCATCCAGTCGACCAAGTACTTCAGTTCAAATTTCCGATAATCCATTTTTTGAACCCAACCTCACAATTGAGAATCCGGAAAATATTCAGGAACGGTTCGTAGATCCTGAACCATTAAACTTTCTGTAACATCCCGCGTTTTTCCGTTAAATTTAATTTTAACACCGTCTTTTTTTTTTAAAACATAATCTTTCGTATTTAAATTAATAGTTTCCGTGAGTAACGTTCATTATATTTCCGCTATTTAATTTTGACATCACCCGTTTACTCGAGCGTTTTAAAAATATTCGATCGGTTAAATCCCACACCCGCTTTGAAACTCGAGGGACCGGAGTTGCCAAATGGGCAAACTAGTTGACTAGGTCAACTAGTCAACCCATTTTTCATTCATTCCATCATCTCCCTCCTCTCTTTTCTCTCCATCTCAAGAACACACACACAAACCCATTCCATTCATTCATCATCTAAATTCAATCTTGGAAGCTCACAACAAATCCGACTACATATTCTTGATCCTCTCATCATCCTCTACGATTTGATACTAACTTCATTGATTTTGGGTAACATTTCTAAAACTCTAGATTTCTCTAAATTCGTGTTTTTGACTTGAAATGGTGTTAGTTAGTGTCTATGGCTCGTGTATAACATGAATATATGTTTTGTTTGCTCGATTCGTTGTTTTGAGTAACTAGTTTGAACATTTGAAATGGGTGTGCTAAATCTTTGATTTTGGATGAGTTAATGTTGTTAAATTGTTAAAGTTCATGTTTTAATTGTGTTACTAGTATCACTAGCTTCGTTTTGATGCGTAGGTTGATTAAGGAAACTTCAAAAACATGAATATTGATTTTTGCGGATTTGGTTAGGGTTTGATAGACTTAAAACGAGCTTTTGATGTTTCGAATGCCATGAAATGTTATTAGTAAGTGTTTAGTTGTAATGTATGCTTCATTACCTTCAAAACGGCATATCGTATGTGTAAATTGGATTCCCGAATCATAAAATACGTTTTACGAACTTGAAACTTTGATTATGAACGTTTAATGCGGTTTTGGGTTGTTGTAAGTGTTGAATTTCTTGATGGAATGTGTCTAGGTGTTTTCCTCGTCAAATTACCTTTCCGATGATATAAGATACATGTTCTAATTGTTTGCGGATCATAAGATGTGGTTATTTGGTTTTAGCTCGTGCATACTTTGAAAAACAGAAAAATGCCTGCACAGAGGGTGGCGCGGCGCGCCCCTTCCCCGCGCGGCGCGCAATCTGGCCTGGCCAGATTCTGCCCACTTTGTCCCATTTCACGCGAAATGTTTGACTAGCTACCGACCTCCGATTCACATGAAACTTGTTTTAATATACTTGTATATGAATAACTAGCATAGAAAAATAGTTCGGGACCCGACCCGAACGCGTTGACTTTTTCGTTGACTTTGACCAAGTTTGACTTTTAGTCAAACTTAACCAAACTTTTATGCAATCGTTCTAACATGCTTTTATACTTGATTCTCGCATGAAACTTGGCAACGTGATTCACATGCTATATTTAATCGAGTCGTAATGAGCCATAGGACTAATTGAACACATTTCACCCGACTTTGTGTCGTAACCGGTTAATTGATATAACTTACTTGTTTAGGTCAAGGCTAAGCAACTTTCATGCACACGTTTACTTTGTGAAGTACATTTATACTCGTGCACTCGAGGTGAGATCATAGTCCCGCCTTTTCAACAACTTTTTATACTTTTAAATTGTGGGCTGAGAAACATATACTTTGTTACATTTTGTACTACTTACTTTTATACTTTGAACACAAGTACAAAGAAAACAAACATTCCACAGCGAGTTAGAACAAAAATCCTCAATTCGATTATCATTAGTTACACTTGCAGGGTGTAAGCGAGAACTTATATTGTGTGGCCATACGGGTTTGACAAACCCTCATTACGGACGGTTCGCTACCGTCTACGGATGAAATATATTTTCGGGAAACAGTGTATGTTCTAACACTATTGTGATGGGGTTCTATGGAAGGGAAACGTTAAGTCTTGATAATTGGGTGCTCGCGAACAATACTTTTGGAATGCAAACGATTTTGATAATCAACTATGGGAATACTAAATCTTGTGGTTCAAAAACAACGTTTATTACAAACACCTATGATTTCACCAACGTTTTTCGTTGACAGTTTTCTATATGTTTCTCAGGTTCATACTTGGCTATTTGATACATGCTTCCGCGTACACTCATACTTGCTTGGAGTCGAGCATACATGCATACACTCTGATTTCTTGCTTGGGGTCAAGCATACATACATACATACGCTAGGGATAGCACTTTTGGATTCAAACTTTTGTTTACATACTTACGCTATTTATAGCAACTGTGTTTTTCAACTTATATTATGTCGCAAGTTATTTCATTTATACTTTATGACTTTTGTAAACTTAGACTTGTTGTCGAACGGTTTTGTAAACTAAACTTGCAAGTCTTGTACCTTTCAAATGAATGCGACATAATTTTGGTCAAACGAGTCTCATATAGGGACTACGACCACGCAACGGGACCTAAGTTAACGGCGCCGTCAATAACGGTTTTGGTCGGGTCGTTACAAGTGGTATCAGAGCGTTGGTTGTAGGGAACTAGGACGTGCATTAGTGTGTCTAACAGAGTCGTTAGGACGCATTAGTGAGTCTAGACTATAACCGGATAGTTAGCCATTGCATTCTGACATACATTTGCTATAGATAGCACTTACTTGACTACTTGTGCATTATACTTGAATCATTCTTAGGCAAACTTTTTAATGGTACCCAACCTTCATCATACGAACTCGTATTCCGCCACTTTTTGGTAACACACGTAAATTCATGATTCATACACGTATGGATGACGACGACTTCATTAGTCACACTTGTTCGGGAACTCTGTCTCCCGGATTGTTATTTGCCACCGTTTCAACTTACTATCGGTTTCCCACTGGTGTTTCTTACTATCTACTTTTTGGTGTTACTACCATCACTACTCTAGGTGAGTATCGTCATCAACATTTATCACTACGGTTGCGTGCTACTCGTTATCATGACCTGTTACTCTTTTCATACCTGAATACCTTATTGTCTGACTCGAACCACATTGCCGTGAACAATCATTTATACTCTTCCCTCGGGGAACGCTTCTTTATAGTTGCACTAATTCTTTCGATTCAATACGAGTCACGTTAGAGACGTCGTTACATTTTGTTTATTTTAGATTTTCGCGATGACACGAACTTGAATCTATAGAGTGATGTGGGAATGGAGGTATGAGTTAGCGTAATATAACGACACTCGATCAACGTGGTTATATTACGGTAAGACATACCAAAGTTCTAGTGACGCGTGATGGTGGTTAGACTCGATCAACCTAAACACCACCATGTGCCATGTACATGACTTCATCTTTTCAGGTTTGGACATCCGAAAACTCCGAGAATATTTATAACAACCATACCGGGGACACACCTTCAATTATTGTCAAATTATATTTATGCTTCCGAATGAATTACCGATTCCATTCGACTTCAACTGTATGTCACACGGGTATACTAGCTCGTCCTCGCGCAGTCTTATTGACTAACTACAATTTACTCGTTATGCTCACATCGGGGCGGAAACTTCTCTTGCATCACACTCGTAATTCCGGTTCAGGAAATCTTTTATTTTAAATTCTCAATGGAGAGAGACTCTTCACGTTATGCTAGTATTCGCCTCGAGGGTGAATAGTCCCGACGAACGTTTTTGGAAACCGATAAATCTTCCGCGACGCGAATTTTCTTGAGAAACTTGTCCTAGCTAACGTTTTCAATTCCTAGCAAACTTGTTCAATATGCCTTAGGGAAATATACCCCGCTTCGGATCGAGATCCTCGTTTCACTTCTAGATTTTGGAGTACTTTACAAAAAGCCTCGGGACCGCGTTTAGACATGAGTACCGCGTACCATCCACAACCCGACGGACCGAACAAACAGGCGATTTAAACCTTGGAAAACATAATACAAGTTTGTATTACCAACTTCAAATTTACTTGAGAAAAGTATTTTCCTTTAACCGAATCCTCGTACTACAATGATTTTCATTCGAGTTTTAACGTCACTCCTTTTGAAACCACATGTGACCGGAAACGTCATTCTCCTTTGTCGAACCAAGTAAACGATGATCAATTCACCGGGGCCGAGGTTATTCATGAGCAACCGAGAAAAATTTATTCATATTCGGGTAAAACCCTACGCGACTCGTAATCACCAAGAGCTACGCCGATGTTAGACGTAAACATTTCAAATTCCACGTGGGAAACCGCGTCACGTTAAGAGTCGCACCTTGGAAAAGTGCAATCCGTTTCGGGAAAACGTAGGAAGCTAAATCCGCGATATTTTGATCCTTTAAATTCTTGGGGTGTTTTGGACCCGTCGCTAGCCGTTTAGACTTTTCCGACTCATTTTGGGTCTCCGTTTATCCTACATTCGATGTATCAACTCAAAGACTTGTTTTGCGAAACGAGAACTTGTTATCTCCCTTGATGAACTCACTATCGACGATAACCCTCACTTTCTAGGAGGACCGGTTGAAACCATAAATCGTGAAGCCAAACCTTAAAACAACATATGATCCCGACCGTCAAAATTCGTTGAAATACCCTAGAACGTACTTCTCCCTCATTCGTAGAATTGGCAACACAAAATCTCGAGGAAGATTCAACAACTACTACTTCCAACTAAATTTCGGGACGAAATTTCTTTTGAGGTGTGGATAATGTAACATCCCGCGTTTTTCCGTTAAATTTAATTTTAACACCGTCTTTTTTTTTAAAACATAATCTTTCGTATTTAAATTAATAGTTTCCGTGAGTAACGTTCATTATATTTCCGCTATTTAATTTTGACATCACCCGTTTACTCGAGCGTTTTAAAAATATTCGATCGGTTAAATCCCACACCCGCTTTGAAACTCGAGGGACCGGAGTTGCCAAATGGGCAAACTAGTTGACTAGGTCAACTAGTCAACCCATTTTTCATTCATTCCATCATCTCCCTCCTCTCTTTTCTCTCCATCTCAAGAACACACACACAAACCCATTCCATTCATTCATCATCTAAATTCAATCTTGGAAGCTCACAACAAATCCGACTACATATTCTTGATCCTCTCATCATCCTCTACGATTTGATACTAACTTCATTGATTTTGGGTAACATTTCTAAAACTCTAGATTTCTCTAAATTCGTGTTTTTGACTTGAAATGGTGTTAGTTAGTGTCTATGGCTCGTGTATAACATGAATATATGTTTTGTTTGCTCGATTCGTTGTTTTGAGTAACTAGTTTGAACATTTGAAATGGGTGTGCTAAATCTTTGATTTTGGATGAGTTAATGTTGTTAAATTGTTAAAGTTCATGTTTTAATTGTGTTACTAGTATCACTAGCTTCGTTTTGATGCGTAGGTTGATTAAGGAAACTTCAAAAACATGAATATTGATTTTTGCGGATTTGGTTAGGGTTTGATAGACTTAAAACGAGCTTTTGATGTTTCGAATGCCATGAAATGTTATTAGTAAGTGTTTAGTTGTAATGTATGCTTCATTACCTTCAAAACGGCATATCGTATGTGTAAATTGGATTCCCGAATCATAAAATACGTTTTACGAACTTGAAACTTTGATTATGAACGTTTAATGCGGTTTTGGGTTGTTGTAAGTGTTGAATTTCTTGATGGAATGTGTCTAGGTGTTTTCCTCGTCAAATTACCTTTCCGATGATATAAGATACATGTTCTAATTGCGGATCATAAGATGTGGTTATTTGGTTTTAGCTCGTGCATACTTTGAAAAACAGAAAAATGCCTGCACAGAGGGTGGCGCGGCGCGCCCCTTCCCCGCGCGGCGCGCAATCTGGCCTGGCCAGATTCTGCCCACTTTGTCCCATTTCACGCGAAATGTTTGACTAGCTACCGACCTCCGATTCACATGAAACTTGTTTTAATATACTTGTATATGAATAACTAGCATAGAAAAATAGTTCGGGACCCGACCCGAACGCGTTGACTTTTTCGTTGACTTTGACCAAGTTTGACTTTTAGTCAAACTTAACCAAACTTTTATGCAATCGTTCTAACATGCTTTTATACTTGATTCTCGCATGAAACTTGGCAACGTGATTCACATGCTATATTTAATCGAGTCGTAATGAGCCATAGGACTAATTGAAAACATTTCACCCGACTTTGTGTCGTAACCGGTTAATTGATATAACTTACTTGTTTAGGTCAAGGCTAAGCAACTTTCATGCACACGTTTACTTTGTGAAGTACATTTATACTCGTGCACTCGAGGTGAGATCATAGTCCCGCCTTTTCAACAACTTTTTATACTTTTAAATTGTGGGCTGAGAAACATATACTTTGTTACATTTTGTACTACTTACTTTTATACTTTGAACACAAGTACAAGGAAAACAAACATTCCACAGCGAGTTAGAACAAAAATCCTCAATTCGATTATCATTAGTTACACTTGCAGGGTGTAAGCGAGAACTTATATTGTGTGGCCATACGGGTTTGACAAACCCTCATTACGGACGGTTCGCTACCGTCTACGGATGAAATATATTTTCGGGA
This sequence comes from Rutidosis leptorrhynchoides, assembly GCF_046630445.1. Taxonomy (NCBI): domain Eukaryota; kingdom Viridiplantae; phylum Streptophyta; class Magnoliopsida; order Asterales; family Asteraceae; genus Rutidosis; species Rutidosis leptorrhynchoides. The sequence goes on from NC_092336.1 coordinate 29,089,227, forward strand.
AACAGTGTATGTTCTAACACTATTGTGATGGGGTTCTATGGAAGGGAAACGTTAAGTCTTGATAATTGGGTGCTCGCGAACAATACTTTTGGAATGCAAACGATTTTGATAATCAACTATGGGAATACTAAATCTTGTGGTTCAAAAACAACGTTTATTACAAACACCTATGATTTCACCAACGTTTTTCGTTGACAGTTTTCTATATGTTTCTCAGGTTCATACTTGGCTATTTGATACATGCTTCCGCGTACACTCATACTTGCTTGGAGTCGAGCATACATGCATACACTCTGATTTCTTGCTTGGGGTCAAGCATACATACATACATACGCTAGGGATAGCACTTTTGGATTCAAACTTTTGTTTACATACTTACGCTATTTATAGCAACTGTGTTTTTCAACTTATATTATGTCGCAAGTTATTTCATTTATACTTTATGACTTTTGTAAACTTAGACTTGTTGTCGAACGGTTTTGTAAACTAAACTTGCAAGTCTTGTACCTTTCAAATGAATGCGACATAATTTTGGTCAAACGAGTCTCATATAGGGACTACGACCACGCAACGGGACCTAAGTTAACGGCGCCGTCAATAACGGTTTTGGTCGGGTCGTTACACTTTCCTCCGGATCCACCAATCATTCAAACAGAGATTGTTGAGGAACGAACCATTAAATCAGAATCATCTAGTGATACCGATTCAACAAATTCAATTATGGAGAATCTGGAACCTTTAAGTATGGAAGACCGAATGAGAGCTAAACGCACTGGCCAAGGTCACGCAATTACTCATCCAGACATTAATGCGCCAGATTATGAAATCAAAGGACAAATTCTACACATGGTGACTAATCAATGTCAATTTAGTGGTGCGCCGAAGGAAGATCCAAATGAACATTTACGTACCTTTAATAGGATCTGCACACTATTTAAAATCCGAGAAGTGGAGGATGAACAGATATATCTCATGTTATTTCCCTGGACTTTAAAGGGAGAAGCCAAAGATTGGTTGGAATCGTTACCTGAAGGGGCGATTGATACATGGGACGTTTTAGTTGACAAATTTCTTAAACAATTCTTTCCTGCATCTAAAGCCGTAAGACTTCAAGCAGAAATTGTTACGTTCACACAAAAACCAAATGAAACTCTATATGAGGCGTGGACAAGATATGGAAAGTTGTTAAGAGGATGTCCGCAACATGGTTTAGACACCTGTCAAATAGTACAAATATTCTACCAAGGATGCGACATCACTACAAGAAAAGACATAGATATAGCAGCTGGTGGTTCTATTATGAAGAAAACCGAAACTGATGCTTACAAAGTTATTGATAACACTGCTTCCCACTCACATGAGTGGCACCAAGAAAAAGATATCATTAGATCATCTAAAGCAGCTAGAGCCGATTCTAGCCATGACTTAGATTCCATTTCCGCAAAGATAGATGCTGTAGAGAGACGAATGGAAAAGATGACTAAGGATATTCACTCAATACGAATTAGTTGTGAGCAGTGTGGAGGACCACATTTGACAAAAGATTGTCTCAGTATTGAATTAACAATGGAACAAAGAGAGAATATTTCATACATAAACCAAAGGCCTGGAAATAATTATCAGAATAATTATCAACCGCCAAGACCGATTTACAATCAAAACCAGAATTATAACCGAAATATTCCATACAACAACCAACAAAGTCCTAGCAATCAACAAGTATCTAATAATACTTACAACCAGCAAAGACCGAATTTTCAAAACAAACCACCACAACAAACCGATGATAAAAATCCGAATTTAGAAGATATGATGACGAAGCTAGTTGAAACTCAAACACAGTTTTTCACATCTCAGAAACAAACCAATGAACAAAATGCTCAAGCATTTAGAAATCAACAAGCTTCTATTCAAAATCTGGAACAAGAAGTAAGTAACCTAGCAAGGTTAATAGGTGAAAGAAAACCGGGAAGTCTACCTAGTGATACAAATGCTAACCCCTGGAATGAAACAGCTAAAGCTATTACCACAAGAAGTGGTACAACACTTGAACCACCTGAAATACCTGTAACTTCTGATGAAACTATTCCTACTCCACAAGAACCACAACCTGACCAAGATAAGAAAAAAGAACCGGTAGTTGAAAAGGTTAATGAAGATAACACAGTTAAGGATAAACCTTATGTTAAACCATATCAACCACCACTTCCTTACCCGAGTAAAATGAAGAAAGAGAAACTTGAAGCCGAGCAATCCAAATTCTTGGATATGTTTAAACAGATAAATGTAAATCTTCCTTTCATTGATGTGATTTCAGGAATGCCTAGATATGCTAAATTCTTGAAAGATCTAATCTCAAATAGAAAGAAAATGGAAGAACTCTCGGCTGTTACTATGAATGCTAATTGTTCAGCAGTGCTGTTGAATAAGATACCAGAAAAACTATCTGATCCAGGAAGTTTCACAATTCCATGTTTTTTGGGTAGTCTTAGTTCAATAGAAGCATTGGCAGACTTAGGTGCTAGTATAAATCTAATGCCGTATTCACTATACGCTAAACTAGACCTTGGAGAATTGAAACCAACTAGAATAAGCATACAACTAGCCGATAGATCAATAAAATATCCTAGAGGGATAATGGAGAACATGCTAGTTAAAGTTGGTACTTTAGTATTTCCAGTAGATTTTGTTGTTTTAGACATGGAAGAAGATTCTCAAGTTCCTCTCATATTAGGAAGACCATTCTTAAACACGGCTAAAGCAATGATAGACGTGTTCGGTAAGAAACTGACCCTAAGTATAGAGGATGAGAGTGTTACCTTTTCAGTTGATAGAGCAATGCAACAACCACAATCTGCAGATGATACATGTTATTATATTCAAACTATAGATGCACATGCAGAATTATTAGAAGAATTTCCAGAATTACAAGGAACAGGAGAATGTTCTGTAGGAGAAGGAACTGAACCAATTGATGAAGCTGAAATGTTAGCTACACTTATAGATAATGGATATGAACCAACAACAGAAGAACTTCAAATGTTAAAAGAGGAAGACCGATATCGATACAAATCATCGATAGAAGAACCACCGAAATTAGAGTTAAAGCCACTTCCAAACCATTTGGAATATGCTTATTTACATGGTGAATCTGAATTACCTGTAATAATATCGTCTTCTCTTACTGAAAATGAGAAATCACAACTCATTTCTGTGTTGAAAGCTCATAAACCAGCCATTGCATGGAAGATTCATGATATTAAAGGAATAAGTCCTTCGTATTGCACACATAAAATCCTTATGGAAGAAGGTCATAAAACGTATGTGCAACGCCAACGAAGACTAAATCCTAATATGCAAGATGTAGTTAAGAAAGAGATTATTAAACTGCTAGATGCAGGTTTGATATATCCAATTTCTGATAGTCCGTGGGTAAGCCCAGTTCAATGCGTACCTAAGAAGGGTGGCATGACTGTCATTACAAATGAGAAAAATGAGCTTATTCCTACTAGGACTGTAACAGGATGGCGTGTATGTATTGATTATAGGAAATTAAATGACGCCACCAGAAAAGATCACTTTCCCTTACCTTTCATTGATCAAATGTTGGAAAGATTAGCCGGAAATAGTTACTATTGTTTTCTAGATGGATTTTCCGGATATTTTCAAATTCCAATAGCACCCGAAGATCAAGAGAAAACCACATTCACGTGCCCGTATGGTACTTTTGCTTACAAACGCATGCCATTTGGACTTTGCAACGCCCCTGCAACCTTTCAAAGGTGTATGATGGCGATTTTTCACGACATGATAGAAGAATGCATGGAAGTATTCATGGATGACTTTTCAGTCTTCGGTGATACATTTAAATCATGTCTAGTTAATCTGGAACGAATGCTAATTAGATGCGAACAATCAAATCTAGTACTTAATTGGGAGAAATGCCATTTCATGGTTAAAGAAGGCATCGTTCTTGGACATAAAATTTCAAAAGAAGGAATTGAAGTGGATAGAGCTAAAGTAGATGTAATTGCTAAACTTCCACATCCCACCAATGTTAGAGGAGTTAGGAGTTTTCTAGGGTATGCCGGTTTTTACCGACGTTTCATAAAAGATTTTTCTAAAATTGCCACTCCTATGAATAAACTCCTAGAAAAGGATGCTCCATTCATCTTTTCGGATGAATGCATAAAATCTTTTAATATTCTTAAAGAGAAACTCACTAATGCACTGATCATGATAACACCAAATTGGAATCTACCATTTGAACTAATGTGCGATGCAAGTGATTTTGCAATGGGAGCCGTTTTAGGACAAAGGATTGAAAAACGATTTCAACCTATATATTATGCTAGTAAGACATTACAAGGAGCACAAACGAACTATACAACTACTGAAAAAGAACTCCTTGCTATTGTCTTTGCTTTTGACAAATTTCGATCATATCTCGTTCTAGCAAAAACGGTGGTCTATACCGACCATTCTGCTCTTAGATACCTATTTTCAAAACAAGATGCTAAACCAAGATTAATCCGTTGGATCTTACTCTTACAAGAGTTTGATATTGAAATCCGAGATAAAAGAGGAGCAGAAAATCTCGCCGCTGATCATCTTTCTCGTCTTGAAAATCCCGAATTAGAAGTTCTAAATGAATCAGCCATACAAGACAACTTTCCTGATGAATATCTATTGAAGATAGATTATAAAGAAATCCCATGGTTTGCAGACTATGCAAACTACTTAGTTTGTGGATTCCTTGAAAAAGGATTATCGTACCAAAGCCGAAAGAAATTCTTCAGTGATATAAAACACTATTTCTGGGAAGATCCACATTTGTTTAAAAGTTGTCCCGATGGAATAATACGCCGATGTGTATTTGGAGATGAAGCTAGTAAAATATTAAACCATTGTCACACAGGACCAACAGGAGGGCATTATGGGCCTCAACTAACAGCAAGAAAAGTTTATGAAACTGGATTCTATTGGCCTACAATTTACAAAGACGCATACCTTCTTTGCAAATCCTGTGATGCATGTCAAAGGGCCGGAAAAATAAGTCAACGTGATGAAATGCCACAAAATGTCATCCAAGTATGTGAAGTATTTGACATTTGGGGTATTGACTTTATGGGTCCATTTCCAAAATCTCATAATAATCTATATATACTCGTAGCCATTGATTATGTATCTAAATGGGCGGAAGCACAAGCTCTCCCAACTAACGATGCACGAGTTGTAGTCAACTTTTTAAAACGTCTTTTTGCAAGGTTTGGAACACCGAAAGCTTTAATAAGTGATCGGGGTACTCATTTCTGTAATATTCAACTTGAGAAAGTTCTTAAAAGATATGGAGTAACTCATAAAATCTCCACCGCATATCATCCACAAACAAGTGGACAAGTTGAAAATACAAACCGAGCTTTAAAACGTATTCTAGAGAAAACCGTAGGATCAAATCCAAAGGAATGGTCCATTAAATTGGAGGATGCACTCTGGGCTTTTAGAACAGCCTACAAAACTCCAATTGGAACCACACCTTTTAGACTTGTTTATGGAAAAGCATGTCATCTTCCAGTAGAAATTGAACACAAAGCATTTTGGGCTTTGAAGACATGAATCTTGATTTACATGAAGCCGGACGTCTACGATTAAGTCAACTAAACGAATTAGAAGAATTAAGACATGAAGCATACGAAAATTCGTTAATCTATAAGGAAAGAACGAAGAAATGGCATGATAAAAGAATCAGAAGTTCAAAAGAATTTAAAGAAGGAGACAAAGTTCTTCTTTTCAATTCACGATTCAAGCTATTTCCTGGAAAATTGAAATCAAGATGGTCTGGACCATTCATAGTCAAAAGAGTTTTCCCATACGGAACGATAGAATTGATAAATTCAAATGGGATTGAATTTAAAGTTAATGGTCACAGAGTTAAACACTACATAGATAGTCCGATGGAAGTCGACAACGAAGTTAATCACAATTTCGACAACACAGCTAACTAAGTGTGGGGAGAATCAAGTCTTTAAAGGATAATATGTATTTCTGTTAGAGTTAGATTGTCTGTTTTCGTGTAAATCTCGAAAATGGAACCCGAATGGTCTTTCCCTAGCAGACCCTAAAGAACTAGTCTTCTCCCCCCATTCTGAATTTTTATTTTTATTTTAGGTTTTTACAAAATGAAGACTGCCTGTGAACTAAACCATGGTCTAATGCTACACGCTTTGATCACTAAACGTAATAATGACATACTACCGAGTGAATTAGTATCAGTAATCAGAGAAAGAATGGACGGAGTTAGAAAAGAATCCAGTTGCGAAGATAATAAGTTACAATTTGGTAAAGGAAAATCAAAATCCGCAGCGAAAAGAAGAGCACGACACCTAGAACGATGTCACAAATGCGGAAAATGGTCACATGGAGGTAAATGTTCAAATAATCAAACCTATTCAAATACCGAATTTGTTACTTTATGCAGAGACGGACCGTTCATATGTTTAGAAGAAAAGACACTGAATGCTCGAGGTTACGCCTATGTAGCCATGGAAAACCAATTAAACCGACTATCTTATGAATGGGATAGATCATATAACTAAGAAATCTATTTCACAGGTATGTCTGTACAGTTTTTATTTTTATTTTTATTTTTAACCTTTTGATAATAAACGCTAATTTGTTCGCTAAAAAGTATTAAATTGGTATTGAATAAAATTAGGTTTGGCGACCGAAATTATTGATATCATTCAAAAATTTATTACATCACTGCGAAATTTAACGTTTATTCTTAAGGTATAAATATCTTTAATCAATCAACCCAAAATATTTCAAAAATTCGTCATGAGTTAAATTAGGTCTTGGAACCGAAATTACTTTACCGAAAAGAGGGGCGCATATTTTTGATAATATTTGATTGATTAAAGTGGGATAAAAAGCCAAAAAGATTTTTAATTTTATTTTTAAAATAAATATTTAAATCTTAAATTAATATTGTAAACTTTGTAAAAACAATATTTTTAAAATTGTAAATATTTGAATTTTTAAAATTAAGTCTGGTGTGAATTTTTAATTTTTAAAATATGAATTTTTAATTTTATGCATTTCAAATTTTAAGTTTGGTGTGATTTTTTTTTTATTAATTTTGAATTTTATATTTATGTTGTGTGAATTTAAAAACAAAAATTTACTTTATCTCATTAAGTTAAAAATATGATTTTTAAAATTCATCGTAAGTTGAAGACTAGGTCTTTGAACCGAAATTGCTTTACCCAAGGGAGGGACGAGAACTTTTATTATCATTATTTTTAATCTTATTGAATTAAAGTATGCCAAAAACATTAAAAAAAACCCAAAAATCTTTACTTTTAAAAAATAGCGCTTTGATTTGACAAATTTTAAAATTTTGTCGAGGGACAGACTAGGACAACGATCCGAAACGCCTTCGCTCCTAAAGGAAACCAAATTTTTAAAATTTAAATAATTATAAGTTTTATAAAGTATAAGTTTAAAAAAAAAAAAAAAAAAAAAAAGGCTGAAAACACTGTAGCCGGCACCCCTTGCGATCGCATGGGGTTTGCACTTGGAACCCATGCGATCGCATGGGGACCAAATGCTGGTCAGGAACAAAAACAGCAGAGAGTCTGCTTCTACACCACAACACACACACATACCCGAAAATACTCCCAAATATTCACCAAATTTCACCAAAATTCACCGTAATTCGTCATTTTTCTTGCTCTAATCATGCCTAGATTCTCATTCCTCAGCAAATTGGTAAAAATTACACCCCTAAACTCTATAAATTCCTAGTTTTTGTGATAATTACCAATTTTTTACCTAATGCAATTTTGTTAATTTCTAGTGTAATTACTGATAAATTGTTAGTATTTTATGCATGTATAACCTAGATTGATGCTATTTAACATGATTTGAAGCCAAAAACTTCAAAATTTTTAGAAATCTAGGGTTTGTGTTCTTGAGCAATTTGGGACTTTTTGATATAAACAGGTTATGGCCGATTTTTGTCATGAATTATTGCCAAATTGAGTAGTGTAACATGTTTAGATAGTTAAATGATCAAAACAATGATCCTAAACATGATTTTTAGAGATTAAAGTGGACTTTTTAAAGTCCAAAATTCATGAACTTGATTAATTTGATATATTTGCCATTTGAGACTTGTTAAATTATTAGTAATGAATATTTTGACATGTTATTTGAGTTAAATGCTTATGAATTTTGTATACATTTTCATATGTGCTTATTTGAAAAGTGTAGAATTGTGAAAAATTGTGAAAATGTGTATAAGTTTAATTTTGATTTAACATGTTATAGTGATTGTTTTAAGTTGTTATTTTGCTAACACTAATGCATATTTGGATGCACAATTTTTGTGTTTAATGTATTTTACAGAGAGCCGATACTGGAGGTTCAGGAGCATCATCATCTAGACGACCAGCACCAGCACCAGAACCAGAACCAGAAATGCAACACGAACAAGAACCACAACAGGAACAACAACAGCCTGATCAGCACATACCTTATTATGATCCAGTACAGTTTGTTGATGAATTCATAGTATTCCCAATGAGGCCGCCAGTAGAATTCCCAACGATTCCTGAGCACACTCTACATCCTAATCTGAGATTTGATAGAAGATGGAGAGATTACGAGACATATCAAAGGAACAAATTCAAATTGGTAACAAAAAATGTAGAGGTGCCAAGGGTAATTGATTGGGCCCCTTTGGAAACGGTCCATCTAGCTGACCGTGTTAGACAGCTTTTAGTTCAAAGGTATGGCAGTTCTTCTTTTATAGATTGGGAACGTCTTTTCACCATTCGTAGACCTGTATATAAGGAATGGTGTGTTGAGTTGATGAGTACTGTATCACTTGATACAAATATAGTTAGGATAGATGATAGAAGATTTCTTAGGTTTATCCTTGGCGGTAGGATGTACAGAATGTCCATGCTGGACATGGCCAGGGCCTTACAGATTTATACTCCTGGTGAGTTGCTATTACCCGATTGTACAAACTTGATTCATTATGGTGAACGGGTAGATAGTAACTTTGACGCTGACGCCATTTGGAGGCGTATGTCACATTTTGATGTTTTTACACGAGCAGGAGGACACTCCTATACACATATTGACAGGGCCGAGCTTTGTATTATTCATAGATTTTTGGCCAACTCGATTACACAAAGAGGTCATAATAAAGAAAAAATTACATTATATGATTCATTCTACCTAAAGTGTATTCGGGATCCTAGAAGCTTTGTCAATATCCCTTACTGTGTTGCTTTTTATTTATCTAAAATGGTAGAGGGAATGCAGGACGGGAGTATAATAGGAGGAGGTATTTTTGTTACTCTCATTGGAGAGTATTTAGGTGTTGATAGGAACCAAGGGGGTCCATTACAGATTTGTAGAGAACAGGTTGAGCCCTTAGGATTGAAAGTTTATGTGGGTGCTAAAGTATTGAAAAGTAGACGTAACCAGGCAGTACCCTATGAGGGATCTCATCCTCAGGTAGAGAGAGGCTCAGACGAGGAAATGGAGGAGGCGGAAGACATTAGGGATGTCTTTCGAGATGCTATTCTTGACGTCCACGTTCGTATAGATGAGGAAGCAATGACGAACGCGGCAAGACATAGTATGTATGAGCAGTGGAACTCCGAGCGAGTATACGAGGATTATAGGCGACGCCAACACGATAGCTGGTTAGTTCATCAGCACCAAATCATGAGCCAGCTATCATATCAGGTACCAAATAACTATGTACCTACTCGACCTGCTCATTTTCCGCCACATAGCCCCGATATCCGACCACCCTTTAACCGGTATGACTATAACCAAGCCTATCAGAACACCTATAACCAACAATGGAACCCACCCGATGAGATGAACTGGAACCCCTATCCAGACTGATTTAGTTCCAATCGGTTATTTTTATGATTTTTATGTTTTTATCTTTTGACTTTTTCATGTTTAAACTTATGTTATTGGATAAATTTGTGTAATTTTTATTATTTTATTATTATTGTGTACTAATATTTCATATTTAGAATTTGAAAGTGGGATATTAAGTCCCATTTCAAATTGCCATGCATGATTATACTTGTATGTATGTATATTGTCGATTGTTCAAAACAGGGTGAAACAGCGCATTTTCAAAGACTGGCATTAAGTTCAGCAAAAGCAACTAATTTTGACGACAAGATGCAAAATATATGTGAAATAACAACAAGACGGAATGAACAAATGATGTGCACCATTTATCATTCAGCAAACAAACGCCAATATATTTGGAAACTTTGGTAAAATTTAATCATTTTCACACAAATCACCCTCAATAATTTAAATTGTTACTGATTTCTTGCAAATGAGGGCATTGCAAGATCTTAAGTGTGGGAAGGGGTTAAATTCTTTCGGATTTTAAAATTTTTTTATCTTAAACACTTGGTTACCATTAAAAATACTAGTAAAGCAGTAGTTGTATTAGAATCTAGTGCTCTCTGATAATAAAGAACAGCCCTAGTCTTATATACTGACTACCCAATTCTAGTAAAATTTTTCAAAATTTTCAATTAAATGAATTCAAAATCATGTTTATACATATTTATGAACGATAAAACTAGGTTTTAACACCGAAATTATTGTTACCTCGGAAAGGACATAAATTAAGAAACAAACCAAAATGTTGAAATTCATTTAAAATGGAATAGAGGACGATAAAAAAGGAAAATAAAAGCCAAGTGTGGGAAAATTTACCAAGTTATCTTAAACATATGTCACATATATCTGTAACAAATAACTGAAAATACTTTTGCTTTGGACTAAACTAAACTGTTTTACCCAATGAAAGAAAAGAAGAGATGGATCTACACGATGAATCAATTCCATCATTAAAAGGAAGTAAAGTCTTCCGAAAAAGAAACGCGCTTCTTGATCTAGGTCATGAAGTTGTCGTCCAGACCAGCTGTAGGTTGACGAAAAATCTAGAAAAGTCATCACTAAAATCAGCAGGAAATCCACGGACCTCAGCATTAAACAGGGTCGCCAAGTGGTCAGATTTATCCTAACCATGAGAAGGATTTATCTCGTACAATGGGGGGCACCATGCAAATTAGCTGGATAAGACTAATGAATCAGATCCCCAGAAAGGATAATCTCCTTAAAGATTAAAAATCAGCTTTTAAGACTGATATCACTCAATCCTTGAGATTGACCTTAAAGATTGAGAATTACAAACTCATGGAATTCAATGATATCTAAACTCGAGCTTGAACGAGAAAATATTTTGATCAAAATTACAAACCGATTTGTTTTCTGAAAACCCTACTTTTAATGCGTTCATTACCATTGAACGTAAAATCCTAGGAATTCACCTGGAATTCATTAGGTCACCTGAACTAAATCGGGTGTCAACCGTAAGAACGGTGGTTGCATAGTGGTCAAAGACAGGACCTTGTGCCATACCGAAAAATTATAAGGGTGAGCCTTACTATTGCTCCTACCAAGGATAGTAATTGCGTCCGACATGTTATAGACCATAATTAAAAGCATGTCAGGGGACATTGCCTTAACAGTTGCTTGTTCAACGCTTTCCTTTCAACCGGACGGTAGTTTACCGAAAGGTAATATACGGGACAAGTAAACTGGACGTGTTGCTTTCCAAATACAAGGTTAGCAAGTGGGTGACACAAAACTGCAAGTTTTGAGCTAAAATTTTCAAATCTGAAACCCACCAAACCCACAAAAATATTTTGCAAACACCGGTAAAGGGTTATTCCGGAAAACTTATCTAGGGTAAAAACTAGATTTATTTTTCAAAAGATCAAATGTTTTCATAAAGATCCAATCTCCTTAATGGATCTAAATTTTTATAGTCATGTGGGACTGTAAACTATATCGTTACTACCATTGTTTATACCGCCGTATAGAAATCACTGATGTACAAAGTGTGAAGAATAAAGAAGTGATTCTAGTATTTCAAGACGATATTGCTTGAGGACAAGCAACGCTCAAGTGTGGGAATATTTGATAATGCTAAAAACGAACATATATTTCATAGCATTATTCCTCAAGAAAGACAAGCTTTTAGTTGCAATTGTTCTATTTACAAGTGATATTCGTTTAAATAATAAAAGGTGAAGACAAAAGACAGATTCGACGAATTGAAGACGCAAACGACCAAAAAGCTCAAAAGTACAAAAGACAATCAAAGAGGTTCCAATTATTGATAAGAAACGTCTCGAAATTACAAGAATACAAGATTCAAAACGCAAAGTACAAAATATAAAATTGTACGCAAGGACGTTCGAAAATCCGGAACCGGGACCGGAGTCAACTCTCAATGCTCGACGCAACGGACTAAAAATTACAAGTCAACTATGCACATAAATATAATATAATATTTAAATAATTCTTATAATTATTTAATATATTATATTATTTATAAAACGTCGGCACAAGGAAACAAGCAACATGTGAGCTCTCCCAGCTGGCCATGCGATCGCATGGCCAGGAAGAAGAAAGTCCATGCGATCGCATGGCATGAAAAGTCAGGCCACATCTCCTATAAAATCGAGCTTTGGTGAACCAAAAAAGATATCCATCAATCTCTCTTCTCTCATATATACGTAAAATATATATATATAATTTATATTTTAATTATAATTCTAATAATAAGGGTATGTTAGCGAATGTTGTAAGGGTGTAAGTCGAAATTCTGTCCGTGTAACGCTACGCTATTTTTAATCATTGTAAGTTATGTTCAACCTTTTTATATTAATGTCTCGTAGCTAAGTTATTATTATGCTTATTTAATCCGAAGTAATCATGATGTTGGGCTAATTACTAAAATTGGGTAATTGGGCTTTGTACCATAATTGGGGTTTGGACAAAAGAACGACACTTGTGGAAATTAGACTATGGGCTATTAATGGGCTTTATATTTGTTTAACTAAATGAAAGTTTGTTAATGTTAATATAAAGATTTACAATTGGGCGTCCCTATAAATTACCATATACACTCGATCGGACACGATGGGCGGGGTATTTATATGTACGAATAATCGTTCATTTAACCGGACACGGGAATGGATTAATAGCCACTAGAATAATTAAAACAGGGGTGAAATTACATTCAAGGGTAATTGGTGTAATTGTTAACAAAGTAGTAAAACCTTGATTTACACGCAGTCGATAACCTGGTGTATTCATTAAACAAAGTATTAAAACCTTGTTACAATTCGAATCCCCAATTAGTTGGAATATTTAACTTCGGGTATAATAATAATTTGACGAGGACACTCGCACTTTATATTTATGACTGATGGACTGTTATGGACAAAAACCAGACGGACAGATTAAATAATCCAGGACAAAGGACAATTAACCCATGGGCATAAAACTAAAATCAACACGTCAACCATCATGATTACGGAAGTTTAAATAAGCATAATTCTTTTATTTCATATTTAATTTCCTTTATTTTATATTTAATTGCACTTCTAATTATCGCACTTTTATTTATTGTTGTTTAATCGCACTTTTAATTATCGTACTTTTTAATTATCGCAAATTTATTTTATCGCACTTTTATTATTCGCAATTTCATTATCGTTATTTACTTTAAGTTTTAATTTAAGTCTTTTATTTATTTAATATTTTACATTAGGTTTTAAATGCGACTAAAGTTTTAAAATCGACAAACCGGTCATTAAACGGTAAAAACCCCCCTTTATAATAATAATATTACATATATATATATTTGTATTTTTATAAAAGTAAACTAATATAGCGTTGAGCTTTGTTTAAAGATTTCCCCGTGGAACGAACCGGACTTACTAAAAACTACACTACTTTACGATTAGGTACACTGCCTATAAGTGTTGTAGCAAGGTTTAAGTATATCCATTCTATAAATAAATAAATATCTTGTGTAAAATTGTATCGTATTTAATAGTATTTCCTTGTAAAAATTAATAGTATTTTATACCCCTCTGCTTTGACATCATTAAACCATACCAACCACCACTTCCTTACCCCGAGTAAAATGAAAAAAGAGAAACTTGAAGCCAAGCAATCCAAATTCTTGGATATGTTTAAACAGATAAATGTAAATCTTCCTTTCATTGATGTGATTTCAGGAATGCCTAGATATGCTAAATTTCTGAAAGATCTAATCTCAAATAGAAAGAAAATGGAAGAACTCTCGGCTGTTACTATGAATGCTAATTGTTCAGCAGTGCTGTTGAATAAGATACCAGAAAAACTATCTGATCCAGGAAATTTCACAATTCCATGTTTTCTGGGTAGTGTTAGTTCAATAGAAGCATTAACAGACTTAGGTGCTAGTATAAATTTAATGCCGTATTCACTATACACTAAACTAGACCTTGGAGAATTGAAACCAACAAGAATAAGTATACAACTAGCCGATAGATCAATAAAATATCCTAGAGGGATAATGGAGAACATGCTAGTTAAAGTTGGTACTTTAGTATTTCCAGTAGATTTTGTTGTTCTGGACATGGAAGAAGATTCTCAAGTTCCTCTCATATTAGGAAGACCATTCTTAAACACGGCTAAAGCAATGATAGACGTGTTTGGTAAGAAACTAACCCTAAGTATAGAGGACGCGAGTGTTACCTTTTCAGTTGATAGAGCAATGCAACAACCGCAATCTGCAGATGATACATGCTATTATATTCAAACTATAGATTCACATGCAGAATTATTAGAAGAATTTCCAGAATTACAAGGAACATGAGAATGTTCTTTAGGAGAAGGAACTGAACCAATTGATGAAACTGAAATGTTAGCTACACTAATGGCTAATGGATATGAACCAACAACAGAAAAAATTCAAATGCTAAAAGAAGAAGACAGATATCGATATAAATCATCGATAGAAGAACCTCCGAAATTAGAGTTAAAGCCACTTCCAAACCATTTGGAATACGCTTATTTACATGGTGAATCTGAATTACCTGTAATAATATCGTCTTCTCTTACTGAAAATGAGAAATCATAACTCATTTCTGTGTTGAAAGCTCATAAACCAGCTATTGCATGGAAGATTCATGATATCAAAGGAATAAGTCCTTCGTATTGCACACATAAAATCCTTATGGAAGAAGGTCATAAAACGTATGTGCAACGCCAACGAAGACTAAATCCTAATATGCAAGATGTTGTTAAAAAATAAATTATTAAACTGCTAGATGCAGGTTTAATTTATCCAATTTCTGATAGTCCATGGGTAAGCCCAGTTCAATGCGTGCCTAAGAAGGGTGGCATGACTGTCATTACAAATGAAAAAAATGAGCTTATTCCTACTAGGACTGTAACAGGATGGCGTGTTTGTATTGATTATAGAAAATTAAATGACGCCACCAGAAAAGATCACTTTTCCTTACCTTTCATTGATCAAATGTTGGAAAGATTAGCCGGAAATAGTTACTATTGTTTTCTTGATGGTTTTTCCGGATATTTTCAAATTCCAATAGCACCCGAGGACCAAGAGAAAACCACGTTTACGTGCCCTTATGGTACTTTTGCTTACAAACGCATGCCATTTGGACTTTGCAACGCCCCTGCAACCTTTCAAAGGTGCATGATGGCGATTTTTCACGACATGATAGAAGAATGCATGGAAGTTTTCATGGATGACTTTTCAGTCTTCGGTGATACTTTTGAATCATGTCTAGTTAATCTGGAACGAATGCTTATTAGATGCGAACAATCAAATCTAGTACTTAATTGAGAGAAATGCCATTTCATGGTTAAAGAAGGCATCGTTCTTGGTCATAAAATTTCAAAGGAAGGAATTGAAGTGGATAGAGCTAAAGTAGATGTAATTGCTAAACTTCCACATCCCACCAATGTTAGAGGAGTTAGGAGTTTTCTAGGGCATGCCGGTTTTTACCGACGTTTCATAGAATATTTTTCTAAAATTGCCACTCCTATGAATAAACTCCTAGAAAAGGATGCTCCATTCATCTTTTCAGATGAGTATATCAAATCTTTTGAATTTATGTGCGATGCAAGTGATTTTGCAATGGGATCCGTTTTAGGACAAAGGATTGAAAAACGATTTCAACCTATATATTATGCTAGTAAGACGTTACAAGGAGCACAAACAAATTACACAACTATTGAAAAAGAACTCCTTGCTATTGTCTTTGCTTTTGACAAATTTCGTTCATATCTCGTTCTAGCAAAAACGGTGGTCTATACCGACCATTCTGCTCTTAGATACCTATTTTCGAAACAAGATGCCAAACCAAGATTAATCTGTTGGATCTTACTCTTACAAGAGTTCGATATTGAAATCCGAGATAAAAGAGGAGCATAAAATCTCGCCGCTGATCATCTTTCTCGTCTTGAAAATCCCGAATTAGAAGTTCTAAATGAATCGGCCATACAAGATAACTTTCCTGATGAATATCTATTGAAGATAGATTATAATGAAATTCCATGGTTTGCAGACTATGCAAACTACTTAGTATGTGGATTTCTTGAAAAAGGATTATCGTACCAAAAACGAAAGAAATTCTTCAGTGATATAAAACACTATTTCTGGGAAGATCCACATTTGTTTAAAAGTTGTCCAGATGGAATAATACGCCGATGTGTATTCGGAGATGAAGCTAGTAAAATTTTAAACCATTGTCACACAGGATCAACAGGAGGGCATTATGGGCCTCAACTAACAGCAAGAAAAGTTTATGATGCTGGATTCTATTGGCCTACAATTTACAAAGATGCACACCTTCTTTGCAAATCCTGTGATGCTTGTCAAAGGGCCGGAAAAATAAGTCAACGTGATGAAATGCCACAAAATGTCATTCAAGTATGTGAAGTATTTGACATTTGGGGTATTGACTTTATGGGTCCATTTCCAAAATCTCATAATAATCTATATATTCTCGTAGCCATTGATTATGTATCTAAATGGGCGGAAGCACAAGCTCTCCCAACTAACGATGCACGAGTTGTAGTCAACTTTTTAAAACGTCTTTTTGCAAGGTTTGGAACACCGAAATCTTTAATAAGTGAGCGGGGAACTCATTTTTGTAATAATCAACTTGAGAAAGTTCTCAAAAGATATGGAGTAACTCATAAAATCTCCACTGCTTATCATCCACAAACAAGTGGACAAGTTGAAAATACCAACCGAGCTTTAAAACGTATTCTAGAAAAAACCGTAGGATCAAATCCGAAGGAATGGTCCATAAAATTGGAGGATGCACTTTGGGCTTTTAGAACAGCCTACAAAACTCCAATTGGAACCACACCTTTTAGACTCATTTATGGAAAATCATGTCATCTTCCAGTAGAAATTGAACACAAAGCATTTTGGGCTTTGAAGACATGTAATCTTGATTTACATGAAGCTAGACGTCTACGGTTAAGTCAACTAAACGAATTAGAAGAATTAAGACATAAAGCATACGAAAATTCGTTAATCTCTAAAGAAAGAACAAAGAAATGGCATGATAAAAGAATCAGAAGTTTAAAAGAATTTAAAGAAGGAGACAGAGTTCTTCTTTTCAATTCACGATTCAAGCTATTTCCTGAAAAATTGAAATCAAGATGGTCTGGACCATTCATAGTCAAAAGAGTTTTCTCATACGGAACGATAGAATTAATAAATTCAAATGGAATTGAATTTAAAGTTAATGGTCACAGAGTTAAACATTACATAGATAGTCCGATGGAAGTCGACAACGAAGTTAATCACAATTTCAATACCACAGCTAACTAAGTGTGGGGAGAATCAAGTCTTTAAAGGATAATATGTATTTTTGTTAGAGTTAGATTTTCTGTTTTCGTGTAGTCCTCGAAAATGGAACCCGAATGGTCTTTCCCTAGCAGACCCTAAAGAACTAGTCTTCTTCCCCCATTCTGAATTTTTATTTTTTTTTAGGTTTTTACGAAATGAAGACTTCCTGTGAACTAAACCATGGTCTAATGCTACACGCTTTGATCACTCAACGTAATAATGACACACTTCCAAGTGAAATAGTATCATTAATCAGAGGTAAATTGGACGGAGTAAGAAAAGAATCCAGATGCGAAGATAATAAGTCACAATTTGGTAAAGGAAAATCAAAATCCGCAGCGAAAAGAAGAGCACGACACCTTGAAAAATGTCACAAATGCGGAAAATGGTCACACGAAGGTAAATGTTCAAATAATCAAACCTATTCAAATACCGAATTTGTTACTTTATGCAGAGAAGGACCGTTCATATGTTTAAAAGAAAAAACATTAAATGCTCGAGGTTACGCCTATGTAACCATGGAAAATCAATTAGTCCGACTATCTTATGAGTGGGCTAGAGCATATCACTAAGAAATATATTTCACAGGTAAGTCTGTACAGTTTTTATTTTTTTTATTTTTAATTTAACCTTTTGATAATAAACGATAATTTGTTCGCTATAAAGTATTAAATTGGTATTCGATGAAATTAGGTCTTGCGACCGAAATTATTGATATCATACAAAAATTTATTACATCACTGCGAAATTTAACGTTTATTCTTAATTTATAAATATCTTTAATCAATCAAAATAAAATATTTCAAAAATTCGTCATGAGTTAAATTAGGTCATGGAACCGAAATTACTTTACCGAAAAGAGGGGCGTATATTTTTGATAATATTTGATTGATTAAAGTGGGATAAAAAGCCAAAAAGATTTTTTATTTTTACCATGTTTTTAAAATTAATAAATTTGTATAAATAAAAAAAAATTATTGTAAACTTTTTAAATCAATATATTTAAAATTGTAAATATTTTTAATATAAGTTTGTATGAAAATAAAAATATAATATAAGTTTGGTGTGAATTTTTAATTTTATGCATTTTTAATTTAAGTTTGGTGTGAATTTTTAATTTTATGCATTTTTAATTTAAGTTTGGTGTGAATTTAAAAACAAAAATTTACTTTATTTCGCTAAGTTAAAAATATGATTTTTAAAATTCGTCGTAAGTTGAAGACTAGGTCTTTGAACCGAAATTGCTTTACCCGAGGAAGGGACGAGAACTTTTATTATCATTATTTTTAATCTTATTGAATTAAAGTATGCCAAAAACATTAAAAAACTCAAAAATCTTTACTTTTAAAACCGCGCTTTGATTTGACAAATTTTAAAATTTTGTCGAGGGACAGACTAGGACAACGATCCGAAACGCCCTCGCTCCTAAAGGAAAACAAAATTTTTAGAATTTTATTAATTATATGTTTTATAAAGTATAAGGTTTTACATATAAAAAAAAAAAAGCTGAAAGTACTGTAGCCGGCACCCCATGCGATCGCATGGGTTTGCACTTGGAACCCATGCGATCGCATGGGGACCAAATACAGGTCAGAATGATAACAGCCAGCGAGCTGCTCTTCTCTTTTCACAAAACACACACAACATACACGAAAATACTCTCAAATCTTCATCAAAATTCACCAAAATCCCCCGTAATTCGTCATTTTTCTTGTTCTAATCATGCCTAGATTTTCATTCTTCAGCAAAATGGTAAAAATTACACCCCTAAACTCATAAATTTGCTAGTTTTTGTGATAATTACCAATATTTTACCTAATACAATTTTGTTAATTTCTAGTGTAATTAGTGTTAAATTATTTGTATTTGATGCATGTATAACCTAGATTGATGCTATTTAACATGATTTGAAGCCAAAAACTTCAAAATTTTTAGAAATCTAGGGTTTGTGTTCTTGAGCAATTTGGGGCTTTTTGATATAAACAGGTTATGGCCGATTTTTGTCATGAATTATTGCTAAATTGAGTAGTGTAACATGTTTAGGTAGTTAAATGATCCAAACATTGATCCTAAACATGATTTTTGGAGATTAAAGTGGACTTTTTAAGTCCAAAATTCATGAACTTGATTAATTTGATGTAATTGCCATTTGAGACTTGTTTAATTATTAGTAATGACTATTTTGACATGTTATTTGAGTTAAATGCTTATGAACTTTGTATACATTTTCATATGTGCTTATTTGAAAAGTGTAGAATTGTGAAAAATTGTGAAAATGTGTATAAGTTTAATTTTGATTTAACATGTTATAGTGATTGTTTTAAGTTGTTATTTTGCTAAAACTAATGCATATTTGGATGCACAAATTTTGTGTTTAATGTGTTTTGCAGAAAGCCTATACGGGAGGTTCAGGAGCATCATCATCTAGACGACCAGCACCAGCACCAGCACCAGAACCAGAACCAGAAATGCAACACGAACAAGAACCACAACAAGAACCACAACAACAGCTTGATCGGCACATACCTTATTATGATCCGGTACAGTTTGTTGATGAATTCATAGTATTACCAATGAGGCCGCCAGTAGAATTCCCAACGATTCCTGAGCACACTCTGCATCCTAATCTGAGATTTGATAGGAGATAGAGAGATTACGAGACATATCAAAGGAACAAATTCAAATTGGTAACAAAAAATGTAGAGGTGCCAAGGGTAATCGATTGGGTTCCTTTGGAAACGGTCCATCTAGCTGACCGTGTTAGACAGCTTTTAGTTCAAAGGTATGGCAGTTCTTCTTTTACAGATTGGGAACGTCTTTTCACCATTCGTAGACCTGTATATAAGGAATGGTGTGTTGAGTTGATGAGTACTGTATCACTTGATACAAATATAGTTAGAATAGATGATAGAAGATTTCTTAGGTTTATCCTTGGCGGTAAGATGTACAGAATGTCCATGCTGGACATGGCCAGGGCTTTACAGATATATACTCCTGGTGAGTTGCTACTACCCAATTGTACAAACTTGATTCATTATGGTGAAAGGGTAGATAGCAACTTTGACGCTGACGCCATTTGGAGGCGTATGTCACATTTTGATGTTTTTACACGAGCAGGAGGACACTCCTATACACATATTGACAGAGCCGAGCTTCGTATTATTCATAGATTTTTGGCTAACTCGATTACACAGAGAGGTCACAATAAAGAAAAAATTACCTTACATGATTTATTCTACCTAAAGTGTATTTGGGATCCTAGAAGCTTTGTCAATATCCCTTACTGTGTTGCTTTTTATTTATCTAAAATGATAGAGGGAATGCAGAACGAGAGTATAATAGGAGGAGGTATTTTTGTTACTCTCATTGGAGAGTATTTAGGTGTTGATAGGAACCAGGGGGGTCCATTACAGCTTTGTAGAGAACAGGTTGAGCCCTTAGGATTGAAAGTTTATGTGGATGCTAAGGTATTGAAAAGTAGACGTAACCAGGCAGTACCCTATGAGGGACCTCATCCACAGGTAGAAAGGGGCTCAGACGAGGAAATGGAGGAAGCGGAAGACATTAGGGATGTCTTTCGAGATGCTATTCTTGACGTCCACGTTCGCATAGATGAGGAATCAATGACGAACGCGGCCAGACATAGTATGTATGAGCAGTGGAACTCCGAGCGAGTATACGAGGATTATAGGCGACGCCAACACGATAGCTGGTTAGTTCATCAGCACCAAATCATAAGCCAGCTATCATATCAGGTACCAAATAACTATGTACCAACTCGACCTGCTTATTTTCCGCCACACAGCCCCGAGATCCGACCACCCTTTAACCGGTATGACTATAACCAAGCCTATCAGAACACCTATAACCAACAATGGAACCCACCTGACGAGATGAACTGGAACCCATATCCAGACTGATTTAGTTCCATTTGGTTTATTTATGATTTTTATGTTTTTATCTTTTTAATTATTCATGTTTAAACTTATGTTATTAGATATATTTGTGTAATTTTTATCATTTTTATTATTATTGTGTACTAATATTTTACATTTAGGATTTGAAAGTGGGATATTAAGTCCCATTTCAAATTGCCATGCATGTTTATATTTATATGTATGTATATTGTCGATTGTACAAAACAGGGTAAAACAGCGCATTTTCAAAGACTGGCATTAAGTTCAGCAAAAGCTAGTTTTGACGACAAAACGAAAAACAAATGTGATGTAACAACAAGAAGGAATGAACAAATGATGTGCACCATTTATCATTCAGCAAACAAACGGCAATATGTTTGGAAACTTTGGTAAAATTTAATCATTTTTCTACCCTAATCACCCTCAATAATTTAAATTGTTACTGATTTCTTGCAAATGAGGGCATTGCAAGATCTTAAGTGTGGGAAGGGGTTAAATTCTTTCGAATTTTTAAATTTTTTACTTTAAACACTTGGTTACCATTAAAAATACTAGTAACGTAGTAGTTGTATTAGAATCTAGTGCTCTCTGATAATAAAGAACAGCACTAGTCTTATATACTGACTACCCAATTCTAGTAAAATTTTTCAAAATTTTCAATTAAATGAACTCAAAATCATGTTTATACATATTTATGAACGATAAAACTAGGTGTTAACACCGAAATTATTGTTACCTCGGAAAGGACATAAATTGAGAAACAAACCAAAATGTTAAAATTCATTTAAAATGGAATAGAGGACAATAAAAAGGAAAATAAAAGCCAAGTGTGGGAAAAATTACCAAGTTATCTTAAACATATGTCACATATTTCTGTAACAAATAATTGAAGATACTTTTGCTTTGGACTAAACTAAACAGTTTTACCCGATTTACTGTAATATATTTGAAAGAAAGATGGATCTATACGATGAATCAATTCCATCGTTAAAAGGAAGTAAAGTCTTCCGTAAAAGAAACGCGCTTCTTGATTTAGTTCATGAAGTTGTCGTCCAGACCAGCTGTAGGTTGACGAAAAATCTAGAAAAGTCATCTCTAAAATCAGCAGGAAATCCACGGACGTCAGCATCAAACAGGGTCGCCATGTTGTCAGACTTATCCTAACCATGAGAGGATCTGTCTCGTAAAATGGGAAGGGCGCCGTGCAAATTAGCTTGATAAGACTAATGAATCAGACCCCCAGAAAGGATAATCTCCTTAAAGATTAAAAATCAGCTTTTAAGCCTGATATTACTCAATCCTTGAGATTGACTTTAAAGATTGAGAATTACAAACTCATGAAATTCGATGATATTTAAACTCAAGCTTGAACGAGAAAATATTTTGATCAAAATTAAAACCGATTTGTTTTCTGAAAACCCATTTTTCAATGCGTTCATTACCATTGAACGTAAAATCCTAGGAATTCACCTGGAATTCATTAGGTCACCTAAACCAAATCGGGTGTCAACCATAAGAACGGTGGTTGCATAGCATGGTCAAAGACAGGACCTTGTGCCAGACCAAAAAATTATAAGGGTGAGCTTTACTATTGCTCCTACCAAGGGTAGTAATTGCGTCCGACACGTTATAGACCATAATTAAAAGCATGTCAGGGGACATTGCCTTAACAGTTGCTTGTTCAACGCTATCCTTTACAACCGGACGGTAGTTTACCGAAAGGTAATATTCGGAGCAAGTATACTGGACGTGTTGCTTTCCCAATACAAGGATAGCAAGTGGGTGACACAAAACCGTAAGTTTTGAGCTAAAATTTTCAAATATGAAACCCACCAAACCCACAAAAAGAATTTGCAAACACCGGTGAAGGGTTATTCCGGAAAACTTATCTAGGGTAAAAGCTAGATTGAATTTTCAAAAAGATCAAATGTTTTCATAAAGATCCAATTTCTTAAAGGATCTAAATTTTTATAGTCATATGGGACTGTAAACCACATCGTTACTACCATTGTTTAAACCGCCGTAAAGAAATCACTGATGTACAAAGTGTGAAGAATAAAGAAGTGATTCTAGTATTTCAAGACGATATTGCTTGAGGACAAGCAACGCTTTAGTGTGGGAATATTTGATAATGCTAAAAACGAACATATATTTCATAGCATTATTCCTCAAGAAAGACAAGCTTTTAGTTGAAAATGTTCTATTTACAAGTGATATTCGTTTAAATAATAAAAGGTGAAGACAAAAGACAGATTCGACAAATTGAAGACGCAAACGACCAAAAAGCTCAAAAGTACAAAATGCAATCAAAGAGGTTCCAATTATTGATAAGAAACGTCTCAAAATTACAAGAGTACAAGATTCAAAACGCAAAGTACAAGATATTAAATTATTCGCAAGGACGTTCGAAAATCCGGAACCGGGATCAGAGTCAACTCTCAACGCTCGACGCAACGGACTAAAAATTACAAGTCAACTATGCACATGAATATAATATAATATATACTTAATTCTTAAAATTAATATATATATTATATTATATTTAAAAACCGTCGGCAGAAGAAAACAGCCAAATGTGGCTCTCCCCAGCTGGCCATGCGATCGCATGGCTTTGAAGGGAAAAGTTCATGCGATCGCATGAGGCTCTTTTCCAGCTCACAAGGCCTATAAAACACGAGCTCTGGTGTACCATATAATATATATCTTTCTCTCTATCTCGTAAACATATATATATATATATATATATATATATATATATATATATATATATATATATATATTATAATTTTAATTTTAATTTTAATTCTAATAATAAGGGTATGTTAGCGAATGTTGTAAGGGTGTAAGTAAAATTCTGTCCGGGTAACGCTACGCTATTTTTAATCATTATAAGTTATGTTCAACCTTTTTAATTTAATGTCTCGTAGCTAAGTTATTATTATGCTTATTTAATCCGAAGTAATCATGATATTGGGCTAAAAATATTAAAATTGGGTAATTGGGCTTTGTACTATAATTAGGGTTTAGACAAAAGAACGACACTTATGGAAATTAGACTATGGGCTATTAATGGGCTTTATATTTGTTTAACTAAATGATAATTTGTTAATTTTAATATAAACATTTACAATTGGTCGTCCCTATAAATAACCATATACACTCGATCGGACACGATGGGCGGGGTATTTATATGTACGAATAATCGTTCATTTAACCGGACACGGAAATGGATTAATAGTCACTAGAATTATTAAAACAGGGGTGAAATTATGTACAAGGACACTTGGCATAATTGATAACAAAGTATTAAAACCTTGGGTTACACGCAGTGGATAACCTGGTGTAATTATTAAACAAAGTATTAAAATCTTGTTACAGTTTAAGTCCCCAATTAGTTGGAATATTTAACTTCGGGTATAAGGATAATTTGACGAGGATACTCGCACTTTATATTTATGACTGATGGACTGTTATGGACAAAAACCAGACGGACATATTAAATAATCCAGGACAAAGGACAATTAACCCATGGGCATAAAACTAAAATCAACACGTCAAACATCATGATTACGGAAGTTTAAATAAGCATAATTCTTTTATTTCATATTTAATTTCCTTTATTTTATATTTAATTGCACTTCTAATTATTGCACTTTAATTTATTGTTATTGTATTTAATTGCACTTTTAATTATAGTACTTTTTAATTATTGTATTTTATTTCATCGCACTTTTATTTATCGTAATTTCATTATTGTTATTTACTTTACGCTTTAAATTAAGTTATATTCATTTTTATTATTTTACATTAGGTTTTAACTGCGACTAAAGTTTTAAAATGGACAAACCGGTCATTAAACAGTAAAAACCCCCTTTATAATAATAATATTACTTATATATATATTTGTATTTTTATAAAATAAAACTAATATAGCGTTAAGCTTTGATTAAAAGATTCCCTGTGGAACGAACCGGACTTACTAAAAACTACACTACTGTACGATTAGGTATACTTCCTATAAGTGTTGTAGCAAGGTTTAAGTATATCCATTCTATAAATAAATAAATATCTTGTGTAAAATTGTATCGTATTTAATAGTTTTTCCTGTAAAAATAAAAGCTATTTTATATACACCTCGCATAACATCATTGATACACTATGTTTAATCATGATAAATGATAAGTAAACATGTCATTAAGTGTATTAATAATGAACTACATATGTAAAAACAAGACTACTAACTTAATGATTTCAAAACGAGACATATATGTAACGATTATCGTTGTAACAACATTTAACTGTATATATATCATACTAAGATATATTAATATATCATAATATCATGATAATATAATAATTTAATATCTCTTTAGATATAATAAACAATGGGTTAACAATATTTAATAAGATCGTTAACCTAAAGGTTTCAAAACAACATTTACATGTATCGACTAACGATGACTTAACGACTCAGTTAAAATGTATATACATGTAGTGTTTTAATATGTATTCTTACACTTTTTAAAGACTTCAAGACATTTATCAAAATACTTCTACTTAACAAAAATGCTTACAATTACATCCACGTTCAGTTTCATCAACAATTCTACTCGTATGCACCCGTATTCGTACTCGTACAATAGACAGCTTTTAGATGTATGTACTATTGGTATATACACTCCAATGATTAGCTATTAGCAGCCCATGTGAGTCACCTAACACATGTGGGAACCATCATTTGGCAACTAGCATGAAATATCTCATAAAATTACAAAAATATTAGTAATCATTCATGACTTATTTACATGTAAACAAAATTACACATCCTTTATATCTAATCCATATACCAACGACCAAAAACACCTACAAACACTTTCATTCTTCAATTTTATTCATCAAATTGATCTCTCTCAAGTTCTATCTTCAAGTTCTAAGTGTTCTTCATAAATTCTATAAGTTCTAGTTTCATAAAATCAAGAATACTTCCAAGTTTGTTAGCTTACTTCCAATCTTGTAAAGTGATCATCTAACCTCAAGAAATTTTTATTATTTATAGTAAGATATCTTTCTAATACAAGGTAATACTCATATTCAAACTTTGATTCAATTTCTATAACTATAACAATCTTATTTCGAGTGGAAATCTTACTTGAACTTGCTTTCGTGTCATGATTCTGCTTCAAGAACTTTCAAGTCATCCAAGGATCCTTTGAAGCTAGATCTATTTTTCTCATTTCCAGTAGGTTTATTCACAAAACCTAAGGTAGTAATGATGTTCATAACATCATTCGATTCATATATATAAAACTACCTTATTCGAAGGTTTAAACTTGAAATCACTAGAACATAGTTTAGTTAATTCTAAACTTGTTCGCAAACAAAAGTTAATCCTTCTAACTTGACTTTAAAATCAACTAGACACATTTTCTATATCTATATGATATTCTAACTTAATGATTTAAAACCTGAAAACACGAAAAACACCGTAAAACTGGATATACGCCGTCGTAGTAACACCGCGGGCTGTTTTGGGTTAGTTAATTAAAAACTATGATAAACTTTGATTTAAAAGTTGTTCTTCTGGGAAAACAATTTTTCTTATGAACATGAAACTATATCCAAAAATTATGATTAAACTCAAAGTGGAAGTATGTTTTCCAAAATGGTCATCTAGACGTCATTCTCTCGACTGAAATGACTACCTTTACAAAAATGACTTGTAACCTGTATTTCCGACTATAAACTTATACTTTTTCTGTATAGATTCATAAACTTAAGTTCAATATGAAACCATAGCAATTGGATTCACTCAAAATGGATTTAAAACGAAGAAGTTATGGGTAAAACAAGATTGGATATTTTTACTTGTTGTAGCTACGTGAAATTTGGTAACAAATCTATATTAATCATATCCTAGCTAACTTATATTGTATTATACATGTATTCTAATATATTATGTAATCTTGGGATACCATAGACACGTATGCAAATGTTTTGACATATCATATCGATCCATCTATATATATTATTTGGAACAACCATAGACACTCTATATGCAGTAATGTTGGAGTTAGCTATACAGGGTTGAGGTTGATTCCAAATATATATATACTTTGAGTTGTGATGTAGCCTGAGACGTGTATACACTGGGTCGTGAATTGATTCAAGATAATATATATCAATTTATTTCTGTACATCTAACTATGGACAACTAGTTGTAGGTTACTAACGAGGACAACTGACTTAATAAACTTAAAACATCAAAATGTATTAAAAGTGTTGTAAATATATTTTGAACATACTTTGATATATATGTACATATTTGTTATAGGTTCGTGAATTGACCAGTGGCCAAGTCTTACTTCCCGACGAAGTAAAAATCTGTGAAAGTGAGTTATAGTCCCACTTTTAAAATCTAATATTTTGGAATGAGAATACATGCAGTTTTATAAATGTTTTACGAAATAGACACAAGTAAACGAAACTATATTATATGGGTGAATGATCGAAGCCGAATATGCCCCTTTTTGCTTGGTAGCCTAAGAATTAGTAAACCTATCTACTAATTGACGCGAATCCTAAAGATAGATCTATTGGGCCTAACGAACCCCATCCAAAGTACCGGATGCTTTAGTACTTCGAATTCGTTTTTATCATGTCCGAAGGATTTTCCGGAATGATAGGGGATATTCTTATATGCATCTTTTTAATTTCGGTTACCAGGTGTTCACCATATGAATGATTTTTATCTCTATGTATGGGATGTATATTGAAATATGAAATCTTGTGGTCTATTATTATGATTTGATAATATATAGGTTAAACCTATAATTCACCAACATTTTTGTTGATGTTTTAAGCATGTTTATTCTCAGGTGATTATTAAGAGCTTCCGCTGTTGCATACTAATATAAGGACAAGATTTGAAGTCCATGCTTGTATGATATTATGTAAAAACTGCATTCAAGAAACTTATTTTTTTTATGTAATATATTCTTATTGTAAACCATTATGTAATGGTCGTGTGTAAACGGTATATTTTAGATTATCATTACTTGATAATCTACGTAATGCTTTTTAAACCTTTATCGATGAAATAAAGGTTATGGTTGTTTTTAAAAATGAATGCAGTCTTTGAAAAACGTCTCATACAGAGGTCAAAACCTCGCGACAAAATCAATTAATATGAAACGTTTATAATCAATATGAACGGGACATTTCAGTTGGTATCCGAGCGTTGGTCTTAGAGAACCAAAAATTTGCATTATTGTGTCTTATTGAGTTTGTTAGGATACATTAGTGAGTATGGACTTCGACCGTATTTTCTTTAAAAACGATTGCTTAACACTTTTGTTGGAAACTATATATTATTAACATGTAAATATTATGTGATATATTAACCTCTTAATGTGTTTGATATTGTGTGATAGATGTCTACCACTAGTACAAATCCCATCGATTCACCTAATAATAATGAAGAGTCGAATATATTTTGAGAAGATTCACAAATTCCCGAAGAAGAATCGGAAGAGGAGGAACCGGAAGAGGAGGAACCGAAAGAAGAGGAACCGCAAGAGGAGGAACCGGAAGAGGAGGAACTGGAGGAAGAAGAGGTTCCAGAGGAAGAAATATTGATACGTACAGTAATTCGATTAAATAAAAGAAAATCCTCAACCAACGGACCAAAGTTAATAATGGTCAATGGTGTTTCCGCCGAGGAAGCAAAATATTGGGAAGATTACCAATTTTCCGATGAATCGGATCCCGATGAGGATTCTGATGATGTTATAGAAATTACCTCGACCCAATTTAATAAAGCGAAAGAAAATAATAAGGGAAAAGGTATAAAAATAGAGAAACTCGATTCCAATCCCGATGAACTTTATATGTATCGGCAACATCCGTATTTCCTAAAATGTAACAATGACCCGGGAACCTCTAAACCACTAGGTTTTTCTAAACCATTGTGGAAAATGACGGCTCGTATTAGAAGAACACCATATATTCCTAGAAAATTAGGAAAACAAACCAAGTCCGAAGAAGAAGAAACCAGTGATTCAGATTAGAGGGTTGTAATCATGTTGTGTATTATATGTATTGTAGTGTGCTTGTACTTTTATGTTCTATGTAAAAATTGCTTGTATTGTTTGTTAATTATCTTTTATGAATATAATCCTTATCTATTTTACAGTATAAAAACAAAATGGACGTTAACGGTAGACAACTGAATATTTTAGAAGATCTACCAGAGGATATGATTGAGGAAATCTTGTCTAGAGTCGGTCAGAATTCATCAGCACAATTAATTATGTCAAAATTAACTTGTCAAACATTTGAAAGACTTTCCAGAAATGCCTTAGTTTATAAAAGGCTTTCCTTTGATAGGTGGGGTATATCACATTGGGGAGATCGTAAGTTACGCCGTGTTTTCTTTAAAGCGTTAAATGCGGGGAACCCAAATGCAATTTTACGCTACGGGTTAAGAACCAATTTTGCCTCAACATATCCCAACATAGAATTTCGTGAATTAGAAAGAGCTTCTAACATGCAACATAAAGAAGCATGTTATGCTTACGGGTTAGTGATGTTCACTTCTTACCAAAGTGAGAAAAAGAACATCAGATTGAAGCTTTTAAATAAAACCTTCCCACAAGTAACGGATTCAGTAGTTGGGGTGAGAAACAGGGTTTTTAGATTATTACGGGGCTGCTGGACATTACGAAACCCTCATCCTTTTGACGACATTACAACATGCTGTCTAGCCAATGGTCATAACGGTTATTTTCCACAAGACCAAGGATGGGAAGTCGTCTTAGTAAAACTAGAATGCATGACTTGTTTCTGGACTTATGAATTACGTGTCTTTATTTCCTTTGCTGAACAACTTGCGTATTAACTAGATTTATCTTCAAAACTGTCTTGTATCAAGGTGTACTATATTTCATGTTATATGTAATATAGCGAAGTTGTAAGTTTGAAGAATATTTGTATGTGATATATTATTATAATCAGTTTTTCATATGGAATTGTAGTAGTTGAATTGTATATTAGCTACTAAGTATGAACTTAACGGGTAGGTAGTACCCGAATTTAAACTTATAAAACGCTAATATGAAGAAAAAGCTTTTATAAATGAGTTCATATTATGCTACGAAATACTATTGACTACTCTTAATATTTTGTATGATTAACTCGATTCAGTTGGCTATTTTGAAGGAAATGGTACCGACTACTCGACACACCATGAATATGAGCGAAGAGGAATTTCGTACCTTTCTTGCTGCAAACATAGCCGCAGTACAGGCTGCGCTGCATACCAACAATAACTCTGAATCTAGCAATGCAGCTAACGGCGCAAGAAATCGTGTAGGATGCTCCTACAAAGAATTCACTGCCTGCAAACCTTTAGAATTTGATGGAACTGAAGGACCAATTGGATTGAAACGGTGGACCGAGAAAGTCGAATTGGTGTTTGCCATAAGTAAGTGTACTGAAGAGGAGAAAGTTAAGTACGCTACGCATACCTTCACAGGTACTGCGTTAACGTGGTGGAACACCTATCTTGAACAGGTAGGATAAAATGCTGCTTACGCACTACCGTGGTCGGCATTCAAGCAATTGATGAACGAGCAGTACCGTCCTAGAAACGAAGTCAATAAACTCAAGGCAGAACTTAGAGAGTTACAAACACAAGGGTTCGACGTTACCACATATGAACGACGATTCACAGAGTTATGCCTATTCTAAGATGAAGAAGAGAAGATCGACGCATTTGTAAAAGGGTTACCAGTAAGGATTCAAGAAGATGTGAGTTCACACGAGCCCGCTTCTATACAAAAGGCAAGTCGAATGGCTCATAAACTCATAAATCAGATTGAGGGAAGAATTAAAGAGCAGGCGGCCGAAGAAGCCAACAAGAAACAACTCAAGAGAAAGTGGGAGGAAAACGGTGACAAGAGTCACCAGTACAACAACAACAACAACAATTACAACCACAATCGCAACAACTATCCCAACAACCGCAACAACAATCGCAACAATAACCGCAATCCTAACAATAACTACAACAAACATCCCAACAACAACAACAACAACAACAACAACAACCGTTTCAACAACAATAACAATCCCAACAACAACCTCAATAACAACAACGGCAATAAAAACCAAAAACAGCCATGTCATAGGTGTGAAGAAAATCATCAGGGGTTTTTCACGACATTTTGCAACAGGTGTAAAAGAAATGGTCATAGTGCGACAAAGTGTGAGGTCTACGGACCAAAGTTTAACAGAACTAAAGGAACAAATAATGTCGGAATAAGTAATGCCGAAACAAATAGTGTCAGAGCAAGTAATACCAACGCTGTTTGTTATAAATGTGGAAACCTGGGCCACATTATTAGAAATTGCCCGAATCAGGAGAATACTAATGGGCAGGGCCGTGGAAGAGTTTTCAATATTAATGCGGCAGAAGCACAGGAAGACCCGGAGCTTGTTACGGGTACGTTTCTTATTGACGATAAATCTGCTTATGTTTTATTTGATTTGGGTGCGGATAGAAGCTATATGAGTAGAGAATTTTGTGCTAAATTAAGTTTCCCATTGACGCCTTTGGATAGTAAATTTTTACTCGAATTAGCAAACGGTAAATTAATTTCAGCAGATAATATATGTCGGGAGAGAGAAATTAAACTGGGGGATGAAACGATTAAAATTGATTTAATACCAGTCGAGTTAGGGAGTTTTGACATAATAATTGGCATGGACTGGTTGAAAAAGGTGAGAGCAGAGGTCGTTTGTTACAAAAATGAGATTCGCATTATGCGTGAAAAAGGAAAACCTTTAATGGTGTACGAAGAAAAGAACAACGCGAAATTAAATCTTATTAGTAGTTTGAAGGTGCAAAAACTAATAAGAAAAGGTTGTTACGTCATTCTAGCACACATCGAGGAAGTTAAACCTGAAGAAAAGAACATCAGTGATGTTCCCGTCGCAAAAGAATTTCCCGATGTATTTCTGAAAGAATTACCGGGATTACCCCCACATCGATCCGTTGAATTTCAAATAGACCTTGTACCAGGAGCTACACCAATAGCTTGTGCTCCATACAGACTCGCACCCAGTGAAATGAAAGAATTACAAAGTCAGTTACAGGAACTTTTAGAGCGTGGATTCATTCGACCAAGTACATCACCATGGGGAGCTCCTGTTCTGTTTGTCAAGAAGAAAGATGGTACATTCAGGTTGTGTATCGACTACCGAGAGTTGAACAAACTTACCATCAAGAACCGTTACCCTTTACCGAGAATCGACGACTTATTTGATCAACTACAAGGCTCGTCTATTTATTAGAAGATCGATTTACGTTCTGGATATCATCAAATGCGGGTGAAGGAGGATGATATTCCAAAGACTGCTTTTAGGATGCATTACGGTCATTACGAGTTTATGGTTAGCCGTTTGGATTGACTAACGCACCAGCTGTGTTCATGGACCTCATGAACCGAGTGTGTGGGCCATATCTTGACAAGTTTGTCATTGTTTTCATCGATGACATACTTATTTACTCGAAGAATGATCAAGAGCACGAATAACATTTGAGATAAGTGCTAGAGTTGCTGAGAAAAGAAAAACTGTACGCTAAGTTTTCAAGGTGTGCATTTTGGTTGAAAGAAGTTCAATTCCTAGGTCATATAGTGAACAAAGAAGGTATTCAGGTGGATCCAGCAAAGATTGAAACCGTTGAAAAGTGGAAAACCCCGAAAACTCCGAAACACATACGCCAATTTTTAGGGCTAGCTGGTTATTACAGGAGATTCATCCAAGATTTTTCCAAAATAGCAAAACCCTTGACTGCATTAACGCATAAAGGGAAGAAATTTGAATGGAAAGATGAACAAGAGAAAGCGTTTCAATTGTTAAAGAAAAAGTTAACTACGGCACCTATATTGTCATTACCTGAAGGGAATGATGATTTTGTGATATATTGTGACGCCTCAAAGCAAGGTCTCGGTTGTGTATTAATGCAACGAACGAAAGTAATTGCTTATGCGTCTAGACAATTGAAGATTCACGAACAGAATTATACGACGCATGATTTGGAATTAGGCATAGTTGTTTTTGCATTAAAGACTTGGAGGTACTACTTATATAGGGTCAGAAGTATTATATATACCGACCACAAAAGTTTTCAACACATATTTAATCAGAAACAACTGAACATGAGGCAGCGCAGGTGGATTGAATTGTTGAATGATTACGACTTTGAGATTCGTTACCACCCAGGGAAGGCAAATGTGGTAGCCGACGCTTTGAGCAGAAAGGACAGAGAACCCATTCGTGTAAAATCTATGAATATAATGATTCACACTAACCTTACTACTCAAATAAAGGAGGCGCAACAAGGAGTTTTAAAAGAGGGAAACTTAAAGGATGAAATACCCAAAGGATTGGAGAAGCATCTTAATATTCGGAAAGACGGAACCCGGTATAGAGCTGAAAGAATTTGGGTACCAAAATTTGGAGATATGAGAGAAATGGTACTTAGAGAAGCTCATAAAACCAGATACTCAATACATCCTGGAACGGGGAAGATGTACAAGGATCTCAAGAAACATTTTTGGTGGCTAGGTATGAAAGCCGGTGTTGTTAAATATGTAGGAGAATGTTTGACGTGTTCTAAGGTCAAAGCTGAGCATCAGAAACCATCAGGTCTACTTCAACAACCCGAAATCCCGGAATGGAAATGGGAAACATTACCATGGATTTCATCACTAAATTGCCAAGGACTGCAAGTGGTTTTGATACTATTTGGGTAATAGTTGATCGTCTCATCAAATCACCACACTTCCTGCCAATAAGAGAAGATGACAAGATGGAGAAGTTAGCACGACTGTATTTGAAGGAAGTCGTCTCCAGACATGGAATACCAATCTCTATTATCTCTGATAGGGATGGCAGATTTATTTCAAGATTCTGGCAGACATTACAGCAAGCATTAGGAACTCGTCTAGACATGAGTACTGCCTATCATCCACAAACTGATGGGCAGAGTGAAAGGACGATACAAACGTTTGAAGACATGCTACGAGCATGTGTTATTGATTTCGGAAACAGTTGGGATCGACATCTACCGTTAGCAGAATTTTCCTACAACAACAGCTACCATTCAAGCATTGAGATGGCGCCGTTTGAAGCACTTTATGGTAGAAAGTACAGGTCTTCAATTTGTTAGAGTGAAGTGGGGGATAGACAGATTACGGGTCCGAAGATAGTACAAGAAACTACCGAGAAGATTATCCAAATTCAACAACGGTTGAAAACCGCCCAAAGTCGACAAAAGAGCTATGCCGACATTAAAAGAAAAGATATAGAATTTGAAATTGAAGAGATGGTCATGCTTAAAGTTGCACCTTGGAAAGGTATTGTTCGATTTGGTAAACGAGGGAAATTAAATCCCAGGTATATTGGACCATTCAAGATTATTGATCGTGTCGGACCAGTAGCTTACCGACTTGAGTTACCTCAACAACTCGCGGCTGTATATAACACTTTTCACGTCTCGAAATTGAAAAAATATTTTGCTAAAGAAGATCTCACTATTCCATTAGACGAAATCCAAATCAACGAAAAACTTCAATTCATCGAAGAACCCGTCGAAATAATGGATCGTGAGGTTAAAAGACTTAAACAAAACAAGATACCAATTGTTAAGGTTCGATGGAATGCTCGTAGAGGACCCGAGTTCATCTGGGAACGAGAAGATCAGATGAAGAAGAAATACCCGCACTTATTTCCAGAAGATACGTCAACACCTCCAACTGCTTAAAATTTCGGGACGAAATTTATTTAACGGGTAGGTACTGTAGTGACCCGAACTTTTTCATGTTTATATATATTAAATGAAATTATTATTTACATGATTAAGTGTTTCCAACATGTTAAGTAATCAAACTTGTTAAGACTTGATTAATTAAAATAGGTTTCATATAGACAATTGACCACCCAAGTTGACCGGTGATTCACGAACGTTAAAACTTGTAAAAACTATATGATGACATATATATATGATTATATATATAGTTAACATGATATTATGATAAGTAAGTATCTCATTAGGTATTTTAACAATGAGTTATATACAGAAAATTTAGTTTATTGAATTAAGAAACTCGAAACGATATATATAACGATTATCGTTATAACAACATCTTACTAAATACATGTGAATCATATTAAGATTTTGATACACTATGTTTAATCATGATAAATGATAAGTAAACATGTCATTAAGTGTATTAACAATGAACTACATATGTAAAAACAAGACTACTAACTTAATGATTTCGAAACGAGACATATATGTAACGATTATCGTTGTAACAACATTTAACTGCATATATATCATACTAAGATATATTAATATATCATAATATCATGATAATGTAATAATTTAACATCTCTTTAGATATAATAAACAATGGGTTAACAACATTTAACAAGATCGTTAACCTAAAGGTTTCAAAATAACATTTACATGTATCGACTAATGATGACTTAACGACTCAGTTAAAATGTATATACATGTAGTATTTTAATATGTATTCTTACACTTTTGAAAGACTTCAAGACACTTATCAAAATACTTCTACTTAACAAAAATGCTTACAATTACATCCACGTTCAGTTTCATCAATAATTCTACTCGTATGCACCCGTATTCGTACTCGTACAATAGACAGCTTTTAGATGTATATACTATTGGTATATACACTCCAATGATTAGCTCTTAGCAGCCCATGTGAGTCACCTAACACATGTGGGAACCATTATTTGAAAACTAGCATGAAATATCTCATAAAATTACAAAAATATTAGTAATCATTCATGACTTATTTACATGTAAACAAAATTACACATCCTTTATATCTAATCCATATACCAACGACCAAAAACACCTACAAACACTTTTATTCTTCAATTTTCTTTATTAAATTGATCTCTCTCAAGTTCTAAGTGTTCTTCATAAATTCTATAAGTTCTAGTTTCATAAAATCAAGAATACTTCCAAGTTTGCTAGCTTACTTCCAATCTTGTAAAGTGATCATCCAACCTCAAGAAATCTTTCTTATTTATAGTAAGATATCTTTCTAATACAAGGTAATACTCTTATTCAAACTTTGATTCAATTTC
The DNA here is from genome assembly GCF_046630445.1 of Rutidosis leptorrhynchoides. NCBI lineage: Eukaryota > Viridiplantae > Streptophyta > Magnoliopsida > Asterales > Asteraceae > Rutidosis > Rutidosis leptorrhynchoides. The sequence continues at coordinate 29,126,133 of NC_092336.1, forward strand.
TATAACTATAACAATCTTATTTCACGTTGAAATCTTACTTGAACTTGTTTTCGTGTCATGATTCTGCTTCAAGAACTTTCAAGCCATCCAAGGATCCTTTGAAGCTAGATCTATTTTTCCCATTTCCAGTAGGTTTATTCACAAAACCTGAGGTAGTAATGATGTTCATAACATCATTCCATTCATATATATAAAACTACCTTATTCGAAGGTTTAAACTTGAAATCACTAGAACATAGTTTAGTTAATTCTAAACTTGTTCGCAAACAAAAGTTAATCCTTCTAACTTGACTTTAAAATCAACTAGACACATGCTCTATATCTATATGATATGCTAACTTAATGATTTAAAACCCGAAAACACGAAAAACACCGTAAAACTGGATATACGCCGTCGTAGTAACACCGCGGGCTGTTTTGGGTTAGTTAATTAAAAATTATGATAAACTTTGATTTAAAAGTTGTTCTTATGGGAAAATGATTTTTATTATGAACATGAAACTATATCCAAAAATCATGATTAAACTCAAAGTGGAAGTATGTTTTCCAAAATGGTCATCTAGACGTCATTCTTTCGACTGAAATGACTACCTTTACAAAAATGACTTGTAACCTGTATTTCTGACTATAAACTTATACTTTTTCTGTATATATTCATAAACTTAAGTTCAATATGAAACGATAGCAATTGGATTCACTCAAAATGGATTTAAAACGAAGAAGTTATGGGTAAAACAAGATTGGATATTTTTACTTGTTGTAGCTACGTGAAATTTGGTAACAAATCTATATTAATCATATCCTAGCTAACTTATATTATATTATACATGTATTCTAATATATTATGTAATCTTGGGATACCATAGACACGTATGCAAATATTTTGACATATCATATCGACCCATCTATATATATTATTTGGAACAACCATAGACACTCTATATGCAGTAATGTTAGAGTTAGCTATACAGGGTTGAGGTTGATTCCAAAAATATATATACTTTGAGTTATGATCTAGCCTGATACGTGTATACACTGGGTCATGGATTGATTCAAGATAATATATATCAATTTATTTATGTACATCTAACTATGGACAACTAGTTGTAGGTTACTAACGAGGACAGCTGACTTAATAAACTTAAAACATCAAAATGTATTAAAAGTGTTGTAAATATATTTTGAACATACTTTGATATATATATATATACATATTTGTTATAGGTTCGTGAATCGACCAGTGGCCAAGTCTTACTTCCCGACGAAGTAAAAATCTGTGAAAGTGAGTTATAGTCCCACTTTTAAAATCTAATATTTTGGGATGAGAATACATGCAGTTTTATAAATATTTTATAAATAGACACACGTAAACGAAACTACATTATATGGGTGAATGATCGAAGCCGAATATGCCCCTTTTTGCTTGGTAGTCTAAGAATTAGTAAACTGATCTACTAATTGACGCGAATCCTAAAGATAGATCTATTGGGCCTAACGAACCCCATCCAATCGAATTCGTTTTTATCATGTCCGAAGGATTTCCCAGAATGATAGGGGATATTCTTATATGCATCTTGTTAATGTCGGTTACCAGGTGTTCACCATATGAATGAATTTTATCTCTATGTATGGGATGTATATTGAAATATGAAATCTTGTGGTCTATAATTATGATTTGATAATATATAGGTTAAACCTATAGCTCACCAACATTTTTGTTGACGTTTTAAGCATGTTTATTCTCAGGTGATTATTAAGAGCTTCCGCTGTTGCATACTAATATAAGGACAAGATTTGGAGTCCATGCTTGTATGATATTATGTAAAAACTGCATTCAAGAAACTTATTTTTTTTTATGTAATATATTCTTATTGTAAACCATTATGTAATGGTCGTGTGTAAACGGTATATTTTAGATTATCATTACTTGATAATCTACGTAATGATTTTTAAACCTTTATCGATAAAATAAAGGTTATGGTTGTTTTTAAAAATGAATGCAGTCTTTGAAAAATGTCTCATATAGAGGTCAAAACCTCGCGACGAAATCAATTAATATGGAACGTTTATAATCAATATGAACGGGACATTTCAAGTGAGCGAGCTTTAATTTTTTTTATTGAATCCATTTAGTCTATAAAATTAACTAATCATTCTCAACAGATTCAATCAACTTCCTCTCATCAAATATCAAATTTTAACAGATATATATATATATATATATATATATATATATATATATATATATATATATATATATATATATATATATATATATATATATTATTTATTTATTTTTTTAAACATCGGTACTCTGTTCTTAAACCTTTTTAGCCAAAAATCGATTTCCAAATTTACTTCAAAATGTAATATTGCAGAGTTGTTAGGAATCATTTAAGTAAACTTTCTGCAAAAACTCATCTTCCAATTCTTTCTATCGAATCTTAATTTTCGAGTCAAAATTATTTTTTAAAAAGTCAACTGTTTGTTCTTCATTAAAATTCGAAATTATTATGATGTTTCTGATAAAATTGAGGATACAGAAGGATTGTAGAAACCATTTGGAACCTATTTCATGTTGGAAGGATAGTGTAGTGACCCGAACTTTTCCATGTTTATATATATTAATTGAGATTGATATTTACATGATTAAATATTTCCAACATGTTAAGCAATCAAACTTGTTAAGACTTGATTAATTGAAATATGTTTCATATAGACAATTGACCACCCAAGTTGACCGGTGATTCACGAACGTTAAAAATTGTAAAAACTATATGATGACATATATATGGATATATATATAGTTAACATGATACTATGATAAGTAAACATATCATTAAGTATATTAACAATGAACTACATATGTAAAAACAAGACTACTAACTTAATGATTTTTAAATGAGACATATATGTAACGATTATCGTTGTAAAGACATTTAATGTATATATATCATATTAAGAGATATTCATACATGATAATATCATGATAATATAATAATTTAAAATCTCATTTGATATTATAAACATTGGGTTAACAACATTTAACAAGATCGTTAACCTAAAGGTTTCAAAACAACACTTACATGTAACGACTAACGATGACTTAACGACTCAGTTAAAATGTATATACATGTAGTGTTTTAATATGTATTTATACACTTTTGAAAGACTTCAATACACTTATCAAAATACTTCTTCTTCACAAAAATGCTTACAATTACATCCTCGTTCAGTTTCATCAACAATTCTACTCGTATGCAACCGTATTCGTACTCGTACAATACACAGCTTTTAGATGTATGTACTATTGGTATATACACTCCAATGATCAGCTCTTAGCAGCCCATGTAAGTCACCTAACACATGTGGGAACCATCATTTGGCAACTAGCATGAAATATCTCATAAAATTACAAAAATATGAGTAATCATTCATGACTTATTTACATGAAAACAAAATTACATATCCTTTATATCTAATCCATACACCAACGACCAAAAACACCTACAAACACTTTCATTCTTCAATTTTCTTCATCTAATTGATCTCTCTCAAGTTCTATCTTCAAGTTCTAAGTGTTCTTCATATATTCTACAAGTTCTAGTTACATAAAATCAAGAATACTTTCAAGTTTGCTAGCTCACTTCCAATCTTGTAAGGTGATCATCCAACCTCAAGAAATCTTTGTTTCTTACAGTAGGTTATCATTCTAATACAAGGTAATAATCATATTCAAACTTTGGTTCAATTTCTATAACTATAACAATCTTATTTCAAGTGATGATCTTACTTGAACTTGTTTTCGTGTCATGATTCTGCTTCAAGAACTTCGAGCCATCCAAGGATCCGTTGAAGCTAGATCCATTTTTCTATTTTCCAGTAGGTTTATCCAAGGAACTTAAGGTAGTAATGATGTTCATAACATCATTCGATTCATACATATAAAGCTATCTTATTCGAAGGTTTAAACTTGTAATCACTAGAACATAGTTTAGTTAATTCTAAACTTGTTCGCAAACAAAAGTTAATCCTTCTAACTTGACTTTTAAAATCAACTAAACACATGTTCTATATCTATATGATATGCTAACTTAATGATTTAAAACCTGGAAACACGGAAAACACCGTAAAACCGGATTTACGCCGTCGTAGTAACACCGCGGGCTGTTTTGGGTTAGTTAATTAAAAACTATGATAAACTTTGATTTAAAAGTTGTTATTATGAGAAAATGATTTTTATTATGAACATGAAACTATATCCAAAAATTATGGTTAAACTCAAAGTGGAAGTATGTTTTCTAAAATGGTCATCTAGACGTCGTTCTTTCGACTGAAATGACTACCTTTACAAAAACGACTTGTAACTTATTTTTCCGACTATAAACCTATACTTTTTCTGTTTAGATTCATAAAATAAAGTTCAATATGAAACCATAGCAATTTGATTAACTCAAAACGGATTTAAAATGAAGAAGTTATGGGTAAAACAAGATTGGATAATTTTTCTCATTTTAGCTACGTGAAAATTGGTAACAAATCTATTCCAACTATAACTTAATCAACTTGTATTGTATATTATGTAATCTTGAGATACCATAGACACTCTATATGTGAATGTTGGAGTTAGCTATACAGGGTTGAGGTTGATTCCAAAATATATATAGTTTGAGTTGTGATCAATACTGAGATACGTATACACTGGGTCGTGGATTGATTCAAGATAATATTTATCGATTTATTTCTGTACATCTAACTGTGGACAACTAGTTGTAGGTTACTAACGAGGACAGCTGACTTAATAAACTTAAAACATCAAAATATATTAAAAGTGTTGTAAATATATTTTGAACATACTTTGATATATATGTATATATTGTTATAGGTTCGTGAATCAACCAGTGGCCAAGTCTTACTTCCCGACGAAGTAAAAATCTGTGAAAGTGAGTTATAGTCCCACTTTTAAAATCTAATATTTTTGGGATGAGAATACATGCAGGTTTTATAAATGATTTACAAAATAGACACAAGTACGTGAAACTACATTCTATGGTTGAATTATCGAAATCGAATATGCCCCTTTTTATTAAGTCTGGTAATCTAAGAATTAGGGAACAGACACCCTAATTGACGCGAATCCTAAAGATAGATCTATTGGGCCTAACAAACCCCATCCAAAGTACCGGATGCTTTAGTACTTCGAAATTTATATCATATCCGAAGGGTGTCCCGGAATGATGGGGATATTCTTATATATGCATCTTGTTAATGTCGGTTACCAGGTGTTCACCATATGAATGATTTTTTATCTCTATGTATGGGATGTGTATTGAAATATGAAATCTTGTGGTCTATTATTATGATTTGATATATATAGGTTAAACCTATAACTCACCAACATTTTTGTTGACGTTTTAAGCATGTTTATTCTCAGGTGATTATTAAGAGCTTCCGCTGTCGCATACTTAAATAAGGACGAGATTTGGAGTCCATGCTTGTATAATATTGTGTAAAAACTGCATTCAGGAAACTTATTTTTGCAACATATTTGTATTGTAAACCATTATGTAATGGTCGTGTGTAAACAGGATATTTTAGATTATCATTATTTGATAATCTACGTAAAGTTTTTTTTTTAAAACCTTTATCTATGAAATAAAGGTTATGGTTTGTTTTAAAAATGAATGCAGTCTTTGAAAAACGTCTCATATAGAGGTCAAAACCTCGCAACGAAATCAATTAATATGGAACGTTTTTAATCAATAAGAACGAGACATTTTAGTTGGTATCAGAGCGTTGGTCTTAGAGAACCAGAATTTTGCATTAGTGTGTCTTATCAAGTTTGTTAGGATGCATTAGTGAGTCTGGACTTCGACCGTGTTTACTTGAAAAATGATTGCTTAACAAATTTTGTTGGAAACTTTATATTTTTAACATGTGAATATTATGTGATATATTAATCTCTTAACGCGTTTGATATTATGTGATAGATGTCTACCTCTAGAACAAGTCCCATTGACTCACCTAATAATAATGAAGAGTTAAATGTAAATTGGAATGATTCGTGGACTGATTCACAAGTTCCCGAAGAGGAACCGGAAGAAGAGTCGGAACCGGAAGAAGAATCGGAACCGGAAGAAGAATCGGAACCGGATGAAGAAATAGAACTAGTGGGGGAAATAATAAAACGGTTAAGTAAAAGAAAATCCTCAACCAACCGACCAAGGTTAATTATGGTCAATGGTGTTTCCGCCAAGGAAGCAAAATATTGGAAGGATTACCAATTCTCCGATGAATCGGATTCCGACGAGAATTCCGATGATGTTATAGAAATTACCCCAACTGAATTTAAAAAGGCAAAAGAAAATAATAAGGGAAAAGGCATAAAAATAGAGAAATCTAATTCCAACCCCGATGAACTTTATATGTATCGTCAACCCCCGAAGTCCTTAAGTTGTAACAATGACCCGGGAACCTCTAAACCACCAGGTTTTTCTAAACCAATGTGGAAAATGACGGCTCGTATTAGGGGAACATCATATATCCCTAGAAACTTGGCAAAACGAACCAAAACCGAAGAAGAAGAAACAAGCGAGTCGGAATAAGATAGTTGTATTCGTGTGGTGTAATATATGTAATATAGTGTGCTTATGCTTTATGATATATGTAAAAATTGCTTGTATTAATAAGTATTTTTTTTATGAATCTAACTCTTGTCTATTTTACAGTATAAAAACACAAAATGGATAGACAACCCAATATTTTAAGAGACCTACCCGGAGACATGATTGATGAAATCTTGTCTACAGTCGGTCAGAATTCTTCAGCACAACTATTTAAGGCGAGATCAGTTTGTAAGACATTCGAAGAACGTTCCAAGAATGCCTTGGTTTATAAAAGGCTTTCGTTCGAAAGATGGGGGATATCACATTGGGAAATCCATAAGTTACGATGTGTTTACTTTGACGCATATATTGCGGGGAACCCAAATGCTATTTTATGCAATGGGTTAAGGAATTATTTTGACTCAATATATCCGAATATTGGACTTCGTGATTTAGAAAAAGCGGCTAACATGCAACATAAAGAAGCATGTTATGATTACGGATTAGTAATGTTCGCTTCTCACCAAAGTGAGAACAAGAACATCGGGCTACAACTATTAAACAAAACGTTTCCACAAGTGACGGAGTCGGTAATTGGGGTAAGAAATGAGGTTTTTAGATTGTTACGGGACTGTTGGACATTACGTAACCCTCGTCCCTTTGACGACGTTACAACACGCTGTCTTATCAACGGCCATAACGGTTATGTTCCACAAGACCAAGGATGGGAAGTAATCCTAGTAAAACCAGAATGCATGACTTGTTTCTGGACGTATGAATTACGTGTCTTTATTGCCTTTGCTAAAACGACTTGTGTACTAGCTAGAATTATCTTCACAACCATCTTGTATCAAATTTATTGTGTGCTATATTTCATGCTATATGTAAAATAAGCAGTATTGTAAGTTTGTAAAATATTGTGTAAAAGTTTGAACGCAAAATATTATTATAATCAGTTTTTCATATAGAATTGTAGTAGTTGAATTGTATATTAGCTACTAAGTATGAACTTAACGGGTAGGTACTACCCGAATTTAAACTTATAAAACGCTAATATGAAGAAAAAGCTTTTATAAATGAGTTCATATTATGCTACGAAATACTATTAACTACTCTTAATATTCTGTATGATTAACTTGTTCCATTTGACTATTTTGAAGGAAATGGCACCGACTACTCGACACACCGTGAATATGAATGAAGAGGAATTCCGTACTTTTCTAGCTTCAAACATAGCCGCTGTACAGGCTGCGCTACATACCAACAATAACCTTGGATCTAGCAGTACAGGAAATCGTGTAGGATGCACCTACAAAGAATTCACTGCCTGCAAACCTTTGGAATTTGATGGAACCGAAGGACCGATCGGATTGAAACGGTGGACCGAGAAGGTCGAATCGGTATTTGCCATAAGTAAGTGTACTGAAGAGTACAAAGTGAAGTACGCTACGCATACCTTCACAGGTTCTGCGTTAACATGGTGGAATACCTATCTAGAGCAAGTGGGACAAGACGATGCGTACGCACTACCGTGGTCAGCATTCAAGCACTTGATGAACGAGAAGTACCATCCCAGAACCGAGGTCAATAAGCTCAAGACAGAACTTAGAGGGTTACGAACCCAAGGATTTGATATTACCACGTACGAAAGACGATTCACAGAATTGTGCCTATTATGTCCGGGAGCATTCGAAGATGAGTAAGAGAAGATCGACGCGTTTGTGAAAGGATTACCGGAAAGAATCCAAGAAGATATAAGTTCACACGAGCCCGCCTCCATACAACAGGCATGTAGAATGGCTCACAAACTAGTGAACCAGATTGAAGAAAGAATTAAAGAACAGACTGCTGAAGAGGCCAATGTGAAGCAAGTCAAAAGAAAGTGGGAGGAAAACGGTGATAAGAATCACCAATACAACAACAACAACAATTACAACAATAATCGCAACAATTATCCCAACAATCGCAACATCAATCGCAACTACAACAAACGGCCCAACAACAACAACAACAACAACAGCAACTACAACAATCATCCCAACAACAATAATAACCGCAACAACAACAACAATCAGAAGCAGCTATGCCAAAGGTGTGAAAAGTATCACTCGGGGTTCTGCACCAAATTTTGCAACAAGTATAAAAGAAATGGTCATAGCGCGGCGAAGTGTGAGGTCTACGGACCAGGGGTTAATAGAACGAAAGGAACAAATGGTGTCGGAACGAGTAATGGCGGAGCAAGTAGTGTCGGAGCAAGTTATGCCAATGTAGTTTGTTATAAATGTGGAAAACCGGGCCACATTATTAGAAATTGCCCGAACCAGGAGAACACGAATGGACAAGGCCGCGGAAGAGTTTTCAATATTAATGCGGCAGAGGCACAGGAAGACCCGGAGCTTGTTACGGGTACGTTTCTTATTGACAATAAATCTGCTTACGTTTTATTTGATTCGGGTGCGGATAGAAGCTATATGAGTAGAGATTTTTGTGCTAAATTAAGTTGTCCATTGACGCCTTTGGATAGTAAATTTTTACTCGAATTAGCAAATGGTAAATTAATTTCAGCAGATAATATATGTCGGAATCGAGAAATTAAACTGGTTAGCGAAACATTTAAGATTGATTTGATACCAGTAGAGTTAGGGAGTTTTGATGTGATAATCGGTATGGACTGGTTGAAAGAAGTGAAAGCAGAGATCGTTTGTTACAAAAATGCAATTCGCATTATACGAGAAAAAGGAAAACCCTTAATGGTGTACGGAGAAAAGGGCAACACGAAGCTACATCTTATTAGTAATTTGAAGGCACAAAAACTAATAAGAAAAGGTTGCTATGCTGTTCTAGCACACGTCGAGAAAGTACAAACTGAAGAAAAGAGCATCAATGATGTTCCCATTGCAAAAGAATTTCCCGATGTATTTCCGAAAGAATTACCGGGATTACCCCCACATCGATCCGTTGAATTTCAAATAGATCTTGTACCAGGAGCTGCACCAATAGCTCGTGCTCCTTACAGACTCGCACCCGGCGAGATGAAAGAACTGCAAAGCCAATTACAAGAACTTTTAGAGCGTGGTTTCATTCGACCAAGCACATCACCGTGGGGAGCTCCTGTTTTGTTTGTCAAGAAGAAAGATGGTACATTCAGGTTGTGTATTAACTACCGAGAGTTGAACAAACTTACCATCAAGAACCGCTACCCACTACCGAGAATCGATGACTTATTTGATCAACTACAAGGCTCGTCTGTTTATTCAAAGATTGACTTACGTTCCGGGTATCATCAAATGCGGGTGAAAGAAGATGATATTCCAAAGACTGCTTTCAGTACACGTTACGGTCATTACGAGTTTATGGTCATGCCGTTTGGTTTAACTAATGCACCAGCTGTGTTCATGGACCTTATGAACCGAGTGTGTGGACCATACCTTGACAAGTTTGTCATTGTTTTCATTGATGACATACTTATTTACTCAAAGAATGACCAAGAACATGGTGAACATTTGAGAAAGGTGTTAGAAGTATTGAGGAAGGAAGAATTGTACGCTAAGTTTTCAAAGTGTGCATTTTGGTTGGAAGAAGTTCAATTCCTCGGTCACATAGTGAACAAAGAAGGTATTAAGGTGGATCCGGCAAAGATAGAAACTGTTGAAAAGTGGGAAACCCCGAAAACTCCGAAACACATACGCCAGTTTTTAGGACTAGCTGGTTACTACAGAAGGTTCATCCAAGACTTTTCCAGAATAGCAAAACCCTTGACTGCATTAACGCATAAAGGGAAGAAATTTGAATGGAATGATGAACAAGAGAAGGCGTTTCAGTTATTGAAGAAAAAGCTAACTACGGCACCTATATTGTCATTGCCTGAAGGGAATGATGATTTTGTGATTTATTGTGACGCATCAAAGCAAGGTCTCGGTTGTGTATTGATGCAACGAACGAAGGTGATTGCTTATGCGTCTAGACAATTGAAGATTCACGAACAAAATTATACGACGCATGATTTGGAATTAGGTGCGGTTGTTTTTGCATTAAAGACTTGGAGGCACTACTTATATGGGGTCAAAAGTATTATATATACCGACCACAAAAGTCTTCAACACATATTTAATCAGAAACAACTGAACATGAGGCAGCGTAGGTGGATTGAATTATTGAATGATTACGACTTTGAGATTCGTTACCACCCGGGGAAGGCAAATGTGGTAGCCGATGCCTTGAGCAGGAAGGACAGAGAACCCATTCGAGTAAAATCTATGAATATAATGATTCATAATAACCTTACTACTCAAATAAAGGAGGCGCAACAAGGAGTTTTAAAAAAGGGAAATTTAAAGGATGAAATACCCAAAGGATCGGAGAAGCATCTTAATATTCGGGACGACAGAACCCGGTATAGGGCTGAAAGGATTTGGGTACCAAAATTTGGAGATATGAGAGAAATGGTACTTAGAGAAGCTCATAAAACCAGATACTCAATACATCCTGGAACGGGGAAGATGTACAAGGATCTCAAGAAACATTTTTGGTGGCCGGGTATAAAAGCCGATGTTGCTAAATACGTAGGAGAATGTTTGACGTGTTCTAAGGTCAAAGCTGAGCATCAGAAACCATCAGGTCTACTTCAACAACCCGAAATCCCGGAATGGAAATGGGAAAACATTACCATGGAATTCATCACTAAATTGCCAAGGACTGCAAGTGGTTTTGATACTATTTGGGTAATAGTTGATCGTCTCACCAAATCAGCACACTTCCTGCCAATAAGAGAAGATGACAAGATGGAGAAGTTAGCATGACTGTATTTGAAGGAAGTCATCTCCAGACATGGAATACCAATCTCTATTATCTCTGATAGGGATGGCAGATTTATTTCAAGATTCTGGCAGACATTACAGCAAGCATTAGGAACTCGTCTTGACATGAGTACTGCCTATCATCCACAAACTGATGGGCAGAGCGAAAGGACGATACAAACGCTTGGAGACATGCTACGAGCATGTGTTATTGATTTCGGAAACAGTTGGGATCGACATCTACCGTTAGCAGAATTTTCCTACAACAACAGCTACCATTCAAGCATTGAGATGGTGCCGTTTGAAGCACTTTATGGTAGAAAGTGCAGGTCTCCAATTTGTTGGAGTGAAGTGGGTGATAGACAGATTACGGGTCCAGAGATTATACAAGAAACTACCGAGAAGATCATCCAAATTCAATAACGGTTGAAAACCGCCCAAAGTCGACAAAAGAGCTACGCTGACATTAAAAGAAAAGATATAGAATTTGAAATTGGAGAGATGGTCATGCTTAAAGTTGCACCTTGGAAAGACGTTGTTCGATTTGGTAAACGAGGGAAATTAAATCCAAGGTATATTGGACCATTCAAGATTATTGATCGTGTCGGACCAGTAGCTTACTGACTTGAGTTACCTCAACAACTCGCGGCTGTACATAACACTTTCCACGTCTCGAATTTGAAGAAATGTTTTGCTAAAGAAGATCTCACTATTCCGTTAGATGAAATCCAAATCAACGAAAAACTTCAATTCATCGAAGAACCCGTCGAAATAATGGATCGTGAGGTTAAAAGACTTAAGCAAAACAAGATACCAATTGTTAAGGTTCGATGGAATGCTCGTAGAGGACCAGAGTTCACCTGGGAGCGTGAAGATCAAATGAAGAAGAAATACCCGCATCTATTTCCAGAAGATTCGTCAACACCTTCAACAGCTTAAAATTTCGGGACGAAATTTATTTAACGGGTAGGTACTGTAGTGACCCGAACTTTTCCATGTTTATATATATTAATTGAGATTGATATTTACATGATTAAATGTTTCCAACATGTTAAGCAATCAAACTTGTTAAGACTTGATTAATTGAAATATGTTTCATATAGACAATTGACCACCCAAGTTGACCGGTGATTCACGAACGTTAAAACTTGTAAAAACTATATGATGACATATATATGGATATATATATAGTTAAGATGATACTATGATAACTAAACATATCATTAAGTATATTAACAATGAACTACATATGTAAAAACAAGACTACTAACTTAATGATTTTTAAATGAGACATATATGTAACGATTATCGTTGTAAAGACCTTTAATGTATATATATCATATTAAGAGATATTCATACATGATAATATCATGATAATATAATAATTTAAAATCTCATTTGATATTATAAATATTGGGTTAACAACATTTAACAAGATCGTTAACCTAAAGGTTTCAAAACAACACTTACATGTAACGACTAACGATGACTTAACGACTCAGTTAAAATGTATATACATGTAGTGTTTTAATATGTATTTATACACTTTTGAAAGACTTCAATACACTTATCAAAATACTTCTACTTAACAAAAATGCTTACAATTACATCCTCGTTCAGTTTCATCAACAATTCTACTCGTATGCACCCGTATTCGTACTCGTACAATACACAGCTTTTAGATGTATGTACTATTGGTATATACACTCCAATGATCAGCTCTTAGCAGCCCATGTAAGTCACCTAACATATGTGGGAACCATCATTTGGCAACTAGCATGAAATATCTCATAAAATTACAAAAATATGAGTAATCATTCATGACTTATTTACATGAAAACAAAATTACATATCCTTTATATCTAATCCATACACCAACGACAAAAAACACCTACAAACACTTTCATTCTTCAATTTTCTTCATCTAATTGATCTCTCTCAAGTTCTATCTTCAAGTTCTAAGTGTTCTTCATATATTCTACAAGTTCTAGTTACATAAAATCAAGAATACTTTCAAGTTTGCTAGCTCACTTCCAATCTTGTAAGGTGATCATCCAACCTCAAGAAATCTTTGTTTCTTACAGTAGGTTATCATTCTAATACAAGGTAATAATCATATTCAAACTTTGGTTCAATTTCTATAACTATAACAATCTTATTTCAAGTCATGATCTTACTTGAACTTGTTTTCGTGTCATGATTCTGCTTCAAGAACTTCGAGCCATCCAAGGATCCGTTGAAGCTAGATCCATTTTTCTATTTTCCAGTAGGTTTATCCAAGGAACTTAAGGTAGTAATGATGTTCATAACATCATTCGATTCATACATATAAAGCTATCTTATTCGAAGGTTTAAACTTGTAATCACTAGAACATAGTTTAGTTAATTCTAAACTTGTTCGCAAACAAAAGTTAATCCTTCTAATTTGACTTTTAAAATCAACTAAACACATGTTCTATATCTATATGATATGCTAACTTAATGATTTAAAACCTGGAAACACGAAAAACACCGTAAAACCGGATTTACGCCGTCGTAGTAACACCGCGGGCTGTTTTGGGTTAGTTAATTAAAAACTATGATAAACTTTGATTTAAAAGTTGTTATTATGAGAAAATGATTTTTATTATGAACATGAAACTATATCCAAAAATTATGGTTAAACTCAAAGTGGAAGTATGTTTTCTAAAATGGTCATCTAGACGTCGTTCTTTCGACTGAAATGACTACCTTTAAAAAATGACTTGTAACTTATTTTTTCGACTATAAACCTATACTTTTTCTATTTAGATTCATAAAATAGAGTTCAATATGAAACCATAGCAATTTGATTCACTCAAAACGGATTTAAAATGAAGAAGTTATGGGTAAAACAAGATTGGATAATTTTTCTCATTTTAGCTACGTGAAAATTGGTAACAAATCTATTCCAACTATAACTTAATCAACTTGTATTGTATATTATGTAATCTTGAGATACCATAGACACGTATACAATCGAATTCGTTTTTATCATGTCCGAAGGATTTCCCAGAATGATAGGGGATATTCTTATATGCATCTTGTTAATGTCGGTTACCAGGTGTTCACCATATGAATGAATTTTATCTCTATGTATGGGATGTATATTGAAATATAAAATCTTGTGGTCTATTATTATGATTTGATAATATATAGGTTAAACCTATAACTCACCAACATTTTTGTTGACGTTTTAAGCATGTTTATTCTCAGGTGATTATTAAGAGCTTCCGCTGTTTCATACTAATATAAGGACAAGATTTGGAGTCCATGCTTGTATGATATTATGTAAAAACTGCATTCAAGAAACTTATTTTTTTTGATGTAATATATTCTTATTGTAAACCATTATGTAATGGTCGTGTGTAAACGGTATATTTTAGATTATCATTACTTGATAATCTACGTAATGATTTTTAAACCTTTATCGATAAAATAAAGGTTATGGTTGTTTTTAAAAATGAATGCAGTCTTTGAAAAATGTCTCATATAGAGGTCAAAACCTCGCGACGAAATCAATTAATATGGAACGTTTATAATCAATATGAACGGGACATTTCAAGTGAGCGAGCTTTAATTTTTTTTATTGAATCCATTTAGTCTATAAAATTAACTAATCATTCTCAACAGATTCAATCAACTTCCTCTCATCAAATATCAAATTTTAACAGATATATATATATATATATATATATATATATATATATATATATATATATATATATATATATATATATATATATATATATATATATATATATATTATTTATTTATTTATTTTTTTAAACATCGGTACTCTGTTCTTAAACCTTTTTAGCCAAAAATCGATTTCCAAATTTACTTCAAAATGTAATATTGCAGAGTTGTTAGGAATCATTTAAGTAAACTTTCTGCAAAAACTCATCTTCCAATTCTTTCTATCGAATCTTAATTTTCGAGTCAAAATTATTTTTTAAAAAGTCAACTGTTTGTTCTTCATTAAAATTCGAAATTATTATGATGTTTCTGATAAAATTGAGGATACAGAAGGATTGTAGAAACCATTTGGAACCTATTTCATGTTGGAAGGATAGTGTAGTGACCCGAACTTTTCCATGTTTATATATATTAATTGAGATTGATATTTACATGATTAAATGTTTCCAACATGTTAAGCAATCAAACTTGTTAAGACTTGATTAATTGAAATATGTTTCATATAGACAATTGACCACCCAAGTTGACCGGTGATTCACGAACGTTAAAACTTGTAAAAAATATATGATGACATATATATGGATATATATATAGTTAACATGATACTATGATAAGTAAACATATCATTAAGTATATTAACAATGAACTACATATGTAAAAACAAGACTACTAACTTAATGATTTTTAAATGAGACATATATGTAACGATTATCGTTGTAAAGACATTTAATGTATATATATCATATTAAGAGATATTCATACATGATAATATCATGATAATATAATAATTTAAAATCTCATTTGATATTATAAACATTGGGTTAACAACATTTAACAAGATCGTTAACCTAAAGGTTTCAAAACAACACTTACATGTAACGACTAACGATGACTTAACGACTCAGTTAAAATGTATATACATGTAGTGTTTTAATATGTATTTATACACTTTTGAAAGACTTCAATACACTTATCAAAATACTTCTTCTTAACAAAAATGCTTACAATTACATCCTCGTTCAGTTTCATCAACAATTCTACTCGTATGCACCCGTATTCGTACTCGTACAATACACAGCTTTTAGATGTATGTACTATTGGTATATACACTCCAATGATCAGCTCTTAGCAGCCCATGTAAGTCACCTAACACATGTGGGAACCATCATTTGGCAACTAGCATGAAATATCTCATAAAATTACAAAAATATGAGTAATCATTCATGACTTATTTACATGAAAACAAAATTACATATCCTTTATATCTAATCCATACACCAACGACCAAAAACACCTACAAACACTTTCATTCTTCAATTTTCTTCATCTAATTGATCTCTCTCAAGTTCTATCTTCAAGTTCTAAGTGTTCTTCATATATTCTACAAGTTCTAGTTACATAAAATCAAGAATACTTTCAAGTTTGCTAGCTCACTTCCAATCTTGTAAGGTGATCATCCAACCTCAAGAAATCTTTGTTTCTTACAGTAGGTTATCATTCTAATACAAGGTAATAATCATATTCAAACTTTGGTTCAATTTCTATAACTATAACAATCTTATTTCAAGTGATGATCTTACTTGAACTTGTTTTCGTGTCATGATTCTGCTTCAAGAACTTCGAGCCATCCAAGGATCCGTTGAAGCTAGATCTATTTTTCTATTTTCCAGTAGGTTTATCCAAGGAACTTAAGGTAGTAATGATGTTCATAACATCATTCGATTCATACATATAAAGCTATCTTATTCGAAGGTTTAAACTTGTAATCACTAGAACATAGTTTAGTTAATTCTAAACTTGTTCGCAAACAAAAGTTAATCCTTCTAACTTAACTTTTAAAATCAACTAAACACATGTTCTATATCTATATGATATGCTAACTTAATGATTTAAAACCCGGAAACACGAAAAACACCGTAAAACCGGATTTACGCCGTCGTAGTAACACCGCGGGCTGTTTTGTGTTAGTTAATTAAAAACTATGATAAACTTTGATTTAAAAGTTGTTATATTGAGAAAATGATTTTTATTATGAACATGAAACTATATCCAAAAATTATGGTTAAACTCAAAGTGGAAGTATGTTCCCTAAAATGGTCATCTAGACGTCGTTCTTTCGACTGAAATGACTACCTTTACAAAAACGACTTGTAACTTATTTTTCTGACTATAAAACTATACTTTTTCTGTTTAGATTCATAAAATAGAGTTCAATATGAAACCATAGCAATTTGATTCACTCAAAACGGATTTAAAATGAAGAAGTTATGGGTAAAACAAGATTGGATAATTTTTCTCATTTTAGCTACGTGAAAATTGGTAACAAATCTATTCCAACTATAACTTAATCAACTTGTATTGTATATTATGTAATCTTGAGATACCATAGACACTCTATATGTGAATGTTGGAGTTAGCTATACAGGGTTGAGGTTGATTCCAAAATATATATAGTTTGAGTTGTGATCAATACTGAGATACGTATACACTGGGTCGTGGATTGATTCAAGATAATATTTATCGATTTATTTCTGTACATCTAACTGTGGACAACTAGTTGTAGGTTACTAACGAGGACAGCTGACTTAATAAACTTAAAACATCAAAATATATTAAAAGTGTTGTAAATATATTTTGAACATACTTTGATATATATGTATATATTGTTATAGGTTCGTGAATCAACCAGTGGCCAAGTCTTACTTCCCGACGAAGTAAAAATCTGTGAAAGTGAGTTATAGTCCCACTTTTAAAATCTAATATTTTTGGGATGAGAATACATGCAGGTTTTATAAATGATTTACAAAATAGACACAAGTACGTGAAACTACATTCTATGGTTGAATTATCGAAATCGAATATGCCCCTTTTTATTAAGTCTGGTAATCTAAGAATTAGGGAACAGACACCCTAATTGACGCGAATCCTAAAGATAGATCTATTGGGCCTAACAAACCCCATCCAAAGTACCGGATGCTTTAGTACTTCGAAATTTATATCATATCCGAAGGGTGTCCCAGAATGATGGGGATATTCTTATATATGCATCTTGTTAATGTCGGTTACCAGGTGTTCACCATATGAATGATTTTTTATCTCTATGTATGGGATGTGTATTGAAATATGAAATCTTGTGGTCTATTATTATGATTTGATATATATAGGTTAAACCTATAACTCACCAATATTTTTGTTGACGTTTTAAGCATGTTTATTCTCAGGTGATTATTAAGAGCTTCCGCTGTCGCATACTTAAATAAGGACGAGATTTGGAGTCCATGCTTGTATAATATTGTGTAAAAACTGCATTCAGGAAACTTATTTTTGTAACATATTTGTATTGTAAACCATTATGTAATGGTCGTGTGTAAACATGATATTTTAGATTATCATTATTTGATAATCTACGTAAAGTTTTTTTTTTAAACCTTTATCTATGAAATAAAGGTTATGGTTTGTTTTAAAAATGAATGCAGTCTTTGAAAAACGTCTCATATAGAGGTCAAAACCTCGCAACGAAATCAATTAATATGGAACGTTTTTAATCAATAAGAACGGGACATTTCAGATAGCCTATAACGTTTTCAATTTGTAAAACTAAATTTTTTTCTTAAAGCTGTCGCAACAGCAGTAAACGTTTTTAATTTTTTTTGTTTCGTTTTAAACTAATATAAACATTGATATTGATTAGTTATGACTATTTTGATGTAATTAAATCATTGTTGCGAGGATTTGAGGGTTTTGGCCGATTCTATTAAGAAGATGATGAAGAAGTTGAATAAATAAAAATACGGGTTATAAATAATTGGAAAGGTATTAAAACAGAAAATCTGAGATGAAGGAATGGTCTTGGGTGTTAGCATGTGAGCGAGAGGTCATGAGTTCGAGCCCGGCTTGGTGTATTTTTTTTAAAAGGGCTTGAGGTAGTTTTTTTTTTTTAAATTATTATTATTATTATTAATTATTGTTATTATTAATATTATAACTATTATTGTTATTAGTATTATTACTAATAAAAGTTACCATATATTATTATTAACATAATTAAAATTACAATTATTATTGTTGTTACTAATATTATTATTATTACTAGTATTATTAATAAGTATTATTATTATTAATAATATCATTAGTATTATTAGAATTTCTAATAAAACCATCATTTTTATTAACATTACCATTATTTTTTTTTTGAAAACTATCATTTTATCTTATCATTTATCTTAAAGTTATTATTATTATTATTAAAAGAATTATTATTATCAAAATTATCATTTTTAACATAAGTATAATTATTATTATTAGTATTGTTATTATTAAATGTATTATCGTTATTATCATTTTTACAAAAACTAACATTTTTGTTATCATCAAAACTATATTATTGTTATTATTATTATTATTATTATTATTATTATTATTATTATTATTATTATTATTATTATTATTATTATTTTTAAAACCTTATTATGATTATTATCATTTTTACTACTAGTATTATTATTGTTGTTTCAAAATAATACAACTCTTTATTCATTATCATTATTAAAGTCATTTTATCAAACAAATACTTATACATAGAATATATATATATATATATATATATATATATATATATATATATATATATATATATATATATATATATATATATATATATATATATATATATATATATATATATATATATATATATATATATATATATATTTATATATATAATAAGTGAAATAATATATATAAACTTATTCGATTACAAGTATATGTGTTAATATATATACTTGATATAGGTTCGTGAATCCGAGATCAACCCTACACTTGTTCAATGCCGTCATATGCATATTTACTACAAACTATCGCATCGTATCGTGAATTTCATTTGCTCCCTTTTTATCTATATTTTTGGGCTGAGAATGTATGTACTATTTTTATAAATGATAGATACAAGTACAAACTATTATGCGACCAACATGAGTATTTTTATTGTGTTCATTTGAAACATGCAAATCCCTGCTTTGTAATATCATTAATTGCTAGATAAACTGAAGAGGCAAACGGAATTATTATAGATAGCGCTATTGGGAGTAACGTCCCTCACTGTTGACCTCAGGTCAATTGGTGGTATAATAATGATCTCGACAATTACATATGTATTGTTACGGGGTAAAATCGTTTAGTTTTGATATTATACGCTCATGGCATACTTTTGATATACATGATATATCGTCTTTTATTATATTAAATTTTGTGATCTATTACTGAAAATCATTATTTATGACAAACCTATGAGCTCACTCAACCTAGTGTTGACTTTTTAAAGCATGTTTATTCTCAGGTACTTAAATATTGCTTCCGCTGTATATCTGCTGCTTTGATGATGATTTCCTGCCATGCTTGGAGTCTTCATGCATTACTTACCAATTCATCTAAAAACATTTAATGCTTTAAATACAATGTAATCTATTTATCTTCCGCTGCAAAACTCAATAAAACGTCTCATATAGAGTCGTTCTCGTTTATACAACTGTGATTTGATATAATTAGTCACAAATGCCTCAGGCCCTATTTGGGGATGTGACAACCATGATGTTTTACAGTATTGTACAGTACAATACTGTAAAGCATGAAGGTTGTATATATAACAATTTTTAGTTGTGTACATATCACTTCCTTTATAAGAAGAGTGTTAACTAAGTTGCAAAATTAATTATTACATACTTACATCAATCACCTGTGTTATTACATATTTTTTTTTATCTTGAAAGATGTTTGCCCATTAAGATTTAAATAACTCAAATCAATCTTAATCATGAAAGGATAAATTTTCAAATTTAATTATTACATATTACATACTTATATCAAAGGATAAAAACGCAAATGGTCTCTATATTTTTTTTTAGATTATACTAGCATGGTCACTATATCTTTTTTTTTTTTTTTTTTTAATGTGGATGTACATGTGATTTTCACTTAATGATTCATTTAAGTAATAACAATCGTTAAAAAATTTCATTAAGTATGGTCATGTGCAACACAGATGAGAGCATTTTCGTGCTTTTCACCTTCTTAAAATTTTCTTCTTCTTCAATAATCCCAAAATTATGAAACTTATTCACTTATCCACCTTCTTTATAGAGAAAGTCACAAATATCGAAATCAAAACACAAGGACTATCCCCTTTAAAAAAGCATATATATATATATATATATATATATATATATATATATATATATATATAATACTATATTAGTAATATGACATAAAAACCACATAGAACACGGAATTATATTAATATTAGGTGTGTTTGGTAACAACTAGTTGAAGTTAGAAGCCAGTTAAACTATGGTTTATTTACAAAAACATAAAAATCTATTGTTTTTTTAAGTCATTTAATATATTTTTAGAGCTTAAATTAGTGAATTCAAATCAAATTATTATCTCAATTAAATACATTCAAATTACTAATTACTGACCAATTCAAAAGTTAAATTATTTTTAATTACGATTTTACAGTCTCCATTAAAAATTCAGATACACATCATTATTTTTACAATGAAATAAATATTCATTTTTCAAAAGTAATTACTTTACCTCACCAACGAAGCTTCGGTTCGACGGTATCTCCAACACTTAGTGTGTTGGGGCGGGAATTAGGTCATTGGTTCGAGTCTCGCTCGACTCATCCCATAATCAATCTGTTCGAAATATGAAGCTTCAGATTGACATTCATGATTCAAACTCGGTTCGTCTGCCTCTCGGGATAGTTTAAGAGTTTGCGATTCGGTTTTCTTCCTGAAAGTGCGTCCGTACATGAAAAATGAGAGTATTCGATGCCGACTCTTTGACTTGAAAAAAAAAAAAAATTAGTTTACCTTAGCGTGTCACTGTTTTAAATGGATTAATGAGAACCCTAAATTATAAAATCCAATTTGAAATAGTATCTTGGTTCCCAATTAGAAGTTGTAGTATCCGACCGTTACTCTAACTGAGGCCATCTACAAACACCAAACCTTATATGTATATAGGCGTTGAATTCAGAATCCAAATTTTCAGTTCAACACACACTGTTCCCAATCTCAATTCTTCGCCGTAAATCATCTCTCTTTTCCAATTCAGTCGATTCATCTTCAACTCCGGCCAGTCTCTCTTTCTATTTTTTTGTGTTCGTTTTTCATTCATATTTTTAATTTTTAATATCCAAATTAATAGTTATAGTTATTATCATCGATAGTGTAGTTGGTCGTTGATCATCTATGTGCGTTTTAGGTTTTTTTCGTGATATACCGTACGAACTATGATTTTGGGGGTTGTGAATACGAGGGTTATATGAATTTTGCTGGTTCTTTATCTATCTGCGATTTATTTTATGGATTTTCATTTATTCATAGTTATCTTTAAATGCAATCTTGTGGTTCTAATGGTAGGGTTTTTGAAATTAGGGTTTAAGTAGATTAATTATTGAGAACTCAGATTCTTTGGGAATTTCTAATTTACTGTACTAATTTGATTGATTTGTTCTTTATTTTTTTTTTTTTTTTTTTTTTTTTTTTTTTTTTTTTTTTTGTAGTTCTAAGTTTCGTTAGGGTTTATATATTGATTCTTTGTGAAACTGTGTTTATCGGTATCAGTTGTTATTTTTCTGTGGTTACAACTGTTAGTCGTTGTGAACACCAGGGTGTATATAGAATTTGTAATGTTTATGTTTTCTTGATTCTTCCTGAATTTTTTGATATTGTAGGAATTCGATTTGTTGTTTGTTGCTTTTTTTGATTTTCGTTATGGTTTGAATAGATCTTATTGATTCCTTATGAAACCGTGATTATAGCTATCGTTTGTTACTTTTTTTGTTGTTATAACTGTTAGATTTTGTGAATACTAGGTTGTATATAGTATTTGTGCTGTTTATGGTTTCTTGGTTCTTTTTGTGAACTTTTTATCTTCAGAATTAAATGGACGTGAAATTAAGATTTTTTGTGTTTGTGAACTTATTCTGATTTCTTGACTTCCTATATGAATTTCATAGATTTTGTGTTTGTGAATTTTTCTGATTTCTTGGTATCAGAATTGGTTGTTACTTTGTAAAAATTGTTTATATAGGTTTAATGGATTCTTCATGTATTTTTGATTTATCGTATGGAATTTATATTTGTTTTTATTAGCTATATTAGTTTTTGCTTTCTCGTGGTTCTGATGTTAGTGTTTTCGAAACTACGGTATAAATATATTAATGCAGAACTGAGATTCTATGTGAAATTTTAGTTTATTTTACGAATATGATTTGCTTTTTGTTTATTTTTTGGTTTTCGCGTGGGTCTATATAGATCTTATTGATTCTCTGCGGAACTATATTTACAGCTATCCGTTTGTAACTGTTGTGTGATTATGACTGTTAGGTTTTGTGAATCCCTGGGTGTATATAGATTTCGTGTTGTTAATGGTTTCTTGGTTCTTGTTGTGAACTCTGGTGTTTTCAGAATTAAATGGACGTGAAATTCAGATTTTGTGTTTGTAAATCTATTCTCATTTCTTGACTTCCTATACGAATTTCATAGATTTTGTGTTCTTGTGTTTTATTCTGACATCTTATTTTCAGAATTGGTTGTTACTTTTTAAAATGTGTTTATACGTGATTTCTTGTATGAATACAGATTTCGTGTTTGTAAATCTATTCTCATTTCTTGACTTCCTATACGAATTTCATAGATTTTGTGTTCTTGTGTTTTATTCTGACATCTTATTTTCAGAATTGGTTGTTACTTTTTAAAATGTGTTTATTCTTTATCAGTAAAACCTATACTCATAGTGGTGTGTTATACTGTTATTAATGAGGATGGCCTTCAGATGCTTGTTGAACAAGATACTACCAAGACAAAAGGCTATTGCTTTGCTTTGTCAGTTTACAGCACTCCCCAGGTACCATTTTTTACTTCCATTTTCTAGCAGCGTTCTTTGTAAACTATGAACTAATGAATATTTTGTTGTTCTTTTTATAGGAAGATGAGCTTGCTAAGGAAAAGAATACTGTATATAAGTTGGATAAAACACATATTTTGTTGTCAATATGTTGAAAGTTTCTTGATTTAAGTATTGTGTACTGTTTGGATTGGTGCCTGATGTGTTATGCTCCTCCACAGGTTGTGTACGGTTATGGTTTTCAGTTGTTTACTTATTTAAAATTTTAATCATCTGCATAATATCTTGAAGTGCAGTCAATGTAGGTTAAACTTTTCGATTTCTCTCTTGGTGAGAACTATTTGAAAATATTTAAGTTGTTGATATTTTAATCTAATACTCACATGCTTTATAGTGTTTTCATGTTGTGAGAAGTGCGCTATTCAACATGCCAACAGGTGAGAATCATACTGGATGAGATAAAGTTGAAGACTTTTATTGGTTGCAAAGTTCATTGTAAGACCATTCTTCCCACTTATTATCTCCAAATTGCATTTTTGGCCTTTGTTCACATTTAAATTTCTAATCTGGCCCGGGAAAAACAGTGCTAATATCATTTAGTACAACATGAAATAACCACGTGTCACTAAAATGTATTGATGATGAACAATTGTTGTAGGTTCAGCATATTGAGAAAGGGTCCAACCCTTCATCCGTGCAGGAAGTTGTGGTAGATATATGAAGCCAATGCAGCCATTCATCATGATGATCTATAAATATTAGTGTTTTGACATGGTACTCATTAACCCCTTTTGTTGGTTTACGCCTTGAGCATTATTGAAATATACATAGATATGATATTTAGTGTAGTATGAACTAGATAGAAGTTCCTTTCAATCTAAGGATTAGGATATATATACTGCTGTTTTTGGTTAGAATAGATGCGTCTGCGATTGTTATGAATCATCTTAGCTTCACATGTGCCATGCACATGCTTAGTCCTTAGTTGTGTATGCTAGTATAAATAAGACTATAAGTCATTGGTGGTGTAGTTAGTTGTTGATTGTTGTGTGTGTAAACACATTCTTCCCCAATTTCCTCTCATTGTAATTGTAACTCAATTTTGATTCAATGCAATTTCGGTTTATGATTAAATTCCATTTCTAGTTTGTGGAGTTCAATCATTTACTAGTGTGACTACGAATTCGTTCCTAGAAACACATATCATTTGGTATCAGATTTAGCTTTCGATTTCTAGTGTTTCAAATTAGAAAATCACAAAAAAAAGTTGTTGTTCGTCAGAAAAATCAAAAAAATACATTCGGCGGGAATTAATTCTGTTGATTTCTGGTCAAATCGATGTTTATAGGAAGATTCGTAAGGATTTGGTGATCATTTCTACATAATTTCGTAGTTGAATTCGTTGTTTTGAGCAAGTTCTGCTCGAAAATTGATGATCTAAGGTTTCAAACAAAATTTCATCAGATTCATCATTTCAATGTGTTTTTAGATCGATTCTTACCTGAGAAGTGTAAATCGGAGTTGTAGGAACAATTTACGTTCGAAATCCAGTGTTTGCTTCAGGTTTTCATCGAATTTTGCAGATTCGCCACCGTCCGCCGCCGTAGCGCCACCGCTGTATGACCGCCGGAGTTCTAACAGATTTTTTCTGTTGAAGGCGAGTACCTGCTGCTGCTCACACGCACGACTCAGCTACTGTCTAGTACGAATTACACGGTTCAGCATCCCACTGCACTCAGCCGTACGTTTCACTCGGTAGTACTCCTCAAGCGCACGGTTGAATTCCGTACGGTAACCTCACTGACGAACCCTAATTTTTTAATGACGAGGAAGCAACGTACGATGATGACAAAGGAAAAAGTGTCGGGGGTTTTAATTTGTAAGAATTAATTGCTATCCGCGTGATTTGTTGGATTCAATTATTTGTTAGTGGACTTGAGCAACCAGATTGGGCCATAGCAATATTTCGAGTGTGGGCTGATTGAATTGTCTGTGGACCGAATTATTTTGGATTAACAATAAGAATTAGAAGCACATTGAGAATTTTTTAGTTTGTTCAACCTAGAATTTTTTCAAGAAAAAAAAAAGAAATCAATAAATAAATAAATAACCTGCGCGGGGAAGTTGTTGACCTCGGTTAACAGCGGGCTCGAGGGTTATTATGGTAGCCACTACACGGAGTAGTGAGGTTGAACCGATGGAAGCGTTACGAGCTTCAATGGATGCACTTCACCGTGCTATGGAAAATATGGATGTTCGGATGAATAATATGGAAGGTCATTGAACGCATGAATGGACTGCTTACGCAACAACAAGTCATTAATAATGATCTCTTACGACGAAATGCCGAGGGTGGGGGTAATAGAGGAGCTCTTACTAGATTGACGAAGATTGAATTCCCACGATTTAACGGAGATGATGTCAAAGAATACGTGTATCGCAGCATCCAATTTTTCTCCGTAGACAACATTCGTGATGACGAAAAGATTCGGGTCGCCTCAATTCACATGTACGGAAAAGCTTTAAGCTGGCACCAACAATTTGTGAGGTTGCATGGTGAGGATGTCGAATGGAATGTTTACGAAGAGGTGATCATTAAAAGATTTGGATCAACGGTCGAGGATCCACTGTCTGAGTTGAAAAACTTGCGACAAACTGGTACAGTCCAAGAGTACCAAGATGAGTTTGAAAGATTGTTGAATAAGTTGGAAGTAAGCGTAAAACATACAAAAAGAAATTGAATTATCAGTCCGAATGTTTAAACCGCAAACCTTGGAGGATGCGTTCTGTTCGGCTAAGCTCCAAGAAGATATGTTGGCCGCTAGTAAGAAAAGGTATTCGGGAATACTTACTACACCAAGAAGCACTAACTCGACCTATACTCCAAGGAATACAACAACGATAAACAAGTTTGCTGCTCCAACAAGTTTACCTTCCACTACTAAACAATTGGCATTACCGGCTACTTCTTACAACAGCCAATTTAAAGGAGGCACAAGTGCACCAGCGAGGAAACAATTATCACTCAAGGAATACGAGGAAAAACGTGCAAAAAACTTATGTTTTTACTGTGATGAGCGTTATACACCCGGCCATAAGTGTAGCGGACAATTATTTGTCATCGAATTAGGGGCAAATGACTTTAGTGTTGAGCAAGTTACTGAAAGCGATGACGACTCTACAATAATTGTTACTGATTGCCATGAAGAAGAACAACCTCATATTTCAATGAATGCACTTACGGGTACCACTGCACATCAGACCATGCGAGTTCTTGGTCAAGTAAACAACCAAAACATGCATATCCTTATTGATTCGGGAAGCACTCACAATTTTGTTGATGTCAATGCCGCTAAACGTTTGGGGTGTCAATACAAACACGTCGATCCAATGAAAGTGTTCATACCTGGAGGTAATAACTTGGTCAGTGCAACCGCATGTAAGAATTTTCGATGGACCTTAGCCGAAATAGACTTTGTGAGTGATGTATTCGTTCTTCCGATCAGAGGGTGTGACATGGTTTTGGGTATTCAATGGCTCAAAACTTTGGGTGATATTGTGTGGAATTTTGACCGTTTGCAAATGCTTTTCAAGTACAACAATAAGAAAGTTCAGTTGCGAGGCACTAGGAAGTCTGATGCGCAATGGTTCGAAAGCAAACTTTTGAACAAGACGATGGAACAACCGAAGGCAAGTTTGAATGCTATGTTCCTTTGCGTTTATCCCACAACTCTATGCTCTTTAGAAGGAATACCGGCGAATAAGGATGATACCTTGCCAGATTACTTAATAAATTTGTTAGATGAATACTCGGATGTATTTGAGGTGCCCACATGTTTGCCTCCGCAACGACCTTGCGATCACCGCATTCCACTCAAAGAAGGCACACAACCTGTTAATATTCGACCTTACAGACATCCTCTAACATAAAAAGATGCAATTGAAGCAATGGTGTCCGAATTGTTGACTACTGGGGTGATCCGTCCAAGCCGGAGTCCATTTTCTTCACCAATTGTCATGGTTAAGAAGAAAGATGGTACATGGCGCATGTGTGTGGACTACCGTGAGCTGAACAATCACACTATTAAGGATAGATTTCCTATTCCTTTAATAGAGGAACTTATTGATGAGCTAAGTGGGTCAACAGTGTTTTCTAAGTTGGATTTACGTTCAGGATACCATCAAATACGGATGTATGAGGATGATATCGCTAAAACAGCATTTCGAACACACGAAGGCCACTATGAATTTTTGGTTATGCCAATTGGTAATGCACCTTCAACATTCCAAGCATTGATGAATGAGGTGTTTAAACCGTTCTTGCGCAAGTTTGCGTTGGTCTTTTTTGACGATATTTTGGTATACAGTGCTGATCTCGAGCAACATGCCCAACATTTGCGGTCAGTTTTACAAGTCATGCGTGACAACACCTTGTATGCTAAGAGTTCAAAGTGTACATTCGCGGCTGCAAAGGTGGAATATTTGGGACATATTATCTCAGCTTATGGCGTCGCTACTGAAACGTCCAAGATAGAAGCTATGGCTAAATGGCCGATACCTACGACGCTTAAGCAATTACGCGGTTTTCTTGATTTAACTGGGTATTATAGGCGATTTATTCGAAATTACGCTACTTTGAGTAGACCTCTCACGGCTTTGTTAAAAAAGGATTCAACTCATGCACCATTTCAAACAGCTTTTGCTACAAACAATTAGAATATGTATGGTTTAAATGTTAGCAGTGCACCTATTCAACAACCTTCGTTTCCACCTCAAGTTTCACCATGTTCACTCAATACTCAATCACAACCTACTTCAAATACTACAGAGTCATCAACACCGACTGCATCAGATGTTCTTTCTGCACTTAAGATTGAAAACATGAGGAAAGCTGGGAAAGAAAAGATTAGTGAAGATATAGCTTTACTACCAAGCCTTGTTAATTCGTACGATAGTTATCTTGATGGTCGTGTGGGTAACATTCATCTAACAACTGAAGATTATCATCAATTTGATAAAGATGAAGCATAAAAGATGGATATTATGTGGGGTATGGCAAATCTTGTGAGAAGAGCAAGAGATTACGAAGAGCTAACTGGAAAACAGATCAGTCTGACCAAAGATACAAAACTGGGATTTGATATGAATACTGTTACTTGTTACAACTGTGGAGAATTAAGTCATTTTTCAAGACAGTGTACAAAACAGAAGAAGCAGGGTAATCGTAATCCTTTCAAGAATCAGATCTACAGTTCTCAAAGTCAAACAACTAAGCATGAGATTTACATTACTGATAAAGTAAATGAACCAGAAATGGCTGAGACTCCTAACAAAGCTTTGCTTGTCATTTATGGAGATGATGATGATTGGTCTGTCAAATTGAATGTAGATGATCAACAACCTAAAGCTAACATGGCAAAGATCACTGAAGTTGAAGAAGATTGTGTCACTAATCAAAATTTAATTGAGAAGCTGACTGCTCGTGCTGAAAGAGCTGAAGAATTGTCTCGAACCATTCGGAAGGAGAAGGTTCAGAAACAGGTTAAAGACAAATTCAAGAAGGCACGTGGTTCAGTTCCTCGTACACCTGAATCTGGAAGTGTTTCACCAACTTCGTCAGAGGACTATTACTTCAACAGTTGGAAGATTAAATATGATGATACCTTAGTGTTTGAAGACAGTCTAGAAGCGGATCAACATGAAGAAACCTTATTTGATGCTGACAAGGAACTAGACGAATGGGGTAGAATGATTGCCGTAGAGTTGGAAATGTTAGTTCTCATGGGTGAAGGTTCAGATCTTGAGAGTGTAAATTCAGAAGATGATGATTCAGACGAAATTTCAGATTCAGAAGTTGAAGTTAAAGCTGATCATACTGGACTTGATCAAACTGATTTTGAGGCACTAAACAAGTAAGCAGTAGATTTATTAAAGATGTGCTTATCAAAAAGTGACCTTGAGAAGGTCACTGGGTTAACAAAAGCTAAAGATATTTGGGAAAAGATACTGATACATCAGAGTTTCTTACAGATTCGTCAGAATCAGAAGATGAGCTCGATGATGGGAAGAAGACAAATTAATTTGCATTTATGGCTGAGACTTCTTCATCAAATAACGCTCAACAGGTATCTTCTGATCCATCTACTGATAATGAATGTATTAAATGCGCTGAATCTAAAATAACAATAGACAATTTAACAAAGGCTTATGCGGAGATGAAAGATAAATGGCACGCAGGCCATGTGACCACTAAGGTTGAAGACGAGTTGAAAGAGCAGATCAAAGTTTATAAAAAAATAACTTTACGATCTTAAATGTTATAACTTTGACATAAATCAAGCTTTAATTAAACATGTTGACACAATTAATGAACTAAAGAAAGAAAATGAATGCTTTAAAGTTGATTTAGAAGCAATTTCAATTAAAATGAAATGTTGGGCAAGTGCGTCACAGTGGAATGCATTAATGGTGGAAATTAATGACACCAAGGGCAAGGGTATTGGATATAAGTCTGCATCTCCTTCTTTTCAGAACACATTTGTTAATGCAAACGTAGTTGACGGTCGACCAGAAGACTGTATTCCTCCTAGTTATGAAGATTACGTTGAAAAGAATAAAAAATGTAGCTCAACTAGGAATACAACTTCTGATGATACTGCTAAAGGTGCTCTAGATCATGAGGAAGATAGGAAATCTGGGTTAGGAGATAACTCTAAGACAAGTAGGGTTAGAACACCAAAAGGTCCTGTTAAAATTTTAAGAAATCCTAGATTTGCTGACAGACCTGTTCCTCCTGTTACCCTTAAGCCTGTTCCAAAAGATAAACCAAATGATTCTCACGTGTTCGTAAGAAAACAAGACCCTTCATCTTCAAACTCTAATAACGTGTATGAATTTAGAGGACATAGGGAGTTTCGTCAATGTTTTAACTGTGCTGTCTTTGGACACATTGCTGCTAGTTGTCCTAGAAAGTATAGATCACCCAGACAAAAGATGACTTCACATATGATGATCACCGATCATCTTATGCTCATAGAACAGGTTCACCTATTTATGATGAAGTTCGTGCTAGAGGACATACGACAAATGTTGTCTATGGAGACTACAAGAGAAAGAACTTCAATAGGTCAATTTCTCCTGTGAAGATTAAGGTTCCTAAAAAGGATACTGAGGCAAGAGTTGCCAAATCAAGTGATCATGGTAGAGCCTTTGAACCAAAGGCATGATCACCTTCGCAAAAAGCTGGTCGTCGAAAATACTTTTTTCGTAACAGACCACAAATGAGTCGCTCCGAAGATGAGCAAAATGTGAAAAACCAAAAGAGCAATATTGCTACTTCTAAGATGTCTAAGTTTATGGTTTCTAATGATGAGATTCCACCGGACTCAAACGGGAAATGGATGGAATTTCAAGCTATGGGTGTTAATGGACAACCTACTGCCGTCCGAGCGTGGGTTCCCATTATCAATTAATACTCTTAATGTGATATGCAGGGAACCAGGGTACCTGCAAACAACACCTGGATAGTGGATAGCGGCGCTTCGAGACATATGACTGGACAACTATCTCTTCTTTCGGATGTACACCCAATTAAGGGAGGTTATGTTGCATTTGCTGGAGATAAAGGAGGTCACATTTCAGCTCAAGGTTTATTGAAGAATGAGA
Organism: Rutidosis leptorrhynchoides; assembly: GCF_046630445.1. Taxonomy (NCBI): domain Eukaryota; kingdom Viridiplantae; phylum Streptophyta; class Magnoliopsida; order Asterales; family Asteraceae; genus Rutidosis; species Rutidosis leptorrhynchoides. Next base: position 29,157,829 of record NC_092336.1, read on the forward strand.
AAGTTAGTTTCGACAAAGTGAACTATTGTCAAGAGCTTGCAAATAATTTGTTGTCGGTTTCACAAATCTGTGAAAAATCTTTCAAGGTAGCATTTGATGACGAATTTAGCTACATTTTGAAACCAGAGTTTGTGATTCCTCCAGAAATGATTTTGATGAAGGCTCCTAGACAAGCTGATTTATACATGCTAGATATGAATGTTGCTACTTCAACTGCTGAACATCATCAAGCTTTTGTTTCTAAAGCGACTGAACAAGATTCTATTACATGGCACAAACGCATGGGCCATTTAAGTTTTCAAAAAATGAATCACCTTGTCCACAACAATCTTGTAGAAGGTGTTGATCTTCGATCTTTTCAGATTCCAGGAACATGTGTTCCGTGTAAGAAGGGTAAGCAGAGCAAGAAAACTCATAAGCTGGTGAAGTATAATCCAATCTCTGTTCCACTTGAATTGTTACATATGGATCTTTTTGGTCCAATTCGTTTTGAAAGCATTGATGGAAGTAAGTATTGTCTGGTTGTAACTGATGATTATTCAAGATTTTCTTGGGTAATGTTTTTGAAAAAGAAGTCCGATACTTTTAAGAATTTGAAAGTGCTAATCAATCGATTAGAGACAGGTTTTAATCTAAAAGTAAGAAAGATTCGTTGCGACAATGGTACAGAATTCAAAAATCAGTTCCTTGCAGGTCTTTGTATTGAAAAAAGTATCAATATGCAGTTCAGTTATGCATACGCTCCTCAGATGAATGGTGTTGCTGAAAGAAAGAATAGGGTATTGATCGAGACAGCTAGAACAATGCTGGCAGATTCATCGTTACCTGTTCATTTTTGGAGTGGAGCTGTTGCAAATGCGTGATACACTATGAATCGAGTTCTGACTGTTAAACGACTGGGAGAAAACCATTTTTGAAGCATCTAGAACCATTTAGTGCACCATGTACCATCTTGAAAAGAAAACCAGGAAGTAAGTTTGATTCTAAAGTGTTACTGGAGTATTTCTTGGGTATAGTTCTCCTAACAAGCGAGTTTTCAACAATGAAACAAGATGTGTTGAAGAATGGTCTGAAGTTGACGTCCAAAGGAATCAAACGAAGAGTGATTCTAAGAGTCATCCTTGGATTTATAACTACGATGAGCTGATTGAATCATTCAATCTTGCTCCAGATCAGATGGAGAATGAAGTTGAGTTACAAATGCTGTTTGATTTACAAAATGAACCACAAGCGTCTGCACCTTCTCCAATTCCAACTCCATTACCGACATTCAATGAGCAAGTTCAAGATTCAGATCAAGACGTTGATCCAGTGTACGATACCTGCGAATCTAATATTTCAAGTGAAAGTTCCGACAATACTGAAGATATTGGTGATACTACGAATCTACATCATGAGATACCTGTTCCTGCACAACCAGTTCCTGCACAACCAGTTCCTAGAACTACAACTGCTCATCCTAGATAGAATATTATTGGAGATCCAAATGCATGTGTTAGAACAAGAAGGCAAGTTCAGTTTGATGGTCAAGTTGATACTCATATGACAGCTGTTGCTGCATACTATGAGTATTCATGTCATATTTCTAGAATAGAGCCAAAGACAACAAAAGAAGCCTTGAAGCATGTTGATTGGGTCATGGCTATGCAAGAAGAGATTCAGCAATTCAATCGTTTGGATATTTGGAAGCTAGTTATACTAAGCTGCATGGAGCTAAAGTAATTGATCTCAAATGGGTTTGGAAGTGCAAGTTTGACGAAGATGGCAATGTTATCTGTAACAAGGCAAGATTAGTTGCTAAAGGTTATCAGCAAGATCCTGAATTCAATTATGATGAAGTTTTTGCTCCTGTTGCCAGATTGGAAGCTATTCGCATTTTTTTTGACTTTTGCTTCATTTATGAAGTTTAAAGTGTTTCAAATGGATGTCAAGAGTGCATTTCTTTATGGCAAGCTTAATGAAAGAGTATATGTCAGTCAACCACCGGGTTTTGAAGATCATCTTCATCCTGACAAAGTTTACATCAAGCCCCACGTGCTTGGTATGGACGTCTGTCAAGTTATCTGATTGAAAAAGCTTATCAAATGGGCACGGTAGATTGTACTCTGTTCACGAAAGTTAAAGATGATGATATTATCTTAGTTCAGATTCATGTAGACGACATTATTTTCGGTTCTACTAAGCAGGAACTCGTTGACGAGTTTGAGCAGGTTATGAAGGACGAATTCGAAATGAGCAAATTGGGTCTCTTACACTAATTTCTTGGTTTGCAAGTCGAACAGACTGATAATGGAATTTTTCTTCATCAATCAAAGTATGTAAATGATATACTCGAACGTTTTGGTATGACTCAAGAACCTCCTGTGTCGACCCCGCTAGCTGTGAATCACGGTATTTCGTTGGACTGTGAAGGGGAGCCTGTTGATCCTACATACTATCGAGCAATTATCGGTTTGCTCATGTATCTCACTGCATCTAGGCCGGATATTATGTTCGCAACATGTCTGTGTGCTCGTTATCAAGTTAATCCGAATACAGTTCATCTTACAGCTGCCAAAAGAATTCTACGTTATCTGTTACATTCTCCAAATCTCGACATCTGGTATTCGAACGAAGACAAGTTTGATCTTGTAGCCTACAGTGATTCAGACTATGCAGGTTGCAAAATCAACAACAAATCTACATCAGGAGGATGTCAATTTCTAGGTGAAAGGCTGGTGACCTGACAATGCAAGAAACAAACTGCAGTTTCTGCTCTGGCATATGATAGTAAAAATGATACAGAGGATGCAGAGACAGTTGAAGCTGAAAACAAGGCTCCACAAGAAGAGCCAGCTGCTGAAGTCCCTCAGGAATCAATCCAAAATATCGATTTAAGTGATTTTGATAATTTGTTCGCGGATGAAAAGAGTGAAGATTCTGTCGGTAAAGGTAATGTGAAAGAGGATGTGATTGTTGAATCCGAGGATGAATTGGTGACAGAATCTGAGAATGATGAAGAAGAAGAAGAAGTTGAAATAGTTATGCCTTCGCTCGAGCCCTACTCGAATCCGTCACTCAATACTATAAGTGACTATTTCAATTTGAGTAGTGAGGTGAAAACGAAGAGGTTGATTGAATTAGAAAAGGCAAGGAAGGTATACAAGGAGCAAATCAAAGAAGTTGATGTTTTGATGGAAAGGAATAAGAGAATCCGACATGAGAAACTGCTCGTTGAGAAAGAAAGAAATGAGACTGAACTAAAAAGGAAGAAACTCCGAGCCGAGCAAGCTAAGGCCGAGGGATGGAATGAGATTAAGAAGTGGTTCGAACGTGATAGGGTTAAAGTGAATAGAAACGTTGAAGAAGACGAGATTCGTCAGAGTTGGTGGAAACAGAACGTTGTTAACCCTGATCAGATGAATAAGCCAGAACTAGAGCCAAAGTTTGTCAGTTTCTATGAAAAGGGAAAGAGAACCAAGAAGTATGCCAAGGGTAAAATTCTGAGCTGGGGATACTTCAAGGAGATAAATTGGTTTGCGATCAAGAGGGAAGGAGGAGTTGATTATATGGCAAGACCGAGTCACTTCAAAACTCTACCTTACTTTGAGATCATGCAACTTGCAAAGCTGAAGATGTTGAACGCTGAGGATAGTGACCTTTCCAGATTGTTTCAGAGAAAACTCAGATATGAGTACAAAACAGGGAAATGGGATATCTTTAAGTCAACAGCCGCCAGGTTCTCCATGCACTCAACAAAGTTGAATTCGAAAGGTGGACCTGTTCGAGTTGTTAAGTTCCGTCCAGCTAAGTACATGAAACAATCTCCTTTGATGCCCTTACCCAAGGAAATATGTAAAAACTTCAGATGGTGGTTCTATGATGAATTGTCGGAGGAAGCAGTGATTCTGACTGCAATTAAGAAAGAAGATGGAAGCATACAGTTCGACAATGTGAGGTTTTTGGATCCTATGTGGCTGAGAAACTTGTCGAGATTTGATGTGGAGACACTTCACTGCCATCGTATTACGTTCAGAGATGATAAAAAAGAGAAAGCTATGAGATATGAACGTGTGATCGATGTCTACTATGTCTACTATGCCTACCTTACACATGGAAAGTGCAACTGCGTTTTGTTTCTTGCATTGCCAGGTCACCAGCCTTTCACCTAGAAATTGACATCCTTCTGATGTAGATTTGTTGTTGATTTTGCAACCTGCATAGTCTGAATCACTGTAGGCTACAAGATCAAACTTGTCTTCGTTCGAATACCAGATGCCGAGATTTGGTGAATGTAACAGATAACGTAGAATTCTTTTGGCAGCTGTAAGATGAACTGTATTCGGATTAACTTGATAACGAGCACACAGACATGTTGCGAACATAATATCCGGCCTAGATGCAGTGAGATACATGAGCGATCCGATGATTGCTCGATAGTATGTAGGATCAACAGGCTCCCCTTCACAGTCCAACGAAATACCGTGATTCACAGCTAGCGGGGTCGACACAGGACGTTCTTGAGTCATACCAAAACGTTCGAGTATATCATTTACATACTTTGCTTGATGAAGAAAAATTCCATTATCAGTCTGTTCGACTTGCAAACCAAGAAATTAGTGTAAGAGACCCAATTTGCTCATTTCGAATTCGTCCTTCATAACCTGCTCAAACTCGTCAACGAGTTCCTGCTTAGTAGAACCGAAAATAATGTCGTCTACATGAATCTGAACTAAGATAATATCATCATCTTTAACTTTCGTGAACAGAGTACAATCTACCGTGCCCATTTGATAAGCTTTTTCAATCAGATAACTTGACAGACGTCCATACCAAGCACGTGGGGCTTGATGTAAACCATATAGGGCTCTCCGTAAATGGTAAACTTTGTCAGGATGAAGATGATCTTCAAAACCCGGTGGTTGACTGACATATACTCTTTCATTAAGCTTGCCATAAAGAAATGCACTCTTGACATCCATTTGAAACACTTTAAACCTCATAAATGAAGCAAAAGTCAAGAAAATGCGAATAGCTTCCAATCTGGCAACAGGAGCAAAAACTTCATCATAATCGAATTCAGGATCTTGCTGATAACCTTTAGCAACTAATCTTGCCTTGTTACGGATAACATTGCCATCTTCGTTAAACTTGTACTTCCAAACCCATTTGAGATCAATTACTTTAGCTCCATGCGGCTTAGTAAATAGCTTCCAAATATCCAAACGATTGAATTGCTGAATCTCTTCTTGCATAGCCATGACCCAATCAACATGCTTCAAGGCTTCTTTTGTTGTCTTTGGCTCTATTCTAGAAATATGACATGAGTACTCGTAGTATGCAGCAGCAACTGTCATATGAGTATCAACTTGACCATCAAACTGAACTTGCCTTCTTGTTCTAACACATGCATTTGGATCTCCAATAATATTCTATCTAGGATGAGCAGTTGTAGTTCTAGGAACTGGTTGTGCAGGAACAGGTATCTCATGATGTAGATTCGTAGTATCACCAATATCTTCAGGATTGTCGGAACTTTCACTTGAAATATCAGATTCGCAGGTATCGTACACTGGATGAACGTCTTGATCTGAATCTTGAACTTGCTCATTGAATGTCGGTAATGAAGTAGGTGCAGACGCTTGTGGTTCATTTTGTAAATCAAACAGCATTTGTAACTCAACTTCATTCTCCATCTGATATGGAGCAAGATTGAATGATTCAATCAGCTCATCATAGTTATAAATCCAAGGATGGCTCTTAGAATCACTCTTCGTTTGATTCCTTTGGACGTCAACTTCAGACCATTCTTCAACACATCTTGTTTCATTGTTGAAAACTCGCTTGTTAGGAGAACTATACCCAAGAAATACTCCAGTAACCACTTTAGAATCAAACTTACTTCCTGGTTTTCTTTTCAAGATGGTACACGGTGCACCAAATGGTTCTAGATGCTTCAAAGATGGTTTTCTCCCATGCAATAACTCATAGCAAGTTTTACCCAGTCGTTTAACAGTCAGAACTCGATTCATAGTGTAACACGCATTTGCAACAGCTTCACTCCAAAAATGAACAGGTGTACGAGGAACTGAATCACGTGCCTTCTTGAATTTGTCTTTAACCTGTTTCTGAACCTTCTCCTTCCGAATGGTTCGAGACAACTCTTCAGCTCTTTCAGCACGAGCAGTCAGCTTCTCAATTAAATTTCGATCAGTGACACAATCTTCTTCAACTTCAGTGATCTTTGCCATGTTAGCTTTAGGTTGTTGATCATCTACATTCAATTTGATAGACCAATCATCATCATCTCCATGAATGACAACCAAAGCTTTGTTAGGAGTCTCAGCTGTTTCTGGTTCATTTACTTTATCAGTAATGTAAATCTCACGCTTAGTTGTTTGACTTTGAGAACTGTAGTTCTGATTCTTGAAAGGATTACGATTACCCTGCTTCTTCTGTTTTGTACACCGTCTTGAAAAATGACCTAATTTTCCACAGTTGTAACAAGTAACAGTATTCATATCAAATCCCAGTTTTGTATCTTTGGTCAAACTGATCGGTTTTCCAGTTCGCTCTTCGTAATCTCTTGCTCTTCTCACAAGATTTGCCATACCCCACATATTATCCATCTTTTCTGCTTCATCTTTATCAAGTTGATAATCTTCAGTTGTTAGATGAATGTTACCCACACGACCATCAAGATAACTATCGTAGGAATTAACAAGGCTTGATAGTAAAGCTATATCTTCACTAATCTTTTCTTTCCCAGCTTTCCTCATGTTTTCAATCTTAAGTGCAGAAAGAACATCTGATGCAGTCGGTGTAGATGACTATGTAGTATTTGAAGTAGGCTGTGAATTCCACGATGACTCAACCGGTGGTCATTCGGGTGTGAATTCTACGATACAGAAAATTACTCAACGGTACTATTGGAAAAAGTTGAGGAAGCAAGTAAAGCATTATGTTCGCGCATGTGACATATGCCAACGCTGCAAACAAGATCTGGCACAGTATCCGGGATTATTGCAACCTTAACCTATTCCAGACAGGGTGTGGACCAACATCTCGATGAATTTCATTGACGGTTTACCACCCTCAAATGGTAAGACGGTCATTTTCGTGGTGGTGGACTGTTTAAGCAAATACGCTCATTTTATGCCATTGTCACACCCCTATTGTAGCGACCCGACAAAATCGTCATTGACGGCGCCGCTAACTTAGGTCCCGTTGCGTGGTCATAGTCCCTATATGAGACTCGTTTGACCAAAATTATGTCGCATTCATTTGAATCGCACAAGACATGCAAAGTTTAGTTTACCAAACGGTTCGACAACCAGTTTAAGTTTACAAAAGTATAAAGTATAAATGAAATAACTTGCGACATAATAAGTTTAAAATCACGGTTGCTATAAATAGCTTATGTATGTAGACAAAAGTTTGAATCCAAAGGTGCTATCACTAGCGTATGTATGTATGTATGCTTGACCCCAAGCAAGAAATCAAAGTGTATGCAAGTATGCTTGACCCCAAGCAAGTATGAGTGTACGCGGAAGCATGTATCAAATAGCCAAGTATGAACCTGGGAAACATGTAGAAAACTGTCAACGAAAAACGTTGGTGAGATCATAAGTGTATTTGTAAAAGTATGTTTTTAAATCACAAGGTTTAGTATCAAAGCGTATACATCTACAAAGATGTGTTTGTATCAAAGCGTATACATCTCGAAAGATGTTGTTTGTAAACCATAAGATTTAGTATAAAGTGAATATCAAGCGTATACATCCCAAAAGATGTTGTCTGTATCACGAGCACCCAATTACCAAAACTTAACTGAATCTTACCTCTGCATAACAGTGTTAGAACCTACACTATATCCCGAAAATACGTTTCATCCCTTAGATGAGGGTTCGTAAAACCCGCATGACCACACAACATAAGTTCTCGCTCACACCCTACAAGTGTAATTAACGGTAATTGGACTTGAGGATTTTCGTTATAACTCGTATGTATCTTTGCTCTTGTATTCGTATTTGTGTTCAAAGTATGAAAGTATAAACCGTATAAAATGCATATAAAGTATATGTTTCTCAGCCCACGATTTAAAAGTATAAAAGTATAAAAGTATTTGAAAGGGTGGGACTATGATCTCACCTCGAGTGCACGAGTATAAATGTACTTCACAAAGTAAACGCGTGCATGAAAGTTGTTTAGCCTTGACCTAACAAGTAAGTTGTATCAATTAACCGGTTACGACACAAGGTCGGCGAAATGTGTTCAATTAGTCCTATGGCTCGTTACGACTCGAATAGTATAGCATGTGAATCACATTGTCAAGTTTCATGCAAGAATCAAGTATAAAAGAAGATTAGAACGATTGCATAAACGTTTGGTTAAGTTTAACTAAAAGTCAAACTCGGTCAACTCAAAGTCAACAAAAAGTCAACACGTTCGGGTCAGGTCCCGAACTATTTTTCTGTGCTAATTATTCATATATAAGCATGTTAGAACAAGTTACATGTCAATCGGAGGTCCATAGTATAGCAAACATTTTTCGTATTTTGGACAAGAAGGTCAGAATCAAACTACGCCTATTGTCGCGCCGCGACAAAGGCTGGCCGCGCCGCGGCGAATAACGGGTGCTGGTACCTGGTCAGTCTCAATTGTTCAAGTCTTTTCCAAAACTCAATTTAGCACAAAATACAAACCGTAAACACTTAGAATGCGTATCCTATATCGTTGGAAAACTCTTTTGACAAGGAACACAACTAAGTACATATTATCAATCAAAACATGCATTTAAAATAATCAAATTCTCGTCAAATGTTCAATGAACGTTCATAATCAAAGTTTCAAGTTCATAAAACGCATTTCTTGACTCGGGAATCCAATTTACACATACGATACACCATTTTGAAGGTATTGAAACATACATTACAACTAAACACTTGCTAATAACATTTCATGGCATTCAAAACATCAAAAGTTCGTTTTAATTCTATCATACCCTAACCAAAATTCACAAAAATCAATAATCATGTGTTTGAAGTTTTCTTAATCAACCTACGCATCAAAACGAAGCTAGTGATACTAGTAACACAATTAAAACATGAACTTTAACAATTTAACAACATTAACTCATCCAAAATCAAAGATTAAGTACACTCATTTCCAAGTTCATGCTAGTTACTCCAAAACAACAAATCGAGCAAACAAAACATATATTCATGTTATACTTGAGCCATAGACACTAACTAACACTATTTCAAGTATATAAAACGAATTTAGAGAAATCTAGTGTTTTTAGAAACCTTACCCCAAGCTATGAAATTTGTACCAAATCGAAGAGGATGAAGAGAGGATTCCAAATATGTAATTTGTTTTGATGTTTGCTTGCTAAATCCGATTTAGATGATGAATGAATGAATTTGGGAGTTGAGAGCATAATTGGAAGTATGAAGATGAAGTGGGAGGTGATAAAATGAATGAGTGGTGGTGGTAGGTGACTAGTTAACTAAGTTTACCCAAATGGCAAGATTAGTCCCTCAAGTTTGTACTCGGGTGCGGGAATTAACCGAACGAGTATTTTAAAAATGCTCGAGTAAACGAGTGATGTTATAATTAAATAACGGGAATATTATCAACGTTTGTCAACGGAATCTACGAATATAAATAACGAAAGATATTTTTAAAAAAAAACAGTGTTAAAAATAAATTTAACGGAAAAACGCGGGATGTTACATTACCTACACCTTAAAAGAAATGTCGTCCCGAAATTTAGTTGGAAGTAGTAGTTGTTGTTTCTTCTTCGAAACCTTGTGTTGTCAATTCTACAAATAAGTGAAGGTACGCCTTGGGCATTTCAACGAACTTTGACAGTCGGGATTTTACGTTGTTTTAAGGTTCGGCTTCACGATCCATAATTTCAATCGGTTCTCCTATGAAGTAGAGTTTGTCATCGATAGTAAGCTCATCGAAAGGAATAACAAGTTCTTGTTTCTCAAGACACTTCTGTAAGTTGATTGTGACGATCGCTCCAAATCCATATGGACAATACGTCATTCATTGATTTCATTGCGAGGTATTTGACCTCTATATGATATGTTTTGTAAACATTGCATTATTTTGAAAAGGCACACCATAAATGAATATTTAAATCAAAGGTTTTTAACATCTGATGATTTCTACATATAGACAATCACTGTAAATAATAGTTTACAATAGTACTTCCGTTGACAGTACAGTCAAAATAAGATACATGGTGATGATTTGGTGAATGCAACGTTTCCTTGAAAAATATGCCATGTATGACTCCATGCACATAGCTTGTCTAACATATAAGCAAACAGCGGAAGACTTCTAGAAACCTGAGAATAAACATGCTTCAAGTGTCAACACAAAGGTTGGTGAGTTCATAGTTTTAATATTACACATAATCCGTATATCAATGTGGATTTACAAAAGTTCAGTTGTTTTATTCAAAACGTTTATCAATAGGTTTTACATAAAAGGTGGATCACAAGATTTCAGTTATTTCATCCGAAACGTTTATCAATAGGTTTTACATAAAAGGTGGATCACAAGATTTCAGTTGTTTCATCCAGAAACGTTTATCAATAGGTTTTACATAAAAGGTGGATCACAAGATTTCAGTTGTTTCATCCAGAAACGTTTATCAAAATATTCTACGAAATTGAGCACCCTGGTAACTAAACTTTAACGTATATATAATTTGTACCCTTTGTATAATCATCTTAATAATACACGCAAACCAACGTGTACGCTTATCAAATAGCATACGTCCGTTAAAAGGCTAGCGCTCTAGCTCGGACGGGGATGTCAAGCCCTATGGATCCATATACTACTACTCGCGCCCACCAGTTCTTATAACTGGCAGTTAACAGTTACCAAAGCTAAGGGATTTTCGGTTCAAACTCAGTGTAGAATTTAGTATGTACTTGTATCCATTGCGTTTAAAATAAAGTGCACGTATTCTTAGCCCAAAAATATAAAGGGTAAAAAGATAAATGAAACTCACGCATATAAATATTGTATATCGGTTTATAAAGCATTTACATGTATTCTCAGCCCAAAAATGTAGAGAGTAAAAGGGATCTTATGAAACTCACACAAAATCAGTTTTAGTATTTGTATCCATTTAGTAAAACAGTTTATAAAACTGCGCATGTATTCTCAGCCCAAAAATATAATTTGAAAAAGGGATCATATGAAACTCACACAAAATCAGTTTTAGTATTTGTATCCATTTAGTAAAACAGCGCATGTATTCTCAGTCCCAAAAATATAATTTGAAAAAGGGATCATATGAACTCACACAAAATCAGTTTTAGTATTTGTATCCATTTAGTAAAACAGTTTATAAAACTGCGCATGTATTCTCAGCCCAAAAATATAATTTGAAAAAGGGATCATATGAAACTCACACAAAATCAGTTTTAGTATTTGTATCCATTTAGTAAAACAGCGCATGTATTCTCAGTCCCAAAAATATAATTTGAAAAAGGGATCATATGAACTCACTGTTTAATATTGATATACAATATTGCAGGAAAGCACGTAGACGCATCGGAGATGATAAACACGAGGTTTGATTCACAAAAAAAATACCCCCGAACATTACCCATAACCTCCTTGGCAATAACCCATAATTTCCTTAGTTCTAGCTTGCTCGAAAACTCATTTTGAAAATTACTTGGACAGCACTCCGTCGTAATATTTTATGTACATTATTATTTTTGTATCGCAAAAATAATAACACTAATAATAAAAATAATAAGATTAATAATAATCTTATTATTATTAATAATAATAATAATAATAATAATAATAATAAAATAAATAAATACGGAGTAAAAATAATATGTGTGTGATTTATCTGGCCAAAACTCGAGAATTTATAGCACTTGGCCTGAAATCTGGAGTCATGCGACTCGCATGGAAATGGCCTTCTGGCCATGCGACTCGCATGAGGACCAGGGACAGCTCACATTGTTTTGTAATTTAGCTCGTCGACATAATTAATTATTAATATAATATATATAATTTAAATAATTAATTATATATTATATTAAATTCACGTGCATAGTTGACTTGTAATTTTTGTTCCGATAAGTCGTACGTCATCACTCGACTTATGTCCCGGTTCTGGTTTTTCGAATGTCCTTTCGTACGCTGAGAAAACTTGCATTTTACGTTTCGTGACACGTACCTTTGTCAAAATATAGCCTTAAGTTATCCATAAAATATACCACTGTAGCAAAGTTACTGTAGCAAAGTCAATTTTTACTTTAGCAATTCACTGTAGCAAATAGTGATTTTCGAAAACACTGTAGCATTTTGAGTAATGTGGCAAATTGGAAAACACTGTAGCAAATTAGTGTTTTACTGGTTCATCTTAAACGCTTTATTTAACTTATCTAAATATCAATCGAATCAATAAACGAATGTTACTATCGTTTATTATATATATGTATATATCTTTTTAATATACATAAATCAATTTTTAAATACACATTGGAAGTTATTTATAAATAAATTTTAATAATAAATATCTCAACTTATCATATATATTCAAATAGATATTTAAACCAATAAGTTTAATGTACGGTATCAAACAATTAATACATTGTTACCTTTTCATGTTATAGTATATATGTATCTGTTTACATATAATTGTTCGCGAATCGTCGAAAACAACCGAAGGTATTTCAAAAATTTTGAGATTCAGTTTTACAGACTTTGCTTATCGTGTCAGAAATGTTAATCATACAAAGATTAAGTTTAAATTTAGTCAAAATTTCCGGGTCATCACATTGATTCATAGAATGTAGGTTGAACGGAGACTCAAACATGTCGGAAAATCTAAATGGCTAGCAACGGGTCCAAAACACCTCAAGATTTTTAAAAGGATCAAATATCGCAGATTTTGCTTTCTACGTTTCCCGAAAAGGATTACACCTTCTCAAGGCGCGACTTTTAACGTTATGCGGTCACCCGCTTGGAATTTGAAATGTTTATGTCTAACATCGGCTAGCTCTTTTGGCGCTTACGGGTCGTTTCGAGTCTTTCTTGGATTTGAATGATCTTAACGGTTATTTCATGAATGAGTTCGGGTTCGGTGGTTTACTTGTCACCTACTTTGGTTCAACAGTTAAGAAAGCGTCAATTGCGGCTATATGAGTTCTCGAAAGGTGTGACGTTAATACTCGAATGAAAATTATTGTAGTACTAGAATTTGGCTAAAGGCAAATACTTTTCTCAAGTAAATTTGAAGTTGATAACACAAATTCGTATTACGGTTTCCAAGGTTTGAATCGTATGTTTGTTTGGTCCACCGGTTTGTGATTGGTGTGTTGTACTCATGTCTAAACGTGGTCCCGAGGCTTTTTGAAAGGCACTCCGAAATCTAGAAGTGAAACGAGGATCTCGATACGAAACGAGGTACATTTCTTTAAGGTATATTGAACAAGTTCGTTAGGACTTGTAAACGTTAGTTAGAACAAGTTTCTCAAGAAATTCACGTCGCGGAACATTTATCGGTTTCCAAAAACGTTCGTTAGAGCAAGTTTCTTATCGGTTTTTTAAAAAAACGTTCGTTAGGACTATTCGCCCTCGAGGCGAATACTAGCATAATGTGAAGAGTCTCTCTCTCCATTGAGAATTTAGAATAAAGATTTCCTTATACGGAAGTACGAGTATAATGCGAGAGAAATTTCCACCTCGATGTGAGCATAACAAGCAAATTGTAGTTCGTCGATAAAATCGCGCGAAGACGAGATAGTATACACGTATAACGTATGTTTAAAGTTGAAAGAATTTGTCATTCATTCGGAAGCATAAACATGGTTCGACAATAATCGACGATGTGTCCCGGGTATGGTTGTTATCAGTATTCTCGGAGTTTTCGGATATCCAACCAGAAAAATGAAGTCATGTACATGGCACATGGTGGTGATTAGGTTGATCGAGTCCAATCACCATCACGAGTCATTAGAACTTTGGTATGACCTACCGTAATATAACCACGTTGATCGAGTGTCGTTATATTACGCTAACTCATACCTCCATTCCCACATCACTCCATAGATTCAAGTTCGTGAAAATCGTGAAGTTTTAAAATGAATAAAGTGTAACGACGTCTCTAACGTGATTCGTATTAATCGAAAGAATTAGTGCAACTCTAAAGAAACGTTCCCCGAGGGAAGTGTATAAATGATTGTTCACGTCAATGTGGTTCAAGTCAAACAATAATGTCTTTAGGTATGAAAAGAGTAACGAATCATGATAACGAATAGTACGCAACCGTAGTGGTAAGTAGTGACGACAATACTCACCTAGAGTAGTGATGGTAATAACAAGAAGTGGTAGATAGTAAGGAACACCGGGTGACACCGATAGTAAGCTGAAATGGTGCCGAATAACAATCTGGGAGACAGAGTTCCTGAACAAGTGTGACTAATGAAGTCGTCGTCGTCCTTACGCGTATGAATCTTAAGTTTACGTGTGTTACCCGAAAGTTGTAGAATACGAGTTCGTATGAAGAAAGTTTGGTACCACTAAGAAGTTTGCCTAAGAATGATTCAAGTATAATGCACAAGTAGTCAAGTAAGTGCTATCTATAGCAAATGTATGTCATAATGCAATGGCTAACTATCCGGTTGTAGTCTAGATTCACTAATGCGTCCTAACGACTCTGTCAGACACACTAATGCACATCCTAGATCCCTACAACTAACGCTCTGATACCATCTGTAGCGACCCGACAAAATCGTCATTGACGGCGCCGCTAACTTAGGTCCCGTTGCGTGGTCATAGTCCCTATATGAGACGCGTTTGACCAAAATTATGTCGCATTCATTTGAATCGCACAAGACTTGCAAAGTTTAGTTTACCAAACGGTTCGACAACCAGTTTAAGTTTACAAAAGTATAAAGTATAAATGAAATAACTTGCGACATAATAAGTTTAAAATCACGGTTGCTATAAATAGCGTATGTATGTAGACAAAAGTTTGAATCCAAAGGTGCTATCACTAGCGTATGTATGTATGTATGCTTGACCCCAAGCAAGAAATCAGAGTGTATGCAAGTATGCTTGACCCCAAGCAAGTATGAGTGTACGCAGAATCATGTATCAAATAGCCAAGTATGAACCTGAGAAACATGTAGAAAACTGTCAACGAAAAACGTTGGTGAGATCATAAGTGTATTTGTAAAAGTATGTTTTTAAATCACAAGGTTTAGTATCAAAGCGTATACATCTACAAAGATGTGTTTGTATCAAAGCGTATACATCTCGAAAGATTTTGTTTGTAAACCATAAGATTTAGTATAAAGTGAATATCAAGCGTATACATCCCAAAAGATGTTGTCTGTATCACGAGCACCCAATTACCAAAACTTAACTGAATCTTACCTCTGCATAATAGTGTTAGAACCTACACTATATCCCGAAAATACGTTTCATCCCTTAGATGAGGGTTCGTAAAACCCGCATGGCCACACAACATAAGTTCTCGCTCACACCCTACAAGTGTAACTAATGGTAATTGGACTTGAGGATTTTCGTTCTAACTCGTATGTATCTTTGCTCTTGTATTCGTATTTGTGTTCAAAGTATGAAAGTATAAACCGTATAAAATGCATATAAAGTATATGTTTCTCAGCCCACGATTTAAAAGTATAAAAGTATTTGAAAGGGTGGGACTATGATCTCACCTCGAGTGCACGAGTATAAATGTACTTCACAAAGTAAACGCGTGCATGAAAGTTGTTTAGCCTTGACCTAACAAGTAAGTTGTATCAATTAACCGGTTACGACACAAGGTCGGCGAAATGTGTTCAATTAGTCATATGGCTCGTTACGACTCGAATAGTATAGCATGTGAATCACATTGTCAAGTTTCATTCAAGAATCAAGTATAAAAGAAGATTAGAACGATTGCATAAACGTTTGGTTAAGTTTAACTAAAAGTCAAACTCGGTCAACTCAAAGTCAACAAAAAGTCAACACGTTCGGGTCAGGTCCCGAACTATTTTTCTGTGCTAATTATTCATATATAAGCATGTTAGAACAAGTTACATGTGAATCGGAGGTCCATAGTATAGCAAACATTTTTCGTATTTTGGACAAGAAGGTCAGAATCAAACTACGCCTATTGTCGTGCCGCGACAAAGGCTGGCCGCGCCGCGGCGAATAACGGGTGCTGGTACCTGGTCAGTCTCAATTGTTCAAGTCTTTTCCAAAACTCAATTTAGCACAAAATACAAACCGTAAACACTTAGAATGCGTATCCTATATCGTTGTAAAGCTCTTTTGACAAGGAACACAACTAAGTACATATTATCAATCAAAACATGCATTTAAAATAATCAAATTCTCGTCAAATGTTCAATGAACGTTCATAATCAAAGTTTCAAGTTCATAAAACGCATTTCTTGACTCGGGAATCCAATTTACACATACGATACACCATTTTGAAGGTATTGAAACATACATTACAACTAAACACTTGCTAATAACATTTCATGGCATTCAAAACATCAAAAGTTCGTTTTAAGTCTATCATACCCTAACCAAAATTCACAAAAATCAATAATCATGTGTTTGAAGTTTTCTTAATCAACCTACGCATCAAAACGAAGCTAGTGATACTAGTAACACAATTAAAACATGAACTTTAACAATTTAACAACATTAACTCATCCAAAATCAAAGATTAAGTACACTCATTTCCAAGTTCATGCTAGTTACTCCAAAACAACAAATCGAGCAAACAAAACATATATTCATGTTATACTTGAGCCATAGACACTAACTAACACTATTTCAAGTATATAAAACGAATTTAGAGAAATCTAGTGTTTTTAGAAACCTTACCCCAAGCTATGAAATTTGTACCAAATCGAAGAGGATGAAGAGAGGATTCCAAATATGTAATTTGTTTTGATGTTTTCTTGCTAAATCCGATTTAGATGATGAATGAATGAATTTGGGAGTTGAGAGCATAATTGGAAGTATGAAGATGAAGTGGGAGGTGATAAAATGAATGAGTGGTGGTGGTAGGTGACTAGTTAACCAAGTTTACCCAAATGGCAAGATTAGTCCCTCAAGTTTGTACTCGGGTGCGGGAATTAACCGAACGAGTATTTTAAAAATGCTCGAGTAAACGAGTGATGTTATAATTAAATAACGGGAATATTATCAACGTTTGTCAACGGAATCTACGAATATAAATAACGAAAGATATTTATTTAAAAAAAAAGCAGTGTTAAAAATAAATTTAACGGAAAAACGCAGGATGTTACATTACCTACACCTTAAAAGAAATGTCGTCCCGAAATTTAGTTGGAAGTAGTAGTTGTTGTTTCTTCTTCGAAACCTTGTGTTGTCAATTCTACAAATAAGTGAAGGTACGCCTTGGGCATTTCAACGAACTTTGTCAGTCGGGATTTTACGTTGTTTTAAGGTTCGGCTTCACGATCCATAATTTCAATCGGTTCTCCTATGAAGTAGAGTTTGTCATCGATAGTAAGCTCATCGAAAGGAATAACAAGTTCTTGTTTCTCAAGACACTTCTGTAAGTTGATTCATAGAATGTAGGTTGAACGGAGACTCAAACATGTCGGAAAATCTAAATGGCTAGCAACGGGTCCAAAACACCTCAAGATTTTTAAAAGGATCAAATATCGCAGATTTTGCTTTCTACGTTTCCCGAAAAGGATTACACCTTCTCAAGGCGCGACTTTTAACGTTATGCGGTCACCCGCTTGGAATTTGAAATGTTTATGTCTAACATCGGCTAGCTCTTTTGGCGCTTACGGGTCATTTTGAGTCTTTCTTGGATTTGAATGATCTTAACGGTTATTTCATGAATGAGTTCGGGTTCGGTGGTTTACTTGTCACCTACTTTGGTTCAACAGTTAAGAAAGCGTCAATTGCGGCTATATGAGTTCTCGAAAGGCGTGACGTTAATACTCGAATGAAAATTATTGT
Source organism: Rutidosis leptorrhynchoides (assembly GCF_046630445.1). Classification (NCBI taxonomy): domain Eukaryota; kingdom Viridiplantae; phylum Streptophyta; class Magnoliopsida; order Asterales; family Asteraceae; genus Rutidosis; species Rutidosis leptorrhynchoides. Next base: position 29,175,820 of record NC_092336.1, read on the forward strand.
AGTACTAGAATTCGGCTAAAGGCAAATACTTTTCTCAAGTAAATTTGAAGTTGATAACACAAATTCGTATTACGGTTTCCAAGGTTTGAATCGTATGTTTGTTTGGTCCGCCGGTTTGTGATTGGTGTGTTGTACTCATGTCTAAACGTGGTCCCGAGGCTTTTTGAAAGGCACTCCGAAATCTAGAAGTGAAACGAGGATCTCGATACGAAATGAGGTACATTTCTTTAAGGTATATTGAACAAGTTCGTTAGGACTTGAAAACGTTAGTTAGAACAAGTTTCTCAAGAAATTCACGTCGCGGAAGATTTATCGGTTTCCAAAAAAGTTCGTTAGAGCAAGTTTCTTATCGGTTTTTAAAAAAACGTTCGTTAGGACTATTCGCCCTCGAGGCGAATACTAGCATAATGTGAAGAGTCTCTCTCTCCATTGAGAATTTAGAATAAAGATTTTCTTATACGGAAGTACGAGTGTAATGCGAGAGAAATTTCCACCTCGATGTGAGCATAACAAGCAAATTGTAGTTCGTCGATAAAATCGCGCGAAGACGAGATAGTATACACGTATAACGTATGTTTAAAGTTGAAAGAATTTGTCATTCATTCGGAAGCATAAACATGGTTCGACAATAATCGACGATGTGTCCCGGGTATGGTTGTTATCAGTATTCTCGGAGTTTTCGGATATCCAACCAGAAAAATGAAGTCATGTACATGGCACATGGTGGTGATTAGGTTGATCGAGTCCAATCACCATCACGAGTCATTAGAACTTTGGTATGACCTACCGTAATATAACCACGTTGATCGAGTGTCGTTATATTACGCTAACTCATACCTCCATTCCCACATCACTCCATAGATTCAAGTTCGTGAAAATCGTGAAGTTTTAAAATGAATAAAGTGTAACGACGTCTCTAACGTGATTCGTATTAATCGAAAGAATTAGTGCAACTCTAAAGAAACGTTCCCCTAGGGAAGTGTATAAATGATTGTTCACGTCAATGCGGTTCAAGTCAAACAATAATGTCTTTAGGTACGAAAAGAGTAACGAATCATGATAACGAATAGTACGCAACCGTAGTGGTAAGTAGTGACGACGATACTCACCTAGAGTAGTGATGGTAATAACAAGAAGTGGTAGATAGTAAGGAACACCGGGTGACACCAATAGTAAGCTGAAATGGTGGCGAATAACAATCTGGGAGACAGAGTTCCTGAACAAGTGTGACTAATGAAGTCGTCGTCGTCCTTACGCGTATGAATCTTAAGTTTACGTGTGTTACCCGAAAGTTGTAGAATACGAGTTCGTATGAAGAAAGTTTGTTACCACTAAGAAGTTTGCCTAAGAATGATTCAAGTATAATGCACAAGTAGTCAAGTAAGTGCTATCTATAGCAAATGTATGTCATAATGCAATGGCTAACTATCCGGTTGTAGTCTAGATTCACTAATGCGTCCTAACGACTCTGTCAGACACACTAATGCACATCCTAGATCCCTACAACCAACGCTCTGATACCATCTGTAGCGACCCGACAAAATCGTCATTGACGGCGCCTCTAACTTAGGTCCCGTTGCGTGGTCATAGTCCCTATATGAGACGCGTTTGACCAAAATTATGTCGCATTCATTTGAATCGCACAAGACTTGCAAAGTTTAGTTTACCAAACGGTTCGACAACCAGTTTAAGTTTACAAAAGTATAAAGTATAAATGAAATAACTTGCGACATAATAAGTTTAAAATCACGGTTGCTATAAATAGCGTATGTATGTAGACAAAAGTTTGAATCCAAAGGTGCTATCACTAGCGTATGTATGTATGTATGCTTGACCCCAAGCAAGAAATCAGAGTGTATGCAAGTATGCTTGACCCCAAGCAAGTATGAGTGTACGCGGAATCATGTATCAGATAGCCAAGTATGAACCTGAGAAACATGTAGAAAACTGTCAATGAAAAACGTTGGTGAGATCATAAGTGTATTTGTAAAAGTATGTTTTTAAATCACAAGGTTTAGTATCAAAGCGTATACATCTACAAAGATGTGTTTGTATCAAAGCGTATACATCTCGAAAGATGTTGTTTGTAAACCATAAGATTTAGTATAAAGTGAATATCAAGCGTATACATCCCAAAAGATGTTGTCTGTATCACGAGCACCCAATTACCAAAACTTAACTGAATCTTACCTCTGCATAATAGTGTTAGAACCTACACTATATCCCAAAAATACGTTTCATCCCTTAGATGAGGGTTCGTAAAACCCGCATGGCCACACAACATAAGTTCTCGCTCACACCCTACAAGTGTAACTAATGGTAATTGGACTTGAGGATTTTTGTTCTAACTCGTATGTATCTTTGCTCTTGTATTCGTATTTGTGTTCAAAGTATGAAAGTATAAACCATATAAAATGCATATAAAGTATATGTTTCTCATCCCACGATTTAAAAGTATAAAAGTATTTGAAAGGGTGGGACTATGATCTCACCTCGAGTGCACGAGTATAAATGTACTTCACAAAGTAAACGCGTGCATGAAAGTTGTTTAGCCTTGACCTAACAAGTAAGTTGTATCAATTAACCGGTTACGACACAAGGTCGGCAAAATGTGTTCAATTAGTCCTATGGCTCGTTACGACTCGAATAGTATAGCATGTGAATCACATTGTCAAGTTTCATGCAAGAATCAAGTATAAAAGAAGATTAGAACGATTGCATAAACGTTTGGTTAAGTTTAACTAAAAGTCAAACTCGGTCAAGTCAAAGTCAACAAAAAGTCAACACATTCGGGTCAGGTCCCGAACTATTTTTCTGTGCTAATTATTCATATATAAGCATGTTAGAACAAGTTACATGTGAATCGGAGGTCCATAGTATAGCAAACATTTTTCGTATTTTAGACAAGAAGGTCAGAATCAAACTACGCCTATTGTCGCGCCGCGACAAAGGCTGGCCGCGCCGTGGCGAATAACGGGTGCTGGTATCTGGTCAGTCTCAATTGTTCAAGTCTTTTCCAAAACTCAATTTAGCATAAAATACAAACCGTAAACACTTAGAATGCGTATCCTATATCGTTGGAAAGCTCTTTTGACAAGGAACACATCTAAGTACATATTATCAATCAAAACATGCATTTAAAATAATCAAATTCTCGTCAAATGTTCAATGAATGTTCATAATCAAAGTTTCAAGTTCATAAAACACATTTTTTGACTCGGGAATCCAATTTACACATACGCTACACCATTTTGAAGGTATTGAAACATACATTACAACTAAACACTTGCTAATAACATTTCATGGCATTCAAAACATCAAAAGTTCGTTTTAAGTCTATCAAACCCTAACCAAAATTCACAAAAATCAATAATCATGTGTTTGAAGTTTCTTAATCAACCTACGCATCAAAACGAAGCTAGTGATACTAGTAACACAATTAAAACATGAGCTTTAACAATTTAACAACATTAACTCATCCAAAATCAAAGATTAAGTACACCCATTTCCAAGTTCATGCTAGTTACTCCAAAACAACAAATCGAGCAAACAAAACATATATTCATGTTATACTTGAGCCATAGACACTAACTAACACTATTTCAAGTATATAAAATGAATTTAGAGAAATCTAGTGTTTTTAGAAACCTTACCCCAAGCTATGAAATTTGTACCAAATCGAAGAGGATGAAGAGAGGATTCCAAATATGTAATTTGTTTTGATGTTTGCTTGCTAAATCCGATTTAGATGATGAATGAATGAATTTGGGAGTTGAGAGCATAATTGGAAGTATGAAGATGAAGTGGGAGGTGATAAAATGAATGAGTGGTGGTGGTAGGTGACTAGTTAACCAAGTTTGCCCAAATGGCAAGATTAGTCCCTCAAGTTTGTACTCGGGTGCGAGAATTAACCGAACGAGTATTTTAAAAACGCTCGAGTAAACGAGTGATGTTATAATTAAATAACGGGAATATTATGAACGTTTGTCAACGGAATCTACGAATATAAATAACGAAAGATATTTATTTAAAAAAAAAAACAGTGTTAAAAATAAATTTAACGGAAAAACGCGGGATGTTACACCTATACGGCATCTCAGGTGGCCCAGTGTTTTCTGGATAATGTGTACAAGTTGCATGGCTTGCCGGAAGTAATTGTTAGCGATCGAGATAAATTTTTTATCAGTTTATTTTGGAAAGAACTCTTCAAAACTTTAAAGGTCAAGTTACATCTCTCTACGGCATATCACCCGCAAACTGACGGTCAAACTGAAATTGTGAATAAGGGATTAGAGTGTTATCTGCGTTGTATGACGGGAGAGCGGCCTAAGAGTTGGACTAAGTGGTTATCATTAGCGGAATATTGGTATAACACCAACCATCACACGACCATTAATTGTACCCCGTTCGAGGTTCTTTATGGCCATAAACCTCCTCTGCCGATCACGTATGTTAAAGGCGAAAGTCATGTGGATGCTGTGGACCGTTCTTTGGAAGTTCGGGAGGAAGCTTTATCATAGTTGAAATTTCATTTGAAGCGTGCTCAAGATCGTATGAAAAGCTTTGCTGATATGAAACGTTCTGACCGAATTTTCGAAGTTCACGATTGGGTTTACGTGAAACTTCAACCCCACCGTCAAGTAACTTTACGTGGCGGAAAACAACACCAGTTGTCACCAAAGTATTATGGTCCTTTTCAGGTTGTGGAAAAGGTGGGACAAGTTGCTAATCGGTTGCGATTACCTATTCAAGCTCAAGTGCATGATGTCTTTCATCTGTCGCAGCTGAAGTTACACAAGAGTTTGGAGGAACCTTCCATGGGCAACTGAAATGTCTCGTTCTTATTGATTAAAAACGTTCCATATTAATTGATTTCGTTGCGAGGTTTTGACCTCTATATGAGACGTTTTTCAAAGACTGCATTCATTTTAAAACAAACCATAACCTTTATTTCATCAATAAAGGTTTAAAAAGCTTTACGTAGATTATCAAATAATGATAATCTAAAATATCCTGTTTACACGCGACCATTACATAATGGTTTACAATACAAATATGTTACAACGAAATAAGTTTCTTGAATGCAGTTTTTACACAATATCATACAAGCATGGACTCCAAATCTCGTCCTTATTTAAGTATGCGACAGCGGAAGCTCTTAATAATCACCTAAGAATAAACATGCTTAAAACGTCAACAAAAATGTTGGTGAGTTATAGGTTTAACCTATATATTATCAAATCATAATAATAGACCACAAGATTTCATATTTCAATCCACATCCCATACATAGAGATAAAAATCATTCATATGGTGAACACTCGTAACCGACATTAACAATATGCATATTTAAGAATATCCCCATCATTCCGGGACACCCTTCGGATATGATATAAATTTCGAAGTACTAAAGCATCCGGTACTTTGGATGGGGTTTGTTAGGCCCAATAGATCTATCTTTAGGATTCGCGTCAATTAGGGTGTCTGTTCCCTAATTTTTAGATTACCAGACTTAATAAAAAGGGGCATATTCGATTTCAATAATTCAACCATAGAATGTAGTTTCAAGTACTTGTGTCTATTTTGTAAATCATTTATAAAACCTGCATATATTCTCATCCTAAAAATATTAGATTTTAAAAGTGGGACTATAACTCACTTTCACAGATTTTTTTTACTTCGTCGGGAAGTAAGTCTTGGTCACTGGTCGATTCACGAACCTATAACAAATATGTACATATATATCAAAGTATGTTCAAAATATATTTACAACACTTTTAATACATTTTGATGTTTTAAGTTTATTAAGTCAGCTGTCCTCGTTAGTAACCTACAACTAGTTGTCCACAGTTAGATGTACAGAAATAAATCGATATATATATTTACTTGAATCAATCCACGACCCAGTGTATACATATCTCAGTATTGATCACAACTCAAACTATATATATTTTGGAATCAACCTCAACCCTGTATAGCTAACTCCAACATTACTGCATATAGAGTGTCTATGGTTGTTCCGAAATATATATAGATGTGTCGACATGATAGGTCGAAACTGTAGCGACCCGACCAAATCATGTTTGACGGCGCCGTCTACTTAGGTCCCGTTACGTGGTCATAAGTCTTTAAGACAAAGTTTGACCAAAATATGTCGCCTTCATTTCAAAATAAAGATTGTTCCCAAAGTTTACAAGAATTGTTCAACCAATAGTTAAGTTACAACGTTATAATACGAATGAAATCTAGGCGACACGGTTTAAAGTAAAGTCAAAAGACGCTCCATGTATGCATATATACTCGACATCCAATGCAAGTATCAAATAATGAGCGGAAGCATGTATCATGTATCGTTCAAGGACCTGAGAAAAACATAGAAATCTGTCAACGAAAACGTTGGTGAAATCATAGGTTTAAGTAAGTAAGTACAAGTGAACCACAAGATTTGCATCAATGAAATAATAGTAATACATTCCAAAAGTTTGTTTCACGAGCACCCAATTATCAATGCTTAACATTTCCTTCCATTGAACCCCATCACTTAGTGCTAGAACATACACTGTTTCTCGAAAATATATTTCATTCGTAAACGGTAGCGAACCGTTTGAATGAGGGTTTGTCAAACCCATATGGATCCATACAACATAAGTTCTCGCTTACACCCGGCAAGTGTAACTAATGATAATCGAAATGAGGATTTTGTTCTAAACTCGTATGTAGAATGTTTGTTTTCCTGTACTTGTGTTCACTTAGTAAAGAAATGTTTATGTTTTCTCATCCCAAATGTAAGTTCAAAAAGAGTAAAAGTGGGACTATGATCTCACCTTGAGTGCACGAGTAGTAAAGTACTTCGACAAGTAAACGTGTGCAAAGAACAATGCTAGTCTTGACCTAAACAATAGGTTTGTATCAATAACGGTAAACACAATAGGTCAAATATGTTCAATTAGTCCTATGGCTCGTTAAGACTCGATCATAATAGCATGTGAATCAAATTGTCATGTTTCATGCAAGGTACAAGTATAAAAACATGTTAGAACGATTACACAATTATTTGGTTAAGTTTGATTAAAAGTCAACTTGGTCGGGTCAAAGTCAACAGAAAAGTCAACGGGGTCGGGTTGGATATCCGACAATTTTTCTAAGTTATATAATCATATATGAGCATGTTGGCCAAGTTTCATGTTAATCGGAGGTCCGTAGCATAGCAAACATTTTCATGTCAAATGACCAAAGCGAGCAGCCAGTTTTAGCCAAATGGGACGGCGTCCCAAATGGCTAGACGGCGTCTCGATTAAAAGGGTGGGACGGCGTCCCCAATTCCTAGACGGCGTCTAGGTAAGAAAAGTGGGACGTCGTCCTGGGTATCTGGACGGCGTCCTGAGGTGTTTCCAGGCCCTGGTTGCTGAAACTCCTAAGTGCACGAATCAAAACTCAACCCAACACAATTTACAAGCCGCAAACATTCAAGGCATGCATTTTATATCACCGGGAAGGTATTTTGACAAGGAACGCAACTATGCGCTTTTTATCAATCAAACTTTCATTTACAACAACCAAAAACCGCAATCAATGCTCCTCATTCAATGCATACAAGTCATAAACGCCATTTAATGATTCGATAGCCAAATTACATGAACAATATGCCGTTTCGAAGGTAATTAAGCATACAACACGACCTAACACTTACAATTAACATTTCATGTCATTTAATGCATCAAAAATCCATTCCTAGTTCATGAAACCCTAACCAAAAATCACCAAATTTCATAATCAAGTTTATGAAGTTTTCTAAGGCAACCTACACATCAAATTGAAGCTAGTGATGCTAGTAACACAATTAAAACATCAACTTTTAACATCTAACAACATATGATCATCCAAAATTCAAGAACAACACACCAAAATTCAAGTTCCTGCTAGTTACACTAAAACAACGAGATCGAGCATATAAATCATATATTCGTGTTAGACTTGAGCCATAGACACTAATTAACACTTTTATAAGTTAAAAACATCAAGAACACAAAATCTAGTGATTTTAGAAAGTTACCCAAATGAGATGAAGTTGGTACCAAAATGAAGAGGATGAAGAGAGGATCACAAATATGTAGTTTATTTTGTTGTAAGCCTCCTAGATCGAATTTAGATGATGATTGAATGAATTTGGTTTTGAGTGTGTGTTCTTGCTAGAGAAAAAGAGAGAGAGATGGAGGTGGAAATGAATGGGTGAAAGGGGTTTGACCCTTTGACCTAGTCAAGGGTTTGATCCCTTGTCAAGTTTAGTCCCTCAACTTTCGTTCGGGTGCGGGAATTACCTAAACGAGATAATTTAAAACGCGTATCAACGGGAGATGTTATAAACATATAACGGACTTTATATTAGTATAACGGAAAAGTAAATGGAAAAAGGCGGGATGTTACATTACCTACTCCTTAAAAGAAATTTCGTCCCGAAATTTAAGTAGGCGTAGTAGTCGTTGTTTCTTCCTCGAGATCTTGCGTTTCTGAATTCACAAATAGATGAGGATACTTCCTTCGCATTTGATCTTGTCTTTCCCAAGTAAACTCGGGTCCCCTTTTGGCGTTCCAACGGACTTTAACAATCGGGATTCGGCTTTGTTTCAATGTCTTGACGGAGGTGTCCACAATTTCAACCGGTTCCTCCACAAAATGAAGTTTGTCATCAATAGTAAGTTCTTCGAGAGGGATGACGATATCGGGTTCGGCAAGACACTTTTTCAAGTTAGATACATGGAAGGTAGGATGAACGGAGTTCAATTGAGGCGGAAGATCTAAACGATAAGCAACGGTTCCAATACGCTCCAAGATTTCGAAAGGACCAATATACCGCGGATTTAGCTTCCCGCGTTTCCCAAAACAGATTACACCCTTCCAAGGTGCGACTTTTAACATTACTCGGTCACCGACTTGAAATTCAAGATCGTTGCGTCGTTTGTCGGTATAGCTCTTTTGACGACTTCGGGCCGTCCTAAGCCTATCTCGGATTTGAACGATTTTCTCGGTGGTTTCGTGAATGAGTTCGGGTCCGGTGATTTGCACGTCGCCTACCTCGGCCCAATAAAGAGGTGAACGACATTTGCGGCCATATAGCGCTTCAAAAGGTGCGGCTTTAATACTCGCGTGATAACTATTGTTGTAAGAGAACTCGGCGAGAGGTAAGTGCTTGTCCCAAGGTTTTCCGAAATCAACCACGCAAGCTCGTAACATGTCCTCTAAGGTTTGAATTGTACATTCGCTTTGTCCATCGGTTTGAGGATGATATGCGGTGCTCATGTCTAAACGCGTTCCCAAAGCTTCTTGCAATGTACGCCAAAATCTAGAAACGAAACGGCCATCTCGGTCGGAGATAATCGATAATGGTACACCGTGTCGGGCTACGATCTCCTTAATGTAAAGTTGTGCAAGTTTCTCCATTTTGTCCGTTTCTTTCATGGCAAGGAAGTGTGCGGATTTGGTGAGACGGTCAACAATAACCCAAATGGTATCATAACCGCCCGTCGTTTTTGGTAGTTTGGTGATAAAATCCATCGTTATTCTTTCCCACTTCCATTGCGGGATCTCGGGTTGTTGAAGTAGTCCGGACGGTCTTTGGTGTTCGGCTTTGACTTTGGAACATGTCAAACACTTGGAAACATAAGTAGCTACGTCCCTTTTGATGTTCGGCCACCAATATAGTTGTTTAAGGTCGTGGTACATTTTATTGGCACCGGGGTGAATCGAGTATCGTGACTTATGGGCTTCATCTAAAATAAGGCTTCGTAGATCCCCATAACTAGGCACCCAAATTCTTCGGGCGAAATATCGGAGTCCGGTTTCTTTAACTCCGAATCGAGAGGTGAGGACGTTCAAGTGTTCGAGAGAGATGTTTTCATCCTTGAGAGCCTCATCTTGGGCTACCCGAATTTGGCTATTAAGGTTGGTGTGAATGGTGATGTTTAAAGCTCGGACACGGAGAGGCACCGCTCTTTCTTTTCGACTTAAGGCATCGGCTACTACATTTGCCTTCCCGGGATGGTAACGAAGCTCGCAATCGTAATCGTTTAAGGTTTCAATCCACCTTCGTTGTCTCATGTTTAGTTGCTTTTGATCGAAAATGTGTTGAAGGCTTTTGTGATCGGTGAAGATAGTACTCTTGGTTCCATAAAGATAGTGTCTCCACATTTTAAGTGCAAAGACAACGGCTCCGAGTTCGAGATCATGTGTCGTATAGTTTCGTTCATGAATTTTGAGTTGTCGAGAAGCATAAGCAATGACTTTCGTTCGTTGCATCAATACACACCCAAAGCCATGTTTTGAGGCATCGCAATATACAACAAAGTCATCATTGCCTTCGGGAAGTGACAAGATAGGAGCGGTGGTTAGCTTCGTTTTCAAGATTTGGAATGCGGATTCATGTTCGGTAGCCCAAATGAATTTCTTTCCCTTGTGAGTCAATGCGGTTAGAGGACGTGCAACCAAAGAGAAATTTTCGATGAATCTACGATAGTACCCGGCGAGACCCAAAAATTGACGAATGTGAGTAGGAGTAGTAGGAGTCTCCCATTTACTAATGGCTTCGATCTTCGTGGGATCGACTTTAATGCCTTGATCACTTACAACATGACCAAGAAATTGAACTTCCTTCAACCAAAATTCACACTTGGAGAATTTGGCATAAAGTCGTTCTTGTCTCAAGAGTTCAAGCACAAGTCGGAGATGTTGTCCGTGCTCTTCTTCATTTTTAGAATAGATCAATATATCATCGATGAACACAATAACGAATTTATCGAGATACGGTTTGCACACGCGGTTCATAAGATCCATGAACACTGCCGGTGCGTTAGTGAGACCAAATGGCATGACAAGGAATTCATAACTACCATAACGAGTTCGGAAAGCGGTTTTGGAGACATCTTCCCCCTTAACCCTCAATTGATGATAACCCGAGCGGAGATCGATTTTCGAATATACACAAGACCCTTGTAGTTGATCAAAGAGGTCATCGATGCGAGGAAGAGGATATCGGTTCTTAACCGTCAATTTATTTAGTTCACGATAATCAATGCACATTCGTAGGGATCCGTCTTTCTTTTTAACAAACAAAATCGGAGCGCCCCAAGGTGAATGGCTAGGTTGGATAAAACCTCGATCAAGTAGTTCTTGGATTTGACTTTGCAATTCTTGCATTTCAGATGGAGCGAGTCTATATGGTGCACGTGCTACGGGTGCGGCTCCCGGAATAAGATCGATTTGGAATTCAACCGGTCGATGCGGCGGAAGACCCGGCAATTCGTCGGGAAATACATCGGAATAGTCACTAACAATTGGCACATCATCGATGTGCTTTTCATCGGACTCGACTTTCTTAACGTGAGCAAGGATCGCAAAACAACCCTTACGGAGTAGTTTTCTAACTTTAACACACGAAACGAGGTTGAGTCCGGTGCAACTCTTATCGCCATAGACGATCAAAGGTTCACCATTCTCGATAGGAATTCGGATTGCGTTAAGATCACAAAGAATGTGAGATTTCGTTTTGACTAACCAATTCATACCGATTATTACATCAAAGCTTCCTAGTTCCATGGGTATCAAGTCAATCTCAAATTCCTTACCCAAAATGTTTAACGTACACCCCCGGTAATATGTGTCAGCACTTAATAGTTTCCCGTTAGCCACTTCAATGGTATAAGTGGTATCTAATGGAAGAGGTGGAGTGCTAAAAGAATGAGTCAAAGTCTTGGATGCAAAGCATTTATAGGCACCCGAATCGAATAAGCAAGAGACATAAGAATTGTTGAGAAGAAACGTACCCGTGACTAGTTCAGTGTCATCCCGGGCTTCCTCGGTGTTGATGTTGAAAGCTCGGCCGCGCGTATTGGGGTTATCTTTCTTCTTTGGGCATGCATTTCTATAATGACCCGTTTGGCCACATTCGTAACAAGTGCCCGTCTTTGGTGCATTGGGCCACTTTCGAGCGACGGGAGTGGCACTTTTACAATCGTTGGCCTTATGACCAACTCCTTGGCACCGGTGGCAAATTATCTTACTGCATTCGCCAAAATGATGTTTGTTGCATTTGTTGCAAAAAGGTAGATTCCCGGCATAACCCTTCTTGCCGTCGAAAGTGAAAGATTTCTTGGCAAAGTTGTTGTTGCTTGATTGGGAGGGTTCCCACTTTCTTTTGTTGCCGCCCGATTTATCCTCGGCCTTAGGTGCCGGAACTACGATTTCGTCAACCGTTTCAATTAGTTGGCGAGCCATGTTCATAGCGGCTTGATGAGTAGTGGGTTTGGATGACATCACCCCTTGTTTGATGCTTTTTGGAAGACCGAGCATGTAGAGCTCAATCCTTTGAGATTCGGGGTTAACAAGATTAGGACACATCAAGGATAGTTCGGAGAAGCGTTGATTATAAGCTTTAAGATCGTTTCCGACCGCTTTCAAAGCTCTTAGTTCTTCCTCAAGTTTTCGGGTTTCTTCGCGCGGAAAATATTCAACAATCATCTTTTCCTTTAGATCGGCCCAAGAGAGGGCATGAGCTTCATCGGTACCCACCGATTGAACATAGGTGTTCCACCATGTTAGAGCAATTCCGGAGAAAGTGTGAGTGGAGTATTTGACCTTGTCTTGGTCCCGACAACCGCTTATGCTAAAGACGGCTTCCGTTTGCTCAAACCATCGGGTGAGCACGACCGGTCCCCCGGTTCCATCAAAAGTGTGAGGTTTGCACCCCATGAAAGCTTTATAGGAGCATCCCTCGTTCGAGTTTCCGGCTCCATTGTTGTTGTTGTTGTTGTGGTTGTTATTATTATTGTTGTTGGATGAATGACCGGCCATGGCCGCATCTACGGCGGTGGCTATCATCCATTCGAGAGCTTGTTCGGGAGTTTCATTGCGGCGTACACGACGAGGAGCCATTGTTCCTTCAAAACACAAGAATATCATTGATTAGTATTCTCAATAATACTAACCGTGATATAGAATAAAGATAAAGAGAAGTTTTTCCTCGACTCGCCTTAAATTCTTTATGTCATAATGTCGGAACGTTCATATGAGTCACCGTAATATAATCCCGGAAATTATATTACCCTGATTCATATGTGCATTCGACATCATTTCATATAGTCAAGGTGGCGTGTCAATCAAATTAAACAACGGGAGATTAAGATGAACTAAGAGTAGATATGAGTAGAAGCGTTCGAGTATAAATGCACAAGTAGTCAAGTAACTCCTACTTCAAGTCTATATGCCGGTTGTAGTCTAGACTCACCAATGTACCCTATGACTCGGGGTCGACACCAATGAACTCTAAATCCCTACAACCAACGCTCTGATACCATCTGTAGCGACCCGACCAAATCATGTTTGACGGCGCCGTCTACTTAGGTCCCGTTACGTGGTCATAAGTCTTTAAGACAAAGTTTGACCAAAATATGTCGCCTTCATTTCAAAATAAAGATTGTTCCCAAAGTTTACAAGAATTGTTCAACCAATAGTTAAGTTACAACGTTATAATACGAATGAAATCTAGGCGACACGGTTTAAAGTAAAGTCAAAAGACGCTCCATGTATGCATATATACTCGACATCCAATGCAAGTATCAAATAATGAGCGGAAGCATGTATCATGTATCGTTCAAGGACCTGAGAAAAACATAGAAATCTGTCAACGAAAACGTTGGTGAAATCATAGGTTTAAGTAAGTAAGTACAAGTGAACCACAAGATTTGCATCAATGAAATAATAGTAATACATTCCAAAAGTTTGTTTCACGAGCACCCAATTATCAATGCTTAACATTTCCTTCCATTGAACCCCATCACTTAGTGCTAGAACATACACTGTTTCTCGAAAATATATTTCATTCGTAAACGGTAGCGAACCGTTTGAATGAGGGTTTGTCAAACCCATATGGATCCATACAACATAAGTTCTCGCTTACACCCGGCAAGTGTAACTAATGATAATCGAATTGAGGATTTTGTTCTAAACTCGTATGTAGAATGTTTGTTTTCCTGTACTTGTGTTCACTTAGTAAAGAAATGTTTATGTTTTCTCATCCCAAATGTAAGTTCAAAAAGAGTAAAAGTGGGACTATGATCTCACCTTGAGTGCACGAGTAGTAAAGTACTTCGACAAGTAAACGTGTGCAAAGAACAATGCTAGTCTTGACCTAAACAATAGGTTTGTATCAATAACGGTAAACACAATAGGTCAAATATGTTCAATTAGTCCTATGGCTCGTTAAGACTCGATCATAATAGCATGTGAATCAAATTGTCATGTTTCATGCAAGGTACAAGTATAAAAACATGTTAGAACGATTACACAATTATTTGGTTAAGTTTGATTAAAAGTCAACTTGGTCGGGTCAAAGTCAACAGAAAAGTCAACGGGGTCGGGTTGGATATCCGACAATTTTTCTAAGTTATATAATCATATATGAGCATGTTGGCCAAGTTTCATGTTAATCGGAGGTCCGTAGCATAGCAAACATTTTCATGTCAAATGACCAAAGCGAGCAGCCAGTTTTAGCCAAATGGGACGGCGTCCCAAATGGCTAGACGGCGTCTCGATTAAAAGGGTGGGACGGCGTCCCCAAATCCTAGACGGCGTCTAGGTAAGAAAAGTGGGACGTCGTCCTGGGTATCTGGACGGCGTCCTGAGGTGTTTCCAGGCCCTGGTTGCTGAAACTCCTAAGTGCACGAATCAAAACTCAACCCAACACAATTTACAAACCGCAAACATTCAAGGCATGCATTTTATATCACCGGGAAGGTATTTTGACAAGGAACGCAACTATGCACTTTTTATCAATCAAACTTTCATTTACAACAACCAAAAACCGCAATCAATGCTCCTCATTCAATGCATACAAGTCATAAACGCCATTTAATGATTCGATAGCCAAATTATATGAACAATATGCCGTTTCGAAGGTAATTAAGCATACAACACGACCTAACACTTATAATTAACATTTCATGTCATTTAATGCATCAAAAATCCATTCCTAGTTCATGAAACCCTAACCAAAAATCACCAAATTTCATAATCAAGTTTATGAAGTTTTCTAAGGCAACCTACACATCAAATTGAAGCTAGTGATGCTAGTAACACAATTAAAACATCAACTTTTAACATCTAACAACATATGATCATCCAAAATTCAAGAACAACACACCAAAATTCAAGTTCCTGCTAGTTACACTAAAACAACGAGATCGAGCATATAAATCATATATTCGTGTTAGACTTGAGCCATAGACACTAATTAACACTTTTATAAGTTAAAAACATCAAGAACACAAAATCTAGTGATTTTAGAAAGTTACCCAAATGAGATGAAGTTGGTACCAAAATGAAGAGGATGAAGAGAGGATCACAAATATGTAGTTTATTTTGTTGTAAGCCTCCTAGATCGAATTTAGATGATGATTGAATGAATTTGGTTTTGAGTGTGTGTTCTTGCTAGAGAGAAAGAGAGAGAGATGGAGGTGGAAATGAATGGGTGAAAGGGGTTTGACCCTTTGACCTAGTCAAGGGTTTGATCCCTTGTCAAGTTTAGTCCCTCAACTTTCGTTCGGGTGCGGGAATTACCTAAACGAGATAATTTAAAACGCGTATCAACGGGAGATGTTATAAACATATAACGGACTTTATATTAGTATAACGGAAAAGTAAATGGAAAAAGGCGGGATGTTACAGAAACATTGTATACGTGTCTATGGTATCTCAAGATTACATAATATACAATACAAGTTGATTAAGTTATGGTTGGAATAGATTTGTTACCAATTTTCACGTAGCTAAAATGAGTAGTTTTTACCAATTTTGTTTTGCTCGCCATTTCTTCGTTTCTAATCCGTTTTGAGTGATTTAAGCGGCCACAGTTTCGTATTGAACTTGACTTTATGAAAATAAACAGAAAAGGTATAGGTTTATATTCAGAAAAACAAGTTACAAGTCGTTTTTGAAAGAGGTAGTCATTTCCGTCGAAAGAACGACATCTTGATGACTGTTTTGAAAAACATACTTTCACTTTGAGTTTAACCATGATTTTTGGATATGGTTTCATGTTCATAATAAAAATCATTTTCCCAGAAGTATAGCTTTTAAATCAAAGTTTTTCATAGTTTTTAATTATCCAAACCAAAACAGCCCCCGGTTGTAACTACGACGGCGTAAATCCGGTTTTATGGTGTTTATCGTGTTTCCGGGTTTTAAATCATTAAGTTAGCATATCATATAGATATAGATCATGTGTATAGTTGATTTTAAAAGTGTAGTTAGAAGGATTAACTTTATTTGCGAACAAGTTTAGAATTAACTAAACTATGTTCTAGTGATTACTAGTTTACCACTTCGAATATGATAGCTTTTTATGTATGAATTGAATGATGTTATGAACATCATTACTACCTTAAGTTCCTTGGATAAACCTACTGGAAAAGAGAAAAATGGATCTAGCTTCAACGGATCCTTGGATGGCTTGAAGTTCTTGAAGCAGAATCATGACACGAAAACAAGTTCAAGTAAGATCATCACTTGAAATAAGATTGTTATAGTTATAGAAATTGAACCAAAGTTTGAATATGATTATTACCTTGTATTAGAATGATAACCTACTGTAAGAAACAAAGATTTCTTGAGGTTGGATGATCACCTTACAAGATTGGAAGTGAGCTAGAAAACTTGAAAGTATTCTTGATTTTATGTAACTAGAACTTGTAGAATTTATGAAGAACACTTAGAACTTGAAGTTAGAACTTGAGAGAGATTAATTAGATGAATAAAATTGAAGAATGAAAGTGTTTGTAGGTATTTTTGGTCGTTGGTGTATGGATTAGATATAAAGGATATGTAATTTTGTTTTCATGTAAATAAGTCATGAATGATTACTCATATTTTTGTAATTTTATGAGATATTTCATGCTAGTTGCCAAATGATGGTTCCCACATGTGTTAGGTGACTCACATGGGCTGCTAAGAGCTGATCATTGGAGTGTATATATGTGACGACCCGGAAATTTCTGACTAAATTTAAACTTTATCTTTATATTATTCTGACACGATAAGCAATGTTTGTTAAGTTAAATCTCAAGGATTTTAAACTATGTTTATACATTCATTTAAACCTCGACCAAATTCCAATGATTCACGAACTATTAAATGAACATATATGAATATGTATGTATATGTGTATATGTTATAAATTGAAAATGTCAACAAAGTATTTAAAAGTATAATGCTTTATATGAATGTATTTGTTTCAATATGATTATCGACGAAATTAAAAAAAAATATATATATATATATATATATATATATATATATATATATATATATATATATATATATATATATATATATATATATATATATATATATATATATATATATATATATATATATATATATATTAAATGATTGAATTATCAGAAACATTGAATTATGATTACAAGTCTCTGTTGAGAGGTCCACTATGATTTGAGAAATCTATTCCTCTTAACGATATTCGGAATAATTTGTAAAGCTATTTATAAATAAAAATAAAAAGTGTCATTTACGAAAGTTAGACAAAAGCTATTGGAGAATTGGTTTCCATAATATTCTATTAATCTATTTTCAAACGTACAAAAACGTTTTCAGTTTAAAAAGAACTTTATTATTAAAACGTATATAACTTTCATAAATATCTAGAATCACTTTTGACAACTCATTACTTAACCAGTATAATAAATATAACGATATTTATATTTTATTTCATTAAATATATATATAACGATTTAAATTAATATTATATATATTTATACACGTATTATACATACATAGTTTTTATATTTTTACTATACTTTAACTTTACCTTTACTTTACTTTTACTTTACTTTAACTTTAATAATTCACTTTAATAATTCATACTTTAATAATTCACTTTAATAATTCATACTTTAATAATTCACTTTAATAATTCATACTTTAATAATTCACTTTAATAATTCATACTTTAATAATTCACTTTAATAATTCATACTTTAATAATTCACTTTAATAATTCATACTTTAATAATTCACTTTAATAATTCATACTTTAATAATTCACTTTAATAATTCAAAAATCTATTATAAATAGAATTCAATAGGTTTCATTATTTCATAGAAACTTGAAAATATATTTCTCTAAACTCTCTCAATCGATTTACATATATATATATATATTTGCTCTATATTATTTCAAGATATTATTAGTATACATAAAATATTACGACGGAGTGATGTCCGAGTGATTTCAAAATAGTTTTTTGAATGAGTCGAAGCTAAGGAAATTATGGGTTATAGCTATAGAGGTGATGGGTATGGTTCATGGGTATGCTCGTGAGGTCAATCTAGTGTTTATCATCTCTGTTACGTCTACGTACTTTCCTGCAATATTGAATCTCAATATTGATACGTGAGCACCCATAACTTAACTTTTATATATCAATAGTGTATCCCTGACTAGTGCTCGAGTATATAGGATTATGCATGCTTGTACATTCGATATTGTCCATAGATAGGTTTGTTGAATCCTGAATTAGATACATATGCTACTGAGATATGGTATATGATATGCATGTCATTGGAAAGCTAGCGAAAAATTAAGAACTTTTCATTTAGATATCGAATGGTTTCGATGAACGGATTTGAAGTTAAAGTCAACTGAATTTTAGTATTATTGTTAAAATGATTATTATTACTATCGTCATTATTATTTTAATAGAAATATCATTGTTATTATAAAATATCATTATTACTATTATGTTAGTATTATCATTTTATTATAATAACATTTTTAGTAAATATAAATATTGTTATTTTTTTATAGAATAATAATAATTATTATTACAAAATAATACAACTTTTACTTATTATTATTATGATCAATATTATTTTATCAAATAAATAGGGGATACAAAGATATTTTTCACCACGCGTAATATAATTACATTAATAATACTTACCACTATAGTTTTACGATATTAAGTGAACTTTATAAATTTTACTACTTAAGATATATAAAAGTATATTTTATCATATATAAACGTTAATATAAATTTTTATTAATAAATGACTTTTATTATTATAAAATCTAATAAATATATTTAAATATATAAAACGACTATAGCTAAGTTATATAATAAACACGTATAAATTTTAGAAGTCATTTTGGGTCAAGTTGACTTTTGTTGACTTTTACATATTAGTCTCGAGCATTAGGATTGTGGTACACTATGACTTGACCAAAAATTGTTAGACAAATATTGACCAACATATAAATATATATAATTAATATAGGTTCGTGAATCCGAGGCCAACCTTGCACTTGTTAAATGACATTATATGTATTTTTACTACGAAATACAGTATGGTGAGTTTCATTACACCCTTTTTATATATATTTTTGGGCTGAGAATACATGCGATGTTTTATAAATGTTTTACGAAATAGGCACAAGTACTAAAACTAATTCTATGTGGGTTTAAACCAGAAATATACCCTTAGCTTGGTAACATTAAACTACTTGTCTATGTACGGTAGGCGCGAATCCTAAAGATAGATCTATTGGGCCTGACAAACCCCATCCTGACTATGGGATGCTTTAGTACTTCGAGGTTATTTTAAACACACCTGATCTGGTGTACTTCAGAGGGTAAAACATGAACGTTAAGGCTTGTTACCGGGTGCCTACAACTTATAGAATACTTTTATACACTTGCGAGTGTACATATATTTATAAACGGAAATCTTGTGGTCTATTAATATATTGAAATGATTATTATGATAAACCTATGAACTCACCAACCTTTTGGTTGACACTTTAAAGCATGTTTATTCTCAGGTATTAAATAAATCTTCCGCTGTGCATTAGCTCAATTTAAGGATATTACTTGGAGTCATTCATGGCATATTTTGAAAGACGTTGCATTCGAGTCATTGAGTTCACCAAGATTATTATTATGTCAATTATAGTTGGATGTATTATGAAATGGTGTGCATTCCATCAACTTTCGTTGTAAAGAAAGTTTGTCTTTTAAAAACGAATGCAATGTCCGTAAAATGTATCATATAGAGGTCAAAATACCTCGCGATGTAATCAACTATTGTGAATCGTTTATAATGTATATGAACGGGTCCTTTCAATATACCAATAGTACATACATCTAAAAGCTGTGTATTGTACGAGTACAAATACGGGTGCATACGAGTAGAATTGCTGATGAAACTTAACGAGGATGTAATTGTAAGCATTTTTGTTAAGTAGAAGTATTTTGATAAGTGTCTTGAAGTCTTTCAAAAGTGTATGAATACATATTAAAACACTACATGTATATACATTTTAACTGAGTCGTTAAGTCATCGTTAGTCGTTACATGTAAGTGTTGTTTTGAGACCTTTAGGTTAACGATCTTGCTAAATGTTGTTAACCCAAAGTTTATAATATCAAATGAGATTTTAAATTATTATATTATCATGATATTATGATATATTAATATATCTTAATATGATATATACATTTAAATGTCGTTACAACGATAATCGTTACATATATGTCTCATTTCGAAATCCTTAAGTTAGTAGTCTTGTTTTTACTTATGTAGTTCATTGTTAATACACTTAATGATATATTTAATTATCATATTATCATGTTATATATAATATAACAATGTATTAATATGCTTCATATATATTTAGTAAGACGTGGTTATAACGATAATCGTTATATGTATCGTTTCGAGTTTCATACGTCAATAGTCTCCTTTTTAAGTATATAACTTATTGTTACTATTTTTAATGAGATACTTGATGATCATTATATCATGTTAAACATATATATTTATTCATTTATGTATCATCATGTCATATACAACTTATAGCGTTCGTGAATCATTGGTCAAACTGGGTAATCAGACATTTACAAAATTTTCGTTTCAATTAACCAAGTCTTAACAAGTTTGATTGCTTAACATGTTGGAAACATTTAATCATGTAAATATAGTTTTCATTAAACATATAATCATAGAAAGGTTCGGAAAAGTTCGGGTCACTACAGTACCTACCCGTTAAATAAATTTCGTCCCGAAATTTTAAGCGATTGGAGGTGTTGGCTCATCTTCTGGAAATAAGTGCGGGTACTTCTTCTTCATCTGATCTTCTCATTCCCAGGTGAACTCGGGTCCTCTACAAGCATTCCATCAAACCTTAACAATCGGTATCTTGTTTTATTTAAGTCTCTTAACCTCACGATCCATTATTTCAACGGGTTCTTCAATGAATTGAAGTTTTTCATTGATTTGGATTTCGTCCAACGGAATAGTGAGATCTTCTTTAGCAAAACATTTCTTCAAATTCGATACGTGGAAAGTATTATGTACAGCCGCGAGTTGGTGAGGCAACTCAAGTCGGTAAGCTACTGGTCCGACACGATCAATAATCTTGAATGGTCAGATATACCTTGGATTTAATTTCCCTCGTTTACCAAATCGAACAACACCTTTCCAAGGTGCATTCTTAAGCATGACCATCTCTCCAATTTCAAATTCTATGTCTTTTCTTTTAATGTCGGCGTAGCTCTTTTGTCGACTTTAGGCGGTTTTCAACTGTTGTTGAATTTGGATGATCTTCTCAGTAGTTTCTTGTATTATCTCCGGACCCGTAATCTGTCTATCTCCCACTTCACTCCAACAAATCGGAGACCTGCACTTTCTACCATAAAGTGCTTCAAACGGAGCCATCTCAATGCTTGAATGGTAGCTATTGTTGTAGGAAAATTCTGCTAACGGTAGATGTCGATCCCAACTGTTTCCGAAATCAATAACACATGCTCGTAGCATGTCTTCAAGCGTTTGTATCGTCCTTTCACTCTGCCCTTCAGTTTGTGGATGATAGGCAGTACTCATGTCTAGACAAGTTCCTAATGCTTGCTGTAATGTCTGCCAGAATCTTGAAATAAATCTGCCATTCCTATCAGAGATAATAGAGATTGGTATTCCATGTCTGGAGATGACTTCCTTCAAATACAGTCGTGCTAACTTCTCCATCTTGTCATCTTCTCTTATTGGCAGGAAGTGTGCTGATTTGGTGAGACGATCAACTATTACCCAAATAGTATCAAAACCACTTGCAGTCCTTGGTAATTTAGTGATGAAATCCATGGTAATGTTTTCCCATTTCCATTCCGGGATTTCGAGTTGTTGAAGTAGACCTGATGGTTTCTGATGCTCCGCTTTGACCTTAGAACACACGTAAAACATTCCCCTACGTATTTAGCAACATCGGCTTTCATACCTGGCCACCAAAAATGTTTCTTGAGATCCTTGTACATCTTTCCCGTTCCATGATGTATTGAGTATCTGGTTTTATGAGCTTCTCTAAGTACCATTTCTCTCATATCTCCAAATTTTGGTACCCGAATCCTTTCAGCCCTATACCGGGTTCCATCTTCCCGAATATTAAGATGCTTCTCCGATCCTTTGGGTATTTCATTCTTTAAATTTCCCTCTTTTAAAACTCCTTGTTGTGCCTCCTTTATTTGAATAGTAAGGTTATTGTGAATCATTATATTCATAGATTTTACTCGAATGGGTTCTCTGTCCTTTCTACTCAAGGCGTCGGCTACCACATTTGCCTTCCCCGGGTGGTAACGAATCTCAAAGTCGTAATCATTCAACAACTCAATCCACCTACGCTGCCTCATGTTCAGTTGTTTCTGATTAAATATGTGTTGAAGACTTTTGTGGTCGGTATATATAATACTTTTGACCCCATATAAGTAGTGCCTCCAAGTCTTTAATGCAAAAACAACCGCGCCTAATTCCAAATCATGCGTCGTATAATTTTGCTCGTGAATCTTCAATTGTCTAGACGCATAAGCAATTACCTTCGTTCGTTGCATTAATACACAACCGAGACCTTGCTTTGAGGCGTCACAATATATCACAAAATCATCATTCCCTTCAAGCAATGACAATATAGGTGCCGTAGTTAGCTTTTTCTTCAATAACTGAAACGCCTTCTCTTGTTCATCCTTCCATTCAAATTTCTTCCCTTTATGCGTTAATGCAGTCAAGGGTTTTGCTATTTTGGAGAAATCTTGGATGAATCTTCTGTAGTAACCAGCCAATCCTAAAAATTGACGTATATGCTTCGGAGTTTTTGGGGTTTCTCACTTTTCAACGGTTTCGATCTTTGCCGGGTCCACCTGGATACCTTCTTTGTTCACTATGTGACCGAGGAATTGAACTTCTTCCAACCAAAATGCACACTTTGAAAACTTAGCGTACAGTTTTTCTTTCCTCAATACTTCTAGCACTTTTCTCAAATGTTCTTCGTGCTCTTGATCATTCTTTGAGTAAATAAGTATGTCATCGATGAAAACAATGACAAACTTGTCAAGATATGGCCCACACACTCGGTTCATAAGGTCCATGAACACAGCTGGTGCGTTAGTCAATCCAAACGGCATAACCATAAACTCGTAATGACCATAACGCGTCCTAAAAGCAGTTTTTGGAATATCATCCTCCTTTACTCGCATTTGATGATATCCAGAACGTAAATCGATCTTCGAATAAACCGACGAGCCTTGTAGTTGATCAAATAAGTCGTCAATTCTCGACAGTGGATAACGGTTTTTGTTGGTAAGTTTGTTCAACTCTCTGTAGTCAATACACAACCTAAATGTACCATCTTTCTTCTTGACAAACAAAACAGGAGCTCCCCATGGTGATGTGCTTGGTCGAATGAAACCACGTTCTAATAGTTCTTGCATTTGGCTTTACAGTTCTTTCATCTCGCTGGGTGCGAGTCTGTAAGGAGCAAGAGCTATTGGTGCAGCTCCTGGTACAAGATCTATTTGAAATTCAACAGATCGATATGGAGGTAGTCCCGGTAATTCTTTCGAAAATACATCGGGAAATTCTTTTGCGACAAAAACATCATTGATGCTCTTTTCTTCAGTTTGTACTTTCTCGACATGTGCTAGAACAGCATAGCAACCTTTTCTTATTAGTTTTTGTGCCTTCAAATTACTAATAAGATGTAGCTTCGTGTTGCCCTTTTCTCCGTACACCATTAAGGGTTGTCCTTCTTCTCGTACAATGCGAATTGCATTTTTATAACATACGATCTCTGCTTTCACCTTCTTCAGCCAGTCCATGCCAACTATTACATCAAAACTCCCTAACTCTACTGGTATCAAATCAATCTTAAATATTTCGCTACCCAGTTTAATTTCTCGATTCCGGCATATATAATCTGCTGAAATTAATTTACCGTTTGCTAATTCGAGTAAAAATTTACTACCCAACGGCGTCAATGGACAACTTAATTTAGCACAAAAATCTCTACTCATATAGCTTCTATCCGCACCCGAATCAAATAAAACGTAAGCAGATTTATTGTCAATAAGAAACGTACCCGTAACAAGCTCCGGGTCTTCCTGTGCCTCTGCCGTATTAATATTGAAAACTCTTCCGCGGCCTTGTCCATTCGTGTTCTCCTGGTTCGGGCAATTTCTAATAATGTGGCCCGGTTTTCCACATTTATAACAAACTACATTGGCATAGCTTGCTCCAACACTACTTGCTCCACTATTACTCGTTCCGACACCATTTGTTCCTTTCGTTCTGTTAACCCCTGGTCCGTAGACCTCACACTTCACCGCGCTATGACCATTTCTTTTACACTTGTTGCAAAATTTGGTGCAGAACCCCGAGTGATACTTTTCAAACCTTTGGCATAGCTGCTTCTGATTATTGTTGTTGTTGCGGTTGTTATTGTTGTTGGGATGATTGTTGTAGTGTTGTTGTTGTTGTTGTTGTTGGGCCGTTTGTTGGAGTTGCGATTGATGTTGCGATTGTTGGGATAGTTGTTGCGATTATTGTTGTAATTGTTGTTGTTGTTGTATTGGTGATTCTTATCACCGTTTTTCTCCTACTTTCTTTTGACTTGCTTCACATTGGCCTCTTCAGCCGCCTGTTCTTTAATTCTTTCCTCAATCTGGTTCACTAGTTTGTGAGCCATTCTACATGCCTGTTGTATGGAGGCGGGCTCGTGTGAACTTATATCTTCTTGGATTCTTTCCGGTAATCCTTTCACAAACGCGTCGATCTTCTCTTCCTCATCTTCGAACGCTCCCGGACACAATAGGCACAATTCTGTGAATCGTCTTTCATACGTGGTAATATCAAATCCTTGGGTTCGTAACCCTCTAAGTTCTGTCTTGAGCTTATTGACCTCAGTTCTGGGATGGTACTTCTCGTTCATCAAGTGCTTGAATGCTGACCACGGTAGTGCGTAAGCATCATCTTATCCCACTTGCTCTAGATAGGTATTCCACCATGTTAACGCAGTACCTGTGAAGGTATGCATAGCGTACTTCACTTTGTCCTCTTCAGTACACTTACTTATGGAAAACACCAATTCGACCTTCTCGGTCCACCGTTTCAATTCGATCGGTTCTTCGGTTCCATCAAATTCCAAAGGTTTGCAGGCAGTGAATTTTTTGTAGGTGCATCCTACACGATTTCCTGTACTGCTAGATCCAAGGTTATTGTTGGTATGTAGCGCAGCCTGTACTGCGGCTATGTTTGAAGCAAGAAAGGCACGAAATTCCTCTTCGCTCATATTCAAGGTGTGTCGAGTAGTTGGTGCCATTTCCTTCAAAATAGTCAAATGAAACAAGTTAATCATACAGAATATTAAGAGTAGTCAATAGTATCTCGTAGCATAATATGAACTCATTTATAAAAGCTTTTTCTTCATATTAGCGTTTTATAAGTTTAAATTCGGGTAGTACCTACCCGTTAAGTTCATACTTAGTAGCTAATATACAATTCAACTACTACAATTCTATATGAAAAACTGATTATAATAATATTTCGCGTTCAAACTTTTACACAATATTTTACAAACTTACAATACCGCTTATTTTACATATAGCATGAAATATAGCACACAATAAATTTGATACAAGATGGTTGTGAAGATAATTCTAGCTAGTACACAAGTCGTTCAGCAAAGGCAATAAAGACACGTAATTCATACGTCCAGAAACAAGTCATGCATTCTGGTTTTACTAGGACTACTTCCCATCCTTGGTCTTGTGGAACATAACCGTTATGGCTGTTGATAAGACAGCGTGTTGTAACGTCATCAAAGGGACGAGGGTTACGTAATGTCCAACAGTCCTGTAATAATCTAAAAACCTCATTTCTTACCCCAATTACCGACTCCGTCACTTGTGGGAACGTTTTGTTTAATAGTTGTAGCCCGATGTTCTTGTTCTCACTTTGGTGAGAAGCGAACATTACTAACCCGTAAGCATAACATGCTTCTTTATGTTGCATGTTAGCCGCTTTTTCTAAATCACGAAGTCCTATATTCGAATATATTGAGTCAAAATAATTTCTTAACCCGTTGCGTAAAATAGCATTTGGGTTCCCCGCAATATATGCGTCAAAGTAAAAACATCGTAACTTATGGATTTCCCAATGTGATATCCCCCATCATTTGAACGAAAGCCTTTTATAAACCAAGACATTCTTGGAACGTTCTTCGAATGTCTTACAAACTGATCTCGCCTTAAATAGTTATGCCGAGGAATTCTGACCGACTCTAGACAAGATTTCATCAATCATGTCTCCGGGTAGGTCTCTTAAAATATTGGGTTGTCTATCCATTTTGTGTTTTTCTACTGTAAAATAGACAAGAGTTAGATTTATAAAAAAAATACTTATTAATACAAGCAATTTTTACATATATCATAAAGCATAAGCACACTATATTACATATATTACACCACACGAATACAACTATCTTATTTCGACTCGCTCGTTTCTTCTTCTTCGGTTTTGGTTCGTTTTGCCAAGTTTCTAGGGATATATGATGTTCCCCTAATACGAACCATCATTTTCCACATTGGTTTAGAAAAACCTGGTGGTTTAGAGGTTCCCGGGCTATTGTCACAACTTAAGAAATACGGGTGTTGACGATACATATAAAGTTCATCGGGTTTGGAATCAAATTTCTCTATTTTTATGCCCTTTCTCTTATTGTTCTCTTTTGCCTTATTAAATTGTGTTGGGGTAATTTCTATAACATCATCGGAATCCTTGTCGGGATCCGATTCATCGGAGAATTGGTAATCCTCCCAATACTTTGCTTCTTTGGCGGAAACACCATTGACCATAATTAACTTTGGTCGGTTGGTTGAGGATTTTCTTCTACTTAACCGTTTTATTATTTCCCCCACTGGTTCTATTTCTTCTTCCGGTTCCGATTCTTCTTCCGGTTCCGATTCTTCTTCCGGTTCCGACTCTTCTTCCGGTTCCTCTTCGGGAACTTGTGAATCAGTCCACGAATCATTCAAATTTACATTTGACTCTTCATTATTATTAGGTGAGTCAATGGAACTTGTTCTAGAGGTAGACATCTATCACATAATATCAAACACGTTAAGAGATTAATATATCACATAATATTCACATGTTAAAAATATATAGTTTCCAACAAAATTTGTTAAGCAATCATTTTTCAAGTAAACACGGTCGAAGTCCAGACTTACTAATGCATCCTAACAAACTCGATAAGACACACTAATGCAAAATTCTGGTTCTCTAAGACCAACGCTCGGATACCAACTGAAATGTCTCGTTCTTATTGATTAAAAATGTTCCATATTAATTGATTTCATTGCGAGGTTTTGACCTCTATATGAGACGTTTTTCAAAGACTGCATTCATTTTAAAACAAACCATAACCTTTATTTTATCAATAAAGGTTTAAAAAGCTTTACGTAGATTATCAAATAATGATAATCTAAAATATCTTGTTTACACGCGACCATTACATAATGGTTTACAATACAAATATGTTACAACGAAATAAGTTTCTTGAATACAGTTTTTACACAATATCATACAAGCATGGACTCTAAATCTCGTCCTTATTTAAGTATGCGACAGCGGAAGCTCTTAATAATCACCTGAGAATAAACATGCTTAAAACGTCAACAAAAATGTTGGTGAGTTATAGGTTTAACCTATATATTATCAAATCATAATAATAGACCACAAGATTTCATATTTCAATACACATCCCATACATAGAGATAAAAATCATTCATATGGTGAACACCTGGTAACCGACATTAACAAGATGCATATTTAAGAATATCCCCATCATTCCGGGACACCCTTCGGATATGATATAAATTTCGAAGTACTAAAGCATCCGGTACTTTGAATGGCGTTTGTTAGGCCCAATAGATCTATCTTTAGGATTCACATCAATTAGGGTGTCTGTTTCCTAATTCTTAGATTACCAGACTTAATAAAAAGGGCATATTCGATTTCAATAATTCAACCATAGAATGTAGTTTCACGTACTTGTGTCTATTTTGTAAATCATTTATAAAACCTGCATGTATTCTCATCCCAAAAATATTAGATTTTAAAAGTGGGACTATAACTCACTTTCACAGATTTTTTTTACTTCGTCGGGAAGTAAGACTTGGCCACTGGTCGATTCACAAACCTATAAAAAATATGTACATATATATCAAAGTATGTTCAAAATATATTTACAACACTTTTAATACATTTTGATGTTTAAAGTTTATTAAGTCAGCTGTCCTCGTTAGTAACCTACAACTAGTTGTCCACAGTTAGATGTACAGAAATAAATCGATATATATATTATCTTGAATCAATCCACGACCCAGTGTATACATATCGCAGTATTGATCACAACTCAAACTATATATATTTTGGAATCAACCTCAACCCTGTATAGCTAACTCCAATATTCACATATAGAGTGTCTATGGTTGTTCCGAAATATATATAGATGTGTCGACATGATAGGTCGAAACATTGTATACGTGTCTATGGTATCTCAAGATTACATAATATAAAATACAAGTTGATTAAGTTATGGTTGGAATAGATTTGTTACCAATTTTCACGTAGCTAAAATGAGTAGTTTTTACCAATTTTGTTTTGCTCGCCATTTCTTCGTTTCTAATCCGTTTTGAGTGATTTAAGTGGCCACGGTTTTGTATTGAACTTGACTTTATGAAACTAAACAGAAAAGGTATAGGTTTATAGTCAGAAATACAAGTTACAAGTCATTTTTGAAAGAGGTAGTCATTTCCGTCGAAAGAACGACATCTTGATGACTGTTTTGAAAAACATACTTTCACTTTGAGTTTAACCATAATTTTTGGATATGGTTTCATGTTCATAATAAAAATCATTTTCCCAGAATTATAGCTTTTAAATCAAAATTTTTCATAGTTTTTAATTATCCAAACCAAAACAGCCCCCGGTTGTAACTACGACGGCGTAAATCCGGTTTTATGGTGTTTATCGTGTTTCCGGGTTTTAAATCATTAAGTTAGCATATCATATAGATATAGATAATGTGTATAGTTGATTTTAAAAGTGTAGTTAGAAGGATTAACTTTATTTGCGAACAAGTTTAGAATTAACTAAACTATGTTCTAGTGATTACTAGTTTACCACTTCGAATATGATAGCTTTTTATGTATGAATCGAATGATGTTATGAACATCATTACTACCTTAAGTTCCTTGGATAAACCTACTGGAAAAGTGAAAAATGGATCTAGCTTCAACGGATCCTTGGATGGCTCGAAGTTCTTGAAGCAGAATCATGACACGAAAACAAGTTCAAGTAAGATCATCACTTGAAATAAGATTGTTATAGTTATAGAAATTGAACCAAAGTTTGAATATGATTATTACCTTGTATTAGAATGATAACCTACTGTAAGAAACAAAGATTTCTTGAGGTTGGATGATCACCTTACAAGATTGGAAGTGAGCTAGCAAACTTGAAAGTATTCTTGATTTTATGTAACTAGAACTTGTAGAATTTATGAAGAACACTTAGAACTTGAAGTTAGAACTTGAGAGAGATTAATTAGATGAATAAAATTGAAGAATGAAAGTGTCTGTAGGTATTTTTGGTCGTTGGTGTATGGATTAGATATAAAGGATATGTAATTTTGTTTTCATGTAAATAAGTCATGAATGATTACTCATATTTTTGTAATTTTATGAGATATTTCATGCTAGTTGCCAAATGATGGTTCCCACATGTGTTAGGTAACTCACATGGGCTGCTAAGAGCTGATCATTGGAGTGTATATACCAATAGTACATACATCTAAAAGCTGTGTATTGTATGAGTACGAATACGGGTGCATACGAGTAGAATTGTTGATGAAACTGAACGAGGATGTAATTGTAAGCATTTTTGTTAAGTAGAAGTATTTTGATAAGTGTCTTGAAGTCTTTCAAAAGTGTATGAATACATATTAAAACACTACATGTATATACATTTTAACTGAGTCGTTAAGTCATCGCTAGTCGTTACATGTAAGTGTTGTTTTGAGACCTTTAGGTTAACGATCTTGTTAAATGTTGTTAACCCAAAGTTTATAATATCAAATGAGATTTTAAATTATTATATTATCATGATATTATGATATATTAATATATCTTAATATGATATATACATTTAAATGTCGTTACAACGATAATCGTTACATATATGTCTCGTTTCGAAATCCTTAAGTTAGTAGTCTTGTTTTTACTTATGTAGTTCATTGTTAATACACTTAATGATATATTTAATTATCATATTATCATGTTATATATAATATAACAATGTATTAATATGCTTCATATATATTTAGTAAGACGTGGTTATAACGATAATCGTTATATGTATCGTTTCGAGTTTCATACGTCAATAGTCTCCTTTTTAAGTATATAACTTATTGTTACTATTTTTAATGAGATACTTGATGATCATTATATCATGTTAAACATATATATTTATTCATTTATGTATCATCATGTCATATACAACTTATAGCGTTCGTGAATCATTGGTCAAACTGGGTAATCAGACGTTTACAAAATTTCCGTTTCAATTAACCAAGTCTTAACAAGTTTGATTGCTTAACATGTTGGAAACATTTAATCATGTAAATATAGTTTTCATTAAAAATATAATCATAGAAAGGTTCGAAAAAGTTCGGGTCACTACAGCAACCTTCCGAATATTTCTCCAGAAGGTTTGATTATAGCGGAGCCTTACAAAATTCTTGATCGAAAAATGGTTAAGCGTAACAATTGTCCAGCAATGCAAGTTTTGATTCAGTGGACTGGTGGTACTCCAGATGATGCAACTTGGGAACTTATGGAACATCTCTGTCAACGTTTTCCTCAACTGGACTTGAACGCCTTATATGCTTGAGGACAAGCATTGTTCGAAGAGGAGGGGATTGTTATGAATCATCTTAGCTTCACATGTGCCATGCACATGCTTAGTCTATAGTTGTGTATGCTAGTATAAATAAGACTATAAGTCATTGGTGGTGTAGTTAGTTGTTGATTGTTGTGTGTGTAAACATATTCTTCCCCAATTTCCTCTCATTGTAATTATAACTCAATTTTGATTCAATGCAATTTCGGTCTATGATTCAATTCCATTTCTAGTTTGTGGAGTTCAATCATTTACTAGTGTGACTACGAATTCGTTCCTAGAAACACATATCAGCGATTTTGGTTTAGATAGAGTTTCATATTTGGATGTAGGCTATTACTGTATTACATAATCTATGACCTTGAACAACTGATTTTCATCCAAATGACTTATATTAGGAGTTTTATATGTGGATAAAGATTGTGCTTACACTGGTTGAGCGTAGCATGTGTAAATAGTTTGAGAATATTTCCTAAGTTAACTTTAAGGAGAGGCTAAATTTAAATGTTGAGCATGGTTAATGTATTCATATTTGAAATGACAGGTTGTCATGAAGTTTACTTTTATATTGGATCTTACAGCATCGCGATAAATTTGATGCAATGGCCGAGAGGAATTTGATTTACGCATGTGCAAAAAGAAGGTTGATATTCATGATTCTGCAATAAGCAAATCCATAAATGACTTTGGAGGTCACCAGGATAAGTTGACATGACTCGTAAGTGCCATGCTACTGATACATCATAGAGTTTAGATAGTTATCAGATTTGACGTGGACCTCGTATGGAAATTGAATAAGGTTAAATCGTTTAAATGCATGATTTTACAAAAACGCAGGCAACGATCTGGTCATTGCAGGAAGACCAGAAAAGCATCAACAGAAAAAAAAAGATGCAGCAGGGTTGAATTTATGAGCATAAAATTCAACAAATTAGCAGCAGCAGGTAATCACTGGTGATTAGAAGCAACAAGCTGAGAGTTGCAGCATGAAAAAGAAGAAGCGAATTTGCAGCAGAAAAAATAGTAGTAGCAGCGGTTTATACAAACAACATCAGATTATTAGCAGATAATGGTACCAGCATTTAACGCATCGATGCAGCAAGTGATCACCATCAGTGATCAAAAGCAAGTAGCATGTAGCTTGTAGCAGTATTGGTCATGTTTGCTGATCAAAAAAAGCAGTAGCAGTAGCATGTCTGCAGTAGAATGAATAGAAAATAGCAGGTTGCAGTAGCAGAAAATTTCTGCAGTTAGAAAGTTCTCGTAGAAAGTAGCGAGAAAGCAGTCAACAGGTTAAAGCAAGAGAGAAAGAGTTATGTGTCAAGATTATGGGGGTGAATGTTGAGTAACCCTTGAGCCCAAAGTTGCAGTCCGTTATGATGTTTAGTGGGCCACATCAGCCCAGTCATATACTGTAGTGACCCGAACTTTTCTATGATTATATATTATGCGAGATTAATATTTTCATGATTAAATTTTTCCAACATGTTAAGCAATCAAACTTATTAAGACTTGATTAATTGAAACGGATTTTGTGTTAACATTTGACCACCCAGTTTGTCCGATGATTCACGAACGTTATAACTTGTATATGACATGATATTATATATATGAACATATATATATGTTTAACATGATAAAATGATAATTAAGTATCTCATTATGTATATTAATAATGAACATTATACATAAAACAAGACTACTAACTTAAGAAATTCAAAACAATATCTATGTAACGATTATCGTTGTAATAACGTCTTAGTATTTATATATCATATTAAGATATATTAGTACATCATGTTATCATGATAATGTAATAAATTAACATCTCATTAGATATAATAACAATGGGATTTATTACATTTAACGAAATCGTTAACTTAAAGGTTCTGAAACAACATGTATATGTAACGACTAACGATGACTTAACGACTCAGTTAAAATGCATATACATGTAGTGTATTAAGATGTGTTAATACACTTTTGAAAGGCTTCATTACACATATCAAAATACTTCTACTTAATAAAAATGCTTACAATTACATTCTCTTTCATTTTCATCAACAATTCTACTCGTATGCAACCGTATTCGTACTCGTACAATACCCAGCTCCTAGATGTACATACTATTGGTATATATACTTCAATGATCAGCTTTTAGCAGCCCTTAATGAGTCATCAAATATGTGGGAACCATCATTTGGCAACTAGCATGAAATATCTAACAAAAATACAAACTAATGGCTAATGGAGCCTATATCACAAGTGTAGTATCACGTTTTTTCTCACCAACCATAACACTTTCATTTTGCAAATTTCATGCATCAAACACATCTCTCTCAAGTTCTCTCTTGGTATTCTAAGTGTTCTTCATCATCTTCATCAAAATCTACATCAATCTAGCTAATAAATCCATACATAAAACAACCTACAAAACAACTACTCAAGAAAACTTCAAGAACACTTTCAAGTTTACAAGTCTACTTCCAAGCTTTCTAATTCATTCCAAATAATCATCTAAGATCAAGAAACCTTTGTTATTTACAGTAGGTTATCTTTCTTATTCAAGGTAATATTCATATTCAAGCTTTGATTCGATTTCTATAACTATAACTATCTTATTTCGAGTAGTAATCTTACTTGAACTTATTTTTGTGTCATGATTCTACTTCAAGAACTTCCAAGCCATCAAAGATCCTTTGAAGCTCAAGTTATTTTCTCATTATTTCCAGTAGGTCTACCTACTATACTTAAGGTAGTAATGGTGTTCATAACATCATTCGATTCATATATATAAAACTATCTTATTCGAAGATTATAACTTGTAATCACTAGAATATAGTTTAGTTAATTCTAAACTTGTTCGCAAACAAAGTTAATCCTTCTAACTTCACTTTTAAAATCAACTAAACAAATGTTCTATATCTATATGATATGCTAACTTAATGATTTAAAACCTGGAAACACGAAGAACACCGTAAAACCGGACATACGCCGTTGTAGTAAAATCGGGGGCTGTTTTGGTTTGGATAATTAAAAACTATGATAAATTTTGATTTAAAAGTTGTTCTTCTGGAAAAATGATATTTCTTATGAACATGAAACTATATCCAAAAATCATGGTTAAACTTAAAGTGGAGGTATGTTTTTCATAATGGTCATCAAGATGTCGTTCTTTCGACGAAAATGACTTCCTCTTTCAAAAATGACTTGTAACTTGTATTTCCGACTATAAACTTATACTTTTTCTGTTTAGTTTCATAAATTTCAGTTCATTATGAAAACATAGCAACTTGATTCACTCAAAACGGATTTATAACGAAGAAATTATGGGTAAAACAAAATTGGTTAGATTTACTAGTTTACCTACGAAAATTTTATAACAAATCTATACTAACCATAACTTAACTAACTTATATTGTATTACATGTAGTCTAATATATATTATGTAATCTTGATAGAACATAGACACGTATACAATGTTTTGACATATCATATCGACGTCATCTATATATATTATTTGGAATAACCATAGACACTCTATATGCGGTAATGCTCGAGTTAGCTATACAGGGTTGAGGTTGATTCCAAAATAATATATATACTTTGAGTTGTGTCATAACCCGACCTTAACCATAAGGACGAATACAATAACATATGATTTCATCGCGAGGTATTGACCTCTATATGCGACATTCTTCAAAAACTGCATTCGTTTTTACAATACAAACCATAGCTTTTATTACAAATACAAGGTTTAAACAACTTAATAATGATTATCGTTTAGCGATAATCTTAGACTTACAAACTTTACATGTGATAATAACAATACGACCTCCAACATATTTTACATTACAAATCCTCCGATATGCAGTTTTATTTTTGACACAAATATGCATACTCAAGATCTTGCTTAAATTCAACATGTTGCAGCGGAAGCTTTTAGTTATCACCTGAGAATAAACATGCTTAAAACGTCAACATAAAGTTGGTGAGATATAGGTTTAATGCCGGCAGCGTTATAAATATAGACCACAAGATTTCATATATAAACGTTTTAAAAAAAATATTCTAAGTTGTTGAGCACTTGATAACCATACTTAACTTTTAATCAACGTCGCATATTCCCTTTATTATGAAATCTTACTACACCGTACCAAGTGTAGTCACCGAAACGAAGTACTGTGCAACCGTTGAATACTGGTTGTCCAGTCCGGTTAGGGTTGTCAGGCCCGATAGATCTATCAACAGGATTCGCGTTTACAATACTTCATGTAAATAATAGTTACCAAGCTACAGGGAAGTATGCCAGTGGTACAACTCAACGTAGAATATATATTTTTAATCACTTGTGTCTATAACGTAAATCATAAAATGCATGTATTCTCATCCCGAAATATTTAGAGTTTAAAAGTGGGACTATATACTCACTTTTGCCTTGAAGGTAATAAACACGACTTGGTCTCCGATTGATATCACAAACCTAACCATATATATAATATATCAACATATTTTCTCTTCAAGATTTTAATATTTTCTTAGTCCGTAGTTAGCAGTCCGTAGTTAGTGGTCCACAATTAGTTGCTTAAATAAAATAAATAAAGACCCCATCGTATTCGTATTGATCAGAATTAATCTCGGCCCATGGTACTATGTTGTCAAGTGACGTGTTGCGTACATAAAGTACCGTGTTGTCAAATGACGTGTTGCGTACAATCATGAGGTCTTATGATTAATCTTCTCGTGTTGTTTACGGGTGGTCCTGAAATATATAAAATCAAATCATAAGTAAATATATATTAAATATTATGTTAATTAGCCAATATATGATTAATCCGATTTTGTCATAATATGATATATTACAGGTCTTGAAGTGTTTTTAAAAATCAAATTAGAAGGATATATTTAGTTTGCGAACAAGTTTTAAATCACTCAAACTATGTTCTTGTTGTTAAAATTTTACAACACAAAATAAGATAGCTATATAAATATGAATCGAATAAGGTTATGAATAAGGTTACTACCTCAAGTTACTTGGATAAAGCTACTGGAAAAGGTAAGAAAAATCTTGGAATCAAAAGAGTGGTGGAGTGGGATTGAAAGATTGGAAGTAATCTCCTTGAAATCGGATGACAATATTGATACGTTCTTGAGTTGGTAAATGAAGAGAGATTAGGGAGTGAATTAACTTGAAAGAAAATTGGAAATGAAATTGTATGTATGTGTGTGCAAAATAGCATGATTATGGGATGGATATATAGGAGATTTAGTTTGTTTTCTTGCACAAAAGTCACACATGAGGTTAAATGGCTGGTTCCCACATGTAACATCATGTCTAGTGGCTGATCATTGAAGTTTATTATTGGTATATACCAATAGTAAATACGTATAGAAGCTGGGTATGATACGGTTACATATACCCTAGATATACTTGTAGAAATTTTGAGGAATCGGAACAAGAATTCAAATATGGACGGGTTTATAACTATAAAAGAGGCTCAAAAACTGGGCTTTTATTTTTGGGTCAAACCGGGCCAAAATAAAATTTTAAGACATTTTTAATAAAGCAATGTTAGCCCAAAAAAAAATTTCCAAGCTGACCTGGCAGCTCGACCCCAGCCAGGGGCTCTGCCCCTTGGACCCCGCCAGGGGTTCCACCCCTTGGACCCCGCTTATCAGGGGCGCTGCCCCGAACTCCCGTCATAATCAAGATAAGTTCAAACAAGTGTGCACTCCACACTTCCCCAAACTTGTTCGATATTTATCAAGATTATTTTGGTTACAAATTAATCCCATTACACTTAAATCATATTGGTGACATAGATCACCAACACATTATAGATTGTAAGTATATATGTCAAAGAACGTTACATATAGTTATCGTTTTGAAAACTTAAGTTTGTGGTCTCAAAGTATACTTATAACTCATTGTTGTTAGTTCACAATGAAATGTTAAACCATCCTTAAATCATGTTAAATATGTATAGATATGTACATATACATAATCGTATAATTATCGTGTGTTATATAGTTCGTGATATCATCGGTCAAATTGGACGGTCAAACGTTGTGTGAAACTCTTTTCAAAAACATAAGTCTCAACAGTTTGGATTGCTTATCATGTTGGTAAGGTTTATTTTATTTAAATATTAATCTCATAAGTATAAAACGATCGGAAAATCTGGGTCGTTACAAGTTGTG
The DNA here is from genome assembly GCF_046630445.1 of Rutidosis leptorrhynchoides. NCBI lineage: Eukaryota > Viridiplantae > Streptophyta > Magnoliopsida > Asterales > Asteraceae > Rutidosis > Rutidosis leptorrhynchoides. Next base: position 29,213,364 of record NC_092336.1, read on the forward strand.
ATCGAGTCTGAGACTTGTATACACTGGGTCGTAGATTGATTCGAGAAAATATATTTATTTGTGTACTACTAACTATGGACTACTAATTGTGGACTACTAACGATGGACTACTAACTAACAACTTAAAACGTCAACACGTAATAAAAATGTTGTGAATATATTTCGATCATACTTTGATATATATGTATATATCTGTTATAGGTTCGTGAATCGACCCGTGGCCAAGTCTTATTTTCCGCCGAAGTGAAAATACGTGAAAGTGAGTTATAGTCCCACTTTTAATATCTAATATTTTTGGGATGCGAATATATGCAGTTTTATAAATGTTTTTACAAAATAGACACAAGTAATCGAAACTACATTCTGTGTTGGATTATCGAACCGAATATGCCCCTTTTTAGCTTGGTAGCCTAAGAATTAGGGAAATGGCCCCTAATTGAAACGAATCCTAAAGATAGATCTATTTGGCCCAACAAGCCTCATCCGAGTTACGGATGCTTTAGTACTTCGATTTATCATATCCGATGAGAGTCCCGGAATGATGGGGATATTCTATATGCATCCTGTTAAGGTCGGTTACCAGGTGTTCAACATATGAATGATTTTTATGCAGATTGCTATATGCATGCATGATGTTTATGAGAAATGGAAATATGAAATCTCGTGGTCTTTTATTACGATTTGATAAATATATAGGTTAAACCTATAACTCACCAACATTTTTTGTTGACGTTTAAAGCATGTTTATTCTCAGGTGATTAGTAAGAGCTTCCGCTGTTGCATGCTAAATTAAGCACAAGATTTGGAGTCAGCATGCTTGTATGTTAATGTTTAAAGAAAAACTGCATTCGAAAAATAAATTGTTGTAATATATTATTGTAACCCATTATGTAATGGTCGTGTGTAAACGTTGTACTTTAGATTACTATTATTTGGTAATCTACGCTATATCTTTTAAACCTTTATCGATAAAGTAAAGGTTATGGTTTGTTTTAAAAATCGAATGCAGTCTTTGAAAAACGTCTCATATAGAGGTCAAAACCTCACAACGAAACCAATTAATATGAAACGTTTATAATCCATATGAACGGGACATTTCATATACCAGCCCATATATTTGAATTATGGTGGTCGATGCACATAAAGAAAGCAGAGAACAAGTCATTTGACTTAGTTGCTTAGAAAAGAAAAATGGGTTGTTGGTTACCAATAAAGAAGTGAACGTGTGCAATATTTCATATTTCATATGGTTATTAAATAGTCTTTTAAGAATGTGTTTAAAGTTAGTGGAGTGATTAAAGGAGTAGTGGGTTTGTGGTATTAGTTAGTTTTTTTTCTTTCTTTTATTGTAACGTAAATGGAGACTATTTATAGTCTTCAAGTTAGATTAGTAAGGCAAGCAGAAAGATATTAAAATGTAGTCGCATGGGTGTTTTCTTTTATCTCTATATTCAATATATTATTGAGTGTAGTTTTAGAATGTTTAAATAATAATTAGCAAGAATGAAGGCATGAAGGAACATATATGTTCCAACAGTGACAAAGATGATTTAGGAGATTATATTCATTTAAAACAGATACCGGGTGACTTTGATCCCGTTTGTCCCATTTTCAATACCTAAATGACCTGATCAGGAGGCCATAATTCTGCTAGCTATCTTATCAATATCACACTATCGGAGGTGTGAGATAATCTTGGTACGTGATATTACAAATTGTACCAGTTTTCTTTACTTAAATCTGGAAAATTTTGGCATCTGATATTGTTGTACCGTCATCTGAGTTTGATCAGCCTGCTCACAATTCAGAGAAAGGTAATCTATAGTTAGTATATGTGTGCCAATACATTTAATAGTCAGCTTGGTTTGCAATGATGTCGTATCAATTTGGGTGGCAGAATGTTGTTGGGGGACAAGTCATTTCGTTATGTTTTTGCATAAGTTTGGTTGACTCTAAACAAATTCAATCGAAGGTTTTTTAATCATCACAGATGATAATGCGTGATATATTTTTGTTTGAAAACTCAAATTTCGGAGATTTCTGCAACTGAATAGGATACTCTGCTTGTTCAATCCATTTGACCTTTTTTTTGTGTGAAAATTGCTGAATTCTTGGTGCAATTGAATAGGAGACTCTGCTTGTCCAAAATTTAACAATGATGCGCGAGTTGGATCGCATATCATTATCTTTTTTCTATACTTTTGAGTTCACATAACTGGAAGCACAGATAACTTAATAATCAACATTGCTGTTGAATAAGATCACGTATTGTTCCAAGAAAGAGACATCATCAGGGAGGTTTCATATTGATATGGTCAACATCAGGTAAACGAAAATTCATCAATGTCCATATGTGATTTGCTAAGCTTGAATTCACACTAGTAATGTGTTATTTGTGACTGAATTTGTGAATTGCTTTCAGTGGTGCACATTTGCAATTTACTGGCTTGAATTCGCACTGGTAATGTATTATTTACCAATTAATTTTTTCATATGTTTGCAGAGAGTATATAAATTTTTGTCTTGTCTAGTTAATTGTAAGATTAACAAAAAAGTTATGTTATTTTTTACTTGTAGATCAGAAAAATGGTTGACTCTAAACACTAGTCACGTATTCTTCAGCCGGAAGGTATGTTTTTCTTTTGAAAGCTGTAGTTTGGTTGCATATCTTTATATTATCCAACTCTTAACATTCAATAGTAGGCAATATTCTACTGGCTTTATTAGCATTTTAAGGGAAGGGAGTTATGCCTCATATCATATATATGTATACAACTAGTACCATTACAAGCCGCCGTATATAAATTTACTTTTTTTCTTCTCTTTCCTCAACATGGCAATGATATCAGCCATCACTATTACTGAGAAAATATTCCACAACTCTCGTTTCCTTTTACTCTCACACCTATCAACTACTGCTATTGGAAAATCATGATCCAACTGTTTCTTATACCAAAACCTGATTGGTTATGACTTATGTGGATGGATCATGGATCGAGTACTTGCCCCCACCACACCTTACATCAACCACTTCACCTGCACCTGAACTTGTTAAAAACTGGAATTATCAGACTTGGATTTCTAATGATCAACATGTTAGAATGTTCCTGTGCCCTCAAGTTCTTCAAGTCCAGATTCATGGATAAGTCAAAGTCGATTTCATTTACCACTACGTTCTATCTACTATATCATAAGCCTATTTTCATGATCCCACATCAATCCAAGGTGCACATTTGGTTGGGTGATGTTTATAAGCGTGGTTGTTTCTTCCTTTTGTTTTGAAAGGCAATAATTTGTTAAATAAAAGCAAGACTAGCAAGAAACTAGTAATTACCCGTTTTCCCTCCTTTTTCAAGCTAGCTTTTGGGAGTGAGTTATACACTTTGGTTTATTGCTTGGCATGAGCCTAGTATGAGATAGGTTCTTAACAAATGATATTAGAGAAACTCATCCTTCTAGGCGTGACCAACGAGGACGTTGCCTCTTTAAAGGTTTGGTATTGTCATGATCTCACATCGGTCTAAGGCATACGTTGGGTGATGGTTTATAAGCTTAGGTGTTCCCTCCTTTAACTTTTGTGAGTTAGTTTTACACTTTGGGCTTTGGCTTGGTATGAGCCTGGTACACGAGTCTAGTATGGGTTCATAACACCTCTTTTTGCCATGTACAAGGTGAAACTACACGTGATCTATGGGTTGCCCTAGAACGTGCATATGCACCTCAGACATCTTTCGAGAGTACACTTTGAAGACACAACTTCTCAGACACGTTCACCACTATCTCAACTCTTTTCGGACTCATGGCTTCGGATACGTACAAAGTCGATTTATACTTTCGCTGCCACAATGCTTACAACCGTGCATTTTTTTCTCGACTAAATAACAATAAACCACCTTGAATGTTCTTGGTTCCTTTTATACGCTCCTCGTATGCCTCCTGGTCTCATCAAATAGCATCAAATCCAACTCGAAACATTCTTCTATTGAATACACGATTTGGAGAAAATATACAGTAACTATACAGACTCATAATAGCAAAGGATCAAACGACTTAGCTCATTTGACAGTAGGGTCAAATCATTTCCATAAATAGCATTAGGCTCCTTGCCTTGTTTAGAGGATAAAACCGTTGTAGCAGCTCTATAAATTAAGCCTTTTGGTTTCATCGTAAAAACATAAAAATTTAGTTATTATATACTACACAAAAGATCACTGCAATATTTAAAATTAACACTCACCAAATCAACTCATTTTCAAGGCTCCTTGCCGTTGAGAGTAAAGCGGTCAATTTTGTTTCAAAATCATCAACCGTTTCACCCTCCTTCATGTGCAAATTATCGAGTCCCGTAAGCAAGGTTGCTAGCCGAGCCGATCTCACCCAATTTACTCCTAAATATAGTGTTTTGAGACGTACCATCCCACGCTTACTTTGGGCTGGTGTAACTCTTTATTTGCAATGCCATGTGTATCGGTTGAAACGAATATGCAAGAGCTTGTTTTGACTTCCTTGGATCCGATTATGCACCCAACACCTGGATTCGAACGTCTCCCATACGTTATATGCATCATCATTGACTTTACTTTACTTTGACAGCTAACACAGGATTATTTTTTAGTATCATAGCCGGAATTTTATACGTCAATGAGCCTGGTACCGTCTTTTTAATCCTCCGTTTGACAGCTTCAACCCGTTCCAATCAGACTTGTTTCAATAGCCCTATCCCACCGATAAAAAAAAAACAAGCTACTATCTTTCGATTACGGATCTAGGAACCGCAATCACGGGTGTCACTAGTTAAAAACTAAAAAATAAAATAAAATTTACACTATCCAATAGTATCACTAAAAAAAAAATACATTATCCAGCGTTATCACTAGTTAAAAAACCCAAAAAATTTCCACTGCATCGTGTATTTTACTGATAGTAGATCCGCCCTTGCTATCTTTACGGTTATCTTGTACATGTATCGGTTAGTCTCCTCTTCCGCCCTTGCTATCTTTACGGTAATCTTGTACATGTATCGGTTAGTCTCCTCTTCAACATGTACAAGCTTGATTTCTGACCAAATTTAAACTTAATCTTTATATAATTCCAACTTGATAAGCAATGAATTTTAATAAATCTTGAACCTCCGGAAAGAGTTTTGCACAAGCTTTTGGTCACCCTTTTATTCCGACGATTCACGAACGTCATAACTTGATTTAATTGTTTAATTGTTTAATTATTGTGTATATATATGGATTTATATATATATTTAACTTGAAAATATGATAATTAAATATCTCATTAAGTATATTAACAAAGTATTATATATATATATATATATATATATATATATATATATATATATATATATATATATATATATATATATATTCATACTACTAATTTAAAGAGTTTTCAAACAATATATATATTACTATTTAAATGACGTAATTAACTTATGTTAAAATGTATTTACATATAATGTATTACGAGTGTAAATACATCCTTACAAGTATTGAATATACTTTATAATATACCAATACATATAAAGGATAACTATACTCGTATTTTCGTTCAATTTCCTCAAGAATTCTACTTGCATTCATACGGTATTTTTATCCGTATTATACACAGCTTCTAGAAGTATTTACTATTGGTATATACCAATAGAAATCTGCAATTATTTGTGTAATATGTCATCCATGACCTAATCAATTTAATATGTCATGCATGACTTAATACAATTTAACTTATCTTAGATATTTTCACTAAAAGCCAAAATTATAAGCTTATAAATAAGGATCATTTTAACTCATTTTTACTCCACATTTTCTTAAACTAAAAACACACAATTGAATGCTCTCATATCATACTTTAATCTCAGCAACTTTCCTCTTCATAATCAAGGTAAAATACTTTCAAAATCCTTGTTCAATTCCTTATATAGTTGCTATCTTATTATACTTATAAAACTTGTAAAAACTAGAACTTGTTTTGGTGAACACCAAGCTTGTTTGAAAAACTAATATAATCTTTCTAACTTAACTCTAATAACACTTATTTATATGTATTATGATGTTATATTAAGTTAATATAAGAACTTATAACTTGTACATATGAAGAACACCTTGAAACTTAACATATATCCTTTCATCTCCATTCGGTAAAAAGCGGGTTGTTTTTGGTTGGGAATTAAAAACCTATCTTAGACTTTGAGTTCGAGTCTAAGACTTTAGAAATATGTTAATATATGTAAATAAGACTTCCAGTAAGTGGAAGTATTTTATCAAAAATCATATATTGGGTGGATGCCGGGATTTTTCCAAATCTGTCCACCGACACAAAAAGAGGGTAAAGCTCTAAAAATTACTACTTGGAATGAACTTTTCGAATTGTTTTTGTAAAATTAACTTCTTAAGGAATCCATAGCAATTTGATTCACTTTAAACGGATTTGTAATGAATATTTGGCGAGCAAAACAAAATCTGCTAAAATTAACGTTGTATGGACGAAATTTATATTATAAAAACTATATTAACCATATCCTTGTTAACTTTTCCTATATCCTATATATATATGGACATGTTATCAGTAGTATAACAAAATATTATAATCTTGGTTAATTCTGTGATTGTATATATGTATAATAATATTCTTGGTACGTCCTAACACAATAAGTATACAATACGTTTTGATAAATCCTAAGACAATACGTACACAATACGTCTTAGTTAATTCTAAGACAATACGTATATAATACGTCTCTGGGTTGATGCAAAGACAATACGTATACAATACGTCGTGGGGTAATTCTAAGATTATATATATATATATATATATATATATATATACCGATTATCGGACCGTTGGACTTTTCGAACTATTTGGACTACTAACAAAAGACTACTAACAATGGACTACTAACATAAAATGTTAAAAATTATTATATAAGTATTCTATGAACTTGCTTTATTTTATTCATATGTCGTATTATTATCTGAATCGTTATTATTGTTATAGGTTCGTGAATCCAAGGACGACGGTCATATTTTTAATAAGTTGAAAACTTATTATTAATATACTTTTACTACTGTGAGTATATAGTCCCATTTTTAAACTCTACAAATATTTTGGGATGAGAATACATGCATTTTATGTTTTACGCCATAGACACAAGTACTTAAAATATATTCTACGTTGAGTTGTACCACTTTGCATATCTTCCCTAATAGCTTGGTAACTAATATTTACATGTTGTAAGAACATGTATACGCGAATCCTATTGATAGATCTATCGGGTTTGACAATCCTAACCGAGCTAGTCGCTCTAGTATCGTAAACGGTTGCATAGTACTTCGTTTTTACTACACTTGGTACAGTGTAGGGAGATTTCATAATAAAGGGAATATGCTACATTAATGGTTAAGTATGGTTACCGAAGCGCTCAACAACTTATAGAATACTTTTATACACTTGCGAGTGTACATATATTTATAACTATGAAGTCTTGTGGTCTATCTTTATATCGATGCTAAACCTATATATCTCACCAACCTTTCTGTTGACTGTTTAAGCATGTTTATTCTCAGGTCCTTAAGAAAGTCTTCCGCTGTTGCATTATCTGAACAAGCTGTGCATGGAGTCTCATGTTTTTGTTTAAATGAAGTGTTGCATTCAATAAAACCTTCGTCATGTATTATATTCAACTTTTATGTCACGTGTGTAGTATTTGGAAACTGATGTATTATGGGGATTATTTCTTAAATAATCGCCCACTTGTTTAAAACATGCATTATGTATAATAATGGTGTGCTTTTTATGAAACGAATGCAATAATTTCTAAAACGTATCATATAGAGGTCAAATACCTCGCTATGGGACCAATGAATAACGTACTGCGTTTATAGTGATATGAACGGGTCGTTTCATGATCAACCGTAGAAGCTGATAACCTTGCTCGTTGTTTAATGTTTATTATCTAGCTTGTATATGTTCATAAACATACACAATTAACACGGATATAAATATGATGAACTGTACAGTATGGTGGGGAAATCTCCAACTTTGGTTTGTGGATTCGACTATTCGTTAAGAATAAGATTTATGATGCTATGTGATTAAGTTCACTATGATTTTGGAATCTCAAGTGCTTATCAGTAACACGTTTTTTTTCTTTTACAAACAATTTTGCGATAATTAATTTTCACGGAGTAATTATTATATTTAATATTCTATCAGGATTATTAAATTGGAAATTTATTTTGTGTCTAAATTTAAACTTACAACTTAGTTTAACTTTTTTAAATGAAAGATAATATAATATAATAAAAATGGTTGTATTAATCTTTGTTGATAGTTTGAGACGTAACACTAATTTATATATGATTTTGAAAATGAAATGTGAGGTAAGTCAATTCTGGACTAGAATAACGTTTGACTTTAATGTCCAAGACAGATTAACATCAAATCAGAAAACAACAAGCATACATAATTATATACCTATATCTAAAAGATAATATAATTATATACATAATTATATTATTATTATTATTACTAATAATAGCCAAAGGTGCCAATGTAGTTTTGGCTTTAAAATTGTAGTTTTAATAGCAATTAAGTCAACAAAAGTGGCTGGGTCATGCATATTAAGTTGGGCCTTGGGCCATGGCCCATATACTAGTTACATATAATATACACACATACTCTCACTGTTGTAAACGGCGTCCGTTGCGTCCGTTGCGATGCCCGTTGCGGCGTTTTGGCGACTTAATCGTTTCGACCCGTCCCGTTTTCTTATAAGCCGGTCAAAGGTCAGAAGTCAGGTCAAATGCAGGAAAAATTGGGTCAACGCCGGTCAAAAGTCAGAAATTCTGTTAAAATCGGTCATAAATCGGTCAAATCAATCAAAATTGACTTAGTTTAGTATTCCATTTTGTATTATATTAACGCTAATAGCAATTATAGGTACAAACTTGTCAATGAAGGTTTTTTTAGCTCTAAAATTTGTATAAATATATATTTATATATATATAAGTCAACATTAGTCAACATCCGTTTCGACCCCGTCTCGGCCCCGTTTTTTCCGTTGCGACGTTTTGAGGTCGCTACCGTTTCGGCCCCGTCTCGCGTCTTTTTTAACCTTGCATACTCTACATAACATAAGTACACTTAAAATTTTCATTTATTAAATTATGATTGGATTTGTGAGTTTTATATATACACACATACGTACACTTAAACTTTTCACTTATTTGCAATATGGACCTCTTCCATTTTCAGGATGAAAAGTACTCTAGTACTCTCTTTGTTCTAAGTTTAACAATAATATTATCAGCAATCATCTATAAAATCACAAGAAAAAACACTACTAGTGCACCTGAAGCAAGTGGTGCATGGCCTGTTATCGGCCACTTAAACCTTTTTAGTGGTTCATCCGATCTTCCTCATGTAGCTTTGTCATCTATGGCTGACCGATATGGACCCATCTTCACGGTCTGGTTAGGCATACGTAGAGTTTTGGTGGTGAGTAATTGGGAGATTGCTAAAGAGATCTTCACAACTCATGATGTGGCTGTTTCTGACCGTCCTAAATATCTCGCTGCAAAGATTTTAGGACTAAACTATGCCTCGTTTTCGTTCACTCCTTATGGTCCCTATTGGCGGGAAATACGTAAAATAATCTCTTTAGAGGTGTTGTCTAGTAGTCGGCTGGAGAAGCTTAAGTTTGTTCGAGTGTCTGAACTAGAAAACTCGATTAAAAGCTTGCGTAACTTTTGGAGCGAAAAAAGAGATGAGGAAAAAGGGAAAGTTATGGTTGATATGCAAAAGTGGTTCGGGGAATTAAATATGAATATTATCCTTAAAATAGTTACTGGAAAACGGTTAGGTGAAGATGAGAAGGAGATTAAAAGGCGCCGAGAGTTATTTAGGGAATGGTTTCATTATACGGGGCTTTTTGTCGTGGCGGATGCTTTTCCTTTTTTAGGATGGTTAGATTTGGGTGGACATGAGAGAACCATGAAAAGAATTGCATCTGAACTCGACTCGATGGTGGGGACATGGTTAGATGAGCATCGAAACGAGAGGGCTTCTGATGAGTCTACAAAGGAGAAAGACTTCATTGATGTGATGATATCGGCGGTCAAAGGTGATAACTTGGTGGGTTATAATAAGGATACTATCATTAAAGCCACCTCCATGGTAGGTAACTATTATTAGTTCATGTTCAGTCTATATATTTGGTTGAAAAAAGTCTTGATACACCTAAAAACACCAAACCTGCATACATGACGAAGCGTTATATTTGGCTTCTCTGGATATACGCAAAATTGCAAGATTGTAAAACCACCATTAACACTGTAACGTCACAAGTATGGAGTGTACTTTCTAAGCAAAAAAGTGCAATTTTCCTGTGACATGGCAAAATCAAACCCTCATTAACACTTGTGTTTTGTGTCAAATTCGAGTAAGTTCCACCAGTTTTTTATTTTATTTTTTCTTTTTGATTAAATATAAATAAAATATATATTACATAAAATAAATACATATTAAATAATAATAAAACCTACAATAAATAAAAATTATTATACATATTAAATAGTGGGCTTTGCCAAAATAAAATAAAGAAAAAGGTTTGGGTTTTATCTTCTTCTTCCATACAATTGAAGCAACCACCTTCAAGATGCAGCCATTTTTTTAACAATAGCTTAAAAATAATAATAATAAAAGGATTAAATTAAAGAAGAAAAGGTCAACCAATCGAAAGAAGCCACGTCGCCCTGACGCGTTCGTTTTTTTCCGTCGATTTCATGACTGACGCCCCTAGCGCGTCAGCCCAGACGCTGCGTTTATGGCATCAGATGGTGTCATCGACGGAAGCAGTTTGACGCTCGGTTAATGGTGATCTAATGATCACGAGTCGGGGCAAGTCGGTCGGGACCCTCAAGGGGTGAGTCAGTCAACTCGGAGACGACTCGGGGTTGACCAACGTAGACTTTTAGTAGTGTAATAAATATTTGAAAAACTTTGACTTGACCGAATTTGACCGACTCAGGCCCGACTTTGACCTGACTTTCTAGCGTTGACCGACCTTTGAGGTGTTTTTGTAGGAAATGGGACGGGTTAGTCACCAAACAGACGCATCTCCCGACTAAGCCGACTTTTACAACAGTGTATATACATAAGTAGAGTTGTATTTAGTAATGCTTATTTATGATTCGAGTGGCCAGTTTAATAGGTCCAGCCATTTGCTTATATGATCTGGAGATAACTAGCTAGATATGCATATTTTATTTGTTCTATTTTTTATGCCTACTGATGTACATAGTTATTTATGTAGACTCTTATAGCTGGTGGCATCGATACTATGAGTGTGATGCTTACCTGGACGCTCTCGTTGCTACTAAACAACCGAAGCACCCTCAAATTGGCTATAGAAGAACTAGATATGCATGTGGGAAAAGGTAAACAAGTCAACGAATCAAGCATAAACAATCTTGTATACCTCAAAGCTATAATAAAAGAAGCATTGCGACTCTACCCAGCCGGTTTCTTAGGAGGACCAAGAGCTTTTTCAGAAAACTGTGTTGTAGCTGGTTACAATGTCCCAAAAGGCACTTGGTTACTAATCAATATGTGGAAGCTGCACCGTGATCCAAACATATGGTCCGACCCATGTGAGTTTAAACCAGAGAGGTTCTTAACTCCAAAGCATAAGGACGTAGATGTTATAGGAGCGGATTATGAGCTGATCCCTTTTGGTGCAGGAAGAAGGTCTTGTCCTGGGATAGCTTTGTCGCTTCAAATGTTACCCATGGTTATAGCCACTGTTTTACAAAACTTTGAGTTATCAACACCAAACGATGAAGATATTGATATGACTGCGAGCATTGGAATGACAAATGCAAAGGCGACTCCTCTTCAAGTTCTAATAGCCCCACGCTTTCCAGAACGACAAATAGATGTTTAAAAATGTGCGCTTAATTGTTAATTTCGACGAACATAATTATATGTTATGTGTGACTACTAATGTGTTTAGCATACGTCTTAAGTACCATGGAGTTCATAACTACTAGTAAGTTAATGCCTCTGTTTTTGATTATCTTACTGATCTGGGTAACTAAGAGTTGGAACTTAGGAACTAGTATTTGGTCTTCGACATTGTATCATTATATGTAATAAAAATAATTATTATACATATTCGTGTGCGTGCGAGCATGTGTGTTTACATTAAGCGAATTAGTGTAATCTGTGTAGGTTTGTAGTTTTAATCAGATTCAAGTTGTTTTTTTATTTGGACAAGGTTCTTGTTTCAAACTAATGCAAACCAAATTCAAATTTAGTTTGATTTGGGATGAAACTTGAAAGAAATTTCAAAGCGACAAACTCACGACAACAACACATACAAATGCCAATGTTAGAGGCAGAGGCACAAGAACAACACAAGCCAAAATAGTTCGTTACATACAACCGAAAAACATACTTGCGCTTTTAACTCAATGGCCATAGATATGTGATGGAAGCCTTGGGGTCAAGAGTACCTTCAACGGAACCTTTTTTGGAATAGTCATTCCAGGACTTTCGGTCATGTCCACCGGGAGACCTCCAGGTTGACCCAAATCAAAAGAATGAACAAGACGGGCCAAAGTCAAATGAAGCACTTGAAGCCCAAACGTGACTCCAGGGCAAGAACGTCGACCTGACCCAAATGGCATCAACACAAATTGTTGTCCTCTCAAGTCCACATGTTCATGTTCTGAACCCATAAACCTCTCGGGTTGAAATTTACTTGGTTCAGACCACACTGTTTCATCCCTTTGAATCTTCCAAACATTAACAATTAACCGAGTACCAGCTTTGACATGGTAACCAGCAACAGTACAATCTTCCATGGCCTCCCTTGGTCCTAGTAGTGGGCCTGCCGGATAAAGACGCAAAGTTTCTTTGATTACCGCTTGAAGAAAAGTGAGGTTTTTGATGTCGGATTCCTCTACTTGCCTATCTTTACCTACGTGCTCGTTTAGTTCCTGTTGCAGTTTCTTTAGAATGTTGGGATGGTTTAGCAATAACGATATCGCCCAAGTTAGTGTCCCAGCCGTAGTGTCGCTCCCTCCAAGAATCAATGCCTATTGTATCATATCAATCATAAACACATAGAATGTTTTAACGCGTGATCATTAGCTATCAACAGTTATTGTTTTAAAAATATGTTTAGAAGAAATATCTTAGGCCTAGTGGTATCTGGGTAATCCTTCCCGATTACGGGTTGAAATTTCATTTGGTATGATTCTATGGGTTTAGGATGTGACAATGTGTAAACGGATAAAAATTTTCTAGTTTAGGCTACCCGGGACGGCTAGTATTTTTACTCAGATGTACGCGGCTTAACTGGGTTATCCTGTGACAGTTTCCAACCTTTTCTTTGACGACCTCTTGTAAGGATATCAGGACCTTAACCGCTAGACTATCTTGTGATGGTTGACGTGACACTGTATTTGTGATGGTTGACGTGACACTGTATATCGCTCCAATAACTTAAAAATGTAAATATTACTTACTAAACATGTAGACTTGATGCTAGTATCCACATCATGCTCAGTACTTGAAAGTTTCCCTTCTTCTGCAAGTGACAACATCACATCTATAAAATCCTTTTGTTCATCTTTCTTTTCTTCTAAATCAAGTTTCCTTTTTCTCTTATGTTCATCAAGCCACCCTCCAAGCACCAAATCAAGATCTTTTGCAGTCTTCTTCATCTGCTTTTCATATCCTTGTAAATCCAACCACCAAAGAAAAGGTATCGCGTCAGAAACAACAAAAATCCCAATCAACCGAAAGAAATCGCTTATCGCCTTTTGACACCTTTCCGCCTCATCTCCACCACCTCCAACACCAAAGTACCTTTTTCCAGCCACCATCATCACAACTATATTCAACATCATATGTTCTAACCATTTATTCAATTCAACAACCACCGGTTTACACGAATTTTTCATCCATAAACTGTACAATTCGTTAATCCCAGAGTTAATCTCTGAGGCTCGAACATCTTTTAGCATCTCAAGGCGTCGGTTAGAAAGAAGCTCAAGAGTCGCGATTTTTCTCATTTCGCGCCAAAATGGAGTGTAAGGAGCGAAACCAAACACAGCGTAATTATATCCCATGTGTTTAACAGCGGCGGTTTTAGGCCTAGACGCAAGTGCTTTGTCATTCATAGTGAAGCAGTCTTTTGCTACTTCCCAATTGCTGACCACAAAAGCGCGACGTGTACCTAGGCGGATGTTGAAAGCGGGCCCGTATTTGTCTGCCATGGCTCCTAATGTACGATAGAGAAGTTGGTCACCACCACCAAGTAGGTGCAGGTGTCCGATGATCGGCCATGCCCCACCAAGTTCGGGAGCTTCATTCGCCGCTGATTTGGATTTGGTTCGAAGCGTAAATGTGTAGAAGAGGGACAATAAAGAAATGAATAGGAGAAATAGTTCGAGTGAATAACTCATTTTGTAGGTCTGTAAGATTTTTTTTTGATGTGGTTTAGAGAAGATATGACGAGATTATATATAGAGGAGCACGAAGTACACGCATATAAATTAATGATTCAGTCACATGTATTTAAAGGTTTGAGATTCTTTGACATATGCATTTTTAGGGATGAAGTGATGAAACATGCCTTAATTTCATAGTGTCATGAGACTTGAGGCTTGGTTTGGTTGAAACTTGATGTTCCATGTGAGGTAGGTAATATAAAATAAATTAAATTAAAGATTAAAATTATATAAATATAAATAAATTATTAATTTACAATTGTCTATCAATTTATCTATTTATAATGGGGGATGATTCTAACACACCCTTTTTTGATCCTCACACACCTATTTTAACCTTTTACTCTTCTAATAATACTCCATTTTTTTAAATTGGTGTGTGAGGATAAAAAAGTGTGTGTGAGAATCATCCCCCATTTATAATATCATATAAATCTTTAAAATAATGATGTCATAAATAAGGATTATTTAAGTTAAATTTTTTTTTAAAGTAAATAAGAAAAATCTAAGCCTCCATGATGATGTCATTAATATAACTAATTGTATTTAATAAAATATTAACTGTTATAAAATATCTAGATTGTGTTATAAAATATCTAGATTGGATGTTAATTTTATTATTATTATATTTCTTGCATAGTAATATTTTATACTATAAATAGACATGTATGGTAACCATTTAAGGTGTACCATTTCTCTTGAAATATCAATATCAATATTTCTTCTCTCTTTCTTCTCTCTTTTTCTCTCCTTGTTCTTATAACCATTAAAGGTAGTTATAAGCCTACTGAATTATAACACGTTATCAGCACGAAGTGCTCCATATAATCAAGGTTTATCTAAGCAAGCACAAATCACTAATCAAGGTAAGAAATTCTTTAACGATATCTTCTATTATTTATTAGTAAGGTCAATGGCGGAGCTAGTAGGGGGACTTTGGGGTGCCCAGCCTCCGCTAATCGTGTTAAGAATATAGAGTACTAATTATGTATATGGCGAAAAAATATTTGAAGTCCGGTCCTGGGAATTGCAGGTGGGGTTTGGTAAAAGATTTAATAGACACGATGAGTTTTTATTATCTTTTTGTTAAAATCCCTTAACTAGTGTATTCCACACTCTTTTACTCCCTCAAATTTTATAATATAAAAATTAAACCCCAAATGTTAATGTATACATAAGTACTCCGTTTTTGTTATAAATGAAACAGAAATCTAAATGTCAATATATCACATATTTCAACCTCATATAATTTTATGTTGTTTACACTAAAAATCTAAGAGTCAATTTTTATCACTATGTCTCACATGTAAGTTTACACTAAAAATAATTTCTCAATTTTCGCTTTTCAATTATGATACTTTTTATGTTGTTCGATATAATTTTATATTTCTATTTAAAAGTAAATGAAGCCTCCCTTAACGGAAATTCCTGGCTCCGCCTCTGAGTAAGGTAAATATTATTATCATCATAAGTAAAATTATATTTCTGCAATCTAACTTTTACTAACTTCACTAACATTTATATTTATGTTATTTAAGTTATATATATGGTCGGTTATACCACCTGAATTATAATTCCATAATCTAACTTTTACTAACTTCACTAACATTTATATTTATGTTATTTAAGTTATATATATGGTCGGTTATACCACCTGAATTATATTTTCTGTAATCTAACTCTTATTAACTTCACTAACATTTATATTTATGTTAATAAGACCTCATGATTGTACGCAACACGTCATTTGACAACACGGTACTTTATGTACGCAACACGTCATTTGACAACACGGTACCATGGGTCAAGATTAATTCCGATCAATACGAATACGATGGGGTCTTTATATGTTATCTAACATTTATGATTACTTATGCAATTAATCATTATTTATTTCATGCATACTAATGTTTATTCTTAAATTTATAATCTTAAAAGTTAAAATAAAATAAAAAGGTAGTTTGTATTTTTATTAAAAGTAAATCTTAAAAGTTAAAATAAGAAAAAGTAGTTTGTACTTTTATTAAAAGTAAATCTTAAAAGTTAAAATACAAAAAGTAGTTTGTATTTTTATTAAAAGTAAATCTTAAAAGTTAAAATAAGAAAAAGTATTTTGTACTTTTATTAAAAGTAAATCTTAAAGGTTAAAATACAAAAAGTAGTTTGTATTTTTATTAAAAGTAAATCTTAAAAGTTAAAATAAAAAAAAAAGTAGTTTGTATTTTTATTAAAAGTAAATTTTAAAAGTTAAAAAAAGGAGATACAAAACACACATACACAAAATGCTATTTTTCTTTCTCATTTTCAAGTAACCAAAATACTTGAAATCTATAATTGGGTTCGGTTTTGGTGGAAATAAGGAAGAAGAAAAGATCCGTTAAGTAGAAGGTATAGATCGAAGCAAGGTTGGAACTTTGGGTGTCTACCGTTTAGAGGAACTCTTCTTTGAGTTTTCAAATTCGATTTTCAAAAGGCTACAAAAGTTGTATTCTAATCTTCTCTCGTTCGATTTCGTTAATTTGTTTTGTTTACTAAAGTTTTGTACAATGATCCGTGGAAGAGTATGATTTTATAAAGTTTTAAAAAATGCTTCCGCTCGCTTTGAATTAGTATCATACTCCAATAGGTATTTGGTTCACTATCTAAACAAATTTGATTTACATAATCCATTTTCTTAAAAGAATTCACACTATTTATTTTATGATGAGAGATTATATGTGTTAATTAAGATGAAAGAGAAGTATAAAGAAAAGAAACACTGCATATATACTTATAAACAAACCAAATAAAAAGGGTACACAAACAAAGCATAGTAATGTAAAACTATTTTCTAATGCCTAATTGTCTAATAATAAAAGGGACACTAACTTGTCTAATAAAAGGAACTCTGATTTGGCGGTACAGAGCCAAACCTTCTAACCTTGAAGATAATGTTCAAATCTTAGAAATGAGACGAAGATTGTTTCAAAGAATGAGACAAAGATTGCTCGGTGTAATTGACTTTCAAAAATAGAAAAAATAAGTAAGGAAATGAAAATGGACATAAATTATTTATGTGTATACAAAGAGCCATAAGCATTATATTAGACTGTTTCTAACCGTGACGGTGACATCAAAGGCAAGTGATGTACTTTTTGGTGATGTGGCAAGGTCAAGAGACGAAGTTAAATAAATGGGGAGTTAAAAAAAATAGTCAAATTGTTTCAACGAACAAGGGTTCAATTGGATGTCTCTTAAAAAAAAAAATCCAAATTTCCAGTTATTTGATTTAAAAAAAAAATCCACGGGTACGGGTGATGGATCCAATGGATCCGCATCCACGACCCGCGGGTGCTATCCCTAATTGTGACAAGTACGAATCAACTAAAAGTCTAAAAGATAAATGCTCTTATAGGGATCAAATGTTTACAATAATTGCCTAAGCTAGATATGAAACAAATAGTTCATCAAAAAAAAAAAATATGCATCTAAAGCTTCTACTGAAAATTAATGTGCAAGGTACAACATATAACTATATGGTCAAATTCATTTGAGCCTTCGGAGTCACAAGTATATGATGTATATATATTATTCAATTAACAAAATAGTAAATCGAAATTAATTCATATGAATAGTAAAACGAAATTAATTAATTTACTATTCACATAAAAAACGCATATTATAAAAGCGCATATGATGAAAACCGCATATGATGAAAAGCGCAGCGTATATGATAAAAAGCGAATATGATGAAAAGCACATCGCATATGATGAAAAGCGCATATGATTAAAAGCGCATATGGTAAAAAACACAGCGCATATGGTGAAAAACACAGCGCATATGATTAAAAGCGTATATGGTGAAAAGGATATATGATAAAAAAAACACATATGGTGATTTATATAAAAAAAAAAACACATATGGTGATTAATGGAAAACACATATGGTGATTAATGAAAAGTATATTGTGAAAAAGAATCACAAATATTTCTTGAAAGAATTCAAGGTAAGATATATGAACCAATTCATCCATCATGTGAACCATTTTGATATTTCATGGTTCTAATAGACGCATCTAGCGGATGGTCTCATATTTGTATGTTATCAAGCCGTAATATGGCATTTGCAAAGTTTCTTGCACAAATTATTAAATTGAGAACACATTATTCTGATTACACCATTAAAAGGATGAGACTTGATAATGCTGGTGAGTTAACATCTCAAGCATTTAATGATCATTATATATCTACAGGGATTGTTGTTGAACATCCAGTTGCTCATGTGCATACACAAAATTGGTTTAGCTAAATCAATAGATAAACGCTTGCAGCTAATAACTAGACAATTGATAATGAGTACAAAACTATCAATATTTATATGTGGACATGTAAATTTACATGCTGCGACATTAATTCGCATTATACCATGTGGAAGTCATAAATATTTTCACTTACTACTTGATTTTGGCCAAGAGCCAAATATTTTCCACCGTAGAACATTGGTTGTACAGTGTATGTTCCAATTGTATCACCACAACACAATAAAATGTTTTTTTTCAAAGAAAGATGGTAATATATTTTGGATATAAAACATCTTCAATCATAAGATATACTGAACCCATGATGGGTGATGTTTTTACAGCACGTTTTGCTGATTGTCATTTTAATAAAACATTGTTCCCTAGATTAGGGGGTGAAGTAAAAAAAAAATAATAAAATGATGCTTCATGATGTGAACATCAATTAAGGTATATTGAACTCGCACAAAAGAATGTGAAACGAAAGTTCAAAAAATAATGCATATGCAAGAACTTGCAAATTAATTACTTTATGCATTTACAGATAAAAAAAAAAGGTGACTAAATCATATATACCAGCGATAAATGCTTCAGCTCGAACTGAAATTCCAAAAGCTGGCAATAATGTCACTGTTGAGTCTTTGCCACGCATCAAACGTGGAAGATCAATTGGTTCCGAAGATAAAAATCCTCGAAAAAGAAAATCAGCTGATAATGAGGTAAAAGAAAGTGTTCAAGAAGAACCACAAATCAATATTCCTTCTGCAGAGGATATTGATAAATGTAAATACTAAAATTGCGATAAATTATGCAATATTATGGAACCGAAATGAAATTAAAATCTCTATGAGATATTTTCATATAATGTTACAATGACATCATGAATAAAGATGATGATCTGGAACTAAAATCTGTCATTGAATATACAAAATGGACATGATTGAGCTCAATGGAAAGGAACAATACGAGCTGAATTAGAATCGCTCGATAAAAGAAAAGTTTTCGGATCAATCGTTATCACTTTTAAAGATGTGAAACGTATGGGATACAAATGAATTTTTATCCGAAAAGAAATGTGCAAATGAAGTTACAAGGAAAACTAGACTTGTAACTCAATATTTCCCACAAAGACCATAAATGAATTAGGAGGAAAACTTATCCTCCTGTAATGGATACAATTACTTATTAGATACTTAATCAACCTGGTAGTTATTTAAATGCATCTCATGAATGTTGTTACTACTTATCTGTATGGATCACTTAATAATGATATATATGAATATACCTAAAGAGTTAAGGTATCATAAGCATCTAATGTAAAACCCAAGGGAATATATTCCATTAAATCACAAAGATTTTTAAATGGATTTATACAAACGGGACGTATGTGGTATAACCGATTAGATGACTACTTGATAAAAAAAAGGGTATAAATATAAACTTATTTTGCACGTATGTTTTATAAAAACAATGTTCGGATATGAGATCGTAGTTGTTTATGTCAATGTTCTTAACATCATATTGTAAGACCCGAATAATTGAAGTGTACATATGTGTATATAAGTGTAATGTGCGGTACTCGAATCGGGGTTGGTAGTATATATTTTAAAAAGGCAAAAGAAGCTGGACTGGGAGGGTTGCGCGCCGCGCGGATTGGTGGCGCGCCGCGCCATATGACTGTGGCAGATTCTCCCTTTCTTTTAAATTAGATATTTTGTGGGTATTTTGGTAAATTCACCTCGGGGCCGGATTAAAGGCTTGGAGAGCAGATTTGGTAGAGCCATAACTCCACTTTTACCAACCTTATCTTCCCCAAATCAATTTTAGAGAGAGAGGTAAAACCTTGAGAGAGAAAGCTCATTGTGAAGGTGAAGGAGTTCGTTTCGGGTTTTATCGCAAGTCCTAAAGTTGTTCATCTCGTCATTATCTTCGTTTTGGTAGTTGTGGTATGCTCTAATCTTAATTCCTTTGTTTATTTTGATTTAGGGCTAGGGTTTGAGTCAAAGGTGAACATAAAACCCACTTTTGGTTAATTTTGGGTATTCTTGGGTAATTTGGGTCATATAGACTCAATATTGAGTTAACTAGGGTTTTGGAAGTGTTAATTGATGTTAGAGAACCCTAATTAGCTAGTAAGAGGGTTAGAACACCATGATTTATGTAAATGGGTGTAAAAGGGTTAGTGGTTGACCCAAAAATGGGTAGGTTGACTTTGAAAGTGCCAAATGGGTCAAATTGAACTTAAGCTAATTAATATGTGTAGTTGAAGCCTAAAACTAATGTTAAAATGTGTAAAGAACCTACTTTGGTTAATGATAGGGTTTTGTGATGAGTTAACCCGATTTTAGGGTTAAGGGTGCAAATGGGTCGGATTTGCACCATAGGTCAAATTGGCTCTAGGAGTGAGCTTTAGAGTGTTGACCAACTTGAGTTATGATTTTGATATTGTGATAAATGTAATAGGTGCGTTACATTGAAGTGTTCAAGCTCGGTTATCTTTCGACAAGAGATTTTGAGGTGAGTGGAATATCTATATATGTATGTATATGATTTATGTACCGTGTTGATGGTGTCACATAGCCGTTTTGTGACCAAGGTTGTGGGACTTAGCCGTATTAGTCCATGTTTTGTACTAAGGCACATAGCCGTGTTTGTGCATTTAGTGGCGAGTAATAGCCGTGTTTTACTCCCACGTTGTTATTTGAGTTACCCGTACACATAGCCGTGTTGGTGTACGAAAGCGTGAGTAATAGCCGTGTTCTACTCACATTGAGCAAGTGATGCCATAGCCGTTTTTGGAACACTTGAGGGGTGATGCCATAGCCGTTTTTGGAACACCTCGGGGGGTTAGCATGCCATAGCCGTTTTTGGAAGCTAACGAATGTTATGAACATCGATGACTTGTTTCGCGAAGTCGTTCCCTAGCGAAGAGATTGGTTAACCATGATTTATTGTTGTTCATACTAGCATTTGATTATTGTTATGAGTATTTATGCTATGATTATTGCTAGTGATACGTTTGGTGATACTAGCTTGCTTATCGAGATTTGTTATGTGTTATTTGATATCGTGGATGCGTGTGGGTAAGTTGTATATGCATGTATATATATGTTTTACTCACTAAGCTTTGCTTACCCTCTCGTTGTTTACTATTTTTATAGGTTCCGGTGTGGACAAGGGTAAGGGCATCCGGTTGGATTAGAGATCCCGTCTTGTTTAGTGACGCTTTTGGGATGTGATGATTTTGGAGTTTGACCGAGACTTGGGTAGTTTAACCCCAAACACCATGCTCGTTGTATCGTTTGGCAATTAAACTTTTCGTGGTCGAAACTCTAATTTGTATTAAACATTGTATTTTAAACTTAGTGGCGTTTTGGGCACGTGTGGGCCCCACCTTGTAAAACTTGTTCATACCTTAGTTATGTGCTAGTTTTACATATATGAATGTATGGTTAAAAGCGTTTTGGCTAAAAATGTCGAGAACTAGTCAAACATTTTCATTAAATTGACTTCCGGGGACAGCGGGCTGTCCAGGTGGTTTGGCGCGCCGCGCGGCCACCTGGCGCGCCGCGCAGATGGCCTGCACCAGAAATTTTTTTTTTTGTTTGAAATTTCGTCGTGTTTGGTCGGTTACGGTTTGGGTTGTTACAAGTGGTATCAGAGCATGGTCTAAGGGATTTAGGTGACTTGAGATAGGCGCCTAGACTTAGACTTTGTGTGCGTGTTTATGCGGGACTTGTAGGACTTTGGGTCGGATCGGTATGATTAGTGCATAGGTTTATGTGAACTAATCATGCGCTATTTGTTTGTGTTGTGTTTAGCAATCATCAAGCGAGATGGACGTTGTACTAGCGAGTTAGCGCGACGTGCTTGCGTGGTAATGACTAGCTACCATTACTATGGGTGCAAATCGGGTCAAACAAGCAATGTACGACGATTGTTGAGCAAGATGGGGTAGTGTGGTGTATACGTATGTAATTGGGTATAATTGTCCTTTCGTTTCATGGTTTAACCTAATTCGTTTTATAGAATGAAGACGAGAAACGGTCCTGATCATGAAAACGGGAGTACAAGTGAAGACGCCGAGTTCTCGACCAAGGTCGAGGCCGTCTTTAAGAAGTTGAAATCGGATTTTCTTGCGGATGTCCGAAGGGTCTTCCAAGAGTCGGTCGATGGGCAAGTGACCGAAATGATAAATGAACGATTGAAGGCCACTATTGAAGAGGCCCTTGATGCTAGAAACGTTTATCCTCGAGGTGAAGGGGGTGATGGAAAGAGAGACTTCCACTACAAAAATTTTAAGGATACTCAACCTCCGACGTTTAATGGGGTGAGGGATCCGTTGAAAAGTACTTGTTGGATTTCGGACATCGAGGGGGCCTTCCGTACCGCGGAGTGTCCTCCCGAGAAGAAGGCGAGGTTTGGGTCTAGCATGTTACGTGAAGAAGGCAAGTTGTGGTGGGATGATAAAATCAATTTGTATGGCGAGGAGCAATGCATGGGCTTGACGTGGGAGGAGTTCAAGAAAGAGTTTTTCAAGGAATACCGAACTTCATCCGATCTTGATCGAATTCGGGACGAGTTGCATCATTTGCAACAAGGTTCCATGGATTTAGTTACCCTCAAGTCTACATTCTTGGCAAAGACTCGTTTTTGCCCGGAGTATGTGGGTGATGATCATAAGCTTATGAAAGATTTTTATCGTACTTTGAATGCCGACTACAAGAGCAAGATTAGCCGGGGTATGGCTAAGACTTTCGATGAATTGTTTGAGTTGGCTCGGGGTTTTGAGCCGGAGGTGCCTAGGAAGAGTGATTTTGTTTTCTTGAAAAGGAAGTTTGAAGGTTCGAGCTATTCGAATTTTTCAAACAAGAAGTCTAGGAAAGGCACCGAGAGCGTTAATAGTGTGAAGAAAGGTGGCACGGGTACTTTTGCGCCCACTTGTTTTAATTGTGGGAAGTCGGGTCATTACGCCCGTGAATGCACGGCCAAGACGGTTACGTGTTTTAATTGCGGTAAAGTGGGGCACAATGTAACGACCCGACCAAAACCGTTATTGACGGCGCCGTTAACTTAGGTCCCGTTGCGTGGTCGTAGTCCCTATATGAGACTCGTTTGACCAAAATTATGTCGCATTCATTTGAAAGGCACAAGACTTGCAAGTTTAGTTTACAAAACCATTCGACAGCAAGTCTAAGTTTACAAAAGTCATAAAGTATAAATGAAATAACTTGCGACATAATATAAGTTGAAAAACACCGTTGCTATAAATAGCGTAAGTATGTAAACAAAAGTTTGAATCCAAAAGTGCTATCCCTAGCGTATGTATGTATGTATGCTTGACCCCAAGCAAGAAATCAGAGTGTATGCATGTATGCTTGACCCCAAGCAAGTATGAATGTACGCGGAAGCATGTATCAAATAGCCATGTATGAACCTGAGAAACATATAGAAAACTGTCAACGAAAAACGTTGGTGAGATCATAAATGTATTTGTAAAAGTATATTTTGAATCACAAGGTTTAGTATCAAGGCGTATACATCTCTAAAGATGTGTTTGTAAACCATAAGATTTAGTATAAAGTGAATATCAAGCGTATACATCCTGAAAGATGTTGTCTGTATCACGAGCACCCAATTACCAAAACTTAACTGAATCTTCCCTCTGAATTTTGAATATAGTGTTAGAACATACACTATGCACGTTGAAATTATATTTCATCCACTAACGGTAGCGAACCGTCTGAATGAGGGTTCGTTAAACCCGTATGGCCACACAACATAATCACTCGCTTACACTTACACCCTGCAAGTGGAACTAATGATAATTGGATTGAGGACTTTTGTTCTAACTCGTCTGTATCTTTGTATTCGTATTTGTGTTCCAAGTATAAAAGTATGAAAAGTATATATACATGTGAAATGTTTATAATTATGTAATGTATATGTTTCTCAGCCCACGATTTAAAAGAATAAAATTTGTTGAAAAGGTGGGACTATGATCTCACCTCGAGTGCACGAGTATAAAAGTACTTCACAAAGTAACGTATGCATGAAAGTTGCTTAGCCTTGACCTAAACAAATAAGTTGTATCAATTAACCGGTTACGACACAAGGTCGGGTGAAATGTGTTCAATTAGTCCTATGGCTCGTTACGACTCGAATAGTATAGCATGTGAATCACGTTGTCAAGTTTCATGCAAGAATCAAGTATAAAAGCATGTTAGAACGATTGTAATAAAGTTTGAGTTGACATTTCAAAACCTTACCATTAGAAAGGAAATCTTATTACGTTTCCAACGATATTTGATTCATCGAAAACGGAGTTACGGTCAAAAAGTTATGGCCAAAACAAGTTTGCTGAAGTTCGGATGAAACAGGCAATTGTCGCGGCGCGACAAATTGCTCCGCGGCGCGACAAATGCCTATTTTGAAGGTCAGAAAGCCTGAAAAACATGTTCTAAAATCACCCTTTGGGCCACGGCGCGACAAATTGCTCCGCGGCGCGACAATGGCCGTGGCCTGGTACCAGGTCAGTTTCAAATGTTCAAGTCTTGGTCAAAACTTCAAACAACCATAAAACGCAAACCGTAAACAACTAGAAGACGTATCTTATACCGTTGGAAAGCTCTTTTGACAAGGAACACAACTAAGCACTTATCATCAAACAAAAACAACATTTTCCATAACCGATTTCTCGTCAAGTGATCGTTTAAAAGTCCATTTTCAAAGTTTCAAGTTCATCAATTGCATTTTAAGTTTCGGGAATCCAATTCACACATATGATATGCCGTTTTGAAGGTAATGAAGCATACATTACTACTAAACACTAACAATTAACATTCCATGGCATTTAAACATCCAAATGTTCATGTCAAGAACTATCAAACCCTAGTCAAACATCACAAAATCATTAATCGGGTTTTTGAAGTTTTCTTAATCAACCTACACATCCAAACGAAGCTAGTGATACTAGTAACACAATTAAAACATGCACTTTAACAATCTAACAACATTAACTCATCCAAAATCAAGGATTAAGCAAACCCATTTCAAATGTTCAAACTAGTTACTCAAAACAACGAATCGAGCAAACAAAACATATATTCATGTTATACACGAGCCATAGACACTAACTAACACCATTTCAAGTCAAAAACACGAATTTATAGAAATCTAGAGTTTTTAGAAAGTTACCCAAACGAGATGAAGTTGGTATCAAATTGTAGAGGATGAAGAGAGGATTCCAAATATGTAATTTGTTTTGAAGTTTGCTTCCCGATCCGGATTTAGATGATGATTTATGTTTGTGTTCTTGAGAGAAAAAAAAGAAAGAAAGAAGGAAAAAGAAATGGATGAATGAGGGGTGGAGGTGGTGAGTGGTTGACTAGTCAACTACTAGCCACCTCTTTGGTCAAGTGGCGGAACTAGTCCCTCAAGTTTCAGAGCGGGTGCGGGAATTAACCAAACGAATATTTTTAAAACGCAAGTTAACGAGAGATGTTATAATTAAATGACGGAATTATTGTGAACGTTAGTCAACGGAAACTACGAATTTAAATAACGAAAGGTATTATTTAAAAGAAAAAGACGGTGTTAAAAATAAATTTAACGGAAAAAGGCGGGATGTTACATTATCCACACCTCAAAAGAAATTTCGTCCCGAAATTTAGTTGGAAGTAGTAGTCGTTGTTTCTTCCTCGAGATCTTGCGTTGTCGGTTCTACGAATAAGTGAAGGTACTCCCTTGGGTATTTCAACGAACTTTGACAGTCGGGATTTCACGTCGTCTTAGAGTTTGGGTTCACGATTCATGGTTTCGACCGGCCCTCCTAGGAATGAAGTTTATCGTCGATAGTGAGTTCATCAAAGAAGATAACAAGTTCTCGTTTCGCAAAACACGTCTTTGAGTTGATACATCGAACGTAGGATAAACGGAGACCCAAAATGAGTCGGAAAAGTCTAAACGGCTAGCGACGGGTCCAAAACACCCCAAGAATTTAAAGGATCAAAATATCGCGGATTTAGCTTCCTACGTGTTCCCGAAACGGATTGCACCTTTCCAAGGTGCGACTCCTAACGTGACGCGGTTTTCCCACGTGGAATTTGAAATGTTTACGTCTAACATCGGCGTAGCTCTTGGTGATTACGAGTCGCGTAGGGTTTTACCTGAATATGAATAAATTTTCTCGGTTGCTCATGAATAAACTCGGCCCCGGTGAATTGATCATCGTTTACTTGGTTCGACAAAGGAGAATGACGTTTCCGGTCACATGTGGTTTCAAAAGGAGTGATGTTAAAACTCGAATGAAAATCATTGTAGTACGAGGATTCGGTTAAAGGAAAATACTTTTCTCAAGTAAATTTGAAGTTGGTAATACAAATTCGTATTATGGTTTTCAAGACTTAAATCGTATGTTTGTTCGGTCCGTCGGGTTATGGTTGATGTGCGGTACTCATGTCTAAACGTGGTCCCGAGACTTCTTGTGAGGCACTCCAAAATCTAGAAGTGAAACGAGGATCTCGATCCGAAACGGGGTATATTTCCCTAAGGCATATTGAACACGTTTGCTAGGAATTGAAAACGTTAGCTAGGACAAGTTTCTCAAGAAAATTCGCGTCGCGGAAGATTCGTCGGTTTCCAAAAACGTTCGTCGGAACTATTCACCCTCGAGGTGAATACTAGTATAACGTGGCGAGTCTCCCTCCATTGAGAATTTAAAATGAAAGATTTCCTGAACCAGAATTACGAGTATAAGGCGAGAGAAGTTTCCGCCTCGATGCGAGCATAACGAGTAAATTGTAGTTAGTCAACAAGACTGCGCGAGGACGAGCTAGTATACCCGTGTGACATATGGTTGAAGTCGAATGGAATCGGTAATTCATTCGGAAGCATAAATATAATTTGACAATAATTTAAGGTGTGTTCCCGGTATGGTTGTTATAAATATTCTCGGAGTTTTCGGATGTCCGAACATGAACGGATGAAGTCATGTACATGGCACATGGTGGTGTTTAGGTTGATCGAGCCTAACCACCATCACGTGTCACTAGAACTTTGGTATGTCTTACCATAATATAACCACGTTGATCGAGTGTCGTTATATTACGCTAACTCATACCTCCATTCCCACATCACTCTATAGATTCAAGTTCGTGTCATCGCGAAAATCTAAAATAAACAAAATGTAACGACGTCTCAAACGTGACTCGTATTAAATCGAAAGAATTGGTGCAACTCTGAAGATGCGTTCCCCGAGGGAAGTGTATAGTTGATTGTTTACGTCAATGTGGTTCGAGTCAGACAATATGTATTTAGATATGAAAAGAGTAACGAGTCATGATAACAAGTAGTACGCAACCGTAGTGATAAACAGTGATGACGATACTCATCTAGAGTGGTGGTGGTAACTTTACAATACTCATGGATAGTAAGCTAAGACGGGGTGGATAACAACCAAAGAATTAGAGTTCCCGAGCTAGAGTGGCTAACGAAGTCGCGGTCATCCGTACGCGTATGAATCTTGAATTCACGTGTGTTACCAAAAAGTGGCGGAATACGAGTTCGTAGGATGAAGGTTGGGTACCATTAAAAAGTTTGCCTAAGAATGATTCAAGTATAATGCACAAGTAGTCAAGTAAGTGCTATTTATAGCAAATGTATGTCAGAATGCAAATGCTAACTATCCGGTTGTAGTCTAGACTCACTAATGCGTCCTAACGACTCTGTTAGACACACTAATGCACGTCCTAGTTCCCTACAACCAACGCTCTGATACCATCTGTAACGACCCGACCAAAACCGTTATTGACGGCGCCGTTAACTTAGGTCCCGTTGCGTGGTCGTAGTCCCTATATGAGACTCGTTTGACCAAAATTATGTCGCATTCATTTGAAAGGCACAAGACTTGCAAGTTTAGTTTACAAAACCATTCGACAGCAAGTCTAAGTTTACAAAAGTCATAAAGTATAAATGAAATAACTTGCGACATAATATAAGTTGAAAAACACCGTTGCTATAAATAGCGTAAGTATGTAAACAAAAGTTTGAATCCAAAAGTGCTATCCCTAGCGTATGTATGTATGTATGCTTGACCCCAAGCAAGAAATCAGAGTGTATGCATGTATGCTTGACCCCAAGCAAGTATGAATGTACGCGGAAGCATGTATCAAATAGCCATGTATGAACCTGAGAAACATATAGAAAACTGTCAACGAAAAACGTTGGTGAGATCATAAATGTATTTGTAAAAGTATATTTTGAATCACAAGGTTTAGTATCAAGGCGTATACATCTCTAAAGATGTGTTTGTAAACCATAAGATTTAGTATAAAGTGAATATCAAGCGTATACATCCTGAAAGATGTTGTCTGTATCACGAGCACCCAATTACCAAAACTTAACTGAATCTTCCCTCTGAATTTTGAATATAGTGTTAGAACATACACTATGCACGTTGAAATTATATTTCATCCACTAACGGTAGCGAACCGTCTGAATGAGGGTTCGTTAAACCCGTATGGCCACACAACATAATCACTCGCTTACACTTACACCCTGCAAGTGGAACTAATGATAATTGGATTGAGGACTTTTGTTCTAACTCGTCTGTATCTTTGTATTCGTATTTGTGTTCCAAGTATAAAAGTATGAAAAGTATATATACATGTGAAATGTTTATAATTATGTAATGTATATGTTTCTCAGCCCACGATTTAAAAGAATAAAATTTGTTGAAAAGGTGGGACTATGATCTCACCTCGAGTGCACGAGTATAAAAGTACTTCACAAAGTAACGTATGCATGAAAGTTGCTTAGCCTTGACCTAAACAAATAAGTTGTATCAATTAACCGGTTACGACACAAGGTCGGGTGAAATGTGTTCAATTAGTCCTATGGCTCGTTACGACTCGAATAGTATAGCATGTGAATCACGTTGTCAAGTTTCATGCAAGAATCAAGTATAAAAGCATGTTAGAACGATTGTAATAAAGTTTGAGTTGACATTTCAAAACCTTACCATTAGAAAGGAAATCTTATTACGTTTCCAACGATATTTGATTCATCGAAAACGGAGTTACGGTCAAAAAGTTATGGCCAAAACAAGTTTGCTGAAGTTCGGATGAAACAGGCAATTGTCGCGGCGCGACAAATTGCTCCGCGGCGCGACAAATGCCTATTTTGAAGGTCAGAAAGCCTGAAAAACATGTTCTAAAATCACCCTTTGGGCCACGGCGCGACAAATTGCTCCGCGGCGCGACAATGGCCGTGGCCTGGTACCAGGTCAGTTTCAAATGTTCAAGTCTTGGTCAAAACTTCAAACAACCATAAAACGCAAACCGTAAACAACTAGAAGACGTATCTTATACCGTTGGAAAGCTCTTTTGACAAGGAACACAACTAAGCACTTATCATCAAACAAAAACAACATTTTCCATAACCGATTTCTCGTCAAGTGATCGTTTAAAAGTCCATTTTCAAAGTTTCAAGTTCATCAATTGCATTTTAAGTTTCGGGAATCCAATTCACACATATGATATGCCGTTTTGAAGGTAATGAAGCATACATTACTACTAAACACTAACAATTAACATTCCATGGCATTTAAACATCCAAATGTTCATGTCAAGAACTATCAAACCCTAGTCAAACATCACAAAATCATTAATCGGGTTTTTGAAGTTTTCTTAATCAACCTACACATCCAAACGAAGCTAGTGATACTAGTAACACAATTAAAACATGCACTTTAACAATCTAACAACATTAACTCATCCAAAATCAAGGATTAAGCAAACCCATTTCAAATGTTCAAACTAGTTACTCAAAACAACGAATCGAGCAAACAAAACATATATTCATGTTATACACGAGCCATAGACACTAACTAACACCATTTCAAGTCAAAAACACGAATTTATAGAAATCTAGAGTTTTTAGAAAGTTACCCAAACGAGATGAAGTTGGTATCAAATTGTAGAGGATGAAGAGAGGATTCCAAATATGTAATTTGTTTTGAAGTTTGCTTCCCGATCCGGATTTAGATGATGATTTATGTTTGTGTTCTTGAGAGAAAAAAAAGAAAGAAAGAAGGAAAAAGAAATGGATGAATGAGGGGTGGAGGTGGTGAGTGGTTGACTAGTCAACTACTAGCCACCTCTTTGGTCAAGTGGCGGAACTAGTCCCTCAAGTTTCAGAGCGGGTGCGGGAATTAACCAAACGAATATTTTTAAAACGCAAGTTAACGAGAGATGTTATAATTAAATGACGGAATTATTGTGAACGTTAGTCAACGGAAACTACGAATTTAAATAACGAAAGGTATTATTTAAAAGAAAAAGACGGTGTTAAAAATAAATTTAACGGAAAAAGGCGGGATGTTACACACAAGAGGCCGGAATGCCCCGAGTTGAATAATGATCATGTTAAGAAGATTGAGAAGGCGGCGGGGTCGGCTAGAGGGCGAAACTACTTGATGACGAACGATGAAGCCAAACAATCCAACGAAGTTGTTTCAGGTACTTTCATGGTTAATTCTAATCCGGCAAGGATTCTTTTTGATAGCGGTGCAAATTTGTCGTTTGTGTCTCCTAAATTTGTGCCTAAACTTGATAGTCCGCTAGCTAAGTTAAGTCGTCCGGTAGAAGTCGAAATAGCGGACGGCAAGACGGTGCTAGTGGTGGATGTGTGTAAAAATTGTGATGTTGTTTTTGGTGCCGAAACTTTTAAAATTGATCTTATTCCAATGACCTTGGGCGACTTTGATATCGTTGTTGGTATGGATTGGCTCGATCGTTATAGAGCCAATATTGCATGCCATAATAAGTGTATTCGTGTGAAGACCCCAAGTGGGGGAGAAATGATTATTCATGGCGATAAGAGAAGAAGACCGATGCCGATATGCACTTTTGCACGGGCACGTCGTTCCGTTGTTACCGGTGGCATGGCTTTCCTTGCTTATGTTGTTGATACTCGTAATGAGCCACCACCTATTCGTGAAATTCCGGTAGTTAATGAGTTTGAAGACGTTTTTCCGGATGAGTTACCGGGTGTTCCGGCGGAAAGACAAGTCGAGTTTCGCATTGAGTTGGTTCCGGGGGCTACTCCCATTGCTAAAACTCCTTATCGTTTAGCACCAACGGAAATGCAAGAGCTATTGAATCAAATTCAAGAGTTGCTAGAGAAGGGTTTTATCCGACCGAGTGCTTCGCCGTGGGGCGCTCCGGTCTTATTCGTGAAAAAGAAAGACGGTAGTATGCGCATGTGCATCGATTACCGTGAGCTAAATAAAGTGACGATCAAGAATCGTTATCCGTTACCTAGGATTGACGATTTGTTTGATCAACTTCAAGGCGCGACGTATTTCTCCAAGATCGATCTACGGTCCGGCTATCATCAAATGCGGGTCCGTGAGGAAGACATTGAGAAAACGGCTTTCCGAACGCGTTATGGGCATTATGAGTTTGTGGTTATGCCTTTTGGTCTTACGAATGCACCGGCGGCATTCATGGATCTTATGAACCGGGTGTGCCAACCTATGTTGGACAAGTCGGTTATTGTGTTCATTGACGACATACTAGTCTACTCGAAAAGTATGCACGAACATGAACGTCACTTGCGCGAAGTTTTGAAGACGTTAAGAAAGGAGAAGTTGTATGCAAAATTCTCTAAATGTGAATTTTGGCTAAGAGAGGTCCAATTTCTTGGCCACATTGTGAACGAAGGCGGTATCCAAGTGGATCCGGGGAAGATTGAGACGGTGAAGAGTTGGGGACGACCGACTACGCCTACGGAAATCCGGAGTTTTCTCGGATTGGCCGGTTATTATCGTCGGTTTATCCAAGATTTTTCTAAGATCGCTTCTTCGTTGACGAAATTGACGAGGAAGAATGCGAAGTTTGTTTGGGAGAACGAACAAGAAATTGCTTTTCAATTGTTAAAAGAGAAGTTATGTCAAGCTCCGGTGTTAGTGCTACCGGAAGGTGTTGAAGACATGGTGGTTTATTGTGATGCCTCCTTAAATGGGCTCGGGTGTGTTCTTATGCAAAGGGGTAAAGTCATTGCTTATGCCTCTCGACAACTAAAGGAACATGAAACGAGGTACCCGACTCACGATTTAGAGATGGCGGCGGTAGTGCATGCGTTAAAAATTTGGCGCCATTACTTGTATGGTGTCAAGAGTACGATTTATTCGGATCACAAGAGTTTGAAACACCTTTTCACTCAGAGGGATTTGAATTATCGTCAACGTAGATGGATGGATGTGGTGAAAGACTATGATAGTGAGATACTTTATCATCCGGGTAAGGCGAATGTGGTCGCGGATGCGTAAAGTCGAAAGACTCAACATCCGGCGATCCGTGTAGCATCGTTACGTTTGATTATCACTAACGACTTTCTTGAAAAGATGGGTGAAGACCAAATAGAGGCTTATGTTCACGATAAGCACGCGGAGCGAATTGTTGGCCAATCGGAGTTCATTACTATGGGCCCGCGGGGTTTATTGTCGTTTCAGGGAAGGGTGTGGGTGCCTAAGATGGGTGATTACCGACGGGTGCTACTCGATGAAGCACATAAGTCGAAATACTCCATTCATCCGGGCGCGACGAAAATGTATCATGACTTGAAGAAAGATTATTGGTGGCCGGGCATGAAACGCGATGTTGTAAAATATGTTGAGCGATGTGTTACTTGCTTACAAGTTAAAGCCGAGCACCAAAAGCCGTATGGTAAGTTGCAACCGCTAGAGATCCCGAAGTGGAAATGGGAGCACATTTCCATGGATTTCATCACTAAGTTACCTAAGACGGCAAGGACTCAATATGATTCGATTTGGGTTATAGTGGATCGGTTGACGAAAAGCGCTTTGTTTCTTCCCATTAAAGAAGCAATATCGTCGGAGACCTTGGCTAAGTTGTTTATCAAGGAAGTGGTCGCTCGTCATGGGGTTCCTATATCTATTATCTCGGATCGAGATACCCGTTTTACATCTCGATTTTGGGAGAAGTTTCATGAAGATATGGGTACACAATTAAAGCTGAGCACGGCGTATCATCCCCAAACGGACGGTCAAACCGAACGTACGAACCAAACTTTGGAAGATATGTTACGGGCGTGCATTATTGATTTTGGTGGTAGTTGGGACGAGCATTTACCCTTGGTGGAATTCTCGTACAATAATAGCTTTCATACTAGTATCGGGATGCCACCTTATGAGATGCTATATGGGCGAAGATGTCGAACTCCCGTCTGTTGGGGAGAAGTGGGTCAAAGGGAAATCGGGAGCACCGATTTGGTTCTTGAAACGAATAACAAGATTGATACTATACGAGAACATTTGAAGAAGGCTCAAGATAGGCAAAAGTCGTATGCCGATAAGCGAAGACGAACGATCGAGTTTCAGGAAGGCGATATGGTGATGCTTAAGGTTTCGCCTTGGAAGGGTATTATTCGATTTCGAAAACGGGGAAAGTTAGCTCCTCGATTTATTGGGCCATTCAAGGTTTTAGCTCGTGTTGGCGAAGTTGCTTATCGATTGGAATTACCCGAAGAGCTTGTGGGGATCCATAATACATTCCATGTTTCCCACCTCCGTAAGTGTCTTGCGGATGATTCCTCATGGATGCCTTTAGACGAGATCGAACTAAACAACAAGTTAGAATATGTTGAAGAACCAGTCGCCATACTCGATGAGAAAGTTAAGAGGTTGAGACATAAAGAAGTGAGGACTTTTAAAGTCCAATGGCGGCGTAGCAAGGGTTCCGAGTTCACTTGGGAGCCCGAAGAGTTCATATTGGTTTATCTTCCCTCGTGTCATGCGGCTTGGATTGCGAGGACGCAATCCGAATAAGTGGGGGAGAGTTGTAAGACCCGAATAATTGAAGTGTACATATGTGTATATAAGTGTAATGTGCGGTACTCGAATCGGGGTTGGTAGTATATATTTTAAAAAGGCAAAAGAAGCTGGACTGGGAGGGTTGCGCGCCGCGCGGATTGGTGGCGCGCCGCGCCATATGACTGTGGCAGATTCTCCCTTTCTTTTAAATTAGATATTTTGTGGGTATTTTGGTAAATTCACCTTGGGGCCGGATTAAAGGCTTGGAGAGCAGATTTGGTAGAGCCATAACTCCACTTTTACCAACCTTATCTTCCCCAAATCAATTTTAGAGAGAGAGGTAAAACCTTGAGAGAGAAAGCTCATTGTGAAGGTGAAGGAGTTCGTTTCGGGTTTTATCGCAAGTCCTAAAGTTGTTCATCTCGTCATTATCTTCGTTTTGGTAGTTGTGGTATGCTCTAATCTTAATTCCTTTGTTTATTTTGATTTAGGGCTAGGGTTTGAGTCAAAGGTGAACATAAAACCCACTTTTGGTTAATTTTGGGTATTCTTGGGTAATTTGGGTCATATAGACTCAATATTGAGTTAACTAGGGTTTTGGAAGTGTTAATTGATGTTAGAGAACCCTAATTAGCTAGTAAGAGGGTTAGAACACCATGATTTATGTAAATGGGTGTAAAAGGGTTAGTGGTTGACCCAAAAATGGGTAGGTTGACTTTGAAAGTGCCAAATGGGTCAAATTGAACTTAAGCTAATTAATATGTGTAGTTGAAGCCTAAAACTAATGTTAAAATGTGTAAAGAACCTACTTTGGTTAATGATAGGGTTTTGTGATGAGTTAACCCGATTTTAGGGTTAAGGGTGCAAATGGGTCGGATTTGCACCATAGGTCAAATTGGCTCTAGGAGTGAGCTTTAGAGTGTTGACCAACTTGAGTTATGATTTTGATATTGTGATAAATGTAATAGGTGCGTTACATTGAAGTGTTCAAGCTCGGTTATCTTTCGACAAGAGATTTTGAGGTGAGTGGAATATCTATATATGTATGTATATGATTTATGTACCGTGTTGATGGTGTCACATAGCCGTTTTGTGACCAAGGTTGTGGGACTTAGCCGTATTAGTCCATGTTTTGTACTAAGGCACATAGCCGTGTTTGTGCATTTAGTGGCGAGTAATAGCCGTGTTTTACTCCCACGTTGTTATTTGAGTTACCCGTACACATAGCCGTGTTGGTGTACGAAAGCGTGAGTAATAGCCGTGTTCTACACACATTGAGCAAGTGATGCCATAGCCGTTTTTGGAACACTTGAGGGGTGATGCCATAGCCGTTTTTGAAACACCTCGGGGGGTTAGCATGCCATAGCCGTTTTTGGAAGCTAACGAATGTTATGAACATCGATGACTTGTTTCGCGAAGTCGTTCCCTAGCGAAGAGATTGGTTAACCATGATTTATTGTTGTTCATACTAGCATTTGATTATTGTTATGAGTATTTATGCTATGATTATTGCTAGTGATACGTTTGGTGATACTAGCTTGCTTATCGAGATTTGTTATGTGTTATTTGATATCGTGGATGCGTGTGGGTAAGTTGTATATGCATGTATATATATGTTTTACTCACTAAGCTTTGCTTACCCTCTCGTTGTTTACTATTTTTATAGGTTCCGGTGTGGACAAGGGTAAGGGCATCCGGTTGGATTAGAGATCCCGTCTTGTTTAGTGACGCTTTTGGGATGTGATGATTTTGGAGTTTGACCGAGACTTGGGTAGTTTAACCCCAAACACCATGCTCGTTGTATCGTTTGGCAATTAAACTTTTCGTGGTCGAAACTCTAATTTGTATTAAACATTGTATTTTAAACTTAGTGGCGTTTTGGGCACGTGTGGGCCCCACCTTGTAAAACTTGTTCATACCTTAGTTATGTGCTAGTTTTACATATATGAATGTATGGTTAAAAGCGTTTTGGCTAAAAATGTCGAGAACTAGTCAAACATTTTCATTAAATTGACTTCCGGGGACAGCGGGCTGTCCAGGTGGTTTGGCGCGCCGCGCGGCCACCTGGCGCGCCGCGCAGATGGCCTGCACCAGAAATTTTTTTTTTTGTTTGAAATTTCGTCGTGTTTGGTCGGTTACGGTTTGGGTTGTTACACATATGAACAAATAAAGAGATCTATGAAATCATTCAACTTCTAAAGAATTATTTTGAAATGAAAGATCTTGAAAAAACCAAGTATTACCTTGGATTGCAAATTGAGCATATGCCTAATGATTTACTTGTACATCAAACAACTTATACCGAAAAGATTTTAAAACATTTTTTTTAAAGACAAACTCATTGTTGTTAGATCACTCAATATTGACACTGATCTATTTCATCCCTGCGAAGATCATGAAAATCTTAACAGATCGGAAGTTCCATATTTTAGTGCAATTGAGGTTCTTATGTATCTTATAGATTGTACAAGACCTGACATTTCTGTTGCAGTTAATTTGTTGGCAAGATTCAGCTCAAATGACAATGGAGCGGGATCAAACACATATTTTGATACCCTTGAGAAACTGCTGATTTAAAATTATTTTATTCTAACGTTTCAAAACAAGATTTGGTTGATTATGTATATACAGGTCATTCATCAAATCCTCATAAAGATAAATCTCAAACTCGATATGTATTCCTAAATGGAGGTATCACAAAATCATGGCGTTCTTAAAACAAACACTTGTTGCAACATCATCAAATCATGACGAAGTGATTGCATTATATGAAACTACTCGAAAATGTGTTTGGTTGAGATCAATGACACAAATCATTATTGATTCTTGTGGACTAGAACGCTATAAAAGACTAACAACTATCTTCACCAACAACTATATATGAAGATAATGCAGCTTGCATAATACAAATGAAAGAAGAGTATCAAAAGTGACTGAACAAAATATAAATACTGACGAGGCGCCAAAGCCATAGACGGTCTTAACGGTCATAAGTTTGATGGGAAAGAATGGTATATTGGTAAGGCTCAGAAAAGACTACAAGGGAATAGGAATTGAAACAAGGGTTTGAGCAAACCATGAAGGAGACTGTAGACAAATCACAGGGGCTAAACTTGTACATAAAAGATTTAGATGATACAGTTTCAAATGAAAACCTCAGATTCTTCTCATATACTCAAGATCTCGTAAAAGACAACCAGATTAAAATGAGATACGTTCAATCAACAACTCTGCTGATCTTTATACCAAAGCACTGCCAACTGCTATTTTCAGAACACACGTTCATAATATTGGCATGAGGCATGTTCAGAAGATGTAACAACTCAGGCGTTGCCTACTTGAGGGGGAGTCAACTCTATGCTGCACTCTTTTTCCCTTAGCTAAAGTTTTATCCCAATGGGTTTTCTTTAGCAAGGTTTTTAACGAGGCAGTACTAGTTATTCTCTAATAAAATTGTCATCCAAGGGGGAGTGTTATAAAATATCTAGATTGTGTTATAAAATATCTAGATTGGATGTTAATTTTATTATTATTATATTTCTTGCATAGTAATATTTTATACTATAAATAGACATGTATGGTAACCATTTAAGGTGTACCATTTCTCTTGAAATATCAATATCAATATTTCTTCTCTCTTTCTTCTCTCTTTTTCTCTCCTTGTTCTTATAACCATTAAAGGTAGTTATAAGCCTACTGAATTATAACATTAACATGTTAATTGTATAATATATAAAGCATTATCAACAATCTTATTATTACAAAAACACCCCCATGATCATATATACAATATTTAAGGCACTATATACAACCTTATGGTAAAACACCCCATGACTATATATACAAACTTTAAAAAAATTGTAGAATCTTTTATAAAACACCCCATGAACATATGTACAAATTTTAAAGCATATTGTACAACTTTTATATAATAATTGTATTTTAATTTTTGAAAAAATGTCAAGAGTCATTTATTATTACTAATAATTATTATTAAAAAAATAAATACTCAAATTTAAAGCAAACTTTATTATTATAATTATAATTATAATATTATATTTTTATTATTAATATATGGGTTTCTTTTTATGGATTAATTACGTTACATATGTATGCGAAATACATATCTCAATAAAAGGCTGTAATATAAGCTTTTATAACAAAGAAAATAGTAATTGTGTGGAAATTGAAAGAGGGTGGTGGACTGATGAGAGAATAATTGTAGTTCATTTATTCTGACCGAATTAGGTATATCAATATGTTTGTAAAAACAACGACAAGTTTCTTAGTCGGAATCTTAGTTCCACGGTTCATTAAACTAATTGACTTTAGTATTTACATTCACTTAATACCTAAAACATATTATTAAACTGTATCGTGTAAACAAACCCGTGAGTCATTCACTACTGTTTTAGAATAGTCTATTCATGTCATTAACCCATATACTAAAATGTAACTCGTTTGACGACATCGGTTGACATCATCTATTTTATCTTTTTTAAGTTTTATTTTTTAAACACCCATATACTAAAATGTAAACAATAGGAACGGTACCCGGTTTGATGATGTCGGTTGACGTCATCTATTTCTTTCTTTTTTCTTTTTTGTTGGTAAACATGTGTTTTTTTACTCTCTTCAATTTGTTTCCTTTGCTTTAATTTCCTTTTTGTCTATCGAATTTTACAATTACTCTTATCGCCGCAATGCGACGGCACCCTAACTCGTTCAGCACCACTTTAACACTTTAAAATATAGTGACTATTGAACTTATGCTATCCATGAGACCTTTCTAAGAATAACACGAACTCTGTATATTAGTTAATCAAATCAAAGTATTGATTCGAAATGTAAATGTTAG
Source organism: Rutidosis leptorrhynchoides (assembly GCF_046630445.1). Lineage (NCBI taxonomy): Eukaryota > Viridiplantae > Streptophyta > Magnoliopsida > Asterales > Asteraceae > Rutidosis > Rutidosis leptorrhynchoides. The sequence goes on from NC_092336.1 coordinate 29,252,862, forward strand.
AAGTGATAACTCATGTTCTCATTTACTTCTTCAGCGGCGAAAAAGTCGGGACGGAATTTGGGAACACGGTGAGAAGGAGCCACGAACATCACTAACAAGGGAATAACCCACTCATTCGAATACGCGCTTTCGGACGGAAATCTGAAACGCATTACAGTGACCCGATCATTAATTATCCCGAAGGGCAGGCGGAGCGAACCGAAATCCTGAAAAATTGGTCGGTAAAACCTCCCGGGGTCACTATAAATCGGGTAAATACCCTCAAACTGGAATGTTTTAATTTTAAGTATTATTTTTTCATTATACGGAAGTATCAATTTATGGAAAACATTATTGGTGAAAAAAGAGCCCAACTAAAATTAAAAATTAAAACATCCAATAAGCCCAGTGTAATCGATCAAAAATTCATGTCGTTTTCGTCTCTGGATCTATTGGATTTTGCAGGCGAGGTAAATAACGATGACGATGTTTCATTTCTTCAACTGTGCGATCTTAACGTTTGGACCTGACGCCGTTTACTATTCCGCTACTCCTCTGTTAGTTTCCGTCAATAATTGACCTAATTAATGCCCATAGTATAATTGAACAACATTGACTGTTAGATAATGAATAATTTTTCAGTTAACATATTTCGTGCCGCAATGTTGATTACGTGATGTAATTAGAGTGTTAAAATTAGGTTATGTAGTAACACTCAAAATGATTATGTTACTACTGTTACACTGTATTTTGTCATAGCTTTAACATGTTCTGATAGATATATGTATATTGATATTGATGTGTGTGTGTATATGAGATTTGGACGTTTTAACTTTGTATTTTTGGAGCTTATGTAGATAAATTGAACAAATGCGATTGTTGAGAAAATGGTTACGTAGCACTTTCAACTTTTGGATCCTTGATTTAATTATTTTTCAAGAACTTTGTTGTGGATTTTACTTTTTTAGTAATCATCATTTGAACTAGTTTAATGAAGAAATTTACTGATATGATATTATGATAGCTTCAAATACTGAATTGTTTATTCGGAGTTTAAAAAGTTAGGAAGGCTTCATTTGTATGAAATTGAAATATGGAAATCCTATCATGGTTCTGTTTTTATTTTAGAAAATCTTGCATTAACATAGAAAAGGATAAAAGCTATTTTAGAAAACATTGTTCTCTAAGGTATGTTTAGCCAACTAAGTTGCTGATACCTTGAACATTGTTATTCTTTACATGTTGATCAAATCGAAAGAATGGAATGTAGGTCAAATTTGAGAGTGGTATAAGGTGCAACAAAGTAATACAAATGACAGATAACTTTACTTGTAAAATTGAGCTAGGAGGGAATGGGCTAACTACGGTGTTGATGATTATAATAATGAATATAATGCAGAAGCAGAAGATATTTATATGAAAGTTACCCCAACTATGAAACTTAAAGATGTATTGTTCTCCCTGGAAATTGTACATATTTGCCCGCCCCTACCTAAGTTATAACATGTTATCTGACTAGTGCTATCTTTTGAATCAATAGAAAGAAATTAAGGATATCATATCTAGCCATCCTTTACTGTAATTTGAATGTCTTTTAGTTAATCGCATTGTGGTGCTATTCTTATTACATATCTTAGTATGATACAATTGGCACTTTAGTCAAAACTGCACTTGTCTATCTTGTCATGGCATTAGTGAAGGTATGATTCATATTCACTAACATGTAAATCACTAACATGTTATCTAATTATGTCGTTTACATTTGGTATTTGGGCAGCTTGTTTGTTTAGCTACATTTCTTAACGTGTCTGAAAGCGACATTTTTTATCCATCGTAGGTAACTTTTTTTTTTTTTTTTTTTTTTTTTTTTTTTTTTTTTTACTTTTATTCATTTAGCAAGTGTTAAATCTGTCGTATAGCGAGTTTTGGATTTTCTCCACTTTAAATCAACTTGTACAATCTTTCTTAAGTGAATGATTAATAAAATAACGAAACTCATTAGTTAGAAAGTATATGAAACTATTATTTTGTAAATATTTAAGTAATACTTAAGTTGTAAATTTTTCTGTTTTTTTTTTAATTTTTTAAATGAGGCATTTATGCTCCCCCCCTAAGTTAACAAGCGCCAAAAGGTCTTGCAATACTTGCTACACCATCTTGTCATTCTAATACACACCTATTTAAACATCTTTACTTTGAATACATGCAATCTACTTTTTTAAAATACAACGGTAAGTTTTTTGTCCTTGTGAGCAGTTTGCAACTCTTACTGCAGCTTAAATCAATGTCGAACACAATTTCCCTTATAGTAGTTGATCATTTTTTATTACTCGTACTATCTGTACCATCAGGATGCGCTTTTGCTGATTCGGTTTTACATAGGTTGGCACCCCTTTGGGTTGGTGCCAGAGGACTTGAATTCACTTGGGATTATGTTCTGCAAGGCCTTGAAGCAAATACAAATTTAGTATGTTCTCTTTTAAAACACACACATCTTTAAAATTTTGATGAATAATATTTGACAGAAGTACATTACATACATACATTATTGTCCTGATCCTTGATTATTTAGTTGATTTGAGCTTAGAATGTGTGTTTTGATTAATTCAGATGTTGAGTTTATCACTTGCTGCATTGGGATCATTGATGTGGCTAAGGAAGAACAAGCCCAACACATTGATTCCTATCATATATGCATTTGCAGGAATTGTGGCAACAATGCCTTCCATCACAAGGTCTGTTGCCTTTTTTATTAATAAATTTATTAAATTATTAATAATTAATAAGTAATTAATACGTAGTAATGAATAATGGTTGTTTGTTGTTGCAGCTATCTGAGGTGGGGGTTAGGATGGAATCTTCCAGAAGTAGTGAGTTTTCAACTTATTACCTCCTTGATCTTGGCTTTACTCAGCTAGCAACTCTTCTCAGCATGTCAAAAACCTTCTAACTGATTTCAATACTTGAGGGATTGAAGTTGCTTGCAGTGAGTTCTTAAAGGACTATTCTTGTACAAATGTAGACATCAAATTTATCAACAAATTACAACACCCAAATCTTAGTTGACCTTCCCTGTTACTAAGTTTCATATCATAAACTTAAACTTTATATAACAAATTGCATAACCAAAATTCAATATTCTATCATAACCACAACCATACAATCTTCAAGCTGGCCTAAAGAACTTCAACTTCAATCCATTATCAACAATGCTCCAAATACCTCCGATCGTAAACGCCACACTAAACGCGACACCGAGCCACCCAAGTGACCAATTGAAGTACCAGTTGAAACTATACTTTGCAGGCTTCTTGATTAGGACCCACATGAAACATGGGTAAGCAAACGTCACTGGTAGTGTTAGACCACCTAAGAGCCCGGCTAGACTCGAGAGAAATGGTAATGCTACCCCAATAAAAAAGTTAATGAACCCGTAAACCACACGAAAACCTGACCGCACCCAAACTGAACATGGTCTGTTTGTACGGTGTGTGTAACTAGCTTCAAAGTTATCGAAAACGGGCATTGAGTAGATTTGGAAGCTACTTAAACAGCTGAAGACGACTAGAAGAAACGTTGTTGCAAGTAACCATCTTGATATGTCATGTTCATGGAAGCCAAATAACGCGTTCAGGATCCCACTTGGTGGCATCTGAAAATTGATTTAAATTTGAATTTAGGTTGTGTGTTCAAGTCTCATTTTTAACAGTATAAAAAAAACCACTTACCTGGTTTCCGTAAGCCCAAAAACCGCCAATGGCTACAGGGAATAAACACATAGCGATGAAGAAGTACGCGACCTTTGCTCCTCTCCACATTGGCACGTGAGCAGGGTGCTTAAACGTTGATGGCATCGTTGACTACAAAATGTTGTGAAATACTTGGTAACATACATTTTGACTTTTGAGGTCAATCCAATTTTAATTTGAACTACAATTTAGTATTGATCTGTCACTAAATTATTACCAAAATCCTGTAAACATATACACTGTTTTGAATGTCTATTTATCCTGAATCAGCATTTTATTGAAGTGTTGAATGATGAAATGAATTTTCTGGTCAAAGTATGAAAATTTTGACCTTAAAAGTCAAAGTTACCTGAATCTCAAGGACAAGATTGTGGCCTCTAAATGCAAATGCTATGATACCAAGTGCATTAAAAACCGAAAATACCGAAGAGGTGAACGAAGGTAAGGGGATAGGTTCATAAGAGATGTTGGGTGGTCTTTGTTGGCTAACCGAAAGGAGCCAAACCATGGTTGAGTAAACAATGGCAGTAATGGCTCCAACTAGAGAGAGTCCGGCTATGGAGTTAAGGTTCGGAAGTTGAGACAACACGATGCATAAAGACGTGAATACAAGATACCATTCGACTGTTGTCAACGGATTTGATGTACAAGTTTGCCCACAAACAATTTCGAAGAAAAGTTTCATGGTTTCCCCTCCTACAAGAATCAATGCAGTCGCGGTCCCTGCAGATAAATAGGCCGTTGGAAATATTGAGAGCCATGCTCCTAATCGATTTCCTGAACAAAAATCAACATAAATACTATTAGAAATGCATAAACGTTACATTGCTTAAACGAGTCATAAGAATAGGATTAGATCGCGTCAAGATAATAAGTCTTACCAAATGCTGCTTCTGCAAGCTCGACGTATCGATTGTACCTCTTGCCGGGAATTGCTTCATGAAGCTGTACTAAGATCCACAAGGTGTATAGTTGCCAAATGTAGGCTATGGTTAGTGAAATGATACCCCAACTCCTGCATACACAATTGCCATATTTTAAGGTGATGGAAGTTTTGACTGTTTCGGTTATAAGTGTAAGTCACACACCAGTTTTTGATCCATACATACTTTTTACCATAAAACTTACAATAATAACCTTCAATTTATCTTGAAACTTGAACCTTTATTATTGTAAGTAAGGACATAATAGTCAATTAAGTGATGGATCAATATTGAGTGTGTGAGTATCATCCCCTAAGTGTAAACAGGTAAACATAAGTTTTTTTTTTATGACAGTTAATCGGCAGGGAGAAATTTTTTACTGTGATATATACGGTCTAATCTGTTTATCCTTTTCTAACTTACTTGACCACCCGTGCAGTGAAGTTTAAACTCGAAATCTCTTATGACGATAACACCAATTATTAGGCTATCATTATGATGGTTTGTTTCGGTTAAAAAGTGTATTGCTAGCTATAAATAGACCCTATGTAAACTGTACATTGTATGCACGAATTTTATCAATAAAATACTCTCTAGTTTGGTCCGTGAATTAAAATAATTACATCGGTTACAAATAACCGCATTATATCTCGTGTTGATTTTTCGTGTTTTACTTTCGTTTGTCGCTGTGAGTGGGTAATTGTGTTTAATCACCAACGTTGTTTGGGTCCAGTTAATCATTACACCATCTTGATCCGTTTGTTACAACATCTTGAGGGTGTTTACTCCGTATTATAAAGGGGGCAAGGGGCTATGTAAAAAGATGACTTTTTATTCAATACATTCTCTTCTTTTCCAAAAAAATAATGTATAGCTATCTATTCTTCTAAACAAGCTCCAAAATCTGGAGCCTTTTGTCGGCCCTACTAGTTTATATAAGAGACAAAATCAGTAAATCATCCATTATATTGGTCTTTAACTTTAATATATTGCAATACTTAAATGGCATGCCTTCAATTAGAGAGAAAAATAAATTTCAACCTTTTTTTGGTCAAAAACTATGATGCATGTAGACCCAAAAAAGGCTAATGATGTTTTACGACAACACGGCATGTCTCCGGGTGACGTGGCAAGACAAACAAAAATTAAAGTACAATTTTTAATTTCACCAACGTAAAAAAAATACTACAACAACAACAATACCCAATTTCACTAAAGTAGAGTATAGGGGAGGTTAGATGTAGACAGTCTTTCCTCTACCCTAGACACGGATACCTATCGGTCCGCGGGTAAAAGAAGTCGTCCCTCCCTATACTATAGGGCAGAGAGGCTGCTTCCCAAGGACCTCCGGCCAGAAGAACCGATGTTTTTAGGTGGATATTTACGGTAAATACACTTACACACATCAATAACCGTGCATGAGTGTAAAATGTGTAATACACCAAAAATCGACCCCCCATGAATATTACTCCGTATCACAATAGAAAGGAAAAAAAAAACAAAATGTTATCTAAGTATAATACTTTTATTAATACAAATATATCCACTTGTCTTGATTATGCATTTTACGGAGTACTATCTTTTTGTTTTGAACTTTGAGCGATTACAAATTAAGATATTAAAAGTTGCCCCTGGCCACCATTTTACCAACTCCCAAAATGATCCACAAAAATCTTGAATTAAATAAATTTGAAATGTAATTACGAGACCCAAAGTTTTAATGTACATATTTAGATCTTAAGATAGCACGTACTTATGAAAGTTTAGGCAACAAATATGTTGATGTAATATGATAAAATGACAGAGAAAACATGAAAAGAAAGCAACTCAGATTCATGTGTATTGAAATTGGTCATAGAATTATATAAATATAGATAGATATAGATATATACAAATTCACGGACAACTAATTTTGCCTGATAACTAGACAAATTAGTTGACTCAACTACAGTTATAGGATTCAGACAAATTTTGCCTGAAACGTTTAAGTGTTCCCTCTTAAAAATTTTATAATCGTGAATTTATACATATGTTTTTTTGTATTTGTAAATATTACATTTACATCTTTATTTACCTCACATCATATAAACGTTTCAAATCTTTAACATTACGTTTCAAATGTTCTAAAACATTTCAAGAATTTATTAACTTCTCCAAAACTGTAGTAATAATCTTACGAGTTCATATCTCGACGTCATTAACGAATTAATTGTCCAAACAAAAACAAGAATACAAAAGACTTACCACCCGAGAAACGAGAAAGCGACAGGCAAAACGAGAGCCTGAAATCCAACCCCAGCATTAAGGTTATGAAACGCAGCGTAATGTGCATTACCATTTCGCGACTCCGTTATTGGAAGCCAAGCATCTTGTGGATTAAGTTTAGTCAAGTGACCAACTTCTTCCAAATAACCTTTCATGTTCACCAAAACCTTTTTCATAGGTGTCCCAATGGGACTCAAAAACCTCGGTGAAATAAAAGACGTTGGAGTCCACGCTGTTGAGGACTTCCCGCCTTCTTTTGAATGCGGCCTAGGTGACCGATGTCTAGAAGGCGTGAGTATCTCTGGCGTGGACTCATGAGGAGTGGCCGGAATCGAAATTAACTCCGTTTCAGGACGCTCTTCCATTGATTATTAATTTTAATTTTTTTTTGGATATAGTCTAAGTGAATGGAATGGTATGAAAGTGAAGTGAAATGTAACTTAAATAAATAAATGTGTGTATGGTGTTATAATCATAAATAAGTATTCAAAGAATGTTTTTAATTTGGTGTGAAAGTTCGTGAAGGGGTGATCGTGACCGTAAAGAGTGGGGGGATTGAGTGACAAATCTCGAGACGGTTATAATGAAGAATAAGTGTGTGTCGGGAAAAAGTTAGAAATTGGAGCGGTAAACGTGATGATATGAAATTATGGAGTTCGAGTTCAGGCGTGAGTTGGTAGAACAAATAAAGTTTATTTTATCGTTAGTGTTGTTTTAAAGTAGATAATAAAGATAAAGATAATAAAGCGTTGTATAAAGTTGGTCAGAATAAGTTTATTCGATTCTATTAAAATGTACTCCTAGGATTTGGGTTGCTTTTGATTTGATTGGAGCGTTGCTTATGAACCAAATTGATATGGAGGTATTTTTTTTTTTTTTTTTTTTTTTTTTTTTTTTTTTATTTATTGAAAAACAAGGTATATATTATACTCACAAAACTTAGTACATTACATACTACATAGATCGAGTATGGCATAACAAGAACCATATTCGATGAAATACACATATTTGGGTTTGTGAGACTATCAAACCCAATCACGAATACAAAAGCTATAATCGAATTACAAAATATTTAGATATACACATGGATTACTTAGCCAAGTCAACCAATCGAGTTTCCTTCCATGTAATCGGTTCGAAATCCACTCGAAGGATGTTTCTTGGATCTCATTTAACGCAATCGGAGAGCTCCAACTTTTATCCCGAAAAACCTTGTTGTTTCTATTCTTCCACATATAGTACGAACATACCCATTCCGTTGCTTGCCAAATTAATTTCCCGATAGTAGATGTTTAGGTCGGGGTATTCCCTCGAAGAATCTCATGAAGACTAAGATTCGAGAAACTACCAAAACCCCACCATCTAAAAACTCGTTCCCAAAGTTCCATTGAATGCTTGCAAAATATAAAAGCGTGATCCACCGTTTCGATGTCGTCGTTGCATAATGGACAAAGAACACTATGTAGGTCAATGCCCCGCTTATCAAGCTCGAACCTAACCGGTAGTCGTTTTTTGATTGCTCGCCAAACGAAAACCTCCAATTTCTTAGGCACGAGCTTGTTTCTTAGGTTCTCGCGTCCCTGTGCTCAAAAGGATGGGTAAGTTCGGTTTGAGTGTTCATCGATCGAGTGAATCTTTATGCTCCGGGGTGGTGAGAGAGGAACTACGAGCAGAAATCAGTAGTCACTCTTCGACTTAAAAAACAATTGGAAAATGAAAATGAATTACAGAACTTAGTGAGTGAGCGGTTGTTCACGTCAAGAATCAAAGTTGTTGATGTAGTTGTTATTCTTTCTTTTTTTTCATCTTGATCTTTTTTTTTTTACGAAAATAATGAAAACTTATATAAAAACGAGGTCATTTTCCAAAGAAAAACGTCCTAACACGGGATTCAAAATAACGGGAGAAACGGAGAAGCTCGCACCTAAAACTCAACAATCAAAACGAAAACTATCTATAAACGAGCCTCCCTAGCAACTCGAAAAACCTTAAAAATAAACTAACCAAACAAAACCGAACACTAAAAGATAAAAACGGGAACCAAACCTAACGTACAACTCGAGACGAATCATGATGATAATTTACATATCTCGATAAAATTTGTGTTACAACATATCTTCGTAATATATTACGTGGATTGTTAATCGTTATAACCAGGGGCGGAGGGAGGGGGGATCAAGTGGGGTCAGCCGCTCCCGACGATCGAAATTTTTTTAGTGTATTTTGTGTTAAATTTGACTTTTTTTTCAATTTTTTACATTTTGCCTCCATCAAAAAAAAGTTTCTGGATCCGCCCCTGGTTATAACTGCAAGTTGTTGACGTTAAAGAACTATCAATGTAATTTTTATCAAACTTTAAATTTATTTAATAATTATTAATATCTAATTTATTGTTATTAATAATATTTTGGAATAAATTAATTATGCTAAATTATCTTAATTTTATGAGATTCATTCACACTTTCATGCTTTTGGATCTTATTATTTATTGATTTTTTTCAAGTGTAACCCCTAAGGTTATAATAAAAAATTAAATTATGCATAGATAATTATTCATTAAGTGAGTACTCAGGTGATTATTAAAAATTAGTGGGTAGTTATAAGCAATATACAACTAATTATACATTAAGTGAGTACTCAGGTGATTATTAAAAATTAGTGGGTAGTTATAAGCAATATACAACTCAAAGTTATATGTCCTAATTTCTTAAGTATGACTTTAAAAACAACACTTATAAAGTTTCTTACATTATTATTAGAATAATGCTAAGTAGAGATCTACGCTTACTTGGACTTTCAAATGGTGTGGATCCCGTCAGGCTGTCATTAACTCTAGCATTGCTGGTTTTTATGAGTTTTGGACTTTGTATTTTTTTTTGTAGAAAAATAAAATATTGGGCCATGAGCAATTGATCACGTTGCTCTCCTTTTGAACCGGCCCGTCATTAACTCTAACATATTGCTAGTCAAAGAAAAGTTACATTTTGAATTTTTCACAACAAATTGAATTTTATAGCCGTAGAAATTTTTATTAACAAAATCCTTAAATATTATTATACTCGTATTAGTTACTCCGTATAGAATTTTTGGAGGCACCTTCTCCCTTGTTCCTGTGGGGTGTCTGCTCCTAATTTAGATACGAGTATATGGTTAGATAAGTCATTAAATAGCACAACTAGAAAGCACCGTAACGTCCATTTATATTTATCTTTCTTTTACTGCATGCATTGTTTTTCGAGTATTTATAATTTATTATTAAAATCAAATGTATACACCTTTAAAAGTGCAATGGATTTGTAATCATACAGCTTTATAGAGTTTAATACATTTGTAATTACTACAACTTTTTAGAGTTTAAGGGGTTTTTGTAACTTATACAACTTGTTCTATAGATTTAAGGGCAAATGTGTGACGATCTGGAAATTTCCGACCAAATTTAAACTTAATCTTTATATGTTTCCGACACGATAAGCAAAGTCTGTAATGTTGAAATCTCAAAAATTTTGAACTGTGTTCATGTAATCAATTACCATTTGACCATGCTCGACGATTCACGAACAATAAAAATGTATATATAACTAATTATATTAACGAACTACTATGAGATTTAGTTGTTATGGAAAATAACTTCAAATAACTAAAACTAGTTTGTAATATATAGAGCATATTGAAGATAAATGATTTCAAACATAAGTCGTCAGCAATAACAAAGTATTAAATGTATAATGTTATACTTTAACTTCATTGTTTTAATATATATAATTAACATAGTTATCTATGTAATAAGATTTGATATTTAAAAACATAATTATATATTTAGTAGTTGGAATACATATATCTATACATAATTAGAACTATATGTATATTGTTAAAATGTATAAATATTAAATGTATATAATATATATTATGTAAATAAATAATACCATATAAATAAATGTAACTATAAGTTAAAATATAGATATCATGTTAATGTTGTTATTATTACTTTTATTATTATCAGTAAAATAAATACCAATATTAATATCAACATTATGAAGATTATTAATTTAATACATACATATAAAATTTGTTACATTTAATTTGTTATATTATTATTATTTGCTAATATTATCATTATTAATATTATTATTAATATTATTATTATTATTATTATTATTATTATTATTATTATTATTATTATTATTATTATTATTATTACTTAATATTAATATTAATATAATGAAATATTATTATTACTATTCTTAATATTAATATTATTGTTACTAAATTTATTAAAAATTTTATAATTAATAACAACCTATTAATGTTATTATTTATTATTATTATAGTTATTAGAAAATAACAAAATTTATTATTATTATCATTAATAATATTATTATCATTTTTATGATTATTAGTATTATTATTATTATTATTATTATTATTATTATTATTAATTGTATATATATATATTAATTATTAATATAAATTTAATTATAAATCAAGAAATCTAGTACGATCTTCTTTAATCTCAATCAAGCTGTGTAATCGTTTGTTTTTATTTGATAATTGGTACGAACAAATTCTTTTAGTCCATAAGCAAACAAATTCGAGTCCATAAGCAAACAAATTCGATTAGCCATTATAATCAACTTGTAATTTTTTTTTACTTTTTTATTATTTTTTTATCTGTGATCGAATTATCTTGTCTTCAATCAGTTAAAGGTCTATTTCAATTCACATTACGAATCAATTATGAACAGATTAACTGTTAAATCATGTATCCACTCAATTATATATACACGCCTCTGCAATTCAAGGATTAAAAACATAAAATATAAAAATAAAATACGTCTTCTGCTCTATTCTTGAACTCGATTTACATTGGCTTGATTTCAAAATTAATTTCAAAATGTAAGATTGAGGTGTTGTTAGTAATTCCTTATGCAAACTTTCTGTAAATTTTCAAAGTCCAATTCATCATATCTAATTCATATTCCTTAGTCAAAGTTTCGAGTTGAAAAAGTCAACTGTTGTTCTTCGATTAAATTCAAACTTTCTGTTAAAACTCAAGTGAAATTGAAGTTTGGGAAAGATTATAGGAAGGTTTTAAAACATAGTTCATGAAGAAATTGTAAGCTAAAACATTCTTAAACTCAAACTCACGATTTATTTTATTTTTTTTATTAGCGACTGCAGTAGCAGCACATTTTTTTTTCTCTTTTGTTTTGAATTAATTCAAAAGCTTTTATGGTTCGATTATACTTTGGATGAAAGTCCTAAAAACGTTTAGATAATTGATTTTCATATTGGTTTGATTCTGAGTCGATTTGGTTTTAAGGAGGATGAAGAAGAACAATTAAATTATAATGTTTATATATAATTATAACGCATAATAAATCAGAAAAACAATGACAGTCGAGTGGTTAGGAGTGTTTGCATGTATTCGAGAGGTTTCGGGTTCGAGCCTTGTCATGGGCAATTCTTTTTAGGAAAGCATTTTTAAATGGTATATATTTTTATTTCATTTCCATTATCATTATAATTATAATTATTATTATTATTATTATTGTTATTATTATTATTATTGTTATTGTTGTTGTTGTTGTTGTTGTTGTTGTTGTTGTTGTTATTATTATTATTATTATTATTATTATTATTATTATTATTATTATTATTATTATTATTATTATTATTATTAAGTATTAGTATTATTATCAATAGCATTATTATTATTAAGTATTATGAATATCATAATTATTATTAGTATCACCATTAGTATTATTATTTGTTGAGTCCCCAAAATAATTAAGGATTTAATTATGACAAAACTTTAATTTATTTGCACTAAAATGTTATGTGCATCCAACACAAGTTTGTTTATGTATAGACAGCAGATATTGCTGTGTCGAGTGTAGTTTGCTGCTCAGTCTAGTCTACTAGCACAAGGTAGACAGTGTTCTTCAATCAGCACAGGATGTGTACTCAGCAGTCAAGAATATCAAGTGTCTCAGCAATGAAGAACCAGCACAGCTGGAATGCAGCTTACTATACAAGACAGCTATGCTCCATTATAAGCATAGTAGTTTCTAGAGTGGTCTACATCAATTGTACTATTCAACAGAAGTCAAAGACAAAGTTGAACAGAAAAGGACACGCGTCGGCGGCTGACAAGTGACCTTACAAGACCACGTGGAAATGCAGAAGTTTAACGCATGTGCAGACATGGGTTATACTTTGTCAACACCTAGGGAACACAACATTCTATTTGTTTAATCAAATAGTGGTGCCAAACCGAATTGAGGTGTTCCTGCAAATAGCTACCAAAGAGGAAAGAGGAGAGCATGCTCTCTGATGCAGTTGTCCCCACAAGTACAGACATCCTATGTACCAGTAGACAATAGAACCATTACACGGTTAATAGGACTACTATAAATTGTTATATTCACTATTGTAACAACTAGTGGTGTGGGTTTTATTTATTTAAAGTCCAAAACGTGTAATAGCTTTTAGTTTACCTCTTATCTATATTCTAGGTAATCTGTATCAACCAACTATCATTCCGCCAAGGATAGTTGTGATTCTTTGTGATTCAATCAATAAAGAATAACCGTTGAAAATTACCTGTGACTCTATTTAATTTACATGCTTGAATACTAATCGTGTTTAACTGTTAAGTTAATTAAAAGAAATTGTATTCACCCCCCTACAATACTCCTGTTGTTATCAAGGGACCAACAACTGGTATCAGAGCTTTAGTCTTGATAATTAATATCTTGGATCTGAATTCTCTCATGGCTGCATATTCAAATACAGCTTACCTTGAAAATGGCTCATCCAATAGACCACCCAAATTCGATGAAGATGAGTATGAAACTTGGAAGGCAAGATTCATGCTTCACCTTGAGTCTATTGACCTACTCATGCCTGGTATTGCCACAGATGGTCCATTTGTTTCCACTGAGACTATTGGTAGTGCTCCAGCTACAGCTGACACTCCTGCTGTTCCTGGCAGAGAGGTAATTCTCACTCCTTCTAGATGGGATGCTGAGGATAAACGTCGTGTTGGACTTGACCCTAAAATCAGAACCCTGTTAGCTATAACTTTGCCTAACCCACTGTTCAAACTGATTAAGGTTATGTTGGACTATCTAGATGTCACCTATGAGGGTATGGGAGAAGTAAGGCAGAACAGAATGATTGCTTTGAAAAGAGAATATGAAATGTTCTTTGCCTACAAGAATGAAACCCTTAAGCAAACCTTTACTAGGTTTAACTCCTTGATTGCAGACCTGATCACTTTGAATGTCACCTATACTGAATTTGGACAAGTAAACAAATTCATCGATTCACTGCCTACTAAATGGAAATCTGTTACTGACCCTTTAAGAACCACTCAGACCTTAAAGAACTTTAACACGTCTTCTCTCTACAGTTCACTATGGAACCATGAGAAAGCATAAGCTAAATTTGAACTAACTTGAAAGAAAACTTTAGGTCTGCCCCCACCACTTCAAAATCTTCTAAGATAGATGATACTGCTCTTATTGCTGCTGCTAAAAAGAAAGCTCAAAAGGCTTTACTGGTTCAAAAGTTATTGGCAGAAGAAGAGACAGCTGAGAGTGATGTGGATAGTGGTACTGGGTCTGAAGAAAGCAGTGATGGTGAAAGTGATGTAGAAGGGTTTGCTGAAGGTATGGCTTTGCTGGCTAGGCAGTTTAAAAGGTTCAATCGTAATAGAATCAGCAAGTCATACAAAAGGAGTAAGAAACTGAGTGTTAGGTATAGCAGCAAGTCAGTCAACGGTCCTAAATCTGAGTGTTATAATTGTGGGAAGGTTGGACATTTTGCTGCTAAATGCATGTCCAAGAAACCTTCAACTTCACATGCTAACTCTTTCTCAAAAGCTGATAAGTACAAGAACAAGTACAAAGCTATGAAAGCTCAGATGAAGGAAAGTGCTAAGACTGATAAGAAGGGTAAAAAGCCAGAAAAGGTTCTAGTTGCTGAGCATCATGATTGGGATGAAACCAGCTCGTCATCATCCTCTGATAGTGATACTGATGATGATGGTGCTGGTTATGCTTTTGATAAAAAGCTGTGTTTAATGGCCAAGGAGGTCAAGGAGTCTGATGAGGATGATAGTGGTAGTAAGTTTTTGGCTGATATGAGGGAAGCTGATCAGAAAAGAGATACACCTCAATGGAAAACTGAAATGATGTATAAGGTTGATAATTTTTGAACTTATACTGATGATGAAAAACCTAAATGTTTGACTACCTAAGAGTTGACTTATGTAGAGGCATCAAACTTGAAGAAGTTTTGAAAACTGACAACAAATCTTTAAAGGAGAAACTTAAAAGTAAAAATGATGAAATTAAAATCTTGAAAGATGATATTTCCAAACTTGAAAAACAAAACTTTGCTTTAAAGTCTCTTCACGTTGAGGCAGCAGAAGTCAAGAACCAGCTGGATAATCTTAAAAAGGTTGTCGCTTTGTGGTGTACATCTGCTCAACGCACAGCCAAGTGTGTTAACGAGCAGGTGCCTGCCCAAATTAAAGTTTTCTTTGCTGGTGACTATGCTGCTACTGCTATTGCAGAAGTTACTTTCATGGACCCAATTCTTGAAACTGATCCAGAAGCTGTCTTGCCAAATACTTTTGCCAAGATAGTTAAGGGTAAAAAGGTATTGACAAATAAGTTTGTTAGACCTGCTGTGTCCCCACCACTTGCCATGAAAGAGATTTTGGAGGATGAAGTTAGAGCAAGAGAAGCCAGTACCTCAATTGATGAGACTACTGACCCCTCAAGCATCTACTACATGACTCCAAAAGAAAGACGTATTAAAAGGGAAATCACTGAAAATAATCTAAGAAAAATTAAACCAACTGATTCCCCTTCATGTTCGAGTTCCAATTGTGCTGAGCCAGCTGATGACAAACTTACTGGTTATCCAGTAGCTGTAGACAAGCCAGTCAAACGAAATACTGGCAAGTCCAAGGCAGCAGGTAAAACTTCTTCTAGCTCATCAGCTTTAGTAGACAAGCCAGTAACTTCCCACGCTGGCTCGTCAAGTGATAAAGGCAAAGCAATACGCCATGACCATGGTACTGGTTCTAAGAAGAAAGCTGCCCTTAAAGGAAAAGCAAAAGTGGACTCGAATGATGAGCTGTCTATCACTGAGATTATGACAGTCAAGCTTGACCAGCTAATTGAGGCAGTAACCAAAAGTCGACCTGATCTTACTGCACCCATTTACTCACTGTATGACCAGTCACCGATACCAAATGTGAGAAAATGCTACAAATGTGGCAGCAAGTTTCACTTAGCAAATCGGTGTACTCTAACCCTAACCCCATCTGCTGCTGCTTCTTCAAGTAAACCAGCAGACAGAAAGAGATCATCAAAGATGACCCTTCCAGAACCCATCCTTAGATGGGTTCCCAAAAAGAACTAATCTCTTAGCTACTGTGCAGGGCATTCAAAACAAGCAAATCTGGTATCTCGATAGTGGTTGTTCAAGACATATGACCGGATGTAAGTCCCTACTGATGGACTATCAAGAAAAGGATGGTCCAGTTGTTTCGTATGGAGATAATTCATTGGGTTACACAAAGGGTTTTGGTACTTTGACAAATGGGAATGTCACGTTCTCAAATGTTGTATATGTCGTAGGGCTTAAACATAATTTACTCAGCATAAGCCAACTGACAAGTAAGAATAAGATAGTCCAATTTAGAAGGAAAATTGGCACTATTTTTGATAAGACAGGGAAGCCACTGTTGACTGCAAAACATCATGAAAACATGTATCAAATTGACATGAACACAGCAGTCACAACAACTGATACTTGTTTCTATTCAAAGGCAGCAGACAACCTGAAGTGGTTATGGCACAAGAGACTCTCACATCTCAACTTCAAAGACATTCACAAATTATTCAGTAGAAGTTTGGTGTCTGGGCTACCCATTATGTCTTATGTAAAGGACAGATTGTGTCCTGGCTGTGAAAAGGGAAAACATCACCATGCCTCATTCAAATCAAAGCAAATCTCATCTGTTGAGAAACCATTTCATTTACTTCATATGGATCTATTTGGTCCTGTTAACGTGGCCAGCTGTAGTGGGAAGAAGTATACACTGGTTATTACTGATGAATATTCTAGATACACCTGGGTATTCTTTTTGAAGCAAAAGAGTGAAGCTGCTGATGAAATTATCAAATTTATCAAAAGAATGGAGCTTTTAAATGGGCAACTGGTGAAACTGCTAAGAAGTGATCATGGTACAGAATTCAGAAATGCTACATTAGAAGAATTTTGTGCTGACAAAGGTATTTCATAGAACTACTCAACAGAATGGTATTGCAGAAAGAAGAAACAGAACTCTCATTGAAGCAGCAAGATCTATGTTAGCTGAGTCTGGGCTGAAAAATTCATATTGGGCAGAAGCTGTGAACACTGCATGTTTTACCCAGAATTGATCTTTAATAGTGAAAAGACATCAGAAAACTGCTTATGAAGTTCTCAAAGGAAGAAGACCCTCAATTTCATTTCTTCATGTATTTGGCACTCCCTGTTTCATTCTAAACAATAGGGATCAGCTGGGCAAGTTTGATGCTAAGGCTGATAAAGGTATATTCTTGGGATATTCCAACATGTCAAAGGCATATAGGGTTTTCAATAAAAGAAGGGGTTGTTTTGAATAATCAATTAATGTTAC
Organism: Rutidosis leptorrhynchoides; assembly: GCF_046630445.1. Classification (NCBI taxonomy): domain Eukaryota; kingdom Viridiplantae; phylum Streptophyta; class Magnoliopsida; order Asterales; family Asteraceae; genus Rutidosis; species Rutidosis leptorrhynchoides. Next base: position 29,270,480 of record NC_092336.1, read on the forward strand.
ATTTGATGAAACTACCCCAGATTCATCTCCCAGTCAAGAAGATGAAGAGTTATTGTTTGAAGAGCCTACTCAGCAAGCTCTTGATGATGATGAAGAACCAGCTGCAAATCCCTCACCAATCCATGTTGCTGGGTTCTCTGATGATGAGATGGAACACTCTGTTCCATCTGTGTCTAAACCAAGTGGACCTACTGGCTCTACTGAAGTCCTACAACTTGAGCATAGGTCTACTGGTTCTGAAAGATCACAAGCTGGTACTGGTTACATTAATAATGAACAGCTGTCTCCAACTGCTGCTCATACCTTTGAACCAGCTGATGATCAAGATGTTGTATATTCCACGATAAGCTCACCTATTTATAACACTAGATGGACAAAAGAGCATCCAATTGAGTAAGTTATTGGTAATCTGGCTAGTGGTGTTAAAACAAGAAGACATGTAACCAGCAACTTTTGTATGCATGTAAATTTTGTGTCTACCATTGAACCTACATGTCCTGATGAAGCAATCAAAGATCCAAACTGGGCAGGAGCTATGCAAGAAGAGATCTCCCAGTTTGATAGAAATAAGGTTTGGACATTGGTACCTAAACCTAATGATGAAACTAAGAAGATTATTGGTACCAAGTGGGTTTTCAAGAACAAGATGGATGAAGACGGGATTGTGATCAGAAACAAAGCTAGATTGGTAGCTCAAGGATTCAAACAGGAAGAAGGATTGGATTATGGAGAGACATATGCTCCAGTGGCTAGGATGGAAGCTATCAGATTGTTCTTGGCATATGCTACTAAGATGAACATTAGGGTATTCCAGATGGATGTTAAATCTGCATTTCTAAATGGGAAGCTGCAAGAAGAAGTTTATGTCAAACAGCCTCCTGGTTTTGTAAGCAGTAAATATTCAGACCATGTCTACAAGCTAGACAAAGCTCTTTATGGCCTCAAACAGGCACCAAGAGCATGGTATGAGACACTTCATGTGTATCTCACTGGTATAGGTTTTAAAGTTGGAACTCTTGATACCACTCTGTTCTCAAAAGAGACAGATGGTGATCTCTTGCTGGTACAGATATATGTGGATGATATTATTTATGGATCTAAAAATGAGAAACATTGTCAATATTTTTCAAAACTTATGTTAAAGACATATGAAATGAGCTTACAAAGAGATTTGCAATACTTTTTGGGATTGCAAATTAAACAACTTGATGATGGAATTTTTATAAGTCAGGATAAATATATCAAAGATATGTTAAAGAAATTTGGTCTGACCTGTTTAAAGGATATAGGGACCCCAATGGCAGCATCTATTAAAATGGATGCTGATCCCAATGGTGAACCAGTCAATATCACTGAATATAGAGGTATGATTGGATCCCTACTTTATCTCACAGCCAGCAGACCAGATATTATGTTTGCCACATGTCTCTGTGCCAGATATCAAGCAGATCCTAAAGAGTCACACTTGCTAGCAGTAAAAAGGATATTTAGGTATCTAAAAGGTACTGCTAAACGTGGTCTTTGGTATCCTAAAGACCAGGATTTTGAGCTAATTGGGTATTCAGATGCTGACTTCGCAGGGTGTAAAAAAGACAGGAAAAGTACTACTGGTGGTTGCCAGCTACTGGGTGGTAGGCTAGTCAGCTGGACAAGCAAAAAGTAAAATACTGTGTCCACATCTACTGCTGAGGCAGAATACGTTTCTGCTGGTAGTTGTACTGCTCAAGTACTATGGATGCAAAGCCAGCTGAAGGACTATGGTGTTCATGTTACAAAGACTCCAATCTACTGTGACAACACAAGTGCAATTGCTATCACCAACAATCCTGTGATGCATTCAAGGACGAAGCACATTGACGTTCGATATCATTTCATAAGGGATCATGTTCAAAAAGGAGATGTGGAGCTACATTTTATTTCAACAGACCAGCAGTTAGCAGATCTATTCAGAAAGCCCTTAGATGATGATAATATTAAATTAAACTAACTAATATTAAATTAAAACCCTAATTCTAATTAATTAATAATAATAATTAAAAAGTAACCCTAATTCGTTGGCTAAGGTACCTGACCTGTCTAATCAGCTCATGCGATCACATGAGCTGAGTGTTTTAATACCATGCGGTCGCATGGCTTCGGGTACCAGGCCATATTATGGGCTGCTACAGTACCAGACCCGATTGCAATTACTTTTTATATTTTTTTTCTGTTTTTAATTTATAAAATATTTATATAAAAGAAATAAAAACTTATACTTTAAAAACTAAAAGAAAAAATAGAAATACTTTATAATTTTAAACAAACTCTTAAAAATATATATATTTTGTTTTTTTCTTTTTATATTTTTGTATTTTTAATATTTAAAACGTATTTTTACAAAAAGAAATTAAAACTTAATACAAATTCTTTTTTTTTTATATATAGCGTTTTGCTTCGGCTTTTAAGACGATTCCTCGACAGCGGCGCCAAAAATACTTGATGTGTGCAGCAGCGTATACGAAATAGTTATATTTTTATTATGAAATACTATTAAATACGATACAATTTTACACAAGTTATTTATTTATTTATAGAGTGGATATACCTAAACCTTGCTACAACACTTATAGGCAGTGTACCTAATCGTAGAGTAGTGTAGTTTTTAGTAAGTCCGGTTCGTTTCACAGGGATACAGTAAACAAGTTTAACGCTATAATTATTTTTAAACTCTATATATATATATATATATATATATATATATATATATATATATATATATATATATATATATATATATATATATATAAGTAGTATTATTATTATAAAAGGGGGTTTTTACCGTTTAATGACCGGTTTGTCGATTTTAAAACTTTAGTCACAATTAAAACTTAATGTAAAATATTAAATATAAATATAACTTAATTTAAAGCGTAAAGTAAATAACGATAAATAAAAATGCGATAATTAAAAGTATGATAATTAAAATGACAGTAAATAAAAATTGCGATAATTAAAAATGCGATAAGATATAAAATAAAGGAATTATGCTTATTTAAACTTCCGTAATCATGATGTTCGACGTGTTGATTTTAGTTTATTACCATGGGTTAATTGTCCTTTGTCCTGGATTATTCGATATGTCCATATGGTTTTGTCCATAATAGTCCATCAGTCATAAATATAAAGTGCGAGAGTCTTCGTCAAATTATCCTTATACCCGAAGTCAAATATTCCAACTAATTGGGGATTCGAACTGTAACAAGGTCTTAATACTTTGTTTAATGAATACACCAGGTTATCGACTGCGTGAAATCCAAGGTTTTACTACTTTGTTAACAATTACACCAATTACCCTTGAATGTAATTCACCCCTATTTCAACGGTTATGGCATAAGAGACTCTCACATCTCAACTTCAAAGACATTCACAAATTATTCAGAAGAAGTTTAGTGTCTGGGCTACCCACTATGTCTTATGTAAAGGACAGATTGTGTCCTGGCTGTGAAAAGGGAAAACATCACCATGCCTCATTCAAATCAAAGCAAATCTCATCTGTTGAGAAACCATTTCATTTACTTCATATGGATCTATTTGGTGCTGTTAATGTGGCCAGCTGTAGTGGGAAGAAGTATACACTGGTTATTATTGATGAATATTCTAGATACACCTGGGTATTCTTTTTGAAGCAAAAGAGTGAAGCTGCTGATGAAATTATCAAATTTATCAAAAGAATAGAGCTTTTAAATGGGCAACTGGTGAAACTGCTAAGAAGTGATCATGGTACAGAATTCAGAAATGTTACATTAGAAGAATTTTGTGCTGACAAAGGTATTTCATAGAACTTTTCTGTTGTGAGAACACCTCAAAAGAATGGTGTTGCAGAAAGAAGAAACAGAACTCTAATTGAAGCAGCAAGATCTATGTTAGCTGAGTCTGGGCTGAAAAATTCATATTGGGCAGAAGCTGTGAACACTGCATGTTTTACCCAGAATAGAACTTTAATAGTGAAAAGACATCAGAAAACTTCTTATGAAGTTCTCAAAGGAAGAAGACCCTCAATTTCATTTTTCATGTATTTGGCACTCCCTATTTCATTCTAAACAATAGGGATCAGCTGGGCAAGTTTGATGCTAAGGCTGATGAAGGTATATTCTTGGGATATTCCAACATGTCAAAGGCATATAGGGTTTTCAATAAAAGAAGGGGTTGTTTTGAAGAATCAATTAATGTTACATTTGATGAAACTGCTCCAGCTTCATCTCCCAGTCAAGAAGATGAAGAGTTATTGTTTGAAGAGCCTACTCAGCAAGCTCTTGATAATGAAGAAGAACCAGCTGCAAATCCCTCACCAATCCATGTTGCTGGGTTCTCTGATGATGAGATGGAACACTCTGTTCCATCTGTGTCTAAACCAAGTGGACCTACTGGCTCTACTAAAGTCCTACAACTTGAGCATAGGTCTACTGGTTCTGAAGGATCACAAGCTGGTACTGGTTACATTAATAATGAACAGCTGTCTCCAACTGCTGCTCATACCTTTGAACCAGCTGATGATCAAGATGCTGTGTGTTCCACGATAAACTCACCTGTTCATAACACTAGATGGACAAAAGAGCATCCAATTGAGCAAGTTATTGGTAATCTGGCTAGTGGTGTTAAAACAAGAAGACATGCAACCAGCAACTTTTGTATGCATGTAAATTTTGTGTCTACCATTAAACCTACATGTCCTGATGAAGCAATCAAAGATTCAAGCTGGGCAGGAGCTATGCAAGAAAAGATCTCCCAGTTTGATAGGAATAAGGTTTGGACATTGGTACCTAAACTTGATGATGAAACTAAGAAGATCATTGGTACCAAGTGAGTTTTCAAGAACAAGATGGATGAAGACGGGATTGTGATCAGAAATAAAGCAAGATTGGTAGCTCAAGGATTCAAACAGGAAGAAGGATTGGATTATGGAGAGACATATGCTCCAGTGGCTTGGATGGAAGCTATTAGATTGTTCTTGGCATATGCTGCTAAGATGAACTTTAGGGTATTCTAGATGGATGTTAAATCTGCATTTCTAAATGGGAAGCTGCAAGAAGAAGTTTATGTCAAACAGCCTCCTGATTTTGTAAGCAGTAAATATCCAAACCATGTCTACAAGCTAGACAAAGCTCTTTATGGCCTCAAACAGGCACCAAGAGCATGGTATGAGACACTTCATGTGTATCTCACTGGTATAGGTTTTAAAGTTGGAACACTTGATACCACTCTGTTCTCAAAAGAGACAGATAGTGATCTCTTGCTGGTACAGATATATGTGGATGATATTATTTATGGATCTAAAAATGAGAAACATTGTCAAGATTTTTCAAAACTTATGTTAAAGACATATGAAATGAGCTTACAAAGAGATTTGCAATAATTTTTGGGATTGCAAATTAAACAACTTGATGATGAAATTTTTATAAGTCAGGATAAATATATCAAAGATATGTTAAAGAAATTTGGTCTGACATGTTTAAAGGATATAGGGACCCCAATGGCAGCATCTATTAAAATGGATGATGATCTCAATGGTGAACCAGTCAATATCACTGAATATAGAGGTATGATTGGATCCCTACTTTATCTCACAGCCAGTAGACCAGATATTATGTTTGCCACATGTCTCTATGCCAGATATCAAGCTGATCCTAAAGAGTCACACTTGCTAGCAGTAAAAAGGATATTTAGGTATCTGAAAGGTACTGATAAACGTGGTCTTTGGTATCCCAAAGACCAGGATTTTGAGCTAATTGGGTATTCAGATGCTGACTTCGCAGGGTGTAAAAAAGACAGGAAAAGTACTACTGGTGGTTGCCAGCTACTGGGTGGTAGGCTAGTCAGCTGGACAAGCAAAAAGTAAAATACTGTGTCCACATCTACTGCTGAGGCAGAATACGTTTCTGCTGGTAGTTGTACTGATCAAGTACTATGGATGCAAAGCCAGCTGAAGGACTAGGGTATTCATGTTACAAAGACTCCAATCTACTGTGACAACACAAGTGCAATTGCTATCACCAACAATCCTGTGATGCATTCAAGGACGAAGCATATTGACGTTCGATATCATTTCATAAGGGATCATGTTCAAAAAGGAGATGTGGAGCTACATTTTATTTCAACAGACCAGCAGTTAGCAGATCTATTCACAAAGCCCTTAGATGATGATAATATTAAATTAAACTAACTAATATTAAATTAAAACCCTAATTCTAATTAATTAATAATAATAATTAAAACGTAACCCTAATTCGTTGGCTAAGGTACCTGACCTGTCTAATCAGCTCATGCGATCACATGAGCTGAGTGTTTTAATACCATGCGGTCGCATGGCTTCGGGTACCAGGCCATATTATGGGCTGCTACAGTACCAGGCCCGATTGCAATTACTTATTATTTTTTTTTCTTTTTTTAATTTATAAAATATTTATATAAAATAAATAAAAACTTATACTTTAAAAACTAAAAGAAAAAATAGAAATACTTTATAATTTTAAACAAACTCTTAAAAATATATATATTTTGTTTTTTTCTTTTTATATTTTTGTATTTTTAATATTTAAAACGTATTTTTACAAAAAGAAATTAAAACTTAATACAAATTCTTTTTTTTTTATATATAGCGTTTTGCTTCGGCGTTTAAGACGATTCCCCGGCAGCGGCGCCAAAAATACTTGATGTGTGCAGCAGCGTATACGAAATAGTTATATTTTTATTATGAAATACTATTAAATACGATACAATTTTACACAAGTTATTTATTTATTTATAGAGTGGATATACCTAAACCTTGCTACAACACTTATAGGCAGTGTACCTAATCGTAGAGTAGTGTAGTTTTTAGTAAGTCCGGTTCGTTCCACAGGGATACAGTAAACAAGTTTAACGCTATAATTATTTTTAAACTATATTTGTATATATATATATATATATATATATATATATATATATATATATATATATATATATATATATATATATATATATATATATATATATAAGTAGTATTATTATTATAAAAGGGGGTTTTTACCGTTTAATGACCGGTTTGTCGATTTTAAAACTTTAGTCACAATTAAAACTTAATGTAAAATATTAAATATAAATATAACTTAATTTAAAGCGTAAAGTAAATAACGATAAATAAAAATGCGATAATTAAAAGTATGATAATTAAAATGACAGTAAATAAAAATTGCGATAATTAAAAATGCGATAAGATATAAAATAAAGGAATTATGCTTATTTAAACTTCCGTAATCATGATGTTCGACGTGTTGATTTTAGTTTATTACCATGGGTTAATTGTCCTTTGTCCTGGATTATTCGATATGTCCATATGGTTTTGTCCATAATAGTCCATCAGTCATAAATATAAAGTGCGAGAGTCTTCGTCAAATTATCCTTATACCCGAAGTCAAATATTCCAACTAATTGGGGATTCGAACTGTAACAAGGTCTTAATACTTTGTTTAATGAATACACCAGGTTATCGACTGCGTGAAATCCAAGGTTTTACTACTTTGTTAACAATTACACCAATTACCCTTGAATGTAATTCACCCCTATTTCAACGGTTATGGCATAAGAGACTCTCACATCTCAACTTCAAAGACATTCACAAATTATTCAGAAGAAGTTTAGTGTCTGGGCTACCCACTATGTCTTATGTAAAGGACAGATTGTGTCCTGGCTGTGAAAAGGGAAAACATCACCATGCCTCATTCAAATCAAAGCAAATCTCATCTGTTGAGAAACCATTTCATTTACTTCATATGGATCTATTTGGTGCTGTTAATGTGGCCAGCTGTAGTGGGAAGAAGTATACACTGGTTATTATTGATGAATATTCTAGATACACCTGGGTATTCTTTTTGAAGCAAAAGAGTGAAGCTGCTGATGAAATTATCAAATTTATCAAAAGAATAGAGCTTTTAAATGGGCAACTGGTGAAACTGCTAAGAAGTGATCATGGTACAGAATTCAGAAATGTTACATTAGAAGAATTTTGTGCTGACAAAGGTATTTCATAGAACTTTTCTGTTGTGAGAACACCTCAAAAGAATGGTGTTGCAGAAAGAAGAAACAGAACTCTAATTGAAGCAGCAAGATCTATGTTAGCTGAGTCTGGGCTGAAAAATTCATATTGGGCAGAAGCTGTGAACACTGCATGTTTTACCCAGAATAGAACTTTAATAGTGAAAAGACATCAGAAAACTTCTTATGAAGTTCTCAAAGGAAGAAGACCCTCAATTTCATTTTTCATGTATTTGGCACTCCCTATTTCATTCTAAACAATAGGGATCAGCTGGGCAAGTTTGATGCTAAGGCTGATGAAGGTATATTCTTGGGATATTCCAACATGTCAAAGGCATATAGGGTTTTCAATAAAAGAAGGGGTTGTTTTGAAGAATCAATTAATGTTACATTTGATGAAACTGCTCCAGCTTCATCTCCCAGTCAAGAAGATGAAGAGTTATTGTTTGAAGAGCCTACTCAGCAAGCTCTTGATAATGAAGAAGAACCAGCTGCAAATCCCTCACCAATCCATGTTGCTGGGTTCTCTGATGATGAGATGGAACACTCTGTTCCATCTGTGTCTAAACCAAGTGGACCTACTGGCTCTACTAAAGTCCTACAACTTGAGCATAGGTCTACTGGTTCTGAAGGATCACAAGCTGGTACTGGTTACATTAATAATGAACAGCTGTCTCCAACTGCTGCTCATACCTTTGAACCAGCTGATGATCAAGATGCTGTGTGTTCCACGATAAACTCACCTGTTCATAACACTAGATGGACAAAAGAGCATCCAATTGAGCAAGTTATTGGTAATCTGGCTAGTGGTGTTAAAACAAGAAGACATGCAACCAGCAACTTTTGTATGCATGTAAATTTTGTGTCTACCATTAAACCTACATGTCCTGATGAAGCAATCAAAGATTCAAGCTGGGCAGGAGCTATGCAAGAAAAGATCTCCCAGTTTGATAGGAATAAGGTTTGGACATTGGTACCTAAACTTGATGATGAAACTAAGAAGATCATTGGTACCAAGTGAGTTTTCAAGAACAAGATGGATGAAGACGGGATTGTGATCAGAAATAAAGCAAGATTGGTAGCTCAAGGATTCAAACAGGAAGAAGGATTGGATTATGGAGAGACATATGCTCCAGTGGCTTGGATGGAAGCTATTAGATTGTTCTTGGCATATGCTGCTAAGATGAACTTTAGGGTATTCTAGATGGATGTTAAATCTGCATTTCTAAATGGGAAGCTGCAAGAAGAAGTTTATGTCAAACAGCCTCCTGATTTTGTAAGTAGTAAATATCCAAACCATGTCTACAAGCTAGACAAAGCTCTTTATGGCCTCAAACAGGCACCAAGAGCATGGTATGAGACACTTCATGTGTATCTCACTGGTATAGGTTTTAAAGTTGGAACACTTGATACCACTCTGTTCTCAAAAGAGACAGATAGTGATCTCTTGCTGGTACAGATATATGTGGATGATATTATTTATGGATCTAAAAATGAGAAACATTGTCAAGATTTTTCAAAACTTATGTTAAAGACATATGAAATGAGCTTACAAAGAGATTTGCAATAATTTTTGGGATTGCAAATTAAACAACTTGATGATGAAATTTTTATAAGTCAGGATAAATATATCAAAGATATGTTAAAGAAATTTGGTCTGACATGTTTAAAGGATATAGGGACCCCAATGGCAGCATCTATTAAAATGGATGATGATCTCAATGGTGAACCAGTCAATATCACTGAATATAGAGGTATGATTGGATCCCTACTTTATCTCACAGCCAGCAGACCAGATATTATGTTTGCCACATGTCTCTATGCCAGATATCAAGCTGATCCTAAAGAGTCACACTTGCTAGCAGTAAAAAGGATATTTAGGTATCTGAAAGGTACTGATAAACGTGGTCTTTGGTATCCCAAAGACCAGGATTTTGAGCTAATTGGGTATTCAGATACTGACTTCGCAGGGTGTAAAATAGACAGGAAAAGTACTACTGGTGGTTGCCAGCTACTGGGTGGTAGGCTAGTTAGCTGGACAAGCAAAAAGCAAAATACTGTGTCCACATCTACTGCTGAGGCAGAATACGTTTCTGCTGGTAGTTGTACTGATCAAGTACTATGGATGCAAAGCCAGCTGAAGGACTAGGGTATTCATGTTACAAAGACTCCAATCTACTGTGACAACACAAGTGCAATTGCTATCACCAACAATCCTGTGATGCATTCAAGGACGAAGCATATTGACGTTCGATATCATTTCATAAGGGATCATGTTCAACAAGGAGATGTGGAGCTACATTTTATTTCAACAGACCAGCAGTTAGCAGATCTATTCACAAAGCCCTTAGATGATGATAATATTAAATTAAACTAACTAATATTAAATTAAAACCCTAATTCTAATTAATTAATAATAATAATTAAAACGTAACCCTAATTCGTTGGCTAAGGTACCTGACCTGTCTAATCAGCTCATGCGATCACATGAGCTGAGTGTTTTAATACCATGCGGTCGCATGGCTTCGGGTACCAGGCCATATTATGGGCTGCTACAGTACCAGGCCCGATTGCAATTACTTATTATTTTTTTTTCTTTTTTTAATTTATAAAATATTTATATAAAATAAATAAAAACTTATACTTTAAAAACTAAAAGAAAAAATAGAAATACTTTATAATTTTAAACAAACTCTTAAAAATATATATATTTTGTTTTTTTCTTTTTATATTTTTGTATTTTTAATATTTAAAACGTATTTTTACAAAAAGAAATTAAAACTTAATACAAATTCTTTTTTTTTTATATATAGCGTTTTGCTTCGGCGTTTAAGACGATTCCCCGGCAGCGGCGCCAAAAATACTTGATGTATGCAGCAGCGTATACGAAATAGTTATATTTTTATTATGAAATACTATTAAATACGATACAATTTTACACAAGTTATTTATTTATTTATAGAGTGGATATACCTAAACCTTGCTACAACACTTATAGGCAGTGTACCTAATCGTAGAGTAGTGTAGTTTTTAGTAAGTCCGGTTCGTTCCACAGGGATACAGTAAACAAGTTTAACGCTATAATTATTTTTAAACTATATTTGTGTATATATATATATATATATATATATATATATATATATATATATATATATATATATATATATATATATAAGTAGTATTATTATTATAAAAGGGGATTTTTACCGTTTAATGACCGGTTTGTCGATTTTAAAACTTTAGTCACAATTAAAACCTAATGTAAAATATTAAATATAAATATAACTTAATTTAAAGCTTAAAGTAAATGACGATAAATAAAAATGCGATAATTAAAAGTACAATAATTAAAATGACAGTAAATAAAAATTGCGATAATTAAAAATGCGATAAGATATAAAATAAAGGAATTATGCTTATTTAAACTTCCGTAATCATGATGTTCGACGTGTTGATTTTAGTTTATTACCATGGGTTAATTGTCCTTTGTCCTGGATTATTCGATATGTCCATATGGTTTTGTCCATAATAGTCCATCAGTCATAAATATAAAGTGCGAGAGTCTTCGTCAAATTATCCTTATACCCGAAGTCAAATATTCCAACTAATTGCGAATTCGAACTGTAACAAGGTCTTAATACTTTGTTTAATGCATACACCAGGTTATCGACTACGTGTAATCCAAGATTTTACTACTTTGTTAACAATTACACCAATTACCCTTGAATGTAATTCACCCATATTTCAACGGGTCCATTGACTATTAATCTATCCCCGTGTCTGGTAAAATGAACAATTATTCTAATTTATAGATATCCCGCTCACCGTACCCGATTAAGCGTATTTGGTTATATATAGATACGTCAAATTGTAACCTTTATATTAAATTAACGAGGTATCGTTTAGTTAATATAAAGCCCATTAATAGTCCATAGCCTAATTTCCACAAGTGTCGTTCTTTTGTCCAAACCCCAATTATGGTACAAAGCCTAATTACCCCATCTTTAATATTTAGCCCAACATCACGATTACTTCGGCTTAAATAAGCATAATAATAACTTAGCTACGAGACATTAATTTAAAAAAGGTTGAACATAACTTACAGTGATTAATAATAGCGTAGCGTTACACAGACAGAATTTTGACTTACACACTTACAACATTCTCTAACATAATCTTATTATTATTAATCTTAAATTAAAATTAAAATTAAAATTATAAATATAAATAAATATATATTTGTGAGAGAGAGATTAGAAAAAAGGGTGCAAAATTCGTCGACCAAACTTTGCAATTTATAGGACCTGAGCTGATACAGTATGCCATGCGACCGCATGACATTTACACTGTCTGGCCATGCGATCGCATGGCCACCTTTTACTGGTTACAAAGCTTCCAAAACGTGGGCTGCTGCGTATTTATTTAATATATAATATAATATATATAATTTTATATAATTAATTATATATTATATTATATTCTTGTACTCCGTTGACTTGTAATTTTAGCTCTGTTGCGTTGCGCGTTGATAGTTGGTTCATGTCCCGGTTCCGAATTTTCGAACGTCCTTGCGTACAATTTAATATCTTGTACTTTGCATTTTGCGGCTCGTACTCTTGTAATTTTTAGACGTTTCTCATCAATAAATTGAACCACTTTGATTGTACTTTGTACTTTTTAGCTTTTTGGTCGTTTGCGTCTTCAAATCATCGAATCTGTCTTTTGTCTTCACCTTTTATTATTTAAACGAATATCACTTGTAAATAGAATAATTGCAACCAAAAGCTTGTTTTCTTGAAGGATAATGCTATGAAATATATGTTCGTTTTTAGCATTATCAAATATTCCCACACTTGAGCGTTGCTTGTCCTCAAGCAATATAGAACTTGAATATAGCTTTACAAGAATCACTTCTTTATTCTTCACACTTTGTACATCAGTGATTTCTATATGGCGGTATGAACAATGATAGTAACGTTGTGGTTTACATTCCCACATGACTATGAAAATTTAGATCCTTTAAGGAAATTGGATCTTTATGAAAACATTTGATCTTTTTGAAAATTCAATCTAGCTTTTACCCTAGATAAGTTTTCTGGAATAACCCTTCACTGGTGTTTGCAAATTGTTTTTGTGGGTTTTGTGGGTTTCAGATTTGAAAATTTTAGCTTAAAACTTGCGGTTTTGTGTCACCCACTTGCTAACCTTGTATTAGGAAAGCAACACGTCCAGTATACTTGCTCCGTATATTACCTTTCGGTAAACTACCGTCCGGTTGTAAAGGAAAGCGTTGAACAAGCAACTGTTAAGGCAATGTCCCGTGACATGCTGATAATTCTGATCTATATCGTGTCGGATGCAATTACTATCCTTTGTAGGAGCAATAGTAAAGATCACCCTATAGTTTTTCGGTCTGGTACAAGGTCCTCTCTTCGACCATGCTATGCAACCACCTTTCTTACGGTTGACACCCGATTTGGTTCAGGTGACCTAATGAATTCCAGGTGAATTCCTAGGATTTTACGTTCAATGGTAATGAACTCATTGAAAATGGGTTTTCAGAAAACAAACCGGTTTGTAATTTTGATCAAAATATTTTCTCGTTCAAGCTCGAGTTTAGATATCATTGAATTCCATGAGTTTGTAATTCTCAATCTTTAAAGTCAATCTCAAGGATTGAGTAATATCAGGCTTAATAGCTGATTTTTGATCTTTAAGAAGATTATCCTTTTCTGGGGATCTGATTCATTAGTCTTATAAGCTAATTTGCACGGTGCCCCCAATGTACGAGACAGATCCTCTCATGGTTAGGATAAGTCTGATCACTTGGCGACCCTGTTTGATGATGAGATCCGTGGATTTCCAGCTGATTTTCGAAAAAACTTTTCAAGGTTTTTCGTAGACTCTACAACTGGTCTGGACGACAACTTCCTGACCTAAATCAAGAAGCGCGTGTCTTTTTCGTTGAAGACTTTACTTCCTTTTAAATCAAGTGGCACATTTCTTTCAAATATATTATAAGAAATTGGGTAAAACTAATAAAATTGTTCAAAACAAAAGTATCTTCAATTATTTGTAAAATATGTGATATATGTTCTAAATAACTTGGTAAATTTTTCCCACACTTGACTTTTATTTTCCTTTCTTTGCCTTTTTATTTTCCTCTATTTCATTTTAAATGAATTCAAGCGTTTTGAGTTGTTTCTCAATTTATGTTCTTTCCGAGGTAACAATAATTTTGGTGTTAACACCTAGTTTTATCGTTCATAAATATGTATAAACATAATTTTGAGTTCATTTAGTTGAAAATTTTGAAAATTTTTACTAGAATTGGGTAGTCAGTATATAAGACTAGGGCTGTTCTTTATTATCAGAGAGCACTAGATTCTAATACAACTACTGCGTTACTAGTATTTTTAATGGTAACCAAGTGTTTAAATTTAAATTTTTAAAAATCTGAAAGAATTTAACCCCTTCCCACACTTAAGATCTTGCAATGCCCTCATTTGCAAGAAATCAGTACAATTTAAATTATTGAGGGTGATTAGCGTAAAAAATGATTAAATTTTACCAAAGTTTCCAAACATATTGGCGTTTGTTTGTTGAATGATAAATGATGTACATCATTTGTTCATTCCGTCTTGTTGTTACATCACATTTGTTTTTTGTTTTGTCGTTAAAATTAGTAGCTTTTGCTGAACTTAATGCCAGTCTTTGCTAGTTCGCTGTTTTACCCTGTTGTGTACAATTGACAATATACATACATACAAATAATAACATGCATGGTAATTTGAAATGGGACTTAACATCCCACTTTCAAATTATAAACACGAAATATTAGTAACAAAAAAAATGTTAAAAATTACATAAAAGTATCACAATATTATATGTTTTAAACATAAGTAAATAAAAATAATAAAAGATAAAAATCACCAACGGGAACTGTATCAATCTGGATGGGGGTTCCAGTTCATGTCGTCGGTTGAGTTCCAAGGTTGGTTATAGGTGTACTGATAGGCTTGGTTGGGGTCGTAGAGAGTAAATGTGGTCGCATATCAGGCTGGTGTGGCGGATAGTAAGCAGGTCGGGTCGGTACGTAGTTATTTGGTACCTAAGGTGATAGCTGGCTCATGATCTGATGCTGATGATAGTGTCATCTATCATGCTGTCGTTGCCTGGAATGCTCGTACACATTCTCGGCGTGCCACTGCTCGTACTGACTATTCTAGCTTCGTTTGTCATTTCTACCTCATCTATACGCTGGTAAACATCAGTAACAGCCTCCCTAATGACATCCCTAATGTCATCCGCTTCCTCTATTTCCTCATCTAAACCTCTCTCTACATGTGGATGAGGGCCCTGATATGGTACTGCCTGATTGCGTCTGCTCTTTAATACCTTTGTACCCTGATAGACCCGCAATCCTAAAGTCTCAACATGTTCCCTACACACCTTCAGTAGACCCCCTTGATCCCTATCTACGCCTAAATACTCTCCAATGAGAGTAACAAAAATACCTCCTCCTATTATTCCCCCGTCCTGTATACCTTCTACCATTTTGGACAGATAAAAACCAACACAGTAGGGGATATTAACAAAGCTTCTAGTGTTTCGAATACACTTAAGGTAAAATAAATCGTGTAAGGTTATTTTTTTCTTTATTGTTACCTCTTTGTGTAATCGAATTAGCTAAAAATCTATGTATAGTACGAAGCTCGGCTTTGTTAATATCTAAATAGGAGTGTCTTCCTCCCTGCGTAAAAACATTATAATTTGACATACGCCTCCAGACGGCGTCAGCGTCAAAATTCCTATCTACCCTTTCACCATGATAAATCAAATTTGTACAATCAGGTAGTAGTAATTCAGCGGGAGTATAAATCTGTAAAGCCCTGGCCATGTCTAGCATGGACATCCTATACATCCTTCGGCCAAGTAAAAATCTAAGAAAATTCCTATCGTCTAATCTAACTACATCCGTATCAAGTGATATAATACTCATAAGCTCAACACACCATTCTTTATATACAGGCCTACGAATGGTGAATAAACGTTCCCAATCGGGAAAAGAAGAGTTGACATACCTTTGGATTAGATTCTGCCTAACTGCATTAGCTAGTTGGACCCTTTCCAAAGGCTCCCAATCGATTACCCTCGGTACTTCTACATTTTTCGTTACCAGTTTAAATTTGTTACTTTGGTACGTCGGGTAATCTCTCCAACTTCGATCAAATCTCAAATTGGGATGCAAAAGCTCTTCATGAATCGCTAGGTGTTCTATTATTGGATGAATCGGAAATTATACGTAGGCATTAACATATTCTTGTTTCGGATCATAATATGGTATGTGTTGATCATTATGATATTGTTGTTCTTGTTGTTGTTCCTGTTCAGGTTCTGGTTCATATTCTGGCTCATATTGCATTTCTGGCAGTGGTTCGTTTTCAGGTTGTCTGGATGATGATGAACCGCCAGATTCGGTATATTTCTGCAAAACACATTAAACACAAAATTTGTGCATCCAAATATGCATTAGTGTTAGCAAAATAACAACTTGAAACAATTACAATGACATGTTTAATCCATATTAAACTCATGCTCATTTCCATATTTTTATCAATTCTACACTTTTTCAAATAAGCATATATGAAAATGTTTACAAAGTTCATAAGCATTCAACTCAAATAACATGTCAAAATAATCATTACTTTCAATTAAACAAGTTTCAAATGGCATTTATATCAAATTAATCAAGTTCATGAATTTTAGACTTGAAAAGTCCACTTTAATTCTCAAAAATCATGTTTAGGATCAAAGTTTGGATCATTTAGCTACCTAAACATGTTACACTACTTAATTTAGTAATAATTCATGACAAAAATCGGCCATAACCTGTTTATATCAAAAAGCCCCAAATTGCTCAAGAACACAAACCCTAGATTTCTAAAATTTTTGAAGTTTTTGACTTCAAATCATGAAAAATAGCATCAATCTAGGTTATACATGCATAATATACTAACAATTTAACTCTAATTACACTAGAAATTAATAAAATTAAATTAGGTAAAATTTAGCTCAAGAACACTAAAATTTAAATTTGAAGAGTTTTAGGGGTGAAATCTTTACCTTTTTGCTTCCCTATCTGAAGAAAGGCATGATTATAGCGGATTATTGTGAGAAATTTGGTTGATTTTGGTTGAAAAATGAAGATTTTTGGGTGATTTTTGGGAGAGTTTCGTGTATGTGTGTGTGTGTGTTGTTTGTGAGAAGACAGAGCAGTTCGCTGGAACTTATGTTCCTGACCAGATATCCAGGGCCATGCGATCGCATGGCTTGACAGTTCAAATCTCATGCGATCGCATGTGGTCAGTTTTTTTTAATGTTTTTGGCATACTTTAAATCAAATAAGATTAAAAATAATGATAACAAAATTTCTCGTCCCTCCCTTGGGTAAAGCAATTTCGGTTCAACGACCTAGTCTTCAACTCACGACGAAAATATCAAATTTTTAACTTAATGAAATAAAGTAAATTTTTGTTTTTAAATTCACACCAAACTTAAATTTAAAATGCATAAAATAAAAAATTCATATAAATATCATTAATATTTTTATACATTAATTTTACAAACTTATATTAAAAATATTAATTTTTAAAATATTTAAAAACTTAAATATATTGGTTTTAAAAATTTACAATAATAATTTAATATTTATATATTAATTTTAAAAACAAGGTAAAAATTCAAATGAAAAATCTTTTTGGTCTTTTATCCCACTTTAATCAATCAAATATTATCAAAAATATATGCCCCTCTTTTGGGTAAAGTAATTTCGGCTATTTTACCCAGTTTTACTCCTGACGAATTTCTGAAATATTTTTGGATTGATTGATTAAAGATATTTATACGTTAAGAATAAATGGTAAATTTCGCAGTGATGTATTAAATTTTTGTATGATATCAATAATTTTGGCCCTGCATACCTAATTTTATTGAATATCACTTTAATACTTTATAGCAAACGATTCAGCGTTTATTATCAAAAGGTTAAAAGCAAATAAAAATAAAAACAAATAAAAACTGTATATACTTACCTGTGAGATAGAATTCTAAGAGACCTGCTTTAGCCGACTCATAGGAGAGTCGTGTGATTTGGTTTTCCATAGCTACGTAAGCGTAACCTCGATTCTTCAATAACTTTTCTTCTAAACATATGAACGGTCCTTCTCTGCATAGAGTAACAAATTCGGTATTTGAATATGTTTGATTGTTTGAACATTTACCTTCGTGTGATCATTTTCCGCATTTATGACATCTTTCAAGGTGTCGTGCTCTTCTTTTTGTTGCGGATTTTGATTTTCCTTTACCAAAATGTGTCTTATGATGATCTTTCCTGAGTTCTTTCCTCACTTCGTCCATTTTGCCTCTTATTAATGATACCAGTTCACTCGGAAAGATGTTATTATTATGTTTAGTAATCAAAGCGTGTAGTAGTAGACCATGGTTCAGATCAAAGGAATTCTTCATCTCGTAAAACCTAAAAGAAATAAAAATTCAGAATGGAGGGAGAAGACTAGTTCTTTAGGGTCTGCTAGGGAAAGACCATTCGGATTCCATTCTCGAGAACTACACGAAAACAGAAAATCTAACTCTAACAGAAATACATATTACCCTTAAAAGATTCGAATCTTCCCACACTTAGTTAGCTGTGGTGTCGAAATTGTGATTAACTTCATTGTCAACTTCCATTAGACCATGTATGTAATGTTTAACTCTGTGACCATTAACTTTAAATTCAATCCCATTTGAATTTATTAACTCTATTGTTCCATATGGAAAAACTCTTTTGACTATGAATGGTCCAGGCCATCTAGGTTTCAATTTTCCAGAAAATAGCTTGAATTGTGAATTGAAAAGAAGGACTCTGTCTCCTTTCTTAAATTCTTTTGAACTTCTGATTCTTTTATCATGCCATTTCTTCGTTCTTTCTTTATAGATTAACGAATTTTCGTATGCTTCATGTCTTAATTCTTCTAATTCGTTTAGTTGACTTAACTGTAGATGTCCGGCTTCATGTAAATCAAGATTACATGTCTTCAAAGCCCAAAATGCTTTGTGCTCAATTTCTACTGGAAGGTGACATGCTTTTCTGTAAACGAGTCTGAAAGGTGTGGTGCCAATTGGAGTTTTGTAGGCTGTTCTAAAAGCCCTGAGTGCATCCTCCAATTTCATGGACCATTCCTTCGGATTTGATCCTACAGTTTTCTCTAGAATACATTTTAAAGCTCGGTTGGTATTTTCAACTTGTCCACTTGTTTGTGGATGATAAGCGGTTGAGATTTTATGAGTTACTCCATATCTTTTGAGAACTTTCTCAAGTTGATTGTTACAAAAATGAGTACCCCGATCACTTATTAAAGCTTTCGGTGTTCCGAACCTAGCAAAAAGACGTTTTAAGAAGTTGACTACAACTCGTGCATCGTTAGTTGGGAGAGCTTGTGCTTCCGCCCATTTAGATACATAATCAATGGCAACGAGAATGTAGAGATTATTATGAGATTTTGGAAATGGACCCATAAAGTCAATACCCCAAACGTCAAACACTTCACATACTTGAATGACATTTTGTGGCATTTTATCACGTTGACTTATTTTTCCAGCCCTTTGACAAGCATCACAGGATTTACAAAGAAGGTGTACGTCTTTGAAAATTGTAGGCCAATAGAATCCAGCATCGTAAACTTTTCTTGCTATGAGTTGAGGCCCATAATGCCCTTATGTTGGTCCTATGTGACAATGGTTTAAGATTTGACTAGCTTCATCCCCGAATACACATCGGCGGATTATTCCATCGGGACAACTTTTAAACAAATGTGGATCTTCCCAGAAATAGTGTTTTATATCACTAAAGAATTTCTTTCGTTTTTGGTACGACAACCCTTTTTCAAGGAATCCACATACTAAATAGTTTGCATAGTCTGCAACCATGGAATTTCATTTTAATCGATCTTCAAAAGATATTCATCAGGAAAGTTATCTTGTATAGCCGATTCATTTAGAACTTCTAATTCGGGATTTTCAAGACGAGAAAGATGATCAGCGGCGAGATTTTCTGCTCCCTTTTTGTCTCGAATCTCAATATCGAACTCTTGTAAGAGTAAGATCCAACGGATTAATTGTGGTTTAGCATCTTGTTTTGAAAATAGATATCTAAGAGCAGAATGGTCGGTATAGACCACCGTTTTAGCTAAAACTAGATATGAACGAAATTTGTCAAAAGCAAAGACAATGGCAAGGAGTTCTTTTTCAGTAGTTGTGTAATTCGTTTGTGCTCCTTGTAACGTCTTACTAGCATAATAAATATGTTGAAATCGTTTTTCAATCCTTTGTCCTAAAATGGTTCCCATTGCAAAATCACTTGCATCGCACATAAGTTCAAATTGTAGATTCCAATTTGGAGTTATCATGATCGGCGCATGAGTGAGTTTTTCTTTAAGAATATTAAAAGATTTGATGCATTCATCCGAAAAGATGAATAGAGCATCCTTTTCTAGGAGTTTATTCATAGGAGTGACAATTTTAGAAAAATCTTTTATGAAACGTCGATAAAAATCGGCATGCCCTAGAAAACTCCTAACTCCTCTAACATTGGTGGGATGTGGACGTTTAGCAATTACATCTACTTTAGCTCTATCCACTTCAATTCCTTCCTTTGAAATTTTATGACCAAGAACGATGCCTTATTTAACCATGAAATGGCATTTCTCCCAATTAAGTACTAGATTTGATTGCTGGCATCTAATAAGCATTCGTTCAAGATTAACTAGACATGTTTCAAAAGTATCACCGAAGACTGAAAAGTCATCCTTGAAAACTTCCATGCATTCTTCTATCATGTCATGAAAAATCGCCATCATGCACCTTTGAAAGGTTGCAGGGGCGTTGCAAAGTCCAAATGGCATGCGTTTGTAAGCAAAAGTACCATAAGGGCACGTGAATGTGGTTTTCTCTTAGTCCTCGGGTGCTATTGGAATTTGAAAGTATCCGAAAAAACCGTCAAGAAAACAATAGTAACTATTCCCGGCTAACCTTTCCAACATTTGATCAATGAAAGGTAAGGGAAAGTGATCTTTTCTGGTGGCGTCATTTAATTTTTTATAATCAATACAAACACGCCATCTTGTTACAGTCCTAGTAGGAATAAGCTCATTTTTTTCATTTGTGATGACAGTCATGCCACCCTTCTTAGGTACGCATTGAACTTGGCTTACCCATGGACTATCAGAGATTGGATAAATTAAACCTGCATCTAGCAGTTTAATAATTTCTTTCTTAACAACTTCTTGCATATTAGGATTTAGTCTTCATTGGCGTTGCACATACATTTTATGACCTTCTTCCATAAGGATTTTATGTGTGCAATACGAAGGACTTATGCCTTTAATGTCATGAATCTTCTATGCAATAGCTGGTTTATGAGCTTTTAGCACAGAAATGAGTTGAGATTTTTCATTTTCAGTAAGAGAAGACGATATTATTACAGGTAATTCTGATTCACCATGTAAATAAGCATATTCCAAATGGATTGGAAGTGGCTTTAATTCTAATGTCGGTGGTTCTTTTATCGATGATTTGTATAGATATCTGTCTTCTTCTTTTAGCATTTGAATTTTTTCCTTTGTTGGTTCATTTCCATTAGCCATGAGTGTAGCTAACATTTCAACTTCATTAATTGGTTCAGTTCCTTCTCCTAAAGAACATTCTCCCGTTCCTTGTAATTCTGGAAATTTTTTATAACAATTCTGCATGTGAATCTATAGTTTGAATATAATAACATGTATCATCTGCAGATTGCGATTGTTGCATGGCTCTATCAACAGAAAAAGTAACACTCTCGTCCTCTATACTTAGGGTCAGTTTCTTACCGAACACATCTATTATTGCTTTAGCCGTGTTTAAGAATGGTCTTTCTAATATGAGAGGAACTCGAGAATCTTCTTCCATGTCCAGAATAACAAAATCTACTAGAAATACTAAAGTGCCAACTTTAACTAGCATGTTCTCCATTATCCCTCTAGGATATTTTACTGATCGATCCGCTAGTTGTATGCTTATTCGTGTTGGTTTCAATTCTCCAAGGTCTAGTTTAGTGTATAATGAATACGACATTAAATTTATACTAGCACCTAAGTCTGCCAATGCTTCTATTGAATTAAGACTAACCAGAAAACATGGAATTGTGAAACTTTCTGGATCTGATAATTTCTCTGGTATCTTATTCAACAACACTGCAGAACAATTAGCATTCATTGTAACAGCTGAGAGTTCTTCCATTTTCTTTCTATTTGTGATTAGATCTTTCAAGAATTTGGCATATCTAGGCATTCCTGAAATCACATCAATGAAAGGAAGATTGACATTTATTTGTTTAAACATATCCAAAAATTTGGATTGCTCGGCTTCAAGTATTTCTTTTCTCATTTTACTCGGGTAAGGAAGCGGTGGTTGATATGGTTTAACATAAGGTTTAGCCTTAACTGTGTTATCTTCATTAGCCTTTTCAACTACCGATTCTGTTTCCTTATCTTGCTCAGGTTGTGTAGTAGGAATAGAGTCATCAGAAATTACAGGTATTTCAGGTGGTTTAAGTGTAATACCACTTCTTGTGGTAATGGCTTTAGCTGTTTCATTCCGGGGGTTAGCATTTGTATCGCTAGGTAGACTCTCTGGTTTTCTTTCACCTATCAACCTTTCTAGGTTACTTACTTCTTGTTCCAGATTTTGAATAGAAGCTTGTTGATTTCTAAATGCTTGAGCATTTTGTTCATTGGTTTGTTTCTGAGATGTGAAAAATTACATTTGAGATTCAACTAGCTTCGACATCATGTCTTCTAAATTTGGCTTTTTATCATCGGTTTGTGGTGGTTTATTTGGAAAAATAGGTCTTTGCTGATTGTAAGTGTTATTAGATACTTGTTGATTGCTAGGACCTTGTTGGTTGTTGTATGGAACATTTCGGTTATAATTCTGATTTTGATTGTAGATTGGTCTTGGCGGTTGATAATTATTTTGATAATTATTTCCAGGCCTTTGGTTCATGTATGAAATATTCTCTCTCTGTTCCATTGTTTGTTCAATACTGAGACAATCTTTTGTCAAATGTGGTCCTCCACACTGCTCACAACTAATTCATATTGAGTGAATATCTTTAGTCATCTTTTCCATTCGTCTTTCGACAACATCTATCTTTGCGGAAATGGAATCAAAGTCATGGCTAGAATCGGCTCAAGCCGCTTTAGATGATCTAATGATATCTTTTTCTTGATGCCACTCATGTGAGTGGGAAGCAGTGTTATCAATAATTTTGTAAGCTTCAGTTGCGGTTTTCTTCATAATGGAACCACCAGCTGCTATATCGATGTCTTTTCTTGTAGTGATGTCGCATCCTTGATAGAATATTTGTACTATTTGATAAGTGTTTAAACCATGTTGCGGACATCCTCTTAACAACTTTCCAAATCTTGTCCACGCCTCATATAGAGTTTTATTTGGCTTTTGAGTGAACGTAACTGTTTCTCCTTGAAGTCTTACAGCTTTAGATGCCAGAAAAAATTGTTTAAGAAAATTTTCAACTAAAACATCCCATGTATCAATCGCCCCTTCAGGTAACGATTATAACCAATCTTTGGATTCTCCCTTTAAAGTCCAGGGAAATAACATGAGATATATCTGTTCATCCTCCACTTCTCGAATTTTAAATAGAGTACAGATCCTATTAAAGGTTCGAAGATGTTCATTTGGATCTTCCTTCGGCGCACCACTAATTTGGCATTGATTAGTTACCATGTGTAGGATTTGTCCTTTTATTTCATAATCTGGCGCATTAATGTCTGGTTGAGTAATTGCATGACCTTGGCCAGTGCGTTTAGCTCTCATTCGGTCTTCCGTACTTAGAGGTTCCAGATTTTCCATGATTGAATTTGTTGAATCTGAATCACTAGAGGATTCTGATTTAATGGTTTCTTCCTCGACAATCTCTGGATGAGTAATTTGTGGTTCAGGAGGAATGATCAGTGGTTCAGGATCTCTGAATTGTCCCTGAATATCCTCCGGATTCTCAATTGTGAGGTTGGGTTCAAAAAATGGATTATCGGAAGTTTGAATTGGAGTACTTGGTCGACTAGATGACGATTCTAAAGAAAAATCAACGGCGACAATGTTGGCTAGATGTCTTGATCGAGTTACAGGTGGTGAACGTATGAAAGGTGGTGAACGTTTTGCTCGGTGCATTCACTGAATATCCTATTAGTTATAAAAGATAAAAATTATATAAGTTATCAAATTAATAGACTTTTCTGATTTTGCCCACGTTTCGAATAGCCAATAGATGCAGCAGGTAGCCAGGACCCTTTAAATCAGAAGCCCACAACTCGCCACTAACAAATCCAACTATTACTACGAACCAGAAAATTTTAGATGTCTATCAATTTAACCGCTTAAAATAATTTTTCCGTCGAAATTTTAAAGAAAATAAAGAAAATTATATGTCCTAAAAACTAGAGCGTCGAGAAATAAGAAAGAAAAAGAGCGCGTCGAAAAATAAAAGGTCGGAAAAAAAATGTCGAAAAACAAACAGTCGAAAAATAAAAATAAGAAAATAAAGCGTCGAAACTTAAAAGTCTAAAAACTAAAAATTAAAACTTACGTCTAAAGGTATTAAAGCTTAAAAGGAATTCTATATCCAAAACAGTAATAACTTAAAAAGTACTAAAATCTTAAAACGGCGTCGCAAAATTCTAAAGCATCTAAATCTTAGTCTAAAGAAAAAGCACTTAAGGGATTTTACGGCAAAGCCTAAAAATCTAGAGCTACTATGGCAAAATACTAAGTTTAAAACTAGTTACGAACGATAAATATACAAATTACGAAATAAACGATTAAAATATACAATTTATAAAAAGATATAAAAAATAATAAAATTACTTATTTTTATAAAAATATTATTTTTATATTATTATTTTATAAAAGTATTAATTTATAATTTAATAAAACTAATTAAAACTAAAAATACAAAATTAATTAAAACTTAAACTAACTAATATTAAATTAAAACCCTAATTCTAATTAATTAATAATAATAATTAAAACGTAACCCTAATTCGTTGGCTAAGGTACCTGACCTGTCTAATCAGCTCATGCGATCACATGAGCTGAATGATTTAATACCATGAGGTCGCATGGCTTCGGGTACCAGGCCATATTATGGGCTGCTACAGTACCAGGCCCGATTGAATATCTTATTATTTTTTTCTGTTTTTAATTTATAAAATATTTATATAAAATAAATAAAAACTTATACTTTAAAAACTAAAAGAAAAAATAGAAATACTTTATAATTTTAAACAAAATCTTAAAAATATATATATTTTGTTTTTTTCTTTTTATATTTTTGTTTTTTTAATATTTAAAACGTATTTTTACAAAAAGAAATTAAAACTTAATACAAATTCTTTTATATATATATATATATATATATAGTGTTGTGCTTCGGTGTTTAAGACGATTCCCCGGCAGCGGTGCTAAAAATACTTGATGTGTGCAGCAGCGTATATGAAATAGTTATATTTTTATTATGAAATACTATTAAATACGATACAATTTTATACAAGTTATTTATTTATTTATAGAGTGGATATACCTAAACCTTGCTACAACACTTATAGGCAGTGTACCTAATCGTAGAGTAGTGTAGTTTTTAGTAAGTCCGGTTCGTTCCACAGGGATACAGTAAACAAGTTTAACGCTATAATTATTTTTAAACTATATTTGTATAATATATATATATATATATATATATATATATATATATATATATATATATATATATATATATATATATATATATATATATATATATAAGTAGTATTATTATTATAAAGGGGGTTTTTACCGTTTAATGACCGGTTTGTCGATTTTAAAACTTTAGTCACAATTAAAACCTAATGTAAAATATTAAATATAAATATAACTTAATTTAAAGCGTAAAGTAAATGACGATAAATAAAAATGCGATAATTAAAAGTACGATAATTAAAATGACAGTAAATAAAAATTGCGATAATTAAAAATGCGATAAGATATAAAATAAAGGAATTATGCTTATTTAAACTTCCGTAATCATGATGTTCGACGTGTTGATTTTAGTTTATTACCATGGGTTAATTGTCCTTTATCCTGAATTATTCGATATGTCCATATGGTTTTGTCCATAATAGTCCATCAGTCATAAATATAAAGTGCAAGAGTCTTCGTCAAATTATCCTTATACCCGAAGTCAAATATTCCAACTAATTGGGGATTCGAACTGTAACAAGGTCTTAATACTTTGTTTAATGAATACACCAGGTTATCGACTGCGTGTAATCCAAGGTTTTACTACTTTGTTAACAATTACACCAGTTACCCTTGAATGTAATTCACCCCTATTTCAACGGGTCCATTGACTATTAATCCATCCCCGTGTCTGGTAAAATGAACAATTATTCTAATTTATAGATATCCCGCCCACCGTACCCAATTAAGCGTATGTGGTTATATATAGATACGTCAAATTGTAACCTTTATATTAAATTAACGAGGTATCGTTTAGTTAATATAAAGCCCATTAATAGTCCATAGTCTAATTTCCACAAGTGCCGTTCTTTTGTCCAAACCCCAATTATGGTACAAAGCCCAATTACCCCGTCTTTAATATTTAGCCCAACATCACGATTACTTCGGCTTAAATAAGTGATGTGTGCAGCGGGGTGTACGAAATAGTATTAATTTTTACTACAAAATGCGACGAAATATTACACAAGTTTTATTTATTTATTTATCGAGTGGATATACCTAAACCTTGCTACAACACTTATAGGCAGTGTACCTAATCGTAGAGTAGTGTAGTTTTTAGTAAGTCCGGTTCGTTCCACAGGGAGCTGGTGAAGTTAACGCTATATTATTAAGTTTATTTGTAAAAATATATATATAAATAAGTAGTAGTATTATTATAAAATGGGGGTTTTACCGTTTAATGACCGGTTTGTCGATTTTAAGCGTAAAAATAAATGACAAAAATTAAAGTGCGTAAAATAAATTGCGATAAATAAAATGACAGAAAATAAAATGATAGAAAATAAAAGTGTGATGAAAAATACAATAAAACAATTATGCTTATTTAAACTTCCGTAATCATGATGTTTAACGTTTTGATTTTAATTAATTGTTACTCGGGTTAATTGTCCTTTGTCATGGTTTATTTGATACCTATCTGGTTTTTATCCATAATAGTCCATCGGTCATAAATATAAAGTGCGAGTGTCCTCGTCAAATTACCTTTATACCCGAAGTCAAATATTCCAACTAATTAAGGATTTAAACTGTGACGCAGTTATCACTTCTGTCAACAATTACACCAGTTATCACTGTATGTAATCTACCCCTGTTTTGATTAGATATGAATATTAATTTACCCACTTGATCAGTTTGAATAATCAATTACCCAACCCGAATAATTAATTAAATGATTATAATAGATTCCATATGAACGTCACTAAATAGGACAACCATAATCATTATTAATTATTAGGATAATTAATTTGAAGATAGGTTCGACAGACTCCAATGAGTTGTCACTCAATTAGACAATACCTCCCATCTATTAATAGTCAATAGTCCAATTTCCACAAGTGTCGGTCTTTTGCCCAAACCTTAATTATGGTACAAAATCCAATAACCCCGTCTTAATATTTAGTCAAACATCACGATTACTTTGGCTTAAATAAGCATAATAATAACTTAGTTACGAGACATTAATTTAAAAAGGAAGAACATAACTTACAGTGATTATTAATCGCGTAGCGTTACACGGACAGAGTTCCTACTTTAAAACCCGTAAAACATTTCTTACAATAACCCAATTATTATTAATCTTAAATTAAACTTAATATTATAAATATAAATATAAATTACATAAGAAAGAAAGAAGATTGGAAAAAGGTGTACATTTTCATTACTACGTGAATTCCATTTTATAGGCAAATGTTGATTTGAAATTTTCACTTATGACCCCTTAACTATGCTCAATTAACAACTTTTTATTATTTATTATTATTCTTATTATGAATTATTTAAATATTATATTATATTCTTGTGCATAGTTGACTTGTACTTTCAGCTCCGTTGCGTCGAGCGTTGATAGTTGGCTCGGGTACCGGTTTCAGATTTTCGAACGTCCTTTCGTATAATTTAATATCTTGTACTTTGCGTTTTGTAACTTGTACTCTTGTCATTTTTAGACGTTTCTCATCAATAAATTGAACCTTTTGAATTGTATCTTGTACATTTGAGCTTTTTGGACGTTTTGGTCTTTCAAATCTTCGTTTTTGTCTTTAAATCTTCATTTTTGAGCGATTTGCGTCTTTCGTCTTCGCACTTATTTATTTAACTATTACAACTAAAAATAAGGAAATTACATTTAAAAACTTTACATATTGGAACGATATTGCTACTAAATATATGTTCATTTGGAGCACTATCAAATATCCCCACACTTGAGCGTTGCTTGTCCTCAAGCAATACAGAACTTGAAATAAAAACATACATGAATCACTTTTTTATTCATCACATTTTGTACATCAGTGATTTTGATATAGCGGTATAAACAATGATAGTAACGATAGAACCATGGTTAAAGGTGGGTGTGTCATCCATAGTTGCCTTGGGTTTAGGTCAACGACACTTGCAATCAAATAGCCGATTTACTTTCGGTTTCCAAAGCAAAGTGCACATTTGAAAGGCGGTTTACAGTCCCACATGACTATAAAAATGTAGATCCTTAAGGAAATTGGATCTTTATGAAAACATTTGATCTTTTGAAAATTCATTCTAGCTTTTACTCTAAATAAGTTTTCTGATTTGATCCACCATCGGTGTTGCAAAATATATTTGTGGATCAATATTTTGGCTAAAAACTTTTAGGTTCGTGTAATCCACTGCTATCCCGGTATCGGAAAGCACACATCCAGTTTACTTGTTCCGTATATTACCTTTCGGTAAACTACCGTCCGGTTGTAAAGGAAAGTGATGAACAAGAAACTGTTAAGGCAATATCTAATGACATGCATCTATTTATGGTCTTTTAACGTGTCGGATGCTAGTACTATCCTTGGTAGGAGCAATAGTAAAGATCATCCTATATTTTTTTTCGGTCTGGCACAAGGTCCTGTCTCCGACCATGCTATGCAACCACCGTTCTTACGGTTGACACCCGATTTGATTCAGGTGACCTAATGAATTCCAGGTGAATTCCTAGGATTTTACGTTCAATAGTAATGAACGCATTGAAAATGGGTTTTCAGAAAACAAATCGGTTTGTATTTTTGATCAAAATATTTTCTCGTTCAAGCTCGAGTTTAGATATCATCGAATTCCATGAGTTTGAATTCTCAATCTTTAAGGTCAATCTCAAGGATTGAGTAATATCAGGCTTAAAAGCTGATTTTTGATCTTTAAGGAGATTATCCTTTCTGGGGATCTGATTCATTAGTCTTATCAAGCTAATTTGCACGGTGCCTCCCCATTGTACGAGATAAATCCTTCTCATGGTTAGGATAAATCTGACCACTTGGCGACCCTGTTTGATGCTGAGGTCCGTGGATTTCCTGCTGATTTTAGAGATGACTTTTCTAGATTTTTCGTCAACCTACAGCTGGTCTGGACGACAACTTCTTGACCTAAATCAAGAAGCGCGTGTCTTTTTCGGAAGACTTTACTTCCTTTTAATGATGGAATTGATTCATCGTGTAGATCCATCTTTCTTTAAAATATATTACAGTAAACCGGGTAAAACTGATTAGTATCGTCCAAAGCAAAAGTACATGCAATAATCTTGTACAAAAATATGTGATAAATGTTTTAAATTGAATAACTTGGTACATTCTTCCCACACTTAGTTTCTTTCTTTGCCTTTTTATTTTCTTCTATTTCATTTTAAATGAATTCAAGCGTTTTAGGGTGTTTCTCAATTTATGTCCTTTTCGAGGTAACGATAATTTCGGTATTATCACCTAGTTTTCATCGTTCATAAATATGTATAAACATGATTTTGAGTTCATTTAATTGAAAATTTTTCAAATTTTCACAAAATTTGGCAAATAAACTAAGTGTAAACCCGAGAGAATTTATAACCCTTCCCCACACTTGAGATCATGCAATGCCCTCATTTGCATGAAATTAGACTATAATTATAAATTCATGAGGGTGATTAGTGTAGAAAAGTGATTAAAAATACCCAGTTTGTAAGCATATTATTGTTATCTCACATTTGATATTTTGCTTCTTGTCGTCAAAATTAGTACCTTTTGCTGAACTTAATGACAGTCTTTGAAAGTGCGTTGTTTTACCCTGTTTTGTATATAACATAAAATACAAACATATATATACATATTTTTGAAGTTTGGTATATAACCCCACGTTCAAAAATTTATAAAATATAATATTTTTTTCGCATACTTTAAATCAATAAAATAATGATAACAAAATTTGTCGCCTCGCCTTCGGGTAAAGCAATTTCGGTTCAATGACCTAGTGTTCAACTTACGACGAATTTTAGAAATCATTTTTTTTAAACTTAATGAAATAAAGTAAATTTTTGTTTTTAAATACACACAAAAATTAAATTTAAAAAGCATATTAATTTCATATAAAACCTAAAAAAAAAAATTCAGAATGGAGGGAGAAAACTAGTTCTTTAGTGTCTGCTAGCGGAAAAGACCAATCGGATTCCATTCTCGGAACTACACGAGAACAGAACAACTAACTCTAGACAGCATTTTCTTTTTTTAGAACATTTGAATCTCCCCACACTTAGGTAGCTGTGGTGTCAAAATTGTGATTAACTTCATCGTCAATTTCTCTTGGTCCATAATCAACTTGCATATCTGTGACTTTTTCTTTAAGCCATTGGTCGGATTCCTGTGTAATATCCACAATTTCAACTAGTTTCTCCTTTTCTTTAGGTGATAGATTGGATACTAACCGGTTACATAACTTAAAGTTCCCCTTGGTTTTAGCATCGCGAATCCGTTTAATAAGTTTCTTCATTGAACTATTAATAACGGGATCATTTAATTTCGTATCAACAACGGGGTTCTTTGTTATCATGTCATCATTAGGTGTTACTTCATTTTCCCCACACTTAGGCGTTTCATTATTGCTAAGTATTATCGTTGGAGTTGGTAAAACCACATGGTTCTTACCAATTGTTTTTACTGGTTCAACGGTTTTGGCTGGTGGAGATTTAGACTTTCGAATCATAAAGGTGATCGATTTGTCACCACTTTTAAGTGTCATTCTTCCATTTCCTACATCAAATAACGCCTTGGTGGACGCTAAGAATGGCCGACCTAAAATTAGAGGAATGTTTGGGTCCTCTTCTATGTCAATGACAATAAATTCGACTAGAAAGGTTAAATTGCCTACTTGAACGGGTAGGTTGTCAGCAATTCCAACTGGGTGCTTAATGGTTTGATCAAAGAGTCGAACACTCATATCCGTTGGACTTAACTTACCTACACCTAATCTCTTATATAAGGAAAGAGGCATAACACTTACACTTGCACCTAAATCTGCTAGTGCATAATACATGACACAATCACTAAGTAGACAAGGAACAATAAATTCACCCGGATCACCTACCCTAGGTGGAGGTTTTGGTGGAACTGTCTTCACCGGGTTTATATTTACGGCTTTTGTTTCTTGCACTTTCTTATTCTTTTTCTTCTTCTTCTTTCCAGAGGTATCACAATCTTTATTACCTATCACTTGCTCATACTCAACTCCTTTTCTTGGAAACGGGATGGGTGGTTTGTATGGTGTCACCACTGGCTTTACATACTCGGGTGGGGGTGGTGTTGGTGTAACTTCTTCATTGTTACTCTCATCTAAAACCTTCCCATCTTCTGGAGCTGGTTTTTCAAAATTTGTTGAAACCATGTTAACATTCTCATTCCGAGGATTTACTTCAGGATTACTCGGTAGCTTTCCTTGTTCCCTCTCACTTATCATGCTAGCAAGAGTACCTACGTGTTTTTCTAGATTCAAAATGGAAGCTTGTTGAGTTCTTAATGACTGATCAAACCTCTCGTTCGTTTGGGTTTGAGTTTCAATAAATTGTGTTTGAGATTCAACTAGCTTAAATACCACTTCTTCCAGATTTGACTTTTTCTCTTCGGTTTGTTGTGGTGGTTTATACAAGCCAGGTCTTTGTTGATTGAAAGTGTTGTTTTGAGTTGGTTGGTTATTCGGACCTTGTTGGTTATACGAGTTATTGTCGGGTCCTTTTGGATTGTAAAGAATGTTTTGATTTCGATTGAAGTTTGGCCTTGGCGGTTGATAATTATTTTGATAATTATTTTCAGGCCTTTGGTTCATATAAGAAACATTCTCTCGTTGTTCCATCGTTGGTTCAAAGTGACAATCTTTCAATAAGTGTGGTCCACCGCATTGCTCACAACTGATTCGTATTGCGTGAATATCCTTATTCATCTTTTCCATTCGTCTTTCGAAAGCATCTATTTTTGCGGAAACGGAATCAAAGTCATGGCTAGAATCGGCTCTAGCCGCTTTAGATGAACGAAAAATATCTTTTTCTTGGTGCCACTCATGCGAGTGGGAGGCTGTGTTATCAATAATTTTGTAAGCTTCAGTTGCGGTTTTCTTCATAATGGAACCACCAGCTGTTATGTCGATGTCTTTTCGTGTAGCAACGTTGACACCTTGGTAGAATATTTGTACTATTTGGTAAGTGTCTAAACCGTGTTGAGGACATCCTCTCAACATCCTTCCGAATCTTGTCCACGCCTCATATAATGTTTCATTTGGCTTTTGCGCGAACGTAACAATTTCTCCTTGAAGTCTCACGGCTTTAGATGCCGGAAAGAATTGTTTAAGAAATTTTTCAACTAAAACATCCCATGTGTCAATCGCCCCTTCAGGTAACGATTCTAACCAATCTTTGGCTTCTCCCTTTAAAGTCCAGGGAAACAACATGAGATAGATCTGCTCATCTTCCACTTCTCGGATTTTGAATAGTGTACAAATTCTTTTAAACGTACGAAGGTGTTCGTTAGGATCTTCATTCGGTGCACCACTGAATTGGCATTGGTTAGTTACCATGTGTAGAATTTGTCCTTTGATTTCATAATCTGGCGTATTAACTTCTGGCTTAATAATGGCGTGACCTTGGCCCGTGCGTTTAGCCCTCATTCGATCTTCCATACTTAGAGGTTCTATTACTTTCATATTTGAATTTGTTGAATCCGAATCACTAGAGGATTCTGATTTAATGGTTTGTGGCTCAGGAGGAATAATTAGTGGTTCAGGATCTTGGAATTGTCCCTGAATATTCTCCGGATTCTCAATTGTGAGGTCGGGTTCAAAAGATGGATTATCGGAAATTTGAGTTGGAGTTCTTGGTCGACTAGATGATGATTCTAAAGAAAAATCAACGGCGACAATATTGGCTAGATGTCTTGATCGAGTTATAGGTGGTGAACGTATGAAAGGTGGTGAACGTTTTACTCGGTGCATTCACAGAATATCCTATTAGTTTTTAAAAGGAAAGAAAAATTATATAAGTTATCCAATTAATTAGACTTTTCTGATTTTGCCCACGTTTCGAATAGCCAAAAGATGCAGCAGAGGGGCATGATTCGTTTGGTCTCAATATAATTGAGTACTGTTTGGCTCCAATAACCCGGTCCACGTACAAATCCAACTATTACTACGAACCAGAAAATTTTGATGTCTATCAATTTAACCACTTAAAATAAATTTTCGTAATTTTAAGAAATTTAGATAAGAAGTAGAATAAAAATCTTATCCTAAAACTAGAATAGCGAGAAATAAGAAAGAAAAAAAAACGCGTCGAAAAAGGTCGAAAAGTAAAAGGTCGAAAAATAGGCGTCGAAAAATAAAAATAAAAAAGTAGCGCGAAAAACGGCGTCGCAAAATTCTAAAGCACATAAATCTTAGTATAAGGAATAAGCACTTAAGGGATTTTACGGTAAAGCCTAAAAATTCTAGAAATAAAAATAACTATGCAAAACTAAACTTAATACTAAAAATTGCGACTATAGTCTAAAAATCTAAAGGTAATAAAACTTAAAAAAAAAAATTATTATTTATTATTTTTTAAAAAAAAATTTTTTTTTTTAAATTTTTTTTTTTAAAAAAACGAAATTTTTTTTTTTTTTTTCGTTTTTTAAGGATTTTAAATTTTTTTTTTTTTTTAAAATTTTTTTTAAAAAAACGATTTTTTTTTACAAATTTTTTTTTAAAACGAATTTTTTTTCTTAAAAAAAAACGATTTTTTTTTAAACGATTTTTTTTTATAAATTAATAATTTTTTTATAATTATAATTTTTTTTCAAAACTTTTTTTTAATTCATTTACTATTCATGAATAGTAAATGAAAATAAATTAATTAATTTACTATTCACATGAAAGCGACATGATAGAAATTATTAATTATAAGTTACATAATATACCCCTGAAGTATTTAATAAATACGACTTTTTAAAACTTTACGTATCAAATTTGATTCTAAAATATTATTATATTATTATATTCTATTTCAATATTATTATATTATTATATTCTATTTCAATATTATTATATTATTATATTTTATTTCAATATTATTATAATTAAAAATATAGCGTTTTAGCGCTCCCCGGCAGCGGCGCCAAAAACTTGATGTGTGCAGCGGGGTGTACGAAATAGTATTAATTTTTACTACAAAATGCGACGAAATATTACACAAGTTTTATTTATTTATTTATCGAGTGGATATACCTAAACCTTGCTACAACACTTATAGGCAGTGTACCTAATCGTAGAGTAGTGTAGTTTTTAGTAAGTCCGGTTCGTTCCACAGGGAGCTGGTGAAGTTAACGCTATATTATTAAGTTTATTTGTAAAAATATATATATAAATAAGTAGTAGTATTATTATAAAATGGGGGTTTTACCGTTTAATGACCGGTT
This sequence comes from Rutidosis leptorrhynchoides, assembly GCF_046630445.1. Taxonomy (NCBI): domain Eukaryota; kingdom Viridiplantae; phylum Streptophyta; class Magnoliopsida; order Asterales; family Asteraceae; genus Rutidosis; species Rutidosis leptorrhynchoides. The sequence continues at coordinate 29,305,615 of NC_092336.1, forward strand.
TGTCGATTTTAAGCGTAAAAATAAATGACAAAAATTAAAGTGCGTAAAATAAATTGCGATAAATAAAATGACAGAAAATAAAATGACAGAAAATAAAAGTGTGATGAAAAATACAATAAAACAATTATGCTTATTTAAACTTCCGTAATCATGATGTTTAACGTTTTGATTTTAATTAATTGTTACTCGGGTTAATTGTCCTTTGTCATGGTTTATTTGATACCTATCTGGTTTTTATCCATAATAGTCCATCGGTCATAAATATAAAGTGCGAGTGTCCTCGTCAAATTACCTTTATACCCGAAGTCAAATATTCCAACTAATTAAGGATTTAAACTGTGACGCAGTTATCACTTCTGTCAACAATTACACCAGTTATCACTGTATGTAATCTACCCCTGTTTTGATTAGATATGAATATTAATTTACCCACTTGATCAGTTTGAATAATCAATTACCCAACCCGAATAATTAATTAAATGATTATAATAGATTCCATATGAACGTCACTAAATAGGACAACCATAATCATTATTAATTATTAGGATAATTAATTTGAAGATAGGTTCGACAGACTCCAATGAGTTGTCACTCAATTAGACAATACCTCCCATCTATTAATAGTCAATAGTCCAATTTCCACAAGTGTCGGTCTTTTGCCCAAACCTTAATTATGGTACAAAATCCAATAACCCCGTCTTAATATTTAGTCAAACATCACGATTACTTTGGCTTAAATAAGCATAATAATAACTTAGTTACGAGACATTAATTTAAAAAGGAAGAACATAACTTACAGTGATTATTAATCGCGTAGCGTTACACGGACAGAGTTCCTACTTTAAAACCCGTAAAACATTTCTTACAATAACCCAATTATTATTAATCTTAAATTAAACTTAATATTATAAATATAAATATAAATTACATAAGAAAGAAAGAAGATTGGAAAAAGGTGTACATTTTCATTACTACGTGAATTCCATTTTATAGGCAAATGTTGATTTGAAATTTTCACTTATGACCCCTTAACTATGCTCAATTAACAACTTTTTATTATTTATTATTATTCTTATTATGAATTATTTAAATATTATATTATATTCTTGTGCATAGTTGACTTGTACTTTCAGCTCCGTTGCGTCGAGCGTTGATAGTTGGCTCGGGTACCGGTTTCAGATTTTCGAACGTCCTTTCGTATAATTTAATATCTTGTACTTTGCGTTTTGTAACTTGTACTCTTGTCATTTTTAGACGTTTCTCATCAATAAATTGAACCTTTTGAATTGTATCTTGTACATTTGAGCTTTTTGGACGTTTTGGTCTTTCAAATCTTCGTTTTTGTCTTTAAATCTTCATTTTTGAGCGATTTGCGTCTTTCGTCTTCGCACTTATTTATTTAACTATTACAACTAAAAATAAGGAAATTACATTTAAAAACTTTACATATTGGAACGATATTGCTACTAAATATATGTTCATTTGGAGCACTATCAATAAGCATAATAATAACTTAGCTACGAGACATTAATTTAAAAAGGTTGAACATAACTTACAATGATTCATAATAGTGTAGCGTTGCACAGACAGAATTTTGACTTACACACTTACAACATTCGCTAACATAACCTTATTATTATTAATCTTAAATTAAAATTAAAATTATAAATATATATATATATATATATATATATATATATATATATATATATATATATATATATATATATATATATATATATATATATATATATATATATATATATATATATATATATATATATATTTGTGAGAGAGAGATTAGAAAAAGGGTGCAAAATTCGTCGACCAAACTTTGCAATTTATAGGATCTGAGCTGATACAGTATGCCATGCGACCGCATGACATTTACACTGCCTGGCCATGCGATCACATGGCCACCTTTTCTTGGTCACAAAGCTTCCAAAACGTGGGCTGCTGTGTATTTATTTAATATAAAATATAATATATATAATTTTATATAATTAATTATATATTATATTATATTCTTGTACTCCGTTGACTTGTAATTTTAGCTCCGTTGCGTTGCGCGTTGATAGTTGGTTCATGTCCCGGTTTCAGATTTTCGAACGTCCTTGCGTATAATTTAATATCTTGTACTTTGCGTTTTGCGGCTCGTACTCTTGTAATTTTTAGACGTTTCTCATCAATAAATTGAACCACTTTGATTGTACTTTGTACTTTTTAGCTTTTTGGTCGTTTGCGTCTTCAAATCGTCGAATCTGTCTTTTATCTTCACCTTTTATTATTTAAACGAATATCACTTGTAAATAGAACAATTGCAACCAAAAGCTTGTCTTTCTTGAAGGATAATGCTATGAAATATATGTTCGTTTTTAGCATTATCAGTGTTCAAGCCGTATATACGTCATGTCAACAGTCTGTGTCCCCTCGAAAATGTGCCAGTCTGTCACATCTGCCCACGCGCCTGCAGATGGCAGTTGCCATTTTCTCTCTCCTTCACTTTTTCACCCAATCAGAACAGATAAAAGAGTGTTTTATCTTCCATAATAACCTTCGGTTATTCATTACTCAAAATCACACACTCTTTTCTCTCAAAATCTTCCAATCTTCCAACTTTCACAACTTCACAACTTCATCTTTACCCATCTTCAATGGCAGACCAACCACAATCACCACATGTTGAAAACCAGACAGAGGAACAACAACGGCAACAACAACCAGTACAACAACCTGATCAACAACCACAACCGGCACAGGAGGAACAGGTTGTTCAAGGACCACTGTTCAATCTGCACCCAACTCTGGTTAGGGCTGCTAATGCACCTGAACACACGACTTCACCTATCGAGAGGCAATGATGCTCATTCACTGTCCATTCCCAAATCAAAAGCTAATATAGGTTATGAAACACTAATCGACTACATCCGGCAATCCCCTCTGGCTGGAGCTATCACCGGTGTACCGTCACACTTATATGCTGCCTGCTTGGCACGATTTTGGTATACTCCCACCACTGCCACCACTCCCCAGAATGTTCCATGTATTCGTGGCATGGTAATCGAAACCCTAACTTGCTCAGTCACCGTTGAGGCCATCCGCCGTGCCCTTCAATTACTAGATGGACCGTTTATCGATTCACCAACCAGCGATGTATTCAGACGGGAAGTGCTAGAAATCATTGGGTTTTTTCAACCAATAGCTCATACACCTTTGAGGAAGCATATGCCACCTCTTTGGTACTACTTCTTTGGGCTGCTGACCCAGTGCATCAGCCAGAAATCAGGAAGTTTTGACTAGTGCTCAGATTTTGAGCTTAAAATTGATCATGGTTTGTTGTTCAACAGAAACATTGATTATGCCGGGGAAATTTATTTGAGGCTAAGGGAGATGGTGCAAGCACCTAAACGAACACATTTAATCCCCTTTCAAAGGTTCTTAAGCCTGGTCTTTAAAAATGAGCTGGGTGAAGCTTACCAGCAGATTGCTGATCAGTCATACGACCTGCCTCTAAAACAAGGGGGTATGCCAAAAGATGCGCCTGCTGCTCCATATACTGGTTTAACACCAGACATGCTCGAGTATGTTGCTGCTCGGGGTGGAGCTCACCAATCGACTGCCTCTGGTGTTGCACCAGCTGAGGGGGAGGGTCCTCGGCGTAAGCCAACTACGCGTAGGAAGTAGCCAGCAACCTCAACTAGAACAGCCACCGTCTCACATACTGGTAAAGCAGTAGTTGTATTAGAATCTAGTGCTCTTTGATAATAAAGAACAGCCCTAGTCTTATATACTGACTACCCAATTCTAGTATTGGAATCCGTTGCTCATCTATTTCTTGGTAACAGGCAAATCCAAACGTGCAAAGGCTGACTCCAAGCAAACCACAGGGGAGATTGCACCAGTCTCAACTGCTGCTCCTACAAAGGATGTGGCTATGGAACCTGGTGCATTTCTAGACCAAACAGCAGAAAATTCTAACTTACTTGAAAACATTTTAACTGCTGACTTGAAAAATGAAAGTAGAGTTAAAGGTATAACTGATAGTGCTCCAAATGAACATATATTTAGGCACAATATCCTTCTAATATGTAAAACTTTTAGTTGCAATTGTTCTATTTTTATGTAATATTCATTTAAATAAATAAGTGCGAAGATAAAAGAAGAAAACAACGATTTGAAGACGCAAATGACCAAAAAGCTCAATTGTACAAGATACGATCCAAGTGGTTCAATTTATTGATGAGAAGCTTCTAAAAATTACAAGAGTACAAGTCGCGGAACACAAAGTACAAGATATCTACGCGTACGAAAGGACGTTCGAAAATCCGGAACCGAGACATAAACTGGGCGTAAACGTACGAGATAACGGAGCTAAAATTACAAGTCTACTATGCACATGAATATAATATAATATATATATATAATTATATAAAATTATATATATTATATTATATTATTAAATAAAATGTCGGCAAACTAGAAAACAAACTAATGGGAGCATGCCAGCCTGGCCATACGATCGCATGGGAATGACACTGAAAAGCCATGCGATCGCATGGCCCTCAGGATCAGTTCACATCTATAAAAGCCAGAGAATTCTGCTCGAATGATATACCTTCACACTCTTCTTTCTTTCTTTCTTTCTGTAAACTATATTTATATTTATTATTTATAATATTAAGTTTAAGTTAAGATTAATAATAATTGGGTTATTGTAAGAAATGTTTTACGGGTTTTAAAGTCAGAACTTTGTCCGTGTAACGCTACGCAATAAATAATCACTGTAAGCTATGTTCTTCCTTTTTAAATTAATGTCTCGTAACTAAGTTATTATTATGCTTATTTAAGCCGAAGTAATCGTGATTTTGGGCTAAATATTAAGACTGGGTTATTGGATTTTGTACCATAATTAAGGTTTGGACAAAAGACCGACACTTGTGAACATTGGACTATTGACTATTAATAGATAGGGGGTATTGTCTAATTGAATGACAACTCATTGGAACCTGTCGAACCTATCTTCAAATTAGTTAAACTAATAATTATTAAATTGATTATGCATGTCCTATTTAGTGACGTTTATATGACATCGTTTACAATCATTTAATTAATTATTCGGATTGGGTAGTTGATTATTCATTCTGATCAAGTGGGTAAATTAATATTCATATCTCATTAAAACATGGGTGGATTACATACAAGGATAATTGGTGTAATTGTTAACAAAGTAATAAAACCTTGGATTACACGCAGTCGATAACCTGGTGTAATCATTAAACAAAGTATTAAAACCTTGTTACAGTTCGAATCCCTAATTAGTTGGAATATTTGACTTCGAGAATAAGGTTAATTTGACGAGCATTTTATAATTATGACTGATGGACTATTATGGACAAAAACCAAATAGGTATCAAATAATCCAGGACAAATGACAATTAATACAGGGTAATAAATTAAAATCAAAACGTCAAACATCATGATTACGGAAGTTTAAATAAGCATAATACTTTTATTTCATATTTCATCGTACCTTTATTTACTGTCATTTTAATTACTGTAATTTACTTTATCGCAATTTAAATTCTATCATTTATATTATTGTCATTTATCTTTACACTTTATTTAATATCGACAAACCGGTCATTAAACGGTAAAAACCCCCTTTTATAATAATATTACTATATATAATATAGTTGTTAAAAATATAGCGTTAAACTCAGCTAGCTCCCTGTGAAACGAACTGAACATACTAAAAACTACACTACTCTACGATTAGGTACACTGACTATAAGTGTTGTAGCAAGGTTTTGGTATATTCCATAAATAAATAAATAAAACTTGTGTAATTTGTATCGTATTTTGTAATAAAAATAATAGTATTTCGTACTACACCTCGCACACATCAAGTTTTTAGCGCCGCTGCCGGGGACTCGGTGAAAAATGTTATATTTCATTAAAAATAGATTGTTGTAAAAATATATTATTTCTTATTTCGTAAAAATATTTTGTATAAGTGTTAAAAAAATTAAAAAGAAAAAAAATAATATAAAAATATAAATATTTTTAAGATTTTATTTAAAATATATAAAATTAAAAAGTATTTTTATTTTATTTTTAGTTTTTAATTATAAGTTTGTTTTTATTATTTTCTAAAAATTAAAAATCAAATAAATATATAAATTATATTTGGGCCGAAGCCTGTTAAAAGGGCGGATGGATTCAAGAATTCTTGGGCCATGCAATCGCATGACCCAGTAGACTAAAATTTATGCGGTCGCATGGATGACTGGTCTGACACACATCCGAGGTAATTAATACGGAGTAGGGTTTAGATTTAATTATTATTATTATTTAGTGTTTATTTATTAAACATATTTATATTTCTAGTTTTAATATATATAAATTGTTATATTAAGTTTAAATATTATTATTAAATATATAGATTAACACTTTTATATAAATAATATAAAAAAAATATTTTTATAAAATTGTATTTTTATAACTTTAGTTTTATTTTATATTTTGTATCTTTTTATTTGTTTAAATTCGTAATTTGTATATTTTTCGTTCGTAATTAGTTTTAAACTTAGTTTTTGCCATATTATTTTATATTTTTAGATTTTTAGGCATTGCCGTAAAATCCCTTAAGTGCTTTTTCTTTAGATTAAGATTTAGGCGCTTTAGAATTCTACGACCTCGCTTATCGCTTTAGTATTTAATAGATTTTTAGTGCCTATTAAGTTATTGCCATTTTGGATATATAATTCCTTTAAGCTTTAATACCTTTAGACGCAACTTTTAATATTTAATTTTTAGACTTTTAAGTTTTGAAGCTTTACTTTTTTATTATTATTTTTCGACCTTTTATTTTTTGACCTTTTTCGACGCACTCTTTTTCTCCCTCTTATTTCTCGACGCTCTAGTTTTTAGGACATAGATTTTATCTTCAAAATTTTGACGAAAAATTATTTTAAGCGGTTAAATTGATAGACATCCAAAATTTTCTGATTCGTAGTAATAGTTGGATTTGTTAGTGGCGAGTTGTGGGCTTCCGATTTAAAGGGTCCTGGCTACCTGCTGCATCTATTGGCTATTCGAAACGTGAGCAAAATCAGAAAAGTCTATTAATTTGATAACTTATATAATTTTTTATTTTTATAACTAATAGGATATTCGGTGAACGCACCGAGCAAAACGTTTACCACCTTTCATACGTTCACCACCTGTAACTAGATCAAGATATCTTGCCAATATTATCGCCATTGATTTTTCTTTAGAATCATCATCTAGTCGAACAAGTACTCCAATTCAAATTTCTGATAATCCATTTTTTTGAACCCGACTTCACAATTGAGAACCCGGAGGATATTCAAGGACAATTCCAAGATCCTGAACCACTAAACATTCCTCCTGAACCAAAAACCGTTAAATCAGAATCTTCTAGTGATTCGGATTCAACAATTTCAATTATGGAAGTAACAGAACCTCTAAGTATGGAAGACCGAATGAGAGCTACACACACTGGCCAAGGTCACGCCATTATTAAGCCAGACATTAATGCACCAGATTATGAAATCAAAGAACAAATCCTACACATGGTAACTAATCAATGCCAATATAGTGGTACGCCAAAAGAAGATCCAAACGAACATCTTCGAACCTTTAATAGGATCTGTATTCTATTCAAAATCAGAGAAGTTGAGGATGAACAGATCTATCTCATGTTGTTTCTCTGGACTTTAAAGGGAGAAGCCAAAGATTGGTTAGAATCATTACCTGAAGGGGCGATTGACACATGGGATGTCTTAGTTGAAAAATTTCTTAAAAGATTCTTTCCAGCATCTAAAGCCGTGAGATTTCAAGGAGAAATTGTTACGTTCACGCAAAAGCCAAATGAAACATTATATGAGGCGTGGACAAGATTCGGAAAGTTGTTGAGAGGATGTCCTCAACACGGTTTAGACACTTATCAAATGGTACAAATATTCTACCAAGGATGCGACATTACTACACGAAAATACATCGACATAGCAGCTGGTGGTTCCATTATGAAGAAAACCGCAACCGAAGCTCACAAAATTATTGATAACACAGCCTCCCACTCACATGAGTGACACCAGGAAAAAGATATTTTTCGTTCATCTAAAGCGGCTAGAGCCGATTCTATCCATGACTTTGATTCCGTTTTCGCAAAAATAGATGCTTTCGAGAGACGAATAGAAAAGATGACTAAAGATATTCACGCAATACGAATTAGTTGTGAGCAATTCGGTGGACCACACTTAACGAAAGATTGTAATGTTGAACAAACGATGGAACAACGAGAGAATGTTTCCTACATGAACCAAAGGCCGGGAAATAATTATAAGAATAATTATCAACCCCCAAGGCCAAACTTCAATAGAAATTAAAACATTCTTTACAATCTAAATGGACCCAACAATAACTCGTATAACCAACAAGGTCCGAATATCCAACCAACTCAAAACAACACTTTCAATCAACAAAGGCCTAGCTTATATAAACCACCACAACAAACCGAAGAGAAAAAGCCAAATCTGGAAGAAATGATGGCAAAGCTAATGGAATCTCAAACACAATTTATTACATCTCAAACCCAAACAAATGAGAGGTTTGATCAGTCATTAAGAACTCAACAAGCTTTCATTTTGAATCTAGAAAAATACGTAGGTACTCTTGCTAGCATGATGAGTGAGAGGGAATAAGGAAAGCTACTGAGTAATACTGAAGTAAATCCTCGGAATGAGAATGTTAATATGGTTTCAAAAAATTCTGAAAAACCAGCATCAGAAGATGGGAAGGTTTTTAATGTGAGTAACAATGAAGAAGTTACAACACCACCACCACCCAAGTATGTAAAGCCAGTGGTGGCACCCTACAGACCACCCATCCCGTTTCTAAGAAAAAGAGTTGAGTATGAGCAAGTAATAGGTAATAAAGTTTGTGATACCTCTGGAAAGAAGAAGAAGAATAAGAAAGTGCAAGAAATAAAAGTCGTAAAAATAACCCGGAGAAGACAGTTCCACCAAAACTGAAATGTCCCGTTCTTATTGATTAAAAACGTTCCATATTAATTGATTTCGTTGCGAGGTTTTGACCTCTATATGAGACGTTTTTCAAAGACTGCATTCATTTTAAAACAAACCATAACCTTTATTTCATCAATAAAGGTTTAAAAAGCTTTACGTAGATTATCAAATAATGATAATCTAAAATATCCTGTTTACACGCGACCATTACATAATGGTTTACAATACAAATATATTACAACGAAATAAGTTTCTTGAATGCAGTTTTTATACAATATCATACAAGGATGGACTCCAAATCTTGTCCTTATTTAAATATGCGACAGCGGAAGCTCTTAATAATCACCTGAGAATAAACATGCTTAAAACGTCAACAAAAATGTTGGTGAGTTATAGGTTTAACCTATATATTATCAAATCATAATAATAGACCACAAGATTTCATATTTCAATACACATCCCATACATAGAGATAAAAATTATTCATATGGTGAACACCTGGTAACCGACATTAACAAGACGCATATTTAAGAATATCCCCATCATTCTGGGACACCCTTCGGATATGATATAAATTTTGAAGTACTAAAGCATCCGGTACTTTGGATGGGTTTGTTAGGCCCAATAGATCTATATTTAGGATTTGCGTCAATTAGGGTGTCTGTTCTCTAATTCTTAGATTACCAGACTTAATAAAAAGGGGCATATTCGATTTCAATAATTCAACCATAGAATGTAGTTTCACGTACTTGTGTCTATTTTGTAAATCATTTATAAAACCTGCATGTATTCTCATCCCAAAAATATTAGATTTTAAAAGTGGGACTATAACTCACTTTCATAGATTTTTTTACTTCGTCGGGAAGTAAGACTTGGCCACTGGTCGATTCACGAACCTAGAACAAATATGTACATATATATTAAAGTATGTTCAAAATATATTTACAACACTTTTAATACATTTTGATGTTTTAAGTTTATTAAGTCAGCTGTCCTCGTTAGTAACCTACAACTAGTTGTCCACAGTTAGATGTACAGAAATAAATCGATATATATATTATCTTGAATCAATCCACGACCCAGTGTATACATATCTCAGTATTGATCACAACTCAAACTATATATACTTTGGAATCAACCTCAACCCTATATAGAGTGTCTATGGTTGTTCCGAAATATATATAGATGTGTCGACATGATAGGTCGAAACATTGTATACGTGTCTATGGTATCTCAAGATTACATAATATACAATACAAGTTGATTAAGTTATGGTTGGAATAGATTTGTTACCAATTTTCACGTAGCTAAAATGAGTAGTTTTTACCAATTTTGTTTTGCTCGCCATTTCTTCGTTTCTAATCCGTTTTGGGTGATTTAAGCGGCCACGGTTTCGTATTGAACTTGAATTTATGAAACTAAACAGAAAAGGTATAGGTTTATAGTTGGAAATACAAGTTACAAGTCATTTTTGAAAGAGGTAGTCATTTCCGTCGAAAGAACGACATCTTGATGACTGTTTTGAAAAACATACTTTCACTTTGAGTTTAACCATGATTTTTGGATATTGTTTCATGTTCATAAGAAAAATAATTTTCCCAGAAGTATAGCTTTTAAATCAAAGTTTTTCATAGTTTTTAATTATCCAAACCAAAACAGCCCCCGGTTGTAACTACGACGGCGTAAATCCAGTTTTATGGTGTTTATCGTTTTTTCAAGTTTTAAATCATTAAGTTAGCATATCATATAGATATAGATCATGTGTATAGTTGATTTTAAAAGTGTAGTTAGAAGGATTAACTTTATTTGCTAACAAGTTTAGAATTAACTAAACTATGTTCTAGTGATTACTAGTTTACCACTTCAAATATGATAGCTTTTTATGTATGAATCGAATGATGTTATGAACATCATTACTACCTTAAGTTCCTTGTATAAAACTACTGGAAAAGAGAAAAATGGATCTAGCTTCAACGGATCCTTGGATGGCTCGAAGTTCTTGAAGCAGAATCATGACACGAAAACAAGTTCAAGTAAGATCATCACTTGAAATAAGATTGTTATAGTTATAGAAATTGAACCAAAGTTTGAATATGATTATTACCTTGTATTAGAATGATAACCTACTGTAAGAAACAAAGATTTCTTGAGGTTGGATGATCACCTTACAAGATTGGAAGTGAGCTAGCAAACTTGAAAGTATTCTTGATTTTTTGTAACTAGAACTTGTAGAATTTATGAAGAACACTTAGAACTTGAAGTTAGAACTTGAGAGAGATCAATTAGATGAATAAAATTTAAGAATGAAAGTGTTTGTAGGTGTTTTTGGTCGTTGGTGTATGGATTAGATATAAAGGATATGTAATTTTATTTTCATGTAAATAAGTCATGAATGATTACTCATATTTTTGTAATTTTATGAGATATTTCATGCTAGTTGCCAAATGATGGTTCCTACATGTGTTAGGTGACTCACATGGGCTGCTAAAAGCTGATCATTGGAGTGTATATACCAATAGTACATATATCTAAAAGCTTTGTATTGTACGAGTACGAATACGGGTGCATACGAGTAGAATTGTTGATGAAACTGAACGAGGATGTAATTGTAAGCATTTTTGTTAAGTAGAAGTATTTTGATAAGTGTCTTGAAGTCTTTTAAAAGTGTATGAATACATATTAAAACACTACATGTATATACATTTTAACTGAGTCGTTAAGTCATCGTTAGTCGTTACATGTAAGTGTTGTTTTGAAACCTTTAGGTTAACGATCTTGTTAAATGTTGTTAACCCAATGTTTATAATATCAAATGAGATTTTAAATTATTATATTATCATGATATTATGATGTACGAATATCTCTTAATATGATATATATATACATTAAATGTCGTTACAACGATAATCGTTACATATATGTCTCGTTTCAAAATCATTAAGTTAGTAGTCTTGTTTTTACATATGTAGTTCATTATTAATATACTTAATGATATGTTTACTTATCATAATATCATGTTAACTATATATATAACCATATATATGTCATCATATAGTTTTTACAAGTTTTAACGTTCGTGAATCACCGATCAACTTGGGTGGTCAATTGTCTATATGAAACCTATTTCAATTAATCAAGTCTTAACAAGTTTGATTGCTTAACATGTTGGAAACACTTAATCATGTAAATAACAATTTTATTTAATATATATATATATATATAAACATGGAAAAGTTCAAGTCACTACAGTACCTACCAGTTAAATAAATTTCGTCCCGAAATTTTAAGCAGTTGGAGGTGTTGACTTATCTTCTGGAAATAAATGCGGGTATTTCTTCTTCATCTAATCTTCTCGTTCCCAGGTAAACTCGGGTCCTCTACGAGCATTTCATCGAACCTTAACAATTGGTATCTTGTTTTGCTTAAGTCTTTTAACCTCATGATCCATTATTTCGACGTGTTCTTCGATGAATTGAAGTTTTTCGTTGATTTGGATTTCATCTAATGGAATAGTGAGATCTTCTTTAGCAAAACATTTCTTCAAATTCGAGACGTAGAAAGTGTTATGTACAGCCGCGAGTTATTGAGGTAACTCAAGTCGGTAAGCTACTGGTCCGACACGATCAATAATCTTGAATGGTCCGATATACCTTGGATTTAATTTCCCTCGTTTACCAAATCGAACAACGCCTTTCCAAGGTGCAACTTTAAGCATGACCATCTCTCCAATTTCAAATTCTATATCTTTTCTTTTAATGTCAGCGTAGCTCTTTTGTCGACTTTGGGCGGTTTTCAACCGTTGTTGAATTTGGATGATCTTCTCGGTAGTTTCTTGTATAATCTCCAGACCCGTAATCTGTCTATCCCCCACTTCACTCCAACAAATTGGAGACCTGCACTTTCTACCATAAAGTGCTTCAAACGGCGCCATCTCAATGCTTGAATGGTAGCTGTTGTTGTAGGAAAATTCTGCTAACGGTAGATGTCGATCCCAACTGTTTCCGAAATCAATAACACATGCTCGTAGCATGTATTCAAGCGTTTGTATCGTCCTTTCACTCTGCCCATCAGTTTGTGGATGATAGGCAGTACTCATGTCTAGACGAGTTCCTAATGCTTACTGTAATGTCTGCCAGAATCTTGAAATAAATCTGCCATCCCTATCAGAGATAATAGAGATTGGTATTCCATGTCTGGAGATGACTTCCTTCAAATACAGTCGTGCTAACTTCTCCATCTTGTCATCTTCTCTTATTGATAGGAAGTGTGCTAATTTGGTGAGACAATCAACTATTACCCAAATAGTATCAAAACCACTTGCAGTCCTTGGCAATTTAGTGATGAAATCCGTGGTAATGTTTTCCCATTTCCATTCCGGGATTTCGGGTTGTTGAAGTAGACCTGATGGTTTCTGATGCTTAGCTTTGACCTTAGAACACGTCAAACATTCTCCTACGTATTTAGTAACATCGGCTTTCATACCCGGCCACCAAAAATGTTTCTTGAGATCCTTGTACATCTTCCCCGTTCCAGGATGTATTGAGGATCTGGTTTTATGAGTTTCTCTAAGTACCATTTCTCTCATATCTCCAAATTTTGGTACCCAAATCCTTTCAGCCCTATACCGGGTTCCATCTTCCTGAATATTAAGATGCTTCTCCGATCCTTTGGTTATTTCATTCTTTAAATTTCCCTCTTTTAAAACTCCTTGTTGCGCCTCCTTTATTTAAGTAGTAAGGTTATTGTGAATCATTATATTCATAGATTTTACTCGAATGGGTTCTCTGTCCTTTCTACTCAAGGTGTCAGCTACCACATTTGCCTTCCCCGGGTGGTAACGAATCTCAAAGTCGTAATCATTCAACAATTCAATCCACCTACGCTGCCTCATGTTCAGTTGTTTCTGATTAAATATGTGTTGAAGACTTTTGTGGTCGGTATATATAATACTTTTGACCCCATATAAGTAGTGCCTCCAAGTCTTTAATGCAAAAACAACCGCGCCTAATTCCAAATCATGCATCGTATAATTTTGCTCGTGAATCTTCAATTGTCTAGACGCATAAGCAATTACCTTCATTCATTGCATTAATACACAACCGAGACCTTGCTTTGAGGCGTCACAATATATCACAAAATCATCATTCCCTTCAGGCAATGACAATATAGGTGTCGTAGTTAGCTTTTTCTTCAATAACTGAAACGCCTTCTCTTGTTCATCCTTCCATTCAAATTTCTTCCCTTTATGCGTTAATGCAGTCAAGGGTTTTGCTATTTTGGAGAAATCTTGGATGAATCTTCTGTAGTAACCAGCCAATCCTAAAAATTGACGTATATACTTCGGAGTTTTTGGGGTTTCCCACTTTTCAACGGTTTCGATCTTTGCCGGGTCCACCTGGATACCTTCTTTGTTCACTATGTGACCGAGGAATTGAACTTCTTCCAACCAAAATGCACACTTTGAAAACTTAGCGTACAGTTTTTCTTTCCTAAATACTTCTAGCACTTTTCTCAAATGTTCTTCGTGCTCTTGATCATTCTTTGAGTAAATAAGTATGTCATCGATGAAAACAATGACAAACTTGTCAAGATATGGCCCACACACTCGGTTCATAAGGTCCATGAACACAGCTGGTGCATTAGTCAATCCAAACATCATAACCATAAACTCGTAATGACCATAACGCGTCCTAAAAGCAGTTTTTGGAATATCATCCTCCTTTACTCGCATTTGATGATATCCAGAACATAAATCAATCTTCGAATAAACCGACGAGCCTTGTAGTTGATCAAATAAGTCGTCAATTCTCGGTAGTGGATAACGGTTTTTGATGGTAAGTTTGTTCAACTCTCTGTAGTCAATACACAACCTAAATGTACCATCTTTCTTCTTGACAATCAAAACAGGAGCTCCCCATGGTGATGTGCTTGGTCGAATGAAACCACGTTCTAATAGTTCTTGCAGTTGGCTTTGCAGTTCTTTCATCTTGTTGGGTGCGAGTCTGTAAGGAGCACGAGCTATTGGTGCAGCTCCTGGTACAAGATCTATTTGAAATTCAACAGATCGATGTGGAGGTAGTCCCGGTAATTCTTTCAGAAATGCATCGGGAAATTCTTTTGCGACAAAAACATCATTGATGCTCTTTTCTTTAGTTTGTACTTTCTCGACATGTGCTAGAACAACATAGTAACCTTTTCTTATTAGTTTTTGTGCCTTCAAATTACTAATAAGATGTAGCTTCGTGTTGCCCTTTTCTCCGTACACCATTAAGGGTTCTCCTTCTTCTCGTACAATGCGAATTGCATTTTTGTAACATACGATCTCTGCTTTCACCTTCTTCAGCCAGTCCATGCCAACTATTACATCAAAACTCCCTAACTCTACTGGTATCAAATCAATCTTAAATATTTCGCTACCCAATTTAATTTATCGATTCCGGCATATATAATCTGCTGAAATTAATTTACCGTTTGCTAATTCGAGTAAAAATTTACTATCCAACGGCGTCAATGGACAACTTAATTTAGCACAAAAATCTCTACTCATATAGCTTCTATCCGCACCCGAATCAAATAAAACGTAAGCAGATTTATTGTCAATAAGAAACGTACCCGTAACAAGCTCCGGGTCTTCCTGTGCCTCTGCCGCATTAATATTGAAAACTCTTTCGCGGCCTTGTCCATTCGTGTTCTCTTGGTTCGGGCAATTTCTAATAATGTGGCCCGATTTTCCACATTTATAACAAACTACATTGGCATAACTTGCTCCGACACTACTTGCTCCGCCATTACTCGTTTCAACACCATTTGTTCCTTTCGTTCTATTAACCCCTGGTCTGTAGACCTCACACTTCGCCGCGCTATGACCATTTCTTTTACACTTGTTGCAAAATTTGGTGCAGAACCCCGAGTGATACTTTTCACACCTTTGGCATAGCTGCTTCTGATTGTTGTTGTTGTTGCGATTATTATTGTTGTTGGGATGATTGTTGTAGTTGCTGTTGCTGCTGTTGTTGTTGTTGTTGTTGTTGTTGGGCCGTTTGTTGTAGTTGCGATTGATGTTGCGATTGTTGGGATAGTTGTTGCGATTATTGTTGTAATTGATGTTGGTGTTGTATTGGTGATTCGTATCACCGTTTTCCTCCCACTTTCTTTTGACTTACTTCACATTGGCCTCTTCAGCAGTCTGTTCTTTAATTCTTTCTTCAATTTGGTTCACTAGTTTGTGAGCCATTCTACATGCCTGTTGTATGGAGGCGGGCTCGTGTGAACTTATATCTTCTTGGATTCTTTCCGGTAATCCTTTCACAAACGCGTCGATCTTCTCTTCCTCATCTTCGAACGCTCCCAGACACAATAGGCATAATTCTGTGAATCGTCTTTCATACATGGTAATATCAAATCCTTGGGTTCGTAACCCTCTAAGTTTTGTCTTGAGCTTATTGACCTCGGTTCTGGGACGGTACTTCTCGTTCATCAAGTGCTTGAATACTGACCACGGTAGTGCGTAAGCATCATCTTGTCCCACTTGTTCTAGATAGGTATTCCACCATGTTAACGCAGAACCTGTGAAGGTATGCGTAGCGTACTTCACTTTGTCCTCTTCAGTACACTTACTTATGGCAAACACCGATTCGACCTTCTCGGTCCACCGTTTCAATCCGATCGGTCCTTCGGTTCCATCAAATTCCAAAGGTTTGCAGGCAGTGAATTCTTTGTAGGTGCATCCTACATGATTTCCTGTACTGCTAGATCCAAGGTTATTGTTGGTATGTAGCGCAGCCTGTACTGCAGCTATGTTTGAAGCAAGAAAGGCACGAAATTCCTCTTCTCTCATATTCAAGGTGTGTCGAGTAGTCGGTGCCATTTCCTTTAAAATAGTCAAATGAAACGAGTTAATCATATAGAATATCAAGAGTAGTCAATAGTATTTCGTAGCGTAATATGAACTTATTTATAAAAGCTCTTTCTTCATATTAGCGTTTTATACTCTTTAATTCGGGTAGTACCTACCCGTTAAGTTCATACTTAGTAGCTAACATACCATTTTAACTACTACAATTCTATATGAAAAACTAATCAAAAAAAAAAAAAATATATCATATTCAAACCTTTATACAATAACTTGCAAACTTACTGTAATGACCCGGAAATTTCCGACCAAATTTAAACCTTAAACTTTATATGTTTCCGACACGATAAGAAAAATCGGTAATGTTGAGTCTTGGAAGTTTGAAATTTATATTCAAGTAATCAATTACCACTTAACCATGCCCGACGATTCACGAACAATTATGTGTAAATAGATATGTACGAATATTTATGATTGTTAATTTGAGAAATATTAAAAAAACATTAGACGGTTAAGGAAATCTATTTTACGATATATAAACGTTAGCAGAATATTAAAAACTACATAAGTAAATATATATACAAAATTGTTGAAGTAATATTATTACTTTCACTATATTATTAAAATACATAACAATATTAATAATATGATGACATAAATATAAAAAAAATTGACATATACATATTGTTATATTATTTTTATTATATTGATACTATTCTAACTAGTATCAGTATTAATACTAATGACATTAGTGTTATAAATCTTATAATTATCATAATCAGAAATATTATTTATTATTCTTATTTATAAAATTATTATTAATATAATAAGTATTATTAATTATTAGTTATTATTTATTAAATATTAGAATTATGAATATTATTAGTATTATGATAATTAGTATATTATTATTAATAATAACATTATAAATTTTATAGTTATTATTATCAATATTATAATTATTTATATCATTATTATTAATATTAGTATTATTATTCTGATCATTAATATTATTATTATTGTATTATTAGTATTATATATTTATTATTAATAATATTAATGATATTATATTTATTAACATGTTTATTTATTATTAATATAAATTAACCTGAATAATAAAAAAAAGAAAGACAGATATAAACACGCATATCCCCATCAGCTTTTTCTATATAATTGTTTTTATCCTTCTTATTCTACCACTTTCTGCTTACTCGTGATTTAGGGTCGAGTTAATCCAAGATACAAACAACCATCCATCAATTCTTGTCACTGCACAAATCCCTTAAACCACATACATAATTTCGTTTTCTGTAAATCCAAATCAAAGAAACAGATATAATTTTTTTTAATAAACCGTACCCCTGTTCTTGAAATTTTCTGTCAAAACTTGAATTCGAAGTATTTTTAAAAAATTTAAAAACGCAAAAGTAATCCAGATTATGATGTGATACTCACTGAAAGATTTCAGTTAGTAATTCGCAATATCAACGATGAATTTGCGAAGTCAAAGTTGCAAACAAAAAGGTCAACCGATTGTATTTTAAAGGAATTCGCTTCATCTGTTATAAATCAAGATCGATTAATGATTTGAAAAGTTTTATTGAGTGATTTACAACATATTTTGTGTTATAGTCAATGTCTAAAACATTCTAAAACTCGAAAAGATGAATTGGGTTTATTCGTGTTCTTCACAAATTATTTAGCAGGTTCTTTATTTTATTTTTTTGTTGTTATTCTTGTGTCTGTTAATATAAAATCAACCATTACAAAAAAGTTTTATTCTGTTTAAATTCGTAAACCCAATCTTTGATTACTGCCATGGATTTCTAAGCCGGTTGTTGATTTCATTGATGAAGATGAACAATTTTTTTTAAAAAAAAACGGTTATAAATATTTTGAAGTAAATAAAAACAGATAAATGGGCATGGAGGAGTGGCTTTTAGTGTTGGCGGGTTATCAGGAGGTCACGGGTTCGAGCCTTGCAGTGGGATATTTTTTTTAGAATTCGTTTTTAAGAGGTAATTACAATCTTAAAACTTTTATTATTATTATTATTATTATTATTATTATTATTATTATTATTATTATTATTATTATTATTATTATTATTATTATTATTATTATTATTATTATTATTATTATTATTATTATTATTATTATTATTATAGTTATTAATATTGTATAAAAATTTAAAATTAGTATTAAGTTTTTCATTTCATTTAAAAACTACTGTTATTATTATAAGGTTCATTATGAAAACTATCATTTATATTAATAGAATTACTAATATTACTATCATTAGTACTATCATTATTATTATTTACTAAAATTATATTAGTATTATTATTATTGTTACTGTTTAAACAAACAAAAGATATATATATATCAATATATTTAATACATATAATCTATCAAAATTAATAACTTTAATTATTTAAAACATATATAATGAATAGATGAAACATATATATTAATAATATAAAAATAAAGTTACATCTATATAATTTTGATCGATTACGATTCTGTGTTTTAATATATATAACAAATATAGGTTCGTGAATCCGAGGCCAACCTTATACTTGATCAATGATGTTATATGTATTTTTACTACAAAATACATTAGGTGAGTATATAGTCCCCTTTTTAAACTATAAATATTTTGGGATGAGAATACATGCATTTTATGATTTACGTTATGGACACAAGTGATCAAAAATAAATTCTATGTTGAGTTGTACCATGGCATATTTCTTTATACTTGGTAGCTAATATTTACATGAGGAATGTAAACGCGAATCCTGTTGATAGATCTATCGGGCCTGACAACCCCAACCAGGCTGGACGACCAGTTTTCAACGGTTGCACAGTACTTCGTTTCTGTATACTACACTTGGTACGGTGTAGCGATTATTTAAGAATATGCTGCGATGATTTAAATGTTAAGTATGGTTACCAAGTGCTCAACTACTTTTACATACACTTGCGAGTGTATTATGTTTAAATATATGAAATCTTGTGGTCCATAGTTATTACGCTGCTAGCATCAAACCTATATATCTCACCAACTTTATGTTGACGTTTTAAAGCATGTTATTCTCAGGTACGAATTAAGTCTTCCGCTGTGCATTAACTCATATTAAAGATATTATCAGGAGTCGATCATCGCAATGGGACCAACTGTTGAAGACTTCGTCCGGGTGGATTAGGACCGGTCCTTTCAGTTGGTATCAGAGCGGTGGTCTTAGCGAACCAGGTCTTGCATTAGTGTGTCTAACCAGTAGTTGTTAGGATACATTAGTGAGTCTGGACTTCGACCGTGTTTGCATGTCAAAAGTTTTGCTTATCATTTCTGGTCGGAAATCATCTGCTTATCATCCTTTGGAAATAGCCTGCTTATCATTCTTAAAATCTAGACACGTCTTACTGCATTTAGTGCATCGATAGTGTATAGACAAAATTCATATCTTACCGCATCTGTAGACTTGCCTGACATATTTCGTAGTTTCCTGTGTAGTCTACAAAATCATTAGTATTATATATATAGATATTCTATATAGTTAGAATATCATCCGATATCTGAAAATCATTTCACATCGAAGATCCCATCCATTCACCAACTTGCCCTTTTAGTAATGAACCTGAAGCACTTACCGGCGAACCTGTTTGAGAAACCATTTTCTCTCCCATTTCTAGATTATCTTGTCACGATTATATACTATCTCATATTTCGAATCTTATTCATCCGCTCGCTCTAACCGCCAATCATCCCGGTATAATAGAAGAAGTCAACGAACTTCGCGCTTGAGTAGTGGCTTTGGATAAATTGGTGCAAAACTTACGAGCACCAGCAGCATCACCGGCATTAACAATACCACCGGCACCAACAACCCAAGTTTCAACATCACATGTTCCAACATCTCATTCTGTACCTCGAGCATAGTCATCGTTCTACGTATCGTTCTATCTACTTTATCTTCGTTCTACATATCTTTCTACATCGATTATCTTCGTTCTACATGGCGATTATGTAATTTCTAAAAGATTATGTAATCCAGTATTAGCGATAAATTAAATGAGTTTAATATCTTATTGACTCATTAGATCCATGATTACATCCGAAGAAAATATATATGCAAGTATATTTTCATAAAGATTGTAATTAAAAATTTCTTTCGTACAAACTATTAATGATGAAAATATTTTAACGGGTAGGTAATACCCGAGGAATATTTAGATTTCACATTAATAAGTTACACGGTACATTCTTCGAATTTGATTCAACGGTCATTTACTATTTTACTCACAACCACCGATATACGTATCCGTTCATCGCAGAATAACCAATTTCATCTAATTTCATATTTGGATTTTGACCTATCAGAATCCAACAAGTGTCATAACGAAGAAAACATGGGACAAAATAAAATTTGTTAGAAACAAACGGATTAACTAATTGAAATATTGTTAAGATTCCACGCTAACTGTTCCTAGCTAACTGTTCCCAGCTAACTGTTAATTCCGTATTACATTTTATTTATCGTAATTTAATTTATTGTTATTTAATTTCTGTTATTTACTTTTACGCACTTTAAATCGGGACACATGTACACAATACGTCGGATTAATTCTGAGACAATACGTTGTACACGGGTCATGATATATATTTATTTATTTTACGCACTTTAAATAACGGGACACGTATACAAGGTTTCGACTTATCATATCGACCCATCTATATATATATATATATTTTGGAACAACCATAGACACTCTATATGTGAATGTGGGAGTTGGCTATACAGGGTTGAGGTTGATTCCAAAATATATATATGGTTTGAGTTGTGATCAATACTGAGACCGGTACACGGGTCACGATACGTATTAATTAATTCGAATATTATATATTAAACTGTATATGAATCATTGGACTATTGGACCATTGGACAATTGGACTATTGGACTGCTAACTTTGGACAACTAAAATGAATTAAAATATTGATTATAACATATGAAACTAAACAATTCTTCAAGCTTGCCACTTGATTTCATCCTAAACCTCATTTGTATCTCGACGATTACAATCCGCGTACAAACCTATCATGATTTTTGAAAATAACTCAATCGAGAAGTTGAACCGACCGCACTTCATCTACAGAAGAAAAGATCTATACACATGAAAAACTCTTGAACCCAAAGTCATAGTTTAACACGTACCACGACGAATTCTTTAGCATTTATTAGCAAAAACAACCTTACAATTTCCTTTCAAAGTAGCCAATTTTGTCACAGCTCCAGCAAGCCAACTTCGATTTTTCGTTCGAATCAACCTTATTATAACTTTGATATATACGATTAGCTTTCCTCATCGTTACCGGAGAACCTTTTATATTCCACCATATTACCATCAGTGTTTAATCATCTAAAAACACAATTCTCCCAAAACCACCTTGGTTGATAACCGATGACCCAGATTCGTTAACTTTGAAAATGCTGACGAATGTAGCATAGATGGTCTTAAATGGCCAAAAGTTGATGATAAAGAAGGAAGTGTTAGGAACGCTCGATAGAAAATTTGGTACTGAAAACCGGATTGAATAAACCATGAAGGAGACTCTGAACAAATTACAAGGACTAAACTTGTACATAAAGAATCATGATGATTCCGTATCTGATTAAATCTTTAGCGAACACCTTGCTTCTGAATCTAAACCCTTACGGGTAAATCTTCGTCATCGTCCTTCGATATTAGAAATCCCAGGATATTACCGTATCTTTCATTAAAAATATCTTCAATATTTCTGAAAATATCTTCATAAATATTCTCGTCCGATATTAATTATCTCTCCACGCTATTTGCGTTATCTCATAAAAGGAAACTGTTTTAGTTTCTATATTCTATAAATCTTTGAATTTAAATTATGAATGTTTTTGAAGTAGTGTTGGGAACTGATGCATGAATTAGTATAATATAATGATACTTGATCAACGTCATTATATTACAGTAAGTCATGTTGAGTTTCTAATGGAAAGAGATGATTCACAGTACCATCATCATGTGCCATATTACACGACTTACATTCTATCCAATCTCCAAACATATTAGGAACATATCATCTTAATAGTTTTGTCTTTTCCAGGATATTCCGGTAATTTGACAAATCAAAATCGTATCATTACCAGTTCTTTCTAAGAGCATTAGCTATGTTTATTCCAAATTTCATACCTACGAATTCCGGATCATTGCTTGTTTGACTCGAGGATGGGAAGAAGCAACGAAGGGACAAAGCCCCGAAATAGAAATTGGGGTAAAAATCGCAGCTATTAGGAGAGAGCATTAACTGTGGATGACAATGATTATGGAAGACAAAAGTAGGGACATCGAAGTATAAAGGAAGATATAAAACCCAACAACCACCCAGAATTTACAAACCGTGTATATCGACGCAGATAGCAATATAGAGACACGGGAGAACTAGAAACACTATAAACACAAAGAGTATAATAGATGTAAATAGGTTCCTCTGGCGGTAGATGAAAAAGAAGAATGACAGATGTAAAAATTAATAATATATCAAGGATTATAATGGGATGGAGCATATTGGCGAATGTCTTAAAGTAGGAATTAAGGAGAAAGAGTAGAAGATGTGAGTTGTGGAAAATAAGGAAAACGAATGGGTGGATTTATAGTGAAATATCCGACAAAGAAATCAAAACAGATTGCCACATTAATTCAAAGAAGATCCTGATCATCGAAGAACCAAATCTTATTACGTAAGATTTTCTTTAAATCCCTTAAATCCCGGAAATCAACAGTAACTACGTCATCGGTTGAAACGAACATGTTTATTTACTCATTTCACTCTTTTGTGATAGCTTCACTCGTGCGCTTCACATAATCGAATCGTTTTATCTACATTACCCAATGACAATAAAACTCCATTATCACCTCATATACGTCATGGAAACATTTTTATAGTTATCCATGGAAACCTCTATCAAATTTCGGGGACGAAATTTCTTTAACGGGTAGGTACTGTAATGACCCGGAAATTTCCGACCAAATTTAAACCTTAAACTTTATATGTTTCCGACACGATAAGAAAAATCGGTAATGTTGAGTCTTGGAAGTTTGAAATTTATATTCAAGTAATCAATTACCACTTAACCATGCCCGACGATTCACGAACAATTATGTGTAAATAGATATGTACGAATATATATGATTGTTAATTTGAGAAATATTAACAAAACATTAGATGGTTAAGGAAATCTATTTTACGATATATAAACGTTAGCAGAATATTAAAAACTACATAAGTAAATATATATACAAAATTGTTGAAGTAATATTATTACTTTCACTATATTATTAAAATACATAACAATATTAATAATATGATGACATAAATATAAAAAAAATTGACATATACATATTGTTATATTATTTTTATTATATTGATACTATTCTAACTAGTATCAGTATTAATACTAATGACATTAGTGTTATAAATCTTATAATTATCATAATCAGAAATATTATTTGTTATTCTTATTTATAAAATTATTATTAATATAATAAGTATTATTAATTATTAGTTATTATTTATTAAATATTAGAATTATGAATATTATTAGTATTATGATAATTAGTATATTATTATTAATAATAACATTATAAATTTTATAGTTATTATTATCAATATTATAATTATTTATATCATTATTATTAATATTAGTATTATTATTATGATCATTAATATTATTATTATTGTATTATTAGTATTATATATTTATTATTAATAATATTAATGATATTATATTTATTAACATGTTTATTTATTATTAATATAAATTAACCTGAATAAAATAAAGACAGATATAAACACGCATATCCCCATCAGCTTTTTCTATATAATTGTTTTTATCCTTCTTATTCTACCACTTTCTGCTTACTCGTGATTTAGGGTAGAGTTAATCCAAGATACAAACAACCATCCATCAATTTTTGTCACTGCACAAATCCCTTAAACCACATACATAATTTTGTTTTCTGTAAATCCAAATCAAAGAAACAGATATAATTTTTTTAATAAACCATACCCCTGTTCTTGAAATTTTCTGTCAAAACTTGAATTTGAAGTATTTTTAAAAAATTTAAAAACGCAAAAGTAATCCAGATTATGACGTGATACTCACTGAAAGATTTCAGTTAGTAATTCGCAATATCAACGATGAATTTGCGAAGTCAAAGTTGCAAACAAAAAGGTCAACCGATTGTATTTTAAAGGAATTCGCTTCATCTGTTATAAATCAAGATCGATTAATGATTTGAAAAGTTTTATTGAGTGATTTACAACATATTTTGTGTTATAGTCATTGTCTAAAACATTCTAAAACTCGAAAAGATGAATTGGGTTTATTCGTGTTCTTCACAAATGATTTAGCAGGTTCTTTATTTTATTTTTTTTTGTTATTCTTGTGTCTGTTAATATAAAATCAACCATTACAAAAATGTTTTATTCTGTTTAAATTCGTAAACCCAATCTTTGATTACTGCCATGGATTTCTAAGCCGGTTGTTGATTTCATTGATGAAGATGAACAATTTAAAAAAAAAAAACGGTTATAAATATTTTGAAGTAAATAAAAACAGATAAATGGGCATGGAGGAGTGGCGTTTAGTGTTGGCGGGTTATCAGGAGGTCACGGGTTCGAGCCTTGCAGTGGGCTATTTTTTTTTAGAATTCGTTTTTAAGAGGTAATTACAATCTCAAAACTTTTATTATTATTATTATTATTATTATTATTATTATTATTATTATTATTATTATTATTATTATTATTATTATTATTATTATTATTATTATTATTATAGTTATTAATATTGTATAAAAATTTAAAATTAGTATTAAGTTTTTCATTTCATTTAAAAACTACTGTTATTATTATAAGGTTCATTATGAAAACTATCATTTATATTAATAGAATTACTAATATTACTATCATTAGTACTATCATTATTATTATTTACTAAAATTATATTAGTATTATTATTATTGTTACTGTTTAAACAAACAAAAGATATATATATATCAATATATTTAATACATATAATCTATCAAAATTAATAACTTTAATTATTTAAAACATATATAATGAATAGATGAAACATATATATTAATAATATAAAAATAAAGTTACATCTATATAATTTTGATCGATTACGATTCTGTGTTTTAATATATATAACAAATATAGGTTCGTGAATCCGAGGCCAACCTTATACTTGATCAATGATGTTATATGTATTTTTACTACAAAATACATTAGGTGAGTATATAGTCCCCTTTTTAAACTATAAATATTTTGGGATGAGAATACATGCATTTTATGATTTACGTTATGGACACAAGTGATCAAAAATAAATTCTATGTTGAGTTGTACCATGGCATATTTCTTTATACTTGGTAGCTAATATTTACATGAGGAATGTAAACGCGAATCCTGTTGATAGATCTATCGGGCCTGACAACCCCAACCGGGCTGGACGACCAGTTTTCAACGGTTGCACAGTACTTCGTTTCTGTATACTACACTTGGTACGGTGTAGCGATTATTTAAGAATATGCTGCGATGATCTAAATGTTAAGTATGGTTACCAAGTGCTCAACTACTTTTACATACACTTGCGAGTGTATTATGTTTAAATATATGAAATCTTGTGGTCCATAGTTATTACGCTGCTAGCATCAAACCTATATATCTCACCAACTTTATGTTGACGTTTTAAAGCATGTTATTCTCAGGTACGAATTAAGTCTTCCGCTGTGCATTAACTCATATTAAAGATATTATCAGGAGTCGATCATCGCAATGGGACCAACTGTTGAAGACTTCGTCCGGGTGGATTAGGACCGGTCCTTTCACTTACAATACCGTTTTTTTTTTACATATAGCATGAAATATAGCACATAAAACTTTGATACAAAGTAGTTGCGAAGATAATTCTAGTTAATAAATAAGGCATTCAGCAAAGGCAATAAAGACACGTAATTCATACGTCCAGAAACAAGTCATGCATTCTGGTTTTACTAATACCACTTCCCATCCTTGGTTTTGTGGAACATAACCGTTGTGACCGATAGTAAGACAATGTGTTGTAACGTCTTCAAAAGGATGAAGGTTACGTAATGACCAACAGTCTCATAATAACCTAAAAATCTCATTTCTTACCCCAATTACCGACTCCGTCACTTGTGGGAACGTTTTGTTTAATAGTTGTAGCCCGATGTTCTTGTTCTCACTTTGGTGAGAAGCGAACATTACTAACCCGTAAGCATAACATGCTTCTTTATGTTGCATGTTAGCCGCTTTTTCTAAATCACGAAGTCCTATATTCGGATATATTGAGTCAAAATAATTTCTTAACCCGTTGCGTAATATAGCATTTGGGTTCCCCGCAATATATGCGTCAAAGTAAACACATCGTAACTTATGGATTTCCCAATGTGATATCCCCCATCTTTCAAACGAAAGCCTTTTATAAACCAAGGCATTCTTGGAACGTTCTTCGAATGTCTTACAAACTGATCTCGCCTTAAATAGTTGTGCCGAGGAATTCTGACCGACTTTAGACAAGATTTCATCAATCATGTCTCCGAGTAAGTCTCTTAAAATATTGGGTTGTCTATCCATTTTGTGTTTTTATACTGTAAAATAGACAAGAGTTAGATTCATAAAAAAAATACTTATTAATACAAGCAATTTTTACATATATCATAAAGCATAAGCACACTATATTATATATATTACACCACACGAATACAACTATCTTATTCCGACTCGCTCGTTTCTTCTTCTTCGGTTTTGGTTCGTTTTGCCAAGTTTCTAGAGATATATGATGTTCCCCTAATACGAGCCGTCATTTTCCACATTGGTTTAGAAAAACCTGGTGGTTTAGAGGTTCCCGGGTTATTGTCACAACTGAAGAAATACGGGTGTTGATGATACATATAAAGTTCATCGGGTTTGGAATCAAATTTCTCTATTTTATGCCCTTTCCCTTATTGTTCTCTTTTGCCTTATTAAATTGTGTTGGGGTAATTTCTATAACATCATCGGAATCCTTGTCGGGATCCGATTCATCAGAGAATTGGTAATCCTCCCAATACTTTGCTTCCTTGGCGGAAACACCATTGACCATAATTAACTTTGGTCGGTTGGTTGAGGATTTTCTTCTACTTAACCGTTTTATTATTTCCCCCACTGGTTCTATTTCTTCTTCCGGTTCCGATTCTTCTTCCGGTTTCGACTCTTCTCCCGGTTCCTCTTCGGCAACTTGTGAATCAGTCCACGAATCATTCCAATTTACATTTGACTCTTCATTATTATTAGGTGAGTCAATGGGACTTGTTCTAGAGGTAGACATCTATCACATAATATCAAACACGTTAAGAGATTAATATATCACATAATATTCACATGTTAAAAATATATATTTTCCAACAAAATTTGTTAAGCAATCATTTTTCAAGTAAACACGGTCGAAGTCCAGACTCACTAATGCATCCTAACAAACTCGATAAGACACACTAATGCAAAATTCTGGTTCTCTAAGACCAACGCTCGGATACCAACTGAAATGTCCCGTTCTTATTGATTAAAAACGTTCCATATTAATTGATTTCGTTGCGAGATTTTGACCTCTATATGAGACGTTTTTCAAAGACTGCATTCATTTTAAAACAAACCATAACCTTTATTTCATCAATAAAGGTTTAAAAAACTTTACGTAGATTATCAAATAATGATAATCTAAAATATCCTGTTTACACGCGACCATTACATAATGGTTTACAATACAAATATGTTACAACGAAATAAGTTTCTCGAATGCAGTTTTTACACAATATCATACAAGCATGGACTCCAAATCTCATCCTTATTTAAATATGCAACAGCAGAAGCTCTTAATAATCACCTGAGAATAAACATGCTTAAAACGTCAACAAAAATGTTGGTGAGTTATAGGTTTAACCTATATATTATCAAATCATAATAATAGACCACAAGATTTCATATTTCAATACACATCCCATACATAGAGATAAAAATCATTCATATGGTGAACACCTGGTAACCGACATTAACAAGATGCATATTTAAGAATATCCCCATCATTCCGGGACACCCTTCGGATATGATATAAATTTCGAAGTACTAAAGCATCCGGTACTTTGGATGAGGTTTGTTTGGCCCAATAGATATATCTTTATGATTCGCGTTAATTAGGGTGTCTGTTCCCTAATTCTTAGAGTACCAGACTTAATAAAAAGGGGCATATTCGATTTCAATAATTCAACCATAGAATGTAGTTTCACGTACTTGTGTCTATTTTGTAAATCATTTATAAAACCTGCATGTATTCTCATCCCAAAAATATTAGATTTTAAAAGTGGGACTATAACTCACTTTCACAGATTTTTTTACTTCGTCGGGAAGTAAGACTTGGCCACTGGTCGATTCACGAACCTAGAACAAATATGTACATATATATCAAAGTATGTTCAAAATATATTTACAACACTTTTAATACATTTTGATGTTTTAAGTTTATTAAGTCAGCTGTCCTCGTTAGTAACCCACAACTAGTTGTCCACAGTTAGATGTACAGAAATAAATCGATATATATTATCTTGAATCAATCCACGACCCAGTGTATACATATCTCAGTATTGATCACAACTCAAACTATATATATTTTAGAATCAACCTCAACCCTGTATAGCTAACTCCAACATTCACATATAGAGTGTCTATGGTTGTTCCGAAATATATATAGATGTGTCGACATGATAGGTCGAAACATTGTATACGTGTCTATGGTATCTCAAGATTACATAATATACAATTCAAGTTGATTAAGTTATGGTTGGAATAGATTTGTTACCAATTTTCACGTAGCTAAAATGAGTAGTTTTTACCAATTTTATTTTGCTCGCCATTTCTTCGTTTCTAATCCGTTTTGAGTGATTTAAGTGGCCACGGTTTCGTATTGAACTTGACTTTATGAAACAAAACAGAAAAGGTATAGGTTTATAGTCGGAAATACAAGTTACAAGTCGTTTTTGGAAGAGGTAGTCATTTCCGTTGAAAGAACGACATCTTGATGACTGTTTTGAAAAACATACTTTCACTTTGAGTTTAACCATGATTTTTGGATATGGTTTCATGTTCATAATAAAAATCATTTTCCCAGAAGTATAGCTTTTAAATCAAAGTTTTTCATAGTTTTTAATTAACCAAACCAAAACAGCCCCCGGTTGTAACTACGACGACGTAAATCCAGTTTTATGGTGTTTATCGTGTTTCCGGGTTTTAAATCATTAAGTTAGCATATCATATAGATATAGATCATGTGTATAGTTGATTTTAAAAGTGTAGTTAGAAGGATCAACTTTATTTGCGAACAAGTTTAGAATTAACTAAACTATGTTCTAGTGATTACTAGTTTACCACTTCAAATATGATAGCTTTTTATGTATGAATCGAATGATGTTATGAACATCATTACTACCTTAAGTTCCTTGGATAAACCTACTAGAAAATAGAAAAATGGATCTAGCTTCAACGGATCCTTGGATGGCTCGAAGTTCTTGAAGCAGAATCATGACACGAAAACAAGGTCAAGTAAGATCATCACTTGAAATAAGATTGTTATAGTTATAGAAATTGAACCAAAGTTTGAATATAATTATTACCTTGTATTAGAATGATAACCTACTGTAAGAAACATAGATTTCTTGAGGTTGGATGATCACCTTATAAGATTGGAAGTGAGCTAGCAAACTTGAAAGTATTCTTGATTTTATGTAACTAGAACTTGTAGAATTTATGAAGAACACTTAGAACTTGAAGTTAGAACTTGAGAGAGATCAATTAGATGAATAAAATTGAAGAATGAAAGTGTTTGTAGGTGTTTTTGGTCGTTGGTGTATGGATTAGATATAAAGGATATGTAATTTTGTTTTCATGTAAATAAGTCATGAATGATTACTCATATTTTTGTAATTTTATGAGATATTTCATGGTAGTTGCCAAATGATGGTTCCCACATGTATTAGGTAACTCACATGGGCTGCTAAGAGCTGATCATTGGAGTGTATATACCAACAGTACATACATCTAAAAGCTGTGTATTGTACGAGTACGAATACGGGTGCATACGAGTAGAATTGTTGATGAAACTGAACGAGGATGTAATTGTAAGCATTTTTTTTAAGTAGAAGTATTTTGATAAGTATCTTAAAGTCTTTCAAAAGTTTATGAATACATATTAAAACACTACATGTATATACATTTTAACTGAGTCGTTAAGTCATCGTTAGTCGTTACATGTAAGTGTTGTTTTGAAACCTTTAGGTTAACGATCTTGTTAAATGTTGTTAACCCAATGTTTATAATATCAAATGAGATTTTAAATTATTATATTATCATGATATTATGATGTATGAATATCTCTTAATATGATATATATACATTAAATGTCATTACAACGATAATCGTTACATATATGTCTCGTTTCAAAATCATTAAGTTAGTAGTCTTATTTTTACATATGTAGTTCATTATTAATATACTTAATGATATGTTTACTTATCATAATATCATGTTAACTATATATATAACCATATATATGTCATCATATAGTTTTTACAAATTTTAACGTTCGTGAATCACCGATCAACTTGGGTGGTCAATTGTCTATATGAAACCTATTTCAATTAATCAAGTCTTAACAAGTTTGATTGCTTAACATGTTGGAAACACTTAATCATGTAAATAACAATTTAATTTAATATATATATATATAAACATGGAAAAGTTCGAGTCACTACAGAAACCTCCACCCAGGCTGGGTGATCCGGGTGAATTTATTGTTCCTTGTCTACTTAGTGATTGTGTAATGTATGATGCACTAGCAGATTTAGGTGCAAGTGTGAGTGTTATGCCTCTTTCATTATATAAGAGACTAGGAATAGGTGAGTTAAGTCTAACAGAGATGAGTGTTCGACTCTTTGATCAAACTATTAGGCACCCAGTTGGAATTGCTGACAACCTACCCGTTCAAGTGGGTAATTTAACCTTTTTAGTCGAATTTATTGTCATTGACATAGAAGAGGACTCAAACGTTCCTCTAATTTTAGGTCGACCATTCTTAGCGTCCACCGGGGCGTTATTTGATGTAAGAGAGGGTAGAATGACACTTATTAATGATGAAAAATCGATCACCTTTGTGAGTCGAAAGTCTAAATCTCCACCAACTAAAATCGTTGAACCAACAAAAATGATTGGTAAGAACCACATTGTTTTACCAACTCCAATAGTAGTGCTTAACAATAATAAAATGCCTAAGTGTGGGGAAGATGAAGTAACACCTAATGATGACCTGATAACAAAGAACCCCGTTGTTGTTACAAAATTAAATGATCCCGTTATTAACAGTTCAATGAAGAAACTTATTAAACGGATTCGCGATGCTAGAACCAAGGGGAACTTTAAGTTATGTAACCAGTTAGTATCCAATCTATCGCCTAAAGAAAAGGCAAAACTAGTTGAATTTGTGGATATTACACAGGAATCCGACCAATGGATTAAAGCAAAAGTCACAGATATGCAAGTTGATTATGGTCCTAAAGAAATTGACAATGAAGTTAATCACAAATTCGACACCACAGCTACTTAAGTGTGGGGAGATTCAAATGTTCTAAAAAGAAAACGTTGTCTAGAGTTAGTTATTCTGTTCTCGTGTAGTTCCGAGAATGGAATCCGATTGGTCTTTTCCACTAGCAGACACTAAAGAACTAGTTTTCTCCCTCCATTCTGAATTTTTGTGTTATAGGTTTTGTATGAAATTAATATGCTTTTTAAATTTAAGTTTTGTGTGAATTTAAAAACAAAATTTACTTTATTTCATTAAGTTTAAAAATTGATTTCTAAAATTCATCGTAAGTTAAAGACTAGGTCATGGAACCGAAATTGCTTTACCCAAGGACGGGGCAAAAATTTTGTTATCATTATTTTAATATTATTGATCTAAAGTATGCCAAAAATATTATATGAACGTGGGGTTATATACCAAACTTCAAAAATATGTATATATATGTTTGTATTTTATGGTATGTACAAAACATGGTAAAACAGAGCACTTTCAAAGACTGGCATTAAAGTTCAGCAAAAGCTACTAATTTTGACGACAAGATACAAAAATATCAAATGTGATGTAAAACAATATGTTTGCAAACTCGGTATTTTAAATTATTTTTCTACACTAATCACCCTCATGAATTTAAATTTTTACTGATTTCTTGCAAATGAGGGCATTGCAAAATCTCAAGTGTGGGGAAGGGTTATAAATTCTCTCGGGTTTACACTTAGTTTAATTGCCAAATTTTGTGAAAATTTGAAAATTTTTCAATTAAATGAATTGAAAATCATGTTTATACATATTTATGAACGATAAAACTAGGTGTTAATGCCGAAATTATTGTTACCTCGGAGAGAACATAAATGGAGAAACAACCCAAAACGCTTGAATTCATTTAAAATGGAATAAAGGAGAATAAAAAGGCAAAGAAAAGAATAAATAAAAGCTAAATGTGGGAAGAATTTACCAAGTTCTTTAAAACATATATCACATATTTTGTACAAGATTATTGCAGGTACTTTTGCTTTGGGCTAAACTAATCAGTTTTACCAGATTTACTGTAATATATTTGAAAAAAAAAAGATGGATCTACACGATGAATCAATTCCATCATTAAAAGGAAGTAAAGTCTTCTGAAAAAGACACGCGCTTCTTGATTTAGGTCAGGAAGTTGTCGTCCAGACCAGCTGTAGGTTGACGAAAAATCTAGAAAAGTCATCTTTAAAATTAGCAGGAAATCCACGGACCTCAGCATCAAACAGGGTCACCAAGTGGTCAGACTTATCCTATCCATGAGAGGATCTGTCTCGTAAAATAGGGAGAGCGCCGTGCAAATTAGCTTGATAATACTAATGAATCAGACCCTCAGAAAGGATAATCTCCTTCAAGATTAAAAATCAGCTTTTAAGCCTGATATTACTCAATCCTTGAGATTAACTTTAAAGATTGAGAATTACAAACTCATGGAATTCAATGATATCTAAACTCGAGCTTGAACGAGAAAATATTTTGATCAAATTAAAACCGATTTGTTTTCTAAAACCTATTTTCAATGCGTTCATTACCATTGAACGTAAAATCCTAGGAATTCATTGGAATTCATTAGGTCACCTGAACTAAATCGGGTGTCAACCGTAAGAACGGTGGTTGCATAGCATGGTCGAAGACAGGACCTTGTGCCAGATCGAAAAATTATAGGGTGATCTTTACTATTGCTCCTACAAAGGATAGTAATTGCATCCGACACGTTGTAGACCATGAACATCTGCATGTCATTAGAAATTGCCTTAACAGTTGCTTGTTCAACGCTTTCCTTTACCACCGGACGGTAGTTTACCGAAAGGTAATATACGGAGTAAGTATACTGGACGTGTGCTTTCCTAATACAAGGTTAGCAAGTGGGTGACACAAAACAGCAAGTTTTGAGCTAAAATTTTAAAATCTGAAACCCACAAAACCCACAAAAACATTTTGTAAACACCGGTAAAGAGTTATTCCGGAAAACTTATCTAGGGTAAAGCCTAGAATGAATTTTCAAAAGATTAAATATTTTCATAGAGATCCAATTTCCTTAAAGGATCTAAATTTTCATAGTCATGTGGGACTGTAAACCACAGCGTTACTATCATTGTTTATACCACCGTATCAAAATCACTAATGTATAAATTGTGAAGAATAAAGAAGTGATTCATGTGATTTAATTTCAAGTTCTGTATTGCTTGAAGACAAGCAACGTTCAAGTGTGGGGATATTTGATTGTGCTCCAAATGAACATATATTTAGGCACAATATCCTTCCAATATGTAAAGCTTTTAGTTGCAATTGTTCTTTTTTATGTAATATTTGTTTAAATAAATAAGTGCGAAGACAAAAGAAGAAAACGACGATTTGAAGACGCAAATGACCAAAAAGGTCAATTGTACAAGATACGATCCAAGTGGTTCAATTTATTGATGAGAAACATCTAAAAATTACAAGAATACAAGCCGCGGAACACAAAGTACAAGATATCTACGCGTACGAAAGGACGTTCGAAAATCCGGAACCGAGACATAAACCGGGCGTAAACGTACGAGACAACGGAGCTAAAATTACAAGTCTATTATGCACATGAATATAATATAATATATATATAATTATATAAAATTATATATAATATATTATATTATTAAATAAAACGTCGGCAAACTAGAAAACAAACTGATGGGAGCATGCCAGCCTGGCCATGCGATCGCATGACCCTCAGGATCAGTTCACATCTATAAAAGCCAGTGAATTCTGCTCGAATGATATACCTTCACACTCTTCTTTCTTTTTTTCTGTAAACTATATTTATATTTATTATTTATAATATTAAGTTTAAGTTAAGATTAATAATAATTGGGTTATTGTAAGAAATGTTTTACGGATTTTAAAGTCAGAACTCTGTCCGTGTAACGCTACGCAATAAATAATCACTGTAAGTTATGTTCTTCCTTTTTAAATTAATGTCTCGTAACTAAGTTATTATTATGCTTATTTAAGCCGAAGTAATCGTGATGTTGGGCTAAATATTTAGACGGGGTTATTGAATTTTGTACCATAATTAAGGTTTGAACAAAAGACCGACACTTATGAACATTAGACTATTGACTATTAATAGGTAGGGGGTATTGTCTAATTGAACGACAACTCATTGAAACCTGTCGAATCTATCTTCAAATTAGTTAAACTAATAATTATTAAATTGATTATGCATGTCATATTTAGTGACGTTTATACGACATCGTTTACAATTATTTAATTAATTATTCGGGTTGTGTAATTGATTATTCATTCTGATCAAGTGGGTAAATTAATATTCATATCTCATTAAAACATGGGTGGATTACATACAAGGATAATTGGTGTAATTGTTAACAAAGTAATAAAACCTTGGATTACACGCAGTCGATAACCTGGTGTAATCATTAAACAAAGTATTAAAACCTTGTTACAGTTCGAATCCCTAATTAGTTGGAATATTTGACTTCGGGAATAAGGTTAATTTGACGAGCATTTTATAATTATGACCGATGAACTATTATGGACAAAAACCAAATAGGTATCAAATAATCCAGGACAAAGGACAATTAACCCAGGGTAATAAATTAAAATCAAAATGTCAAACATCATGATTACAGAAGTTTAAATAAGCATAATACTTTTATTTCATATTTAATCGTACCTTTATTTACTGTCATTTTAATTACTGCAATTTACTTTATCGCAATTTAAATTCTATCATTTATATTATCGTCATTTATCTTTACGCTTTATTTAAAATCGACAAACCGGTCATTAAACGGTAAAAACCCCCTTTTATAATAATATTACTATATATAATATAGTTGTTAAAAATATAGCATTAAATTCAGCTAGCTCCCTGTGGAACGAACCGGACTTACTAAAAACTACACTACTCTACGATTAGGTACACTGCCTATAAGTGTTGTAGCAAGGTTTAGGTATATTCCATAAATAAATAAATAAAACTTGTGTAATTTGTATCGTATTTTGTAATAAAAATAATAGTTTTTCGTACTGCATCTCGCACACATCAATAACCTTGGCTCCCAAGCTGATTGGTTTTAAAACTAGTGTTAAGAAGAGTAGCAACCCATACTCTTCTAACCAGACACTTCCACATTTTTCTAAATTGAACTTAATGTTATATCCTCTGCTGACAGTACAACCAGCAGAGCACATAACTGACCCCCAAAGCAGACTTGAGCTGGGTCCTCATCGTGTTGAACCAGCTCAGGATACTGCACAGCCAATATGTTACTTGGATCATGATAAGAGTCTCACTCCTACATCATTACCAGCCAGAACTCTTACACTATCTGGGTCAACATGTGTTGACAATGATTCAGCAGAGTCACAGCTGCACTTACAGACACCTAACTCTGTCTCAATCAAAGGGCTGACTAAACTACCAGTTTGTCCTCAGAGACCAACAACAGATGTAATTGTTGAGTCAAATTTATTTGGTTCTACAGTTGTTAACATAAAATGTTCTTTTGTTTTAGTTCTTAGCAGGGTAGATGAACAGGCTGATGGGGAGCACAAAAAGGATGTTAATGTTTCTACTGATGAGCTCTCTGCTTCTGCTACTGGTGTTGGTGCTACTGATTTGCCTACTGGTGGTGCTAATACTAGTACTGTTGTCTCTACTACTGCTGGCTCTACTAGAGACAATGTGGTTACTGGTTCCACTGTTCTTACTGATAATGAGGAGTTAGCTACTGGTGATATTTCTGCTACTCCTCCTACTGTCTCTGGTATTGCTGCTTCAACCACTGATTCTGTAGTGGTTGAGGAGATGATAATAGAACCTCCTCCTACACTTGAAAACGTCATTGGTAATATTGTTAAGGAGGTTCTTGATATCGATGTTACTGGTTCTACCACCATTGCTCCTCCAACTGCTATTACTGAGGAAATTACTACAGGTGGTGACCAGGATGACGTGGTGCTTACTGATGAGTTTATTGCAGTAAATGCTGCCTATTCTGCACATGTCACTGGTTCTATTAGTATTCCGGATGTTTCTGATCTTCAATCGAGATAATTTATTACTGTGGATCCCGCTGGTAATCTACAGGTTTCTGATTCAACACCGGATACTTTCTTTAGAGGTGCTGCAGATGCTGCTTCTTCACCTACTGCACAGTCACCTACTGCTGCTACTGGTTCTACGGAACTCATTATGGATGCTGGTACCTCTGCTACTGCCACTACTGATTCATCTCAGGCTACTGCTTCTGCTGAGAAGAAGCCATATGTGTGCCAGGTACCAGATTCTGATGAAGTTGTACCTAACTTCATCTATCGGGGAGCATCCATCACTCCCAGAGTTGCCTTGCTGGTGGATCAGCTGACTATTGATCCCTAAAGTGCTCTGGTGTCAGCCAGTAAACTACCTAGAGAAGAGCTGACTGAAATGCTGTCTCAGCTTGATCGACCAGCAAGAGAAGAGGTATATGAGAGGCTGGCCACTTTAGAACAGATCAATGAGCAGCCATACTATCACTTTTTTAGTATGGCTCCAGCTGCTTCTCCATGGCCTGGTACATGGAGGCCTCTCAAGTTCATCAGAGATCCCACTACTG
The DNA here is from genome assembly GCF_046630445.1 of Rutidosis leptorrhynchoides. Lineage (NCBI taxonomy): Eukaryota > Viridiplantae > Streptophyta > Magnoliopsida > Asterales > Asteraceae > Rutidosis > Rutidosis leptorrhynchoides. Next base: position 29,343,856 of record NC_092336.1, read on the forward strand.
GTAAATTTATCATGCAAAAACTTCCTGATTCGCCAGTACCTTCTGAGTCATCAGCTTCTTCCTCATCATCTTCTTCATCTGATGGTGATACTGATAAAGGTACTGGTAAGGAAGAGCCAGTCATTCATGATAATGTGACTGGCTCCAAAGATAAACCAGTGGATCTCATTGATGATGCTGATAATGATGCTGACAAGGATACCAGTGGTTCTAAACCTTCGGGTGAAGGTAAAAATGATGGTGATCATGGTGACGAGTCAGACTCTGACCTTCCACCTCCACCGCCCCACGGAGGTACTCCTGTGTTAGCTGCTAGTGATCGCCCCTCCACCAGCTATACTAAGTTTAATGCTGATGAGGTGGCTGCCATATCCACTTTGGCTGTCTATAAGACATTAGCTGAAGTTACACCAGATCTACAAAACACCATCCGCTCTGCCATTGTTGATAGAATGACTAAAGCCATACAACAAGTTGGGCAAGTTACAACTTCATCCATTGAAGCCCAGCTCAAACAAGTATGTGCCTTTGCAGATCTTGCGATGGAAGCCATTGTCAAACAACATGAAGAGGAGGAGGATTTAAAGAAACGAATCATCTCTCACAATGAGTATACTGAGGATATTGCCCGTCTTCAAGCTGATTTGGATGCTGCTAATCGCAGAATTCTCTTTTTTAATGAGGAGAATAGGGTATTGTCAGAGAGATTGGATTCGCAGGAACAGCAAATGGCTACTATGATTCCTGCCTCAGCTTATGTTCAAATGATGGAGGTAATGCAACGAATGGCTACTCTTCAAGCTGATGTTAGGGCTGATGTCCAACAAATGGCCATGGGTGTTGCTAGAAATGAAGTTTGAAATTCCAACCTCTGCCTAAGACAATATGGCGTAGATCCTGGTGCCCATCTTTCTCCTGCTGATGCTGACTGGAACAATTTTGCTTTCTCTGTTCCTTAGTCAGATAGTGACCTTGATGCACAGGTCTCCCTTGCTCACCCTTCTACCCCTGCTGATGATAAAAAGGGGGCAAAGAAGTCTAGAAAGAAGTCTAAAAAGAGAAAACAATCTGAGGGGGAGCATGAGCATGAAAAGGCTCCTAAACAGCAAAGGAGAGATGCTGATGATGGTGGTGATGGTACTGGCACTAAGCCCAGCAACGCTCATACTGAAGCTGGTGTACAGGCAGCTGGTGAATCTCAACCCAGTGTGTCTGCCACATCAGTGGATGATATTGGTTCTGGCAGTAAGCCCAGTGACTTTTCTGAATTGGCTGTTGCTGAATCTTTTGTTGTCTCTCAAACCATTGAACATAAAATGAAAAGGAAAATGGAGAGACACCAGAAGAGACAGCAGGAATTAGATGCTGCTTTCAACGCTAAGTTTGGGACCTATGCTGCTCTAAAAAGACTTAAAATTGAGCGTAGACGAACTCTCACTCCTGATAAGCGTGAAATTGATGATGATCTGATCAGCATTGAAGAATATAAAAGGGCTACCCTGAAAAGAAATGCTAAGTTCATGATCAAGTATGATAAAAAGAAAGTCAAGCTGTATGCAGAACGAGCAGATAGACTAAAGAAGATGACTCCTGAAGAGATGAAAGACTATTTAGCTTCTACTGAGTCAGGAGGAGTTAGAGCTGATGTATTTATGAAATGGCTAGATGCAATGTTAGAAACCAGCTCATCTTCTCGACCAGTATCATCTACTCAGTCAGCTACACAACAACAGCTAGCAGATGTTGATGTTGATGTTTAGGGGGAGCATCTTGCTATTGTTCCCTATCTGCCACCACAAGAACGAGTATCAATACAAGAATCATCAGCTGAACCCAAGCCAATTGACAAACAAAGGGTGAAATATGCTCCTAGGGACAACCAGCCCCTAAGGAAAGGACCCCTATTTGAGGCAGCTGATGAAGATATTGTGGTAGTTGTGCCAGCTGATACTAATCAGTCAGCTGGTACTGAAGACACAGCAAGGAGTGCTATGAATGAAGACCCAGCTAGTAGTGTACTGCTGGGTGAAACAAGTGTTGAAGACCCAGCAAAGGTGGATGTGTTGGGTGCTAATCAAGATGATGATACGGTTAATCCTGCTGATTTTACAGTCTGGGGTAGAAGAGATCACTTATTTGTTCAATCACCTATCTCTCCCCGGACCCTCACTTATTTTAATAGAGCACAGGATAATCATGTTAATCAGTTTCCAGTGAGTTCATCTGGCATAGGTGAATTAATCATGTATCCTCCATCTTCCCCAAAACGTGATGGTAAACACAGATCTTGGGAAGATGATTCAGTTGCCCGTGGTGAGCCAGATCTATTTAGAATGAATCCAGATGAAAGAGAGGGTTACAGGCTGGAGATCATTGTACCAGAATTGCTTGAGCAAAGACAAGAAGCTATTAATGAAAGGATACGCCAAGTTAGATTGCTGCATCATCCTCTTGATCAGCCATTCTACATCACTGCCTTGACTTATGTCATTGAAATTGGTGTATACTTAAATAACAGTGGTCAAAGGCTCTCTACTGATGAGGAGAAAGCTCAATTTCAAGAGGCTCACCAGCTGGGTATGGATCTAAGGGAGTATCGTGCTGCCCTTAGAACTGAAGAGGGTAGAAAGATGATTGAAACAACAAAGTCCCTGAAAATTACTGCCGATGATTATATGTTGGACTTAGAAGCTGAAAGTCAAAGAAGGGAGGCTGCTGATGCTGAACTCGCTGAGAGGTTAAGGCTTCAGGAAGTAGAAGACAAATTGGCTGCTGAGAGAAAGCAAGAGGCTGAGTCCCTCAAATTAGCTAAAGCCATTGTCAAGGAACAGGATAAGGCCCTTGATGAACTGGAAGCTGCTGAGAAAGCACCTACTATTGCTCCTATAGAAACTGCCTGAACCATAGAACTATCTGATCATTATTATAGGAGCAGGTATGGTGATGTGATGAACAGAAGATCAAATCTCAGCAAGATCATCAAAGTGCACAGAGGCTCAAAAAGAGCTTTCAATGTCAGCAGGGAGAATAATGTTCAAGAAAGGATAAATTATGATGAGTTACGATCCTTAGAATTCAGTGAATGGATGGAGATATTGGAGTACTTCATTGGTAAAGCTGAAAGTGGTATTAAAAAGACATTGAAGCCAGAACTCCAAGAGCTCTTCAACAAAGCTACAAAATTTGGGAATGCACCAGTAGTAAACGTAGAAGAAGTACTTTCTCAAAAACCTAAAGGAAAGAAATCTACTGGTGAAGGCCCATAAAGAAGAGATCCCATCATTCTACCTCCTCATATCCCTGTATTTAATCTTGCTGATATACCTATCCTATTTCCTGAAGCCTGGAAAATCAAACAAGCGGAGCTATCTGAAGAAGAATTAGATAAAGATAAAGATAGATAGCCCTCTAGTGCTCAAATTGTATCTTTTATTTATTTCATTTTTCATTATGATGTTCTTGTAATTACTGTATATACTCTGCTGTAATGAAAGTGAAATGAGTTTATCTTCAAAATCATATCAAATTATAAGATATAGATAACTCAGCAAAAGATCCCAAAAACAAACTTAAAAGGGACAAATTTACTGCCCATTTTTCATTAGGTCCCTCTATGCTAACTTTAGTATTTTCTCTATATGTCATAGGTTTTGTCATCATCAAATAGGGGGATATTGTTGAGTCCCCAAAATAATTAAGGATTTAATTATGACAAAACTGTAATTTATTTGCACTAAAATGTTATGTGCAGACAGCACAAGTTTGTTTATGTATAGATAGTAGATATTGCTGTGTCGAGTGTAGTTTGCTGCTCAGTCTACCAGCACAAGGTAGACAGTGTTCTTCAATCAGCACATCATGTGTACTCAGCAGTTCAAGAATATCAAGTGTCTCGGCAATGAAGAACCAGCACAGCTGGAATGCAGCTTACTATACAAGACAACTATGCTCCATTATAAGCATAGTAGTTTCCCGAGTGGTCTACATCAATTGTACTATTCAACAGAAGTCAAAGACAAAGTTGAACAGAAAAGGACACGCGTCGGCGGCTGACAAGTGACCTTACAAGACCACGTGGGAATGCATAAGTTTAACGCATGTGCAGACATGGGTTATACTTTGTCAACACCTAGGGAACACAACATTCTATTTGTTTAATCAAATAGTGGTGCCAAACCGAATTGGGGTGTTCATGCAAATAGCTACCAAAGAGGAAAGATGAGAGCATGCTCTCTGATGCAGTTATCCCCACAAGTACAGACATCCTATGTACCAGTGGACAATAGAAATATTACACGGTTAATAGGACTACTATAAATTGTTATATTCACTATTGTAACAACTAGTGGTGTGGGTTTTATTTATTTAGAGTCCAAAACATGTAATAGCTTTTAGTTTACCTCTTAGCTATATTCTAGGTAATCTGTATCAACCAACTATCATTCCGCCAAGGATAATTGTGATTCTTTGTGATTCAATCAATAAAGAATAACCGTTGAAAATTATCTATGACTCTATTTAATTTACATGCTTGAATACTAATCGTGTTTAACTGTTAAGTTAATTAAAAGAAATTGTATTCACCCCCTCTACAATACTCCTGTTGTTATCAAGGGACCAACATTATTATTGTTATTAGTATTAATATTATAATTAATAATATTATTATTACTAATATAAGAATTATGATAGAAATTTTCATATATTATTATTAAAGTTATAGTCACAAAAATGATTTTTATTAATGTTATTACTAATATTATCACCATTTAAATTATAATCCTTATCGTTTTATTACTAACATAAGTATTATTATTATTATTATTATTATTATTATTATTATTATTATTATTATTATTATTATTATTATTATTATTATTATTATTATTATTATTATTATTATTATTGTTATAAATATTATCATTTATATTATTAATATGAAATTTTCATTATTAAGTATTATTACTATTAAAACTTATTAACATATTTTTACTAAAATTATCTTTTTGTAATCCTTAAAAACTATCATTATTATTGTTATCAGTAATATCTATATTATTATTATTATTAAAATAATTATAATTATGAAAATAAAAGTTTAAAAGACATGGTTAAGGTTATAAGTATAAAAATTGAATATTATATATAAAGATATATTTAATATAAATAACTTAACTATATTAATATTATTATGTACCGAATGAAAATATGTAAATAAATAATGATATTTATAAATTATTAAATATAACAACTACATCACTAATAATAATATATAGATTTATTCGATTACGATTATGTGTGTTAATATATATATATATATATATATATATATATATATATATATATATATATATATATATATATATATATATATATATATATATATATATATATATATATATATATATATATATATATGAATGATATAGGTTCGTGAATCTGAGGCCAACCCTACACTTGTTCAGTTCCGTCGTATGCATTTTTTTACTACAAAATATCGTATCGTGAGTTCATTTGATTCCCTTTTACTCTTTACATTTTTGGGACTGAGAATACATTCGCTATTTTTATAACTGCTTTATTAAATACTTTTGAAATATATTTTGAACTGCGAATACATGAAATGCTTTTATAAATGTTTGACGAGAAAGACACAAGCAAAACATTCCTCGAATGAATTATTATGCAGACAGAAGTTCTGTTGATTAATATTGAATTAGTTGGACGTGATAATTGCCACTAATTGTTGTGAATATTTTCCCCCTGATTATTATTGCTTGGTAACCTAAGAATTAGAAACGGGTATGGCCCTAATTCACGCGAATCCTAAAGGTAGCTACTCGGTTTAACACCCCTACCCAGAATGTTCACTAGACGAAAGAGCTAGTGGGCGTGGTGTTTAGTACTTCGAAGTTTATATATCATACAGACGAGATGTTCTGTTTTGGGGATATTATTGATGCGCATTATATGTTAAGGTCGGTTACCATGTTGAGCAATGAAATCGAAATGAATGTTATGTATCGAGAGAATGATTTTTATACACAGGTTATGTGTATTAGTTTTGTAAACGAGATATGTGCACGATTATTTAAAAATCGCGAGGCAACCTACGAGGGAGAAAAGGATACGAACCTACTCTGCTAAGCATTATGAAAAATGGTTTCGTACACGAGATAGGTGTACTGTATTTGAATCTTGTGGTCTATCAAAATGATGAATTTTATTGTTTACGATAAATTTATGAACTCACCAACCTTTTGGTTGACACTTTAAAGCATGTTTATTCTCAGGTATTAAAGAAATCTTCCGCTGTGCATTTGCTCATTTTTGAGATATTACTTGGAGTCATTCATGACATATTTCAAAAGACGTTGCATTCGAGTCATTGAGTTCATCAAGATCAATATTAAGTCATTCATAGTTTGGATATATTATGAAAGGATATGCATATCTGTCAACTTTCGATGTAATGGAAGTTTGTCTTTTAAAAACGAATGCAATGTTTGTAAAATGTATCATATAGAGGTCAAGTATCTCGCGATGTAACCAACTTTTGTGAATCGTTTATAATGTATATGAACGGGTCCTTTCAAAATGACCCGAAAAGTTAACCTAAATTACCCAATTTGACAATCAAGGTACGTATATGGATATGGGCCCCTAAAATCTTTGGACCCTGTGCTGGTGAACACCTTGCACCCCTTTCAAGACGCGCCTGAAGGTAACCCTCAATTTGCTTAAGTTCGAAATTAATTTTGATTTTTAATTTGCTCAAGAAAAGGACTATGATTTGAAAAAAATGTTAAATTGGGGTAATATTCATCAAATTCATTAACGATCGTTAGTAAAAAAATACACGATTGATCCCTAAAGTTTCTTAAAAATTGCACTCATCATTCTCTTCATCATCTTCATTATCATCTTCATTCCACCACCACCACATATCGTCGTAAATCACCACCACCGCCACTAGCGGAAACCGCCACCTCCGCCACTACTTTTATCGGAAGTTGACACCCGAACTTGATTTCGATTTTAAATATCGTGGTCTACGAAATTACTTATACTTTTGATTACAAACCTGTGAACTCATCAACTTTATGTTGACATATTTTAGCATGTATTTCTCACGTACCTAGTTTGTTGCTTCCACAACGCCTTAAAGGTCAAGCTTAGATTGTTGAAGAGTCACATGCAGTCTACTTTCATTATGACGAACATACGCATTCATAAATTTTATACATTTATTTGGGATATATTGCATTTATGATTTATTGGTCAACTATTAGTATTAATAAATGAATGCGTTTTTGATAAAAATGTCTCATGTTGAGGTAATAACCATGTTTGTGCATCTTGTTGACACGCCACATCATACCGGATTTGGTGGGGTGTTACACGGGTAAATTCGCTCGTAATAAAAACATATATCTTAGTTAAAAAGCATTTTGTAAAACCAATTTTGGTAAAATGGTGGTGGAAATTTTTAATAAATAAAAACGCTTTTTGGGTCCAAGTAATTAAAAGTATTTACGGGCAACATGGAGGGTTGGGTTGTTTAGTTTCTTTGACTGATAATTCACTAAAAAAATTATCGGGTAGAACTTGGTTTAATATTATTAAAATGATAGGTTTATGTTCGAAAACTAGCTTTTGGAACGATAAATGGTGCGAAGATGGTTTTTAAAAGATTCGTTTCCCCGTTTATTTCGTTTGGAAATGAACAAAAATGTTGTGGTAGCTAACCGAGTAACATGGAGTGACTCTGGACCAATTGTGCATTGGGCCTGGGCATCAGAACCTAAATGGCGGTCTAACACTGAACTCTCAGATCTACTTGCTAAAATTAAACTTTGTCACTTTTCAGGGAAAGAATATGATGAATGGACTTGAAAAATTGGTAACAAATGTCTCTTTACATCTAAATCCCTCATGAATATGCTTACAAAATTAGTAACAGTTGGTCGATCAACTTCAGAACCGACTGTAACCAATTCGCTCGTTCCTCAAAAAATCGGTATATTCGTTTGGCGAACTAAACAAAATAGACTCCCCGTTAGATCCGAACTTGATAGACGGGGAATCGATCTCCACTCTACCCGTTGCCCGATTTGCGATGAGGGAATCAAAACTTTGCATCACTCTTTAATTTCGTGCTGCCAAAGAAGTTTGGAAACGCATCCGTAAATGGTGGAACCTTGATACTCTTAATATAACCAATCTCTCGAATCTATTAAATTGTTCAAATGCTATGATCAAATCTAAAACAGGAATCGCGTTATGGCAAGCAGTTGTGTGGACCTTAAGCTACTTTATATGGAAAAACTACAACGAGAAAGTATTCGGGGCAAAATATACTAGTACTTCGACGTTGATCTCGGACATCCAATCAAAAAGTTTTGAATGAATCAACTGCCATTCGAAAAAATCTAGTTTGGATTGGTTGAAATGGCTTACCTCATCATTGTTATTCGATGTTAACCCTACTACAAAGAAAGGGATCGGATAATTTGCAGGTTTTTTGCTCACCTCTCTGTGATTCTCTCGATTTAGATTAATTAAGGTAAGGATGAGTTACTTTGTCATTGTGCAACAGCACTGTAGCTTGCATCATATCTCAACGTGGCTCCACAAGTTCCGTCCAATTCGTGGAGATGATAGAGAAGTTGACCTTTTTCCTGCTTAAGCATTATCGAGTTAAAATGTTGTAGAATCAATTCCTTGTATAGTTTATGTTAGGTTCTGCTGTCTGTAGTGCCCCGTCCCAACCCATCTGGACGAGTACATTACATTTGGTTACATCGCAAGGTACTTGACCTCTATATGATACATTTTACAAACATTTCATTCGTTTTTGAAAGACAAACTTTTATTACGTCGAAAGTTGACAGCATGCATACCATTTCATAATATATCCAATTATAATTGACTTAATAATAATCTTGATGAACTCAACGAATCGAATGTAACGTCTTTTGAAATATGTCATGAATGACTCCAAGTAGTATCTCTAAAATGAGCAAATGCACAGCGGAAGATTTCTTTTATACCTGAGAATAAACATGCTTTAAAGTGTCAACCAAAAGGTTGGTGAGTTCATTAGTTTATCGTAATCAATCATTTTCATAATTTTAATAGATCACAAGATTTCCTTTATTCAATAATCATACACTCTCAAGTGTTTAAAAATCATTCATATGGATTGAACACCTTGTAACCGACATTAACATAATGCATATAGAATATCCCCAAAACATAAATCCATCTGTATTAATAACTCGAAGTACTAAAGCATACCATTTTCCAGTATGGGGGGAGTTAGGTGAAATGTCCCGTTCTTATTGATTAAAAACGTTCCATATTAATTGATTTCGTTGCGAGGTTTTGACCTCTATATGAGACGTTTTTCAAAGACTGCATTCATTTTTAAACAAACCATAACCTTTATTTCATCAATAAAGGTTTAAAAAGCTTTACGTAGATTATCAAATAATGATAATCTAATATATCCTGTTTACACACGACCATTACATAATGGTTTACAATACAAATATGTTACAACAAAATAAGTTTCTTGAATGCAGTTTTTACACAATATCATACAAGCATGGACTCCAAATCTTGTCCTTATTTAAGTATGCGACAGCGGAAGCTCTTAATAATCACCTGAGAATAAACATGCTTAAAACGTCAACAAAAATGTTGGTGAGTTATAGGTTTAACCTATATATATCAAATCGTAACAATAGACCACAAGATTTCATATTTCAATACACATCCCATACATAGAGATAAAAATCATTCATATGGTGAACACCTGGTAACCGACAATAACAAGATGCATATATAAGAATATCCCCATCATTCCGGGACACCCTTCGGATATGATATAAATTTCGAAGTACTAAAGCATCCGGTACTTTGGATGGGGTTTGTTAGGCCCAATAGATCTATCTTTAGGATTCGCGTCAATTAGGGTGTCTGTTCCCTAATTCTTAGATTACCAGACTTAATAAAAAGGGGCATATTCGATTTCGATAATTCAACCATAGAATGTAGTTTCACGTACTTGTGTCTATTTTGTAAATCATTTATAAAACCTGCATGTATTCTCATCCCAAAAATATTAGATTTTAAAAGTGGGACTATAACTCACTTTCACAGATTTTTACTTCGTCGGGAAGTAAGACTTGGCCACTGGTTGATTCACGAACCTATAACAATATATACATATATATCAAAGTATGTTCAAAATATATTTACAACACTTTTAATATATTTTGATGTTTTAAGTTTATTAAGTCAGCTGTCCTCGTTAGTAACCTACAACTAGTTGTCCACAGTTAGATGTACAGAAATAAATCGATAAATATTATCTTGAATCAATCCACGACCCAGTGTATACGTATCTCAGTATTGATCACAACTCAAACTATATATATTTTGGAATCAACCTCAACCCTGTATAGCTAACTCCAACATTCACATATAGAGTGTCTATGGTTGTTCCGAAATATATATAGATGTGTCGACATGATAGGTCGAAACATTGTATACGTGTCTATGGTATCTCAAGATTACATAATATATAATACAAGTTGATTAAGTTATGGTTGGAATAGATTTGTTACCAATTTTCACGTAGCTAAAATGAGAAAAATTATCCAATCTTGTTTTACCCATAACTTCTTCATTTTAAATCCGTTTTGAGTGAATCAAATTGCTATGGTTTCATATTGAACTCTATTTTATGAATCTAAACAAAAAAAGTATAGGTTTCTAGTCGGAAAAATAAGTTACAAGTCGTTTTTGTAAAGGTAGTCATTTCAGTCGAAAGAACGACGTCTAGATGACCATTTTAGAAAACATACTTCCACTTTGAGTTTAACCATAATTTTTGGATATAGTTTCATGTTCATAATAAAAATCATTTTCTCAGAATAACAACTTTTAAATCAAAGTTTATCATAGTTTTTAATTAACTAACCCAAAACAGCCCGCGGTGTTACTACGACGGCGTAAATCCGGTTTTACGGTGTTTTTCGTGTTTCCAGGTTTTAAATCATTAAGTTAGAATATCATATAGATATAGAACATGTGTTTAGTTGATTTTAAAAGTCAAGTTAGAAGGATTAACTTTTGTTTGCGAACAAGTTTAGAATTAACTAAACTATGTTCTAGTGATTACAAGTTTAAACCTTCGAATAAGATAGCTTTATATGTATGAATCGAATGATGTTATGAACATCATTACTACCTTAAGTTCCTTGGATGAACCTACTGGAAAAGAGAAAAATGGATCTAGCTTCAATGGATCCTTGGATGGCTCAAAGTTCTTGAAGCAAAATCATGACACGAAAACAAGTTCAAGTAAGATCATCACTTGAAATAAGATTGTTATAGTTATAGAAATTGAACCAAAGTTTGAATATGATTATTACCTTGTATTAGAATGATAACCTACTGTAAGAAACAAAGATTTCTTGAGGTTGGATGATCACCTTACAAGATTGGAAGTGAGCTAGCAAACTTGAAAGTATTCTTGATTTTATGAAACTAGAACTTTTGGAATTTATGAAGAACACTTAGAACTTGAAGATAGAACTTGAGAGAGTTCAATTAGATGAAGAAAATTGAAGAATGAAAGTGTTTGTAGGTGTTTTTGGTCGTTGGTGTATGGATTAGATATAAAGGATATGTAATTTTGTTTTCATGTAAATAAGTCATGAATGATTACTCATATTTTTGTAATCTTATGAGATATTTCATGCTAGTTGCCAAATGATGGTTCCCACATGTGTTAGGTGACTCACATGGGCTGCTAAGAGCTGATCATTGGAGTGTATATACCAATAGTACATACATCTAAAAGCTGTGTATTGTACGAGTACGAATACGGGTGCATACGAGTAGAATTGTTGATGAAACTGAACGAGAATGTAATTGTAAGCATTTTTGTTAAGTAGAAGTATTTTGATAAGTGTATTGAAGTCTTTCAAAAGTGTATAAATACATATTAAAACACTACATGTATATACATTTTAACTTAGTCGTTAAGTCATCGTTAGTCGTTACATGTAAGTGTTGTTTTGAAACCTTTAGGTTAACGATCTTGTTAAATGTTGTTAACCCAATGTTTATAATAACAAAAGATATTTTAAATTATTATATTATCATGATATTATGATGTACGAATATCTCTTAATATGATATATATACATTAAATGTCATTACAACGATAAACGTTACATATATGTCTCGTTTCAAAATCATTAAGTTAGTAGTCTTGTTTTTACATATGTAGTTCATTGTTAATATAATTAATGATATGTTTAATTATCATAATATCATGTTAACTATATATATAACCATATATATGTCATCATATAGTTTTTTTTACAAGTTTTAACGTTCGTGAATCACCGGTCAACTTGGGTGGTCAATTGTCTATATGAAACCTATTTCAATTAATCAAGTCTTAACAAGTTTGATTGCTTAACATGTTGGAAACATTTAATCATGTAAACATCAATCTCAATTAATATATATAAACATGGAAAAGTTCGGGTCACTACAGTACCTACCCGTTAAATAAATTTCGTCCCGAAATTTTAAGCTGTTGAAGGTGTTGACGAATCTTCTGGAAATAGATGCGGGTATTTCTTCTTCATCTGATCTTCACGCTCCCAGGTGAACTCGGGTCCTCTACGAGCATTCCATCGAACCTTAACAATTGGTATCTTGTTTTGCTTAAGTCTTTTAACCTCACGATCCATTATTTCGACGGGTTCTTCGATGAATTGGAGTTTTTCGTTGATTTGGATTTCATCTAACGGAATAGTGAGATCTTCTTTAGCAAAACATTTCTTCAAATTCGAGACGTGGAAAGTGTTATGTACAGCCGCGAGTTGTTGAGGTAACTCAAGTCGGTAAGCTACTGGTCCGACACGATCAATAATCTTGAATGGTCCAATATACCTTGGATTTAATTTCCCTCGTTTACCAAATCGAACAACGCCTTTCCAAGGTGAAACTTTAAGCATGACCATCTCTCCAATTTCAAATTCTATATCTTTTCTTTTAATGTCAGCGTAGCTCTTTTGTCGACTTTGGGCGGTTTTCAACCGTTGTTGAATTTGGATGATCTTCTCGGTAGTTTCTTGTATAATCTCCGGACCCGTAATCTGTCTATCCCCCACCTCACTCCAACAAATCGGAGACCTGCACTTTCTACCATAAAGTGCTTCAAACGGCGCCATCTCAATGCTTGAATGGTAGCTGTTGTTGTAGGAAAATTCTGCTAACGGTAGATGTCGATCCCAACTGTTTCCGAAATCAATAACACATGCTCGTAGCATGTCTTCAAGCGTTTGTATCGTCCTTTCGCTCTGCCCATCAGTTTGTGGATGATAGGCAGTACTCATGTCTAGACGAGTTCCTAATGCTTGCTGTAATGTCTGCCAGAATCTTGAAATAAATCTGCCATCCCTATCAGAGATAATAGAGATTGGTATTCCATGTCTGGAGACGACTTCCTTCAAATACAGTCGTGCTAACTTCTCCATCTTGTCATCTTCTCTTATTGGTAGGAAGTGTGCTGATTTGGTGAGACGATCAACTATTACCCAAATAGTATCAAAACCACTTGCAGTCCTTGGAAATTTAGTGATGAAATCCATGGTAATGTTTTCCCATTTCCATTCCGGGATTTCAGGTTGTTGAAGTAGACCTGATGGTTTCTGATGCTCAGCTTTGACCTTAGAACACGTCAAACATTCTCCTACGTATTTAGCAACATCAGCTTTCATACCCGGCCACCAAAAATGTTTCTTGAGATCCTTGTACATCTTCCCCGTTCCAGGATGTATTGAGTATCTGGTTTTATGAGCTTCTCTAAGTACCATTTCTCTCATATCTCCAAATTTTGGTACCCAAATCCTTTCAGCCCTATACCGGGTTCCGTCTTCCCGAATATTAAGATGTTTCTCCGATCCTTTGGGTATTTCATCCTTTAAATTTCCCTCTTTTAAAACTCCTTGTTGCGCCTCCTTTATTTGAGTAGTAATGTTATTATGAATCATTATATTCATAGATTTTACTCGAATGGGTTCTCTATCCTTCCTGCTCAAGGCATCGGCTACCACATTTGCCTTCCCCGGGTGGTAACGAATCTCAAAATCGTAATCATTCAATAATTCAATCCACCTACGCTGCCTCATATTCAGTTGTTTCTGATTAAATATGTGTTGAAGACTTTTGTGGTCGGTATATATAATACTTTTGACCCCATATAAGTAGTGCCTCCAAGTCTTTAATGCAAAAACAGCCGCGCCTAATTCCAAATCATGCGTCGTATAATTTTGTTCGTGAATCTTCAATTGTCTAGACGCATAAGCAATCACCTTCGTTCGTTGCATTAATACACAACCGAGACCTTGCTTTGATGCGTCACAATAAATCACAAAATCATCATTCCCTTCAGGCAATGACAATATAGGTGCCGTAGTTAGCTTTTTCTTCAATAACTGAAACGCTTTCTCTTGTTCATCATTCCATTCAAATTTCTTCCCTTTATGCGTTAATGCAGTCAAGGGTTTTGCTATTCTGGAAAAGTCTTGGATGAACCTTCTGTAGTAACCAGCTAGTCCTAAAAACTGGCGTATGTGTTTCGGAGTTTTCGGGGTTTCCCACTTTTCAACAGTTTCTATCTTTGCCGGATCCACCTTAATACCTTCTTTGTTCACTATGTGACCGAGGAATTGAACTTCTTCCAACCAAAATGCACACTTTGAAAACTTAGCGTACAATTCTTCCTTCCTCAATACTTCTAACACTTTTCTCAAATGTTCACCGTGTTCTTGGTCATTCTTTGAGTAAATAAGTATGTCATCAATGAAAACAATGACAAACTTGTCAAGGTATGGTCCACACACTCGGTTCATAAGGTCCATGAACACAGCTGGTGCATTAGTTAAACCAAACGGCATGACCATAAACTCGTAATGACCGTAACGTGTTCTGAAAGCAGTCTTTGGAATATCATCTTCTTTCACCCGCATTTGATGATACCCGGAACGTAAGTCAATCTTTGAATAAACAGACGAGCCTTGTAGTTGATCAAATAAGTCGTCGATTCTCGGTAGTGGGTAGCGGTTCTTGATGGTAAGTTTGTTCAACTCTCGGTAGTCGATACACAACCTGAATGTACCATCTTTCTTCTTGACAAACAAAACAGGAGCTCCCCACGGTGATGTGCTTGGTCGAATGAAACCACGCTCTAAAAGTTCTTGTAATTGGCTTTGCAGTTCTTTCATCTCGCTGGGTGCGAGTCTGTAAGGAGCACGAGCTATTGGTGCAGCTCCTGGTACAAGATCTATTTGAAATTCAACGGATCGATGTGGGGGTAATCCCGGTAATTCTTTCGGAAATACATCGGGAAATTCTTTTGCAATGGGAACATCATTGATGCTCTTTTCTTCAGTTTGTACTTTCTCGACGTGTGTTAGAACAGCATAGCAAACTTTTCTTATTAGTTTTTGTGCCTTCAAATTACTAATAAGATGTAGCTTCGTGTTGCCCTTTTCTCCGTACACCATTAAGGGTTTTCCTTTTTCTCGTATAATGCGAATTGCATTTTTGTAACAAACGATCTCCGCTTTCACTTCTTTCAACCAGTCCATACCGATTATCACATCAAAACTCCCTAACTCTACTGGTATCAAATCAATCTTAAATGTTTCGCTAACCAGTTTAATTTCTCGATTCCGACATATATTATCTGCTGAAATTAATTTACCATTTGCTAATTCGAGTAAAAATTTACTATCCAAAGGCGTCAATGGACAACTTAATTTAGCACAAAAATCTCTACTCATATAGCTTCTATCCGCACCCGAATCAAATAAAACGTAAGCAGATTTATTGTCAATAAGAAACGTACCCGTAACAAGCTCCGGGTCTTCCTGTGCCTCTACCGCATTAATATTGAAAACTCTTCCACGGCCTTGTCCATTCGTGTTCTCCTGGTTCGGGAAATTTCTAATAATGTGGCCTGGTTTTCCACATTTATAACAAACTACATTGGCATAACTTGCTCCGACACTACTTGCTCCGCCATTACTCGTTCCGACACCATTTGTTCCTTTCGTTCTATTAACCCCTGGTCCGTAGACCTCACACTTCGCCGCGCTATGACCATTTCTTTTACACTTGTTGCAAAATTTGGTGCAGAACCCCGAGTGATTCTTTTCACACCTTTGGCATAGTTGCTTCTGATTGTTGTTGTTGTTGCGGTTATTATTGTTGTTGGGATGATTGTTGTAGTTGCTGTTGTTGTTGTTGTTGTTGTTGTTGTTGGGCCGTTTGTTGTAGTTGCGATTGATGTTGCGATTGTTGGGATAATTGTTGCGATTATTGTTGTAATTGCTGTTGTTGTTGTATTGGTGATTCTTATCACCGTTTTCCTCCCACTTTCTTTTGACTTGCTTCACATTGGCCTCTTCAGCAGTCTGTTCTTTAATTCTTTCTTCAATCTGGTTCACTAGTTTGTGAGCCATTCTACATGCCTGTTGTATGGAGGCGGGCTCGTGTGAACTTATATCTTCTTGGATTCTTTCCGGTAATCCTTTCACAAACGCGTCGATCTTCTCTTCCTCATCTTCGAATGCTCCCGGACACAATAGGCACAATTCTGTGAATCGTCTTTCGTACGTGGTAATATCAAATCCTTGGGTTCGTAACCCTCTAAGTTCTGTCTTGAGCTTATTGACCTCGGTTCTGGGACGGTACTTCTCGTTCATCAAGTGCTTGAATGCTGACCACGGTAGTGCGTACGCATCATCTTGTCCCACTTGCTCTAGATAGGTATTCCACCATGTTAACGCAGAACCTGTGAAGGTATGCGTAGCGTACTTCACTTTGTCCTCTTCAGTACACTTACTTATGGCAAACACCGATTCAACCTTCTCGGTCCACCGTTTCAATCCTATCGGTCCTTCGGTTCCATCAAATTCCAAAGGTTTGCAGGCAGTGAATTCTTTGTAGGTGCATCCTACACGATTTCCTGTACTGCTAGATCCAAGGTTATTGTTGGTATGTAGCGCAGCCTGTACTGCGGCTATGTTTGAAGCTAGAAAAGTACGGAATTCCTCTTCATTCATATTCACGGTGTGTCGAGTAGTCGGTGCCATTTCCTTCAAAATAGTTAAATGGAACAAGTTAATCATACAGAATATTAAGAGTAGTTAATAGTATTTCGTAGCATAATATGAACTCATTTATAAAAGCTTTTTCTTCATATTAGCATTTTATAAGTTTAAATTCGGGTAGTACTTACCCGTTAAGTTCATACTTAGTAGCTAATATACAATTCAACTACTACAATTCTATATGAAAAACTGATTATAATAATATTTCGCGTTCAAACTTTTATACAATATTTTACAAACTTACAATACCGCTTATTTTACATAAAGCATGAAATATAGCACACAATAACTTTGATACAAGATAGTTGTGAAGACAATTCTAGCTAGTACACAAGTCGTTCAGCAAAGGCAATAAATACACGTAATTCATACGTCCAGAAACAAGTCATGCATTCTGGTTTTACTAGGACTACTTCCCATCCTTGGTCTTGTGCAACATAACCGTTATGGCCGTTGATAAGACAGCGTGTTGTAACGTCATCAAAGGGACGAGGGTTACGTAATGTCCAACAGTCCCGTAATAATCTAAAAACCTCATTTCTTACCCCAATTACCGACTCCGTCACTTGTGGAAACGTTTTGTTTAATAGTTGTAGCCCGATGTTCTTGTTCTCACTTTGGTGAGAAGCGAACATTACTAATCCGTAAGCATAACATGTGATGTCGAACGAGGTGGTATATAAAATAGTTATTATTTTACTAGAAAATACTATTAAATACGATACAATTTTACACAAGATATTTATTTATTTATAGAATGGATATACTTAAACCTTGCTACAACACTTATAGGCAGTGTACCTAATCGTACAGTAGTGTAGTTTTTAGTAAGTCCGGTTCGTTCCACAGGGAGATCTTTAAGCAAAGCTCAACGCTATATTAGTTTACTTTTATAAAAATACAAATATATATATAAGTAATATTATTATTATAAAGAGGGGTTTTTACCGTTTAATGACCGGTTTGTCGATTTTAAAACTTTAGTCGCAGTTAAAACCTAATGTAAAATATAAAATAAATACAAGACTGTAAATTAAAGCGTAAAGTAAATAATGATAATGAAATTGCGAATAATAAAAATGCGATTAAATTGCGATAATTAAAAAGTACGATAATTAAAAGTGCGATAAAATGAAATAACAATAAATAAAAGTGCGATAATTAGAAGTGCAATTAAATATAAAATAAAGGAAATTAAATATGATATAAAAGAATTATGCTTATTTAAACTTCCGTAATCATGATGTTTGACGTGTTGATTTTAGTTTTATGCCCTTGGGTTAATTGTCCTTTGTCCTGGATTATTCAATATGTCCGTCTGGTTTTTGTCCATAACAGTCCATCAGTCATAAATATAAATTGCAAGTGTCCTTGTCAAATTATTATTATACCCGAAGATAAATATTCCAACTAATTGGGGATTCGAATTGTAACAAGGTTTTAATACTTTGTTTAATGAATACACCAGGTTATCGACTGCGTGTAAACCAAGGTTTTACTACTTTGTTAACAATTACACCAATTACCCTTGAATGTAATTTCACCCCTGTTTTAATTATTCTAGTGGCTATTAATCCATTCCCGTGTCCGGTTAAATGAACGATTATTCGTACATATAAATACCCCGCCCATCGTGTCCGATCGAGTGTATATGGTAGTTTATAGGGACGCCCAATTGTAAATCTTTATATTAACATTAACAAACTTTCATTTAGTTAAACAAATATAAAGCCCATTAATAGCCCATAGCCTAGTTTCCACAAGTGTCGTTCTTTTGTCCAAACCCCAATTATGGTACAAAGCCCAATTACCCAATTTTAGTAATTAGCCCAACATCATGATTACTTCGTTTTAAACAAGCATAATAATAACTTAGCTACGAGACATTAATATAAAAAGGTTGAACATAACTTACAATGATTAAAAATAGCGTAGCGTTACACGGATAGAATTTCGACTTACACCCTTACAACATTCGCTAACATACCCTTATTATTAGAATTATAATTAAAATTAAAATATAAATTATAAATATAAATATATTACTTCGTATGAAGAGGAAGAGAAAAATTATCCTCTAAACTCGTCAGAAAACTGGCTTTTTATAGGACCTGACCAACAATCTCTCATCATGCGACTCGCATGGTTTTGTGCTTCTGGCCATGCGAGTCGCATGGCCACCCTGGATTCAGCCAACTACTTTTGTTTTCTTCTTGCCGACGTAATATAATAATAATAATATATATAATATATAATTATATATAATTATATATATATTATATTATATTCTTGTGCATAGTAGACTAGATATTTTTGGTCCGTTGCGTCGGGCGTTTCTTCTTGGCTCAGGTCCCGGTTCCGGATTTTCGGACGTCCTCGCGTATTATTTTAAATCGCGTACTTTGCGTCTTGTAACTTGTACTCTTGTCATTTTGAGACGTTCCTCATCAATATTTTGAACCTTTTTAGTTGTATCTTGTACTTTTTAGCTCTTTGGACCTTTTTGTCTACAATTTGTCGAATCTGCCTTTTGTCTTCACTTTTAATATTTAAACGAATATCTCTTGTAAATAGAACAATTGCAACTAAAAGCTTGTCTTTCTTGAGGAATAATGCTATGAAATATATGTTCGTTTTTAGCATTATCAAATATTCCCACACTTGAGCGTTGCTTGTCCTCAAGCAATATTGTCTTGAAATACTAGAATCACTTTTTTATTCTTCACACTTTGTACATCAGTGATTTCTATACGGCGGTATAAACAATGGTAGTAACGATATGGTTTACAGTCCCACATGACTATAAAAATTTAGATCCATTAAGGAAATTGGATCTTTATGAAAACATTTGATCTTTTGAAAATTTAAATCTAGTTTTTCCCCTAGATAAGTTTTCCGGAATAACCCTTTACCGGTGTTTGCAAAATATTTTTGTGGGTTTGGTGGGTTTCAGATTTGAAAATTTTAGCTCAAAACTTGCGGTTTTGTGTCACCCACTTGCTAACCTTGTATTTGGAAAGCAACACGTCCAGTTTACTTGTTCCGTATATTACCTTTCGGCAAACTACCGTCCAGTTGTAAAGGAAAGCGTTGAACAAGCAACTGTTAAGGCAATGTCCCGTGACATGCTTTTATTTATGGTCTATAACGTGTCGGACGCAATTACTATCCTTGGTAGGAGCAATAGTAAAGCTCACCCTTATAATTTTTTCGGTCTGGCACAAGGTTCTGTCTTTGACCATGTTATGCAACCACCGTTCTTACGGTTGACACCCGATTTAGTTCAGGTGACCTAATGAATTCCAGGTGAATTCCTAGGATTTTACGTTCAATGGTAATGAACGCATTGAAAATAGGGTTTTCAGAAAACAAATCGGTTTATAATTTTGATCAAAATATTTTCTCGTTTAAGCTCGAGTTTAGATATCATTGAATTCCATGAGTTTGTAATTCTCAATCTTTAAGGTCAATCTCTAGGATTGAGTAATATCAGTCTTAAAAGCTGATTTTTAATCTTTAAGGAGATTATCCTTTCTGGGGATCTGATTCATTAGTCTTATCCAGCTAATTTGCACGGTGCCTCCCCATTGTACGAGATAAATCCTTCTCATGGTTAGGATAAATCTGACCACTTGGCGACCCTGTTTGATGCTGAGGTCCGTGGATTTCCTGCTGATTTTAGTGATGACTTTTCTAGATTTTTCGTCAACCTACAGCTGGTCTGAACGACAACTTCATGACCTAAATCAAGAAGCGCGTGTCTTTTTCGGAAGACTTTACTTCCTTTTAATGATGGAATTGATTCATCGTGTAGATCCATCTCTTCTTTTCGCTCATTGGGTAAAACAGTTTAGTTTAGTCCAAAGCAAAAGTATTTTCAGTTATTTGTTACAAATATATGTGGCATATGTTTAAAATAACTTGGTAAATTTTCCCACACTTGGCTTTTTATTTTTCTTTTTATCGTCCTCTATTCCATTTTAAATGAATTTTAACATTTTAGTTTGTTTCTCAATTTATGTCCTTTCCGAGGTAACAATAATTTCGGTGTTAAAACCTAGTTTTATTGTTCATAAATATGTATAAACATGATTTTAATTCATTTAATTGAAAATTTTGAAAAATTTTACTAGAATTGGGTAGTCAGTATATAAGACTAGGGCTGTTCTTTATTATCAGAGAGCACTAGATTCTAATACAACTACTGCTTTACTAGTATTTTTAATGGTAACCAAGTGTTTAATATAAAAATTTTAAAATCCGAAAGAATTTAATCCCTTCCCACACTTAAGATCTTGCAATGCCCTCATTTGCAAGAAATCAGTAACAATTTAAATTATTGAGGGTGATTTGTGTGAAAATGATTAAATTTTTACCAAAGTTTCCAAATATATTGGCGTTTGTTTGCTGAATGATAAATGGTGCACGTCATTTGTTCATTCCGTCTTGTTGGTATTTCACATACATTTTGCATCATTGTCGTCAAAATTACTTGCTTTTGCTGAACTTAATGCCAGTCTTTGAAAACGCGTTGTTTTACCCTGTTTTGTGCATAAAATAGAATACATACAATACAAATATAATCATACATGCAATTTGAAATGGAACTTTGGCATCCCACTTTCAAACTATAAGAAAAATATTAGTACACAATAAAATATCCAACATTACATAAACATAATAAAATGTTAAGTGTTTAAAATAAAAATAAAAATTACCACTTATCTCTACTGATCAGGAGGTGGGTTAGGAGGAAAATTAGGATATGGATCCCAATTCATGTTCGCGTCCGGGTTCCATGGCTGATTATAGGTGTACTGGTATGCTGCGTCATAATCATATGAATCATAGGGTGGTCTCATCTCTGGCTGATGTGCGGGATAGTATGCGGGTCGGGTCGGATAATACATCTCACCAGGCTGCAACTGGCTTATAATTTGGCGCTGATGATAATCCCATCGGCCATGCTCTCGTTGCCGGGAATGCTCGTAGTCATTCCGGCGTTGCCATGCCTCGTACTGCATATGCCTATCATAGTTCGTCATGTATTCATCCTCCATACGAATACCTAAATCAAGAGCAGTCTCCCGAACAACTCCTATAATGTTGTTCGCCTCCTCCATCTCGTCATCCGAACCTCTCTCTACCTGTCGCTGAGGTCCCTCGTATCGATGTACCCGACCACGTCTCATCAATAATACCCTTGCACCGTGATAAAGGTTTGAACTTATAGTTTCACCTCCGTCCTCTATTTCGTTCATTGGACCCCCTTGGTGCTTATCTACACCTAAATACTCTCCAATGAGAGTAATGAAAATACCACCACCTATAATACTCCCCGATTTCATCCCCGAAACTACATTAGCGAGATAATAACCAACACAATAGGGAATGTTAACGAAACTCCTCGGGTCTCTAATACACTTGAGGTAGAACAAATCATTTACGGTCAATTTCTCCTTATTCCTACCCCTTTGTGTAATTGTGTTTGCTAAGAATCTATGAATCACCCGGAGTTCAGCTCTGTCTATATCTAAGTATGTATGATTTCCACTGGCGTGAAATTCATTAAAGTGGGACATACGCCTCCAGACAGCGTTAATATCAAATTCCCTATCTACCCTTTCTCCTTGGGCAATCAAGCTATTACAGTCGGGGCTCAAAAGTTCAGCAGGGGTGTAAATCTGTAAGGCCCTAGCTAAATCTATCATGGACATTCTGTACATTCGTCCACCTAACAGAAATCTAATAAAGCTTCTATCATCTATTCTCCTAACATCACTGTTTAACTTAATAGTACTAAGTAATTCTATACACCATTCCCTATATATGGTTCTACGAATGGAAAATAGGCGCATCCAATCGTTAAACTGAGAATTACCATACCTTTGCACCAATAATTGCCGAATCGGTTCGGCAAGGTCAACTGTTTCCAAAGGTACCCAGTCAATTGCCCTTGGCATTTCAACAACTTTAAAGTAGAGAATGTGCATGTTCTTTTGATAATCTGGATACTCTATCCAACATCTATCAAATCTCAGATTTGGGTGTAACTGATCTTCATTAATGTCTAAACTCAGAATCCTTTGATGTGGAGCGAATTGACGAAACTGATTCACGAATAGTTGATCTTGATCGTGATAAGGAATATGTTGCTCCTCCTGTTCTTCTTCTTCTTGTTGCATATGTTGTTCCTGTTCATGAAACATTTCCGGTTCGGGCTCTGGTTGCCTGGACGATGATGCTCCTGAACCTCCAGTATCGGCTTTCTGCAAAACACATTAAACACAAATTTTGTGCATCCAAATATGCATTAGTGTTAGCAAAATAATAACTTGAAACAATTATGATGACCTGTTCAATTCATAACACATTTTATACACATTTTCTTAACAATAACAATTCTACACTTTTACATACGAAAATGTGTACAATGTTTTATCACATTTAAACTCTTAAACATGTCAACAATAATCATTATAGCAATTAAACGCTTGTTACATGGCATTCAAATCAAACTAGTGTTCATTTTCATATTTTTGTCAAGTCTACACTTTGTCAAATAAGCCTATACGAAAAATGTACATCAAGTTCATAAGCATTTATCTCAAATAACATGCCAAATAATCACTACTAGTAATGAAACAAGTTTCAAATGGCCTTTATATCAAATTATCCAAGTTCATGAATTTTTAGACTTAAAAAGTCTACTTTAATTCTCAAAAACATGTTTAGGCTCAAAGTTTGGATCAATTAACTACCTAAACATGTTACACTACTTAATTTAGCAACAATTCATGACAAAAATCGGCCATAACCTGTTTATATCAAAAAGCCCCAAATTGCTCAAGAACACAAACCCTAGATTCTTAAAAATTTGAAGTTTTTAGCTTCAATTCATGTTAAATAGCTTCTATCTAGGATATACATGCATAATATAACAACAATTTAGCTCTAATTACACCTAAATTTAACAAAATCAAAATATAAATTTTCTAGCTCAAGAACACAAAAATTCGAATTTAAAGAGATTAGGGGTGAAATCTTTACCTTTCTCCTGAAGGGGTTGAGACTACTGAATCTAGGCATGATTATTGTGAAGTTTTGCAAGAAATTTGGTGAAAATTGGTGAAAAATTGAGAGGGTTTTGGAGATGGTTCGTGTATATGTGTGTGTAATGTGAGAGACAGAGCAGCTCGCTGGAAGTTTTGATCCTGTCCAGTATTTTATGGCCATGCGAGTCGCATGGCCTTCTGCCCATCCCCATGCGACTCGCATGGGGGTCAATTCCCAGGTATTTTTTTTTTTTTTTTTTTTTTTTTTTTTTTTTTTTTTTTTTATAAACCTTAAACTTTTTAGAACATAAAATTTAATAAAATTTTAAAAATTTTGTTTCTTTTTAAGACGAGGTCGTTTCGGGACTATGCCCTAGTCCGTCCCTCGACAAAATTTTAAAATTTGTCTTTTTGTAGCGATTGTTTTAAAAGCTAAGATTTTTTTGGGTTTTTTAATGTTTTTGGCATACTTTAAATCAATAAGATTAAAAATAATGATAATAAAAGTTCTCGTCCCTCCCTCGGGTAAAGCAATTTCGGTTCAAAGACCTAGTCTTCAACTTACGACGAATTTTAAAAATCATATTCTTAACTTAATGAGATAAAGTAAATTTTTGTTTTTAAATTCACACAACATAAATATAAAATTCAAAATTAAAATTAAAAATTCACACCAAACTTAATTTAAAAATTTATAAATTCATACCAAACTTATATTAATTTTTCAAATATTTACAGTTTTTTTTTTTTTAAAAATATTGTTTTTACAAAGTTTACATTATTAATTTAAAATATTAAGATTAAAAACATAATAAAATTAAAAATCTTTTTGTCTTTTTATCCCACTTTAATCAATCAAATATTATCAAAAATATGCGCCCCTCTTTTCGGTAAAGTAATTTCGGTTCCAAGACCTAATTTAACTCATGACGAATTTTTGAAATATTTTGGGTTGATTGTTTAAAGATATTTATACCTTAAGAATAAACGTTAAATTTCGCAGTGATGTAATAAATTTTTGAACGATATCAATAATTTCGGTCGCCAAACCTAATTTTATTTAATACCAATTTAATACTTTTTAGCGAACAAATTAGCGTTTATTATCAAAAGGTTAAAAATAAAAATAAAAATAAAAACTGTACAGACATACCTGTGAAATAGATTTCTTAGTTATATGATCTATTATATTCATAAGATAGTCGGTTTAATTGGTCTTCCATGGCTGCATAGGCGTAACCTCGAGCATTCATTGTCTTTTCTTCTAAACATATGAACGGTCCGTCTCTGCATAAAGTAACAAATTCGGTATTTGAATAGGTTTGATTATTTGAACATTTACCTCCATGTGACCATTTTCCGCATTTGTGACATTTTTCTAGGTGTCGTGCTCTTCTTTTCGCTGCGGATTTTGATTTTCCTTTACCAAATTGTAACTTATTATCTTCGCATCTGGATCCTTTTCTAACTCCGTCCATTCTTTCTCTGATTACTGATACTAATTCACTCGGTAGTATGTCATTATTTCTTTTAGTGATCAAAGCGTGTAGCATTAGACCATGGTTTAGTTCACAGGCAGTCTTCATTTTGTAAAAACCTAAAAAAATAAAAATTCAGAATGGGGGAAGAAGACTAGTTCTTTAGGGTCTGCTAGGGAAAGACCATACGTGTTCCATTTTCGAGAACTACACGAAAACAGACAATCTAACTCTAACAGAAATACATATTATCTTTTAAAGACTTGATTCTCCCCACACTTAGTTAGCTGTGGTGTCGAAATTGTGATTAATTTCGTTGTCGACTTCCATCGGACCCTGTATGTAATGTTTAACTCTGTGACCATTAACTTTAAATTCAATCCCATTTGAATTTATCAATTCTATTGTTCCGTATGGGAAAACTCTTTTGACTATGAATGGTCCAGACCATCTTGATTTCAATTTTCCAGGAAATAGCTTGAATCGTGAATTGAAAAGAAGAACTCTGTCTCCTTCTTTAAATTCTTTTGAACTTCTGATTCTTTTATCATGCCATTTCTTCGTTCTTTCTTTATAGATTAACGAATTTTCGTATGCTTCATGTCTTAATTCTTCTAATTCGTTTAGTTGACTTAATCGTAGACGTCCGGCTTCATGTAAATCAAGATTACATGTCTTCAAAGCCCAAAATGCTTTGTGTTCAATTTCTACTGGAAGATGACATGCTTTTCCATACACAAGTCTAAAAGGTGTGGTTCCAATTGGAGTTTTGTAGGCTGTTCTAAAAGCCCAGAGTGCATCCTCCAATTTAATGGACCATTCCTTCGGATTTGATCCTACGGTTTTCTCTAGAATACGTTTTAAAGCTCGGTTGGTATTTTCAACTTGTCCACTTGTTTGTGGATGATATGCGGTGGAGATTTTATGAGTTACTCCATATCTTTTAAGAACTTTCTCAAGTTGATTATTACAGAAATGAGTATCCCGATCACTTATTAAAGCTTTCGGTGTTCCAAACCTTGCAAAAAGACGTTTTAAAAAGTTTACTACAACTCGTGCATCGTTAGTTGGGAGAGCTTGTGCTTCCGCCCATTTAGATACATAATCAATGGCTACGAGTATATATAGATTATTATGAGATTTTGGAAATGGACCCATAAAGTCAATACCCCAAATGTCAAATACTTCACATACTTGGATGACATTTTGTGGCATTTCATCACGTTGACTTATTCTTCCGGCCCTTTGACATGCATCACAGGATTTGCAAAGAAGGTGTGCGTCTTTGTAAATTGTAGGCCAATAGAATCCAGCTTCATAAACTTTTCTTGCTGTTAGTTGAGGCCCATAATGCCCTCCTGTTGGTCCTGTGTGACAATGGTTTAAAATTTTACTAGCTTCATCTCCAAATACGCATCGGCGTATTATTCCATCGGGACAACTTTTAAACAGATGTGGATCTTCCCAGAAATAGTGTTTTATATCACTGAAGAATTTCTTTCGTCTTTGGTATGATAATCCTTTTTCAAGGAATCCACAAACTAAGTAGTTTGCATAGTCTGCAAACCATGGGATTTCTTTATAATCTATCTTCAATAGATATTCATCAGGAAAGTTGTCTTGTATGGCCGATTCATTTAGAACTTCTAATTCGGGATTTTCAAGACGAGAAAGATGATCAGCAGCGAGATTTTCTGCTCCTTTTTTATCTCGGATTTCAATATCAAACTCTTGTAAGAGTAAGATCCAACGGATTAATCTTGGTTTAGCATCTTGTTTTGAAAATAGGTATCTAAGAGCAGAATGGTCGGTATAGACCACCGTTTTTGCTAGAACGAGATATGATCGAAATTTGTCAAAAGCAAAGACAATAGCAAGGAGTTCTTTTTCAGTAGTTGTATAGTTCGTTTGTGCTCCTTGTAATGTCTTACTAGCATAATATATAGGTTGAAATCGTTTTTCAATCCTTTGTCCTAAAACGGCTCCCATTGCAAAATCACTTGCATCGCACATTAGTTCAAATGGTAGATTCCAATTTGGTGTTATCATGATCGGTGCATTAGTGAGTTTTTCTTTAAGAATATTAAAAGATTTGATACATTCATCTGAAAAGATGAATGGCGCATCCTTTTCTAGGAGTTTATTCATAGGAGTGGCAATTTTTGAAAAATCTTTTATGAAACGTCGGTAAAAACCGGCATGCCCTAGAAAACTCCTAACTCCTCTAACATTGGTGGGATGTGGAAGTTTAGCAATTACATCTACTTTAGCTCTATCCACTTCAATTCCTTCTTTTGAAATTTTATGTCCAAGAACGATGCCTTCTTTAACCATGAAATGGCATTTCTCCCAATTAAGTACTAGATTTGATTTTTCGCATCTAATCAGCATTCGTTCCAGATTAACTAGACATGATTTAAATGTATCACCGAAGACTGAAAAGTCATCCATGAATACTTCCATGCATTCTTCTATCATGTCGTGAAAAATCGCCATCATGCACCTTTGAAAGGTTGCAGGGGCGTTGCAAAGTCCAAATGGCATGCGTTTGTAAGCAAAAGTACCATAAGGGCACGTGAATGTGGTTTTCTCTTGATCTTCGGGTGCTATTGGAATTTGAAAATATCCGGAAAATCCATCTAGAAAACAATAGTAACTATTTCCGGCTAATCTTTCCAACATTTGATCTATGAAAGGTAAGGGAAAGTGATCTTTTCTGGTGGCGTCATTTAATTTTCTATAATCAATACATACACGCCATCCTGTTACAGTCCTAGTAGGAATAAGCTCATTTTTCTCATTTGTGATGACAGTCATGCCACCCTTCTTAGGCACGCATTGAACTGGGCTTACCCATGGACTATCAGAAATTGGGTAAATTAAACCTGCATCTAGCAGTTTAATAATCTCTTTCTTAACTACATCTTGCATATTAGGATTTAGTCTTCGTTGGCGTTGCACATACGTTTTATGACCTTCTTCCATAAGGATTTTATGTGTGCAATACGAAGGACTTATTCCTTTAATATCATGAATCTTCCATGCAATGGCTGGTTTATGAGCTTTCAACACAGAAATGAGCTGTGATTTCTCATTTTCAGTAAGAGAAGACGATATTATTACAGGCAATTCAGATTCACCATGTAAATAAGCGTATTCCAAATGGTTTGGAAGTGGCTTTAACTCTAATTTCGGAGGTTCTTCTATCGATGATTTATATCGATATCTGTCTTCTTCTTTTAGCATTTGAATTTCTTCTGTTGTTGGTTCATATCCATTAGCTATAAGTGTAGCTAACATTTCAGCTTCATCAATTGGTTCATTACCTTCTCCTAAAGAACATTCTCCTGTTCCTTGTAGTTCTGGAAATTCTTCTAATAATTCTGCATGTGCATCTATAGTTTGAATATAATAACATGTATCATCTGCAGATTGTGGTTGTTGCATTGCTCTATCAACTGAAAAGGTAACACTCTCATCCTCTATACTTAGGGTCAGTTTCTTACCGAACACGTCTATCATTGCTTTAGCCGTGTTTAAGAATGGTCTTCCTAATATGAGAGGAACTTGAGAATCTTCTTCCATGTCCAAAACAACAAAATCTACTGGGAATACTAAAGTACCAACTTTAACTAGCATGTTCTCCATTATCCCTCTAGGATATTTTATTGATCTATCGGCTAGTTGTATGCTTATTCTGGTTGGTTTCAATTCTCCAAGGTCTAGTTTAGCGTATAGTGAATACGGCATTAGATTTATACTAGCACCTAAGTCTGCCAATGCTTCTATTGAACTAAGACTACCCAGAAAACATGGAATTGTGAAACTTCCTGGATCAGATAGTTTTTCTGGTATCTTATTCAACAGCACTGCTGAACAATTAGCATTCATAGTAACAGCCGAGAGTTCTTCCATTTTCTTTCTATTCGTGATTAGATCTTTCAAGAATTTAGCATACCTTGGCATTCCTGAAATCACATCAATGAAAGGAAGATTTACATTTATCTGTTTAAACATATCCAAGAATTTGGATTGCTCGGCTTCAAGTTTTTCCTTTTTCATTTTACTCGGATAAGGAAGTGGTGGTTGGTATGGTTTAACATAAGGTTTATCCTTAACTGTGTTATCTTCATTAACCTTTTCAACTACCGGTTCTTTTTCCTTATCTTGATCAGGTTGTGGTTCTTGTGGAGTAGGAATAGTTTCATCAGAAGTTACAGGTATTTCAGGTGGTTTAAGTGTTGTACCACTTCTTGTGGTAATAGCTTTAGCTGTTTCATTCCGGGGGTTAGCATTTGTATCACTAGGTAAACTTCCCGGTTTTCTTTCACCTATTAACCTTGCTAGGTTACTTACTTCTTGTTCCAGATTTTGAATAGAAGCTTGTTGATTTCTAAATGCTTGAGCATTTTGTTCATTGGTTTGTTTTTGAGATGTGAAAAACTGCGTTTGAGTTTCAACTAGCTTCGTCATTATTTCTTCTAAATTCGGCTTTTTATCATCGGTTTGTTGTGGTGGTTTGTTTTGAAAATTCGGTCTTTGCTGATTGTAAGTATTGTTGGATATTTGTTGATTGCTAGGACCTTGTTGGTTGTTGTATGGAATATTTCGGTTATAATTCTGGTTTTGATTGTAAATCGGTCTTGGCGGTTGATAATTATTCTGATAATTATTTCCAGGCCTTTGGTTTATGTATGAAATATTCTCTCTTTGTTCCATTGTTAATTCAATACTGAGACAATCTTTTGTCAAATGTGGTCCTCCACACTGCTCACAACTAATTCGTATAGCATGAATATCTTTAGTCATCTTTTCCATTCGTCTCTCGAAAGCATCTATCTTTGCGGAAATGGAATCTAAGTCATGGCTAGAATCGGCTCTAGCTGCTTTAGATGATCTAATGATATCTTTTTCTTGATGCCACTCATGTGAGTGGGAAGCAGTATTATCAATAATTTTGTAAGCATCAGTTTCGGTTTTCTTCATAATAGAACCACCAGCTGCTATATCTATGTCTTTTCTTGTAGTGATGTCGCATCCTTGGTAGAATATTTGTACTATTTGACAGGTGTCTAAACCATGTTGCGGACATCCTCTTAACAACTTTCCATATCTTGTCCACGCCTCATATAGAGTTTCATTTGGCTTCTGTGTGAACGTAACAATTTCTGCTTGAAGTCTTACGGCTTTTGATGCGGGAAAAAATTGTTTAAGAAATTTGTCAATTAAAACATCCCATGTATCGATCGCCCCTTCAGGTAACGATTCCAACCAATCTTTGGCTTCTCCCTTTAAAGTCCAGGGAAATAACATGAGATATATCTGTTCATCCTCCACTTCTCGTATTTTAAATAGTGTGCAGATCCTATTAAAGGTACGTAGATGTTCATTTGGATCTTCCTTCGGCGCACCACTAAATTGGCATTGATTAGTCACCATGTGTAGAATTTGTCCTTTGATTTCATAATCTGGCGCATTAATGTCTGGATGAGTAATTGCGTGACCTTGGCCAGTGCGTTTAGCTCTCATTCGGTCTTCCATACTTAAAGGTTCCAGATTCTCCATAATTGAATTTGTTGAATCGGTATCACTAGATGATTCTGATTTAATAGTTCGTTCCTCAACAATCTCTGTTCGAATGATTGGTGGTTCCGGAGGAAAGTTTAATGGTTCAGGATCTACGAACCGTTCCTGAATATTTTCTGGATTCTCAATTGTGAGGTCGGGTTCAAAAAATGGATTATCGGAAATTTGAACTGAAGTACTTGGTCGACTGGATGACGATTCTAAAGAAAAATCAACGGCGGTTATATTTGTTAAACGATGTCTTGATCGAGTTACAGGTGGTGAACGTACAAAAGGTGATGAACGTCTTGCTCGGTGCATTCACAGAATATCCTATTAGTTTTTAAAAGGAAAGAAAAATTATAATAAGTTATCCAATCAATAGACTTTTCTGATTTTGCCCACGTTTCGAATAGCCAAAAGATGCAGCAGAGGGGCAGGATTCGTTTGGTCTCAATATAATTGAGGACTGTTTGGCTCCAATAACCCGGTCCACGTACAAATCCAACTATTACTACGAACCAGAAAATTTTGATGTCTATTAATTTAACCACTTAAAATAAATTTTCGTAATTTTTAGAAATTTAGATAAGAAGTAGAAAAAAATTCTAAGTCCTAAAAACTAGAATAGCGAGAAATAAGAGAGAAAAAGAGTTCGTCGCAAAAGGTCGAAAAAGAAAAAATGGTTGAAAAATAAAAGGTGACGGAAAAATAAAAGAAACTTATCAAAACTTAAAAATACTTAACTAATTTAACCTTATTACTACAACTAACTTAAAATTATAATCGCAAATTGAAATTACTAATTGGAATGATAATTGATACATAGTAAAAGGTCTAAAAATATTAAAGCTTACAGGAAAAACTAAATCCCAAATGGAAATAACTTAAAAAGAAACTAAAACGTAAAAAGGCGTCGCAAAATTCTAAAGCACCTAAATCTTAATTTTAAGGAAATAGCACTTAAGAGAGTTTACGGCAAAGCCTAAAAATCTAAAGTTAAAATAAAATTACGGCAAAAAAAAAAAAAAAAAAAAAAAACTAGACTAAAAACTAAGTACGAACGAAGAAAATATAAAAATTACGCTAAAACAATTAAAGGATACAAAAATATAAAAGTTATAAAAAGTTATAAAAATATTAGATTTTATAAAAATATTATTTTTATATTTTTCTTTTATAAAAGTATTAAGTAAATAAATAATAAAAGTAAACAAAAGTAAAAATAACTAAATAAATTAAAAACCTAATTATAATAATAATAATAGGTTTAGGGTTTAAATAATAATAATTAAATAATATCCGTAATTATTACGAAATTAGGGTTCAGATGTGGTCCTGTCAGACCCCTCATGCGACTCGCATGGGGTTTAGTTGCAATTCCATGCGACTCGCATGATGTTCGGATCCAGGCCAAAAGTTGGGCTGCTACAGTACCTTGGCCCGATTATTATTATTATTTTTTTTTTTTTTTTCTGTTTTATATTTAAAATATAAATGTATATATATAATTAAAATAAAACTTAATTTTTTAAAACTAAAAATAAACTTAAAATACTTTATAATTTTGTAAAAAGAAAAACTTAAAAATATATTTAAAATACTTTTTTTTTTTTTTTTTATCTTTTTAATTTTTAAACAAAAATATAAATTTTACAAAAACTAATTATAACTTAAAAATTAAAAATATGGCGTTTCGCTTCGGCGAATGTTCCCCGGCAGCGGCGCCAAAAATACTTGATGTCGAACGAGGTGGTATATAAAATAGTTATTATTTTACTAGAAAATACTATTAAATACGATACAATTTTACACAAGATATTTATTTATTTATAGAATGGATATACTTAAACCTTGCTACAACACTTATAGGCAGTGTACCTAATCGTACAGTAGTGTAGTTTTTAGTAAGTCCGGTTCGTTCCACAGGGAGATCTTTAAGCAAAGCTCAACGCTATATTAGTTTACTTTTATAAAAATACAAATATATATATAAGTAATATTATTATTATAAAGAGGGGTTTTTACCGTTTAATGACCGGTTTGTCGATTTTAAAACTTTAGTCGCAGTTAAAACCTAATGTAAAATATAAAATAAATACAAGACTGTAAATTAAAGCGTAAAGTAAATAATGATAATGAAATTGCGAATAATAAAAATGCGATTAAATTGCGATAATTAAAAAGTACGATAATTAAAAGTGCGATAAAATGAAATAACAATAAATAAAAGTGCGATAATTAGAAGTGCAATTAAATATAAAATAAAGGAAATTAAATATGATATAAAAGAATTATGCTTATTTAAACTTCCGTAATCATGATGTTTGACGTGTTGATTTTAGTTTTATGCCCTTGGGTTAATTGTCCTTTGTCCTGGATTATTCAATATGTCCGTCTGGTTTTTGTCCATAACAGTCCATCAGTCATAAATATAAATTGCAAGTGTCCTTGTCAAATTATTATTATACCCGAAGATAAATATTCCAACTAATTGGGGATTCGAATTGTAACAAGGTTTTAATACTTTGTTTAATGAATACACCAGGTTATCGACTGCGTGTAAACCAAGGTTTTACTACTTTGTTAACAATTACACCAATTACCCTTGAATGTAATTTCACCCCTGTTTTAATTATTCTAGTGGCTATTAATCCATTCCCGTGTCCGGTTAAATGAACGATTATTCGTACATATAAATACCCCGCCCATCGTGTCCGATCGAGTGTATATGGTAGTTTATAGGGACGCCCAATTGTAAATCTTTATATTAACATTAACAAACTTTCATTTAGTTAAACAAATATAAAGCCCATTAATAGCCCATAGCCTAGTTTCCACAAGTGTCGTTCTTTTGTCCAAACCCCAATTATGGTACAAAGCCCAATTACCCAATTTTAGTAATTAGCCCAACATCATGATTACTTCGTTTTAAACAAGCATAATAATAACTTAGCTACGAGACATTAATATAAAAAGGTTGAACATAACTTACAATGATTAAAAATAGCGTAGCGTTACACGGACAGAATTTCGACTTACACCCTTACAACATTCGCTAACATACCCTTATTATTAGAATTATAATTAAAATTAAAATATAAATTATAAATATAAATATATTACTTCGTATGAAGAGGAAGAGAAAAATTATCCTCTAAACTCGTCAGAAAACTGGCTTTTTATAGGACCTGACCAACAATCTCTCATCATGCGACTCGCATGGTTTTGTGCTTCTGGCCATGCGAGTCGCATGGCCACCCTGGATTCAGCCAACTACTTTTGTTTTCTTCTTGCCGACGTAATATAATAATAATAATATATATAATATATAATTATATATAATTATATATATATTATATTATATTCTTGTGCATAGTAGACTAGATATTTTTGGTCCGTTGCGTCGGGCGTTTCTTCTTGGCTCAGGTCCCGGTTCCGGATTTTCGGACGTCCTCGCGTATTATTTTAAATCGCGTACTTTGCGTCTTGTAACTTGTACTCTTGTCATTTTGAGACGTTCCTCATCAATATTTTGAACCTTTTTAGTTGTATCTTGTACTTTTTAGCTCTTTGGACCTTTTTGTCTACAATTTGTCGAATCTGCCTTTTGTCTTCACTTTTAATATTTAAACGAATATCTCTTGTAAATAGAACAATTGCAACTAAAAGCTTGTCTTTCTTGAGGAATAATGCTATGAAATATATGTTCGTTTTTAGCATTATCAACATGCTTCTTTATGTTGCATGTTAGCCGCTTTTTCTAAATCACGAAGTCCAATATTCGGATATATTGAGTCAAAATAATTTCTTAACCCGTTGCGTAAAATAGCATTTGGGTTCCCCGCAATATATGCGTCAAAGTAAACACATCGTAACTTATGGGTTTCCCAATGTGATATCCCCCATCTTTCAAACGAAAGTCTCTTATAAACCAAGACATTCTTGGAACGTTCTTCGAATGTCTTACAAACTGATCTCGCCTTAAATAGTTGTGCCGAAGAATTCTGGCCGACTCTAGACAAGATTTCATCAATCATGTCTCCGGGTAGGTCTCTTAAAATATTGGGTTGTCTATCCATTTTGTATTTTTAAACTGTAAAATAGACAAGAGTTAGATTCATAAAAAAATACTTATTAATACAAGCAATTTTTACATATATCATAAAGCATAAGAACACTATATTCCATATATTACACCACACGAATACAACTATCTTATTCCGACTCGCTCGTTTCTTCTTCTTCGGTTTTGGTTCGTTTTGCCAAGTTTCTAGGGATATATGATGTTCCCCTAATACGAACCGTCGTTGTCCACATTGGTTTAGAAAAACCTGGTGGTTTAGAGGTTCCCGGGTCATTGTTACAACTTAAGGACTTCGGGGGTTGACGATACATATAAAGTTCATCGGGGTTGGAATTAGATTTCTCTATTTTTATGCCCTTTCCCTTATTATTTTCTTTTGCCTTTTTAAATTCAGTTGGGGTAATTTCTATAACATCATCGGAATTCTCGTCGGAATCCGATTCATCGGAGAATTGGTAATCCTCCCAATATTTTGCTTCCTTGGCGGAAACACCATTGACCATAATTAACTTTGGTCGGTTGGTTGAGGATTTTCTTTTACTTAACCGTTTTATTATTTCCCCCACCGGTTCTATTTCTTCATCCGGTTCCGATTCTTCTTCCGGTTCCGATTCTTCTTCCGGTTCCGACTCTTCTTCCGGTTCCTCTTCGGGAACTTGTGAATCAGTCCACAAATTATTCCAATTTACATTTGACTCTTCATTATTATTAGGTGAGTCAATGGGACTTGTTCTAGAGGTAGACATCTATCACATAATATCAAACACGTTAAGAGATTAATATATCACATAATATTCATATGTTAAAAATATATAGTTTCCAACAAAAATGTTAAGCAATCATTTTTAAAGAAAACACGGTCGAAGTCCAGACTCACTAATGCATCCTAACAAACTAGATAAGACACACTAATGCAAATTTTCTGGTTCTCTAAGACCAACGCTCTGATACCAACTGAAATGTCCCGTTCTTATTGATTAAAAACGTTCCATATTAATTGATTTCGTTGCGAGGTTTTGACCTCTATATGAGACGTTTTTCAAAGACTGCATTCATTTTTAAACAAACCATAACCTTTATTTCATCAATAAAGGTTTAAAAAGCTTTACGTAGATTATCAAATAATGATAATCTAATATATCCTGTTTACACACGACCATTACATAATGGTTTACAATACAAATATGTTACAACAAAATAAGTTTCTTGAATGCAGTTTTTACACAATATCATACAAGCATGGACTCCAAATCTTGTCCTTATTTAAGTATGCGACAGCGGAAGCTCTTAATAATCACCTGAGAATAAACATGCTTAAAACGTCAACAAAAATGTTGGTGAGTTATAGGTTTAACCTATATATATCAAATCGTAACAATAGACCACAAGATTTCATATTTCAATACACATCCCATACATAGAGATAAAAATCATTCATATGGTGAACACCTGGTAACCGACAATAACAAGATGCATATATAAGAATATCCCCATCATTCCGGGACACCCTTCGGATATGATATAAATTTCGAAGTACTAAAGCATCCGGTACTTTGGATGGGGTTTGTTAGGCCCAATAGATCTATCTTTAGGATTCGCGTCAATTAGGGTGTCTGTTCCCTAATTCTTAGATTACCAGACTTAATAAAAAGGGGCATATTCGATTTCGATAATTCAACCATAGAATGTAGTTTCACGTACTTGTGTCTATTTTGTAAATCATTTATAAAACCTGCATGTATTCTCATCCCAAAAATATTAGATTTTAAAAGTGGGACTATAACTCACTTTCACAGATTTTTACTTCGTCGGGAAGTAAGACTTGGCCACTGGTTGATTCACGAACCTATAACAATATATACATATATATCAAAGTATGTTCAAAATATATTTACAACACTTTTAATATATTTTGATGTTTTAAGTTTATTAAGTCAGCTGTCCTCGTTAGTAACCTACAACTAGTTGTCCACAGTTAGATGTACAGAAATAAATCGATAAATATTATCTTGAATCAATCCACGACCCAGTGTATACGTATCTCAGTATTGATCACAACTCAAACTATATATATTTTGGAATCAACCTCAACCCTGTATAGCTAACTCCAACATTCACATATAGAGTGTCTATGGTTGTTCCGAAATATATATAGATGTGTCGACATGATAGGTCGAAACATTGTATACGTGTCTATGGTATCTCAAGATTACATAATATATAATACAAGTTGATTAAGTTATGGTTGGAATAGATTTGTTACCAATTTTCACGTAGCTAAAATGAGAAAAATTATCCAATCTTGTTTTACCCATAACTTCTTCATTTTAAATCCGTTTTGAGTGAATCAAATTGCTATGGTTTCATATTGAACTCTATTTTATGAATCTAAACAAAAAAAGTATAGGTTTCTAGTCGGAAAAATAAGTTACAAGTCGTTTTTGTAAAGGTAGTCATTTCAGTCGAAAGAACGACGTCTAGATGACCATTTTAGAAAACATACTTCCACTTTGAGTTTAACCATAATTTTTGGATATAGTTTCATGTTCATAATAAAAATCATTTTCTCAGAATAACAACTTTTAAATCAAAGTTTATCATAGTTTTTAATTAACTAACCCAAAACAGCCCGCGGTGTTACTACGACGGCGTAAATCCGGTTTTACGGTGTTTTTCGTGTTTCCAGGTTTTAAATCATTAAGTTAGAATATCATATAGATATAGAACATGTGTTTAGTTGATTTTAAAAGTCAAGTTAGAAGGATTAACTTTTGTTTGCGAACAAGTTTAGAATTAACTAAACTATGTTCTAGTGATTACAAGTTTAAACCTTCGAATAAGATAGCTTTATATGTATGAATCGAATGATGTTATGAACATCATTACTACCTTAAGTTCCTTGGATGAACCTACTGGAAAAGAGAAAAATGGATCTAGCTTCAATGGATCCTTGGATGGCTCAAAGTTCTTGAAGCAAAATCATGACACGAAAACAAGTTCAAGTAAGATCATCACTTGAAATAAGATTGTTATAGTTATAGAAATTGAACCAAAGTTTGAATATGATTATTACCTTGTATTAGAATGATAACCTACTGTAAGAAACAAAGATTTCTTGAGGTTGGATGATCACCTTACAAGATTGGAAGTGAGCTAGCAAACTTGAAAGTATTCTTGATTTTATGAAACTAGAACTTTTGGAATTTATGAAGAACACTTAGAACTTGAAGATAGAACTTGAGAGAGTTCAATTAGATGAAGAAAATTGAAGAATGAAAGTGTTTGTAGGTGTTTTTGGTCGTTGGTGTATGGATTAGATATAAAGGATATGTAATTTTGTTTTCATGTAAATAAGTCATGAATGATTACTCATATTTTTGTAATCTTATGAGATATTTCATGCTAGTTGCCAAATGATGGTTCCCACATGTGTTAGGTGACTCACATGGGCTGCTAAGAGCTGATCATTGGAGTGTATATACCAATAGTACATACATCTAAAAGCTGTGTATTGTACGAGTACGAATACGGGTGCATACGAGTAGAATTGTTGATGAAACTGAACGAGAATGTAATTGTAAGCATTTTTGTTAAGTAGAAGTATTTTGATAAGTGTATTGAAGTCTTTCAAAAGTGTATAAATACATATTAAAACACTACATGTATATACATTTTAACTTAGTCGTTAAGTCATCGTTAGTCGTTACATGTAAGTGTTGTTTTGAAACCTTTAGGTTAACGATCTTGTTAAATGTTGTTAACCCAATGTTTATAATAACAAAAGATATTTTAAATTATTATATTATCATGATATTATGATGTACGAATATCTCTTAATATGATATATATACATTAAATGTCGTTACAACGATAAACGTTACATATATGTCTCGTTTCAAAATCATTAAGTTAGTAGTCTTGTTTTTACATATGTAGTTCATTGTTAATATAATTAATGATATGTTTAATTATCATAATATCATGTTAACTATATATATAACCATATATATGTCATCATATAGTTTTTTTACAAGTTTTAACGTTCGTGAATCACCGGTCAACTTGGGTGGTCAATTGTCTATATGAAACCTATTTCAATTAATCAAGTCTTAACAAGTTTGATTGCTTAACATGTTGGAAACATTTAATCATGTAAACATCAATCTCAATTAATATATATAAACATGGAAAAGTTCGGGTCACTACATTAGGGCTCGTAGATCTACCTTTAGGATTCGTCTCAATTAGGGTGTCTGTTCCCTAATTCTTGGGCTACCAAGCTAAAAGGGGTGATATTCGATTAGATAATCTAACCATAGAATGTAGTTTTGATTACTTGTGTCTATTTCATAAAGTATTTATAAAAGCAGCGCATGTATTCTCAGTCCCAAAAATATATATTGCAAAAGCATTTAAAAAGGGAGCAAATGAAACTCACTATACTGTATTTTATAGTAAAAATACATATGACGATATTGAACAACGCAAGGTTGGCCTCGGATTCAAGAAACCTATAACAATTGTATATTTATTAATATACATAATCGTAATCGAACCAATATATATATAAATTTATTAATTATATACTTTTTATATTAATAGTATATATTTGTTTCATATATTCATTTTGTATATATAAAAATATAAATTTTGTTATGTTATATGTATTAGATATATTGTTATATATGTATCATTTGCTTGTTAAAATAATAATCATAATGATACTAAAATTATATTAATATTGGTAAAAATGATAATAATTATAATACTTAATATTACTAATAAAGATTTTAATATTATTAATTCTATAGTAATGATTTTAATATTAATAATCGAAAAAAATATTAATTTTATTGTGATTGATAATTATGATATTTGTTTTAGTAATTTACATAATAATATTACTCATTATAATAATAGTAATACTTATAATGATAATAGGAATAATGATAATAATAATAATAATAATAATAATAATAATGCTTATGATGTTACAGATTATATCATCATGATCACCATATCATACACCACTATCGATTTATCAATACATGTCTATTTCATGTAATATCATTATCATCGTATTATCATTCTTAAATCATTATTATTGCTATTTTAACATTATCATCTTAACATCATAACCATTCGTCATCTAAATCATAATCATAATTCTACTCATAAATCATAATCAAAATTCATAACTCATAATCAGAAATCATATGTCATAATTCATAATCATACATCATAATCATACATCATATTCATACTTCATAATCATACATCATAATCATACATCATATTCATACTTCATAATCAAACCCGGTTATCATTATTACTATATCAAATATCATCTCATATCATCTGATTTCATGATTATCATATATATCATTATCATCATCAAATAATCTAAGTATCATCTTCATACAATCATCAACATTATCCTAAGCTTAACAATGTGTTATTATCATAATTATATCATCATTATTTATTTATCATGTCATCATCATTGATCTATCACTCAAACTTATACATTATCATGATCATAATGGTGATAATCATCATTTAACCTAATCATATCATTTTCATCTTATCATACCATCATATATCATTCATTATCAGTATTATCCAGTATTGCTACTGTAACCAAATTCTGCAGCACAACGATATTATTTTTCACAGAATTAAAGCTATCATCATCATATATCATTGTTTAAATCGACAGAAAATACTATCAAGTAACGATTTACATGGTTTATTCGAACAGTGATTACAGAGCTTCTTTATCATCATCAATCATCATTTAAGAAGTGTATGGATTTAAAAAAATAAAAAAAAATTATACATATATGTAACATTCTGTAACAGAACAAGAAATAAAAATATATATATATATATATATATATATATATATATATATATATATATATATATATATATATATATCTTCAATTTCAATTCATCCAATTCGATCTTTTCAAGCTATAATCCCAACATATGAATTGTTATAAATCACCCATCAAGTACTCGACACCCAGAATTGGTACCTAATACTACCTACAGCATCCTAATTTGAACGAAAACAAATAATGTTTGACTTTTTGTATGAAACTTTGACCGCCAAATTAACGATCAAATTGATGAATTAAAATTTGAGAAAAATACAGAGTGCTTCACTAGGTGAATCCTAATAACTCTGTATTAGTAGTTTTTAGTGATCGATTCGAAAATTTATTATGGATTCAAACAGGTAGCGAAGAAAAAGAAATTGTTTTTTGTTTATGTGAATTTCTTTTTGATTCAGAGAATAGCAGTCGTGGTTTTGCATCTTGCAAGAACGATTTTATGTAGCAATAATTATCTATCGAATTTTGTTTTGTGGTGGAGACTGGATCAACAAGGATCCTCGAAGCAGGTAGGAGAATCGGGAAAAAAGAATAGGGATGATAGTGAAATAGATATTAAACGCGTATATATCTGATTTATATGATATATTTAATTTAATATTAATAATTCACAATTACTAATATATTACAATAATACTATTATTATTTATAATAATAATAATAATGATAATATTAATTAATAATAATAATAATATTAATAATACAGATAATAATAATTATTAATGATAATACCTATTAATTTTATTGTTAATAATTACATTAAATATAATGAATACAATATTACTAGTAATAATAGTAATACTTAATATAAGAAATCAATATTAACATACTAATATTTACATAGACTGAAATATTCTAATTTCTTCATATAGTATTTATAAATTATATATATGTATATACTTATAATAATTATGTATAGAATTATGTAAATGTATATAGAAGATAGGTGGTGATGTAATAGAGTATAGATATTACACCGTAAATGGTTTGTGGAAGGCAAGCGAATAACAACATTAAATAATATTTCACTCAATTAATTCACAAGATAATTAAGAGATTGTTATAGGTTGGTTTCGTGTAACAGTAAAAGCGGTCAGTGATTGAGATATATGTATGTTCCATAATGCTTGATTCAAACCAGTAATATATATATTACAGAGTATTTATAATTATATAAT
This sequence comes from Rutidosis leptorrhynchoides, assembly GCF_046630445.1. Taxonomy (NCBI): domain Eukaryota; kingdom Viridiplantae; phylum Streptophyta; class Magnoliopsida; order Asterales; family Asteraceae; genus Rutidosis; species Rutidosis leptorrhynchoides. The sequence goes on from NC_092336.1 coordinate 29,386,329, forward strand.
GATCCATTTTATTCATTTTGTCTAATGTTTGTTAGAAAAATTATGTCTATATATATATATATATATATATATATATATATATATATATATATATATATATATATATATATATATATATATATATATATATATATATTAAAATATGGCTATTTTATTAATCAGTTTAGGTTTAATATAATACTATCATACATATTTAGTTATAACAATTAATCATATATTATTATTTCAAGTAATTATATGTACGCATATTTTATATATATATATATATATATATATATATATATATATATATATATATATATATATATATATATATATATATATATATATATACATATTTATTTGCAAATAAATTATTCGTAAATCATCGGGAATGGTCACAGGTTAATTGAATTCATGTAAATAGTTCCAAAATTTTGAGACTCAACTTTACAGACTTTGCTTATCGTGTTAAAATCGTTTAAGGATTAAGTTTAAATTTGGTCGAAAATTTCCGGGTCGTCACAGTACCTACCCGTTAAAGAAATTTTGTCCCGAAATTTGAGTGTGGTTGTCATGGTTAACAATAAGAATGCCTTCATGACGAATATGAGTTGATAAAATAGAATTTTATCTCCGCTAAGTATTTGAATAGAATAATTAAATTACTCGAAGCGTATGAGAGATGCTATCGCAAAAGATTTGAATAGAGATTCGCCTTAGCTGTAGTCAGGGTTGAATTTACAAAATAAGATGCGTCTTAACTTTTGACGTTGTCCTGGTTGAATTCCGGAATTCAAGGTATTTAAAGAAAATCTTCGAAATCTAAAAGATTTGATTCTTCGGCGTCTAAGGAAATTAAGATCTCTATAATTAAATACGGTGATCTGTTTCGATTACTCTGTTTGATATTTCCATTATAAATTTACCTTTTCCATTCCATTAATTTCATCATTCCTATACTTTCTTCCTCCATTCATACTTACAAAATATTGTGGAAATGCTCCATCCAGTTCTGATTCTTGATATTTTCCTAATTATCGCATCTGTCATTCTTCTTTTCCATTTACCGTCAGAGGAATCTATTCACTTCTACTATTACCTTGGGGTTATAGTATTTTTCATTCTCTTGTGTCTTTATATTGCTATACGCATTGATATGCACGGTTTGTAAATCCTGTGTTGTTGTTGGGCTTTATATTTCCCCTTATATTTCGGCGTCACTGCTCTTGTCTTTCTATAATCATTGACATCCACAGTTAATGCTCTCTCTTATTTGCTGCGATTTATACTCCCATTTCTATTTCGGAGCTTCATGCTCTGTTTTCTCTTCTATCCATTGATCACAGCAAGTAATGATACAGAATTCGTAGATATGAATTTCAGAATGAATATAGTTAATGTTCTAAGAAGAAAATCGTACTGGCACGATTTTGATTTGTCAAATTCCTAAAATATAAAAAAAAGATCGAATTATCAAAAATATTTTCTTGATATTTTTGAGGTTAAACAGAATACAAGAGTCGTGTAACATGGCACGTGATGACGGTATGCTCTGTGAATCATCACGTTCCATTAGAAACTAAGCATGACTTACTATAATATAATCACGTTGATCAAGTGTCATTATATTATACTAACTCATGCATCAAATTCCAACACTACTTCAAAATCATTCATAATTCAAACTCGAATTTTAAAGAAATTTAGACACTAAAGTAGTTTCCTTTATGATGTAATATAGATAACACGAAGAGATAAATAATTTTGAACGAGAATATTTATGAAAATATCTTCAGAAATATCGAAGATATTTATGATGATATTTTGGAATTTCTAAGTTCGATGGTTGATGAAGAAAGATTTTCCGCAAGATTTTAACATGTGTACGGAGCAAGATATTCGTTGAAGGTTTCATCGGATCCAGAATTACCTGGTTTCTTTGAATATATGGTATGGTCCTTGTATTTGGCCTTGGTCTCCTTCATGGTTTGCTCAATCTATTTTTTAGTACCAAATTTTCTATCGAGCGTTCCTAACACTCCCTTCCTTATCATCAAACTTTTGGCCGTTTAGACCATCTACAATTTTTCTGTTTCCTCTGCATTTAATGCTACGATATCTGAATCATCGGTTATCAATCCGAGGTGGTTTCAGGAGAATTGTATTTTTAGATGATTAAACGCTGATGGTAATATGATGGAATATAAAAGGTTCCCCGGTAACAATAAAAGAGCACGCAGATATATCAAGATTATAATAAGGTTTTTTCGAACAAAAAGTCGAAATTAACTTGTTGGAGCTGTGACAAAATTTGCTACTTTGAAAGGGATTACCAATTTATTTTGGGTAATAATAACACTAAAGGAATTATCACAGCTACGTGTTAAATGTTTACTCAGATTCCGAGTGTTTTCAGGTAAATAACTATATGCATCAATCTTTTCTTTCGTAGATGAAGTACGATTGGTTCATCCTCTCGATTGAGGTGTTTTCAAGAATCATGAAAGGTTTGAACGCAGATTGTAATTGTCAAGATACAAATGAGGTTTAAGGTGAAATCAAGTGGCAAACTTGAAGAATTGTTTAGTTTCATATGTTATAATCAATATTTTAATTCATTTTAATTATCCAATGTTGGTAGTCCACAGTTTGTAGTCCACAGTTAGTAATTCCATAATTCATATGTAGTTTAATATATAATATTCGAATTAATTAATACGTATCGTGATCCATTGTATACATGTCTCAGACTCGATCACAACTCAAAGTATATATATTATTTTAGAATCCACCTCAACCCTGTATAGCTAACTCTATCATTACTGCATATAGAGTGTCTATGGTTATTCCAAATAATATATATAGATGCGTCGATATGATATGTCAAAACCTTGTATACGTGTCCCGATATTTAAAATGCGTAAATAACAGTATTTAAATGACGATAAATAAAGTGCGTAAAATAAATAACAGAAATTAAATGATGATAAATAAAATTGCGAGAATTAAAATTACGATAAATAAATTGTGATAATTAAATGTAATATAGAATTAACAGTTAGCTAGGAACAGTTAGCTAGGATTTTGTTAGCGTGCATTCTTAACAAAATTTCTCATAGTTAATTTGTTCGTTTCTAACAAATTTTATTTTGTCCAATGTTTTCTTCATTATGCCACTTGTTGGATTCTGATAAGTCAAAATCCAAATATGAAATTGAATGAAAATGGTTATTCTGCGGTGAACGAATACGTATATCTGTGGATGTAAGTAGGATAGTAAATGACTGTTGAATCAGATTCGAAGAATGTACAATGTAACTTATTAATGTGAAATCTAAATATTCCTAAGGTATTACATACCCGTTAAAATATTTTCACCATTAATAGTTTGTACGAAATAATTTTTAATTACAATCTTTATGAAAATATACTTACATATATATTTTTTTCAGATGTAATCATAGATTTAATGAGTTAATATAATATTAATCTCATTTGATTTACCGTAAGAACTAGAATACATAATCTCTAAAACATTAGAGATTACATAATCGCCATGAAGAACGAAGATAATTAATGTAGAACGATACGTAGAATGATGATTATACTCGAGGTACAGAATGAGATGTTGAGGCATGGATTGTTGATGGTACGGGTGCTGTTACTGATGGTACTGTTGGTGCCGGTGATGTTGCCGAAGCTGGTATGTTTTGCATCATATTTTCTAAGGCTACCACTCGTGCGCGAAACTCGTTAACTTATTACTCCGGGATGATTGTCGGTAGGAACGAGTGAATGAATAAGGTTTAGAATCTGAGAGAGTATATAATCGTGACGAGATACTCTGGAAATGAGAGAGAAAATGGTGTCTCAAACAGGTTCATCGGTAAGTGCTTCAGGTTCTTCGCCAAGAGGTAAATTCGGTTGGTGAAAAGGATCGCCTTCTTCGCGTCTCCATTGATTAAGTTAACTACGAACCCATTCCCAATTCATCCAGAATTGAAGATGACTAGTTTGGTTGATCCATTTCATTTACACTGTTTTCGGAGCTTAGGTGAATATCCATGTCGGAATAGCTATCGGAATCTGAGGGACTTGAACTGGTTGAGGGATTCATCTCGTATGATCAGATGAAGGATTTTCGAGAAGAAATAGATTATAGGATGTAGATTAGTACCCTGCAATACATAATTTACATATGCATATATAATACTAAAATCCCATAAGTTACGGAGGAATCTACGGAAGCTGTCAGGCAAAGGTAACAATAACAGATACGCTAAGATATGAATTTATCTATACACTGTCTATACAATAGAGGCAGTAAGACGTGTCTAGACTTTAAGGATGATAAGCAAATAATTTTCGACACGAAATGATAAGCAAAACTTTTGACATGCAGACACGGTCGAAGTCCAGACCCACTAATGCATCTAAACAACTATCAGTTAGACACACTAATGCAAGACCTGGTTCGCTAAGACCACCGATCTGATACCAACTGTAGATACAGTGGGGATAACCACCGTCCCACCCAGTGCCTTAACTATCCGGTGACCACTGAGTATACCTCAGATACTGATTTTAGGGCATGCCTCTCAGCTACTGCCAACCCTCGTAAGGGATCGCAAGAAGTAAGAGCCAATGCTTCGCCACAGGTCACACTGTGAGAACCTCCTTTACGACTAACCCGCCACACATGGACGCGATTATACCAGCTCTGATACCAACTGTAGTGCCCCGTCCCAATCCATCTAGACGAATACATTACATTTGGTTACATCGCGAGGTACTTGACCTCTATATGATACATTTTACAAACATTTCATTCATTTTTGAAAGACAAACTTTTATTACATCGAAAGTTGACAGCATGCATACCATTTCATAATATATCCAATTATAATTGACTTAATAATAATCTTGATGAACTCAACGACTCGAATGCAATGTCTTTTGAAATATGTCATGAATGACTCCAAGTAGTATCTCTAAAATGAGCAAATGCACAGCGGAAGATTTCTTTCATACCTGAGAATAAACATGCTTTAAAGTGTCAATCAAAAGGTTGGTGAGTTCATTAGTTTATCGTAATCAATCATTTTCATAATTTTAATAGACCACAAGATTTCCTTTATTCAATAATCATATACTCGTAAGTGTTTAAAAATCATTCATATGGATTGAACACCTAGTAACCGACGTTAACATAATGTATATAGAATATCCCCAAAACAGAAATCCATCTGTATTAATAACTAGAAGTACTAAAGCATACCATTTTCCCGTATGGGAGGGAGTTAGGGCCCGTAGATCTACCTTTAGGATTCGCGTCAATTAGGGTGTCTGTTCCCTAATTCTTAGGCTGCCAAGCTAAAAGGGGTGATATTCGATTCGATAATCCAACCATAGAATGTAGTTTCGATTACTTGTGTATATTTCGTAAAGTATTTATAAAAGCAACGCATGTATTCTCAGTCCCAAAAATATATATTGCAAAAGCATTTAAAAAGGGAGAAAATGAAACTCACTATACTGTATTTTGTAGTAAAAATACATATGACGATATTGAACAACGCAAGGTTGGCCTCGGATTCACGAACCTATAACAATTGTATATTTATTAATATACATAATCGTAATCGAACCATTATATATATAAATTTATTAATTATATCCTTTTTATATTAATAGTATATATTTGTTTCATATATTCATTTTGTATATATAAAAATATAAATTTTGTTATGTTATATGTATTAGATATATTGTTATATATGTATCATTTGCTTGTTAAAATAATAATCATAATGATACTAAAATTATATTAATATTGGTAAAAATGATAATAATTATAATACTTATGATGTGCAAAACGTGGTATATGAATTGTTATATGAAATAGTATGGAAAAACACCGATTAAAGATTGCTACACACTAACGGGCAGTGTACCCGATCGTGTAGTAGTATAGTAAATGGTAAAATCCGTGTATCGTTCCAAAGACAATATCTAAGTCAAATTAGGATTATAAACCAAATTGTAATTAACTAATAAAATTACAATTACAAGATATTTTGGTTTTCCCTTTTACGATGGGCGAATCAAGTGATGAATAAGATTAAAAGACAATATTTTTGGTATTTTAAGTTTATGAAAGTAAAAAGATAGTTTTGATATCAAATTAAGGAAATATGCTCATCTAGACTTTTTACCCTTAATGTTGAATGTTATTTAGGATTAAGATCGGATTGATTGGTTATGCACGAGAACTAATTAATTGGTTCACCAAGAATAGTCTTGCGCAAACACTCAAACGGGATTACACGACGCAAGTGATGTTCTTGTCATCTAAGACCTCCTATTTGTTAATCAACTAATTCAACTAGTTTGAAGACTTGAAGAATGATCAAGTCAATAGTGTGTTGTACATGATCCACTCCTATATCAACTAAAGGTTTAACTTAGTTCATTCCCTTGGTCCGGTTAAATGCTCAATTTACCCAACCCAAATAATTAACTAAGTGTCATAATAAGATCCCTATAAATGTCACTAGATAAGGTAAATCACTAACATATGTTAATTAATGGAACTAGGTAGTTGAAAGTGTGTATAACAGATTCTAAGGAATTGGCCATTCTCCTAGATAATTACACATACTAATTAAGCTATTCCAAAGTATCTACAAGAGTCGTTCTTACATTCTTATGTAAATTAACCATTTGAACTCAACTTATCCCTTTTGCAAAAAGACGGATAAACACATGTCACTAGGTGTAAATCAATACATTAACTTAACAAGATGATGTTTCTTATGTAGTGACCCGAACTTTTCCATGTTTATATATATTAATTGAGATTGATATTTACATGACTAAATGTTTCCAACGTGTTAAGCAATCAAACTTGTTAAGACTTGATTAAATGAAATAAGTTTCATATAGACAATTGATCACCCAAGTTGACCGGCGATTCACGAACGTTACAAATTTGTAAAAACTACATGTTGTGGTATATATAGACATATATATATGGTTGACATGAGATTATGATGAGTAAGTATCTCACTAAATATATTAACAATGTGTGATATACATAAGAAATGAGATTACTAAGTTAAGAAACTCGAAATGATATATATAACGATTATCGTTATGATAACGTCTACTAAATACATATGTATCATATTAAGATATTGATACACTATATCTAACATGATAAAATGATATTTAAATATATCATTAAGTATGTTAACAATGAACTACATATGTAAAAACAAGACTACTAACTCAAGAATTACGAAACGAGACTTATATGTAATGATTATCGTTGTAACGATATTTTAATGTATATATCATATTAAGAGATATTCATACATCATAATATCATGATAACATAATAATTTAACATCTCATTTGATATAATAAACATTGGGTTAACAACATTAACTTAGATCGTTAACTTAAAGGTTTCAAAACAACACTTACATGTAACGACTAACGAAGACTTAACGACTCCATTAGAATGTATATACATGTTGTGTTGTGATATGTATTCTTACACTTTTGAAAGACTTCAAGACACATATCAAAGTACTTCTACTTAACAAAAATGCTTACAATTACATCCTCGTTCAGTTTCATCAACAATTCTACTCGTATGCACCAGTATTCGTACTCGTACAATACACAGCTTTTAGATGTATGTACTTTTGGTTTATACACTGCAATGATCAGCTCTTAGTAGCCCATGTGAGTCACCTAACATATGTAGGAACCATCATTTGGCAACTAGCATGAAATATCTCATAAAATTACAAAAATATTAGTAATCATTCATGACTTATTTACATGAAAACAAAATTACATATCCTTTATATCTAATCCATATACCAACGAACAAAAACACCTAAAAACACATTCATCCTTCAATTTTTTCATCTAATTGATCTCTTTCAAGTTCCATCTTCAAGTTCTAAGTGTTCTTCATAAATTCCATAAGTATAGTTTCATAAAAATCAAGAATACTTCCAAGTTTGCAAGTGTACTTCCAAGCTTTCTAATCCATTCCAAGTAATCATCTAAGATCAAGGAACCTTTGTTATTTACAGTAGGTTATCTTTCTAATTCAAGGTAATATTCATATTCAAACTTTGATTCAATTTCTACAACTATAACAATCTTATTTCGAGTGAAAATCTTACTTGAACTGTTTTCGTGTCATGATTCTGCTTCAAGAACTTTCAAGCCATCCAAGGATCCTTTGAAGCTAGATCCATTTTTCTCATTTCCAGTAGTTTTATCCAGAAAACTTGAGGTAGTAATGATGTTCATAACATCATTCGATTCATACATATAAAGCTATCTTATTCGAAGGTTTAAACTTGTAATCACTAGAACGTAGTTTAGTTAATTCTAAACTTGTTCGCAAACAAAAGTTAATCCTTCTAACTTGACTTTTAAAATCAACTAATACATGTTATATATCTATATGATATGCTAACTTAATGATTTAAAACCTGGAAACACGATGAACACCATAAAATCGGATATACGCCGTCATAGTGAAACCGGGGGGCTGTTTTGGTTTGGATAATTAAAAACTTTGATAAACTTTGATTTAAAAGTTGTTCTTCTGGGAAAATGATTTTTCATATGAACATGAAACTATATACAAAAATCTTGGTTAAACTCAAAGTGAAAGTATGTTTTTCAAAATGGTCATCAAGATGTCGTTCTTTCGACGGAAATGACTACCTCTTTAGTAATTGACATGTAACTTAAATTTCCGACTATAAAACTATACTTTTTATGTTTGGATTCTTAAATTAGAGTTCAATATGAAACCATAGCAATTTGATTCACTCAAAACGGATTTAAAATGAAGAAGTTATGGGTAAAACAAGATTGGATATTTTTGATCTTTTTAGCTACGGGAAATGTTTAACAAATCTATACAAATCATATCCTAGCTAACTTATATTATATTATACATGTATTCTAATATATTATGTAATCTTGGGATACCATAGTATGCAAATGTTTTGACATATCATATCGACCCATGTATATATATTATTTGGAACAACCATAGACACTCTATATGCAGTAATATTGGAGTTAGCTATACAGGGTTGAGGTTGATTCCAAAAATATATATACTTTGAGTTGTGATCTAGCCTGAGACGTGTATACACTGGGTCGTGGATTGATTCAAGATAATATATATCGATTTAGTTCTGTACATCTAACTGTGGACAACTAGTTGTAGGTTATTAACGAGGACAACTGACTTAATACACTCAAATCTTTAAAACATAATAAAAATGGTTGTAATTATATTTTGATCATACTTTGATATATATGTACATATTTGTATAGGTTCGTGAATCGATCCGTGGCCAAGTCTTATTTCCAAGGAAGGAAATATCTGTGAAAGTGAGTTATAGTCCCACTTTTAAAATCTAATATTTTTGGGATGAGAATACATGCAGGTTTTATAAATGATTTACAAAATAGACACAAGTACGTGAAACTACATTCTATGGTTGAATTATCGAAATCGAATATGTCCCTTTTTATTAAGTCTGGTAATCTAAGAATTAGGGAACAGACACCCTAATTGACGCGAATCCTAAAGATAGATCTATTGGGCCTAACAAACCCCATCCAAAGTACCGGATGCTTTAGTACTTCGAAATTTATATCATATCCGAAGGGTGTCCCAGAATGATGGGGATATTCTTATATATGCATCTTGTTAATGTCGGTTACCAGGTGTTCACCATATGAATGATTTTATCTCTATGTATGGGATGTGTATTGAAATATGAAATCTTGTGGTCTATTGTTACGATTTGATATATATAGGTTAAACCTATAACTCACCAACATTTTTTTTGACGTTTAAAGCATGTTTATTCTCAGGTGAATATTATGAGCTTCCGCTGTTGCACACTAAAATAAGGACAAGATTTGGAGTCCATGTTTGTATGATATTGTGTAAAACTGCATTCAAGAAACATATGTCGATGTAATATATTTCTATTGTAAACCATTATGTAATGGTCATGTGTAAACAGTATATTTTAGATTATCATTATTTGATAATCTACGTAATGCTTTTAAAACCTTTATTGATAAAATAAAGGTTATGGTTGTTTTAAAAATGAATGCAGTCTTTGAAAAACGTCTCATATAGAGGTCAAAACCTCGCAACGAAATCAATTAATATGGAACGTTTATAATCAATATGAACGGGACATTTCAGTTGGTATCCGAGCGTTGGTCTTAGAGAACCAAAAAATTTGCATTAGTGTGTCTTATCGAGTTTTTTAGGATGCATTAGTGAGTCTGGACTTCGACCGTGTTTTCTTTAAAAATGATTGCTTAACATTTTTGTTGGAAACTATATATTATTAACATGTAAATATTATGTGATATATTAATCTCTTAACATGTTTGATATTGTGTGATAGATGTCTACCTCTAGCACAAATCCCATTGACTCACCTAATAATAATGAAGAGTCGAATATATATTGGCAAGATTCACAAGTTCCCGAAGAACCAGAAGAAGAGGAAACGGAACCGGAAGAAGAGGAACCGGAAGAAGAGGAACCGGAAGAAGAGGAACCGGAAGAAGAGGAACCAGAAGAAGAAGAGGTTCCGGAGGGGGGAATAGTAGGAACCACAGAAAACTGGTCAAATAAAAGAAAATCCTCAACCAATGGACCAAAGTTAATAATGGTCAATGGTGTTTCCGCTAAGGAAGCAAAATATTGGGAAAATTACCAATTTTCCGATGAATCGGATCCTGATGATGTTATAGAAATTACCCCGACCCAATTTAATGAGGCAAAAGAAACTAATAGGGGAAAAGGCATCAAAATAGAGAAATCTGATTCCGACCCCGATGAACTTTATATGTGCCGTCAACACCCGTATTTTTCAATATCGTGACAATAACCCGGGAACCTCTAAACCACCAGGTTTTTTTAAACCAATGTGGAAAACTATGGCTCGTATTAGAGGAACATCATATATCCCTAGAAAATTAGGAAAAAGAACCAAGTTCGAAGAAGAAGAAACCAGTGATTCAGATTAGAGGGGTGTGAGCATGTTGTGTAATAAATGTATTGTAGTGTGCTTGTACTTTTATGTTCTATCTAAAAATTGCTTGTATTATTTGTTATTACGAATCTAATCCTTGTCTATTTTACAGTATAAAAACAAAATGGACGTTAAGGGTAGACAACCGAATATTTTAGAAGACCTACCAGAGGATATGATTGAGGAAATCTTGTCTAGAGTCGGTCAGAATTCATCAGCACATTTAGCTATGGCGAAATTAACTTGTCAAACATTTGAAAGACTTTCCAGAAATGCCTTAGTTTATAAAAGGCTTTCCTTTGATAGGTGGGGTATATCACATTGGGGAGACTTTAAGTTACGCCTTGTTTTCTTTAAAGCATTAAATGCGAGGAACCCAAATGCAATTTTATGCTACGGGATAAGAACCTATTTTGACTCAACATATCCCAACATAGGATTTCGTGAATTAGAATGAGCTTCTAACATGCAACATAAAGAAGCATGTTATGCTTACGGGTTAGTGATGTTTTCTTCTTACCAAAGTGAGAAAAAGAACATCGAATTGCAGCTTTTAAATAAAACTTTCCCACAAGTGATGAATTCAGTAGTTGGGGTGAGAAACAAGGTTTTTAGATTATTACGGGGCTGTTGGACATTACGAAACCCTCGTCCTTTTGACGACATTACAACATGCTTCCTAGCCAATGGTCATAACGGTTATTTTCCACAAGACCAAGGATGGGAAGTCGTCTTAGTAAAACCAGAATGCATGACTTGTTTATGGACTTGAATTACGTGTCTTTATTTCCTTTGCTGAACAACTTGCGTATTAACTAGATTTATCTTCAAAACTGTCCTGTATCATAGTGTACTATATTTCATGTTATATGTAATATAGCGAAGTTGTAAGTTTGAAGAATATTTGTATGTGATATATTATTATAATCAGTTTTTCATATGGAACTGTAGTAGTTGAATTGTATATTAGCTACTAAGTATGAACTTAACGGGTAGGTAGTACCCGAATTTAAACTTATAAAACGCTAATATGAAGAAAAAGCTTTTATAAATGAGTTCATATTATGCTACGAGATACTATTGACTACTCTTAATATGCTGTATGATTAACTTGTTTCGTTTGACTATTTTGAAGGAAATGGCACCGACTACTCGACACACCTTGAATATGAGCGAAGAGGAATTTCGTGCCTTTCTTGCTTCAAACATAGCCGCAGTACAGGCCGCGCTACATACCAACAATAACTCTGAATCTAGCAATACAGCTAATGGCGAAAGAAATCGTGTAGGATGATCCTACAAGGAATTCACTGCCTGCAAACCTTCAGAATTTGATGGGACCGAAGGACCAATCGGATTGAAACGGTGGACCGAGAAATTTGAATCGGTGTTTGCAATAAGTAAGTGTGCTGAAGGAGACAAAGTGAAGTACGCTACGCATACCTTCACAGGTATTGCGTTAACATGGTGGAATACCTATCTAGAGCAAGTGAGACAAGATGCTGCTTACGCGCTACCGTTGTCAGCATTCAAGCACTTGATGAACGAGAAGTACCATCCCAGAACCGAGGTCAATAAGCTCAAGTCAGAACTTAGAGGGTTACGAACACAGGGATTCGATATTACTTCGTACGAAAGACGATTCACAGAATTGTGCCTATTGTGTCCGAGAGCATTCGAAGATGAGGAAGAGAAGATCGACGCGTTTGTGAAAGGGTTACCGGAGAGAATCCAAGAAGATATAAGTTCACACGAGCCTGCCTCCATACAAAAGGCATGTAGAATGGCTCACAAACTAGTGAACCAGATTGAGGGAAGAATTAAAGAACAGGCGACCGAAGAGGCCAACGTGAAGCTAGTCAAAAGAAAGTGGGAGGAAAACGTTGATAAGAGTCACCAATACAACAACAACTATCTCAACAATCGCAACATCAATCGCAACTACAACAAACGACACAACAACAACAACAACAACAACAACAACAACAACAACAACAACAACTACAATAATCATCCCAACAATAATAACAACCGCAACAACAACAATAATCAGAAGCAGCTATGCCAAAGGTGTGAAAAGTATCACTCGGGGTTCTGCACCAAATTTTGCAACAATTGTAAAAGAAATGGTCATAGCGCGGCGAAGTGTGAGGTCTACGGACTAGGGGTTAACAGAACGAAAGGAACAAATGGTGTCGGAACGAGTAATGGCAGAGCAAGTAGTGTCGGAGCAAGTTATGCCAATGTAGTTTGTTATAAATGTGGAAAATCGGGCCACATTATTAGAAATTGCCCGAACCAGGAGAACACGAATGGACAAGGCCGCAGAAGAGTTTTCAATATTAATGCGGCAGAGGCACAGGAAGACCCGGAACTTGTTACGGGTACGTTTCTTATTGACAATAAATCTGCTTACGTTTTATTTGATTCGGGTGCGGATAGAAGCAATATGAGTAGAGATTTTTGTGCTAAATTAAGTTGTCCATTGACGCCGTTGGATAGTAAATTTTTACTCGAATTAGCAAACGGTAAATTAATTTCAGCAGATTATATATGCCGGAATCGAGAAATTAAACTGGGTAGCGAAATATTTAAGATTGATTTGATACCAGCAGAGTTAGAGAGTTTTGATGTAATAGTTGGCATGGACTGGCTGAAGGAGATGAAAGCAGAGATCGTATGTTACAAAAACGCAATTAGCATTGTACGAGAAGAAGGAGAACCCTTAATGGTGTACAGAGAAAAGGGCAACACGAAGCTACATCTTATTAGTAATTTGAAGGCACAAAAACTAATAAGAAAAGGTTGCTATGCTGTTCTAGCACACGTTAAGAAAGTACAAACTGAAGAAAAGAGCATCAATGATGTTCCCGTCGCAAAAGAATTTCCTGATGTATTTCCGAAAGAATTACCGGGACTACCTCCACATCGATCTGTTGAATTTCAAATAGATCTTGTACCAGGAGCTGCACCAATAGCTCGTGCTCCTTACAGACTCGCACCCCGCGAGATGAAATAACTGCAAAGCCAACTGCAAGAACTATTAGAACGTGGTTTCATTCGACCAAGCACATCACCATGGGGAGCTCCTGTTTTGTTTGTCAAGAAGAAGGATGGTACATTTAGGTTGTGTATTGACTACAGAGAGTTGAATAAACTTACCATCAAAAACCGTTATCCACTGCCGAAAATTGACGACTTATTTGATCAACTACAAGGCTCGTCGGTTTATTCGAAAATCGATTTACGTTCTGGATATCATCAAATGCGAGTAAAGAGGATGATGTTCCAAAAACTGCTTTTAGGACGCGTTATGGTCATTACGAGTTTATGGTTATGCCGTTTGGATTGACTAACGTACCAGCTGTGTTCATGGACCTTATGAACCGAGTGTGTGGGCCATATCTTGACAAGTTTGTCATTGTTTTCATCGATGACATACTTATTTACTCAAAGAATGATCAAGAGCACGAAGAACATTTGAGAAAAGTGCTAGAAGTATTGAGGAAAGAAAAACTGTACGCTAAGTTTTCAAAGTGTGCATTTTTGTTGGAAGAAGTTCAATTCCTCGGTCACATAGTGAACAAAGAAGGTATCCAGGTGGACCCGGCAAAGATCGAAATCGTTGAAAAGTGGGAAACCCCAAAAACTCCGAAGCATATACGTCAATTTTTAGGATTGGCTGGTTACTACAGAAGATTCATCCAAGATTTCTCCAAAATAGCAAAACCCTTGACTGCATTAACGCATAAAGGGAAGAAATTTGAATGGAAGGATGAACAAGAGAAGGCGTTTCAGTTATTGAAGAAAAAGCTAACTACGACACCTATATTGTCATTGCCTGAAGGGAATGATGATTTTGTGATTTATTGTGACGCATCAAAGCAAGGTCTCGGTTGTGTATTAATGCAACGAATGAAGGTGATTGCTTATGCGTCTAGACAATTGAAGATTCACGAGCAAAATTATACGACTCACGATTTGGAATTGGGTGCTGTTGTTTTTGCATTAAAGACTTGGAGACATTATTTATATGGGGTCAAAAGTATTATATATACCGACCACAAAAGTCTCCAACATATATTTAATCAGAAGCAACTGAATATGAGACAACGCAGGTGGATTGAACTGTTGAATGATTATGATTTTGAGATTCGATACCACCCGAGGAAGGCGAATGTGGTAGCTGACGCTTTGAGTAGATAGGACAGAGAACCTATACGGGTAAAAGCTATGAATATAATTATTCGTACTAACCTTACTACTCAAATAAAGGAGGCGCAACAGGGGGTTGTAAAAGAAGGAAAGTTGAAGAATGAGATACCCAAAGG
Source organism: Rutidosis leptorrhynchoides (assembly GCF_046630445.1). Lineage (NCBI taxonomy): Eukaryota > Viridiplantae > Streptophyta > Magnoliopsida > Asterales > Asteraceae > Rutidosis > Rutidosis leptorrhynchoides. Next base: position 29,401,753 of record NC_092336.1, read on the forward strand.
ATCAGAGAAATATCTTAATATTCGAGAAGACTGAACCCGATATAGGGCTGATAGAATTTGGGTACCAAGGTTTGAAGATGTGAGAGAAATGGTACTTAAGGAAGCACATAAAACCAGATATTCAATACATCCCAGAGCGGGGAAGATGTATAAAGATCTCAAGAAACACTTTTGGTGGCCGGGTATGAAAGCCGATATTGCTAAATATGTAGGAGAATGTTTGACGTGTTCTAAGGTCAAAGCTGAACATCAGAAACCATCAGGTCTACTACAACAACCTGAAATCCTTGAATGGAAATGGGAAAACATTACCATGGATTTCATTACTAAATTGCCAAGGACTGCAAGTGGTTATGATACTATTTGGGTAATAGTTGATCGTCTCACCAAGTCAGCACACTTCCTGCCAATGAGAGAAGATGACAAAATGGAGAAGTTGGCGCGATTGTATTTGAAGGAGGTTGTCTCCAGACATGGAATACCCGTCTCTATTATCTCTGATAGAGATGGTAGATTTATTTCAAGGTTCTGGCAGACGTTGCAACAAGCATTGGGGACTCGTCTAGACATGAGTACTGCCTATCATCTACAAACTGATGGGTAGATCAAAAGGACGATACAAACGCTTAAAGACATGCTCACATGCTACGAGCATGTGTTATTGATTTCGGAAACAGTTGGGATCGACACCTACCGTTAGCAGAATTTTCCTACAACAACAGTTATCATTCTAGTATTGAGATGTCGCCGTTTGAGGCACTTTATGATAGAAAGTGCAGGTCTCCGATTTGTTGGAATGAAGTGGGGGATAGACAGATTACGGGTCCGGAGATAATACAAGAAACTACCGAGAAAATCATCCAAATTCAACAACGATTGAAAACCGCCCAGAGTCGACAAAAGAGCTACGCGGACAGTAAAAGAAAAGATATAGAGTTTGAAATTGGAGAAATGGTCATGCTTAAGGTTTCACCTTGGAAAGGCGTTGTTCGATTTGGTAAACGGGGGAAACTAAATCCAAGGTACATTGGACCATTCAAGATTATAGATCGTGTCGGACCAGTAGCTTACCAACTGGAGCTACCTCAATAACTCGCGGCTGTACATAACACTTTCCATGTCTCGAATTTGAAGAAATTTTTTGCTAAAGAAGATCTCACTATTCCGTTGGACGAAATCCAAATCAATGAAAAACTTCAATTCATTGAAGAACCCGTCGAACTAATGGATCGTGAGGTTAAGAGACTTAAGCAAAACAAGATACCGATTGTTAAGGTTCGATGGAATGCTCGTAGAGGACCCGAGTTCACCTGGGAATGTGAAGATCAGATGAAGAAGAAATACCTGCATCTATTTCCAGAAGATTCGTCAACACCTTCAACAGCTTAAAATTTTGGGACAAAATTTATTTAACGGGTAGGTACTGTAGTGACCTGAACTTTTCCATGTTTATATATGTGATGACCCAGAAATTTCTGACCAAATTTAAACTTTATCTTTAAATGATTTAATGTTTTCGACACGATAAGCAAAGTCTGTAAAGTTGAATCTCAAAATTTTTGAACTATTCAATTACCTTTCGATTGTTCTCAACGATTCGCGAATAATTATAGGTAAATAGATACATATATATACCATAACTTGAAAACGTAACAAAGTGTTGAGTATATGATACTGTGCATTAAACTTATTGGTTTGATTATCTGATTGATATATTTAGATACAGAGTTAAAAGATTATGCCAAACGATTGAATTAAAAGATAATTATTGAGTCCCTTAAGGATTATGATATTATTACGGGTCTCTGTTGTAAGGTCCACGTTGATTTGGGAAATCATTCATTCTTAACGGTATTCGGAATAAATGGTAAAGTGTTTGTTTAAATAACGTAATTTGGACACATACAATAATAAGGAATATCAACTGTTGGAATTAGATATATGAATAACTTGCGATATGTATTTTAAAACGTGTTTATTAATATCGAAAATATATATTTAACAATACGATAAAATATAATATTAACTTGGTCATAAAAACAAATTGTTATTATATATATATTAACAAATAGCGAGACGATGATTTATAGAAGTAAATGATCAAAATACTCGAAAGTTTAAGATATACTTTGAGTGGTATAGTTTAGGGATAATTTAAGGCTATATTTTGACAAAGGTACGTGACACGAAATGTAAAATACAAGTTTTCTCAGCGTACGAAAGGACATTTGAAAAACCGGAACCGGGACATAAGTCGAATGATGACGTACGACTTATCGGAACAAAAATTACAAGTCAACTATGCATGTGAATTTAATATAATATATAATTAATTATATAAATTAAATATATTATATATATTATATAAAATTATGTCGACAAACAAAAAGTTAAAAGTTTGTGAGCTGGATCAGAGGGCCATGCGATCGCATGGCCTTGAAGCACAAATCCCATGCGATCGCATGGGGTGCTTTTTCAGAAAAGGTACTATAAATTCAATTGTTTTGCTCGAACAATCACACACAGTTACACATATATAGATATATACTCCGTAATATTTATATTATTTATATTATTATTATTATTATTATTATTAATATTATTATTAATATTATTATTATAATTATTATAATTATTATTATTAAAGATTAATATTAATATTAATCTTATTATTATCAGTAGTATTAATATTATTTTTATTAGTATTATACATAAAATACTACGACGAGGTCATGTTCAAACGATTTCAAAAATGATTTTCGAGTGAATTAAAGCTAAGGAAATTATGGGTTATTGCGAAGGAGGTTATGGGTAATGTTCGGGGGTATAATTGTGAATCAAACTTAGTGTTTATCATCTCCGTTACGTCTACGTACTTTTCTACAATATTGAATCTCAATATTAATACGTAAGCATTTATATTTTATATTTTATAAATTAATAGTGTATACATACTAGTGCTCGAGTGTATATATTTATACATGCTTGTATGCTAAAATTCGTCGTTAAACAGTTTATAATAAATCACGAATTAAATACATATATTACGGGTAAAAGGTATATGATATACATGTTTTCGGAAAGCTGGCGAAAAATCAATAACTTTTCATTTAGATATCGAATAGTTTCGAGGAACGAATCAAAAGATATGGTCAACTGAATTATAATTGACATTAATTGGAATTGCTTTTTGAATCTACAATTAATACTTAAATAACTTGTTTATGAGATTGATAAAATGGATTTTTGAATATTACCAACCGAGTAAATGAATCCTTATATAAGGTACGTCTCGTTTGTTGAACTATTGTCAAAATTGACTTTTTGAAACAACTTTGAATAACTTTTGTATGTCAATTTCGAGCATTAGGATTGTGATACACTATGACCTGACCTAGCTTGATAGACATTTATTGACCAACATATGTTCTCTAGGTTGAGATCTACGATTATTTGATATACCGAGTTTCGGTCACATTACGATGAACAACTTTATGTGCTGCTAAGGTGAGTTTTATAGATCCCCTTTTAAATGCTTTTGCAATCTATATTTTTGGGCTGAGAATACATGCACTTTATTTTAAACGCAATGGATACAAGTACATACTAAATTCTACACCGAGTTTGAACCGAAAATCCCTTAACCTTGGTAACTAGTAACTGCCGGTTATAAGAACTGGTGGGCGCGAGTAGTTGTATATGGATCCATAGGGCTTGATATCCCCGTCTGAGCTAGAGCGCTAGCCTTTTAACGGACGTATGCTATTTGAGAAGCGTACACGTTGGTTTGCGTGTATTATTAAGATGATTATACAAAGGGTATAAAATATATATACGTTAAGTTTAGTTACCAGGGTGCTCAATTTCGTAGAATATTTTGATAAACGTTTCTGGATTAAACAACTGAAATCTTGTGATCCACCTTTATATACAGATTATGCGAAACACTAAAACTATGAACTCACCAACCTTTGTGTTGACACTTGTTAGCATGTTTATTCTCAGGTTCCTAGAAGTCTTCCGCTGTTTGCTTATATGTTAGACAAGCTATGTGCATGGAGTCTTACATGGCATATTTATCAAGGAAACGTTGCATTCACCAAATCATCACCATGTATCTTATTTTGACTGCATTGTCAATGGAAGTACTATTATAAACTATTATTTACGGTGATTGTCTATATATAGAAATCATCAGATGTCGAAAACCTTTGATTTAAATATTCATTTATGGTGTGCCTTTTCAAAAGAATGCAATGTTTACAAAACGTATCATATAGAGGTCAAATACCTCGCAATGAAATCGATGAATGACGTGTTCGTCCATATGGATTTGGAGCGATCGTCACAGTTGGTATCAGAGCGTTGGTCCTAGTGAACCAGGTCTTGCACGAGTGTGTCTAACTGATAGTTGTTAGGATGCATTAGTAAGTCTGGACTTCGACCGTGTCTGCATGTTAAAAGTTTTGCTTATCATTTCTTGTCGGATATTACATGCTTATCATTCTTAAGTCTAGACACGTTTTCCTGCATTTATTGCATAAATAGTGTATAGACAAAAATTCATATCTTAGCGTATCTGTTACTGTAAACTTTTCCTGACATCTCCCGAAAATTTCTCTGTGATTTATGGAATTTGGTATTATATATACATATGTAAATTATGTATTGAAGAATACCAAACTAAATTCTATAATATAATTCATATCAAAAATCATCTCCCTAATTATACAAGATGGATCCCGTATCTAGTTCAAATTCCTTAAACTTTGACAGCTATTCCGATATGGATATTCACCTGAATTCCGAAGACAGTGTAACCGGAATGGATCAACCAATCAGCCATCACCTATTCTGGATTAATTGGGGATGGGTTTGTAGCCTGCTTAGTCATTGGAGACAAGAAGAAGGTGATCCCTTCCATTCACCACATTTCCCTCTTGGCGAAGAACCTGAAGCACTTACTGGCGAACCTGTTCGAGGCACTATTTTCTCTCTCATTTCCAGAGTATCTCGTCACGATAATATACTATCTCAAATTCTGAATCTTATTCATCCGCTCATCCGAACCGACAATCATCCCGGTGTAGTAGAAGAAGTCAACAAGCTTCGCACTAGGGTAGTGGCTTTGGAGAATATGGTGCAAAGGTTATAAGCACCAGCAGAATCACCAGCATCAACAATACCACCGACAACAACACCAACCGTACCATTACCACCACCAACAACATCCGCACCGCAAGCCTCAACATCACAATATGTACCTTGAACATCAACGTCATACGCACCATAGATACCAAGGAATGCCAACAACAACAAACGATGAAGTATTGATTCATAACTTCATCGAAGAAATATTTTGCAGAGAATATGTAGTTTCTAAAAGTTTTAGAGATTATATATTCTAGTCCTAGTCAAAAACCAGATGAGATTAATATTATGTTAACTCATTAATTCCATGATTACATCTAAGGAAAATATATATGTAGGTATATTTTCATGAAGATTGTAATTAAGAAAATTCTTTTATACAAACTGTTAATGGTGAGAATATTTTAACTGGTAGGTAATACTCGAGAGATATATAAATTCACAATTAATATGTTACATTCTTTGATTCTGATTCAACAAATCATCAACTATACTCACTACTTTCACAACAATATATATTCTTTTATAAAAATCAAAGCAACCATCCTCATCCAAATTTGATTACATATTCTGACAGAACAGAATCCAAGTCATAACTCTGAACTAGTAACATCATTCTTAGATCTCTACATCTTTCAAAGCTATACTTTGACTTCAAAACTTTGCAAGATCCTTTAGCGTTGTTTTTACCGAAAATAATCTTGCAATCCCTTTTCAAAGTATCCAGTTTTATCACACTTCCAACTAGTCAACTTCGACTTTTCAGATTAGCCTTATTATAACCTTGACATATACGTTCTTGTTACCGGGGAACCTTTCATGTTCCACCACATTAGCAGTAAATTTATCAACAACTTTATTAATCCTTGACCTTTCGAAAAATCCTTATACTCATTGAAACCCTATCATGTACTCATCCACATCTTGTAACAATAATTGCCATACCAACCACCGGGAATTAGCAATCAGTATTTTGAATCTCGCAGCATTTTCTACGACAACAGTTATATATAGATAACATCTATCTTCTAGACTTACATACTTCGAATGTGAAGTTTCTGAAAAACACCCCAAACTATGAACTAGTTCTCTAAAATTGGAAAAATGCTGATGAAGTAGCAAAAACTGTAAACGACCTTAACAGTCAAAAGTTTGATGATAAAGAATAGTATGGTGGTAAAGCTGAGAAAAAGAGAAGGTTTGGAACTGAAAAACGGATTGAGTAAAGTATGAAAGAGGCTGTAGATAAATCACAAAGACTGAACCTGCCTTCAAAGAATCTAAATGATTCAGTATCTACTGAAACCATTAGTAAGAACCTTACTTCTTATTCTAAACCTTCACAGACAGATTTTCCGCATCATCCTCTGATATTAGAAATTCTAAAATATCATCGTATCTTTCATTATAAATATCCTCGATATTTTTGAAAATTTTTTTTATAACCATTCTTATCTGAAATCATTCATCTCTTCGCGCTATCTGTGTTACATCATAAAAGAAACTATTTTAGTTTCTAAAATCTGAAAAATTCGAAAAATAGATGTTTTGAAGTAATGTTGGGAATTGAAGCATGAGTTAGTATAATATAATGACACTTGATCAACGTGATTATATTACAGTAAGTCATGCTGAGTTTCTAATGGAACGTGATAAAGGTTCACAGATCATACCCTCATCATGAACCATGTTACATAACTCTTTCATTCTATTTAATCTCTAAATATATCAAGAAAATACTTTTCTTGATGATTCGGTCTTTTCCAGATATTCTAGTAATTTGACAAATCAAGATCGTGCCAATACAATTTTTTTCTTAGAACATTAACTATGTTCATTCCGAAATGTATAGCTACGAATTCTGGACCATTATTTGCTTGACTTGAAGTCGGGAAGGAAAAATGAAAGCATTGAGCTCCTAAATATAAGGGAAAATATAAAGCCTGACAACAACACATATATTACAAACCGTGTATATCAATGCGTATAGCAATATAAAGACACGGGAGAATGAAAAATACTATAACCCCAAGGTAATAGTAGAAGAAAATAACTTCCTCTGGTGGCAGATGAAAAAGAAGAATGAAGGATACGATAGCCAAAAAAATATCAAGAATCAAAACTGGATTAAGCATTTCACAATCTTTTGGAAGTATGAAATAAGGAAGAAGATGTAGGAGTGGTGAAAATAATGAAACGAAAGTGGTTAATTTATAGCGAAATATCAGACATAACAATCGAGGCAGATTACGCATCTAAAGGAAATCTTAATTTCCTTAAATTTCGAAGAATCAAATCTTATTTAGATTATGAAGATTTTCTATTCCTTAAATTCCGGAAATCAATCGTAACTACGTCAAAAGTTAAGACGAATCTCTATTCTTTCATTTCACTCTTTTACGATAACTTCTCTCATACGCTTCGAGAAATCAGATTGTTTTATCCATATTATTCAACGGTGATAAAACTCTATTTATCAACTCATATTCGTCATGAAAACATTTTTATTGTTAGCCATGACGACCTCACGGTAGGTACTGTGATGACCCAGAAATTTCTGACCAAATTTAAACTTTATCTTTAAATGATTTAATGTTTTCGACACGATAAGCAAAGTCTGTAAAGTTGAATCTAAAAATTTTTGAACTATTCAATTACCTTTCGATTGTTCTCAACGATTCGTGAATAATTATAGGTAAATAGATACATATATATACCATAACTTGAAAACGTAACAAAGTGTTGAGTATATGATACTGTGCATTAAACTTATTGGTTTGATTATCTGATTGATATATTTAGATACAGAGTTAAAAGATTATGCCAAACGATTGAATTAAAAGATAATTATTGAGTCCCTTAAGGATTATGATATTATTACGGGTCTCTGTTGTAAGGTCCACGTTGATTTGGGAAATCATTCATTCTTAACGGTATTCGGAATAAATGGTAAAGTGTTTGTTTAAATAACGTAATTTGGACACATACAATAATAAGGAATATCAACTGTTGGAATTAGATATATGAATAACTTGCGATATGTATTTTAAAACGTGTTTATTAATATCGAAAATATATATTTAACAATACGATAAAATATAATATTAACTTGGTCATAAAAACAAATTGTTATTATATATATATTAACAAATAGCGAGACGATGATTTATAGAAGTAAATGATCAAAATACTCGAAAGTTTAAGATATACTTTGAGTGGTATAGTTTAGGGATAATTTAAGGCTATATTTTGATAAAGGTACGTGACACGAAATGTAAAATACAAGTTTTCTCAGCGTACGAAAGGACATTTGAAAAACCGGAACCGGGACATAAGTCGAATGATGACGTACGACTTATCGGAACAAAAATTACAAGTCAACTATGCATGTGAATTTAATATAATATATAATTAATTATATAAATTAAATATATTATATATATTATATAAAATTATGTCGACAAACAAAAAGTTAAAAATTTGTGAGCTGGATCAGAGGGCCATGCGATCGCATGGCCTTGAAGCACAAATCCCATGCGATCGCATGGGGTGCTTTTTCAGAAAAGGTACTATAAATTCAATTGTTTTGCTCGAACAATCACACACAGTTACACATATATAGATATATACTCCGTAATATTTATATTATTTATATTATTATTATTATTATTATTATTAATATTATTATTAATATTATTATTATAATTATTATAATTATTATTATTAAAGATTAATATTAATATTAATCTTATTATTATCAGTAGTATTAATATTATTTTTATTAGTATTATACATAAAATACTACGACGAGGTCATGTTCAAACGATTTCAAAAATGATTTTCGAGTGAATTAAAGCTAAGGAAATTATGGGTTATTGCCAAGGAGGTTATGGGTAATGTTCGGGGGTATAATTGTGAATCAAACTTAGTGTTTATCATCTCCGTTACGTCTACGTACTTTTCTACAATATTGAATCTCAATATTAATACGTAAGCATTTATATTTTATATTTTATAAATTAATAGTGTATACATACTAGTGCTCGAGTGTATATATTTATACATGCTTGTATGCTAAATTTCGTCGTTAAACAGTTTATAATAAATCACGAATTAAATACATATATTACGGGTAAAAGGTATATGATATACATGTTTTCGGAAAGCTGGCGAAAAATCAATAACTTTTCATTTAGATATCGAATAGTTTCGAGGAACGAATCAAAAGATATGGTCAACTGAATTATAATTGACATTAATTGGAATTGCTTTTTGAATCTACAATTAATACTTAAATAACTTGTTTATGAGATTGATAAAATGGATTTTTGAATATTACCAACCGAGTAAATGAATCCTTATATAAGGTACGTCTCGTTTGTTGAACTATTGTCAAAATTGACTTTTTGAAACAACTTTGAATAACTTTTGTATGTCAATTTCGAGCATTAGGATTGTGATACACTATGACCTGACCTAGCTTGATAGACATTTATTGACCAACATATGTTCTCTAGGTTGAGATCTACGATTATTTGATATACCGAGTTTCGGTCACATTACGATGAACAACTTTATGTGCTGCTAAGGTGAGTTTTATAGATCCCTTTTTAAATGCTTTTGCAATCTATATTTTTGGGCTGAGAATACATGCACTTTATTTTAAACGCAATGGATACAAGTACATACTAAATTCTACACCGAGTTTGAACCGAAAATCCCTTAACCTTGGTAACTAGTAACTGCCGGTTATAAGAACTGGTGGGCGCGAGTAGTTGTATATGGATCCATAGGGCTTGATATCCCCGTCTGAGCTAGAGCGCTAGCCTTTTAACGGACGTATGCTATTTGAGAAGCGTACACATTGGTTTGCGTGTATTATTAAGATGATTATACAAAGGGTATAAAATATATATACGTTAAGTTTAGTTACCAGGGTGCTCAATTTCGTAGAATATTTTGATAAACGTTTCTGGATTAAACAACTGAAATCTTGTGATCCACCTTTATATACAGATTATGCGAAACACTAAAACTATGAACTCACCAACCTTTGTGTTGACACTTGTTAGCATGTTTATTCTCAGGTTCCTAGAAGTCTTTCGCTGTTTGCTTATATGTTAGACAAGCTATGTGCATGGAGTCTTACATGGCATATTTATCAAGGAAACGTTGCATTCACCAAATCATCACCATGTATCTTATTTTGACTACATTGTCAATGGAAGTACTATTATAAACTATTATTTACGGTGATTGTCTATATGTAGAAATCATCAGATGTCGAAAACCTTTGATTTAAATATTCATTTATGGTGTGCTTTTTCAAAAGAATGCAATGTTTACAAAACGTATCATATAGAGGTCAAATACCTCGCAATGAAATCGATGAATGACGTGTTCGTCCATATGGATTTGGAGCGATCGTCACAATATATATTAATTGAGATTGATATTTACCTGAATAAATGTTTCCAACGTGTTAAGCAATCAAACTTGTCAAGACTTGATTAAATGAAATAAGTTTCATATCGACAATTGATCACCCAAGTTGACAGGCGATTCACGAACGTTACAAATTTGTAAAAACTACATGTTGTGGTATATATAGACATATATATGGTTGACATGAGATTATGATGAGTAAGTATCTCACTAAGTATATTAACAATGTGTGATATACATAAGAAATGAGATTACTAAGTTAAGAAACTCGAAATGATATATATAACGATTATCGTTATGATAACGTCTACTAAATACATATGTATCATATTAAGATATTGATACACTATATTTAACATGATAAAATGATATTTAAATATATCATTAAGTGTGTTAACAATGAACTACATATGTAAAAACAAGACGACTAACTCAAGAATTACGAAACGAGACTTATATGTAACCGATTATCGTTGTAACGATATTTTAATGTATATATCATATTAAGTGATATTCATACATCATAATATCATGATAACATAATAATTTAACATCTCATTTGATATAATAAACATTGGGTTAACAACATTAATTGAGATCGTTAACTTAAAGGTTTCAAAACAACACTTACATGTAACGACTAACGAAGACTTAACGACTCCAATAGAATGTATATACATGTTGTGTTTTGATATGTATTCTTACACTTTTTAAAGACTTCAAGACACATATCAAAGTACTTCTACTTAACAAAAATGCTTACAATTACATCCGCGTTCAGTTTCATCAACAATTCTACTCGTATGCACCCGTAATCATACTCGTACAATACATAACTTTTAGATGTATGTACTATCGGTATATACACTCCAATTATCAGCTCTTAGCAGCCCATGTGAGTTACCTAACATATGTAGGAACCATCATTTGGCAACTAGCATGAAATATCTCATAAAATTACAAAAATATTAGTAATCATTCATGACTTATTTACATGAAAACAAAATTACATATCCTTTATATCTAATACATATACCAACGACCAAAAACACCTACAAACACTTTCATTCTTCAATTTTCTTCATCTAATTGATCCCTCTCAAGTTCCATCTTCAAGTTCTAAGTGTTCTTCATAAATTCCATAAGTATAGTTTCATAAAAATCAAGAATACTTTCAAGTTTGCAAGTCTACTTCCAAGCTTTCTAATCCATTCCAAGTAATCATCTAAGATCAAGGATCCTTTGTTATTTACAGTAGGTTATCTTTCTAATTCAAGGTAATATTTATATTCAAACTTTGATTCAATTTCTATAACTATAACAATCTTATTTCGAGTGAAAATCTTACTTGAACTGTTTTCGTGTCATGATTCGGCTTCAAGAACTTTCAAGCCATCCAAGGATCCTTTGAAGCTAGATCTATTTTTCTCATTTCTAGTAGTTTTATCCAGAAACTTAAGGTAGTAATGATGTTCATAATATCATTCGATTCATACATATAAAGCTATATTATTCGAAGGTTTAAACTTGTAATCACTAGAACATAGTTTAGTTAATTCTAAACTTGTTCGCAAACAAAAGTTAATCCTTCTAACTTGACTTTTAAAATCAACTAAATACATGTTCTATATCCATATGATATGCTAACTTAATGATTTAAAACCTGGAAACACGATGAACACCATAAAATCGGATATACGCCGTCGTAGTGAAACCGGGGGCTGTTTTGGTTTGGATAATTAAAAATTTTGATAAACTTTGATTTAAAAGTTGTTCTTCTGGGAAAATGATTTTTCATATGAACATGAAACTATATCCAAAAATCTTGATTAAACTCAAAGTGAAAGTATGTTTTTCGAAATGGTCATCAAGATGTCGTTCTTTCGACGGAAATGACTACCTCTTTAGTAATTGACATGTAACTTAAATTTCCGACTATAAACCTATACTTTTTCTGTTTGGATTCTTAAATTAGAGTTCAATATGAAACCATAGCAATTTGATTCACTCAAAACGGATTTAAAATGAAGAAGTTATGGGTAAAACAAGATTGGATATTTTTGATCTTTTTAGCTACGGGAAATGTTTAACAAATCTATACAAATTATATCCTTGCTAAGTTATATTGTATTATACATGTATTCTAATATATTATGTAATATTGGGATACCATAGTATGCAAAAGTTTTGACATATCATATCGACCCATGTATATATATTATTTGGAATAACCATAGACACTCTATATGCAGTAATATTGGAGTTAGCTATACAGGGTTGAGGTTGATTCCAAAAATATATATACTTTGAGTTGTGATCTAGCCTGAGATGTGTATACACTGGGTCGTGGATTGATTCAAGATAATATATATCGATTTATTTCTGTACATCTAACTGTGGACAACTAGTTGTAGGTTATTAACGAGGACAGCTGACTTAATACACTCAAATCTTTAAAACATAATAAAAATGGTTATAATTATATTTTGATCATACTTTGATATATATGTACAAATTTGTATAGGTTCGTGAATCGATCCGTGGTCAAGTCTTATTTTCGAGGAAGGAAATATCTGTGAAAGTGAGTTATAGTCCCACTTTTAAAATCTAATATTTTTGGGATGAGAATACATGCAGGTTTTATAAATGATTTACAAAATAGACACAAGTACGTGAAACTACATTCTATGGTTGAATTATCGAAATCGAATATGCCCCTTTTTATTAAGTCTGGTAATTTAAGAATTAGGGAATAGACACCCTAATTGCCGCGAATCCTAAAGATAGATCTATTGGGCCTAACAAACCCCATCCAAAGTACCGGATGCTTTAGTACTTCGAAATTTATATCATATTCGAAGGGTATCCTGAAATGATGGGGATATTCTTATATATGCATCTTGTTAATGTCGGTTACCAGGTATTCACCATATGAATGATTTTATCTCTATGTATGGGATGTGTATTGAAATATGAAATCTTGTGGTCTATTGTTAAGATTTGATATATATAGGTTAAACCTATAACTCACCAACATTTTTGTTGACGTTTAAAGCATGTTTATTCTCAGGTGAATACTAAGAGCTTCCGCTGTTGCATACTAAAATAAGGACAAGATTTGGAGTCCATGTTTGTATGATATTGTGTAAAAACTGCATTCAAGAAACATATGTCGATGTAATATATTTCTATTGTAAAGCATTATGTAATGGTCATGTGTAAACAATATATTTTAGATTGTCATTATTTGATAATCTACCCTTTATTGATAAAATAAAGGTTATGGTTGTTTTAAAAATGAATGCAGTCTTTGAAAAACGTCTCATATAGAGGTCAAAACCTCGCAACGAAATCAATTAATATGGAACGTTTATAATCAATATGAACGGGACATTTCAGTTGGTATCCGAGCGTTGGTCTTAGAGAACCAGAAAATTTCCATTAGTGTGTCTTATCGAGTTTGTTAGGATGCATTAGTGAGTCTGGACTTCGACCGTGTTTTCTTTAAAAATGATTGCTTAACATTTTTGTTGGAAACTATATATTATTAACATGTAAATATTATGTGATATATTAATCTCTTAACATGTTTGATATTGTGTGATAGATGTCTACCTCTAGCACAAATCTCATTGACTCACCTAATAATAACGAAGAGTCGAATATATATTGGCAAGATTCACAAGTTCCCGAAGAACCAGAAGAAGAGGAAACGGAACCAGAAGAAGAAGAGGTTCCGGAGGGGGAATAATAGGAACCACAGAACACTGGTCAAATAAAAGAAAATCCTCAACCAATGGACCAAAGTTAATAATGGTCAATGGTGTTTCCGCTAAGGAAGCAAAATATTGGGAAAATTACCAATTTTCCGATGAATCGGATCCTGATGAGGATTCCGATGATGTTATAGAAATTACCCTGACCCAATTTAATGAGGCAAAAGAAAATAATAAGGGAAAAGGCATCAAAATAGAGAAATCTGATTTCGACCCCGATGAACTTTATATGTACCGTCAACACCCGTATTTTCAATATCGTGACAATAACCCGGGAACCTCTAAACCACCAGGTTTTTCTAAACCAATGTGGAAAATGACGGCTCGTATTAGAGGAACATCATATATCCCTAGAAAATTAGGAAAAAGAACCAAGTCCGAAGAAGAAGAAACCAGTGATTCAGATTAGAGGGGTGTGAGCATGTTCTGTAATAAATGTATTGTAGTGTGCTTGTACTTTTATGTTATATGTAAAAATTGCTTGTATTGTTTGTTATTACGAATCTAATCCTTGTCTATTTTACAGTATAAAAACAAAATGGACGTTAAGGGTAGACAACCGAATATTTTAGAAGACCTACCAGAGGATATGATTGAGGAAATCTTGTCTAGAGTCGGTCAGAATTCATCAGCACATTTAGCTATTTCGAAATTAACTTGTCAAATATTTGAAAGACTTTCCAGAAATGCCTTAGTTTATAAAAGGCTTTCCTTTGATAGGTGGGGTATATCACATTGGGGAGACTTTAAGTTAAGCCGTGTTTTCTTTAAAGTGTTAAATGCGGGGAACCCAAATGCAATTTTACGCTACGGGTTAAGAACCTATTTTGACTCAAAATATCCCAACATAGGATTTCGTGAATTAGAAAGAGCTTCTAACATGCAACATAAAGAAGCATGTTATGCTTACGGGTTAGTGATGTTCGCTTCTTACAAAAGTGAGAAAAAGAACATCGGATTGCAGCTTTTAAATAAAACTTTCCCACAAGTGACGGATTCAGTAGTTGGGGTGAGAAACAAGGTTTTTAGATTATTACGGGGGCTGTTGGACATTACGAAACCCTCGTCCTTTTGACGACATTACAACATGCTGCCTAGCCAATGGTCACAACGGTTATTTTCCACAAGACCAAGGATGGGAAGTCGTCTTAGTAAAACCAGAATGCATGACTTGTTTATGGACTTATGAATTACGTGTCTTTATTTCCTTTACTGAACAACTTGTGTATTAACTAGATTTATCTTCAAAACTGTCATGTATCATAGTGTACTATATTTCATGTTATATGTAATATAGCGAAGTTGTAAGTTTGAAGAATATTTGTATGTGATATATTATTATAATCAATTTTTCATATGGAATTGTAGTAGTTGAATTGTATATTAGCTACTAAGTATGAACTTAACGGGTAGGTAGTACCCGAATTTAAACTTATAAAACGCTAATATGAAGAAAAAGCTTTTATAAATGAGTTCATATTATGCTACGAGATACTATTGACTACTCTTAATATTCTTTATGATTAACTTGTTTCATTTGACTATTTTGAAGGAAATGGCACCGACTACTCGACACACCTTGAATATGAGCGAAGAGGAATTTCGTGCCTTTCTTGCTTCAAACATAGCCGCAGTACAGGTCGCGCTACATACTAACAATAACTCTGAATCTAGCAATACAGCTAACGGCGCAAAAAATCGTGTAGGATGCTCCTACAAGGAATTCACTGCCTGCAAACCTTCAGAATTTGATGGGACCGAAGGACCAATCGGATTGAAATGGTGGACCGAGAAAGTTGAATCGGTGTTTGTCATAAGTAAGTGTGCTGAAGGAGACAAAGTGAAGTACGCTACGCATACCTTCACAGGTATTGCGTTAACATGGTGGAATACCTATCTAGAGCAAGTGGGACAAGATGCTGCTTACGCGCTACCGTAGTCAGCATTCAAGCACTTGATGAATGAGAAGTACCGGCCCAGAACCGAGGTCAATAAGCTCAAGTCAGAACTTAGAGGGTTACGAACACAGGGATTCGATATTACTTCGTACGAAAGACGATTCACAGAATTGTGCCTATTGTGTCCGAGAGCGTTCGACAATGAGGAAGAGAAGATCGACGCATTTGTGAAAGGGTTACCGGAGAGAATCCAAGAAGATATAAGTTCACACGAGCCTGCCTCCATGCAAAAGGCATGTAGAATGGCTCACAAACTAGTGAACCAGATTGACGGAAGAATTAAAGAACAGGCGGCCGAAGAGGCCAACGTGAAGCTAGTCAAAAGAAAGTGGGAGGAAAACGTTGATAAGAGTCACCAATACAACAATAACTATCCCAACAATCGCAACATCAATAGCAACTACAACAAACGGCACAACAACAACAATCATCCCAACAATAATAACAACCGCAACAACAACAACAATCAGAAGCAGCTATGCCAAAGGTGTGAAAAGTATCACTAGGGATTCTGCACCAAATTTTGCAACAAGTGTAAAAGAAATGGTCATAGCACGGCGAAGTGTGAGGTCTACGGACCAGGGGTTAACAGAACGAAAGGAACAAATGGTGTCGGAACGAGTAATGGCGGAGCAAGTAGTGTCGGAGCAAGTTATGCCAATGTAGTTTGTTATAAATGTGGAAAACTGGGCCACATTATTAGAAATTTCCTGAACCAGGAGAACACGAATGGACAAGGCCGCGGAAGAGTTTTCAATATTAATGCGGCAGAGGCACAGGAAGACCCAGAACTTGTTACGGGTACGTTTCTTATTGACAATAAATCTGCTTACGTTTTATTTGATTCGGGTGCGGATAGAAGCTATATGAGTAGAGATTTTTTTGCTAAATTAAGTTGTCCATTGACGCCGTTGGATAGTAAATTTTTACTCGAATTAGCAAACGGTAAATTAATTTCAGCAGATTATATATGCCAGAATTGAGAAATTAAACTGGGTAGCGAAATATTTAAGATTGATTTGATACCAGTAGAGTTAGGGAGTTTTGATGTAATATTGGCATGGACTGGCTGAAGGAGATGAAAGTAGAGATCGCATGTTACAAAAATGCAATTCGCATTGTACGAGAAGAAGGAGAACCTTTAATGGTGTACTGATAGTGCTCCAAATGAACATATATTTAGTAGCAATATCCTCCCAATATGTAAATTATTTAGTTGTAATTGTCCTATTTTAAGTTGTAATCGTTTATATTAAATAAGTGCGAAGACAAAAGGCAAAAATGACGAATTGAAGACGCAAATGTCCAAAAAGCTCAAATGTACAAGATACAATCCAATTGGTTCAATTTATTGATGAGAAACGTCTAAAAATGACAAGAGTACAAGTTACAAAACGCAAAGTGCAAGATATTAAATTATACGAAAGGACATTCGAATATCCGGAACCGGGACCTGAGCCAACTATCAACGCCCGACGCAACGGACTAAAAATTATGAGTCAACTATGCACAAGAATATAATATAATATTTAAATAATTATATAAATTATTTATATATTATATATATATATATATATAATAAATATGTCGACAAAGCTAGGATCCAAAATTTGGTGAGCTGGATTCTGAAGCTCTGCACTCGCGGAGCTCTGAAGGCTTAAACCTCCACGATCGCGGAGCACACCAGGATCAAAATTTCCTATAAAAGGCACGAGCTTGCTGCCGAGTTCAACATAAAAAATAAATAATACTCCTCTGTAATAATAATAAATATATATATATATATATATATATATATATATATATATATATATATATATATATATATATATATATATATATATAGTATAGTTTTATATTAGATTAGTTTTGGGTTATGCAAAGTTTATTTTACGGGTTTTAAAGTCGGAGCTCTATCCGTGTAACACTACCCGATAAATAATCAATGTAAGCTATGTTCTCCTTTTTAAATTAATGTCTCGTACTTAAGTTATTATTATGCTTATTTAAGACAAAGTAATCATGATGTTGAGCTAAAATATTTAAAATTGGGTAATTGGGCTTTGTACCATAATTGGGGTTTGGACAAAAGAACGACACTTGTGGAAATTAGACTATGGGCTATTAATGGGCTTTATATTTGTTTAACTAAATGATAGTTTGTTAATTTTAATATAAAGAATTACAATTAGATGTACCTATAAATAACCATATACACTCAATCGGACACGATGGGCGGGATATTTATATGTACGAATAATCGTTCATTTAACCGGACACGAGAATGAATTAATAGTCACTAGTCACTAGAATTATTAAAACAGGGGTGAAATTATGTACAAGGACACTTGGTATAATTGATAACAAAGTATTAAAACCTTGGGTTACACGCAGTCGATATCCTGGTGTAATTATTAAACAAAGTATTAAGACCTTGTTACAGTTTAAGTCCCCAATTAGTTGGAATATTTGACTTCGGGTATAAGGATAATTTGACGAGGACACTCGCATTTTTTATTTATGACTGATGGATTGTTATGGACAAAAACCAGACGGACATATTAAATAATCCAGGACAAAGGATAATTAACCCATGGGAATAAACTAAAAATCAACACGTCAAACATCATGATTACGGAAGTTTAAATAAGCATAATTCCTTTATTTCATATTTAATTGCACTTTTAATTATCGCATTTTTATTTACTATCATTTTATTTATTGCACTTTTAATTATCGCACTTAAATTATCGTCATTTATATTTTTCATTAGGTTTTAATTGTGACTGAAAATATAAAATCGACATACCGGTCATTAAACGGTAAACCCCATTTTATATTATTATTATATATAAAAATATATATTTTGTACAAATATAGTTGTTTAAAATATAGTGTAAAATAAGTCGTCTCCCTGTGGAACGAACCGGACTTACTAAAAACTATACTACTCTACGATTAGGTACACTGCCTATAGTGTTGTAGCAAGGTTTATGTATATCCCATCTGTAAATAATTAAAACTTGTATAATTTGTATCGCTTTTCATATCAAAACTATATAGTATTTCACGTACACCTCGCACGACATCATGTACGGAGAAAAGGGCAACACAAAGCTACATCTTATTAGTAATTTAAAGGCACAAAAACTATTAAGAAAAGGTTGGTATGCTGTTCTAGCACACGTCGAGAAAGTACAAACTGAAGAAAAGAGCATCAATGATGTTCCCGTCGCAAAAGAATTTCCCGATGTATTTCTGAAAGAATTACCGGGACTACCTCCACATCGATCTGTTGAATTTCAAATAGATCTTGTACCAGGAGCTGCACCAATAGCTCGTGCTCCTTACAGACTCGCACCCAGCGAGATGAAAGAACTGCAAAGCCAACTGCAAGAACTATTAGAACGTGGTTTCATTCGACCAAGCACATCACCATGGGGAGCTCCTGTTTTGTTTGTCAAAAAGAAGGATGGTACATTTAGGTTGTGTATTGACTACAAAGAGTTGAATAAACTTACCATCAAAAACTGTTATCCACTGCCGAGAATTGACGACTTATTTACTATCATTTTATTTATTGCACTTTTAATTATCGCACTTAAATTATCGTCATTTATATTTTTCATTAGGTTTTAATTGTGACTTAAAATATAAAATTGACAAACCGGTCATTAAACGGTAAACCCCCTTTTATATTATTATTATATATAAAAATATATATTTTGTACAAATATAGTTGTTTAAAATATAGTGTAAAATAAGTCTCTCCCTGTGGAACGAACCGGACTTACTAAAAACTATACTACTCTACGATTATGTACACTGCCTATAGTATTGTAGCAAGGTTTAGGTATATCCCATCTGTAAATAATTAAAACTTGTGTAATTTGTATCGCTTTTCGTATCAAAAATATATAGTATTTCACGTACACCTCGCACGACATCAAGTTTTTGGCGCCGCTGTCGGGGACTCGGCGAAACGCTATAATTTTAATATATATTTGTATAAATATATTTTTAGAAAAACAATATAAAATTTAAAAAAAAAAAAAAGTAAACCTGTCAAACGAATTTTCACCCTCCGCGACTCGCGGAGTTTGTTGCCAGCTTGGATCCGCACTCGCGGAGTTTTGCCTGACACGCCTGATCAACCTAATTCAGCATTAATTACGGAGTATTAATTATTATTATTTATTTAAACCCTAATTACTTTATTATTATTATAATTTAGTTTATTTTTTTATTAATTAGTTATAATTAGTTATAATTAGTTTTATTAATATATAAAAATTAATACTTTTATAAAATAAATAAAAAATAATATTTTTTTATAAATAAATAATTTTATCACTTTTTATATATTTTTATATTTCGTAACTTTTTAATCATTTATTCGTAATATTTAATTTTTATTGTTCGTAGCTAGTTTTAAGTTTTAGTTTTTGCCGTAGTTTATTTTTATTTCTAGATTTTTAGGCTTTGCCGTAAAAGCCCTTAAGTGCTTTTTATTTAGATTAAAATTTAGGCGCTTTAGAATTTTGCAACGCAGTTTTTAGATTTTAGTACCTAATTAAGTTATTGCCGTTTTGGATATAGAATTCCTTTAAGCTTTAATACCTTTAGGCGCAACTTTTTAGATATAGTTTTTAGACTTTTAAGTTTCGACATTTTTCTTTCTCATTTTTATTTTTCGACGTTTTTCGACGCTACTCTTTTTCTTTCTTATTTCTCGCCGCTCTAGTTTTTAGGACTTAGAATTTTCTCTATTTCTTCTCTAATAATTCAAAACGAAAAATTGTTTTAAGTGGTTAAATTGATAGACATCCAAATTTTCTGCTTCGTAGTAATAGTTGGATTTGTTAGTGGCTGAGTAGTGAGCTTCCGATTTAAAGGGTTCTGGCTCCCTGCTGCATCTATTGGCTATTCGAAACGTGGGCAAAAGCAGAAAATTCTATTAATTTGATAACTTATATAATTTTTATTTTTATAACTAATAGGATAATTAAGTAAATGCACCACATTGTAGCTAAAATTTGGTAATAAGTGCATTATGGAAAATCTCGAGAATATTTTGGAAACTCTTTATGACATCCGAAATCAATTTAATCAATACTCTCAAACGGGTATTGATAAAAATTCGTTCGGTCAATCTTGGATCACGAATGACGAAACAATAACTGGTTGTGAAATCTTTGGAGATTATCATTCAACATGGGAATGTTATTATTATGTTCCTATGGAAAATTACGCACCCATGGAACCTGAATGGAATGATTATGAAGAATACAATTCAAATTGGGATTATTCCCAAGAATATATCCAAACTCAACAACCAGAGGACGAGGAAAATTATGTGTCTAAAAATTCTTTAGATTATATGAAAATCAAACTCGAAGAACTTGATGTTCAAAATGAACAAATGAGAGAGTTTGTAAATAGGCAAACTGAAACTC
The DNA here is from genome assembly GCF_046630445.1 of Rutidosis leptorrhynchoides. Taxonomy (NCBI): domain Eukaryota; kingdom Viridiplantae; phylum Streptophyta; class Magnoliopsida; order Asterales; family Asteraceae; genus Rutidosis; species Rutidosis leptorrhynchoides. The sequence goes on from NC_092336.1 coordinate 29,423,539, forward strand.
TATCAGATTACACACCTGTTGATCTGAGGAGTATTGTGCAAGAAAATCTCATATCATTGAATTCTGATGAATTCGAGAGCTCCGAAATCACCAATTATCCCGATGATACTTTTTATTCAGCTTTACCAATTTCACAACATATCGACACATTTGCCTCTACCGACGAAATCATCAATCCATCAATGGATGAAGAAGAAGTAAGGGTGACAAATTGGTACTCTTGGGAAAACGATAACGTTGAAAATTTTACCCCCAAGACCAAAGTGGTGGGACCAATAAGTACCGTTAATAAAGAAGAATCTACTTCGATCCCGAAATTCACCATTCCACAACCTTCCAACCCAATATTCTCAATAGACGAGTCATCTACCGAAGATGAACTACGAGCTGTAATAGATAATGACACCTCGGATTTCACCCAATTGGGTAATAGAGGTGAAACCTTTGATCCCGAGAATGAACGGAAGGAAATGTTAGGAATTGTCCACCCTATAGAAATATGTATGTCGGTGTATATCGATCCATTTGACCAAGAACCAGAAAAGAGACATATCCATTTACTAAAAGCTACACTTAAAAAAGAATTAAGTAGTGACGATCGGGTGAGTCTAAACTTTAAACCCATTGATATATCATACACCACCCGAGATATAAATAACTGGCTCACTATTTTAATTCGTGGAACTTATTCTACCGACTTCACATGTCGTCAGCTAAGTGTGGGGAAATCTAAGCCCACTTAACGTTAAATTAGGGGTTCGGGTTAGTGCATAACTCGTTAATAAACATGCATGATGAGTAAGGGTAAAAGACGCATTTTCAAAAATTAGCGAACAGTTCAGAAAAGCAACCGTTTTTGAAGAAAAACATGTGTGATAAAACAAGAAGGAATGAACGATGAGGCGCGCCATCTATCATTCGACGAGCTTTATAATTACAAACTGGGTATTTTTAATCACTTTTCTACACTTATCACCCTCGTGAATTTATAATTATAGTCTGATTTCATGCAAATGAGGGCATTGCATGATCTCAAGTGTGGGGAAGGGTTATAAATTCTCTCGGGTTTATACTTGGTTTATTTTCTAAATTTTATGAAAATTTTAAAAAAAAATTCAACTAAATGAATTCAAAATCATGTTTATACATATTTATGAACGATGAAAACTAGGTGTTAATACCGAAATTATCGTTACCTCGGAAAGGACATAAATTGAGAAATAACTAAAACGCTTGAATTTATTTATTAAGATATAAAAAGACGCATGAAAAAAAAGCCAAGTGTGGGGAGAATGTACCATGTTATTCAATTAAAAACTATCTATCACATATTTCTGTAAAGTTATTGCAGGTGCTTCTGTTTTGGACTAAATTAACTGTTTTACCTGGTTTATTGTAATACATTTGAAAGAAAAGATGGATCTATAAGATGAATCAATTCCATCATTAAGAGGAAGTAAAGTCTTCCGAAAAAGACACGCGCTTCTTGATTTAGGTCAAGAAGTTGTCGTCCAGACCAGCTGTAGGTTGACGAAAAATCTAGAAAAGTCATCTCTAAAATCAGCAGGAAATCCACGGACCTCAGCATCAAACAGGGTCGCCAAGTGGTCAGACTTATCCTAACCATGAAAGGATCTGTCTTGTAAAATGGGGAGAACGTCGTGCAAATTAGCTAGATAAGACTAATGAATCAGATCCCCAGAAAAGATAATCTCCTTAAAGATCAAAAATCAGCTTTTAAGCCTGATATTACTCAATCCTGGAGATTGACCTTAAAGATTGAGAATTACAAACTCATGGAATTTGATGATATCTAAACTCGAGCCTGAACGAGAAAATATTTTGATCAAAATTAAAAATGATTTGTTTTCTGAAAACCCATTTTCAATGCGTTCATTGAACGTAAAATCCTAGGAATTCACCTGGAATTCATTAGGTCATCTGAACCAAATCGGGTGTCAACCGTAAGAACGGTGGTTGCATAGCATGGTCGAAGACAGGACCTTGTTCCAGACTGAAAAATCATAGGATGATCTTTACTATTGCTCCTACAAAGGATAGTAATAGCATCCGACACATTTTTGGACCATAATCAAATGCATGTCATTAGACATTGCCTTAACAGTTGCTTGTTCATCGCTTTCCTTTACAACCGGACGGTAGTTTGCCGAAAGGTAATATACGGGACAAGTAAACTGGATGTGTTGCTTTCCTAAATACAAGGTTAGCAAGTGGGTAACACAAAACCGCAAGTGTTGAGCTAAAATTTTCAAATCTGAAACCCACAAAACCCATAAAAATATTTTGCAAACACCGGTGAAGGGTTATTTCGGAAAACTTATCTAGGGTAAAAGCTAGATTGAATTTTCAAAAGATCAAATGTTTTCATAAAGATCCAATTTCCTTAAAAGATCTAAATTTTTAATAGTCATGTGGGACTGTAAACCACACCGTTACTGTCATTGTTTATACCGCCGTATCAAAATCACTAATGTATAAAGTGTGAAGAATAAAGAAGTAATTCGTATAATTTAATTTCAAGTTCTGTATTGCTTGAGGACAAGCAACGCTCAAGTGTGGGGATATTTGATAGTGCTCCAAATGAACATATATTTAGTAGCAATATCCTCCCAATATGTAAATTATTTAGTTTTAATTGTCCTATTTTAAGTTGTAATCGTTTATATTAAATAAGTGCGAAGACAAAAGGCGAAAACGACAAATTGAAGACGCAAATGTCCAAAAAGCTCAAATGTACAAGATACAATCCAAGTGGTTCAATTTATTGATGAGAAACGTCTAAAAATGACAAGAGTACAAGTTACAAAACGCAAAGTACAAGATATTAAATTATACGAAAGGACGTTCTAAAATCCGGAACAGGACCTGAGCCAACTATCAACGCCCGATGCAACAGACTAAAAATTATGAGTCAACTATGCACAAGAATATAATATAATATTTAAATAATTATATAAATTATTTATATATTATATATATATATAATAAATATGTCGACAAAGCTAGGATCTAAAATTTGGTGAGCTGGATTCTGAAGCTCCGCACTCGCGGAGCTCTGAAGGCTTAAACCTCCACGATCACGGAGCACACCAGGATCAAAATTTCCTATAAAAGGCACGAGCTTGCTGCCGAGTTCAACATAAAAAATAAATAATACTCCTCTGTAATAATAATAAATAAATAAATAAATATATATATATATATATATATATATATATATATATATATATATATATATATATATATATATATATATATATATATATATATATATATATATATAGTATAGTATAGTTTTATATTAGATTAGTTTTGGGTTATGCAAAGGTTATTTTATGGGTTTTAAAGTCGAGCTCTGTCCGTGTAACACTACGCGATAAATAATCAATGTAAGCTATGTTCTCTTTTTTAAACTAATGTCTCGTACTTAAGTTATTATTATGCTTATTTAAGACAAAGTAATCATGATGTTGAGCTAAAATATTTAAAATTGGGTAATTGGGCTTTGTACCATAATTGGGGTTTGGACAAAAGAACGACACTTGTGGAAATTAGACTATGGGCTATTAATGGGCTTTATATTTGTTTAACTAAATGATAGTTTGTTAATTTTAATATAAAGAATTACAATTGGATGTACCTATAAATAACCATATACACTCAATCGGACACGATGGGCAGGATATTTATATGTACGAATAATCGTTCATTTAACCGGACACGGGAATGAATTAATAGTCACTAGAATTATTAAAACATGGGTGAAATTATGTACAAGGACACTTGGCATAATTTATAACAAAGTATTAAAACCTTGGGTTACACGCAGTCGATATCCTGGTGTAATTATTAAACAAAGTATTAAGACCTTGTTACAGTTTAAGTCCCCAATTAGTTGGAATATTTGACTTCGGGTATAAGGATAATTTGACGAGGACACTCGCATTTTTTATTTATGACTGATGGATTGTTATGGACAAAAACCAGACGGACATATTAAATAATCTAGGACAAAGGATAATTAACCCATGGGAATAAACTAAAAATCAACACGTCAAACATCATGATTATGGAAGTTTAAATAAGCATAATTCCTTTATTTCATATTTAATTGCACTTTTAATTATCGCATTTTTATTTACTATCATTTTATTTATTGCACTTTTAATTATCGCACTTAAATTATCGTCATTTATATTTTTCATTAGGTTTTAATTGTGACTTAAAATATAAAATCAACATGTCGGTCATTAAACGGTAAACCCCCTTTTATATTATTATTATATATAAAAATATATATTTTGTACAAATATAGTTGTTTAAAATATAGTGTAAAATAAGTCGTCTCCCTGTGGAACGAACCGGACTTACTAAAAACTATACTACTCTACGATTAGGTACACTGCCTATAGTGTTGTAGCAAGGTTTATGTATATCCCATCTGTAAATAATTAAAACTTGTATAATTTGTATCGCTTTTCATATCAAAACTATATAGTATTTCACGTACACCTCGCACGACATCATGTACGTAGAAAAGGGCAACACGAAGCTACATCTTATTAGTAATTTAAAGGCACAAAAACTATTAAGAAAAGGTTGGTATGCTGTTCTAGCACACGTCGAGAAAGTACAAACTGAAGAAAAGAGCATCAATGATGTTCCCGTCGCAAAAGAATTTCTCGATGTATTTCTGAAAGAATTACCGGGACTACCTCCACATCGATCTGTTGAATTTCAAATAGATCTTGTACCAGGAGCTGCACCAATAGCTCGTGCTCCTTACAGACTTGCACCCAGCGAGATGAAAGAACTGCAAAGCCAACTGCAAGAACTATTAGAATGTGGTTTCATTCGACCAAGCACATCACCATGGGGAGCTCCTGTTTTGTTTGTCAAAAAGAAGGATGGTACATTTAGGTTGTGTATTGACTACAAAGAGTTGAATAAACTTACCATCAAAAACCGTTATCCACTGCCGAGAATTGACGACTTATTTGATCAACTACAAGGCTCGTCGGTTTATTCAAAAATCGATTTACGTTCTGGATATCATCAAATGCGAGTAAAGGAGGATGATATTCCAAAAACTGCTTTTAGGACGCGTTATGGTCATTACGAGTTTATGGTTATGCCGTTTGGATTGACTAACGCACCAGCTGTGTTCATGGACCTTATGAACTGAGTGTGTGGGCCATATCTTAACAAGTTTGTCATTGTTTTCATCGATGACATACTTATTTACTCAAAGAATGATCAAGAGCACGAAGAACATTTGAGAAAAGTGCTAGAAGTATTGAGGAAAGAAAAACTGTACGCTAAGTTTTCAAAGTGTGCATTTTGGTTGGAAGAAGTTCAATTCCTCGGTCACATAGTGAACAAAGAAGGTATCCAGGTGGACCCGGCAAAGATCGAAACCGTTGAAAAGTGGGAAACCCTAAAAACTCCGAAGCATATACGTCAATTTTTAGGATTGGCTGGTTACTACAGAAGATTCATCCAAGATTTCTCCAAAATAGCAAAACCCTTGACTGCATTAACGCATAAAGGGAAGAAATTTGAATGGAAGGATGAACAAGAGAAGGCGTTTCAGTTATTAAAGAAAAAGCTAACTACGGCACCTATATTGTCATTGCCTGAAGGGAATGATGATTTTGTGATTTATTTTGATGCATCAAAGCAAGGTCTCGGTTGTGTATTAATGCAACGAATTAAGGTGATTGCTTATGCGTCTAGACAATTGAAGATTCACGAGCAAAATTATACGACTCACGATTTGGAATTGGGTACTGTTGTTTTTGCATTAAAGACTTGGAGGCATTATTTATATGGGGTCAAAAGTATTATATATACCGACCACAAAAGTCTCCAACATATATTTAATCAGAAGCAACTGAATATGAGACAACGCAGGTGGATTGAACTGTTGAATGATTATGCTTTTGAGATTCGATACCACCCGGGGAAGGCGAATGTGGTAGCTGACGCTTTGAGTAGAAATGACAGAGAACCTATACGGGTAAAAGCTATCAATATAATTATTCGTACTAACTTTACTACTCAAATAAAGGAGGCGCAACAGGGGGTTGTAAAAGAAGGAAAGTTGAAGAATGAGATACCCAAAGGATCAGAGAAACATCTTAATATTCAGGAAGACGGAACCCGATATAGGGCTGATAGAATTTGGGTACCAAGGTTTGGAGATGTGAGAGAAATGGTACTTAAGGAAGCACATAAAACCAGATATTCAATACATCCCGGAGCGGGGAAGATGTATAAAGATCTCAAGAAACACTTTTGGTGGCCGGGTATTAAAGTCGATATTGCTAAATATGTAGGAGAATGTTTGACGTGTTCTAAGGTCAAAGTTGAACATCAGAAACCATCAGGTCTACTACAACAACCTAAAATCCCGGAATGGAAATGGGAAAACATTACCATGGATTTCATTACTAAATTGCCAAGGACTGCAAGTGGTTATGATACTATTTGGGTAATAGTTGATCATCTCACCGAGTCAGCACACTTCCTGCCAATGAGAGAAGATGACAAAATGGAGAAGTTGGCGTGATTGTATTTGAAGGAGGTTGTCTCCAGACATGGAATACTCGTCTCTATTATCTCTGATAGGGATGGTAGATTTGTTTCAAGGTTCTGGCAGACGTTGCAACAAGCATTGGGGACTCATCTAGACATGAGTACTGCCTATCATCCACAAACTGATGGGCAGAGCAAAAGGACGATACAAATGCTTAAAGACATGCTACGAGCATGTGTTATTGATTTCGAAAACAGTTGGGATCGACACCTACCGTTAGCAGAATTTTCCTACAACAACAGTTATCATTCTAGTATTGAGATGGTGCCGTTTGAGGCACTTTATGGTAGAAAGTGCAGGTCTCTGATTTATTGAAATGAAGTGGGGGATAGACAGATTACGGGTCCGGAGATAATACAAGAAACTACCGAGAAAATCATCCAAATTCAACAACGATTGAAAACCGCCCAGAGTCGACAAAAGAGCTTTGCGGACAGTAAAAGAAAAGATATAGAGTTTGAAATTGGAGAAATGGTCATGCTTAAGGTTTCACCTTGGAAAGGCGTTGTTCGATTTGGTAAACGGGGGAAACTAAATCCAAGGTACATTGGACCATTCAAGATTATAGATCGTGTCGGACCAGTAGCTTACCAACTGGAGCTGCCTCAATAACTCGCGGCTGTACATAACACTTTCCATGTCTCGAATTTGAAGAAATGTTTTGCTAAAGAAGATCTCACTATTATATTGGACGAAATCCAAATCAATGAAAAACTTCAATTCATTGAAGAACCTGTCGAAATAATGGATCGTGAGGTTAAGAGACTTAAGCAAAACAAGATACTGATTGTTAAGGTTCGATGGAATGCTTGTAGAAGACCCGAGTTCACCTGGGAGCGTGAAGATCAGATGAAGAAGAAATACCAGCATCTATTTCCAGAAGATTCGTCAACACCTTCAACAGCTTAAAATTTCGGGACAAAATTTATTTAACGGGTAGGTACTGTAGTGACCCGAACTTTTACATGTTTATATATATTAATTGAGATTGATATTTACATGACTAAATGTTTCCAACGTGTTAAGCAATCAAACTTTTTAAGACTTGATTAAATGAAATAAGTTTCATATAGACAATTGATCACTCAAGTTGACCGGCGATTCACAAACATTACAAATTTGTAAAAACTACATGTTGTGGTATATATAGACATATATATATGGTTGACATGAGATTTTAATGAGTAAGTATCTCACTAAGTATATTAACAATGTGTGATATACATAAGAAATGAGATTACTAAGTTAAGAAACTCGAAATGATATATATAACGATTATCGTTATGATAACGTCTACTAAATACATATGTATCATATTAAGATATTGATACACTATATTTAACATGATAAAATGATATTTAAATATATCATTAAGTGTGTTAACAATGAACTACATATGTAAAAACAAGACTACTAACTCAAGAATTACGAAACGAGACTTATATGTAACGATTATCATTGTAACGATATTTTAATGTATATATCATATTAAGAGATATTCATACATCATAATATCATGGTAACATAATAATTTAACATCTCATTTGATATAATAAACATTAGGTTAACAACATTAATTGAGATCGTTAACTTAAAGGTTTCAAAACAACACTTACATGTAACGACTAACGAAGACTTAACGACTCCATTAGAATGTATATACATGTTGTGTTTTGATATGTATTATTACACTTTTGAAAGAATTCAAGACACATATCAAAGTACTTCTACTTAACAAAAATGCTTACAATTACATCCTCGTTCAGTTTCATCAACAATTCTACTCGTATGCACCTGTATTCGTACTCGTACAATACACAGCTTTTAGATGTATGTACTATTGGTATATACACTCCAATTATCAGCTCTTAGTAGCCCATGCGAGTCACCTAACACATGTGGGAACCATCATTTGGCAACTAGCATGAAATATCTCATAAAATTACAAAAATATTAGTAATCATTCATGACTTATTTACATGAAAACAAAATTACGTATCCTTTATATCTAATCCATATACCAACGACCAAAAACACCTAAAAACACTTTCATTCTTCAATTTTCTTCATCTAATTGATCTCTCTCAAGTTCCATCTTCAAGTTCTAAGTGTTCTTCATAAATTCCATAAGTATAGTTTCATAAAAATCAAGAATACTTCCAAGTTTGCAAGTCTACTTCCAAGCTTTCTAATCCATTCCAAGTAATCATCTAAGATTAAGGAACCTTTGTTATTTACAGTAGGTTATCTTTCTAATTCAAGGTAATATTCATATTCAAACTTTGATTCAATTTCTACAACTATAACAATCTTATTTCGAGTGAAAATCTTACTTGAACTGTTTTCGTGTCATGATTCTGCTTCAAGAACTTTCAAGCCATCCAAGGATCCTTTGAAGCTAGATCCATTTTTATCATTTCCAGTAGTTTTATCCAGAAAACTTGAGGTAGTAATGATTTTCATAACATCATTCGATTCATACATATAAAGCTATCTTATTCGAAGGTTTGAACTTGTAATCACTAGAACATAGTTTAGTTAATTTTAAACTTGTTCGCAAACAAAAGTTAATCCTTCTAACTTGACTTTTAAAATCAACTAAATACATGTTCTATATCTATATGATATGCTAACTTAATGATTTAAAACCTGGAAACACGATGAACACCATAAAATCGAATATACGACGTCGTAGTGAAACCGGGGGCTATTTTGGTTTGGATAATTAAAAACTATGATAAACTTTGATTTAATAGTTGTTCTTCTGGGAAAATGATTTTTCATATGAACATGAAACTATATCTAAAAATCTTGGTTAAACTCAAAGTGAAAGTATGTTTTTCAAAATGGTCATCAAGATGTCGTTCTTTCGACGGAAATGACTACCTCTTTAGTAATTGACATGTAACTTAAATTTCTGACTATATACCTATACTTTTTCTGTTTGGATTCTTAAATTAGAGTTCAATATGAAACCATAACAATTTGATTCACTTAAAACGGATTTAAAATGAAGAAGTTATGGGTAAAACAAGATTGGATATTTTTAATCTTTTTAGCTACGGGAAATGTTTAACAAATCTATACAAATCATATCCTAGCTAAGTTATATTGTATTATACATGTATTCTAATATATTATGTAATCTTGGGATACCATAGTATGCAAATGTTTTGAAATATCATATCGACCCATGTATATATATTATTTGGAACAACCATACACACTCTATATGCAGTAATGTTGGAGTTAGCTATACAGGGTTGAGGTTGATTCCAAATATATATATACTTTGAGTTGTGATCTAGCCTGAGACGTGTATACACTGGGTCGTGGATTGATTCAAGATAATATATATCGATTTATTTCTGTACATCTAACTGTGGACAACTAGTTGTAGGTTATTAACGAGGAGAGCTGACTTAATACACTCAAATCTTTAAAACATAATAAAAATGGTTGTAATTATATTTTGATCATACTTTGATATATATGTACATATTTGTATAGGTTCGTGAATCGATCCGTGGCCAAGTCTTATTTCCGAGGAAGGAAATATCTGTGAAAGTGAGTTATAGTCCCACTTTTAAAATCTAATATTTTTGGGATGAGAATACATGCAGGTTTTATAAATGATTTACAAAATAGACACAAGTACGTGAAACTACATTCTATGGTTGAATTATCGAAATCGAATATGCCCCTTTTTATTAAGTCTGGCAATCTAAGAATTAGGGAATAGACACCCTAATTGACGCGAATCCTAAAGATAGATCTATTGGGCCTAACAAACCCCATCCAAAGTACCGGATGCTTTAGTACTTCAAAATTTATATCATATCCGAAGGGTGTCCCGGAATGATGGGGATATTCTTATATATGCATCTTGTTAATGTCGGTTACCAGGTGTTCACCTTATGAATGATTTTATCTCTATGTATGGGATGTGTATTGAAATATGAAATCTTGTGGTCTATTGTTACGATTTGATATATATAGGTTAAACCTATAACTCACCAACATTTTTGTTGACGTTTAAAGCATGTTTATTCTCAGGTGAATACTAAGAGCTTCCGCTGTTGCATACTAAAATAAGGACAAGATTTAGAGTCCATGTTTGTATGATATTGTGTAAAAACTGCATTCAAGAAACATATGTCGATGTAATATATTTCTATTGTAAACCATTATGTAATGGTCATGTGTAAACAGTATATTTTAGATTTTCATTATTTGATAATCTACGTAATGCTTTTAAAACCTTTATTGATAAAATAAAAGTTATGGTTGTTTTAAAAATGAATGCAGTCTTTGAAAAACGTCTCATATAGAGGTCAAAACCTCACAACGAAATCAATTAATATGGAACGTTTATAATCAATATGAATGGGACATTTCAGTTAGTATCCGAGCGTTGGTCTTAGAGAACCAGAAAATTTGCATTAGTGTGTCTTATCGAGTTTGTTAGGATGCATTAGTGAGTCTGGACTTCGACCGTGTTTTCTTTAAAAATGATTGCTTAACATTTTTGTTGGAAACTATATATTATTAACATGTAAATATTATGTGATATATTAATCTCTTAACATGTTTGATATTGTGTGATAGATGTCTACCTCTAGCACAAATCCCATTGACTCACCTAATAATAACGAAGAGTCGAATATATATTGGCAAGATTCACAAGTTCCCGAAGAACCAGAAGAAGAGGAAACAGAACCGGAAGAAGAGGAACCGGAAGAAGAGGAACCAGAAGAAGAGGAACCGGAAGAAGAGGAACCAGAAGAAGAGGAACCGGAAGAAGAAGAGGTTCCGGAGGGGGGAATAGTAGGAACCACAGAAAACTGGTCAAATAAAAGAAAATCCTCAACCAATGGACCAAAGTTAATAATGGGCAATGGTGTTTCCGCTAAGGAATCAAAATATTGGGAAAATTATCAATTTTCCGATGAATCGGATCCTGATGAGGATTCTGATGATGTTATAGAAATTACCCCGACCCAATTTAATGAGGCAAAAGAAAATAATAAGGGAAACGGCATCAAAATAAAGAAATCTGATTCCGAACCCGATGAACTTTATATGTACCGTCAACACCCGTATTTTCAATATCGTGAAAATAACCCGGGAACCTCTAAACCACCAGGTTTTTCTAAACCAATGTGGAAAATGACGGCTCATATTAGAGGAACATCATATATCCCTAGAAAATTAGGAAAAAGAACCAAGTCCGAAGAAGAAAAAACCAGTGATTCAGATTAGAGGGGTGTGAGCATGTTGTATAATAAATGTATTGTAGTGTGCTTGTACTTTTATGTTCTATGTAAAAATTGTTTGTATTGTTTGTTATTACGAATCTAATCCTTGTCTATTTTACAGTATAAAAACAAAATGGACGTTAAGGGTAGACAACCGAATATTTTAGAAGACCAACCAGAGGTTATGATTGAGGAAATCTTGTCTAGAGTCGGTCAGAATTCATCAGCACATTTAGCTATGGCGAAATTAACTTGTCAAACATTTGAAAGACTTTCCAGAAATGCCTTAGTTTATAAAAGGCTTTCCTTTGATAGGTGGGGTATATCACATTGGGGAGACTTTAAGTTACACCGTGTTTTCTTTAAAGCGTTAAATGCGGGGAACCCAAATGCAATTTTACGCTACGGGTTAAGAACCTATTTTGACTCAACATATCCCAACATAGGATTTCGTGAATTAGAAAGAGCTTCTAACATGCAACATAAAGAAGCATGTTATGCTTACGGGTTAGTGATGTTCGCTCCTTACCAAAGTGAGAAAAAGAACATCGGATTGCAGCTTTTAAATAAAACTTTCCCACAAGTGACGGATTCAGTAGTTGGGGTGAGAAACAAGGTTTTTAGATTATTACAGGGCTGTTGGATATTACGAAACCCTCGTCCTTTTGACGACATTACAACATGCTGCCTAGCCAATGGTCATAACGGTTATTTTCCACAAGACCAAGGATGGGAAGTCATCTTAGTAAAACCAGAATGCATGACTTGTTTATGGACTTATGAATTATGTGTCTTTATTTCCTTTGCTGAACAACTTGCGTATTAACTAGATTTATCTTCAAAACTGTCCTGTATCATAGTGTACTATATTTCATGTTATATGTAATATAGCGAAGTTGTAAGTTTGAAGAATATTTGTATGTGATATATTATTATAATCAGTTTTTCATATGGAATTGTAGTAGTTGAATTGTATATTAGCTACTAAGTATGAACTTAGCGGGTAGGTAGTACCCGAATTTAAACTTATAAAACGCTAATATGAAGAAAAAGCTTTTATAAATGAGTTCATATTATGCTACAAGATACGATTGACTACTCTTAATATTCTGTATGATTAACTTGTTTCATTTGACTATTTTGAAGGAAATGGCACCGACTACTCGACACACCTTGAATATGAGCGAAGAGGAATTTCATGCCTTTCTTGCTTCAAACATAGCCGCAGTACAGGCCGTGCTACATACCAACAATAACTCTGAATCTAGCAATATAGCTAATGGCGCAAGAAATCGTGTAGGATGCTCCTACAAGGAATTCACTGCCTGCAAACCTTCAGAATTTGATGGGACTGAAGGACCAATCGGATTGAAACGGTGGACCGAGAAAGTTGAATCGGTGTTTGCCATAAGTAAGTGTGCTGAAGGAGACAAAGTGAAGTACGCTACGCATACCTTCACAGGTATTGCGTTAACATGGTGGAATACCTATCTAGAGAAAGTGGGACAAGATGCTGCTTACGCGCTACCGTGGTCAGCATTCAAGCACTTGATGAATGAGAAGTACCGTCCCAGAACCGAGGTCAATAAGCTCAAGTCAGAACTTAGAGGGTTACGAACACAGGGATTCGATATTACTTCGTACGAAAGACGATTCACAGAATTGTGCCTATTGTGTCCGAGAGCGTTCGAAGATGAGGAAGAGAAGATCGACGCGTTTGTGAAAGGGTTACCGGAGAGAATCCAAGAAGATATAAGTTCACACGAGCATGCCTCCATACAAAAGGCATGTAGAATGGCTCACAAACTAGTGAACCAGATTGAGGGAAGAATTAAAGAACAGGCGACCGAAGAGGCCAACGTGAAGCTAGTCAAAAGAAAGTAGGAGGAAAACGTTGATAAGAGTCACCAATACAACAACAACTATCCCAACAATCGCAACATCAATCGCAACTACAACAAACGACACAACAACAACAACAACACCAACAACAACAACAACAACAACAACAACAACAACAACAACAACAACAACAACAACAACAACAACTACAACAATCATCCCAACAACAATAACAACCGCAACAACAACAACAACAACAACAACAACAACAACAACAACAACAACAACAACAACAACAACAATCAGAAGCAGCTATGCCAAAGGTGTGAAAAGTATCACTCGGGGTTTTGCACCAAATTTTGCAACAAGTGTAAAAGAAATGGTCATAGCGTGGTGAAGTGTGAGGTCTACGGACCAGGGGTTAACAGAACGAAAGGAACAAATGGTGTCAGAACGAGTAATGGCGGAGCAAGTAGTGTCAGAGCAAGTTATGCCAATGTAGTTTGTTATAAATGTGGAAAACCGGGCCACATTATTAGAAATTTCCCGAACCAGGAGAACACTAATGGACAAGGTCGCGGAAGAGTTTTCAATATTAATGCGGCAGAGGCACAGGAAGACCCGGAACTTGTTACGGGTACGTTTCTTATTGACAATAAATCTGCTTACGTTTTATTTGATTCGGGTGCAGATAGAAGCTATATGAGTAGAGATTTTTGTGCTAAATTAAGTTGTCCATTGACGCCGTTGGATAGTAAATTTTTACTCGAATTAGCAAACGGTAAATTAATTTCAGCAGATTATATATGCCGGAATCGAGAAATTAAACTGGGTAGCGAAATATTTAAGATTGATTTGATACCAGTAGAGTTAGGGAGTTTTGATGTAATAGTTGGCATGGACTGGCTGAAGGAGATGAAAGCAGAGATCGTATGTTACAAAAATACAATTCACATTAAACGAGAAGAAGGAGAACCCTTAATGGTGTACGGAGAAAAAGGCAACACGAAGCTACATCTTATTAGTAATTTGAAGGCACAAAAACTAATAAGAAAAGGTTGCTATGCTGTTCTGGCACACGTCGAGAAAGTACAAACTAAAGAAAAGAGCATCAATGATGTTCCCGTCGCAAAAGAATTTCCCGATGTATTTCTGAAATAATTACCGGGACTACCTCCACATCGATCTGTTGAATTTCAAATAGATCTTGTACCAGGAGCTGCACCAATAGCTCGTGCTCCTTACAGACTCGCACCCAGCGAGATGAAAGAACTGCAAATCCAACTGCAAGAACTATTAGAACGTGGTTTCATTCGACCAAGCACATCACCATGGGGAGCTCCTGTTTTGTTTGTCAAGAAGAAGGATGGTACATTTAGGTTGTGTATTGACTACAGAGAGTTGAATAAACTTACCATCAAAAACCGTTATCCACTGCCGAGAATTGACGACTTATTAGATCAACTACAAGGCTCGTCGATTTATTCGAAAATCGATTTACGTTCTGGATATCATCAAATGCGAGTAAAGGAGGATGATATTCCAAAAACTGCTTTTAGGACGCGTTATGGTCATTACGAGTTTATGGTTATGCCGTTTGAATTGACTAACGCACCAGCTGTGTTCATGGACCTTATGAACTGAGTGTGTGGGCCATATCTTGACAAGTTTGTCATTGTTTTCATCGATGACATACTTATTTACTCAAAGAATGATCAAGAGCATGAAGAACATTTGAGAAAAGTGCTAGAAGTATTGAGGAAAGAAAAACTGTACGCTAAGTTTTCAAAGTGTGCATTTTGGTTGGAAGAAGTTCAATTCCTCGGTCACATAGTGAACAAAGAAGGTATCCAGGTGGAACCGGCAAAGATCGAAACCGTTAAAAAGTGGGAAACCCCAAAAACTCTGAAGCATATATGTCAATTTTTAGGATTGGCTGGTTACTACAGAAGATTCATCCAAGATTTCTCCAAAATAGCAAAACCCTTGACTGCGTTAACGCATAAAGGGAAGAAATTTGAATGGAAGGATGAACAAGAGAAGGCGTTTCAGTTATTGAAGAAAAAGCTAACTACAGCACCTATATTGTCATTGCCTGAAGGGAATGATGATTTTGTGATTTATTGTGATGCATCAAAGTAAGGTCTCGGTTGTGTATTAATGCAACGAACGAAGGTGATTGCTTAAGCGTCTAGACAATTGAAGATTCACAAGAAAAATTATACGACTCACGATTTGGAACTGGGTGCTGTTGTTTTTGCATTAAAGACTTGGAGGCATTATTTATATGGGGTCAAAAGTATTATATATACCGACCACAAAAGTCTCCAACATATATTTAATCAGAAGCAACTGAATATGAGACAACGCAGGTGGATTGAACTGTTGAATGATTATGATTTTGAGATTCGATACCACCCGGGGAAGGCGAATGTGGTATCTGACGCTTTGAGTGGAAATGACAGAGAACCTATACGGGTAAAAGCTATCAATATAATTATTCGTACTAACCTTACTACTCAAATAAAGGAGGCGCAACAGGGGGTTGTAAAAGAAGGAAAGTTGAAGAATGAGATACCCAAAGGATCAGAGAAACATCTTAATATTCGGGAAGACGGAACCCGATATAGGGCTGATAGAATTTGGGTACCAAGGTTTGGAGATGTGAGAGAAATGGTACTTAAGGAAGCACATAAAACCAGATATTCAATACATCCCGGAGTGGGGAAGATGTATAAAGATCTCAAGAAACACTTTTGGTGGCAGGGTATGAAAGCCGATATTGCTAAATATGTAGGAGAATGTTTGACGTGTTCTAAGGTCAAAGCTAAACATCAGAAACCATCAGGTCTACTACAACAACCTGAAATCCCGGAATGGAAATGGGAAAACATTACCATGGATTTCATTACTAAATTTCCAAGGACTGCAAGTGGTTATGATACTATTTGGGTAATAGTTGATCGTCTCACCAAGTCAGCACACTTCCTGCCAATGAGAGAAGATAACAAAATGGAGAAGTTGGCGCGATTGTATTTGAAGGAGGTTGTCTCCAGACATGGAATACCCATCTCTATTATCTCTGATAGGGATGGTAGATTTGTTTCAAGGTTCTGGCAGACGTTGCAACAAACATTGGGGACTCGTCTAGACATGAGTACTGCCTATCATCCACAAACTGATGGGCAGAGCAAAAGGACGATACAAACGCTTGAAGACATGCTACGAGCATGTGTTATTGATTTCGGAAACAGTTTGGATCGACACCTACCATTAGCAGAATTTTCCTACAACAACAGTTATCATTCTAGTATTGAGATGGCGCCGTTTGAGGCACTTTATGGTAGAAAGTGCAGGTCTTCAATTTGTTGGAATGAAGTGGGGGATAGACAGATTACGGATCCGGAGATAATACAAGAAACTACCGAGAAAATCATCCAAATTCAACAACGATTGAAAACCGTCCAGAGTCGACAAAAGAGCTACGCGGATAGTAAAAGAAAAGATATAGAGTTTGAAATTGGAGAAATGGTCATGCTTAAGGTTTCACCTTGGAAAGGCGTTGTTTGATTTGGTAAACGGGGGAAACTAAATCCAAGGTACATTGGACCATTCAAGATTATAGATCGTGTCGGACCAGTAGCTTACCAACTGGAGCTACCTCAATAACTCGCGGCTGTACATAACACTTTCCACGTCTCGAATTTGAAGAAATGTTTTGCTAAAGAAGATCTCACTATTCCGTTAGACGAAATCCAAATCAATGAAAAACTTCAATTCATTGAAGAACCCGTCGAAATAATGGATCGTGAGGTTAAGAGACTTAAGCAAAACAAGATACCAATTGTTAAGGTTCGATGGAATGCTCGTAGAGGACCCGAGTTCACCTGGGAGCATGAATATTAGATGAAAAAGAAATACCCGCATCTATTTCCAGAAGATTCGTCAACACCTTCAACAGCTTAAAATTTCGGGACAAAATTTATTTAACGGGTAGGTACTGTAGTGACCCGAACTTTTCCATGTTTATATATATTAATTGAGATTCATATTTAAATGACTAAATGTTTCCAACGTGTTAAGCAATCAAACTTGTTAAGACTTGATTAAATGAAATAAGTTTCATATAGACAATTGATCACCCAAGTTGACCGGCGATTCACGAACGTTACAAATTTGTAAAAACTACATGTTGTGGTATATATAGACATATATATATGATAGAAATGAGATTATGATGAGTAAGTATCTCACTAAGTATATTAACAATGTGTGATATACATAAGAAATGAGATTACTAAGTTAAGAAACTCGAAATGATTTATATAACGATTATCGTTATGATAATGTCTACTAAATACATATGTATCATATTAAGATATTGATACACTATATTTAACATGATAAAATGATATTTAAATATATCATTAAGTGTGTTAACAATGAACTACATATGTAAAAACAAGACTACTAACTCAAGAATTACGAAACGAGACTTATATGTAACGATTATCGTTGTAACGATATTTTAATGTATATATCATATTAAGAGATATTCATACATCATAATATCATGATAACATAATAATTTAACATCTCATTTGATATAATAAACATTGGGTTAACAACATTAATTGAGATCGTTAACTTAAAGGTTTCAAAACAACACTTACATGTAACGACTAACGAAGACTTAACGACTCCATTAGAATGTATATACATGTTGTGTTTTGATATATATTCTTACACTTTTGAAAGACTTCAAGACATATATCAAAGTACTTTTACTTAACAAAAATGCTTACAATTACATCCTCGTTCAGTTTCATCAACAATTCTACTCGTATGCACCCGTATTCGTACTTGTACAATACACAGCTTTTAGATGTATGTACTATTGGTATATGCACTCTAATGATCAGCTCTTAGCAGCCTATGTGAGTCACCTAACATATGTGGGAACCATCATTTGGCAACTAGCATGAAATATCTCATAAAATTAAAAAAATATTAGTAATCATTCATGACTTATTTACATGAAAACAAAATTACATATCCTTTATATCTAATCCATATACCAACGACCAAAAACACCTACAAATACTTTCATTCTTCAATTTTCTTCATCTAATTGATCTCTCTCAAGTTCCATCTTCAAGTTCTAAGTGTTCTTCATAAATTCCATAAGTATAGTTTCATAAAAATCAAGAATACTTCCAAGTTCGCAAGTCTACTTCCAAGCTTTCTAATCCATTCCAAGTAATCATCTAAGATCAAGGAACCTTTGTTATTTATAGTAGGTTATCTCTCTAATTCAAGGTAATATTCATATTCAAACTTTGATTCAATTTCTACAACTATAACAATCTTATTTCGAGTGAAAATCTTACTTGAACTGTTTTCGTGTCATGATTCTGCTTCAAGAACTTTCAAGCCATCCAATGATCCTTTGAAGCTAGATCCATTTTTCTTATTTCCAGTAGTTTTATCCAGAAAACTTGAGGTAGTAATGATGTTCATAACATCATTCGATTCATACATATAAAGTTATCTTATTCGAAGGTTTAAACTTGTAATCACTAGAACATAGTTTAGTTAATTCTAAACTTGTTCGCAAACAAAAGTTAATCCTTCTAACTTGAATTTTAAAATCATCTAAATACATGTTCTATATCTATATGATATGCTAACTTAATGATTTAAAACCTGGAAACACGATGAACACCATAAAATCGGATATACGCCGTCGTAGTGAAACCGGGGGCTGTTTTGGTTTGGATAATTAAAAACTATGATAAACTTTGATTTAAAAGTTTTTCTTCTAGGAAAATGATTTTTCATATGAACATGAAACTATATCCAAAAATTTTGGTTGGTTAAACTCAAAGTGAAAGTATGTTTTTCAAAATGGTCATCAAGATGTCGTTCTTTCGACGAAAATGAATACCTCTTTAGTAATTGACATGTAACTTAAATTTCTGACTATAAACCTATAATTTTTCTGTTTGGATTCTTAAATTAGAGTTCAATATGAAACCATAGCAATTTGATTCACTCAAAACGGATTTAAAATGAAGAAGTTATGGGTAAAACAAGATTGGATATTTTTGATCTTTTTAGCTACGGGAAATGTTTAACAAATCTATACAAATCATATCCTAGCTAATTTATATTGTATTATACATGTATTCTAATATATTATGTAATCTTGGGATACCATAATATGCAAATGTTTAAACATATCATATCGACCCATGTATATATATTATTTGGAACAACCATAGACACTCTATATGCAGTAATGTTGGAGTTAGCTATACAGGGTTGAGGTTGATTCCAAAAATATATATACTTTGAGTTGTGATCTAGCCTGAGACATGTATACACTGGGTCGTGGATTGATTCAAGATAATATATATCGATTTATTTCTGTACATCTAACTGTGGACAACTAGTTGTAGGTTATTAACGAGGACAGCTGACTTAATACACTCAAATCTTTAAAACATAATAAAAATGGTTGTAATTATATTTTGATCATACTTTGATATATATGTACATATTTGTATAGGTTCGTGAATCGATCCGTGGCCAAGTCTTATTTCCGAGGAAGGAAATATCTGTGAAAGTGAGTTATAGTCCCACTTTTAAAATCTAATATTTTTGGGATGAGAATACATGCAGGTTTTATAAATGATTTACAAAATAGACACAAGTACGTGAAACTACATTCTATGGTTGAATTATCGAAATCGAATATGCCCCTTTTTATTAAGTCTGGTAATCTAAGAATTAGGGAACAGACACCCTAATTGACGCGAATCCTAAAGATAGATCTATTGGGCCTAACAAACCCCATCCAAAGTACCGGATGCTTTAGTACTTCAAAATTTATATCATATCCGAAGGGTGTCCCGGAATGATGGGGATATTCTTATATATGCATCTTGTTAATGTCGGTTACCAGGTGTTCACCATATGAATGATTTTATCTCTATGTATGGGATGTGTATTGAAATATGAAATCTTGTGGTACTATTGTTACGATTTGATATATATAGGTTAAACCTATAACTCACCAACATTTTTGTTGACGTTTTAAGCATGTTTATTCTCAGGTGAATACTAAGAGCTTCCGCTGTTGCATACTAAAATAAGGACAAGATTTGGAGTCCATGTTTGTATGATATTGTGTAAAAACTGCATTCAAGAAACATATGTCGATGTAATATATTTCTATTGTAAACCATTATGTAATGGTCATGTGTAAATAGTATATTTTAGATTATCATTATTTGATAATCTACGTAATGCTTTTAAAACCGTTATTGATAAAATAAAGGTTATGATTGTTTTAAAAATGAATGCAGTCTTTGAAAAACGTCTCATATAGAGGTCAAAACCTCGCAACGAAATCAATTAATATGGAACATTTATAATCAATATGAACGGGACATTTCATCTTAATCAAATGAACATATCAACTAGTTGAATCGAAAAGATTAAACTTAACAAGAATGGTTCTTGTATTCAAACATCAAACTATCGTGCATAATAATAATCAATCAATAGTAAACATTCAACATTTCGGTTATTTATCTAGATGAACATAATATGAACTAGCCAACAATCATGCTTGAAAACTTAAAGAAAACAGTAACAAAGATAGAATTCATTATAAATACAACCTTGACCTTTTAGGAGTAATCTTGGATGAAGCTCTTGAATGATTCTTGATTCTTCAATGATTTGAGTTCTTAGATGCACTTTGATAAGCCCAAGAACTGCTTTGAATCGTATGTTTTCATCTCAGAACAGAAAGTAAAACTGGTGTCCAAGAAATGAAGCTGGAAATGGAATTAAATAAGCTGAACAGTTGGTGAAAAGTACTGTGCGCGGCGCGCACAGTAAGGGTGCACTGAGCGTACTCTTCACCTACTCCACTTTTTCTTTACAGCTCGACATCGCACGTTCAAATCTGCTTTTCTGGAAAAAGTGCGCGCAGGGGTGTACTGAGCGCACTACTGTGCGCGGTGAGCACTAGGCTTGGCGCACTTCGGTTTTGGCCAAGAAATCTACTGATCAAAAATTATGCATTGTGCGCTGAGAGCACCCTTTGTGGTGCGCTAAGCGCACCCTCCTGTCTTTGGATTTCTGGTCTTGGTTTCGATCTCTGAGCTGTATCATACATAATCTTCCATATTTCTTCAAGTTTACAATGTTTCTAGACTATATTACAATAATATGAAATACAAACGGAATTACTATGTTTACATACGAAATAAACAACAATAGGACGTGATATTACGACTAAAGACATGACTAATTTGAGTAATATCAAAATCCCCCATACTTAACTCTTGCTTGTCCTCAAGCAAGTCTTGTTCTAATCATTCGTATACAAAATACAAACATAAATGAATCACACGCATTATTTGAAGTACATATTACACGAATCACACGAATTACGCAAAACACACTCAAACTCACACTATATGAAACCCATAAAACACAAATGGAATACACACTCGTTGAGGTACACACACAATTTATGAAACACACGCACACATTTAGATTATTTGGGAGAGACGAACTTCGGTGAAAGTTCTTTAAAAGTTTGGATCCTTAGGGAAAATTGGATCTTTGAGAAAACGTTTTAAGATTTTGAAAATGTCAATGCTAGTTTTAAACTAGACACGTTTTCTGGTTTTAACCTCAAATTCCGGTTGAGGGTAACTGAAAATCGAACTCTCAGTCGGCGATTAGCAAGCTATCCGCCCCCATGATTGTAGTATCATGGAACTCTTAATCGGGCACCCCGTGACGCGATATAAATATCGGTCTTGCATGTTAATTTGTACAATTTAGATCAAGGGTTAAAACTGCGAAGACTGAGCTATCGCGCGGGATAGATCCTGCTCCAGCTTATATACCGTAATCGGTTTTACACTGGACAGCTCCTTGGTTTTACCCTACCAAGTTTATTTTCGGGTTTGAAAGTTCAAGACTTTCCCTTCCCACTGTACCTTATATCGTGAAATGATACTGGTATGAAATGACATAGTTTAGGAAGTTTGCTATATCAAGTAAGGCGACATTCGGAAGACTTTACTTCCTTCAAGGATGGACTTGATGGATCCTTTCCATTTAGTGACTTTTATTTCTTTTATTTCCAAGCCAAAGTACTTTAATCGTTTTAACTTTGCAAAACTCTGTGACAATAATTCGAAAAGATTAGTAACATCCCCCACACTTGGCTTTTTCGCTAATACTTTTAGTTCAAAATTTTAAAAATTTTCATAAAATGCGACAATAAGCCAAGTTGCATTGCATATCCGAGAGAATTACCCCCTCCCCCACACTTAAGATTAAGTAAGGCCCTCATTACTTAAAATCAGAAATAATTTAAAAATTCACGAGGGCATTAGTGTGAAAAGAGTTCGAAAAACCTTGGTATAAAGCCAGAGATCGTGAAATGTAGGTGAGCGATGGCGCTGAACTTAATGCCAGTATAAGAACATCGTTCATTCCTTGATCTCTATCACAAATTCCAAATTGATTGTACTTCGCTGAACTTAATGCCAGCATCACTAAACCTTAACAATAAGAAATAAACAAACACACAAAATGAAATGCATAAAAGTGGTGTATGTAACACAACCACCACAAATGTCAATCGTACAACATAAATATTCTAATTATTACACACCACTGTTTTAAAAGAAACCATTCTGAAAATTACCAAAATGTTACCAAATAGGGCACATGAGCCCTCTAATTGTCACCAAAGAAGTTACCAAAAGGCCAACCGGAGTAGGTGCCCGAACCATCATTCCTAGGTCTTCCCTGCGGGTATTACTCCTCAAAGCGTCTTTGTGCATCTTGCATGGCCGCTTGTTCCTCATATAACGGAGGACTAGGAATTCGGTTTGGTGTGTGGTAATAGGTCGGATGTTGGTAGGAAGTAGCATAATATTCTTGTGGGTTTTGCATATATAAACCAACATTATGGCGAAGCCAATCGCCCCTGTAATTGGTCATACCTTACAGCCCTATTATGCTCGCGCTGATCTTCATGATATTGGTTGAATTGTTGCCTTTGTTGCTCATATTGGTCATTCATGTTTTGATAACATACCTGCATGTCATGAAAACCAGAAATTACTTCCTCCAACTCTTCTTCCCTTGACCTTTGTGTCTGCCTACGCCTTCACCTTTGAGCTTGTGGTAACTCTTCTTCAGTTTCAGGTTCTTCCATGCGAACCTCTTCCTCCATATCATCTCTTCCAACACCGCTACCACCCACTTCATGATCATGGGCACGTGGTGGTTCGTTTACCCTCGGAACAAATGGAATAAGCCTTTGATGATTATTATAGCTCAAAAATTCTGCATTCAAATAATAAGTCTTGTTTAAAGGCTTCATTGTTGTACTGTTTGGAATCAACCGAGATAAATCGACACCAAAATGCCTAGTAATCTGGGTGATGTAATGCCCACCAACAATCTGATTCAACCCTCTATCTCCCCTCGAATTATCAAGATAACCCGCCAACGTAGATGGAATGTCGACACTGCTTTGGTTGTAGATTTTGTCTACAAGAAAAACATCGAGACGTGTTACCTTATTTGTGCCATGTTTTCTTGCATTAAACGTACATGCAACTAGCCGATGAAGCATTCTTTTGTCTTTATCATTTATATCGGTAAACTTGCTTTGGCTAGAGGAGAATTGAGTGTCGCTCATATCGTTCCAAAACGGGCGTGGATCATAAGAATCGTCATAATACTCGGATGACTGTAAATAAGCATTGAGTTGGTCATCATCTAGTTCGATATACAGCTCGAATATTCGAGCAAGCTCAATTTGACTAAGTACCCGATCGATCCCACCTAAACGAAATCTCATGAAGTTTTGATTTGTCGGGTCCATAATGAGATCAAAACGTAAAGATGCTATGAACTCTTTGCATAATTGCGGGTATATGACATCATTGAACCGCATAATTCTTTTCGATGCCCTGATTGTTATTAACCTGCCCGTTAAAATCTGGTATTTGACCTCCAACATTCTCGACACTCTATCATATTCCCGTGCTTCTACCAATGGAGCCGAGTCAAAATACCACGTGGCATCACATGATTTGTTCGCTACCCAATTATATGCACTTGCGTAATCCGGATGGTCTCGAACATAAGCTAACCAAATCCTTGGATCATTTTGATCCGGTGATCCTTCGGGTGAAGGTTGTCGTTCATTTGGTGGAGAATTTTGTTCATCTGAAGAATCTTGTTCTTCTCGGTACCGTTGTGAAGGTTCTTCTTGTCGTTGATTTCCCCTTGATCTAAAGTTGTACTGCACACATAAGACATACACCAAAACAAAAGAGGCGCATAGAAAATAGTATGCATTAGTGTGAGTTTATCATAAATCAAGTATATGTTCAAAAATACATATAGCACATAATTATGTTAATCATTCATGTAAACATTTTCTCAAAAGATCCAAGATTAACATAACTAGTCTAGCGTTTTAGAAGCCAAATTTGAACATGAACCTCATATCATTCTCATCCCTTTCACATTAGACACAAAGTAATGGAAACTTAACAATTTTCAAGAATTTATATCAATTAAGAATCAAAACATGTTAGATTTCCAAAACATGAACCATCTCATGCTCAAAATGTGATACATACTTATGAAGTACACAAGTTATCTCAAACATTCACAAACACTTAGCTAGGAAACAAATTCAACCAAATTCAAAGCCAAAATTCGGATTTAAATTCTACATAAACCCTAGAATCATGAATATACCCTAAAAACACAATGTAATATGATTTCAAGGCATACAAGGCAATTATAACAACCTAAAGCATGTTAATGTTTATAACAATTATCAATTCAAGAAAACCCACATGAATTTCTTAAACAATCCGAAAAATTAAGCATGAAATTGAATTATTGGAAAGAAAATTAAGTGGAATCATATGAACATACCCTAGGCATCTTGATTTAGGCTTTGATTTGAGAAGAATTGGTTAAAATTTGAAGAATTGAAATTAGAGTTTGGAGTGTTTTAGTGAAAGAGAGCAAATGGATCTGCAATTTTTTTGGGTAAGGAATGAATGAAATCGAGTGTGTGGTGATAAAGAGCAGATAAAATCGTGGACCCCACAAAAATTTGACGCAGATCCGAGCTAAATGGAAGAGTGCGCCGAGCGCACACTTATGGGTGCGCGGCACGCACTAGTGCTCCGAGCTGAAAAACCTACTGACCAAGTTTTTACAAAGTGCGCTGAGCGCACATATGAGGGGTGCGCGGCGCGCACAGTTGTTTTTCAGGTATTTTTGCGTTTGGTCAGTACAGGGAGGTTGGTAACTATAACACCCTATATTTTTTTTATCACAGCGGAAGTATTTAAAATAACCATAACATATTTATTTATTAAACACAAGCATTTATTATTTAAAAACCCACAATATGGTGTTACTTGACAAAACAGTTCCTTTATTACAAAATCACGACATCAGAGTTCCAAAGGTTGTCAAACATATCCACTAGACATCCCATCTCCACCCAAAAACTAGCATGAAATAATCATCAACCTGCAGGGAAGATGAGGGGGATTAGTACGAAGCTAAGTGAATGAAACTATCATAACAGCATTAGCATACAGTATCAAATCATACAATTGTGGGTAACAACTAACAACAAACAACTTTGCCATCCCAGAGGACCGGCGGCCAGGCCTGACCTGCAACCCTAGTTGATCTGGCTAGAGTCTACCGATAGTTCATGTTACTGACTCCTTCGCATAGTAATCCAGAAGCAACGGATGCGTCATTCAAAGCTATACTACACAGATAGTAACACTCGAACCCAACCTCATAAATCAAGGTTGACCTCATGAGTCTAGCCTCACAAATCAAGACTGACTCCTGGCATCCGACCTCACAAATCAAGATCGAATCAAGTGGTGCACATATATTGATATAATCAACACAACATATCAACAATATACTATCATGGCAATCTAATCGGGCGATCATAATAACAGTAGCATAACTTGCTACTCTATACTAATATACGAAAGGACAGTTCCACTCACCGATATCCACAAGTACTCAGTGGTCTAATATTACTGAGTCTTCTGCTTACTCTTATCACCTGAGAATAACATATCACGAGTTAGTATACTTATCCAAATCATGTTCCGTCATTAAAATAGTTTAAAACAATCAAAATCATCGCATGGGTCAAGGTTGCACCTGACCCATTCACAAAACTAAGTCACTAGTGTGTGTGGCGTCTGGTACACTGAACGACCCGACACGCATATCAAAGTCATCATTTAATTATAACAATAGGTTATATATGTCCATTCAATAGTATTATCAATTGATATTATAAACAAATTGATATAGCCAGGTTTAGTCATTATCCTATTTGTTACCAAACTTATAAAAATTATACTTCTAATTCATACAAATCAACCATGATTTAATTATACCAATCATAGCGAGATTATAAATATGACATGTTTAAGCATACCAATAGTACAAACAATATAATATATATATCACACAAAAATTATAACAATAATCGATTTCATCAAATCAACAACAAATAACTAGATTCAATCATTAACTCCTATTTTGTACATAACCCTAAACAACTCATAAACCAACAAATTCATAAGATCTAGCATATAATATTACCTGATCTTGTTGATTAGTAGCAATAGTTTGACATCGTACTTGCCAAATTAATTTTCTCAAGCACAATAGGAACTAGGAAAGATTTCTTTCTAATTCCTAATTGAAAATAAGGATTAAACTTAAAAATGAGATAGTGGAAGCAAATGACGGCTGGTCCTTTGTGTTTGTTTTGGAACTAAAATACAACAACAAATGATAAGCCAAGGTTGTTGGTTTACTAGCTATGTTTGATTTTCACTAAAAAAAAAAAAAAAAAAAAAAAAACACACAGAGAAAGTCACGAGTACATATTTAACCGTCTCCTTAATTTAATGATATTTTATCTGGTATTTAATCCGTTATCTAAAATACAATGTCATATTAGGCAGTCCCAACGGAGCCCAAATCAACCAGACATATATTTTTTGTGTCCATCGTCAGAAACGCACTCATTTGACTAATTAATAAATTATCAACTCATAATTTATTATTTCACTTTTATAACTAATTCATATTAATAATACATAATTTAAATATCATATTTAAATCATATAACAAAATAATATTTTTTATACATTTCATCTAGGCCATTAATCAGGGTGTTACAGTAACAGATTGCTGATCGTAATGGTATTCAACAAAAACTAAAATCACTCAAAATCATTAAAAATCACGCAATCCTAATCCTAACATTTGTGAAGTGGTTAAAACCGAGTCGCTTCACCCGACTCTCCCCCAAACTTTAGGTAGTTTTGGGGTTGAAAATGAGTTTTACCTCATCTTTAATGTTCATGGGTCAATCGACATATCGTTTGACCCTGTGTCCGTTTACCTTAAACGTATCACCCTTTGCATTCCTTAATTCCACCGTTCCATATGGAAAAACCTTGTTAACAACAAATGGTCCCATCCATCGGGACTTGAGTTTTCCAGGGAAAAGTTTAAATCGTGAGTTGAATAACAAAACACGATCACCCTCTTTAAAATCTTTCGAATTCTTAAGACGGTTATCGTGCCAAACTTTGGTCTTTTCCTTATATATGAGTGAGTTTTCATAGGCGTTATGTCTCAACTCATCCAACTCATTCAGTTGGTTTAAACGAAGGTTTCCCGAGTCTTCAAGATCGAGATTACAAGTCTTAAGAGCCCAATGTGATTTGTGCTCTATCTCCAAAGGGAGATGGCATGCTTTTCCATAGACTAGGCAGTAAGGTGTGGTTCCAATAGAATTTTTGTAGGCGGTTCTAAATGCCCACAAAGCATCGTCAAGCTTCGTTGACCACACCT
Source organism: Rutidosis leptorrhynchoides (assembly GCF_046630445.1). Classification (NCBI taxonomy): domain Eukaryota; kingdom Viridiplantae; phylum Streptophyta; class Magnoliopsida; order Asterales; family Asteraceae; genus Rutidosis; species Rutidosis leptorrhynchoides. Next base: position 29,452,249 of record NC_092336.1, read on the forward strand.
TAGGATTCGATCCAACCGTTTTCTCAAGGATCCTTTTAAGTGCCCGATTCGTATTTTCAACTTGCCCACTTGTTTGTGGGTGATAAGATGTAGAAATTTTATGGGTTATCCCATAGCGTTTCAACACCGTTTCTAATTGGGTGTTGCAAAAATGGGTACCACGATCACTAATTAAAGCCTTCGGGGTACCGAACCGAGCAAAAAGCTCTTTAAGAAAAGTTACAACAACTCGTGCATCATTTGTGAGGAGAGCCTTTGCCTCCGCCCATTTTGATACGTAGTCAACGGCAATGAGTATGTATTGGTTGGAATGAGATTTTGGGAATGGTCCCATGAAATCAATGCCCCAAATATCGAAAACCTCACAAACTTGGATTATGTTTTGAGGCATTTTGTCTCTTTGACTAATCTTTCCTGCCCTTAGTCAAGAATCGCATGATTTACATATTTGGTGGGCATCTTTAAAGATGGTAGGCCAATAAAAACCGGCCTCATAGACTTTTCTGTGACGACCCGGAAATTTCCAACCAAATTTAAACTTAATCTTTATATGATTTCGATACGATAAGCAAAGTGTGTAATGTTAAGTTCAGAAAACTTTGGAAAAGATGTTCATACATTCATTTAACCTCGACCAATTCCCGACGATTCACGAACAACTATTTGTAAATAGATACATATGTATCTAAATATTATAATTTGAAATATTATTTGAAATAATATATGATTTATTTATTGGAAATAAATATGTAAAATAATATGCGATATAATAAAAACAATTATTATAAATATATAGATAAATACATATATATATATATATATATATATATATATATATATATATATATATATATATATATATATATATATATATATATATATATATATATATATATATATATATATATATATATATATATATATATATATATATATGTATATGTATATGTATATATGTATATATATGTATATGTATATATATATATATATATGTATATATATATATATGTATATATGTATATATATATATATATGTATATATATATATATATATATATAATTATGTGTATAAATATTACTTGTAAATATATAAATAATCTATTTGTTTAAGAATATATAATATATTTATTTTAGTAGTTAAACTTGTTATTTAAAACTGTTTATATATAGAAAGAGAATATATTAAAATTAAACGATTTCGAGCTTAAATAGTAAACGACTGTAATACTCGGTTGGCGTTTTGCTAGTGTTCATGTAGATCTAATACATATATATGAAAGATTAAGATAAATGTTGGACTGTAAATTGATTACGAAGATTTTAGATTTGTTAAAAATATTTTTACCTTTTTAAGTTTAAATATTAGTACTCCGTACATATAAATTGGAACAGAAAATAAATAATTATCGAACTTTTTTGATCAGGTTTCAAACAGTTAATGAGTGAAATAATTAAATATATTTAATCTAAAAATTTGAGATTTTTAGGAACACTTTTATACGTTAACTGTTTAGTAATGGACACGTTATAGCAACCCGTGATAAACTGTCGGAAGAGGTTATAACACGTTTTAAACTGTTTGAATTCTTTAATATTAAACTTAAGATTTAGTGAATATTTGATGGTCACTGTTTTTGGTTTTTTAACCTACAACCTGCAATCAAATATAGATATAATACTCCCTCGATAAAATTTAAACAAATTCTTTTCATGATTTCATTTAACCTCGGCTAATTCCGATGATTCACGAACACTTGTTTATAAATGGATATATAAATGTGTGTGTGTATTGATATAGTACAAATTCATAGAGCTAGATGTAGAAGTTCATGGTACATGATTCATTACCTTGTGTGTACAATGCAACATCAAAAAGGCTATTTTAAGATTAAAATACATTTATTGTGTTTCCTATATTATCTTCCCATATCTTAATTGGCGAATATTATACAACATACAGACAGCCTCAATGATATTAGCTAGCAAATATCATATTTCACTGTCATAATATATCATTGTATAAATTATTATATCCATCACTTTATTAGATAGCAAATGTCATATTTCCATATAATTGTATTAATTATTATATATTGCCCCTTTGTTGGCTAGCTAACCACTCTTGTTTCTATTCTGATCGAGTGAAATGAAAGAGCTGGCAATTATCGCTTTTCAATATTATGTATAATAATAATCACATGGCATCATATATCATATCATATCGTATATATCTTTAACAAAAGATGAAAATAAATCATGATCATATATATGTATACATATCACACGAACTTATTCATCACCAAACCAACACCGTAACCTTACTACTTTCTTTTCTTGTATCACTTAAACCCATAACCGCCACCACCCAACCATCATCGATGTCACCATAAACCACCATGATCTTCATTAACTACCCTCACCATCATCACACGAACCCACATCACAAACCTCCGTCACATCCACCACCCATCGTGAACCACCGGAACAACAATCGCCATAAACCCATTCAAATACCCACTGTTACGTTTACTATAGTTTTTTTTACTACTGCACGAGCTCAAATTATAGCCTTTTCCTGCTGCTTCCATGATCACGTGTCCTTTATTTTTCTGTTTCCTTTATAGTTATAAATAGCCGGAGAAAAAGAGCCACTCAGACCACCGTAAACTACTACTATTCCTGTTCATTACTTGATTGTCGACTGCTGTTATGCGTCTATTATCTATCTCAACCGCCAATTATAGACCACCTAATATGTTCACCATAATCATTCATTGTGATAAAGTTAAACATTCAAGATGATAGAGAATTAAGACACAAGAAAGTATTCACATTGTGCTGGGACGGTATTAATTCGGTTTCGTTTGAAGGTAAATCTTAACCGAACTCGATTATCACAATATTATTTGTCGTAATTAATCGTACTATGTACAAACGATTTAGTAAAACAATTGGAACCACTATTAAAATATCATTGTTAATAATGATAAGAAAACTTTGAGTTTTAAAACGGAAGTCAGTTTCTAAAAATTTGTACTTGACGATTAGTTTTGTTAATAACTAAAAACCAATTTAGAAGTTAAAATACGAGTAATTAAATACCGTGAACCATATATTTCGCCCATTTATATTCGTTAGTACGTAAATTAGGAAAATGAAATCGTGTAATTGCATAAACGAAACCCACTTAAAACCAAACAGTCAAATTCATAAATTCATAAGTATTTTGGTATCCTACATAATTATTGGTGACATTTTAGGACTTTTACTTTTTCAATCCTTGAGGTATGATTCACTTTCACATGATTGTCAATATTAGATGATTGTTAATATTAGGATATATATTTATGGATCCAACCCCTTAACGATATAAAGTATAGGATCTTAATCAACGAAATCGATTAATTATTGTTTAAATCTCAAAAATACTAAATTACCATACGAGGTCCTAAGCACTATTAAAATGACACAAGTATAAACATAATTATTTTTAGTTTGTATTAGTCATTAATATATAAGATAGTTATAAGTAATTTATTAATATAACATATAAAATATGAATATAACAAGTATATTAATAATATTAATACATAAACTTGTTTAAATATTATTATATGTTTTAATATATATAACTGATATAGGTTCGTGAATCCGAGGACAACTCCGCACTTGTTCAAGTGCCATCTATAGTGACCCGAACTTTTCCATATTTATATATATATATTAAATGAAATTGTTATTTACATGATTAAGTGTTTCCAACATGTTAAGCAATCAAACTTGTTAAGACTTGATTAATTGAAATAGGTTTCATATAGACAATTGACCACCCAAGTTGACCGGTGATTCACGAACGTTAAAACTTGTAAAAACTATATGATGACATATATATGGATATATATATATAGTTAACATGATACTATGATAAGTAAACATATCATTAAGTATATTAACAATGAACTACATATGTAAAAACAAGACTACTAACTTAATGATTTTTAAACAAGACATATATGTAACGATTATCGTTGTAAAGACATTTAATGTATATATATCATATTAAGAGATATTCATACATGATAATATCATGATAATATAATAATTTAAAATCTCATTTGATATTATAAACATTGGGTTAACAACATTTAACAAGATCGTTAACCTAAAGGTTTCAAAACAACACATACATGTAACGACTAACGATGACTTAACGACTCAGTTAAAATGTATATACATGTAGTGTTTTAATATGTATTTATACACTTTTTAAAGACTTCAATACACTTATCAAAATACTTCTACTTAACAAAAATGCTTACAATTACATCCTCGTTCAGTTTCATCAACAATTCTACTCGTATGCACCCGTATTCGTACTCGTACAATACACAGCTTTTAGATGTATGTACTATTGGTATATACACTCCAATGATCAGCTCTTAGCAGCCCATGTGAGTCACCTAACACATGTGGTAACCATCATTTGGCAACTAGCATGAAATATCTCATAAAATTACAAAAATATGAGTAATCATTCATGACTTATTTACATGAAAACAAAATTACATATCCTTTATATCTAATCCATACACCAACGACTAAAAACACCTACAAACACTTTCATTCTTTAATTTTCTTCATCTAATTGATCTCTCTCAAGTTCTATCTTCAAGTTCTAAGTGTTCTTCATAAATTCTACAAGTTCTAGTTACATAAAATCAAGAATACTTTCAAGTTTGCTAGCTCACTTCCAATCTTGTAAGGTGATCATCCAACCTCAAGAAATATTTGTTTCTTACAGTAGGTTATCATTCTAATACAAGGTAATAATCATATTCAAACTTTGGTTCAATTTCTATAACTATAACAATCTTATTTCAAGTGATGATCTTACTTGAACTTGTTTTCGTGTCATGATTCTGCTTCAAGAACTTCGAGCCATCCAAGGATCCGTTGAAGCTAGATCCATTTTTCTCTTTTCCAGTAGGTTTATCCAAGGAACTTAAGGTAGTAATGATGTTCATAACATCATTCGATTCATACATATAAAGCTATCTTATTCGAAGGTTTAAACTTGTAATCACTAGAACATAGTTTAGTTAATTCTAAACTTGTTCGCAAACAAAAGTTAATCCTTCTAACTTGACTTTTAAAATCAACTAAACACATCTTCTATATCTATATGATATGCTAACTTAATGATTTAAAACCTGGAAACACGAAAAACACCGTAAAACCGGATTTACGCCGTCGTAGTAACACCGCGGGCTGTTTTGGGTTAGTTAATTAAAAACTATTATAAACTTTGATTTAAAAGTTGTTATTCTGAGAAAATGATTTTTATTATGAACATGAAACTATATCCAAAAATTATGGTTAAACACAAAGTGGAAGTAAGTTTTCTAAAATGGTCATCTAGACGTCGTTCTTTCGACTGAAATGACTACCTTTACAAAAACGACTTGTAACTTATTTTTCTGACTATAAACCTATACTTTTTCTGTTTAGATTCATAAAATAGAGTTCAATATGAAACCATAGCAATTTGATTCACTCAAAACGGATTTAAAATGAAGAAGTTATGGGTAAAACAAGATTGGATAATTTTTCTCATTTTAGCTACGTGAAAATTGGTAACAAATCTATTCCAACCATAACTTAATCAACTTGTATTGTATATTATGTAATCTTGAGATACCATAGACACGTATACAATGTTTCGACCTATCATGTCGACACATCTATATATATTTCGGAACAACCATAGACACTCTATATGTGAATGTTGGAGTTAGCTATACAGGGTTGAGGTTGATTCCAAAATATATATAGTTTGAGTTGTGATCAATACTGAGATACGTATACACTGGGTCATGGATTGATTCAAGATAGTATTTATCTATTTATTTCTGTACATCTAACTGTGGACAACTAGTTGTAGGTTACTAACGAGGACAGCTGACTTAATAAACTTAAAACATCAAAATATATTAAAAGTGTTGTAAATATATTTTGAACATACTTTGATATATATGTATATATTGTTATAGGTTCGTGAATCAACCAGTGGCCAAGTCTTACTTCCCGACGAAGTAAAAATCTATGAAAGTGAGTTATAGTCCCACTTTTAAAATCTAATATTTTTGGGATGAGAATACATGCAGGTTTTATAAATGATTTACAAAATAGACACAAGTACGTGAAACTACATTCTATGGTTGAATTATCGAAATCGAATATGCCCCTTTTTATTAAGTCTGGTAATCTAAGAATTAGGGAACAGACACCCTAATTGACGCGAATCCTAAAGATAGATCTATTGGGCCTAACAAACCCCATCCAAAGTACCGGATGCTTTAGTACTTCGAAATTTATATCATATCCGAAGGGTGTCCCGGAATGATGGGGATATTCTTATATATGCAGCTTGTTAATGTCGGTTACCAGGTGTTCACCATATGAATGATTTTTATCTCTATGTATGGGATGTGTATTGAAATATGAAATCTTGTGGTCTATTATTATGATTTGATATATATAGGTTAAACCTATAACTCACCAACATTTTTGTTGACGTTTTAAGCATGTTTATTCTCAGGTGATTATTAAGAGCTTCCGCTGTCGCATACTTAAATAAGGACGAGATTTGGAGTCCATGCTTGTATGATATTGTGTAAAAACTGCATTCAAGAAACTTATTTTGTTGTAACATATTTGTATTGTAAACCATTATGTAATGGTCGTGTGTAAATAGGATATTTTAGATTATCATTATTTGATAATCTACGTAAAGCTTTTTAAAACCTTTATCTATGAAATAAAGGTTATGGTTTGTTTTAAAAATGAATGCAGTCTTTGAAAAACGTCTCATATAGAGGTCAAAACCTCGCAACGAAATCAATTAATATGGAACGTTTTTAATCAATAAGAACGGGACATTTCAGTTGGTATCCGAGCGTTGGTCTTAGAGAACCAGAAAATTTGCATTAGTGTGTCTTATCGAGTTTGTTAGGATGCATTAGTGAGTCTGGACTTCGACCGTGTTTTCTTTAAAAATGATTGCTTAATATTTTTGTTGGAAACTATATATTATTAACATGTATATATTATGTGATATATTAATCTCTTAACATGTTTGATATTGTGTGATAGATGTCTACCTCTAGCACAAATCACATTGACTCACCTAATAATAACGAAGAGTCGAATATATATTGGACTGATTCACAAGTTCCCGAAGAAGAACCGGAAGAAGAATCAGAACCGGAAGAAGAATCAGAACCGGAAGAGGAGGAACCGGAGGAGGAAATAGAACCGGTGGGGGAAATAATAAAATGGTTAAGCAAAAGAAAATCCTCAACCAACCGACCAAAGTTAATTATGGTCAATGGTGTTTCCGCCAAGGAAGCAAAATATTGGGAGGATTACCAATTCTCCGATGAATCGGATTCCGACGAGAATTCCGATGATGTTATAGAAATTACCCCAACTGAATTTAAAAAGGCAAAAGAAAATAATAAGAGAAAGGGCATAAAAATAGAGAAATCTAATTCCAACCCCGATAAACTTTATATGTATCGTCAACCCCCGAAGTCCTTAAGTTGTAACAATGACCCGGGAACCTCTAAACCACTAGGTTTTTCTAAACCAATTTGGAAAACGACGGCTCGTATTAGGGGAACATCATATATCCCTAAAAACTTGGCAAAACGAACCAAAACCGAAGAAGAAGAAATAAGCGAGTCGGAATAAGATAGTTGTATTCGTGTGGTGTAATATATGTAATATAGTGTGCTTATGCTTTATGATATATGTAAAAATTGCTTGTATTAATAAGTATTTTTTTTATGAATCTTACTCTTGTCTATTTTACAGTATAAAAACACAAAATGGATAGACAACCCAATATTTTAATAGACCTATCCGGAGACATGATTGATGAAATCTTGTCTAGAGTCGGTCAGAATTCTTCGGCACAACTATTTAAGGCGAGATCAGTTTGTAAGACATTCGAAGAACGTTCCAAGAATGTCTTGGTTTATAAAAGGCTTTCGTTCGAAAGATGGGGGATATCACATTGGGAAATCCATAAGTTACGATGTGTTTACTTTGACGCATATATTGCGGGGAACCCAAATGCTATTTTACGCAATGGGTTAAGAAATTATTTTGACTCAATATATCCGAATATTGGACTTCGTGATTTAGAAAAAGCGGCTAACATGCAACATAAAGAAGCATGTTATGCTTACGGATTAGTAATGTTCGCTTCTCACCAAAGTGAGAACAAGAACATCGGGCTACAACTATTAAACAAAACGTTCCCACAAGTGACGGAGTCGGTAATTGGGGTAAGAAATGAGGTTTTTAGATTGTTACGGGACTGTTGGACATTACGTAACCCTCGTCCCTTTGACGACTTACAACATGCTGTCTTATCAACGGCCATAACGGTTATGTTCCACAAGACCAAGGATGGGAAGTAATCCTAGTAAAACCAGAATGCATGACTTGTTTCTGGACGTATGAATTACGTGTCTTTATTGCCTTTGCTGAACGACTTGTGTACTAGCTAGAATTATCTTCACAACTATCTTGTATCAAAGTTATTGTGTGCTATATTTCATGCTTTATGTAAAATAAGCGGTATTGTAAGTTTGTAAAATATTGTATAAAAGTTTGAACGCGAAATATTATTATAATCAGTTTTTCATATAGAATTGTAGTAGTTGAATTGTATATTAGCTACTAAGTATGAACTTAACGGGTAGGTACTACCTGAATTTAAACTTATAAAATGCTAATATGAAGAAATAGGTTTTATAAATGAGTTCATATTATGCTACGAAATACTATTAACTACTCTTAATATTCTGTATGATTAACTTGTTCCATTTGACTATTTTGAAGGAAATGGCACCGACTACTCGACACACCGTGAATATGAATGAAGAGGAATTCCGTACTTTTCTAGCTTCAAACATAGCCGCAGTACAGGCTGCGCTACATACCAACAATAACATTGGATCTAGCAGTACAGGAAATCGTGTAGGATGCACCTACAAAGAATTCACTGCCTGCAAACCTTTGGAATTTGATGGAACCGAAGGACCGATCGGATTGAAACGGTGGACCGAGAAGGTCGAATCGGTGTTTGCCATAAGTAAGTGTACTGAAGAGGACAAAGTGAAGTACGCTACGCATACCTTCACAGGTTCTGCGTTAACATGGTGGAATACCTATCTAGAGCAAGTGGGACAAGACGATGCGTACGCACTACCGTGGTCAGCATTCAAGCACTTGATGAACGAGAAGTACCATCCCAGAACCGACGTCAATAAGCTCAAGACAGAACTTAGAGGGTTACGAACCCAAGGATTTGATATTACCACGTACGAAAGACGATTCACAGAATTGTGCCTATTGTGTCCGGGAGCATTCGAAGATGAGGAAGAGAAGATCGACGCGTTTGTGAAAGGATTACCGGAAAGAATCCAAGAAGATATAAGTTCACACGAACCCGCCTCCATACAACAGGCATGTAGAATGGCTCACAAACTAGTGAACCAGATTGAAGAAAGAATTAAAGAGCAGACTGCTGAAGAGGCCAATGTGAAGCAAGTCAAAAGAAAGTGGGAGGAAAACGGTGATAAGAATCACCAACAACAACAACAGCAATTACAACAATAATCGCAACAATTATCCCAACAATCGCAACATCAATCGCAACTACAACAAACGGCCCAACAACAACAACAACAACAACTACTACTACTACAATAATCATCTCAACAACAATAATAACCGCAACAACAACAACAACAATCAGAAGCAGCTATGCCAAAGGTGTGAAAAGTATCACTCGGGGTTCTGCACCAAATTTTGCAACAAGTGTAAAAGAAATGGTCATAGCGCGGCGAAGTGTGAGGTCTACGGACCAGGGGTTAATAGAATGAAAGGAACAAATGGTGTCGGAACGAGTAATGGTGGAGCAAGTAGTGTCGGAGCAAGTTATGCCAATGTAGTTTGTTATAAATGTGGAAAACCGGGCCACATTATTAGAAATTGCCCGAACCAGGAGAACACGAATGGACAAGGCCGCGGAAGAGTTTTCAATATTAATGCGGCAGAGGCACAGGAAGACCCGGAGCTTGTTACGGGTACGTTTCTTATTGACAATAAATCTGCTTACGTTTTATTTGATTCGGGTGCGGATAGAAGCTATATGAGTAGAGATTTTTGTGCTAAATTAAGTTGTCCATTGACGCCTTTGGATAGTAAATTTTTACTCGAATTAGCAAATGGTAAATTAATTTCAGCAGATAATATATGTCGGAATCGAGAAATTAAGCTGGTTAGCGAAACATTTAAGATTGATTTGATACCAGTAGAGTTAGGGAGTTTTGATGTGATAATCGGTATGGACTGGTTGAAAGAAGTGAAAGCAGAGATCGTTTATTACAAAAATGCAATTCGCATTATACGAGAAAAAGGAAAACCCTTAATGGTGTACGGAGAAAAGGGCAACACGAAGCTACATCTTATTAGTAATTTGAAGGCACAAAAACTAATAAGAAAAGGTTGCTATGCTGTTCTAGCACACGTCGAGAAAGTACAAACTGAAGAAAAGAGCATCAATGATGTTCCCATTGCAAAAGAATTTCCCGATGTATTTCCGAAAGAATTACCGGGATTACCCCCACATCGATCCATTGAATTTCAAATAGATCTTGTACCAGGAGCTGCACCAATAGCTCGTGCTCCTTACAGAATCGCACCCAGCGAGATGAAAGAACTACAAAGCCAATTACAAGAACTTTTAGAGCGTGGTTTCATTCGACCAAGCACATCACCGTGGGGAGCTCCTGTTTTGTTTGTCAAGAAGAAAGATGGTACATTCAGGTTGTGTATCGACTACCGAGAGTTGAACAAACTTACCATCAAGAACCGCTACCCACTACCGAGAATCGACGACTTATTTGATCAACTACAAGGCTAGTCTGTTTATTCAAAGATTGACTTACGTTCCGGGTATCATCAAATGCGGGTGAAAGAAGATGATATTCCAAAGACTGCTTTCAGAACACGTTACGGTCATTACGAGTTTATGGTCATGCTGTTTGGTTTAACTAATGCACCAGCTGTGTTCATAGACCTTATGAACCGAGTGTGTGGACCATACCTTGACAAGTTTGTCATTGTTTTCATTGATGACATACTTATTTACTCAAAGAATGACCAAGAACACGGTGAACATTTGAGAAAGGTGTTAGAAGTATTGAGGAAGGAAGAATTGTACGCTAAGTTTTCAAAGTGTGCATTTTGGTTGGAAGAAGTTCAATTCCTCGATCACATAGTGAACAAAGAAGGTATTAAGGTGGATCCGGCAAAGATAGAAACTGTTGAAAAGTGGGAAACTCCGAAAACTCCGAAACACATACGCCAGTTTTTAGGACTAGCTGGTTACTACAGAAGGTTCATCCAAGACTTTTCCAGAATAGCAAAACCCTTGACTGCATTAACGCATAAAGGGAAGAAATTTGAATGGAATGATGAACAAGAGAAAGCGTTTCAGTTATTGAAGAAAAAGCTAACTACGGCACCTATATTGTCATTGCCTGAAGGGAATGATGATTTTGTGATTTATTGTGACGCATCAAAGCAAGGTCTCGGTTGTGTATTAATGCAACGAACGAAGGTGATTGCTTATGCGTCTAGACAATTGAAGATTCACGAACAAAATTATACGACGCATGATTTGGAATTAGGCGCGGTTGTTTTTGCATTAAATACTTGGAGGCACTACTTATATGGGGTCAAAAGTATTATATATACCGACCACAAAAGTCTTCAACACATATTTAATCAGAAACAACTGAATATGAGGCAGCGTAGGTGGATTGAATTATTGAATGATTACGACTTTGAGATTCGTTACCACCCGGGGAAGGTAAATGTGGTAGCCGATGCCTTGAGCAGGAAGGACAGAGAACCCATTCGAGTAAAATCTATGAATATAATGATTCATAATAACCTTACTACTCAAATAAAGGAGGCGCAACAAGGAGTTTTAAAAGAGGGAAATTTAAAGGATGAAATACCCAAAGGATCGGAGAAGCATCTTAATATTCGGGAAGACGGAACCCGGTATAGGGCTGAAAGGATTTGGGTACCGAAATTTGGAGATATGAGAGAAATGGTACTTAGAGAAGCTCATAAAACCAGATACTCAATACATCCTGGAACGGGGAAGATGTACAAGGATCTCAAGAAACATTTTTGGTGGCCGGGTATGAAAGCCGATGTTGCTAAATACGTAGGAGAATGTTTGACGTGTTCTAAGGTCAAAGCTGAGCATCAGAAACCATCAGGTCTACTTCAACAACCCAAAATCCCGGAATGGAAATGGGAAAACATTACCATGGATTTCATCACTAAATTGCCAAGGACTGCAAGTGGTTATGATACTATTTGGGTAATAGTTGATCATCTCACCAAGTCAGCACACTTCCTGCCAATAAGTGAAGATGACAAGATGGAGAAGTTAGCACGACTGTATTTGAAGAAATTCATCTCCAGACATGGAATACCAATCTCTATTATCTCTGATAGGGATGGCAGATTTATTTCAAGATTCTGGCAGACATTACAGCAAGCATTAGGAACTCGTCTAGACATGAGTACTACCTATCATCCACAAACTAATGGGCAGAGCGAAAGGATGATACAAACGCTTGAAGACATGCTACGAGCATGTGTTATTGATTTCGGAAACAGTTGGGATCGACATCTACCGTTAGCAGAATTTTCCTACAACAACAGCTACCATTCAAGCATTGAGATGGCGCCGTTTGAAGCACTTTATGGTAGAAAGTGCAGGTCTCCGATTTGTTGGAGTGAAGTGGGGGATAGACAGATTACGGGTCCGGAGATTATACAAGAAACTACCGAGAAGATCATCCAAATTCAACAAAGGTTGAAAACCGCCCAAAGTCGACAAAAGAGCTACGCTGACATTAAAAGAAAAGATATAGAATTTGAAATTGGAGAGATGGTCATGCTTCAAGTTGCACCTTGGAAAGGCGTTGTTCGATTTGGTAAACGAGGGAAATTAAATCCAAGGTATATTGGACCATTCAAGATTATTGATCGTGTCGGACCAGTAGCTTACCGACTTGAGTTACCTCAACAACTCGCGGCTGTACATAACACTTTCCACGTCTCGAATTTGAAGAAATGTTTTGCTAAAGAAGATCTCACTATTCCATTGGACGAAATCCAAATCAATGAAAAACTTCAATTCATTGAAGAACCCGTCGAAATAATGGATCGTGAGGTTAAGAGACTTAAACAAAACAAGATACCGATTGTTAAGGTTCGATGGAATGCTCGTAGAGGACCCGAGTTCACCTGGGAGCGTGAAGATCAGATGAAGAAGAAATACCCGCATTTATTTCCAGAAGATACGTCAACACCTCCAACTGCTTAAAATTTCGGGACGAAATTTATTTAACGGGTAGGTACTGTAGTGACCCGAACTTTTCCATGTTTATATATATATATATTAAATGAAATTTTTATTTACATGATTAAGTGTTTCCAACATGTTAAGCAATCAAACTTGTTAAGACTTGATTAATTGAAATAGGTTTCATATAGACAATTGACCACCCAAGTTGACCGGTGATTCACGAACGTTAAACTTGTAAAAACTATATGATGACATATATATGGATATATATATATAGTTAACATGATACTATGATAAGTAAACATATCATTAAGTATATTAACAATGAACTACATATGTAAAAACAAGACTACTAACTTAATGATTTTTAAACGAGACATATATGTAACGATTATCGTTGTAAAGACATTTAATGTATATATATCATATTAAGAGATATTCATACATGATAATATCATGATAATATAATAATTTAAAATCTCATTTGATATTATAAACATTGGGTTAACAACATTTAACAAGATCGTTAACCTAAAGGTTTCAAAACAACACATACATGTAACGACTAACGATGACTTAACGACCCAGTTAAAATGTATATACATGTAGTGTTTTAATATGTATTTATACACTTTTGAAAGACTTCAATACACTTATCAAAATACTTCTACTTAACAAAAATTCTTACAATTACATCCTCGTTCAGTTTCATCAACAATTCTACTCGTATGTACCCGTATTCGTACTCGTACAATACACAGCTTTTAGATGTATGTACTATTGGTATATACACTCCATTGATCAGCTATTAGCAGTCCATGTGAGTCACCTAACACATGTGGGAACCATCATTTGGCAACTAGCATGAAATATCTCATAAAATTACAAAAATATGAGTAATCATTCATGACTTATTTACATGAAAACAAAATTACATATCCTTTATATCTAATCCATACACCAACGACTAAAAACACCTACAAACACTTTCATTCTTCAATTTTATTCATCTAATTGATCTCTCTCAAGTTCTATCTTCAAGTTCTAAGTGTTCTTCATAAATTCTACAAGTTCTAGTTACATAAAATCAAGAATACTTTCAAGTTTGCTAGCTCACTTCCAATCTTGTAAGGTGATCATCCAACCTCAAGAAATCTTTGTTTCTTACAGTAGGTTATCATTCTAATACAAGGTAATAATCATATTCAAACTTTGGTTCAATTTCTATAACTATAACAATCTTATTTCAAGTGATGATCTTACTTGAACTTGTTTTCGTGTCATGATTCTGCTTCAAGAACTTCGAGCCATCCAAGGATCCGTTGAAGCTAGATCCATTTTTTTTTTCCAGTAGGTTTATCCAAGGAACTTAAGGTAGTAATGATGTTCATAACATCATTCGATTCATACATATAAAGCTATCTTATTCGAAGGTTTAAACTTGTAATCACTAGAACATAGTTTAGTTAATTCTAAACTTGTTCGCAAACAAAAGTTAATCCTTCTAACTTGACTTTTAAAATCAACTAAACACATATTCTATATCTATATGATATTCTAACTTAATGATTTAAAACCTGGAAACACGAAAAACACCGTAAAACCGGATTTACGCCGTCGTAGTAACACCGCGGGCTGTTTTGGGTTAGTTAATTAAAAACTATGATAAACTTTGATTTAAAAGTTGTTATTCTGAGAAAATGATTTTTATTATGAACATGAAACTATATCCAAAAATTATGGTTAAACTCAAAGTGGAAGTATGTTTTCTAAAATGGTCATCTAGACGTCGTTCTTTCAACTGAAATGACTACCTTTACAAAAACGACTTGTAACTTATTTTTCAGACTATAAACCTATACTTTTTCTGTTTAGATTCATAAAATAGAGTTCAATATGAAACCATAGCAATTTGATTCACTCAAAACGGATTTAAAATGAAGAAGTTATGGGTAAAACAAGATTGGATAATTTTTCTCATTTTAGCTACGTGAAAATTGGTAACAAATCTATTCCAACCATAACTTAATCAATTTGTATTGTATATTATGTAATCTTGAGATACCATAGAAACGTATACAATGTTTCGACCTATCATGTCGACACATCTATATATATTTCGGAACAACCATAGACACTCTATATGTGAATGTTGGAGTTAGCTATACAGGGTTGAGGTTGATTCCAAAATATATATAGTTTGATTTGTGATCAATACTGAGATACGTATACACTGGGTCGTGGATTGATTCAAGATAATATTTATCAATTTATTTCTGTACATCTAACTGTGGACAACTAGTTGTAGGTTACTAACGAGGACAGCTGACTTAATAAACTTAAAACATCAAAATATATTAAAAGTGTTGTAAATATATTTTGAACATACTTTGATATATATGTATATATTGTTATAGGTTCGTGAATCAACCAGTGGCCAAGTCTTACTTCCCGACGAAGTAAAAATCTGTGAAAGTGAGTTATAGTCCCACTTTTAAAATCTAATATTTTTGGGATGAGAATACATGCAGGTTTTATAAATGATTTACATAATAGACACAAGTACGTGAAACTACATTCTATGGTTGAATTATCGAAATCGAATATGCCCCTTTTTATTAAGTCTGGTAATCTAAGAATTAGGGAACAGACACCCTAATTGACGCGAATCCTAAAGATAGATCTATTGGGCCTAACAAACCCCATCCAAAGTACCGGATGCTTTAGTACTTCGAAATTTATATCATATCCGAAGGGTGTCCCGGAATGATGGGGATATTCTTATATATGCAGCTTGTTAATGTCGGTTACCAGGTGTTCACCATATGAATGATTTTTATCTCTATGTATGGGATGTGTATTGAAATATGAAATCTTGTGGTCTATTATTATGATTTGATATATATAGGTTAAACCTATAACTCACCAACATTTTTGTTGACGTTTTAAGCATGTTTATTCTCAGGTGATTATTAAGAGCTTCCGCTGTCACATACTTAAATAAGGACGAGATTTGGAGTCCATGCTTGTATGATATTGTATAAAAACTGCATTCAAGAATCTTATTTTGTTGTAACATATTTGTATTGTAAACCATTATGTAATGGTCGTGTGTAAACAGGATATTTTAGATTATCATTATTTGATAATCTACGTAAAGCTTTTTAAAACCTTTATCTATGAAATAAAGGTTATGGTTTGTTTTAAAAATGAATGCAGTCTTTGAAAAACGTCTCATATAGAGGTCAAAACCTCGCAACGAAATCAATTAATATGGAACGTTTTTAATCAATAAGAACGGGACATTTCACCATCATACTCGTAATTACTACGAAATATCATACAGTATAGTGAATTTTCATAGCTCCATTTTTATATATATTTTTGGGCTGAGAATACTTGCGCAACTTTTATAACTGTTTTACGTTTAGACACAAGTACTCAAACTTTTATGCTATATACATGCTTTGTCATGCTAAATCCCCACCGTAATATCGTTAATTGCTGAGGTATAAGATGCAAACTTAGTTATTGTGAGTAGCGCTACTGAGAGTGACGTCTCTAGTCAGTTGACCGTTGGTCTTTGACTACATAATAATGATTCAACGACACGAATAACAAGTGTTACGGGGTAACTTTTGTTTAGTCACGATATTACAAACTCAGCATTACTTTTAGATTGGTATTTCTATATCAATCAACACTTTATATTGATATTTCTATATCAACTTTATTAAATCTTGTGGTCTAACACTATTATTGAAATCATTATTTATGATAAACCTATGAACTCACCAACCTTTTGGTTGACACTATTTAGCATGTTTATTCTCAGGTCCTACATAATGCTTCCGCTATGTATTTGCTAATTGAAAGCAACATTTCAACAAGTCATTCATGGATAATTTGAAAGTCTTACACTTGCTAAATTGATGATGATTGCTTGCTATGCTTGGAGTCTTCATTACATATCATATCAATTAAAGACATTTAATGCGTTGTTTATTAAATACAATGTAATCTATTTATCTTCCGCTGCAAAACTCAATATAACATCTCATATAGAGTCGTTCTCGTTTATACAAATTGTGATTTGATATAATTAGTCACAAATACCCCAGGCCCTATTTGGGGGTGTGACAGATTTGTGTCAGAGCAGTGCTGTTGTAGAGAACCAGGATTGCATTTTAAGTGTGCCTTATACAATTAGGTACCTTAGCAATGTAGGACTACAACTTTCCTTGACTATAGTGCCTTTAATTGTTGCCTTTAATTGTTAAATGCTACACTATACTTTAGGAACTTTACTTATCTTAGAATGTCGAGCCAATCTAAGAACTCTGCTAATTCCCCTCAGTATTATCCAATTACACCACCGCATCTAAATGCAACACTATAATTTCTGAAATTCTTGACATTCTTAAGTCATCTATCATGGTTTGTGTATTACATATGTATTACATGAAATATTATCCATGAATTTTGAAACTCCTATATTTATTACTATTTATACTCAAATGTATATAACTTCCTGTTATATCACGTACCTATATGCCTTATGCCTTTATGCATCGGTTTGCGAACTAGAAAATGTCATTGAGTTATTGAGAATCTCAAAGACATTATAATCACTACTCATATTCATTACTTTTAAATCTTTAATTTCTCGTTATTTTTTATCATTGAATTTTTTTGACGGATGGCGTCTACGAAACTCTAGAATGGAAGGGTTTGGATTACCGATTTAAAGAATCCTATAGCTCAAGCCCCTAGACCTGAATAGGCCATTGCGAATTGAAAATCTTTAATCAAAAGATTATCCAATTACATACTTATCATCTAGACACATTATACTGCCATTATTGGAGTATAGATACATCATATCTTATTATATCTTATCATATCTATCTCAATAGACTTTGTCTAACACTTTTCCTAAATTTCCTCCGTAAATTACGAAATTTTTTTTGCTATATATACATATTCAAGGAGACGAATATAATATTCAATATCCAACACCCATTTCATAACAAACCCTAATTCAAATCACATAATATGGATTACTCACTTGATTCCTCAAACTCCTCGAGCTCCAATGGCAGCGTAACCGTAATGAACCAACCAATTAGCCATCATCTATTTTGGATGAATTGGGGATGGTTTCGTAGTCTACTTAATCAATGGAGAAGTGAAGAAGGTGATCCTTTTCACCCACCACATTGCCCTATTGGCGAAGAACCTGAAGCGCTTACCGGCGAACCCGTTCGGAACACTATTTTCACCCTCATTTCCAGGGTATCCTACCACGAGTATATAATAACTAGAATTTTAGATCTTATTTATCCACTCGTCAGAACCGCCAATCATCCCGGTATCATAGAAGAAGTCAATGAGCTTCGCGCTCGAGTGGTGGCTCTGGAGAATATGGTGCAAATTCTACAAGCATCAGCAGCACCAACAGCATAACAAGCACCACCAGTACCATCAGCATCACCACCAACAGCATCAGCTTCACCACAATAACATCCGCATCCCACGCCTCAACATCGCACTCGGTACCTCGGATATCAACATCATACGCCCCTAGATACCAAGGAATATTAGAAATAATGAGTTAAGATGTATTGACTCATTCTTTCTGAAGAATTATATATGTATACTTTATATATATATATATATATATATATATATATATATATATATATATATATATATATATATATATATATATATATATATATATATATATATATATATATATATATATATATATATATGATTTGGAACAATAATAAATCTTTTCATACTAAGCTATTACGTGTGAATCTTAACTGGTAGTTACTACTTGGTTAATTCATATCACTAATATGCTATGATGTATATCCTTTGTTAACGACTTAACAATCGTTAATCACTGCTTCAACACAATAAACTCCATTTCATAATAAGCCAAGTGTATTATTCAATTACATGTTTGGTTTTACACTTCCATTTTTGACATACTCGAAACTTTTTAGAAAACACTATTCGTGTCTTGTGGATTTCACAAGGATTCCACGAGCACCAACATCATATACCGAGGTATATCAATAACAACAAATGATGAAATATTGATTCATAACTTCATTTGCGAAATATTTCACGACAATTATGAAATCTCTAAGGTTTTGAAGATTATTAATTCTCATTTCAACCGCAAATCAAATGAGTTTAATATTATATTAACTCATTAAATCTATATTATATCTGAAGAATACATATATGAACGTATATCTTCTCTTTTGTACAAACTGTTAATTATGAAAATATTTTAACGGGTAGGTAAAACCCGAGAGATATTCATATCTCATATAAATATGTTACATTGTACATTCTTCCATTCTGATTTAGCAGTTATTAACTATACTACTTACATTCACATGATATATGTATACGTTCACTAAGGAACAACCATTTTCATACAAATTCAATTACATATTCTGATTTTGACATATCGGAATTTAAGTAAAGCTTTAGCAAGTGTTATCTTTCTAAAGATCACTACATTCATGAATTATATTCATTCTTATTCTATGATGAATTATCACATCAAATCACCGAACTTACCATTCCTTACTTTTGAAAATCACAACATTTCTTCGTCAACCGTTAGATCCATTGATGGATACATCGTACGCTTAAACACTTCAAATTCAAAATTCTTGAAAACATCCTTTGTATCTTGACGATCACAATCAGCGTTTAATCATCTAAAAACAAAATTTCTTGAAACCATCTCGGATTGATAACCGATGATTCAAATATGGTTGCATTAAAAGCAGAGGAAACAGCAAAATTGTAGATGGTCTTAAGGGCCAAAAGTTTGATAATAAAGAATGGTACGTTGGAAAAGCTCAAAAGAAAATTTGGAACTGAAAAATGGATTGAGCTAACCATGGAGGAGACCAAGGACAAACACAAGAACCAAACCCTATATTCAAAGAATCCAGGTAATTCTGGATCCGGTGAAATCTTTAGAGAATATCTTGCTCCGAAGTCATGTTAAAAGCTTGCGGAAAATTTTTCTTCATCAACTTTTGAACTTAGAAATTCCAAAATATCATCATAAATATCCTCTATATTTCGGAAGATATCTTCATAACAATTCTTGTTCGCAATTAATTATCTCTTTGCGATATCTTTATCACATCATAAAGGAAACTGTTTTAGTTTCTATATTCTGTAAAATTCAAGTTTAAATTATAAATGTTTTGAAGAAGTGTTGAGAATTGAAGCATGAGTTAGTATAATACAATGACGTCAGGCCAACGTGATTATATTACAGTAAGTCATGCTAAGTTTTTAATGGAAGATGATGATTCATAGACAATACCGTCATCATGTGCCATGTTACACGACTCTTACATTCTATTTAACCTCTAAACATATCAAGAAAATATTTTTCTTGATGATTCAGTCTTTTCCGGATATTCTTGTAATTTGACAAATCAAATCATGATATTATGTTCCTTTCTACTTAGAACATTATGATCATTCAAAACTTCATACTTACAAATTCTGGATCATTACTCGCTTTACTTAGAGTCGAGAGGAGAATAAAAAGTCAAAGAGCTCCGACATATAAGGGAAAATATAAAGCCCGATAACAACATGGAAATTACAAACTGTGTATATCAATGTGTATAGCAACATAAAGACACGGGAGAATTAAAAACACTATAAAACCAAGAGCATAGTAGAAGTAAACAGATTCCTCTGGTGGTAAATGAAAAAGAAGAATGACTGCATATATGGTCAATATAATAATAAGTATCAATAATGGATTGAGCATATTAACAAAACTTTTAGAAGTATGAATTGAGGAAGAAATTATAGAAATGGTGAAACGGAAGAAGCTAATTTATAGCGAAATTCCAAACACAGCAATCGAGGCAATTCACCGCATTTAATTAAAGAAAATCCTAATTTCCTTAATTACCGGAGAATAAAATCTTATAAAGATTTCGAAGATTTCTTTAAATACCTTGAATTCCAGAAATCAATCGTGACTACGTCAAAAGTTAAGGCGAACATTTAATTTTCTCATTCACTCTTTTACAATAGCTTCGTTTATACTTTTCCTATAATCGAATTGTTTTATCCATATTATTCAATAGTGATAAAACTTTATTTTTCAACTTATATTCATCATTACA
This sequence comes from Rutidosis leptorrhynchoides, assembly GCF_046630445.1. Lineage (NCBI taxonomy): Eukaryota > Viridiplantae > Streptophyta > Magnoliopsida > Asterales > Asteraceae > Rutidosis > Rutidosis leptorrhynchoides. The sequence goes on from NC_092336.1 coordinate 29,473,915, forward strand.
ATATTCTTGTTGTAAACAATGACGATCTCTATCAAATTTCACGACTGATATTTTAACAAACTCCTCTCTATTTGTCTGCTCTAATACTGTGGCATAAACGCTCAAAGTTTTAAATGAGCTCAATACTATTCGTAACACATTTCATGTGTTCAGTTTACTGAAATGACTTGTATAACATCATCATTTTGAATGATCTCCACATTAATAATAAAATGCACTTCATCGAAGAACCTGTAGAATTTATGGTTCGTATGACTTAAACGTTTGAAACAAAACAATATTCTATCTGTTTGAATTCACGCAAGGCCCCGAGCATACCTGGGAACGTGAAGACCAAATAAAACATAAATATCCTCGTCTATGTACGAACAATGCCGATTGATGGCAACAACTAAATTTCGGGACAAAATTTCTATTAACAGGGGGATACTGTGACAAGCCGAAAATTTTCGATAAAATTTAAACAAATTCTTTACATGATTTCATTTAACCTCGACTAATTCTGACGATTCACGAACACTTGTTTATAAATGGATATATAAATGTGTGTATGTATTGATATAGTACAAATTCATAGAGCTAGATGTAGAAGTTCATGGAACATGATTCATTACCTTGTGTGTACAATGCAACATCAAAAAGGCTATTTTATGATTAAAATACGTTTATTGTGTTTCCTATATTATCTTCCCATATCTTAATTAGCGAATATTATACAACATACAGATAGCCTCAATGATATTAGCAAGCAAATATCATATTTCACTGTCATATTATATCATTGTATAAATTATTATATCCATCACTTTATTAGATAGCAAATGTCATATTTCCATATAATTGTATTAATTATTATATATTGCCCCTTTGTTGGCTAGCTAACCACTATTGTTTCTATTCTGATCAAGTGGAATGAAAGAGCTAGCAATTATCGCTTTTCAATATTATGTATAACAATAATCACATGGCATCATATATCATATCATATCGTATATATCTTTAACAAAAGATGAAAATAAATCATGATCATATATATGTATACATATCACACGAACTTATTCATCACCAAACCAACACCATAACCTTACTACTTTCTTTTCTTGTATCACTTAAACCCATAACCGCCACCACCCAACCATCATCGATGTCACCATAAACCACCATGATCTTCATTAACTACCCTCACCATCATCACACGAACCCACATCACAAACCTCCATCACATCCACCACCCATCGTGAACCACCGAAACAACAATCACCATAAACCCATTCAATTACCCACTGTTACGTTTACTATTTTTTTTTTACTGCTGCACGAGCTCAAATTATAGCCTTTTCCTGCTGCTGCCATGATAACGTGTCCATTATTTTTCTGTTTCCTTTATAGTTATAAACAGCCGGAGAAAAACAGCCACTCGGACCACCGTAAACTGCTATTATTCCTGTTCATTACTTGATTGTCGACTGCTGTTATGCGTCTATTATCTATCTCAACCGCCAATTATAGACCACCTAATATGTTCACCATAATCATTCATTGTGATAAAGTTAAACATTCAAGATGATAGAGAATTAAGACACAAGAAAGTATTCACGTTGTGCTGGGACGGTATTAATTCGGTTTCGTTTGAAGGTAAATCTTAACCGAACTCGATTATCACAATATTATTTGTCGTAATTAATCGTACTATGTACAAACGATTTATTAAAACAATTGGAACCACTATTAAAATATCATTGTTAATAATGATAAGAAAACTTTGAGTTTTAAAATGGAAGTCAGTTTCTAAAAATTTGTACTTGACGATTAGTTTTGTTAATAACTAAAAACCAATTTAGAAGTTAAAATACGAGTAATTAAATACCGTGAACCATATATTTCGCCCATTTATATTCGTTAGTACATAAATTAGGAAAATGAAATCATGTAATTGCATAAACGAAACCCACTTAAAACCAAACAGTCAAATTCATAAATTCATAAGTATTTTGGTATCCTAATAATTATTGGTGACATTTTAGGACTTTTACTTTTTCAATCCTTGCGGTATGATTCACTTTCACATGATTGTCAATATTAGATGATTGTCAATATTAGGATATATATTTATGGATCCAACCCCTTAATGATATAAAGTATATGATCTTAATCAACGAAATCGATTAATTATTGTTTAAATCTCAAAAATACTAAATTACCATACGAGGTCCTAAGCACTATTAAAATGACACAAGTATAAACATAATTATTTTTTAGTCACTAATATATAAGATAGTTATAAGTAATTTATTAATATAACATATAAATTATGAATATAACAAGTATATTAATAATATTAATACATAAACTTGTTTAAATATTATTATATATTTTAATATATATAACTGATATAGGTTCGTGAATCCGAGGACAACTCTGCACTTGTTCAAGTACCATCATACTAGTAATTACTACGAAATATCATACAGTATAGTGAGTTTTCATAGCTCCCTTTTTATATATATTTTTGGGCTGAGAATACATGCGCAACTTTTATAACTGTTTTACGTTTAGACACAAGTACTCAAACTTTTATGCTATATACATGCTTTGTCATGCTAAATCCCCACCATAATATCGTTAATTGCAGAGGTATAAGATGCAAACTTAGTTATTGTGAGTAGCACTACTGAGAGTGACGTCTCTAGTCAGTTGACCGTTGGTCTTTGAATACATAATAATGATTCAATGACACGGATAACAAGTGTCACGGGGTAACTTTTGTTTAGTCGTGATATTACAAACTCAGCATTACTTTTAGATTGGTATTTCTATATCAATCAACACTTTATATTGATATTTCTATATCAACTTTATTAAATCTTGTGGTCTAACACTATTATTGAAATCATTATTTATGATAAACCTATGAACTCATCAACCTTTTGGTTGACACTATTTAGCATGTTTATTCTCAGGTCCTACATAATGCTTCCGCTGTGTATTTGCTAATTGAAAGCAACATTTCAACAAGTCATTCATGGATAATTTGAAAGACTTACACTTGCTAAATTGATGATGATTGCTTGCTATGCTTGGAGTCTTCATTACATATCATATCAATTAAAGACATTTAATGCGTTGTTTATTAAATACAATGTAATCTATTTATCTTTCGCTGCAAAACTCAATATAACGTCTCATATAGAATCGTTCTCGTTTATACAAATTTTGATTTGATATAATTAGTCACAAATACCCCAGGCCCTATTTGGGGGTGTGACACCCTCGGACAACCATCAGTGGCCACCACTCCACCTTGATCAACCACCACCCACTACCAAACTACTTCTGTAGACTTCTCTCTATTTCGGTTTCTATTCGAAAACATTCCACAAAACCCACAACACCATCGACTATTATATACTTCTGCTATTTCGTGAACAACTATCACCATGAACTTCATCGCCTATATGATCACCTCCCTCACTCTCTCTTTCTCTCTCTCTTAATTCTTAACCGAAACCCTCTTCACCATTTAACCACTAAACCATCACCTCCTGCAAACCATTGATGCTATTCGAAATATCTAGCAGCACAAACACCACACGCCATTACCTACAAGTTGTAGCTGATGACTTTTGTTTTTGTTCGACAGCCACCACATGCCAACTTGCTTTTGCTGTTAGTTTATTCTATGAGGTATATACAAGTTTAGATATGGACCGAATTCTTTTAACTTTTGTGTTCCCCACTAGTCGGTTAATGATTTTGGTGGACTCCACGAGATTGAAGTCCCCATTATTCTGTGTTATCTTCATTAACCTTTTCAACTAGCGGTTCTGTTTCCTTATCTTGTTCAGATTATGGTTCTTATATAGTAGGAATAGCTTCATCAGAAATTACCGGTATTTCAGGTGGTTTAAGTGTAATACCACTTCTTGTGATAATGCTTTAGCTGTTTCATTCTGGGAGTTAGCATTTGTATCACTAGGTAGACTTCCCGGTTTTCTTTCACCTATTAACCTTGCTAGGTTGCTTACTTCTTGTTCCAAATTTTGAATAGAAGCTTGTTGATTTCTAAATGCTTGAGCATTTTCTTCATTGGTTTGTTTCTGAGATGTGAAAAATTGAGTTTGAGATTCAACTAGCTTCGACATTATATCTTCAAAATTTGGCATTTTATCATCGGTTTGTGGTGGTTTGTTTTGAAAAATAGGTCTTTGCTGATTGTAAGTATTATTAGATACTTGTTGATTGTTAGGACCTTGTTGGTTGTTGTATGGAACATTTCGGTTATAATTCTAGTTTTGATTGTAGATTGGTCTTGGCGGTTGATAATTATTCTGATAATTATTTCCAGGCCTTTGGTTTATGTATGAAACATTCTCTCTTTGTTCCATTGTTAGTTCAATACTGAGACAATTTTTTATCAAATGTAGTCCTCCACACTGCTCACAACTAATTCGTATTGAGTGAATATCTTTAGTCATCTTTTCCATTCGTCTCTCGACAGCATCTATCTTTGCAGAAATGGAATCGAAGTCATGGCTAGAATCGGCTCTAGCTGCTTTAGATGATCTAACGATATCTTTTTCTTGGTGCCACTCATGTGAGTGGGAAGCAGTGTTATCAATAATTTTGTAAGCGTCAGTTGCGGTTTTCTTCATAATGGAACCACCAGCTGCTATATTGATGTCTTTTCTTATAGTGATGTCGCATCCTTGGTAGAATATTTATACTATTTGACAAGTGTCTAAACCATGTTGCGGACATCCTCTTAATAACTTTCCAAATCTTGTCCACGCTTCATATAGAGTTTCATTTGGCTTTTGTGTGAACGTAACAATTTCTCTTTGAAGTCTTACGGCTTTAGATGCCGGAAAGAATTGTTTAAGAAAATTTTCAACTAAAACATCCCTTGTATCAATCGCCCCTTCAGGTAACGATTCTAACCAATCTTTGGCTTCTCCCTTTAAAGTCCAGGGAAATAACATGAGATATATCTGTTCATCCTCCACTTCTCTTATTTTAAATAGAGTACAGATCCTATTAAATGTACGAAGATGTTCGTTTGGATCTTCCTTCGGCGCACCACTAAATTGGTATTGATTAGTTACCATGTGTAGGATTTGTCCTTTGATTTCATAATCTGGCGCATTAATGTCAGGTTGAGTAATTGCGTGACCTTGGCCAGTGCGTTTAGCTCGCATTCGGTCTTCCATACTTAGAGGTTCCAGATTCTCCATTATTGAATTTATTGAATCTGAATCACTAGAGGATTCTGATTTAATAGGTTGTTCCTCAACAATCTCTGTTTGAATGATTGGTGGTTCAGGAGGAAAGATTAGTGGTTCAGGATCTCTGAATTGTCCCTGAATATCCTCCGGATTCTCAATTGTGAGGTCGGGTTCAAAAAATGGATTATCGGAAATTTGAATTGGAGTACTTGGTTAACTGGATGACGATTCTAAAGAAAAATCAGCGGCGACAATATTGGCTAGATGTCTTGATCGAGTTACAGGTGGTGAACGTATAAAAGGTGGTGGACGTTTTGCTCGGTGCATTCACTGAATATCCTATTAGTTATAAAAGATAAAAATTATATAAGTTATCAAATTAATAGACTTTTCTGATTTTGCCCACGTTTCGAATAGCCAATACATGCAGCAGGGAGCCAGAACCCTTTAAATCGGAAGCTCACAACTCAGCCACTAACAAATCCAACTATTACTACGAACCAGAAAATTTTGGATGTCTATCAATTTAACCGCTTAAAATAATTTTTCGTTGAAATTTAAAGAAATTTTAGAGAAGAAATAGAAAATTCTATGTCCTAAAAACTAGAGCGTCGAGAAATAAGAAAGAAAAAGAACGCGTCGAAAAATGTCAAAAATAAAAGGTCGAAAAATAATAAAAAGAATGTGGCGCGTCGAAACTTAAAAGTCTAAAAACTAAGAATTAAAAGTTGCGTCTAAAAATATTAAAGCTTAAAAGGAATTCTATATTCAAAACAATATAAACTTAAAAAGTACTAAAATTTTAAAACGGCGTCGCAAATTCTAAAGCACCTAAATCTTAGTCTAACGAAAAAGTACTTAAAGGATTTTACGGCAAAGCCTAAGAATCTAGAAATAAAAATAACTATAGCAAAAACTATGACTTAAAACTAAATACGAACGAAAAATACAAATATTACGCTAAAACAAATAAAAAGATACAAAATATAAAAATAAACTTAAAGTTGTAAAAAGTACAATTTTTATAAAATATTAATTTTATATTATTTATTTTATAAAACTATTAATTTTATATATTAATTAAAACTAGATTAAAACTAAATAATACAAAATAAATAAATAAAACTAAACTAATTAATTAATAAACCATAATTAGGTTTTTAATTAATAATATTAATTATAATTATTAACCCTAATCTGGTCGGCTGAGGTTACAGACCTGTCAACTCATTGCATGGAGTAGAGTTTCGGGCCAGGTGTTGGGCTGCTACAGTTCTCGGGCCAAGGCTTTATATATTTTTTTTTTCTGTTTTTAAAATTCTATTTTATAATTATTTAAATTATTTATATAAAATAAATAAAAACTTAAATTTTAAAAACTAAAATAGAAATAAAAATACTTTATAATTTATGTATTTTAAACAACTCTTAGAAATATATACTTTATTTTTCTTTTTATATTTTTGTCTTTTTAATAATTAAAACGTATTTTTACAAAAGAAAACTAAATTTTTTTTTTTTTTAATATAGATAGCGTTTAGCTTCCTGCGTTTAAGCAGTTCCCCGGCAGCAGCGCCAAAAATACTTGATGTGCGTAGAGGTGTATACAAAATAGTTATATTTTTACTACAAAATACTATTAATTACGATACAATTTTACACAAGTTATTTATTTATTTATAGAGTGGATATACCTAAACCTTGCTACAACACTTATAGGCAGTGTACCTAATCGTACAGTAGTGTAGTTTTTAGTAAGTCCGGTTCGTCCACAGGGAACTCGCCAAGTTTAACGCTATATTTTTTAAAACTATATTTGTAAATATATAAATATATAAGTAGTATTATTATTATAAAAGGGGGTTTTTACCGTTTAATGACCGGTTGTCGATTTTAAAACTTTAGTCGCAGTTAAAACCTAATGTAAAATATTAAAAATAAATAGAACTTAATTTAAAGCGTAAAGTAAATGACAATAATTAAAGTGCGATAAATAAAATAACGGTAAATAAAATTGCGATAATTAAAAAGTACGATAATTAAAATGACAATAAATTGAAGTGCGATAATTAAAAGTGCAATTAAATATGAAATAAAGGAAATTAAATATGAAATAAAGGAATTATGCTTATTTAAACTTCCGTAATCATGATGTTTGACGTGTTGATTTTAGTTTATTAACATGGGTTAATTGTTCTTTGTCCTGGATTATTCGATATGTCCATACGGATTTGTCCATAATAGTCCATCAGTCATAATCATAAAGTGCGGAAGTCTTCATCAAATTATTCTTATTCCCGAAGTCAAATATTCCAACTAATTGGGGATTCGAATTGTAACAAGGTCTTAATACTTTGTTTAATGAATACACCAGGTTATCGACTGCGTGTAGTCCAAGGTTTTACTACTTTATTAACAATTACATCAATTACCCTTGAATGTAATCCACCCCTGTTTCAACAAGTCTATTAACTATTAATCCAGTTTCGTGTCCGGTAAAATGAACAATTATTGGTATTTATAGATATCCCGCCCACCGTACCCAGTCAAGCGTATGTGGTAATATATAAATACGTTAAATTATAAGTCTATATATTAAATTAACGAGGTATCATTTAGTTAATATAAAGTCCATTAATAGCCCATAGTCTAATTTCCACAAGTGTCGTTCTTTTATCCAAACCCCAATTATGGTCCAAAGCCCAATTACCCCGTCTTAATATTTTAGCCCAACATCACGATTACTTCGGCTTAAATAAGCATAATAATAACTTAGCTACGAGACATTAATTTAAAAAGGTTGAACATAACTTACAATGATTAAAAATAGCGTAGCGTTATACGGACAGAATTTTGACTTACACCCTTACAACATTCGCTAACATACCCTTATTATTAAAATTAAAATTATAATTATAATTATAGTTAATATATATATATATATATATATATATATATATATATATATATATATATATATATATATATATATATATATACGTTCAAGGTTGGAGAACTCGGATCTCGGGGAGATCTCGTTTGGACTTTTTTAGGGAGATCTCGGCATCTCTGAATAATCTCGGGGAGATCTCGGACGTTGACTTACGTTGAATATATAGTTTTTTTAATAAAAATATACATAAAAACATTAATATATTTATATTTATATACGTATTTACGAGATTTTACAAATATATTCGAGAAAAGAGCGAGAAAATCTGTGATGACCCGGAAATTTCTGACCAATTTTAAACTTAATCTTTGTATGATTAACATTTCCGACACGATAAGCAAAGTCTGTAAACTGAATCTCAAAATTTTTGAACAACTTTCATATATTCAAATACCTTTCGGTTGTTCTTGACAATTCGCGAACAATTATATGTATATAGATACATATATATATATATATATATATATATACTATAACTTGAAAACGTAACAATGTATTAATTGTTTAATACCGTACATTAAACTTATTGGTTTAAATATTTATTTGAATATATATGATAAGTTGGAATAATAATTGTATGAATAACTTGCGACGTATATTTTAAAACGTGTTTAAAAATATTGAGAATAGATATTAACTTGGTTATGAAACGTTTGATAAATACTATTATATTAATAAATAACGAGACAATGATTTATAGAAGTAAATGACCAAAACACTCGAAAGATTAAGATATACTTTGAGTGATATAGTTTATGGATAATTTAAGGCTATATTTTGACAAAGGTACGTGTCACGAAACGTAAAATGCAAGTTTTCTAAGTGTACGAAAATGCATTTGAGAAACCAAAACCGGGACATAAGTTGAGTAACAACGTACGAGTCATCGGAACGAAAATTACAGGTCAACTATGCACATGAATTTAATATAATATATAATTAATTATATAAATTAAATATATTATATATATTTAAATAATATGTCGACAAACAAGAAAACAAAAGTTTGTGAGCTGGATCAAAGGGCCATGCGATCGCATGGCCTTGAAGCACAAATCCCATGCGATCGCATGGGGTGCTTTTTCAGAAAAAGTTCTATAAATTGCACGATTCTGGTTCAGTTTTCTCACACTTTATATTACTACGTATTACTTATGTTATTTATTTAATTTATTATTTATAATTATTATAATTATAATAATAATAATTATTATTATTATTATTATTATTATTATTAAGATTATTATTATTAATCTTATTATTAATAGTATTAGTATTATTATTTTTACGATACAAAAATAATAATATATATATAATATCACGACGGAGGGATGTCCAAATGATTTCGAAACGGGTTTTCGAGCAAGCTAGAGCTAAGGAAATTATGGGTTATTGTCAAAGAGGTTATGGGTAATATTCGGGGGTATATTTGTGAATCAAACCTAGTGTTTATCATCTCTGTTGCGTCTACGTAATTTCCTACAATATTAAATCTAAATATTGGTACGTAAGCACTCATATTTTATCTTTTATATATTAATTGTGTATCCATATCTAGTGCTCGAGTATATATATTTATACATGCTTGTATGCTAAATTTCGTCGCTAAATAGTTTATAATGATTCACGAATTAAATACATATATTACTAGTAAAAGGTATATGATATACATGTTTTTGGAAAGCTGGCGAAAAATCAATAACTTTTCATTTAGATATCGAATAGTTTCGATGAACGGATTAAAAGATACGATCAACTGAATTATGATTGACGTTAATTGGAATTGCTTTTGAATCTGCAATTAATATTTAAAACAACTTGTTTGTAAGATTGATAAATTGGATTTTTGAATATTACCAACCGAGTAAATGAATCCTTATATAAGGTATGTCTTGTTTTGTTGAACTATTATCAAAATTGACTTTTTGAAATGACTTTGGATAACTTTTGTATGTCGATCTCGAGCATTAGGATTGTGATACACTATGACCTGACCTAGCTTGATAAACATTTATTGACCAACATATGTTCTCTAGGTTGAGATCTACGGTTATTTGGTAATCCGAGTTTCATTTTGGTGAATGATCTTATGTGCTGATAAGGTGAGTTTCATTTGCTCCCTTTTTAAATACTTTAAATATTTTTGGGCTGAGAATACATGCAATTTATTTTAAATGCAATGGATACAAGTACATACTAAATTCTACACCGAGTTTGAATCGAAAATCCCTTAGCTTTGGTAACTAGTAACTACCGGTTATAAGAACTGGTGGGCGCGAGTAGTTATATATGGATCCATAGGGCTTGACATCCCCGTCTATTCTAGGTATAGAAACCCTAGCCTGAACTATAAAACAGATGTATGCTATTTGAGTTTAGTACACGTTGGTTTGCGTGTATTGTACATGTTGGTTGCATGTATGTTAAAACAGGGGTACTTATTATAACGTTAAAGTTTAGTTACCAGGGTGCTCAATCTTGTAGAATATTTTGATAAACGTTTCTGGATGAAACAACTGAAATCTTGTGATCCATCTTTATGTACAGATTATGCAAAACATTAAAACTATGAACTCACCAACCTTTGTGTTGACACTTGTTAGCATGTTTATTCTCAGGTTCCCTAGGAGTCTTCCGCTGTTTGCTTATATGTTAGACAAGCTATGTGCATGGAGTCTTACATGACATGTTTATCAAGGAAACGTTGCATTCACCAAATCATCACCGTGTATCTTATTTTGACTGCATTGTCAATGGAAGTACTATTGTAAACTATTATTTACGGTGATTGTCTATATGTAGAAATCATCAAATGTCGAAAACCTTTGATTTAAATATTCATTTATGGTGTGCCTTTTCAAAAGAATGCAATGTTTACAAAACATATCATATAGAGGTCAAATACCTCGCAATAAAATCGATGAATGACGTGTTCGTCCATATGGATTTGGAGCGATCATCACAGTTGGTATCAGAGCGTTGGTCCTAGAGAACCAGGTCTTGCATGAATGTGTCTAACTGATAGTTGTTAAGATGCATTAGTAAGTCTGGACTTCGACCGTGTCTACATGTTAAAAGTTTTGCTTATCATTTCTTGTCAAAAATTACATGCTTATCATTCTTAAGTCTAGACACGTTTTACTGCATTGATTGCATAAATAGTGTATAGACAAAAATTCATATCTTAGCGTATCTGTTACTGTAAACTTTTCCTGACATCTTCCGAAAATTTCTCCGTGATTTATGGAATTTGGTATTATATATACATATGTAAATTATGTATTGAAGAATACCAAACTAAATTCTATAATCTATTTCATATCAAAAATCATCTATCTAATTATACAAGATGGATCCCGTATCTAGTTCAAATTCCTTAAATTCCGACAGCTATTCCGATATGGATATACTCCTGAACTCTGAAGAAAGTGTAACTGGAATGGATCAACCAATTAGCCATCATCTATTTTGGATGAATTGTGGATGGGTTCGTAGCCTACTTAATTATTGGAGACAAGAAGAAGGCGATCCCTTCCATCCACCACATTGCCCTCTTGGCGAAGAACCTGAAGCACTTACCGGCGAACCTGTTCGTAATACCATTTTCTCTCTCATCTCCAGAATATCTCATCATGATCATATACTCTCTCAAATTCTGGATCTTATTCATCCGCTCGTCCGAACCGCCAATCATCCCGGGGTAGTAGAAGAAGTCAACGAGCTTCGCGCTTGGGTAGTGGCTTTGGAGAATATGGTGTAAAGGTTACAAGCACCAGCAGCATCACCGGCATCAACAGTACCACCGACAACAACACCAACAGTACCATTACCACCACTAACAACATCCGCATCGCAAACCTCAACTTCACAATCTGTTCCACGAGCATCAATGTCATACGCACCATAGTTACCAAGAAATACCAGCAACAATAACCGATGAAGTATTAACTCATTTCCCCTGAATAAATTTTATGTATATTTAATATATATAAATTTTGAAATCAAAATAAATCTTTTCATACCAAGTTATTACGTGTGAATCTTAACTGGTAGGTACTACTCGGTTAATTCATATTACTAATATGCTATGATGTACATACTTCGTTAATGACTTAACCATCGTTAACTACAATCTCTGTTTCCAACTCAATGAATTCCATTTCATAATAAACTAAGTATATTATTCAATTATATGGTTGATTTTATACTTTCATCTTCGATGTATTCGAAACTTTCTAGAAAACATCGTTCGTACCTTGCGAAGTTAGCAAGAGTTCCATGAGTACCAACATGATTCACTGAGAAAATATCAATAAAACTGAGTATTGATTACATTAGTGAAATACTCCGTAAAGATTATTAAATCTTTAATGTTTTATTCATTTCTAATTCAAGTCAAAAATCAAATGAGCTTAATATGATATTAACTCATCAAATCTGTATTACATCTGAAGAAAATATACATACATATATTTTCATAAAGACGGTAATAAAAATTCTTTTGTACAAAATATTACTTGTGAAATCTTTAACGGGTAGGTAATTCCCGGGAAATATTTAAGTTCACAATTAATATGTTACACTGTACATTCTTCAACTTTGATTCAAAAATTATTAACTATGCTCACAGCGATATACAATCGTTTCCATACAAATTCAATTACATATTCTGATATTGACGGATCAGAATCCAAGTCAAGATTTAACGGGTGACATCATTCTTAGATCTCTACATCTTTCAAAGCTATACTTTGACTTCAAAAATGTGAAAGATCCTTTAGCATTGTTATTACTGAAAATAACCTTGCAATTCCTTTCCAAAAGTATCCAGTATTATCAACCGTTCAACCAGTCAACGACGACCTTTCAGACTTGTAACTTTGGCATATACGTTTTTGTTACTGGGGAACCTTTCATGTTCCACCACATTAGCAGTAAATTTACCAACAACTTCATTGATCTTTGACCTTCCAAAAAATCCTTATACTCATTGAAACCGTATCATGTACTCATCCACATCTTGTAACGGCAATTGCCATACCAACTATCAGGAATTAGCAATCAGTATTTTGAAATCTTGTAGCACGTCTACGCCAACAGTTATATGTATACATATAACGTCTACCTCTTGGACTTACATACTTCGAGTGTGAAGTTTCCGAAAAGCACCCCAAACTACGAAACTAGTTCTCTGAATTTTGGAAAAATGTTGATGAAGCAGCAAAAACTGTAAACGACCTTAACAGTCAAAAGTTTGATGATAAAGAATAGTATGGTGGTAAAGCTGAGAAAAAGAGAAAGTTTGGAACTGGAAAACGGATTGAGCAAAGTATGAAAGAGGCTGTGGATAAATCACAAGGACGAAACCTGTCTTCAAAGAATCCAAATGATTCAGTATCTGTTGAAGCCATTAACGAATACCTTGCTTCCGAATCTAAACCCTTGCGGACAATATTCTTCATCATCCTCTGATATTAAAAATTCTAAGATATCATCGTATCTTTCATTATAAATATCCTCCATATTTCTGGAGATAATTTCATAATCATTCTTATCGAAAATCAATTTTCTCTTTACGATATCTGTGTTACACCATAAAAGAAACTATTTTAGTTTCTAAATTCTGAAACTTTCAAGTTTAAAATATAAATGTTTTGAAGTAATGTTGAGAATTGAAGCATGAGTTAATATAATATAATGACACTTGATCAACGTGATTATATTACAGTAAGTCATGCTAAGTTTCTAATGGAACGTGATAAAGGTTCACATATCATACCCTCATCATGAACCATGTTACATAACTCTTTCATTCTATATAATCTCTAAAAATATCAAGAAAATATTTTCTTAATGATTCGGTCTTTTTTGAGGTATTCTGGTAATTTGACAAGTCAGATTGTGCTATTACCATTTCTTTCTTAGAACATTAGTTATGTTCATCTGAAACTTCATACCTACGAATTCTGGACCATTATCCGCTTGACTTAAGGTCGGGAAGAGAAAACGAAAGCATGAAACTCCGAAATATAATGGAGAATATAAAGCCCGATAACAACCCCGAAATTACAAACCGTGTATATCAATGTGTATAGCAATATAAAGACACGAGAGAATGAAAAACACTATAACCCCAAGGTAATAGTAGAAGAAAATAACTTCCTTTGGTGGTAGATGAAAAAGAAGAATGACAGATATGAAAGTTAAAAGTATATCAAGAATCAGAACTGGATGAAGCATTTCACAATCTTTTGAAGTATGAAATGAGGAAGAAGATGTAGGAGTGGTGAAAATAATGAAACGGCAGTAGTTAATTTATAGCGAAATATCATACATAATAATCGAGGCAGATTACGCATTTAATCAAAGAAAATCATAATTTCCTTAAATTTCGAAGAATCAAATCTTATTATGAAGATTTTCTATTCCTTAAATTTCGGAAACCAATCGTTACTACGTCAAAAGATAAGACGAATCTCTATTTCACTCTATTATGATAACTTCTCTCATACGCTTCGAGTAATTGGATTGTTTTATCCATATTATTCAAACAGTGATAAAACTCTATTTATCAACTCATATACGGCATGAAAACATTTTTATTGTTAGTCATGACGACCTCACTCGAATTTCGGGACGAAATTTCTTTAACGGGTAGGTACTGTGATGACCCGAAAATTTCTGACCAATTTTAAACTTAATCTTTGTATGATTAATATTTCCGACACGATAAGCAAAGTCTATAAACTGAATCTCAAAATTTTTGAACTACTTTCATATATTCAAATACCTTTCGGTTGTTCTTGACAATTCGCGAACAATTATATGTATATAGATACATATATATATATATATATATATATATATATATATATATATATATATATATATATATATATATATATATATATATATATATATATATATATATATATATATATATATATACTATAACTTGAAAACATAACAATGTATTAATTGTTTAATACCGTACATTAAACTTATTGGTTTAAATATTTATTTAAATATATATGATAAGTTGGAATAATAATTGTATGAATAACTTGCGACGTATATTTTAAAACGTGTTTAAAAATATTGAGAATAGATATTAACTTGGTTATGAAACGTTTGATAAATACTATTATATTAATAAATAACGAGACAATGATTTATAGAAGTAAATGACCAAAACACTCGAAAGATTAAGATATACTTTGAGTGATATAGTTTATGGATAATTTAAGGCTATATTTTGACAAAGGTACGTGTCACGAAACGTAAAATGCAAGTTTTCTAAGTGTACGAAAATGCATTTGAGAAACCGAAACCGGGACATAAGTTGAGTAACAACGTATAAGTCATCGGAACGAAAATTACAGGTCAACTATGCACATGAATTTAATATAATATATAATTAATTATATAAATTAAATATATTATATATATTTAAATAATATGTCGACAAACAAGAAAACAAAAGTTTGTGAGCTGGATCAGAGGGCCATGCGATCAGCACAAATCTCATGCGATCGCATGGGGTGTTTTTTCAGAAAAAGTTCTATAAATTGCACGATTCTGGTTCAGTTTTCTCACACTTTATATTACTCCGTATTACTTATGTTATTTATTTAATTTATTATTTATAATTATTATAATTATAATAATTATTATTATTATTATTATTATTATTATTATTATTATTATTATTAATATTAAGATTATTATTATTAATCTTATTATTAATAGTATTAGTATTATTATTTTTACGGTACAAAAATAATAATATATATATATAATATCACGACGGTGGGATGTCCAAATGATTTCGAAACGGGTTTTCGAGCAAGCTAGAGCTAAGGAAATTATAGGTTATTGTCAAAGAGGTTATGGGTAATATTCGGGGGTATATTTGTGAATCAAACCTAGTGTTTATCATCTCTGTTGCGTCTACGTAATTTCCTACAATATTAAATCTCAATATTGGTACGTAAGCACTCATATTTTATCTTTTATATATTAATTGTGTATCCATATCTAGTGCTCGAGTATATATATTTATACATGCTTGTATGCTAAATTTCGTCACTAAACAGTTTATAATGATTCACGAATTAAATACATATATTACTGGTAAAAGGTATATGATATACATGTTTTTGGAAAGCTGGCGAAAAATCAATAACTTTTCATTTAGATATCGAATAGTTTCGATGAACGGATTAAAAGATACGATCAACTGAATTATGATTGACGTTAATTGGAATTGCTTTTGAATCTGCAATTAATATTTAAAACAACTTGTTTGCAAGATTGATAAATTGGATTTTTGAATATTACCAACCGAGTAAATGAATCCTTATATAAGGTATGTCTCGTTTTGTTGAACTATTGTAAGGTATGTCTCGTTTTGTTGAACTATTGTCAAAATTGACTTTTTGAAACGACTTTGGATAACTTTTGTATGTCGATCTCGAGCATTAGGATTGTGATATACTATGACCTGACCTAGCTTGATAAACATTTATTGACCAACATATGTTCTCTAGGTTGAGATCTACGGTTATTTGGTAATCCGAGTTTCATTTTGGTGAATGACCTTATGTGCTGCTAAGGTGAGTTTCATTTGCTCCCTTTTTAAATAATTTAAATATTTTTGGGCTAAGAATACATGCAATTTATTTTAAATGCAATGGATACAAGTACATACTAAATTCTACACCGAGTTTGAACCGAAAATCCCTTAGCTTTGGTAACTAGTAACTACCGGTTATAAGAACTGGTGGGCGCGAGTAGTTATATATGGATCCATAGGGCTTGACATCCCCGTCTGTTCCAGGTATAGAAACCCTAGCCTGAACTATAAAACAGACGTATGCTATTTGAGTTTAGTACACGTTGGTTTGCGTGTATTGTACATGTTGGTTGCATGTATGTTAAAACAGGGGTACTTATTATAACGTTAAAGTTTAGTTACCAGGGTGCTCAATCTTGTAGAATATTTTGATAAATGTTTCTGGATGAAACAACTGAAATCTTGTGATCCATCTTTATGTACAGATTATGCAAAACATTAAAACTATGAACTCACCAACCTTTGTGTTGACACTTGTTAGCATGTTTATTCTCAGGTTCCCTAGGAGTCTTCCGCTGTTTGCTTATATGTTAGACAAGCTATGTGCATGGAGTCTTACATGACATGTTTATCAAGGAAACGTTGCATTCACCAAATCATCACCGTGTATCTTATTTTGACTGCATTGTCAATGGAAGTACTATTGTAAACTATTATTTACGGTGATTGTCTATATGTAGAAATCATCAAATGTCGAAAACCTTTGATTTAAATATTCATTTATGGTGTGCCCTTTCAAAAGAATGCAATGTTTACAAAACATATCATATAGAGGTCAAATACCTCGCAATGAAATCGATGAATGAAGTGTTCGTCCATATGGATTTGGAGCGATCATCACAAAATCTTAGAAATTACGAATTTTACAAGAAAATCTTACAAATTAGCAAAAAAATCTGAGAAATCGTGACTTTGACTAAGTTTTACCCGGTTGATCGAGAAATCTCGGGAGATGAGCATCTCGTATCGGTTGCATTCTAAAAACGAGATCTCGGGGGAGATCTCGGGGAGATCTCGGGAGATTTACAACACTGTATACGTTGATAGATAGGAAGAGAAAAAGATGTTGAAAACTGGCCAAAACACGCGAAATATATAGGAGTGTGGCCTGCTATAGGAGCCATGCGATCGCATGGTTTTCCTTCTTCCTGGCCATGCGATCGCATGGCCAGCTGGGAGAGTTCACATGTTGTTGTTTTCTTCTTGCCGACGGTTTTTAAATAATAATATAATATATATAAATAATTTTAAGAATTAATTATATATTATATTATATTCATGTGCATAGTTGACTTGTAATTTTTAGTCCGTTGCGTCAAGCGTTGAGAGTTGACTCTGGTCCCGGTTCCGAATTTTCGAACGTCCTTGCGTACAATTTATTATCTTGTACTTTGCGTTTTGCGTCTTGTACTCTTGTAATTTTGAGACGTTTCTCATCAATAATTTGAACCACTTTGATTGTACTTTGTACTTTTGAGCTTTTTGGTCGTTTGCGTCTTCAATTCGTCGAATCTACCTTTTGTCTTCACCTTTTATTATTTAAACGAATATCACTTGTAAATAGGACAATTGCAACTAAAAGCTTTTCTTTCTTGAGGGATAATGCTATGAAATATATGTTCGTTTTTAGCATTATCAAATATTCCCACACTTGAGCGTTGCTTGTCCTCAGGCAATATAGTCTTGAAATAAAAATACACTAGAATCACTTCTTTATACTTCACACTTTGTACATCAGTGATTTCGATTTGGCGATATAAACAATGGTAGTAACGATGTGGTTTACAGTCCCACACGACTATAAAAATTTAGATCCTTAAGGAAATTAGATCTTTATGAAAACATTTGATCTTTTGAAAATACAATCTAGCTTTTACCCTAGATAAGTTTTCCAGAATAACCCTTCACCGGTGTTTGCAAATTGTTTTTGTGGGTTTGGTGGGTTTCAGATTTGAAAATTTTAGCTCAAAACTTGCGGTTTTGTGTCACCCACTTGCTAACCTTTATTGGGAAAGCAACACGTCCAGTTTACTTGCTCCGTATATTACCTTTCGGTAAACTACCGTCCGGTTGTAAAGGAAAGCGTTGAACAAGCAACTGTTAAGGCAATGTCCCCTGAAATGCTTTTAATTATGGTCTATAATGTGTCAGATGCAGTTACTATCCTTTGTAGGAGCAATAGTAAAGCTCACCCTTATGATTTTTCGGTCTGGCAGAAGGTCCTGTCTTTGACCATGCTATGCAACCACCATTCTTACGGTTGACACCCGATTTGGTTCAGGTGACCTAATGAATTCCAGGTGAATTCCTAGGATTTTACGTTCAATGGTAATGAACGCATTAAAAATGGGTTTTCAGAAAACAAATCGGTTTGTAATTTTGATCAAAATATTTTCTCGTTCAAGCTCGAGTTTAGATATCATCGAATTCCATGAGTTTGTAATTCTCAATCTTTAAAAGTCAATCTCTAAGATTGAGTAATATCAGTCTTAAAAGCTGATTTTTGATCTTTAAGAAGATTATCCTTTCTGGGGATCTGATTCATTAGTCTTATCAAGATAATTTGCACGGCGTCCTCCCCATTTTACGAGACAGATCCTCTCATGGTTAGGATAAGTCTGACCACTTGGCGACCCTGTTTGATGCTGAGGTCCGTAGATTTTCAGCTGATTTTCGAGAAAACTTTTCAAGATTTTTCGTAGACTCTACAACTGGTCTGGACGACAACTTCCTGACCTAAATCAAGAAGCGCGTTTCTTTTTCAGAAGACTTTACTTCCTTTTAATGATGGAATTGATTCATCGTGTAGATCCATCTTTCTTTCAAATATATTACAATTTACCGGGTAAAACGGTTAATTTTGTCTAAAACAAAAGTATCTTCAATTATTTGTACAAAAATATGTGATATATGTTTTAAATAACTTGGTAAATTTTTCCCACACTTGGCTTTTATTTTCCTTTCTTTGCCTTTTTATTGTCCTCTATTCCATTTTAAATGAATTCTAACATTTTGGGTTGTTTCTCAATTTATGTCCTTTCCGAGGTAACAATAATTTCGGTGTTAACACCTAGTTTTATTGTTCATAAATATGTATAAACATGATTTTGAATTCATTTAATTGAAAATTTTACTAGAATTGGGTAGTCGGTATATAAGACTAGGGCTGTTCTTTATTATCAGAGAGCACTAGATTCTAATACAACTACTGCGTTACTAGTATTTTTAATTGTAACCAAGTGTATAAGTTAAAAATTTTTTAAAATCCGAAAGAATTTAACCCCTTCCCACACTTAAGATCTTGCAATGCCCTCATTTGCAAGAAATCAGTAACAATTTAAATTATTGAGAGTGATTAGCGTAGAAAAATGATTAAATTTTACCAAAGTTTCCAAACATATTGGCGTTTGTTTGTTGAATGATAAATGGTGCACATCATTTGTTCATTCCGTCTTGTTGTTACATCACATTTGTTTTCGTTTTGTCGTCAAAATTAGTAGCTTTTGCTGAACTTAATGCCAGTCTTTGAAAATGCGCTGTTTTACCCTGTTGTATACAATTGACAATATACATACATACAAATATAAACATGCATGGTAATTTGAAATGGGACTTAAAATCCCACTTTCAAATCAAATATGAAATATTAGTACAACATAATAAAAATATTAAATATTACATAAAAGTATCAATATTTGTATGCTTAAACATAAATAAATAAAAATAATAAAAAGATAAAAATCATAAAAATCACCAACGAAACTATATCAATCTGGATAGGGGTTCCAGTTCATGTCATCGGTTGGGTTCCATGGTTGGTGATAGGTGTACTGGTAGGCCTGGTTAGGGTCGTAGAGAGTATATGGTGGTCTCATCTCGGGCTGGTGTGGAGGATAGTAAGCAGGTCGGGTCGGTACATAGTGATCCTGAGGTGATAGCTGACTCATGATCTGACGCTGATGATAGTCCCATCTATCATGCTGTTGTTGCCTGGAATGCTCGTACTCATTCCGGGCTTGTCACTGCTCGTACCGTCTATGTCTCTCCTCGTTTGTCATATCTACCTCATCTACACACTGGTAGATGTCAATCATAGCCTCCCTAATGACATCCCTAATGTCATATGCTTCCTCCATTTCCTCATCTGAACCTCTCTCTACCTAAGGATGATTACCAACATAGGGTATTGCCTGATTGCATCTGCTTTTTAATACCTTAGCACCCTGATAGACCCTCAATCCTAAAGGCTCAACCTGTTCCCTACATTCCAAAAGTGGACCCCCTTGATCCCTATCTACACCCAAATACTCTCCAATGAGAGTAACAAAAATACCTCGTCCTATTATTCCCCCTTCCTGTATTCCTTCTACCATCTTAGACAAATAAAAACCAACACAGTAAGGGATATTAACAAAGCCTCTTGGGTCTCGAATACACTTTAGGTAAAATAAATCATGTAAGGTCATTTTCTCCTTGTTGTGACCTCTCAGTGTAATCGAGTTAGCCAGAAATCTAAAAATTATACGAAGCTCGGCTCTGTGAATATGTAAGTAGGTATGTGTTCCTGCCCGCCCAAAAACATTAAAATCTGACATACGCCTCCAGACGGCGTTAGCATCAAAATTCATATCTACCCTTTCACCATGATAAATCAAATTCATACAATCGGGTAGTAGTAATTCAGTGGGCGTATATATCTGTAAAGCCCTGGCCATGTCCAGCATGGACATCCTGTACATCCTACGGCCAAGTATAAATCTAAGAAAACTTCTATCATCTAACCTATCTACATCCGCATTTAACGCTATATTACTCATAAGCTCAATGCACCATTCCTTATATACAGGTCTACGAATGGTGAATAAACATTCCCAATCGTGAAAAGAAGAGTTGCCATACCTTTGGATCAAATGCTGTCTAACTGAGTTAGCAAGTTGGACCCTTTCTAAAGGCTCCCAATCGATTACCCTTGGCACTTCTACATTTTTCGGTACCAGTTTGAATTTATTACTTTGATATGTTGGGTAATCTTTCCAGCTTCGATCAAATCTTAGATTAGGATGCAACTGTTCTTCATGAATCATCGGGTGAGCTACTATCGGATGTATCGGAAATACTACGTAAGCATCAACATATTCTTGATGCGGATCATAATAAGGTACGTGTTGATCAGGTTATTGTTGTGGTTCCTGTTTTTGCTCCGGTTCATATTGCATTTTCAGTTCAGGTTCTGGAGCAGGTTGTCTAGATGATGATGATGCACCATCAGTATTAGTAAATCTCTGCAAAACACATTAAACACAAAATTTTTGCATCCAAATATGCATTAGTGTTAGCAAAATAACAAATTAACACAATTACAACAACATGTTCAATCAAAATTAAACTTATATACATTTTCACAATTTTTACAATTCTACAGGTTTCCAAATAAGCATATATGAAAATGTTTACAAAGTTCATAAGCATTCAACTCAAATAACATGTTAAAACAACTATTACTAGCAATTAAACAAGTTTCAAATTGCATTTACACCAATTCAATCAAGTTCATGAATTTTATACCTAAAAAGTCCACTTTAATTCTCAAAAATCATGTTTAGGATCAAAGTTTGGATCATTTAGCTACCTAAACATGTTACATTACTTAATTTATCAATAATTCATGACAAAAATCGATCATAACCTGTTTATATCAAAAAGCCCCAAATTTCTCAAGAACACAAACCCTAGATTCCTAAAAATTTTGATGTTTTCGGCTTCAAATCATGTTAAATAGCATCAATCTAGGTTATACATACATAATATACTAACAATTTAACTCTAATTACACTAGAAATTAACAAAATCAAATTAGGAAAATTATAGCTCAAGAACACTAAAAATCAAATTTAAAGAGGTTTAGGGGTGAAATTGTTACCCTTCTTGATAAACTTCTTATCAAATTCATGATTAGAGCGGATAATAGCGAGAAATTTGATTGATTTTGGTGAAAAATTGATGAAATTATGGGTATTTTTGAGTGTATGTTCGTGTGTTTGTGTATGTGTGGAGTGAGACAGAGAACCAGCTCGATGGTATTTGATCCTGACCAGTTTTCTCTCTCCATGCGATCGCATTGATTTGAAGGGGAAACTCCATGCGATCGCATGGGGTCTGTTGTTTTTTTTTATATATATAAAACCTTATACTTATTAAAACAAATAATTAATTAAATTTTAAAAATTTTATTTCTTTTTAGGAGTGAGGGCGTTTCGGATCGTTGTCATAATCCATCCCTCGACAAAATTTTAAAAATTTGTCACGTTTTAAGCATTGTTTTAAAAGCAAAGATTTTTGGTTTTTTTTTATGTTTTTGGCATACTTTAATTCAATAATATTAAAAATAATGATAATAAAAGTTCTCGTCCCTCCCTTGGGTAGAGCAATTTCGGTTCAACGACCTAGTTTTCAACTCACGACGAATTTTAAAAATCATATTTTTACCTTAGTGAAATAAAGTAAATTTTTGTTTTTAAATTCACACCAAACTTTAATTTAATAAGCATAAAATTAAAAATTCATATTATTAAAATTTTAAAAATTCACACCAAATTATATTATATTTTTATTTTTATACATACAAACTTATATTAAAAATATTAATTTTTTAAATATTTACAAACTTAATTATATTGATTTTAAAAAGTTTACAATAATAATTTAATATTAATTTTAAAAACATCGTAAAAATTAAAAATTAAAAATCTTTTTGGTCTGTCATCCCACTTTAATCAATCAAATATTATCAAAAATATACGCCCCTCTTTTCGGTAAAGTAATTTCGGCTATATTACCTAGTTTTACTCTTGACGAATTTTTGAAATATTTTGGGTTGATTGATTAAAGATATTTATACCTTAAGAATAAACGGTAAATTTCGCAGTGATGTAATAAACTTTTTTATGATATCAATAATTTCGGTTACGCATACCTAATTTTATTGAATACCAATTTAATACTTTATAGCAAACGATTCAGTGTTTATTATCAAAAGGTTAAAAGTAATAAAAATAAAAATAAAAACTGTACATACTTACCTATGAGAAAGAATTCTCAGAGACCTGCTTTAGCCGACTCATAAGAGAGTCGTGTGATTTGGTTCTCCATAGCTGCGTAAGCATAACCTCGAATCTTCAATATCTTTTCTTCTAAACATATAAACGGTCCTTCTCTGCATAGAGTAACAAATTCGGTATTTGAATATGTTTGATTATTTGAACATTTACCTTCGTGTGACCATTTTCCGCATTTATAACATCTTTAAAGGTGTCGTGCTCTTCTTTTTGTTGCGGATTTTGATTTTCCTTTACCAAAATGTATCTTATGATGATCTTTTCTGAGTTCTTTTCTTATTCCGTCCATTTTGCCTCTTATGAATGATACCAGTTCACTCGGAAGTGTGTCATTATTACTTTTAGTAATCATAGCGTGTAGCATTAGACCATGGTTCAGATCAAAGGAATTCTTCATCTCGTAAAACCTAAAAACAAAATAAAAAAATTCAGAATGGGGGGAGAAGACTAGTTCTTTAGGGTCTGCTAGGGAAAGACCATTCGGATTCCATTCTTGAGAACTACACGAAAACAGAATATCTAACTCTAACAGAAATACGTATTACCCTAAAAAGATTCGAACCTCCCCACACTTAGTTAGATGTGGTGTTGAAATTGTGATTAACGTTATTTTCAATTGGATCATCAACAACTTGTATATCTCTGACTTTTGCTTCAATCCATTTGTTGATTTCCTCCGTAACTTTCACAAATTCAACTAACATTGCCATTTCTTTTGGTGATAAATTGGATACTAATCGGTTACATAACTTAAAGTTTCCCTTAATCTTAGCATCGTGAATCAGTTTATAAAGTTTCTTCGTTGAACTGTTAAAAACAGGTTCATCTAATTTCGTATCATCAACGGGGTTCTTTGTGATCGGATCATCATTAAGTGTTTCTTCATCTTCCCCACACTTATGCGTTTTTATTGGTTTAACAGTTTTGGTTGGTGGAGATCTAAACTTTCGGTTCACAAAGGTGATCGATTTATCACCATCCCTAAGTGTCATTCTACCTTCTCTTACATCAATGAATGCCTCGGTGGTTGCTAAAAATAGGCGACCTAAAATTAGAGGAATATCAAGGTTTTCCTCCATATTAATAACTATGAAGTTTGCAACAAAAGTCAAACTTCCCACGTTAACAAGTAAATTATTTGCTATTCCAACCGGGTGTTTAATGGTTAGGTCAAATGATTGAACACCTATTTTGGTTGGTTTTAATTTTCCCATACCTAATCTTTTGTATAAGGAAAGAGGCATAATATTTGCACTTGCTCCTAAATCTGCGAGTCCATTATATATAGCACCATCATTAAGCAAGCAAGAAATGATAAATTCACCCGGGTCTCCGACTTTAGTAAGTCGAGTTGGTTTGTTAACCTTTTTCGGGTGTTCTTTTCTTGGTTCTTTCACTTGTATTTGAATTTCTTTTTCTTCATTTCTTGGAATGGGAGGTTTGTATAGAAATTCTTCTTCATCACTCCAATTTGAATCCTCCCCATTTTTCAATTTTGATTTTTCATATGTTGTTGATAACATATTTATGTTTTCATTTTGAAGGTTTTCTTGGGTGGTGAAATTATGATTGACTTCATTGTCAACTTCCATCGGACCATGTATGTAATGTTTAACTCTGTGACCATTAACTTTAAATTCAATCTCATTTGAATTTATTAACTCTATTGTTCCGTATGGGAAAACTCTTTTGACTATAAATGGTCCAGACCATCTTGATTTCAATTTTTCAGGAAATAGCTTGAATCGTGAATTGAAAAGAAGAACTCTGTCTCCTTCTTTAAATTCTTTTGAACTTCTGATTCTTTTATCATGCCATTTCTTCGTTCTTTCCTTATAGATTAAGGAATTTTCATATGCCTCAAGTCTTAATTCTTCTAATTCGTTTAGTTGGCTTAATCGTAGACGTCCTGCTTCATGTAAATCAAGATTACATGTCTTTAAAGCCCAAAATGCTTTGTGTTCAATTTCTACTGGAAGATGACATGCTTTTCCATAAATGAGTTTAAAAGGTGTGGTTCCAATTGGAGTTTTGTAGGCTGTTCTAAAAGCCCAGAGTGCATCCTCCAATTTCATGGACCATTCCTTCGAATTTGATCCTACGGTTTTCTCTAGAATACGTTTTAAAGCTCGGTTGGTATTTTCAACTTGTCCACTTGTTTGTGGATGATAAGCGGTTGAGATTTTATGAGTTACTGCATATCTTTTGAGAACTTTATCAAGTTGATTGTTACAAAAATGAGTACCCCGATCACTTATTAAAGCTTTCGGTGTTCCGAACCTTGCAAAAAGACATTTTAAAAAGTTGACTACAACTCGTGCATCATTAGTTGGGAGAGCTTGTGCTTCCGCCCATTTAGATACATAATCAATGGCAACGAGAATGTAGAGATTATTATGAGATTTTGGAAATGGACCCATAAAGTCAATACCCCAAATGTCAAATACTTCACATACTTGACTGATATTTTGTGGCATTTCATCACGTTGACTTATTTTTCCGGCCCTTTGACAAGCATCACATGATTTGCAAAGAAGGTGTGCGCTTTGAAAATTGTAGGCCAATAGAATCCAGCATCGTAAACTTTTCTTGCTGTGAGCTGAGGCCCATAATGCCCTCCTGTTAGTCTTGTGTGACAATGGTTTAAGATTTGACTGGCTTCATCTCCGAATACACATCGGCGTATTATTCCATCGGGATAACTTTTAAACAAATATGGATCTTCCCAGAAATAGTGTTTTATATCACTAAAGAATTTCTTTCGTTTTTGGTACGACAACCCTTTTTTAAGGAATCCACATACTAAGTAGTTTGCATAGTCTGCAAACCATGAAATTTCATTATAATCTATCTTCAATAGATATTCATCAGAAAAGTTATCTTGTATGGCCGATTCATTTAGAACTTCTAATTCAGGATTTTCAAGACGAGAAAGATGATCATCGGCGAGATTTTCTGCTCCCTTTTTATCTCAGATTTCAATATCGAATTCTTGTAAGAGTAAGATCCAACGGATTAATCTTGGTTTAGCATCTTGTTTCGAAAATAAGTATCTAAGAGCAGAATGGTCGGTATAGACCACCGTTTTAGCTAGAACGAGATATGAACGAAATTTATCAAAAGCAAAGACAATAGCAAGGAGTTCTTTTTCAGTAGTTGTGTAGTTCATTTGTGCTCCTTGTAACATCTTACTAGCATAATATATAGGTTGAAATCATTTTTCAATCCTTTGTCCTAAAACAGCTCCCATTGCAAAATTACTTGCATCGCACATTAGTTCAAACGGTAGATTCCAATTTGGAGTTATCATGATCGGCGCATTAGTGAGTTTTTCTTTAAGAATATTAAAAGATTTGATGCATTCATCTGAAAAGATGAATGGAGCATCCTTTTCTAGGAGTTTATTCATAGGAGTGGCAATTTTAGAAAAATCTTTTATGAAACGTCGGTAAAAACCGGCATGCCCTAGAAAACTCCTAACTCCTCTAATATTGGTGGGATGTAGAAGTTTAGCAATTACATCTACTTTAGCTCTATCCACTTCAATTCCTTCCTTTGAGATTTTATGACCAAGAACGATGCCTTCTTTAACCATGAAATGGCATTTCTCCCAATTAAGTACTAGATTTGATTGTTCGCATCTAATAAGCATTCGTTTAAGATTAACTAGACATGATTCAAATGTATCACCAAAGACTGAAAAGTCATCCATGAAAACTTCCATGCATTCTTCTATCCTGTCGTGAAAAATCGTCATCATGCACCTTTGAAAGGTTGCAGGGGAGTTGCAAAGTCCAAATGGCATTCGTTTATAAGCAAAAGTACCATAAGGGCACGTGAATGTGGTTTTCTCTTGATCTTCGGGTGCTATTGGAATTTGAAAATATCCGGAAAAACCGTCAAGAAAACAATAGTAACTATTTCCGGCTAATCTTTCTAACATTTGATCAATAAAAGGTAAGGGAGAGTGATCTTTTCTGGTGGCGTCATTTAATTTTCTATAATCAATACAAACACGCCATTCTGTTACAGTCCTAGTAGGAATAAGTTCATTTTTCTCATTTGTGATGACAGTCATGCCACACTTCTTAGGTACGCATTGAACTGGGCTTACCCATGGACTATCAGAAATTGGATAAATTAAACCTGCATCAAGCAGTTTAATAATTTCTTTCTTAACAACATCTTGCATATTAGGATTTAGTCTTCGTTGGCGTTGCACATACGTTTTATGACCTTCTTCCATAAGGATTTTATGTGTGCAATACGAAGGACTTATGCCTTTAATATCATGAATTTTCCATGCAATAGCTGGTTTATGAGCTTTTAGCACAGAAATGAGTTGAGATTTTTCATTTTCAGTAAGAGAAGACGATATTATTATAGGTAATTCAGATTCACCATGTAAATAAGCATATTCCAAATGGTTTGGAAGTGGCTTTAATTCTAATGTCGGTGGTTCTTCTATCGATGATTTATATCGATATCTGTCTTCTTCTTTTAGCATTTGAATTTCTTCTGTTGTTGGTTCATATCCATTAGCCATAAGTGTAGCTAACATTTCAGTTTCATCAATTGGTTCAGTTCCTTCTCCTAAAGAAC
Organism: Rutidosis leptorrhynchoides; assembly: GCF_046630445.1. Classification (NCBI taxonomy): domain Eukaryota; kingdom Viridiplantae; phylum Streptophyta; class Magnoliopsida; order Asterales; family Asteraceae; genus Rutidosis; species Rutidosis leptorrhynchoides. The sequence goes on from NC_092336.1 coordinate 29,502,442, forward strand.
ATTCTCCTGTTCCTTGTAATTCTGAAAATTCTTCTTACAATTCTGCATGTAAATCTATAGTTTGAATATAATAGCATGTATCATCTGCAGATTGCGGTTGTTGCATGGCTCTATCAACAGAAAAGGTAATACTCTCGTCCTCTATACTTAGGGTCAGTTTCTTACCGAACACGTCTAATATTGCTTTAGCCGTGTTTAAGAATGGTCTTTCTAATATGAGAGGAACTCGAGAATCTTCTTCCATGTCCAGAATAACAAAATCTACTAGAAATACTAAAGTACCAACTTTAACTACCATGTTCTCCATTATCCCTCTAGGATATTTTACTGATCGATCTGCTAGTTGTATGCTTATTCGTGTTGGTTTCAATTCTCCAAGGTCTAGTTTAGCGTATAGTGAATATGACATTAAATTTATACTAGCACCTAAGTCTGCCAATGCTTCTATTGAACTAAGACTACCCAGAAAACATGGAATTGTGAAACTTCCTGGATCTGATAATTTCTCTAGTATCTTATTCAATAGCACTGCAGAACAATTAGCATTCATTGTAACAGCAGAGAGTTCTTCCATTTTTCTTTCTATTTGTGATTAGATCTTTCAGAAATTTAGCATATCTAGGCATTCCTGAAATTACATCAATGAAAGGAATATTGACATTTATTTGTTTAAACATATCCAAGAATTTGGATTGCTCGGCTTCAAGTCTCTCTTTTCTCATTTTACTCGGGTAAGGAAGTGGTGGTTAGTATGGTTTAACATAAGGTTTTGCCTTAACTATGTTATCTTCATTAACCTTTTCAACTACCGGTTCTGTTTCCTTATCTTGTTCAGATTGTGGTTCTTATGTAGTAGGAATAGCTTCATCAGAAATTACAGGCATTTCAGGTGGTTTAAGTGTAATACCACTTCTTGTGGTAATGGCTTTAGCTGTTTCATTCCAGGGGTTAGCATTTGTATCACTAGGTAGACTTCCCGATTTTTTTCACCTATTAACCTTGCTAGGTTGCTTATTTCTTGTTCCAAATTTTGAATAGATGATTGTTGATTTCTAAATGCTTGAGTATTTTATTCATTGGTTTGTTTCTGAGATGTGAAAAATTGAGTTTGAGATTCAACTAGCTTCGACATCATATCTTCAAAATTTGGCTTTTTATCATCGGTTTGTGGTGGTTTGTTTTGAAAAATAGGTCTTTGCTAATTGTAAGTATTATTGGATACTTGTTGATTGCTAAGACCTTGTTGGTTGTTGTATGGAACATTTCGGTTATAATTCTGGTTTTGATTGTAGATTGGTCTTGGCGGTTGATAATTATTCTGATAATTATTTCCAGGCCTTTGGTTTATGTATGAAATATTCTCTCTTTGTTCCATTGTTAGTTCAATACTGAGATAATCTTTTGTCAAATGTGGTCCTCCACACTGCTCACAACTAATTCGTATTGAGTGAATATCTTTAGTCATCTTTTCCATTCGTCTCTCGACAGCATCTATCTTTGCAGAAATGGAATCGAAGTCATGGCTAGAATCAGCTCTAGCTGCTTTAGATGATCTAATGATATCTTTTTCTTGGTGCCACTCATGTGAGTGGGAAGTAGTGTTATCAATAATTTTGTAAGGGTCAGTTGCGGTTTTCTTCATAATGGAACCACCAGCTGCTATATCGATGTCTTTTCTTGTAGTGATGTCGCATCCTTGGTAGAATATTTGTACTATTTGACAAGTGTCTAAACCATGTTGCGGACATCCTCTTAATAACTTTCCAAATCTTGTCCACGCTTCATATAGAGTTTCATTTGGCTTTTGTGTGAACGTAACAATTTCTCCTTGAAGTCTTACGGCTTTAGATGCTGGAAAGAATTATTTAAGAAATTTTTAAACTAAAACATCCCATGTATCAATCGCCCCTTCGGGTAACGATTCTAACCAATCTTTGGCTTCTCCCTTTAAAGTTCAGGGAAATAACATGAGATATATCTGTTCATCCTCCACTTCTCTTATTTTAAATAGAGTACAGATCCTATTAAATGTACGAAGATGTTCGTTTGGATCTTCCTTCGGCGCACCACTAAATTGGCATTGATTAGTTACCATGTGTAGGATTTGTCCTTTGATTTCATAATCTGGCGCATTAATGTCAGGTTGAGTAATTGCGTGACCTTGGCCAGTGCGTTTAGCTCGCATTCGGTCTTCTATACTTAGAGGTTCCAGATTCTCCATTATTGAATTTGTTGAATCTGAATCACTAGAGGATTCTGATTTAATAGGTTGTTCCTCAACAATCTCTATTTGAATGATTGGTGGTTCCGGAGGAAAGATTAGTGGTTCAGGATCTCTGAATTGTCCCTGAATATCCTCCGGATTCTCAATTGTGAGGTCGGGTTCAAAAAATAGATTATCGGAAATTTGAATTGGAGTACTTGGTTGACTGGATGACGATTCTAAAGAAAAATTAGCGGCGACAATATTGGCTAGATGTCTTGATCGAGTTACAGGTGGTGAACGTATAAAAGGTGGTGGACGTTTTGCTCGGTGCATTCACTGAATATCCTATTAGTTATAAAAGATAAAAATTATATAAGTTATCAAATTAATAGACTTTTCTGATTTTGCCCACGTTTCGAATAGCCAATACATGCAGCAGGGCGCCAGAACCCTTTAAATCGGAAGCTCACAACTCAGCCACTAACAAATCCAACTATTACTACGAACCAGAAAATTTTGGATGTCTATCAATTTAACCGCTTAAAATAATTTTTCGTTGAAATTTAAAGAAATTTTAGAGAAGAAATAGAAAATTCTATGTCCTAAAAACTAGAGCGTCGAGAAATAAGAAAGAAAAAGAACGCGTCGAAAAATGTCGAAAATAAAAGGTCGAAAAATAATAAAAAGAATGTGGCGCGTCGAAACTTAAAAGTCTAAAAACTAAGAATTAAAAGTTGCGTCTAAAAATATTAAAGCTTAAAAGGAATTCTATATTCAAAACAGTATAAACTTAAAAAGTACTAAAATTTTAAAACGGCGTCGCAAAATTCTAAAGCACCTAAATCTTAGTTTAACGAAAAAGCACTTAAGGAATTTTACGGCAAAGCCTAAGAATCTAGAAATAAAAATAACTATGGCAAAAACTATGACTTAAAACTAAATACGAACGAAAAATACAAATATTACGCTAAAACAAATAAAAAGATACAAAATATAAAAATAAACTTAAAGTTGTAAAAAGTACAATTTTTATAAAATATTACTTTTATATTATTTATTTTATAAAACTATTAATTTTATATATTAATTAAAACTAGATTAAAACTAAATAATACAAAATAAATAAATAAAACTAAACTAATTAATTAATAAACCCTAATTAGGTTTTTAATTAATAATATTAATTATAATTATTAACCCTAATCTGGTAGGCTGAGGTTACAGACCTGTCAACTCAAGCCATGCGATCGCATGGCTTCGAGGTTATATTTCCATGCGATCGCATGGAGTAGAGTTTCGGGCCAGGTGTTGGGCTGCTACAGTTCTCGGGCCAAGGCTTTATATATATTTTTTTTCTGTTTTTAAAATTCTGTTTTATAATTATTTAAATTATTTATATAAAATAAATAAAAACTTAAATTTTAAAAACTAAAATAGAAATAAAAATACTTTATAATTTATGTATTTTAAACAACTCTTAGAAATATATACTTTATTTTTCTTTTTATATTTTTGTATTTTTAATAATTAAAACGTATTTTTACAAAAGAAAACTAAAATTGTTTTTTTTTTAATATAGATAGCGTTTTGCTTCCGGCGTTTAAGCAGTTCCCCGGCAGCGGTGCCAAAAATACTTGATGTGCGTAGAGGTGTATACAAAATAGTTATATTTTTACTACAAAATACTATTAATTATGATACAATTTTACACAAGTTATTTATTTATTTATAGAGTGGATATACCTAAACCTTGCTACAACACTTATAGGCAGTGTACCTAATCGTACAGTAGTGTATTTTTTAGTAAGTTCGGTTCGTTCACAGGGAACTCGCCAAGTTTAACGCTATATTTTTTAAAACTATATTTGTAAATATATAAATATATAAGTAGTATTATTATTATAAAAGGGGGTTTTTACCGTTTAATGATCGGTTTGTCGATTTTAAAACTTTAGTCGCAGTTAAAACCTAATGTAAAATATTAAAAATAAATATAACTTAATTTAAAGCGTAAAGTAAATGACAATAATTAAAGTGCGATAAATAAAATAACGGTAAATAAAATTGCGATAATTAAAAAGTACGATAATTAAAATGACAATAAATTGAAGTGCGATAATTAAAAGTGCAATTAAATATGAAATAAAGGAAATTAAATATGAAATAAAGGAATTATGCTTATTTAAACTTCCGTAATCATGATGTTTGACGTGTTGATTTTAGTTTATTACCATGGGTTAATTGTTCTTTGTCCTGGATTATTCGATATGTCCATACGGATTTGTCCATAATAGTCCATCAGTCATAATCATAAAGTGCGGAAGTCTTCGTCAAATTATTCTTATTCCCGAAGTCAAATATTCTAACTAATTGGGGATTCGAATTGTAACAAGGTCTTAATACTTTGTTTAATGAATACACCAGGTTATCGACTGCGTGTAGTCCAAGGTTTTACTACTTTGTTAACAATTACACCAATTACCCTTGAATGTAATCCACCCCTGTTTCAACAAGTCTATTAACTATTAATCCAGTTCCGTGTCCGGTAAAATGAACAATTATTGGTATTTATAGATATCCCGCCCACCGTACCCAGTCAAGCGTATATGGTAATATATAAATACGTCAAATTATAAGTCTATATATTAAATTCACGAGGTATCATTTAGTTAATATAAAGCCCATTAATAGCCCATAGTCTAATTTTCACAAGTGTCGTTCTTTTATCCAAACCCCAATTATGGTCCAAAGCCCAATTACCCCGTCTTAATATTTTAGCCCAACATCACGATTACTTCGGCTTAAATAAGATGTTGTTGTTTGCTTAATTTCCACGGTTTTCCTTCTTCCTGGCCATGCGATCGCATGGCCAGCTGGGAGAGTTCACATGTTGTTGTTTGCTTCTTTCTGACGGTTTTTAAATAATAATATAATATATAAATAATTTTAAGAATTAATTATATATTATATTATATTCATGTGCATATTTGACTTGTAATTTTTAGTCCGTTGCGTCGAGCATTGAGAGTTGACTCTGGTCCCGATTCCGGATTTTCGAACGTCCTTGCGTTCAATTTAGTATCTTGTACTTTGCGTTTTGCGTCTTGTACTCTTGTAATTTTGAGACGTTTCTCATCAATAATTTGAACCACTTTGATTGTACTTTGTACTTTTGAGCTTTTTGGTCGTTTGCGTCTTCAATTCGTCGAATCTGCCTTTTGTCTTCAAATTTTATTATTTAAACGAATATCACTTGTAAATAGGACAATTGCAACTAAAAGCTTGTCTTTCTTGAGGGATAATGCAATGAAATATATGTTCATTTTTAGCATTATCAGTGATGATACGATTAGGATGATAATGATTTAAAACAGAAAAGATGAAATGGAGGGACGGTTAGGGATGTTATTGGGTTAGCGGGACGTTGCGAGTTCAAACCCGGACTTGGGCATTTTTTTTAAGGGCTACTTCTTTGAGGTAGTTTACTTATTATTTTTATTATTTTTATTATTATTATTATTATTATTATTATTATTATTATTATTATTATTATTATTATTATTATTAGTATCATTTTTATTGAAGACTATCATTTTTGTTAAAAGTATCATTTTTATTATTATTATCATTATTAGAAAAATTATCATTTTTATCAAAATTATTATTATTACTATCATTATTATTATTTTGACATTAATGTTATTATTTTTATATTATCAAAATTATTATCATAATAACTATTATTATTATTATTATTATTATTGTATAATAAAACAAATTTTTATTTATTATCATTATCAATATTATTTTATCAAATAACTATTAGTTATATAAAATCATATTTATTACATATAACATAACTATATTAATACTTTTATAATAAATATTATATTAATATATATAATTAATTAGTTTATTAACGAAAAACCTAATTAAAATAACAATTAAATCATTAATAATATATAAATTTGTTAGACTACCATTATATGTGTTAATATATATATATATATATATAAATGATATAGGTTCGTGAATCCGAGGCCAACCCTGCATTGTTCAATGTCGTCATATGTATTTTTACTACAAAATACAGTATAGTGAGTTCATTTGATTCCCTTTTACTCTTTACATTATTGGGACTGAGAATACATGCGCTACTTTTACAACTGCTTTATTAAATATTTTTGAAATACATTTTGAACTGCGAATACATGAAATGCTTTTATAAATGTTTGAAGAGATAGACACAAGCAAAACATTCCTCGAATGAATTATGTAGACGTGATAATTGCCACCATTGAATTATGTGGACGGGATAATTGCCACAATTAATATGAATATTTTTTCCCCTGATTATTATTGCTTGGTAACCTAAGAATTAGGGAACATCACTAATTTTGAGAATTAGTGCACGCCTAATTGACGCGAATCCTAAAGGTAGCTACCGGGTTTAACACCCCCACCCAGAATGTTCACTAGACGGAAGAGCTAGTGGGCGTGGTGTTTAGTACTTCGAGGTTTATATACTTTTTACAGACGAGATGTTCTGTTTTTGGGGATATTATTGATGCGCATTATATGTTAAGGTCGGTTACCAAGCCAAGTTATTCAAGAAATGAAAAGTGAATGTTATGTATTGAGAGAATGATTTTATACACAGGTTATGTGTATGTTATTTTTGTGCATGAGATATGTGTACGGTTACTAAGATTTATGAAAGATGATTTCGTACACGAGAAAGGTGTACTGTATTTAAAAGATATCGCATGTACATTACAGGTGGGTATAGGATTCGGGCTCATTTGTACCATGCAGCATTTAAATCTTGTGGTCTATCAAAATGATGAATTTTATTGTTTTATGATAAACCTATGAACTCATCAACCTTTTGGTTGACACTTGAAAGCATGTTTATTCTCAGGTATGAAAGAAATCTTCCGCTGTGCATTAGCTCATTTTAAAGATATTACTTGGAGTCATTCATGACAAATTTCAAAAGACGTTGCATTCGAGTCGTCGAGTTCATCAAGATTATTATTAAGTCAATTATAGTTGGATATATTATGAAATGGCATGCACGTCGTCAACTTTCGATGTAAAGAAAGTTTGTCTTTCGAAAAACGAAGGCAATATTTGTAAAATGTATCATATAGAGGTCATGAACCTCGCAAAGTAATCAACTATTGTGAATCGTTTATAATCGATATGGATTTTGTTCAGATAGATTAGGACGGGTCATGAAAGTTGGTATCAGAGCGGTGGTCTTAGCGAACCAGGTCTTGTATTGGTGTGTCTAACTGATAGTTGTATAGATGCATTAATGAGTCTGGACTTTGACCGTGTCTACATGTCAAAAGTTTGCTTATCATTTCGTGTCGAAAATTACCTGCTTATCATTCTTAGTCTAGACACATCTTACTGTAGTTAGTGCATCGATAGTGTATAGACAAAATTCATATCTTAGCGTATCTGTTACTATAGATTTTGCCTGACAGCTTCCGTAGATTCCTTCGTAACTTATGGGATTTTAGTATTATATATGCATATGTAAATTATGTATTGCAGGGTACTAATATACATCCTATAATCTAATTCTTATCGAAAATCCTTCATCTGATCGTACGAGATGAATCCCTCAACCAGTTCGAATTCCTCGAATTCCGACAGCTATTCTGATATGGAGTTTCACCTAAGCTCCGAAAGCAGTGAGACCGGAATGAATCAACTATTTAGCCATCATCAATTCTAGATGAATTGGGGATGGGTTCGTAGTTGACTCAATCAATGGAGACGCGAAGAAGGCGATCCCTTTCACCAACCGAATTCACCTCTTGGCGATGAACCTGAAGCACTTACCGGCGAACCTATCCGAAACACCATTTTCAGCCTCATTTCCAGAGTAGCTCGACACGATTATATTCTATCCACAATTCTAAACCTTATTCATCCGCTCGTTCTGACCGACCAATCATCCTAGAGTAATGGAAGAAGTCAACAAACTTCGCGCTCGAGTAATCAATTTGGAGAATATGGTGTAAAATTTACCAGCTTCAGCAACATCACCGGCACCAACAGTACCACCAACATCGGCTCCAGTACCACCAATAACATAAGCCTCAACATCACACGCCTCAATATCACCATCTGTACTTCGAGTATGATCTTCGTTCTATGTATCATTCTACCTCATTTATCTTCATTCGACATGGCGATTATGTAATCTCTAAAGTTTTAGAGATTATTCATTCTAGTTCCAACCGAAAACCAAATGAGTTTAATATCATTATTACCTCATTAAATCCATGATTACATCTGAAGAAAATATATATGTATATATATTTTCATAAAGATTGTAATTAAAAATTCTTTCGTACAAACTGTTAATGGTGAAAATATTTTAACGGGTAGGTAATACCCGAGGAATATTTAGATTTCACATTAATAAGTACACTGTACATTCTTTCAAATCTAATTCAATATTCATTTACTATCCTATTTACAACCACCGATATACGTATCCATTCACCGCAAAATAACCATTTTCATTCAATTTCATATTTGGATTTTAATCTATCAGAATCCAACAAGTGGCATAATGAAGAAAATATTGGACAAAATAAAATTTGTTAGAAACAAATGAATTAACTATGAGAAATTCTATTAAGAATCCACGCTATCAAAATTCTAGCTAACTGTTCCTAGCTAACTGTTAATTCCTTATTATATTTATTTATCGCAATTTATTTATCGCAATTTTAATTCTCGCAATTTTATTTATCGTCATTTAATTTTTGTTATTTATTTTATGCACTTTAAATATCGGGACATGTATACAAGGTTTTGACATATCATATCGACGCATCTATATATATTATTTGGAATAACCATAGACACTCTATATGCAGTAATGACCGAGTTAGCTATACAGGGTTAAGGTTGATTCTACAATAATATATATATACTTTGAGTTGTGAAGTCTGAGATATGTACACGGGTCACGATACGTATTAAATAATTCGAATATTATAAATTAAACTATATATGAATTATTGGACTGTTAACTGTGGACTATCGACTGTGGACTAATAACATTGGACAATTAAAATGAATTAAAATATTGATTATAACATATGAAACTAAACATTTCTTCAAGTTTGCCACTTGATTTCATCTTAAACCACATTGGTATTTTGACGGTTACAATCTGCGTTCAAACCTTTCATAATTCTTGAAAACACCTCAATCGAGAGAATGAACCAACCGCACTTCATCTACGGAAGAAAAGATCGATGCATATAGTTATGCACCTGAAAACTCTCGAAAACTGAGTAAACGTTTAACGCGTAGCTGTGCTAATTCCTTTAGCATTATTATTACCGAAAATAACTTTGCAATCTCTTTTCAAATTAGCCAATTTTTTCACAGCTCCACCAAGTCAACTTCGATTTTTCGTTCGAAACAACCTTATTATAATCTTGATATATATGTGTGCTCTTTTATTATTACCGGGAAACTTTTTATATTCCATCATATTACCAGCAGACGTACCAGCAACCTCGTTGCTCCTTGGCTTAAATCTCTTCGACAAAACACAATATTTATCTATTGAAGTCTTATCATGAACTCATCGGCATCTTGTAACAAGAACTGCCATACCAAGTATCGAAAAATTAGCAATCAGTATTTTGAATCTCGCAGCGTTTCTACATCAAAAGTTATATATACATATAACATTTATCTCTTAGAATTATGATCTCTCATTCTGAAACTCTGAACAAATCACAAGGACTAAACTTGTACATAAAGAATCCGGATGATTCTGTTTCTGATGAAATCTTTAGCGAATACCTTGCTCCTTAATCGCTATAAATCATCGTGAATGAATTTTTTCATCACAATTTGATTCTAAAATGCTAAGATATTATCGTATCTTTCAATATTTATATCCTCAATATTTTTGAAAATATCTTCATAAATATTCTTATCCGTAATCACCTATTTTCTCGCGTTATCAGTATTACATCATAAAGGAAACTATATAGTTTCTATATTCTGTAAACCTTCGAGTTTAAATTATGAATGTTTTTGAAGAAGTGTTGGGAACTGAAGCATGAGTTAGTATAATATAATGACACTTGATCAACGTGATTATATTACAGTAAGTCATGCTGAGTTTCTAATGGAACGTGATGATTCACAGACTATACCGTCATCATGTGCCATATTACACGACTCTTACATTCTATCTAATCTCTAAACATATCAAGAATGTATCTTCCTGATAGTTCTATCTTTTCTCGTAACTTCTGGTAATTTGAAAAGTTAGACCGAACAATCGAGACATATTATTGCATTTAAGAAAAGAAAATTTTAATTTCTTTAATTATCGAAGAATCGAATCTTATTACGAAGATTTTCTCTAAATTCCTTGAATTCCGGAAATCCACTGTGACTACGTCAAAAGATATGACGAAACTTTACCTTTCTTATTTCACTCTTTTATGATAACTTCATCATAAAAAAATTATTTTATCCATATTACTCTATGGTAATAAAACTCTATTTATCAACTCATAATCGTCATGAAAACATTTTTAGTGTTAGCCATGACGACCTCGATCAAATTTCGGGACGAAATTTCTTTAACGGGTAGGTACTGTGACGACCCGGAAATTTCCAACCAAATTTAAACTTAATCTTTATATGATTTCGATACGATAAGCAAAGTATGTAATGTTAAGTTTAGAAAACTTTGGAAACGATGTTCATACATTCATTTAACCTCGACCAATTCCCGACGATTCACGAACAACTATTTGTAAATAGATACATATGTATCTAAATATTATAATTTAAAATATTATTTGAAATAATATATGATTTATTTATTGGAAATAAATATGTAAAATAATATGCGATATAATAAAAACTATTATTATAAATATATAGATAAATATATAAATATATATATATATATATATATATATATATATATATATATATATATATATATATATATATATATATATATATATATATATAATTATATGTATAAATATTACTTGTAAATATATAAATAATCTATTTGTTTAAGAATATATAATATATTTATTTTAGTAGTTAAACTTGTTATTTAAAACTATTTATATATAGAAAGGGAATATATTAAAATTAAACGATTTCGAGCTTAAATAGTAAACGATTGTAATACTCGGTTGGCATTTCGCTAGTGTTCATGTAGATCTAATACATATATATGAAAGATTAAGATAAAAGTTGGACTGTAAATTGATTACGAAGATTTCAGATTTGTTAAAAATATTTTTACCTTTTTAAGTTTAAATATTAGTACTCCGTACATATAAATTGGAACAGAAAATAAATAATTATCGAACTTTTTTGATCAGGTTTCAAACAGTTAATGAGTAAAATAATTAAATATATTTAATCTAAAAATTTGAGATTTTTAGGAACACTTTTATACGTTAACTGTTTAGCAATGGACACGTTATAGAAACCCGTGATAAACTATCGGCAGAGGTTATAACACGTTTTAAACTATTTGAATTTTTTAATATTAAACTTAAGATTTAGTGAATATTTGATGGTCACTGTTTTTGGTTTTTTAACCTACAACCTGCAATCAAATATAGATATAATACTCCCTCCAATCCGTTCTCTTTTTGTTCTAGATTAAAAACCCACACACCTTTAGTTTTTGCTATCAACCAAGACCATAACCTCATGATTCAAACCGCCACCACCACCATTAAAACTGCTGATTGTTTGGTGTATTCGAAACCCACATCTGTAGTGTTTTTGTTTTCGGTTCAAAACAAACACCACAACCGAACCATCAAAAGAAAAACCATTTCTACTTCACCATGAACCATCTTTGAACAATCGTTCACCTCCCACCGTTGGCCACCTCACCCTCGGACAACCATCAGTGGCCACCACTCAACCTTGATCAACCACCACCCACTATCAAACTACTACTATAGACTTCTCTCTATTTCGGTTTCTATTCAAAAACATTCCACAAAACCCACAACACCATCGACTATTATATACTTCTGCTATTTCCTGAACAACTATCACCGTGAACTTCATCGCCTCTATGATCACCTCCCTCACTCTCTCTTTCTCTCTCTCTCTTAATTCTTAACCGAAACCCTCTTCACCATTTAACCACCAAACCATCACCTCCTGCAAACCATTGCTGCTATTCGAAATATCTAGCTGAACAAACACCACACGCCATTACCTGCAAGTTGTAGCTGATGACTTTTGTTTTTGTTCAACAGCCACCACATGCCAACTTGCTTTTTCTGTTAGTTTATTCTATGAGGTATATACAAGTTTAGATATGGACCGAATTCTTTTACCTTTTGTGTTCCCCACTAGCCGGTTAATGATTTTGGTGGACTCCACGAGATTGAAACATCTTGGCACAAGTTGTTGTATATGCGTGAAGGATAAAGTGATATCCATAAAGGGTGGCGGCTTTATTTCCACTTCTATCAATTACAGCGTATTATTTTTTTTTCTATTCTAGCGGACCAATTGAATTTTTTTGGGTTGTGATCTTGTTTTATGGACCAAAGTATTTATCTCTGTTGGGCCATATGGTAACTCTTTGATAGTGGATCGATAACTAGGCTTATGATTTTATTATGGACCGATATTTAATGCTTGGGCTTTTAAGACAACTTGGACCAACACTTGCAAGCCCATCGATTTATGTTTCCTGGTATTGTCCAATGCAACACAAACTCACACGTTAGATGAAATTAGATGATAATTAATAGATGATGATGTAAGATTTATGATGTATAAGGTAATGATGAGGTTAGGATACATGTTGATGATGATGATAGTGGCGATGGTAATATTGATGATGTTGATAATGTGATTACAATAAGGTGATGATGTTAGAAAAATGATAGCGGGTATTAGGATGAACACGATTATAGATGATGATAATTAAAATGATAAACGATAATAATAATAATGGTGACGATGAATATGATAACGAATGGTCGATGATGATAAATGGTGATGATACGATTAGGATGATAATGATTCAAAACAGAAAATATGAAATGGAGGGATGGTTAGGGATGTTATTGGGTTAGCGGGACGTTGCGAGTTCAAACCCGGACTTTGGCATTTTTTTAAGGGCTACTTCTTTGAGGTAGTTTACTTATTATTTTTATTATTATTATTATTATTATTATTATTATTATTATTATTATTATTATTATTATTATTATTATTATTATTATTATTATTATTATTATTATTATTAGTATCATTTTTATTGAAGACTATCATTTTTGTTAAAAGTATCATTTTTATTATTATTATCATTATTAGAAAAATTATCATTTTTATCAATATTATTATTATTACTATCATTATTATTATTTTGACATTAATATTATTATTTTTATATTATCAACATTATTATCATAATAACTATTATTATTATTATTGTATAATAAAACAAATTTTTATTTATTATCATTATCAATATTATTTTATCAAATAACTATTAGTTATATAAAATCATATTTATTACATATAACATAACTATATTAATACTTTTATAATAAATATTAATAGATATAATTAATTAGTTTATTAATGAAAAACCTAATTAAAATAATAATTAAATCACTAATAATATATAAATTTGTTCGACTACCATTATATGTGTTAATATATATATAAATGATATAGGTTCGTGAATCCGAGGCCAACCCTGCATTGTTCAATGTCGTCATATGTATTTTTACTACAAAATACAGTATAGTGAGTTCATTTGATTCCCTTTTACTCTTTACATTTTTGGGACTGAGAATACATGCGCTACTTTTACAACTTTTTTATTAAATGCTTTTGAAATACATTTTGAACTGCGAATACATGAAATGCTTTTATAAATATTTGACGAGATAGACACAAGCAAAAGATTCCTCGAATGAATTATGTGGACGTGATAATTGTCACCATTGAATTATGTGGACGTGATAATTACCACAATTGATATGAATATTTTTTTTCCTGATTACTATTGCTTGGTAACCTAAGAATTAGGGAACATCACTAATTTTGAGAATTAGTGCACTCCTAATTGACGCGAATCCTAAAGGTAGCTACCGGGTTTAACACCCCCACCCAGAATGTTCACTAGGCGGAAGAGCTAGTGGACGTGGTGTTTAGTACTTCGAGGTTTATATATTATACAGACGAGATGTTCTATTTTTGGAGATATTATTGATGCATATTATATGTTAAGGTCGGTTACCAAGCCAATGAAAGAAATGAAAAGTGGATGTTATGTATCGAGAGAATGATTTTATACACAGGTTATGTGTATGTTATTTTTGTGCACGAGATATGTGTACGGTTACTAAGATTTATGAAAGATGATTTCGTACACGAGAAAGGTGTACTGTATTTAAAAGATATCGCATGTACATTACAGGTGGGTATAGGATTCGGGCCCATTTGTACCATGCAGCATTTAAATCTTGTGATCTATCAAAATGATGAATTTTATTATTTTATGATAAACCTATGAACTCACCAACCTTTTGGTTGACACTTGAAAGCATGTTTATTCACAGGTATGAAAGAAATCTTTCGCTGTGCATTAGCTCATTTTAAGGATATTACTTGGAGTCATTCATGACATATTTCAAAAGACGTTGCATTCGAGTCGTCGAGTTCATCAAGATTATTATTAAGTCAATTTAGTTGGATATATTATGAAATGGCATGCATGTCGTCAACTTTCGATGTAAAGAAAGTTTGTCTTTCGAAAAACGAATGCACTGTTTGTAAAATGTATCATATAGAGGTCATGAACCTCGCAATGTAATCAACTATTGTGAATCGTTTATAATCGATATGGACTTCGTTCAGATGGATTAGGATGGGTCATGAAATTTTCTCCCCGTGATTTGGGGTCCGAAATGTCCACCAGTGGGACCAAGATGACATTGGAAAAGAATTTGGTTGCATTCTTCTCCGGAGACACATCGACGGATTATCCCATCGGGACACCGTTTAAAGAGATACGGGTTTTCCCAAAAATAGTATTTCAAGTCACTGAAAAATTTCTTCCGTTTTTGATGTGACATACCGGTTTCTAGGAATCCACCCGCAAGATAGTTGGCTATGTCTACAAACCAAGGATCATCAAATTTCTTAATTCTCATGAGATTTTTATCAGAAAAATTATCTTGAATAACGGTCTCATGGAGAACCACAAGATTTGGGTTCTCAAGGCGAGAAAGGTGATCGGCTGCTAGGTTTTCGGCCCCCTTTTTATCTTTAATACCAATGTCGAATTCCTGCAAAAGCAAGACCCAATGTATTAATCAGGGTTTAGAAACTTGCTTAGTAAGCAAGTACTTTAAGGCCGAGTGGTCCGTGTAGACAACCGTCTTTGCTAGTACCAAGTAAGATCGGAATTTGTCAAATGAAAAGACAATTGCCAGGAGTTCCTTCTCGGTGGTTGTGTAATTAAGTCGGGCTCCTTGAAATATTTTACTAGCATAATAAATGGGCTGGAAATGTTTTTCAATTCTTTGCCCCAAGACGGCGCCAATAGCAAAGTCACTCGAATCACACATAAGTTCGAATGGAATTGACCAATTCGGCGATATGAGAATGGGTGATTGTGTGAGCTTTGCTTTAAGGAGGTTAAAGGCGTTAAGACACTCGTCCGTAAAGACAAATGGAGCTTTCTCAAGAAGTTTGTTCATAGGGGTTGCAATTTTAGAAAAATCTTTAATGAATCGACGGTAAAAACCGGCGTGTCCCAGAAAACTTCTTACACCTTTCACATTCGATGGTGGTGGTAATTTGGCTATGACTTCCACTTTAGTTCTATCCACCTCCAGACCTACAAAAGAAATTTTATGACCTAATACAATGCCCTCTCTTACCATAAAATGGCATTTTTCCCAGTTAAGCACAAGATTTGATTCTTCACACCTAATCAACATATGCTCAAGATTATTAAGACATGAGTCAAAAGAATCACCGAAGACTGAAAAGTCATCCATGAATACTTCCATAAAGTCTTCAATCATATCATGAAAAATAGCTACCATACACCTTTAAAAGGAAGCAGGAGCATTACATAAGCCAAAGGGCATACGTCGATATGAGAAAGTACCATAAGGGCATGTAAAGGTGGTTTTCTCTTGGTCCTCGGGTGCCACAGGGATTTGGAAATATCCCGAGAAACCGTCAAGAAAACAATAAAAGTTCTTTCCTGCTAACCTTTCCAGCATTTGATCAATGTAAGGAAGGGGAAAGTGGCCTTTTCGGGTAGCATCATTTAATTTTCTATAATCAATACATACCCTCCAACCCGTGATAGTCCTAGTGGAAATTAATTGGTCATTTTCGTTGGTGATAACGGTCATGCCACCCTTTTTGGGTACACATTGGACCGAACTCACCCAAGGACTATCCAAAATTGGGTAAATAAGACCCGCATCAAGGAGTTTGACAATCTCCTTTTTAACAACTTCTTGCATATTAGGGTTCAGTCGCCTTTGTCTTTGTACACATGGCTTATAGTTATCTTCCATTAATATCTTATGTGTACAATAAGAGGGACTTATACCCTTGATGTCATGAATTTTCCATGTTAGAGCCGGTTTATGGGTTTATAACATGGAAACAAGTTTAGACTTCTCACTTACAGAGAGTTCGGATGAAATGATAATAGGGAGAGTAGAATTCTCTTGAAGGTAAGCATATTCCAAGTGACTTGGAAGTGGCTTGAGTTCCAAAACAGGAGGTTCTTCAATCGATGTTTTACATCGGTACTCATTTTCTAAATCCAACTTTCTGTATTCTTCATCATTTGGCTCATAACTGTTAGCCATCAAGGTGGTCAACATCTCCACTTCTTCCACCATGTTCTCTTCATCGCCTTCTGCCAAAATGCATTCTCCCGAACCTTGCAATTCTGGAAATTCCTGCAATAACTTTGAATATGTGTCTACGGTTTGTAAATAATAACATTTATCATCAGTAGACTTAGGGTATTGCATGGCATGGTCAACGAAAAAGGTAACCTTAATATCCTCAATGCTAAGGGTCAATTTCTACCCATGAACATCTATCATAGCTCTAGCAGTATTGAGGAAAGGTCGACCCAATATAAGAGGCACACGTGTGTCCTCTTCCATGTCCAAAATTACAAAATCGGCCGGAAATACTAGAGTACCCACTTTTACTAACATATTCTCTAAAATTCCACGACAGAATTTAACAGAGCGGTCTACTAGTTGAATTGCCATTCGGGTTGGTTTTAGTACCCCGGGATCTAGCTTAACATATAATGAATAAGGCATTAAATTTATGCTAGCCCCTAAATCTGCTAATGCTTTAATGCATTTCAAATCTCCTAGGAGACATGGTATGGTAAAACTCCCAGGATCTGCTAACTTCTTTGGTATTTTGTTCATCAAAATTGCGGAACAATTAGCATTCATGGTGATGGATGAAAGTTCCTCCATTTTCTTCCGATTAGTAAGTAAGTCTTTTAAGAACTTAGCATACTTGGGCATACCTGAAATCACATCAATGAAAGGCATATTTATGTTAATTTGTTTAAACATATCTAGAAATTTTGACCTTTCGGCTTCGAGCCTTTCTTGTTGTTGTTTCCTTGGGTATGTGAGCGGTGGTTGATATGGCTTCACTACGGGTTTCTCACGTTCTTCCTTCTCAACCACTTGTTCCGGCTCCTTAACCGGTTCATCATTTTTGTTCAACAGAACACTGAAATTAGAATCTTCGAGCATTCTTGGAGCTTCGTATGTTAGACCACTCCGTGTGGTGATAACATTGGCGTGCTTATTTCGTGGGTTCTTATTGGTATCGCCTGGTAAACTCCCTTGCATTCTCTTACTAAGTAAACTAGCTAAACCATTCATTTGCTTCTCTAAATTCTGAATTGAGGCTTGTTGGTTTCTAAACTGATGTTCGTTTTTCTCGTTCGTTTGGTTTATGTTTGTAACAAGCTGAGTTTGTGATGCAATCAACTTTTCCAACATACTCTCCAAATTTGACTTTTTTTCTTCCTATTGGGATTTTTGATAAAAACCCAGAGTTTGTTGTTGGAACCCACTACTTGACCCTTGTTGGTAATTGGAATTTTGACCTTGAGGGTTGTAGGGGTTGTTGAAGTTTCGGTTAAATTGGGCTCTTCCTTGAAATTGATTATTATTTCTTTGGCTTATGAAAGCCACTTCTTCTTTTTGAGCCATTGTTAAACCAACATCAAAAAATTTTCCTAAATGAAGACCACCACATTATTCACAACCTACCTTCATACTATGAATTTCCTTGGTGATTTTGTCCATGTTTCGAGCAACACCGTCTATTTTCACACTTAGGGAACTAAGGTCATCATAAGCACCGGCGCTTTGGACTTGGGCATTACGAGTAATTGGTCATTCTTGATGCCACTCATGAGAATAATCGGCTTGCTTCTCGATTATCTCATAAGCCTCTTGCTCGGTTTTGTCCAAGAGTGAACCTCCGGCCGCTTGATCAATGGAAATTCGGGTTGCAACATCACAACCCTTGTAAAAAATTTGAACTTGTTGGAAGGTATCCAGACCATGGTTTGGACAACCTCTTAGCATTTTGGAAAACCTATTACATGCTTCATATAAGGTTTCCATCGGCTTTTGACAGAATTGGGTAATTTCTTGTTGGAGTCTCGCGGACTTAGAAGCTGGAAAATATTTCTTAAGAAATTTTTCATCATACCATCCCAGGTTTCTATCGTAGCCTCGGCCAATGAATCTAACCAACTTCGTGCTTCCCAGTGGAGTGTCCATGGGAAAAGTCTTAAAAATATGGCCTGATCAGTGTCTGGTTTAAGTTTGAATAGAAGACATATCTCTTGAAAAAGATGAATATGTTCGTTTGCATCTTCATTCGAACCACCACCAAATTGACATCTGTTGTTAATCATTTGGAGAATAGGTCCTTTTATTTCAAATTTTTCTTCACCTGTGGACGGAGTAATGGCACTACCTTGTCCAGTTCGGGTTGCTTTCATCTTGGCCGCCATTGATTGTCTTGGTACCACCTGCCTTGCCTCTCCTTCCATTTCAAAATTTGGAGGATGAACGATTTCACCAGTTTCAGAATATCTTGGCTTGGTTGTACTTGATTCTGAATCAAAAGTTTCTTGCTTTGATGAAGATTCAAAAAGTTCAAGTACTTCTTTTGGGATCCTACCAAGCTTTCTATCAGGTTCTGTAAGCGGTGTAAGTAATGGAGAATCTGAACTTCGGGTATGTGGCATATGCAATCTAAAATCTGTCAATCACACAACTAACAAAACAATTAAACGCAACAATTCTATAAGTTTAAAAATCAAAGACTATTAATAATTTAAAAAGAATTAAGAAACTACTTAATCACAAATTAGTTAACAATTCTATTTTGACACAAAACTGTCCCCGGCAGCGGCGCTAAAAACTTGATGTGCAAAACGTGGTATATGAATTGTTGTATGAAATAGTATAGAAAGATACCGATTAAAGATTGCTACACACTAACGGGCAGTGTACCCGATCGTGTAGTAGTATAGTAAATGGTAAAATCCGTGTATCGTTCCAAAGACAATATCTAAGTCAAATTAGGATTATAAACTAAATTGTGATTAACTAATAAAATTACAATTACAAGATATTTTGGTTTGCCCTTTTACGATGGGTGAATCAAGTGATGAATAAGATTAAAAGACAATATTTTTGGTATTTTAAGTTTATGAAAGTAAAAAGATAGTTTTGATATCAAATTAAGGAAATATGCTCATCTAGACTTTTTACCCTTAATGTGGAATGTTATTTAGGATTAAGATCGGATTGATTGGTTATGCACGAGAACTAATTAATTGGTTCACCAAGAATAGTCTTGCGCAAACACTCAAACAGGATTACACGACGTAAGTGATGTTCTTGTCATCTAAGACCTCCTATTTGTTAATCAACTAATTCAACTAGTTTGAAGACTTGAAGAATGATCAAGTCAATGGTGTGTTGTACATGATCCACTCCTATATCAACTAAAGGTTTAACTTAGTTCATTCCCTTGGTCCGGTTAAATGCTCAATTTACCCAACCCAAATAATTAACTAATTTTCATAATAAGATCCCTATAAACGTCACTAGATAAGGCAAATCACTAACATATGTTAATTAATGGAACTAGGTAGTTGAAAGTGTGTATAACAGATTCTAAGGAATTGGTCATTCTCCTAGATAATTACACATACTAATTAAGCTATTCCAAAGTATCTACAAGAGTCGTTCTTACATTCTTATGTAAATTAACCATTTGAACTCAACTTATCCCTTTTGGTAAAAGACGGATAAACACATGTCACTGGGTGTAAATCAATACATTAACTTAACAAGATGATGTTTCTTAATCAAATGAACATATCAACTAGTTGAATCGAAAGGATTAAACTTAACAAGAATGGTTCTTGTATTCAAACATCAAACTATCGTGCATAATAACAATCAATCAATAATAAACATTCAACATTTCGGTTATTTATCTAGATGAACATAATATGGACTATCCAACAATCATGCTTGAAAACTTAACAAAACAGTAACAAAGATAGAATTCATTGTAAATACAAGATTGACCTTTTAGGAGTAATCTTGGATGAATCTCTTGAATGATCCTTGATTCTTCAATGATTTGAGTGCTTAGATGCACTTTGATAAGCCCAAGAACTGCTTTGAATCGTATGTTTTCGTCTCAGAACAGAAAGTAAAACTTGTGTCCAAGAAATGAAGCTGGAAATGGAATTAAATAAGCTGAACAGTTGGTGAAAAGTACTGTGCGCGGCGCGCACAGTAAGGGTGTGCTGAGCGCACTCTTCACCTACTCCACTTTTTCTTTACAGCTCGACATCGCACGTTCAAATCTGCTTTTCTTGGTAAAAGTGCGCGCAGGGGTACGCTGAGCGCACTACTGTGCGTGGCGCGCACTAGGCTTGGCGCACTTCAGTTTTGGCCAAGAAAACTTCTGATCAAAATTATGCATTGTGCGCTGAGCGCACCCTTTGTGGTGCGCTGAGCGCACCCTCCTGTCTTTTGATTTCTGGTCTTGGTTTCGATCTCTGAGCTGTATCATACATAATCTTCCATATTTCTTCAAGTTTACAATGATTCTAGACTATATTACAATAATATGAAATACAAACGGAATTACTATGTTTACATACGAAATAAACAACAATAGGACGTGATATTACGACTAAAGATATGACTAATTTGAGTAATATCAACTTAATATTACTAATAAAGATTTTAATATTATTAATTCTATAGTAATGATTTTAATATTAATAATCGGAAAAAAAATATTAATTTTACTGTGATTGATAATTATGATATTTGTTTTAGTAATTTACATAATAATATTACTCATTATAATAATAATAATAATAATAATAATAATAATAATAATAATAATAATAATAATAATAATAATAATAATAATAATAATAATAATAATAATAATAATAATAATAATAATAATAATAATAATAATAATAATAATAATAATAATAATAATAATAATAATAATAATAATAATAATAATAATAATAATAATAATAATAATAATAATAATAATAATAATAATAATAATAATAATAATAATAATGCTTATGATGTTACAGATTATATCATCATGATCACCATATCATACACCACTATCGATTTATCAATACATGTCTATTTCATGTAATATCATTATCATCATATTATCATTCTTAAATCATTATTATTGTTATTCTAACATTATCATCTTAACATCATAACCATTCGTCATCTAAATCATAATCATAAATCTACTCATAAATCATAATCATAATTCATAACTCATAATCAGAAATCATATGTCATAATTCATAATTCATAATCATACATCATAATCATACATCATATTCATACTTCATAATCAAACCCGGTTATCATTATTACTATATCAAATATCATCTCATATCATTTGATTTCATCATTATCATATATATCATTATCATCATCAAATAATCTAAATATCATCTTCATACAATCATCAACATTATCCTAAGCTTAACAATGTATTATTATCATAATTATATCATCATTATTTATTTATCATGTCATCAGCATTGATCTATCACTCAAACTTATACATTATCATGATCATAATGGTGATAATCATCATTTAACCTGATCATATCATTTTCATCTTATCATATCATCATATATCATTCATTATCAGTATTATCCAGTATTGCTACTGTAACCAAATTCTGCGGCACAACGATATTATTTTCACAGAATTAAAGCTATCATCATCATATATCATTGTTTAAATCGACAGAAAATACTATCAAGTAACGATTTACATGGTTTATTCGAACAGTGATTACAGAGCTTCGTTATCATCATCAATCATCATTTAAGAAGTGTATGGATTTAAAAAAATAAAAAAAAATATACATATATGTAACATTCTGTAACAGAACAAGAAATAAAAAATATATATATATATATACCTTCAATTTCAATTCATCCAATTCGATCTTTTCAAGCTATAATCCCAACATATGAATTGTTATAAATCACCCATCAAGTACTTGACACCCAGAATTGATACCTAATACTACCTACAGCATCCCAATTCGAACGAAAACAAATATTGTTTGACTTTTTGTATGAAACTTTGACCGCCAAATTAACGATCAAATTGATGAATTAAAATTTGAGAAAAATACAGAGTGCTTCACTAGGTGAATCCTAATAACTCTGTATTAGTAGTTTTCGGTGATCGATTCGAAAATTGATTATGGATTCAAACAGGTAACGAAGAAAAAGAAATTGGTTTTTGTTTATGTGAATTTCTTTTTGATTCAGAGAATAGCAGTCGTGGTTTTTCATCTTGCAAGAACGATTTTATGCAGCAATAATTATCTATCGAATTTTATTTTGTGGTGGAGACTGGATCGACAAGGATCCTCGAAGCAGGTAGGAGAATCAGGAAAAAAGAATAGGGATGATAGTGAAATAGATATTAAACGCGTATATATCTGATTTATATGATATATTTAATTTAATATTAATAATTCACAATTACTAATATATTACAATAATACTATTATTATTTATAATAATAATAATAATGATAATATTAATTATTATTAATAATAATACAGATAATAATAATTATTAATGATAATACCTATTAATTTTATTGTTAATAATTACATTAAATATAATGAATACAATATTACTAGTAATAATAGTAATACTTAATATAAGAAATCAATATTAACATACTAATATTTACATAGACTGAAATATTCTAATTTCTTCATATAGTATTTATAAATTATATATATGTATATACTTATAATAATTATGTATAGAATTATGTAAATGTATATAGAAGATAGGTGGTGATGTAATAGAGTATAGATATTACCCCGTAAATGGTTTGTGGAAGGCAAGCGAATAACAACATTAAATAATATTTCACTCAATTAATTCACAAGATAATTAAGAGATTGTTATAGGTTGGTTTCGTGTAACAGTAAAAGCGATCAGTGATTGAGATATATGCATGTTCCATAATGCTTGATTCAAACAAGTAGTATATATATTACAGAGTATTTATAATTATATAATGATCCATTTTATTCATTTTGTCTAATGTTTGTTAGAAAAATTATGTGTATATACATATATATATATTAAAATATGGCTATTTTATTAATCAGTTTAGGTTTAATATAATACTATCATACATATTTAGTTATAACAATTAATCGTATATTAATATTTCAAGTTATTATATGTACGCATATGTATATATATATATATATATATATATATTTGCAAACAAATTGTTCGTGAATCGTCGGGAATGGTCACAGGTTAATTGAATTCATGTAAATAGTTCCAAAATTTTGAGACTCAACTTTACAGACTTTGCTTATCGTGTCGAAATCGTTTAAGGATTAAGTTTAAATTTGGTCGAAAATTTTCGGGTCGTCACACTGTCGAGCTTTGTATATGGCTTCGAGCCTTTCTATTTTCGTGTCTGCAACTCTATTTTATGGTTATAAAATATATTTTGGCTTTTCACAATATATATATATATATATATATATATATATATATATATATATATATATATATATATATATATATATATAATATAAATTATAAACCATATGTACAAGGTATATGCAAAATTATGTGAAAATTTAATTTGTTTATTTATATGTAATATCATATACACTATTTAATCATTACTTCATTATAAATAAAATCGCATTTAAATTTAATAATTGTATGTGTAAATTTGCGGGTAAATTAAAAAAAATCTTGTAGATTATCGTATCGGGTTTTACCCGCGATCAGCCCGCGACCCGCCAGCGGGTATAATTTTTAACTCGTATCTGTGCTCGCGGGTAAGATTTTATGATTTTACCCGTCCATGGGTGGATACTTCATGACAGGGATGAAATTGTATTTTAATATGTAGCCAACGAGGGTCGAACTCCTGACCTCCCCTGAAGGAGGCATGCCACCAACCGCTGGACCACATCACAACTTCTAAATGTTTACTTACTAGTCACTACTCGGTGTTAGGGATGGCATCAGATCGGGTTTGGGTCGGGTTTAGGTAATCCCGAACCCGAACCCGATTAGGAAACCCCGCTCCAAACCCGGCCCGAAACCCGTCTGGTCTCCATTTACTTACATACTATCGGGTTTCAGGTTTCCCCACGGGTAAACGGGTATACCCGATTAGTCATTCTGTATCTATTTTTCAATGAGTTACCAAATTTAAATATCGAAAAATAACTTAACTACTTCATGTTTAAAGTATTATAAAATTTCACATACAAAAAGTTGATTGAAAAGTTTCTAAAATACTCAAACACACAAAGTATATAAAATATCACATCTCGAAAACTTGTTGTATATGATTATATTGAATAAAATTATACTCGTTTTCAAAACAAATAAGAGAAATCTTTCATACATTAACAATATAATACTAATACTAAAATTTTACATAAAAATTATCATTAAATTTCCTCGGGCCGGATGCGGGTCGGGTATACAGGTCGGGTAAACAGGGTTGTATTCAAAACCATACCTGAACATGGATTTTTTTTTTGTAACCATCCTCATACCCGGTCCATAACCCGACGGACTCGAGTCAAACTCGGCCCAATTATAATGAGTTTCGAGTTTCCCTATTGGATACGGGTCGTTTTTCCATCCCTACTCCGTGTCAACTGTCAAATATGAGTATGTTTTTCTATCCAAATATGAAATAATGAAACTTATATTTATACTTATATGTTTATCTAAAGCAAATAACTCTCATTATATTTTTTTTGGTATGCACTGTTGGGAAAAACTGAGGAACCAAAAATGAGAAATTAAACGGATCTCAAAGCAAACCGAATTATTTCGGTCTGGTCGTCGGCTCACATTTTGCCAGATTCTTTCTTGGTCCGGAATGGACTGGACCAAACCCAAAAATAGCACAAAAAATAACCGAACCGGACCGAACCAAATATATATAGTCTAATACTCGGTCAGACTTTTTACTATAATTTGATATCCGGAAGACAACCAAGCCAAACTAGTTTGATCTAGTTTTGTACCATGCACACTCCTAATTTTAAGTCGTCTCTCCTACCGTAATGATCAAACTTGAACTATACTGGAATACGTACTACATGTATTTTCTTATGATAAAGATTCGAAATTAATTAAATAGAAACCATGAATCATTTTATTACGCTGAATCAAGTACGTCACAAACTCACAATGACTGGACTACTGGTTGATTTCTCGGTCAACAATGGCGCCCATCTTTATATATTATTCGATTCCAACTTTAGTGAACTTCAACCTTTTAATCCTTAATTTATTCAAACATCTTTTATTATAATGACTTTCAGTTAATAGTTAATAGCATACACATACACATAAATATTAATACTACCTCATCATTTTTACATTATTTACAATTTTTTTACCATGTTGTATATAAACACGGTAACTTTTTTTTCCGGGTTTTGTTATATCACGCAATAAGGCAATGAATCATTTTCTAAAATCATAAAGGATGTTAGGGTTGAATATGTATTTGTGAAACTAATTGTTACGTGAATAGTGTAACAGCGTGAGTGTCGACGTGTCCAAAAACCCACGTCCCCACCCACACGTTACACGGTGTGGGTTTGTGATGTGGGTGAGGCGTGGTGAGTTTCCCACGGGTCGAGCAACGGGCGTGGGATATATGGCTGCATTTGATTGGTTGTCTTTTTTATTTTAATTTTAATATATTATTTTCTGTTCGTAACACATGTTTACCCAACACCGCCACATAATCAAAAAAACGCAAACATTAACCCGTATTACCAACTCACACCATCTCCGATAACTAATAGTCTAAAAGTTAAAAGGATCAATGGTGCAATCATGAAACTGCAAGGATCAAAACTCCAACCATATCCTTGTAAATTGTAATTGTTGATTCTAGTGATAATGAATCCATATTAAAATTAAATAAGCAAAAATACATCGATTAAAATACAAATATACATACCATTACATGTTGCCTCAGTGGTATCCTCACTCCTTGTATGTTGGGTTTGAGGTTCTCGCTCTACCCATCCCATTTATCAATCTGCCTGAAAGCTAGATGGAGCTTCAGATTGACCTCGGGGGATTTTCTTCCGAATCCATGCAGGATTCAAACCCGGTCCACATGCCCCTCGGGATAGTTTAAGTATCGGGTTCCTGCAATGTGATTCGAGTTTCTTCTCGAAAACGCGTGCGTGCGTGGCAAATGAGAATATTCGATTCCGACTACTTGCATTTCAAAAAATTAATAAAAAATGCAAATATACATCAAATATTTTCAGCTAATGTATAAGAAGATGATTTTTCGCAGTTATACATCAATTACATCAATTAAAAAATGCAAATATACATCAGTGTATTTTTAACAAAATGTATTTGAAAATATATACAAAACGTTGAATATTATTTTCAACGCATTCCATATTCCTTTGACTCAGCTCTTCAACAACTAAATATACATCAATTAAAAATGCAAACATTTATATATTGGAGGGACTCATTTATCATAAACTAATCAACCATGTTTTTGTCATTTGTTTTGTTTACCAACAATATTTATTATTTATATTTATACCTGCTACTTATCTCTGTCATACAGATCAATCTCCTCAATGTTCATTCATTTTTCTTTGTAGATCCAAATTATTTTCCATAAAGATGATAAAATTACACATACTCATCTTAATTCTAATTTCCATTTCCATATTTCCATCAATCATATCTCAAAAACCATACTGTAACAAAACATGTCCCAACAGCATACTAAACAATCTCCCATATCCATTTGGCTTCTCTTCAGGCTGCGAAATCCAATTAAACTGCTCACAAAACGGCATAGTTTCAATTGGCGAATTCGCTGTTGAAAAAGCCAACGATAAGGACGGATTACTAGTTAGCCTTCCCTCCAAGTGTGGACGAAACGTCGAAGCTCTCCACACTCTCTACAGCGAAAACTACGCTCCAACTTCTGAAAACGCGATCCTGATGGAAAATTGTACGGACAAAATACGTACTTGCATGGTTCCTGAAATGATGTTTCAACCTCAACTTCAGGTTATTGATTGTGGTGGCAAAAGTGATGTTTATGGTAACGTGAGTTGTTATTCTGGTGATACGAATCTTCCGTTTCTTGATTATGAGAACGTGATGATGGCTGGATGTCATTTTTTGCTTTCGGGGATGGTGGTTAAGATGGTTGGAGATAATCCGGCTTTGTCGTTAGATGTTCAAGTGGTTAAGTTAGGATGGTGGCTTAAAGGTGATTGTGAGTGTTCGGAGGATGCGATTTGTACTAAGTTTGTGTCGCCAGTTAATGGTGGTGATGGTTATAAATGTCAGTGTAAGGATGGTTTCAGTGGTGATGGATATAAAGCTAGCTCCGGCTGTCGAAAAGGTAACATCATTGTTACTAGCTATACTAAGTTACTGTACATCTACAATTCTATTGAATCTGTTTATCGTCAAATCAAAATATTTAAACGATAATAAAAGCAATAAGGAATATCACAAAGAAGATTTCTATAAGCTATCAGCTACAAGCTAAAAGCTACCAGCTAGTTTTATCAAACATACAAGTTATAAGATCCAATTTTTTTACACAAGGTAAAAGACAATTACGTACAACCAATCTTATAACTCTCTATTTATAGTGTTAGATATAGGTATACTAAGAAACTAAATCCCCTGTATCCAGAAAAATCTTGAATTATATCTTTAGTTCATATTAGCAAATTTCTTTTTTTCTTTTTTTCCATCAAATTTGCAATGTAATGTAGAGATTATTCCGGCTTAATATTTGAAATATCCAAACAAATTCAACCAACATTAAAAGCATAGTTGGTGAAGATATACAAATAACTAATATCATTGATAACGTAAGATCATTTTAATATGTGTTTTGTCCAATTATTGGAGTTTTGATTTTTGATGTATAAATCAATTGAAAATGGAAGTGTGTTTGACTTATTTAAGACTAATGCCAACTCTATATGTGCTGTTTGCTTATTTCTACCTTCGATCTGATCCAAATGTGGCCAAAGGCAACTAATCTGTGATTGTATATCTTATTATAATCTGCTTCTGTCAAATTGATTATTTTATATATGTAAAACCCCACCCTAATATAGTTTAGCGTAAATTAGAATTATAAAGTGTGATTATATATATATATATATATATATATATATATATATATATATATATATATATATATATATATATATATATATATATATATATATATATATATTATATATATATATATATATATATATATATATATATATATATATATTCGAAGGCATTTTTGTTTCTTCCAGTGGCACTATACATTGGATTGATTAGATTTTATAGATAAAATATAATAATGGCTTGTCGATAAGAAGATAAAAAAAAAATAAACTGGTAAGATTTTTCCTATTCAGACCACTCTTATACAGTATACTTGACATAAGTCACTTACAAGTAATAAGGTTATGTGTAAGAAATGCATGCATACCTTTACAAATAATCGTGTCGCATAAATTTGCAGGCTCGTCCGGTTGTCACTTGTTCGGACGTTGTGAAGGAAACAATATAGTTGGAGTTTTTGTTGGAGGTATTTACTCATGTTCATATTCACCTGATATATGTTTTACTTGATTCTTAATAATGCAATGACAAGTTACAATCTGTCTCAGTCGTTACAATTGGCGGCTCGTTGATAGCTTGCATAGGCCTGGTGTGTTGCTACGCTAGGCGCCGTACAATTGCAGCATCTTTTAGCAAGAAAAATCGAAGGCTTTGTGAAGTTAAAGGTATAACTATTCCAATATACTCCTACAAAGAAATCGAGAAGGCTACAAACGGGTTCTCTGATAAACAAAAACTCGGAACAGGGGCATTTGGCACGGTCTATAAAGGCAAAATTCGAAAAGGCGAATGGGTAGCCATTAAAAGGATTAAACATCGATATGATACCGATAATATTAATCAAGTCATGAATGAGATCACTCTTCTATCTACGGTTAGCCACCAGAATCTTCTTCGCTTGTTAGGTTGTTCCGTTGAAAAGACTGATCAAATACTAATATACGAGTTCATGCCAAACGGGACGCTATCTCAACACTTGCAAAGAGAAAAAGGTAACGGGCTTCCTTGGCCCGTTCGTCTCACAATTGCCGCTGAAACTGCTCAAGCGATTAGCCATCTACATTCGTCTAAACCACCTATTTATCATCGAGACGTAAAGTCTTGTAACATATTGGTGGATTATAATTTTAAAGCAAAAGTAGCGGATTTTGGTCTTTCGAGATTGGGAATGATAGAATCGTCGCATATTTCAACTGCCCCACAAGGGACGCCGGGATATTTAGATCCTCAATATTACGAAAAGTTTCATTTATCTGATAAGAGTGACGTTTATAGCTTTGGAGTAGTGTTGACTGAGATCATAACGGGGTTGAAAGCTGTTGACTTTTCACGAAGACATAGTGAAATCAATTTGGCATCACTAGCTATTGACAGAATAGGAAAGGGGAATTTAGAGGATATAATTGATCCTTTCCTTAAGCCAATAAAAGACGATTCGATTATGAACTCGATTCATAAGGTAGCTGAGGTGGCATTTAGATGTCTTGCGCTTGATAGCGACATGAGACCTCCAATGGCTGAGGTTGCGACCGAGCTAGAGAACATTAGAGCTAGTAACTTTCCGTCATGGAAGGAGAATATTGATATTGTTTCAGCCCAATGAGCGTAATCGACTTAACATTAAACTTGGTTTTAGTTTGAACATGTAAACTACTTGTCGAGTGTATGTAAATGCAGTTTTTGAGCTTTAAAAATAGTTTGGTTTGTTACAAGTTGAAGTAAATATAAATGTGGAATGGGCGTCTTGAAGATTAAAATTGCATGTCGCATATAACCAACTGACTGTTAATTTAACTGTTTTTTTGGTTTGATTGGTCTGAGGTTCTGAGGAAATTAAGTTTAACTTATCCTAATGATACATGTAATTACTTTCAAAACACTAAAAAATATTGAACATTTGTTTGAGTTCAAAATTAAGATATCGTAACAGAATCACCACTAATCTATCTATATATCTATCTATCTATACATTATTTATTTATATATTATTATAAAGCACGTGCCATAAATCCTACGTGTTATCTTCTCAATTAATCTAAATTAAAGTGTCCTACTTGTCATTCTATTAATTAATCTGAATTACATAATCCTACGTGTCATTCTCTAATTAAACTGAATTAAATAATCATTAAAAAAATATGTATAATCATTAAAAGATACTATTTCCAAATTGAGTTTTAATTTTAATCAACTTCTTTGAATAATAAAATAAAATAAAATAGATATTGTAAATATTTAAATATTTTTCAATTTGTGGGCTAAAACGACTCGACCATGTAAAATAAGTATTACTCCTTAGTTAATTAAAGTATTGCTATTCAAGTTCGATTTCAATATAGGTAACAGGGAATATGCCTATTTTAAATTCTCATGTTTTTAAAATCAGTTTGTGTTTAATTTTGTATTATATAGGTAATATAATATAAATATAAATTCATAGCGTACTAATATAAAATTCATTTTTTATGTTTTAATTTTTCATTTCCTAATTAAAAGTTCAAGGATTACCCTTTTTTTTTTGTATATATAAAAGTATATAATATTAATCATCTCCTAAGAAACCATAAATCATTTTTAAGTATATTTAACATATCATAATTATCTTAGTATATTGAATAATTTATCTGTAGAATAAAATAAACTTATTTTATTCTAATAAAACTTAAGTCTATGACTTAATTTAAAAACGAAACAATCAGATATTTATAAAAATACAAAATATGGACAAATTTCATAATATAAAATATGATATTTAAATAAAGAAAAATTCCATAAAAAGATAATCATTTTGTCCCGTTTTTCTATAATAGATAACCTATTTCACTTTACAAGATTTAAATACTTATTTTATTTAAAGTTAATCAAAAAGAGATGCGTTATTAACTTTCTCCGTTAAGTGTCACCGTGTCATTTAATGTCGGGTTAAAGCCATAAATAGGTCATATATTTTCATTTTTGTCCCAATGTAGGCTATATACCCCGAAAAATACCAATGTAGGCTATATACTTTCATAAAGTTTACTAATATGAACGAATAAAACTTATTAACCGGATAAACAACTAAACGATGATGTGGCATCCTACGTGGAGAATGACGTTGGTGATACATCGAAACAAAACTGAAAGTATATAGCCTACATTGGAACAAAACTGAAAGTATATAGCCTACATCGGAACAAAACTGAAATTATATGACCTATTTATAGCCATATAAAATGCAAAAAAAAATGTTAAATAATTAAGTTTACCGGTTCAGCAGGTAACTTGTTAAATTTGTGTACATCGATACAACTTTCAAGAGTATATAACCTACATTGGTATTTTTGGGTGTATATAGCCTACATTGGGACAAAACTGAAAGTATATAGCCTATTTATGACTTTAACCCTTTAATGTCATCAAAATGTCGGTGTAGACCACATTTGTGTACCATGTCATCAAAATGCCACTTTGTCCATATGCTTATGATAAAATAGATAATATATAAAAATATGACTCGGATAATATTGATGACATGAAATGATACTCTGGCACTTAATATGACACTTAATAGAAAATGTTAACGTCACTCCTCTTTTTTATTTACTTTCAATAAAATAACTTTTTAAAATTTTGTAAAGTAAAATATGTTGCCTACAATAGAAAAACAAGATAAAACGGTTACCTTTTTTATGGAGCCCTTAAATAAACTTAAACATATCAAACTTCTTGACATTTGCGGACATGTATTTTTACGGGCGGGCTCATAAACGTATCACAATATGCTCTATTACAGCTGACGTATCACATCCTGGTTAAATTTTAACTCATGTCACTTCAACAATTTTCATCATTTTATTTATAAGTAATTAATCCTATATTTTTTGCATTTTATATTGTAGTTGACTTATAAAATACAAACTTAACAAATCACTCATGCGGATTTGAATAACCTTCATTTAAAAATCGGTTCTATAAATGAACGAATAAACTTATTTTATTCAAATAAATTTAAAGTATATGACTCAATGTATATAAAAATCAAATATCTATATTGAATAAAAAAAATATGATATATAAATAAATTTAAGTATATCAAACTTTTTTTGAATTTGTGAACACGTATTTTAAGGGGCAGGCTCAAAAACGTATCACTATATGTTCTATTACTGTAGTTGTTATTGTATTGTTTGTTATGTTTCCATTAGAATATTTAATACGATATTGAAAAGTGCTAATGATATCAAAATTTTAAGGAGTCTGCTGGAGATTTGTAAGACACCAATGTTCAAAAAGTTATGCGACATTGAACGAGAACAATTGATTGTTGTATTGTAAATGTATTCAATACTAACGTTTACAATACTAATGTTTTGGATACTAACGTTTACAATACTAATGTTTTGGATACTAATTGTAACAACCCAACCCGCAATCCATACGATAAATTTTTTTTTCTACAACACAATTACACGCCAATTAAATATGTAACTCATTTCACGAGTTCTATTTAAAATGCACGACAGTTAATTGTTTACAAAAGGCACGAGGGCCACGAATAAAGTGTAGTACAAGTTTGACCATCTACAATTGATAGTTTATAAACCAAACGACATTCCGAGCATGGTTTAGGACTAAACTACCCAAAACTAGGCCAACTTCCAAAAGCACCAACAAAGCATCATCACGGGACACCTAATGTCCGATAACCCCCTTGCCCTTAACTGCGCCTGCATCTAAAAAGATAAACAACGAGAGGGTAAGCTAACGCTTAGTGAATGCAATAATTATACATATACATATATAATACACCTACTTGCAAGCACTTACACAAATACCTCATACACACAAGCAATTTACATGGCATACCATCGCAAGTATAACACTAAACCCTTCAAGATCACAAGCTAGCATCACAATAGCATATATATAACCCGAATGATATAATATACTACAATACCACGCGTAATTAAGGTTAACCAACACACAAGGGAATGGTACTTCGAATTTCTCATCGGTGTTCATAACAACCGTTAGTGTACAACGAAATATATCACTAACCCCTAGGCGACACGGACAACGAAATATCCGTTCAAGCAATCGTTAGTGTACAACGAAATATATCACTAACTCTTGGGCGATTTGGACAACGAAATATCCATAGTTAGTGTCCAACGAAATATATCACTAACTCTTGGTGGTATAAACAACATTTACCACGGCCCCTTCCCCGCCCTACAAATAGATACATTATATACACACATGTATAATCATTCCACTCACCTCAAGTCTCTTGTGAAAGCTAACCGAGCTTGCAAACCTTCAATGTAACGTACCTATTACATTATGCATTTATTAACATACAAACTAGTTGAATTAAATGCCAACCACAACCCTTGAGCATTTAATGACCCGTTTGCATTAAATGACTCAACTACACCAAAACGCCCATTAATGGCCATGCCCCGTCATAAATCACTAAAAGCTAGTGATTAGGGTTTAACAACATCAACTAACACAAACTTGGTGTATTTCACAACCATTTCACCCGATTAGGTCAACTAGTGCTCTTTTGACTCTTTGACTTACAAACCAAGTCAACTTACACAATAACAACACTTTCATCACTTTAAAAGTGCATTAATGACTAACATCATCATTTAGCACTTACAATCTCAAATCACAAGACCAAACCCTAGATAATAGCTTTTTAGGGTTTCCTTTCAACAATCCAACCCAAAACCCACCCATTTAACCCTCAAATGGGTCACACTAGTTCCATATGAACCAAACCCTAGCTTAAATTAGATAAAACTCAAAACATAGAGTTAAGACTTACCAAGACTATGAACGTGTAGCTAGAGATACGATGAACAACTTTAATTCTCGCTTCTAGGATCGATTCACAAAACTTCACCTTCAAATCTCAAGATTAATCTTAGTGGGTTTTATGTTTTGGGAGGAAAATGTGAAAGAAATTGGAAAGAAAATAAGAAATGAAGATAAGTGGTGGATATTAAAGCTCCAACCAGATCTACATGTAAAAAGACCAATTTGCCCCTAAACCCTATTAAATTTGAGCTGAATTCGGAGTCTGAACTGCAGACTTGCCGCGGCGCGGCAGCTTTGTCGCGGCGCGACATAAAGAAGGAAAAAAGACCCCTCTTAACTCAAGTTCTGAACTGGATTTGCTTTGTTTGTCGCGGCGTGGACCCGTTTGTCGCGGCGCGGCGTTCGCCTGTTCCTGGTCACTTCGACAACAAATCATAATACAAGGTTTCAAACACAAACACAACAACTTCCACCCTTCCTATGCACGTCTAAACCTCAACCTTAAGTCTCACACGACTTGACGCCAATCACGACACATTCATATACACGTATACGCACGCATTCGAATATACCCATATATATATATATATATATATATATATATATATATATATATATATATATATATATATACACACACACACACACACACATATACATATATGCACTCACACCTAACTAACACTTTAGTTCATTTAATCACATAACGAGTAAGTTATAAGCGTACTATTGATTAAGTACGTACCTTTAGACGTGCACGGGAAAACAGGGTGTTATAACTCTCCCCCACTTAAATCAGAGCGTGTCCTCGCGATCCAAGCCGCATGACACGAGGGAAGATAAACCAACACAAATTCTTCGGGCTCCCAAGTAAACTCGGAACCTTTACTACGATGCCATTGGACTTTAAAAGTCCTCACCTCTTTGTTACGCAACATTTTCACCTTTTCATCAAGTATAGCAATTGGCTCTTCGACATACTCCAACTTGTTGTTTAACTCGATCTCATCTAGTGGCATCCATGAAGAATCATCTGCAAGATACTTGCGGAGATGGGAAACATGAAATGTATTATGGATCCCCGCAAGCTCTTCAGGTAATTCCAACCGATAAGCAACTTCACCAACACGAGCTAAAATCTTAAACGGCCCAATAAACCGAGGAGCTAACTTTCCCCGTTTTCGAAACCGAATAATACCCTTCCATGGCGAAACCTTAAGCATCACCATATCGCCTTCTTCAAATTCGATCGGTTGCCTACGTTTATCGACGTAAGACTTTTGTCTATCTTGCGCCGCCTTTAAACGAGCC
Source organism: Rutidosis leptorrhynchoides (assembly GCF_046630445.1). NCBI lineage: Eukaryota > Viridiplantae > Streptophyta > Magnoliopsida > Asterales > Asteraceae > Rutidosis > Rutidosis leptorrhynchoides. Next base: position 29,538,637 of record NC_092336.1, read on the forward strand.
CGAATCATATCGATTTTGCTATTTGTCTCCAATACCAAGTCGGTACTCCCGACTTCCCTTTGACCCACTTCACCCCAACAAATCGGGGTTCGACACCTCCTTCCATACAACATCTCATACGGTGGCATTCCAATACTAGAGTGAAAACTATTATTGTACGAGAATTCCACCAAAGGTAAATGTTCATCCCAACTACCACCGAAGTCAATGATACACGCACGTAACATATCCTCCAATGTTTGATTCGTACATTCGGTTTGACCATCCGTTTGAGGATGATACGCTGTACTCATATTCACCCTCGTACCCATGTCTTCATGAAACTTCTTCCAAAATCGAGAAGTAAAACGCGTGTCCCGATCCAAAACAATAGACGCGGGAACGCCATGTCTCGATATCACTTCTTTAATGAACATCTTCGCGAGTGCCTCCGACGATATTGATTCTTTAATAGGAAGAAACAACACACTCTTCGTCAATCTATCGACAATCACCCAAATAGTATCAAATTGGGTTCTTGCCGTTTTCGGCAACTTGGTAATAAAATCCATGGTAATATGCTCCCACTTCCACATCGGAATTTCTAGCGATTGCAACTTACCATACGGCTTTTGGTGCTCGGCTTTAACTTGCAAACACGTGACGCATTGCTCCACATACTTAACAACGTCGCGTTTCATGCCCGGCCACCAATAATCTTTCTTCAAATCAAGATACATTTTCGTCGCACCCGGATGAATAGAATATTTAGACTTATGCGCTTCATCAAGAAGCACCTTTCGGAATTCACCCATCTTTGGCACCCATACTCTTCCTTGAAAAGACAACAACCCTCGCGAACCCATCGTAATGAATTCCGATTGCCCCACAATTCGTTCCGCATGCTTATTGTGAACGTAAGCCTCTATTTGAACTTCACCAAGTTTTTCAAGAAAATCGTTAGTAATAATCATACGTAACAATCCCAATCGTAACGTCGGGTGGTGACTCTTTCGGCTTAACGCATCCGCAACCACATTCGCTTTACCCGGATGATAGAGTATCTCACAATCATAGTCCTTCACCACATCCATCCATCTACGTTGACGATAATTCAAATCCCGTTGATCAAAAAGATGTTTCAAACTCTTGTGGTCCAAATAAATCGTACACTTGACACCATACAAGTAATGGCGCCAAATTTTCAAAGCATGGACCACCGCCGCTAATTCGAGATCATGAGTCGGGTATCTCTTTTCATGTTCCTTTAATTGGCGAGAGGCGTAAGCAATGACTTTACCTCGTTGCATTAGAACACACCCGAGCCCATTCAAAGAAGCATCACAATAGACCGTCATATCATCTACACCTTCCGGCAATACTAAGACCAGAGCTTGACACAATTTCACTTTCAACAATTGGAAAGCGATTTCTTGCTCGTTCCCCCAATTAAAACGCGTGTTCTTCCTCGTCAATTTCGTCAATGGAGAAGCAATCTTAGAAAAGTCTTGGATAAACCGACGATAATAACCGGCCAATCCGAGAAAACTTCGGATTTCCATAGGCGTAGTCGGTCGTCCCCAATCCTTTACCGTCTCTATCTTCCCCGGATCCACTTGAATACCATTCTTGTTCACAATATGGCCAAGGAATTGAACCTCCTTTAGCCAAAATTCACATTTTGAGAATTTAGCATACAATTTCTCTCTTCTCAACATCTTCAATACTTCACGCAAGTGGTGTTCATGCTCCGTCATGCTCTTAGAATAGACAAGAATATCATCAATGAACACGATTACCGACTTGTCCAACATAGGTTGGCACACTCGGTTCATAAGATCCATGAATGCCGCCGGTGCATTCGTAAGACCAAAAGGCATAAACACAAATTCAAAATGCCCATAACGTGTACGAAAGGCCGTTTTCTCGATATCTTCCTCACGGACCCGCATTTGGTGATAGCCGGACCGTAGGTCAATTTTAGAGAAGTACGTAGCGCCCTGAAGTTGGTCGAATAAATCGTCAATCCTAGGCAACGGATAACGATTTTTGATCGTCACTTTATTTAACTCCCGATAGTCGATGCACATACGCATACTACCATCTTTCTTCTTCACGAACAAGACCGGAGCACCCCATGGCGAAGCACTCGGTCGAATAAAACCCTTCTCAAGTAACTCTTGAATTTGATTCAACAATTCTTGCATTTCCGTCGGTGCTAAACGATACGGAGTTGTAGCAATGGGAGTAGCTCCCGGAACCAACTCAATGCGAAATTCGACTTGTCTTTCCGCCGGAACACCCGGCAACTCATCCGGAAAAACATCTTCAAACTCACTTGCCACCGGAATTTCACGAATGGGTGGTGGTTCATCACGAGTATCAAAAACATGGACAAGAAAAGCCATGCCACCACTATCAAGGAAACGACGTGCCCGTGCAAAAGTGCATATCGGCACAAGTCTTCGACGCTTATCACCGTGAATAATTATCTCTCCCCCACTAGGGGTCTTCACACGAATAGATTTCTCATGGCACGCAATATCGACTCTATTACGATCGAGCCAATCCATACCAACCACGATATCAAAATCACCCAACGTCATTGGAATGAGACCAATATTAAAGTTCTCGGAACCAAACACAACATTAGAATTCTTACACACATCAACCACTAGCACCGTCTTGCCATCTGCTATTTCGACTTCTACCGGACGACTTAACTTAGCTAACGGTTTATTAAGTTTAGGCACAAATTTTGGAGACACAAACGATAAATTTGCACCGCTATCAAATAGAATCCTTGCCGGATTAGAGTTAACCATGAAAGTACCTGAAACGACTTCATTGGATTGCTTGGCTTCATCATTAGTCATCAAATAATTACGTCCCCTAGCCGACCCCACCGCCTTCTCCATTCTTTTAACTTGATCATTTCAGAGTTCGGGACACTCCGACTTTCGGTGCCCTTCTTGTTGACAATTAAAACATGTGATCACATTAGTACGCGGTTTTGGGAAATCACGAGAGTAGTGACCTTTTTGCCCATAATTGTAACATGTGGTCACGTGAACACTAGAGGCACCTTTCTTTACACTACCAACACTTTCGGATGCTCCCCTACTCTTCTTGTTCGAAAAATTAGAAGCTTCAAACTTTCGTTTACTCGGCGCATAACTAACCGGACTCGGAGCTTGCACTTCAAACCCTTTCACCACCGCCAAAAGCTTAGAAAAAGTCTCAACTTGACCAATACTAATTTTACCCTTCAAATCATCTCTAAGGGTCGCATGAAAGTCTTCCATTAACAATTGATCATTCCCCACATACTCGGGGCAAAAACGCGCCTTAGCGAGAAAGTTGATTTTGAGAGTGTTTAGGTCCAAAGACCCTTGACGCATGTTCCTTAACTCGTTGCGCAATTTGGAAAGATCCGCTTGCGTACGATATTCAAGGAAAAACTCTTTCTTGAAATCCGCCCAAGATAACCCTACAAAAGCCGCATCACCCACCATATCAATTTTACCATCGAGCCAATCTTTAGCATGACCCCTCAACAAACTAGTAGCGAGTCTAGTCTTCTTCTCGGGTGGGCACTCGGTCGTGCGAAAACAACCTTCAACATCGGAAATCCAAGCCGCACTCTTCATGGGGTCGGAATCCCCGTGAAAGTGAGGAGGCTTAGTCGCCAAGAAGTTCTTATAGCTAAACTCCAACTCTCCCACATTTTGAGGTCTAGGAAACCTCCTTTCAACTTCTTCTTTAACGGCATTAGTCATCCGTTCTTGAATCATATCAACAATTTGTTCCGAAACCGACTCTTCGAATATTTGTTTAACCCTTCGTGAGAAAACCGAAACATAGTTTTCTAAAGCGGTCTCGATCTTGGTAGTCATCTCATCTTCCTCTACATGAGAGGGACCACCATTGTCATTCGTATTCGTTCCCTTTCTCGTCTTCATTCTAAAGGTTAAAAATGGATTAGGCATCGTCAACAATTTCATACACATATATATACCTATGCATATGACCGCATGCACACCACATCTAGCTCGATACTTGTCGCACATCCTTGCTTGACTTGACTTGTAACCGTAATAGTGGTCGCGACTCACTATTACGCTCACATGCCATGCCATGCTCAAACGTATCACAACCATCTTGCTCGATGTTCAAAACAATATCACATGATTAGTAACATCATAATATAGCATAGTTAGTCCACCTATGCATCAAAGAACTAATCAAACCCCGCACTGACCCGTAGTCCTACAAGTCCCGCATAAAATTCTACAACACAAAAGTCTAAGTCTAGGCGCCTATCTCAAGTCACCTAAATCTCTCAGACCATGCTCTGATACCACTTGTAACAACCCAACCCGCAATCCATACGATAATTTTTTTTTTTATACAACACAATTACACGCCAATTAAATATGTAGCCCATTTCACGAGTTCTATTTAAAATGCACGACAGTTAATTGTTTACAAAAGGCACGAGGGCCACGAATAAAGTGTAGTACAAGTTTGACCATCTACAATTGATAGTTTATAAACCAAACGACATTCCGAGTATGGTTTGGGACTAAACTACCCAAAACTAGGCCAACTTCCAAAAGCACCAACAAAGCATCATCACGGGACACCTAATGTCCGATAACCCCCTTGCCCTTAACTGCGCCTGCATCTAAAAAGATAAACAACGAGAGGGTAAGCTAACGCTTAGTGAATGCAATAATTATACATATACATATATAATACACCTACTTGCAAGCACTTACACAAATACCTCATACACACAAGAAATTTACATGGCATACCATCGCAAGTATAACACTAAACCCTTCAAGATCACAAGCTAGCATCACAATAGCATATATATAACCCGAATGATATAATATACTACAATACCACGCGTAATTAAGGTTAACCAACACACAAGGGAATGGTACTTCGAATTTCCCATCGGTGTTCATAACAACCGTTAGTGTACAACGAAATATATCACTAACCCCTAGGCGACACGGACAACGAAATATCCGTTCAAGCAATCGTTAGTGTACAACGAAATATATCACTAACTCTTGGGCGATTTGGACAACGAAATATCCATAGTTAGTGTCCAACGAAATATATCACTAACTCTTGGTGGTATAAACAACATTTACCCCGGCCCCTTCCCCGCCCTACAAATAGATACATTATATACACACATGTATAATCATTCCACTCACCTCAAGTCTCTTGTGAAAGCTAACCGAGCTTGCAAACCTTCAATGTAACGTACCTATTACATTATGTATTTATTAACATACAAACTAGTTGAATTAAATGCCAACCACAACCCTTGAGCATTTAATGACCCGTTTGCATTAAATGACTCAACTACACCAAAACGCCCATTAATGGCCATGCCCCGTCATAAATCACTAAAAGCTAGTGATTAGGGTTTAACAACATCAACTAACACAAACTTGGTGTATTTCATAACCATTTCACCCGATTAGGTCAACTAGTGCTCTTTTGACTCTTTGACTTACAAGTCAAGTCAACTTACACAATAACAACACTTTCATCACTTTAAAAGTGCATTAATGACTAACATCATCATTTAGCACTTACAATCTCAAATCACAAGACCAAATCCTAGATAATAGCTTTTTAGGGTTTCCTTTCAACAATCCAACCCAAAACCCACCCATTTAACCCTCAAATGGGTCACACTAGTTCCATATGAACCAAACCCTAGCTTAAATTAGATAAAACTCAAAACATAGAGTTAAGACTTACCAAGACTATGAACGTGTAGCTAGAGATACGATGAACAACTTTAATTCTCGCTTCTAGGATCGATTCACAAAACTTCACCTTCAAATCTCAAGATTAATCTTAGTGGGTTTTATGTTTTGGGAGGAAAATGTGAAAGAAATTGGAAAAGAAAATAAGAAATGAAGATAAGTGGTGGATATTAAAGCTCCAACCAGATCTACATGTAAAAAGACCAATTTGCCCCTAAACCCTATTAAATTTGAGCTGAATTCGGAGTCTGAACTGCAGACTTGCCGCGGCGCGGCAGCTTTGTCGCGGCGCGACATAAAGAAGGAAAAAAGACCCCTCTTAACTCAAGTTCTGAACTGGATTTGCTTTGTTTGTCGCGGCGCGGACCCGTTTGTCGCGGCGCGGCGTTCGCCTGTTCCTGGTCACTTCGACAACAAATCATAATACAAGGTTTCAAACACAAGCACAACAACTTCCACCCTTCCTATGCACGTCTAAACCTCAACCTTAAGTCTCACACGACTTGACGCCAATCACGACACATTCATATACACGTATACGCACGCATTCGAATATACCTATATATATATACACATATACATATATGCACTCACACCTAACTAACACTTTAGTTCATTTAATCACATAACGAGTAAGTTATAAGCGTACTATTGATTAAGTACGTACCTTTAGACGTGCACGGGAAAACAGGGTGTTACACTAATGATTTCAATACTAATGTTATAAATAATAAAAGATTTTTTTCATTCTAATTGTATTACACATTCGATCGGTGTCAATATTAACGTTATCGAAAACTAATTTATATAATTTTTCGTGCAACGCACGGGCTCATAAGACTAGTATCTTATATTTTTTGGATGATGAGTATATATTTGAAAGGTATTTGTAGAACTAGTATTTTTAATTAAAAAGAAAAACAAATTGTAAAACCGGTATACCTAGTTGCCACAACCAGGTTATGGAAACTCAAGTAAAACCTATGATGCCAACACCGGTTTATGTTTAAGTGAACGTTGGACCTGATGCTTTTCCGAATCGGAACCGCTACGTTTTTTTTTGGGTCAAAGATATATATATTAACGTCTAAATTAATTTATTATTTTGAATTTCAGCTATTCATTTCAATCATTTGAATTATACAAGTTTTTATACACCTTAATAACTGTTCTAAGGGTTGTCGTTAGCATTTTTTTTTATATAAAAAATTTAAGGGTTTTGATTGAACCTAATCTTATTATTGATATCAACTTATTATAAAGTTATTATAAAAGTGGACTATTAATTTAATATTCTAACATAAATGAAATGATGGGTTTAATAATTATTAACCCTTATATACTAAAAAAGATGGCCGGTGTCGTAGTTTCAGTTAAATCGAATCGTCGTTTTGAGTTTGCGTTAACCCTTATATACTAAAAAAGATGTCCGGTGTCGTAGTTTCAGTTAAATCGAATCGTCGTTTTGAGTTTGCGTTCACATTACAAACGGTCCCTCAACTTCGACTATATTTACACAATGACCCCTCAAGTTTACACTTTTTCAGGGGTACAAAGTGTAAATATATAATTTTGTTAAAATAAAAGAAACTAATTCCACCCAAATTTATAACGGGCCCTACCTTCTTGCTCGATGCGAGTTAAATTTTTCAGAGACCACCGTTCAACCCGAAAAAATCTTATGAACCCAACGGGACTAACTATACGCGAAACGGACATTTCTCAAAAAAACGCTAAATAAAACGACAACCCGTATCTTCCCGCTCGACACGAGTTAAATTTTTTCGACGGCAGCGTCAGACTCGAAATAATTTTATGAACAAAACGAAACTAACCACGTTCGAAACGGACATTTTTTAAAAAACGTTAAACACGACAGCCCGTATCTTTCTGTTCGCCGGGAGTTAAATTTTTCCGACAGCACCGTTACACTCGAAAAAATTTATTGAACAAAACAAAACTAACTACGTTCGAAACGGATACTTTTTAAAAAACGCTTAACACAACGACATATAAAACGGCGCTTAACACATGAGTCATGTTCTCGTCTGCAAATACACAACGCCACGTTAAATATGAATACGCATGCCGAAAGCCCCGGCCGCAACGCGCGGGCCGGTCCGGACTAGTTAATTAATTATAGATTGTTACAGTAATTATCAATTATATTAATATTAATATTAATAATATTAATTCGGCGTGTTATAAACCGGTAAATATAATATACTCCGTAACTAGTGTTGACTAGGGGAATCGAGTAAAAATCGGAAACTTCCCCCAAATTATAATCATCCGTCGCTTAGGTATGTTTCGCTTCATGAAAATATGTTGTAATACGGAGTATGAAATAACGAATTGGACTTCATTCACCTCCAAATATGAAATAATATTGTTCTTCTGTTTTTATTTCAATTTGTGACCTAATCAAGTTGTCGAAATCGACCACTAATTAAACTCGATTTGGTTGCTTTCTGCTGCGTGCAAGTAAAATTATGTTGTTATTACTTTAATTTAACTAATTTTACAGGTGAAAACGAAACTGTGTACAACTGGATTGGAAGCTAAGTTTTAATGGAGTGTGTTGTTCAAGGAATCATAGAAACACAGGTAATATCAATTGATCTCTCTGAGCATTTTTATTTATTTATGCAATTAACATACAATTATTTATATGTAATCTCTTTGTTGTAGCTCACGTATTAGTGGTCTGACTCCTCTCTTGACAGGAGTTCGACTCCCACCTCCGTCATTTTAGTGGTCGTTTACCTTCAAAAATCTATAAATCATGAATATATATATATGGGTTCCTATACTTAAATTTAGTGTTGTCCTACACATTTTGGAGTATAGATTATTAAAAAAAAAATTAATCATGTGGGGTCATAGGACCCATACCTTAAAGGGTAGGTCCGCCCCTGCGTGGGGTGCAACATTGCACACAAGGTTGCGCATTTACCCTTGAATTCCACCGAACGGTGCTTTCCGCACATCGTGTGGAGGGTTTTACTGACCATGCCCTCGGATTGGACCGGGTTTCCTCCTGGTCAGCAGTTGAGTTGGGGGCGGGTTATGCAACTGCGGGAGATGGTTGGTGGTTTAGTCCCCCTGGGTGATACCAAACTGTTAAAAGAACATACAATTATATATTTATATGTTGTGTGTGTGTTTAGTTGTCTGCACATTATAGCAACTACTCAGCAATGTTGTAAAACTGTATAATTGGCCTATTTATATGTTGTGTGTGTGTGTTTAGTTGTCTTTTGTATAGTTTTCATCAGCATATTTCAATTTCCATGACGTTCTTACTGATTTATATTTTTCAGTAAATCTCGTAATAGTGACCATAATAGTGACTGTTCTCTTAAAATTTGTTTTCAAACATGGTTGTTATTTTGCAGCATGTTGAAGCACTTGAGATTCTTCTTCAAGGTCTCTGTGGTGTTCGAAAAGAAAATATAAAAGTTCATGAGTTATGCCTAAAAAGTGGTCCCAATCTAGGTCAGTTGTACTCAATCTTCTTTGTACATACAATATGCTAACAATGTATAATCATAAATATAAACTGTTATACAATCACCCCTACAATACGTATTTTGTGTTATTTAACTCTCTGTTGTTTAAAAGTACTTTAATCAGAAATTGTTCTTACTGATAAACATTGATTATTATAGGTTCTGAAGCATCAGAGGTTCGACTTTTATGCAATCTTGAACAACCTGAGCCCACTTGGTAAGCACAACAGAACCACAACAATCGGCTTGTTTCCATTTCTTTTTCATTACAAAAATTGCATTACATTGTACAGGACCGTTCGACATGTGGGAGGTTCAATGAGAGGTGCTGGTGCGGATCAGATTTCCGTTTTGGTTAGGACAATGGTAGAAAGCAAAGTTAGCAAAAATGTGCTACGATTGTTCTACTTGCTTGGCTACAAGTTAGACCATGAGCTACTGCGAGTGGGATTTGCGTTCCATTTTTATAGGGGTGCTCAGATAACCATTACTGTGGTTTCAGTTGGTAAGATGCTAAAGTTGCATGCTACTGATGACAGTGTTCCCGTAACGCCTGGTATACAAGTTGTTGAAGTGACTGCACCTGCTTCAGCTGAAAACTATAATGAAGTTGCAACAGCAGTCTCATCTTTTTGTGAATATCTTGCACCGTAAGTTTTCATTAGTATTAACTCTTTGCATGCGTTTAACCTAGCTCTGAGACTGGTTTTTATCTAATCACATCTATCAATGGGTTCGTATCTATTACATATGTATGAGGTGGAACATTATGATCTACTTACGTATGAATGGGTCAATCGGGTCAACAATAAATAGTGGAATGGGTCAAATGGGTTCCCCCACTGTGTAACTTAATGCATATGACCTCCTAGTACTTTACACTGGTTTTATCTAGTTACATTAAATTTTATTTCCCTTACAATTTATAAATATTACACTAATAACCCAAATGTTAGGAGGGCCATAACCCCCCTTTGGCTACACTAAGATCTGCCCATGCTGTCGAATCTTTGTAGTTCGATTATTTGACCATTTGAACCTTGTGTTCTTGAAAATTATGAGAGATCATATGGTTGGGTTTATCAATTCATATAAATCATAATGGAGGTATTGTATTCATCAATCATCATTCATTTGTTTGTTCTGTGATGATTTTACAGGCTGCTGCATTTGTCAAAACCTGGTGTTACAACAGGAGTTGTTCCAACTGCAGCTGCAGCTGCTGCATCTCTTATGTCGTTTAGTGGTGGAAATAACAATATGTAGTCACCACAGCCCACAACCCAAATATGTTTCTGCAGGCCTAGTTTGTGTCTTATATCAAGCTAAAATATCCATAGATATTTGATGCATTTTATAGAGGTTTAGAAACCTTTTAGGTCATAGAATTGGTGGTTGCACTTTTAACCTTTTGATTCATTTTCTTGGAAGGTTATGGGGCGTTACTTGTTTCTATGATGACTGGATGTGTAAAACTGAAAGCTAACACTTAGAGATGTGTTTTGAGAACATCCATCTATCACCAATTGATTTTATAGTACTAGAGAACTCATGGATTTATATGTTGGACGTATTGTTGAGCCTAAAGCAATCCTGCAAATGGCAACGGGTGAATTTAATGTCACTAAGCAAAAAGGATAACAAATGAAAAATCGCAACTGGCGAGAATTTAGTTCTATTTTTTATCCGATGAGAAATCAACTTTTTCGCAAAAATAACAAGTAAAATATCAATGAATAAATTCCCTAAATTACCTACGGCTTATGAAGCTTGAGCACTTGCAATTCATCTTTCAACACCACCTGCAATTTTTGACATAATGTCGGTGTGACAGTCTGAATGGAAACCTGAAACCAAATTTAGGTAAGTTTTTAAAAGTATTTCGAGAGATGAATGGAAACCTAATTGCGCACGATGTGATTAACACATATACTATTATACGGAATAATTAAACTAGCGTCAGGTAAAGTACAAGCGTCGTGCATTTATATCTTAGAGACTAACAATATTATTTCAAAAAGAAAAGTACTAATGGTATAATTTTAGATAAAACATGAGGACTAATGGTTTAATGTACTCTCTTTTAAAAGATATAAGTAAAGTAAAAGTAAATCATAAAAATCATATACGTAATAACTTTACTTTAGTTGATTACATGCAACTTGATTTATTGACATTATTACTCAGAATTTGTGTGCCTAATGTTAGAAAATGGGTATGCATTGATTGCCTAGATTTGTTCTTGAATCATGTGTTCACTTTCTCTATAAAGTATTTCGACCCAACGATTGCCTCGATTTCACGAAAACTTTACAGGGATAACCGGATAAGACAAGAACACAATCGGTGTTTTTGGCAACGAAATCACTGATCAAATTATCCGAGAGAATTGTGTGTGTTTCTGTCTGTTAGAATGAATATAGAGAATGAGTAAACCGAAAATAATATAACTTCTCAATTCGGCAGTTGTAATTTGAAAGGATACAACCTTTCAAAACAGGCGGGAAAAACTGTTAAATGACACTGGTTCATTAAAACATATAGTAACTTGCGGGACCCTAGCCAGGGCGCTGCTCCTTGGACCCCGCCAGAGGCGCTGCCCCTCGGACCCCGCAAGGGGCCCCCCTTGACCCCCGCATTTTGCGATAGTTAGTAGCCAACTCTTACGGACGTGTACTTCACACTCTTCGAACCCGTTGCTAAGTATAGCTAGCTAACACCTGCATTCAAGTAAATCACAACTAACTAAAATGCATGTTAGATGACACTAAAATCACCAACACCTTAACTTATGTCTAAAGTATTGATTGAAATATATGACAAAATGAATGTCGTCTGGAAGCTAGACGTCATGCAACGGTGTTTTGAAAGCTGAAAGGAGACCCTAAGCACAATTAAAAATCTTCTAAATTTGACACGCAATATAGTATATACTCAACCTATAGCATATACATCAAATCATCCAAATGTAGCTTAGGTTTGTTTATCTTTTTCGATTCGACTATTTATTTTATTACATTTAAATCATTTATTTATTTATTCACAAAGTAATGTAATAAACAATGATTCTACCTTTTTTCCTATCAACGATCCTATTCAGTAACGATAATGACATATGAAACTATTCTATCATCTGTTCCTTAACGCGGCAAGTATGAAATAAAAAACTTTTTGAAAAAAATATCCACCCAACTTATCGTGGTCCCACCAATATCGTATCATCGTAACGCGCTATAGGTACGTAAAGGTGTATCTTTCTTATGATTATATACCCTAGGATATATACTTTTATTACTCGGTATATAATTTTATTCTATATTTTTAAAATTTTCCACCGACGTATATTGCTAGATATAAACTCTACACGTTTGATTTTGCAGCGGCTGTACTAATAACAACGGTAGCGGTATAAATGAGTCGAGTTTGAGCTCAACTCGTTTTGAAGTTAATATGTTAAAAACTCAACTGATTTAATGTCATGCATATTTAAGGTTGAGTTTGTTTGCCTCTTAATGAAATGATTCAACGCTGAATGCTGAACCATTTAATATTTAACGTGTTTGTTTCTGATCTCTGAATGATATATGGTGCTGAATGGTACGGTTCAGAATTCAGTGTTGAACCATTCAGAATTGAAACACTCTCTTAACCATTAAGCCCTAATTTTTCTATAATATCTTTCTCAAATCATATCCAGAATGTTTAACCAACAAATATATTGTATTTTTTATTCATGTAAAAGTTCTTGAGTTAATTTTTACTCAACTCGTATCATTCATTTAAAATGATTATCAAACAGTATATTTTCATTCAAAACAAACTTTATTCAGAGGCTCTGAACCATTCAGATTTTGAACCATTCAGCGTTAAATCATTCAGCTTTATCAAACGCACCCAAAGTTTAACCCGTTTAAACAAGTGTCTTATATAGGTTTGACAATGGATGTCCGATTCATCGGATACCCATTCGATCCGATTAATTTAAACGAATGTGAATGATCTGAATGAATGATAAGTGGATATGGATATTAATAAAGATGATGTAAAAAATTAGTAAATCAGGTACAGATGATAATTTTTCATGCATGGATATATCCATTTACTACCCGAAATATATATACACATATAAATATATACATATAAATATACACATATGAACTTAAATATATGCATATATATTTACATATATTTACATATTCTTATATATGTATACTATAAACTATTAAAATGTTATCGAAAATATAGATTGTGAAGATACAAGTATCTGAATAGTATAAAATTCATATATCTTACATATATTATATATCTTTTATATCTTTTATTAAAAATACTTTAGTGATTTCATAATAGGAATATTTATAGGAAAACTAAACATCCAACGGATATCTATTAATCTGCTTAATTCAATAGATATGAATTTGAATAGATGAATTATTATTAAATTAATATAGATATCGATTTTAAAAATTAAATGAATATGAAAATGGTTATAGACTCACCCGATCCATTGCCATCTTTATATACAATATTACATTTTTCAACGTAATTGTTTAATTTTAAATACGGACTAGAAACATTTTATGTAATTGATACGAAATATAAATATTTATTAGTTACAACTAAAATCAGCAATATGTACATTCGGATTTGATAATATTAGCATTTGATATGAAGAGGTACCAAATTAACCTCTCAAAGTTTCTCGAAACAACTAAATGTTTTAGGTATTAAGTGAATGTAAATGCTAAAGTAATTTATTTTAACGACCCGTTTAACTAACAAACTTGTCGTTGTTGTTACAAATATATAGAGACATGTATTTTCGCATACATATGTAACGTAATTAATTTCGTAAAAAGAATCTATATTTGAATATTAATAATATAATATAATAATTATAATTATTATATTAAAAGTAAATAATAATAATAAAGTTCGCTCAAAGTTGATTATTTATATTTTTAATAATAATAATAATTATTAGTAATAATAAATGCCTTTTACTTTTTTTTAGAAAATTAAAATACAATTATTATATAAAAGTTGACTTTGAAATTTGGGTGTTCTGTAGAAGATTTTATAATTTAGGAGAGATTAGTATTTCCTTTTATAAAAGATTTCACATTATTTTTTTAAATTAAATTAATATAAAATTATGACATCATCATTATGAAAATTAAAGTTTAATTAGCTTAGTGATGACATCATCATTTTAGAGCTTTATATGACTATATAGATTTGCTAAAATGTAGAATACTGTAAGAAAGAAAAATTCAACCAATTATCACATTTTAGACAGAAATGAAAAGCAAGACATAGACAGAACAAAGTAAGTAGTTCGTTTGGTTTGTTTAAAGACAATTTGTTTAATGTTTCATATTCATTGTTTAAACTATATATGTTTTGGATGTGTAATTGTGACGTTTAATTTGAGCGATGTTGATTGTTTAATTTATGTTCATTGTTTAAACTGTGTTTAATGTTTGAATATTTAATGTAATTGTGGTGTTAGAACTTCTATTTAATGTTATTGGAGCATTTTGTGAAATATATAACACGTTCTGATGATTTTAAAATGTGCTATTTTACGGTTGATAAAATACAGAATTTGCAGCAAAAAAAAGCAGTACCCTTTCCTTTCGGGACGATTTGTCGTCCCTTAAAGGTCATCCGAAAAAAAAACATTATTTTATTATTATGCTTTCGGGCCAAAAAAGTCGTCTACATAAAAAATAAATAAACATTTACAAATAACTAACAAAACAAATATTATTTTAATATATTTCTTTCCGGACGACATGTTATTTCCAAACGTCATTCGGAAAGGTCGTCCTCTATTCCAATTGAAAAAGTCAAAGTGGACCCCACCGTAGTCCGGAAAAAAAGTATAATTCGTCCGGAAAAACTTTCTGGGACAAATTTTTGGGGACGACACTATCGGGATGACAAGTCATTAGGAAAGAGTATTGGGGACGACATGCCGTCTGAAAAATATCAATGAGTGGTTTTCTAGTAGTGTCGACCCCGTCTCGCGTCTTTTTTAACCTTGAATATAGCCATACACGTATCAAAACAACTACATAATACTTTATACACAATTAAACTCTAATGGGTCGAGTCCATCTATAAAGCTGGGCCAAGTTTCAGTTACTCTGGGTGATGTCGAAATAGACGTTAAAAAATATATGTTCTAATATCCGATACTCCGTTGTTGTAAAAAAATATGATTACTCGTTATTAAGAACAGTCTGTTCTGATTTTCTAAAATTCGTTTGGTTAATTGGTCAACGTCAGTTAATGGGTCAAAATAGAATTTGTTGATCAATGTCCGTCAAAGTCAAAATTGGGCAACATTTATAATGAATTTAAACTACAAATTTATAGTTTTTGAATAAATGAATGATGTTAGACAATCACGTTAAAGTTTATTCTATATTTACACGTATACTTTTGAAATTTATTATTTAAATTTACAAAGAATACAATTCGATTAATCTTCGATTATTCTCCGAATTTCCGATTACTCCTTACAAAATCTCGACTGATTAATATCACAATAACGAATTTTGCAACGTTGCGATACTCATGTTAAGATAAAAATGAATAACGGTACCTACTACCTACTGATTTTGTACTGAATATGATACCACTGGCGAATCCAACATGAAAATTCAATGGGACTTCAAAAAATATTTCAAATCTAATTATATTTTAAAGGTACTTTAGTGATTGTTTACGTAAAGAAAAACCATAAAATTTAGAAATATATAGAGTTCAATAGCTAAATTTAGTGTTGCCCTATAAAATTTGAAGTATATATTGTTTAAAAACTTTTACGGTAGTCACTGGAGTCATAGGACCCCACTTCAAAACGTGTAACTCGCCAGTGCGGCCACGTCCTTTAGTTCGACGTTCGAGAACCTATTGTAGAAGAACTATGGACCTTAGATCAAACGTATTAACCTAGATTAACGGCGAAAATGATAACTAGGGCGAGTCGAATACTTAATTAACTATCGGGATCAATCTCACCAACAAATAGTTGATATAATCGATGCCTAGAGCCTTGTATTCGGTTGGGGATTGGTCTGGGACGATAAACACAGAGTGATACGACGGCTAAAGGGTTTGTGGTGTGTAACCTTACAATGAACCACAAAACCCGTATATATATATATATATATCTTCAGTGACCATCGGCCGGTGGTCTGAGACCTACGGCCGATGGTGAGAGTCCCTCGACCGATGGTCCCTACCATCGGTCGATGGTCTGAGCAGCCAACCAACTGCTCTTAACCATTTCACGACATTATACTAAGCAATTCAAATACAAAGTATTAATGACGATGTTCATACATGACGGGAATACGAATTACAAAACTAATAGAACTTATTACATAATAGAACTCGGGATTATGCACCAACAAACTCCCCCTAAGACCTAGTTCTATTTCAAAAATCTTCAGTCATCATTTACTTCATCGTCCTATTCGTATTTCGCCCTTCAAAATTATCAATC
This sequence comes from Rutidosis leptorrhynchoides, assembly GCF_046630445.1. Taxonomy (NCBI): domain Eukaryota; kingdom Viridiplantae; phylum Streptophyta; class Magnoliopsida; order Asterales; family Asteraceae; genus Rutidosis; species Rutidosis leptorrhynchoides. The sequence continues at coordinate 29,555,445 of NC_092336.1, forward strand.
TCCTTCATCCTAACAACATCCTCGTTGTTAGAATCACTATCAGCAGCATCTTCATCTTCAATTTCATCATCAACATCATCATCTTCATCTTCATCTTCTTCACGCTCACTTGCAGTATCACTATCATCTTCATCTCCTCCTTTATTCGAATCTTGATCTTGTTATACCTTCTTTTCCTTGCTTTTCGCCTTAACCACATTCATTAAATGAATATAACTAGACCTTAACGTCATTAACGGATGTATCGGCTTCGAAACAAGCAAATCCCTCTTATAAGCCTCTCTTAAAACAACCGTATGCGTACGCAATTTACTCGAAACATAAAAAATCCCGGGGTGTTGTAGCAACGCCCTCTTAAACCTAGATTGAACACCCAAATATTCCCCAAGAAACAACAAATTATCCTTTTCCGTCTTCTTCGGTATCAACAAATTCAGAACCTCATTTTCGAAAAAAATGTGTTCTTCAGAATCTAGGGTTAGGGTTTCAGGTGTCAATTTGATATGAGGGTGGATTCGTAAACCACCAGATGGAAAGAATTCTTCAAAAATTGAAGGATATTTTCGGATGAATTCAATAGGGCGAGCGGAAGATGGTATACATAATGAAGATTTGTTGTCGGAGATGATTGAAATTGGGAGAGATTTTGATGGTTCTGAGTTGATAATGAGGTTTTTGATGTTGATCATTGGTTTGAGATCTCGTTCCTTTTCGACGGCGTGGTCTAGTGCACGATCTCGAACCCAGTTGATGTCGTTGAAAGTGTGGTAACGGCGCCGGCTAGGTCGTCGGAGATACTCCCGTACCAACTGCCGCTTCAACGTTTCACCCGAATCAACCAACATTGCAATTTTCAACAACTTTAACAAAAAATCGCACGAAACACAACCTTTCTCTAACGGTAACAACCAAACAATTATGTCAACTACAGACCGAGCTTTCACGATATCACCACTGTGCACAATCCCCTTGTTTAAACCCGGCAATCATCTTAAAGCAAAAGCCTTTAACGCCTCGCCAATAACTTCATTACATACAAAACCTTTACTTTTAATGCTTACAAGAACTTGTTTATATAAACCGATTTCCAGCTCAGCTAAATCCTCAACCCACCAATCTTTTGGAACCATTCGGCTTCTAATCGCTCCATTTACCTCATCTGTAATTTCGTTTTCTTCATGCAGTTTTTTACGGTTGTAAGTATAAGACCAGTCAACTTTCAAGACATCAACCGATGCTTTTGAAGCTATGGAGTTAATGCAAAGGTTGACTAGCTTTGGTTCTTCAGATAAAGAGTGCATATATTTTGTACTCTGAAGGACAATAATTGAATCTTTCCAGCTTTTGAAGATACTCGAGTTGAGGAAAACGCTGATTTTGTAAACGAGATTTCCCTTATCGATCGTTTCATACATTTCGAGGTAGTCAGCAGCGTAATATGTTGAGACAACATTGTAAGCATTTAAGGTTACTGTCGTACTGTAACAGAACTTAGCACATATTTCAAACGCTGAAGAACCACCGGGGATTTCATGGATGTCAACCTCTTCGTTTGTGCTTCCGACTAGTTTTTGTAAACGGCCACTTTTCGACAAAAGTGGAAACTTGTGTAGATAGAACTTAGAATCTCCTACATTGATGACGACATCCGTTGCCAACTCAGAATTTACAATCCAGACATTGTTGTCATCAGTCTGAAATGAATCAGGTTTGGATCCAAGTTTCATAAACTTCATCTTCAAACACCTTCTAACTTTCCACTTAATTAATCAACTTGAAAACACACTAATCATATCCCAAAATAACTTGAAATAAGGTCCAACTTTTGTGTTGTAAAAAGTGAAAGAAGAAATAAGATCTTAGAAATGGGTATGAATATATAGTTGTTTTGAAAGAATCTTGACACAACTATGTTTGTGTGTGAAAAGATATACTACTATTAAGTTTTATAGAGAGACTGAAATAAATGATATAATTAAATATATTAATATTAATAAATATATATATATTTGTGAAGGTGATGAATGAAGACGGTGTATCCTGGTTAAGCGGCAAAGCCCACGGTGCATGGTCAGCTCAGGAGACAAAGCCAACAGTAATTCACACTCTTCCACACTTGTTTATTCTTTCTTTCTTTCACACAAAACTCAAATCAGACTCAACCATATTTATTTCAAATTAAAAATAAATTAAAATAAAATCTTCAAGTTTCAACTTCAGATTGAAATAAAACCCCAACACACATGATGATAAGAAATCATTGAAAGGTTTATAGCGGTTGAGGGTAGTCACCTACTTATCACTGAATATGTACTGAGAAATTGTTGTTCAGAAACTCAACAGACGGTTGAGGTCTCCCCTACTACGATTTATACTCGGTAGCAAAAGGATAATTTTGTGAGTCCCCAAGGTGAGCATACTTTGTCTAGGATGCATACTTGTTTCTATTTACCTTTATTACTTGGACCGAAATCCAACAACGTACATATCGGATACCCAAAGGGAGGTGTTTTCTCTTGAAGGGTTAAGAAGTGCAGTCTTGCATCACAGACACAGAATGATTTGTATATTGCAATGTCATCGGGTTCTAGATTTCAATATCAGAAGATTGGTTTTCTGTGCAGTTACTATAAAGTCAAAGATAGTGGTGCATCATCATCATGTATAGTTGTATTCACTTATTTATTTTGTTTGTTTTATTTATGGAGAAAAGGCAACATCAGAAAAATTCAAAAAAAAAATAAAAAATTGCAAGTTATGGTTTGTTTATGTTTATTCATTTAAAGTTGTAAATAATTTGATGCGTCACCCAGCTGCAAGAGAATCATGGATCAAGAATTGAACAAAGCTTCAAAGATTCCTCGGTTTTCTACATCTGCGACAACATATATTCCAATCGGAGACTTATTATGAACACTTTAGTTATCTACATCCGAGGGGGAGAATTTATCAGATCATCAGATATAGAGAACTTAAATCATTCAGTTCACATCTCAATTAGTGAATTTCACATCTTTTGTCTGTGGTATGGGATTATGCCTATTGACCAGGATAGAGGGAATATCTTCTGGAGGATATCTTAGCGTTCCATCACTCAAATATATATATCACTACCATCCATCCAACATTATACATCATACAATTTCCGTTTAAGTATGGGGTTTATAGCGGCCGGTATGCGTCTTTTCAAAGTATGCAATAAATTTGAGATTCACAAGGTTATCTGAAACTAAAAGTGTAAGTTTAAGGTAGAAGCTCATGGCTGACAGGGTTGCTAGAAACATCGTGAGATGGTTCTATTCAATCAAATTGAAAGTACATTGATGTGATAAGAGGACAGCATCAATATGTTGTGCTCAATTTTTCTACCTGAAACATCGTGCGATCTCAAATGAGGACTGACTTCGTGATCAAAGTCTAATATTGAAAAGTGTTAAGGTAATTAATATAACATGATCATCGAAGTCTAGGGTGAAAGTTGATAAATGTTTACTGATATATTAGAAAGTTGTTCTGTATATGCTTTATCAAATAAGTTAATGAATGAACTGTGAATAACTTGTCAATATAGTTCAGTTCTGATCCCCGAATCAAAAGATTTAATCAATTTGATATATCAACTCACAAAAAGATGTGCTATACTCCTTGAAGTGTGATTCATGATAAGCAGTTTTTCTTGTTCTTATGTCGATAACATCATGCATTTGTTAATGTTAATGTTGAATGAAACTGATGTTAGAAGTTAATTCACTACAGATATAAAAGGTTAAATGTTACTGATTACATCTGTTATAATATTGCTAATCATGACACACTGGGTCTTGTACAGTTATTTGCTTTGTGTTTTTGCATGTGCATGCATATCTGAAATTGTTTGCATTCATAAGATTAGTTGCATGAGCATTTCTGTTTATGGTTTAAGCCAAACAACTCAGTTCTCGAAAAGGTCTACTGTGAAAGGATCCTATGTTTTTCGTTAAATTTGATTAAAGTGTTTGGAGCTTAAAGGAACAAAGCGTGTTTGACTTATACTGTGGAGATCAGTCCCAGGGGGAGTAAATGTGATAAAAGAAGTATAGTTTGAATATGAAAAGGGTTAAGTTTTAAAGTTTTTCAAAAGCCCAGACCACCGGCCGACTGTAATTACATCCGGCTGATGGACAAAGACACTCGACCGAGTGTCAAGACCCTCGGGCCGAAGGATTAGACCATCGGCCGATGGTCTCTGACAGGGTATAAAAGGACCCAGAGTTAAACGGGTCAGTCACCTTGTGCAAGTTTGATTGATTTTACCCTAGTTTTTCAAGTTAAGTGAAAGGAGTTTTGGTCCGTGTGAATTGTACATCTTTTTATCGTGATTCCAGTGCCATAATCGAGGTAATCTAATTCGTTTCCATTTGTTCTGAATCGTTTAATTTGTGTTCGAAGGTTAACATGCCAATCGAGTGATTTTTGTTAACTATCTGTTGAAATTGATGATTTATATATGTTAATCGGCCTCTTTAGCTGCTATTGTGACCAAAATCCAAACCAGAAACCACAGATTGGTTGAATTGGGGTTTTTAATCAAACAGATCTGATGAACTACCTCCTGCCGATGGTCTCTGACCATCGACCGATGGTGTCTCACACTCGGCCGGATGACACCTCACTCGGCCTTAGGTCCTAAATTGATCAGTTTGTAGATGTGCTTTAGACCAACTGCCGTAGGTCTAGACCATCGGACTGATGGTTCAGTCCCTCGACCGATGGTTACTTGATTGAACCGATGGTCGATTTTTATGTTATATTTGAATGAATTCTTTTGGTCTCTGGTAATTTCTGTTGTGTTTATTTAATGCTAGTGCTTGTAGTCTGTATTAGGATGTCAGGTGGATCCTTTGTTGGGCAATGGATATTTAACATTGACCGTAGGAGAATTCTAGCTAGTGGACGACCCATCTTAGTGGAACAAAAGGTCATTGCTACTCGACAGACCTATAGTCTTTGGGAACAAATTGGATGTCAAGCATTTTTAGATATTGGAGATTACTTTTGTCCTGATTTGTTGTGGGAATTTTATGCCAATGTTGCCTTAGAAGATGGGAAGAAGAAGTTTGTGCACTCAGGTCTATTTGACCATCAGTTTAAGTGGACTATGGAGGAATTTTCAAACCTATTGAATGTCCCGCACACTGGGGTTAAAATTTTGTATCCTAGCAAAGATATACGAAAGATTCCCAACAGATTCAGACTATCTGACATATTTGCAAGGTTATGCAGGCCAGGGAAAGTAGTTAATGCAGGTAGGGTAGAAATTAGTGATGACGAGGTATCACAACAACATGAGATACACTTGAGAATCATCAAAGGGAATGTGACCTTTAGGAAAGAAGGAGATAATTTGTTGTCTGGTACTGAAGCTATGCTTTTGTATTGCCTGCTAGAAGGTATTCAAGTGAATATGGGCCATTTTATCATTCATGTGATGAAAGATCTTCTTGAGATGGAAGAACCATTTCCATACGCAGCTTTACTATATACCTTGTTTGAGGAACTTGGTGTAATTCAACATGAGGAAAAGCTAGTGCCAGAGGATTCCATTATGGAATGAATGATTCTGAATTTATGTTCATGTGTTTGTTAGTTTCAGCATGTTATGTAATTTGATAATGCTAGCTTGTTAGCATTAATACACTATTCTATGTCTATATTAATTCTACTTCGGACATGTAATCGTGTAACTGAGATCCTGATCTATTAGTCTTTATAATGTAATATCTTCTGTGATGATCATACTGTAATATTGTCTTTATGATGCTGATTTGAATTGTGTTTGCAGTTATTTTCATAATGTCAGGTGTTCAAGCTGATCCAGAAAACATTGCACATGAATCCGATACTGAGTCATCGGGAGGTCCGTTTTCTATTGATCTTCCAGGATTGAAAGCTAACAGTGGCTCTAATCTCACTGCATGTTTAAATGAGAAAGGTCCTAATGCTGGTAAGTACAAGGGGATAATTGAGTTTCTGAAACGTTCAAGAGTATTTGCAGCTATCTCTATGCCCTGTACAGCATATTACTCACATCAGAGAGAGGTCTGGGAACGTGCAAGAGTTGAGACTGTAGATGACAGGAAGGTAATTATAAGTACTGTTTGAGGTCAGGAGATTCAGATTTCTGAAGATACAATTTGAAACACTTTCTTGTTTGAGGATGATGAGAATATGCCGAAGAAGTTGTCAAAGATAAAGATTACTGGATGTGTGTTAAGATGCAAGTATTCTGGTGATATTACGAGAGCAACGATTAAAAGAAGTGGATTCACACCACCGTATAGATATTTGTCACTTGTTGTACTGATGTGTTTAAGTCCGTTGCAAGGAGGGTTTGATGAACTGAGTGAAATCTATCAAGGAATGTTTGCTTCTTTAGTCTTAAAAGCTGATTTTAATTTCTCCGGGGTCATCTTTGATCTACTGGTGGAGAATGTGACAAGCAAGTTATATTTGATCTATCCAAGGTTCTTACAAATTATGATCAACCAGCAAACTGTTGATTTGCCAAGATTGAGGAAAGATGCCATTGATTTGAAATATATGACAGATCTTACGTTCAACCGATTGAATCAGAAGAAAAGTGCTAGTGATGGCAAGCTGGTGTGTCATCTTGCTCGAGAGGATTATCTGTGTCCACCAGGAAAGAAGTGGAGAAACGAAAACAGTTTATCTAATCGAGAGCCTAATTTTGAGGTAGCTAACAGTGATGAAGAAGTTGATCAACCTGTGAATACTCAAGCTGCAGGTGGTTCAGGTGCAGAAGGTTTAGTTGATGAGATTGGTGATATTAATCCTGATGTTGGTGAAGAAGCTTCAAGGGGATCAAAAAGAAGAATGGTTGAAGATGAGAGTTCTCAGGTTTCAACTAAGCTAAAATTGAAAAGAAGGTTCAAGTTGGTTTATAAAGATGCTGGTAGATCTGCTACTGGTGCTACCCAAGGAACACCGCCCACTCAAACTCAAGGACAAAAACAACAACAACCGATACAACAAACCCAATCGACTCATCAATCACCACCTATAGCTCAACAAGTGTCACATGAGACGGTTTCTACTCCAATTCCTAGTGCTCCACCACGTACAGGGGCAGAAGGAGGTGTTGGCTCATCTACTCTTCAGAATCTGAATGATTTATATATTCAAGCGATGGCTGACAACTTGAGGTTGAGAAAGGAGATGGATGAGAAGATTGAGAATTTGAAGGAAGAGAATCGTGTGAAGTCCGAGGACGTTACTCGGTTAAGTATGCAAGTTGAATTGCTTCAGAAGAAGGTTGGTGATCAGTCATTGTTATTGACTGATGTGAAAAGAGAGGCTTCTCAAGCTAGGAAGTTGGCTGAATCTGCTCTAGCAAAGGTTACAGCTTGGGAAGAAAAGTTTGATTTGATTGAAATGCCTGAGGGAGAGACTGATAATCAAATGGTGGAGGCACCTGGTTCCTCCAAAGCTACAGCACTGTCAGTAATTCCTCTTAAAATTGATTATAGTTTTAGTGATTTCTTTTCTAAACAGGATGAGCTCAAGCATTCTGTTGTTTATGATGATTTAGAAGAGGGAGAGATCCCTCACAACTTCACTAGAGCTGAGCTGGACGAAATGGTGCGTCTAGAGCAAGAAGAAGCTAAAACTGCTGACGCACAGTCCGATGATCCTCCATCAGAGGATGATTCTTTTGGGCCTGAGATTTCTGAAGATCTTGATGATCGGGATGTTGATGATTTAGTTGAGGATGTTACTCATGAAGATTTTCCTATATATCAAAATGATAAGAATGAAGATCTTCCGGGTTTTGAAGAGTTGTTTAGAACTGATGATGAGATTTTGAATAGAATGTGTAAAGAGAAGGAAAGGACAGAGGTTTTGTCTGAAGGTTTCTTGCCGGTTAAGTATAATGATGAAGTTGTCGAGAAGTTAGAAGCTGATTGGCGTGATATATTGAGAATCAGAAAGTACTGTGAGAAACCGAAGCTTGAGCCAAAGTATTTGAAGATGATTAATTTGAGAAAGAGTGCGAAAGGAAGAATTCTTGCCTGGGCGTACATTGAAGAATTCAACATGTTTGCGATTAAGAGAGAGTTTGGTGTTGATTATATTAAACATGGTCACGAATTCAAATCACTGCCGTATTTTGAGCTAATGCAGATTGACAGGTTAAGAATGTTATATTGTGGATTTGGTGATCGATCTTCGTTGCTGGTGAAGAAGATTCGAATTGCTTTTAATTCAAAGAATTGGGAAGGTTTTAGGCCACAATTTCCTAGGATTAGTTTCAAAGTTAATCCTAGAACTGGTGAATCTCGAAGGATTGTGAAGTATAAGCGAGCAAAGACTATGAAGAAGGTACCTTTAAGGAAGTTGCCGCAGAATTGGAGTCAGAGATTCAGATGGTGGTTTTATGATGATCGTTCTGAAGAAGCTGTATTGTTTTGGATAAGCTGAAAGAAGATGATATTGATTGCATTCGTGTGTTGGATCCGATTTGGTTAAGAAACTGTACCGAGGCTGATATTTTAACATTGTATTACAACCGTATGCTCTATCGTCGTGAGAACAGGGTACAGGCTGAACAGTATGTGAAAGTAGCTAAGCTGTGCTACTTGAACAACATGGTAATCCATCCGTACGAATGAAGTAAATGATGACTGGAGATTTTTGAAATAGAATAGTTCTTAGGGGGAGTTGGTAAATAGAAACAAGTATTAAAGGTATCCGATAGAAATAAAGGTAAATAGAAACAAGTATGCATCCTAGACAAAGTATGCTCACCTTGGGGACTCACAAAATTATCCTTTTGCTACCGAGTATAAATCGTAGTAGGGGAGACCTCAACCGTCTGTTGAGTTTCTGAACAACCATTTCTCAGTACATATTCAGTGATAAGTAGGAGACTACCCTCAACCGCTGTAAACCTTTCCATGATTTCCTTATCATGATATTTACGCTTTGTTCGTGTGATCATCTCTATCTAGAATTAGGCCAATAAAGTCTACTAACACATTATCAATCATTCTATATTACTTTTATTTCATAACTTACATGTCAGTTCAGTATTGCAATCACTTCCCACAAACATAACAAGCAACTCATTTTCAGGTTTTTCAATTTTTTATGGATTTTCCATTTTTCAATTTTTATTTGTTTTTCTGGTTTTTTATTTTTATTTTTATGGCTTTTTGATTTTCTCTGTACAAAAGCATAAATTTATCTAAAAACATAAGCAAACATGCAGAAATATCAGGAAAAACTAATCTATCATGCAAATGAAAAGTAAACATGCAAATGATCTACAAACTACCATGCAAAACTATACATACTCTACAAGCAGTTTCTTAACAATTCACAACTCAGTCTCAGGCTTAGGTTCCTCTGTGTCAGGAACCTCAGTTTCAGGAACCACATCTTTAAACAACTTAATACCTATCTCTTTTAACAGAAATTCAAAGCGTGATTTATCAAAAGCTTTTGTAAAGAGATCGGCCCTTTGGGCTGTAGTGTCTATTTGCACTACATCTATCAACTTTTTCTCATAGCAATCTCTAATGAAATGGTATTTAATCCCTATATGTTTCGTTTTAGAATGGTTAGCGGGATTTTTAGTGACAGCTATGGCATCAGTATTATCAACATAAATAGGAGTGTTAGAGATTTGCAAACCGTAGTCACGTAGTTGCTGTTGAATCCAGATAACCTGTGATGTACAGCTGGCCGCGGCAATATATTCAGCTTCACAAGTGGACTGAGCCACTGCTGTCTACTTCTTACACTGCCAAGTAACTAATTTGCTACCAAGAAATTGACACCCTCCTGATGTTGATTTGAAATCTTTCTTACAACCTCCATAGTCTGAATCACTGTATGCTGTGAGATCAAAACCATCCTCACACGGATACCATAACCCTAAGCTGGGAGTATCTTTCAGATACCTCAGAATCTTCTTAACCACGAACATATGATGAACATTAGGATTCGCCTGATAATGAGCACACAGGCAAACCGCAAACATAATATCTGGTCGAGAAGCTGTATGGTACATTAGAGAACCTATGATCGCCCTGTACAAAGTAGGATCCACTGGAGCACCCTCACAATCGGGTGAGATCCCATGATTAACCAACAATGGAGTCTTAGCTGGTCTCTCTGTATCTGCCTGAAAGTGCTTTAGGATATCAGCAACATACTTAGTCTGATGCAAGAAGATGCCTTTATCCATTTGAGCTACCTACAAACCTAAGAAAAACTTTATAGTTCCCATGGAACTCATTTTAAACTTTCGTTGCATAACCTTCTCAAATTCATCAACCATACTCTGATCTGTAGACCCGAAGATAATATCATCAACATAGACCTGCACTAACATAAGGTGTTGTCCCTTCTTTTTGATGAAAAGTGTCTGATCAATGACACCTCTCCTAAAACCATTCTCTAGCATGTAATTGGACAACGTAGCATACCATGCTCTAGGAGCTTGGTGAAGACCATACAGTGCCTTTTCTAGTCGATAAACCTTTTCTGGAAAATGCGGATCTTCAAAACCAGGTGGTTGTTCAACAAACACTCTTTCATTGATCTCGCCGTACAAAAATGCACTTTTAACATCCATCTGAAAAACTTTAAACCCCATGAACGATGCAAAAGCCAAGGAAATCCTGATTGCTTCCAGTCGTGCAACCGGAGCAAAAACCTCATCATAGTCAATTTCAGGGATCTGTTGATATCCCTTTACCACCAATCTAGCTTTGTTTCTGATAACGATACCCTGTTCATCCTTCTTGTTCTTCAAAACCCATCGAAGACCATAGGGTACACAACCATGCGGTGGATTGACTAGCTTCCAAACCTTTAAGTGTTTGAATTGTAACAGCTCCTCTTGCATTGCACTAACCCACTCGTCAAACTTCAATGCCTCATAAGCATCTTTAGGTTCAATTTGACACACATAACATGAGTGAGCATGCATAAATATTCTTCATGTCTTATTCAACGTTGAATAAAAAGCTGTTGCCACATTCGCACTCTCTGTCTGAACATCTTCCGCTACTGTTGAACTTACACTAGTCACGGGAACCTCTGATGTAGTCGGAACTTCAGATGTAGAGGATGCATTAGACTTCCCTAGAGGAATACTAATGTGAGGAATGCCTCTTGAATCCACATAATAATCATCAAGTCGTTTAGGTTGCAGAATCACACGATGGGATCTACGTACACCTCCTGCTTCAGTTGGCGGTTCAGTCACTGTTACAGTTGGTGGTTGATTATATAGAGGATTAAGATGTTCCTCAGTCAGTTGTGTTCGACTAACTTCCTCGTCATCTTCAAGCTCACTATCTTCATATGTATATACTACCCCGTCCTCATTTGAATCAAAATCACCTCTTACACTCTGCGGACTTGGTTGCAAGCTAGAAACCGGATTCTGAACCTGCACTGGAGTAGGGATAACATTTTCAGAAGTATTTTGAGAATCAAACAATATATGAGTCAGAACTTCTTCATTTGTAGCGTGTGGTGGAAGATTGAAGGAATCAAATAACTTATCATATTCAAACTGCCATGCGAATCCTTTACTGGCACGAGGTGGAGCATTGCGTTGAATATCAACCTCATAACGTTCTTCCACACACTTGGACTCAGTATTATACACCCGTTTGTTCAGATTCCCATATCCCAAGAAGATACCAGAGATCACCTTTGAATTAAATTTTCCTCCAGCGTCTCGTACCAGCATAGTACAAGGTGCACCAAAGGGTTCAAAATGTTTAATGTTTAGCTTTCTCTTGTGTAACAGTTCATAACATGTTTTACCATGTCTCTTCACCACTAGAACTCTGTTCATCACGTAGCATGCAGTACTCACGGCTTCACCCCAGAAAATAATTGGAAGACATGAATCTGCTAGCATTGTTCTTGCGGTCTCAATTAGAGTCATGTTCTTTCTTTCAACAACACCATTTGATTGAGGTGTATAAGCAGGACTGAACTGTTGCTGTATCCCCTTCTCATTACAGAACAGCGGCATCTGATTGTTCTTAAATTTCGTACCATTATCAGTACGAATCTTTCTAACCTTCAACTTATACAAACTTTCAAGCTTCAGAATCAAAACTTTAATATGATCGAAAGTATCTGACTTGTGTTTCAACATTACGACCCACGAAAACCGGGAATACTCATCTGTAACCACCAAGCAGTAAGACTCTCCAGTGAGAGTTTTACAGTTAACTGGACCAAAGAGATCCATGTGTAACAGTTCCAAAGGAATAGTAACAGAATGATGCTTTTTGGTAGTATGTGACTTTCTAGTCTGCTTCTCTTGTTTACACGGAATACATACTTCAGGAATATGAAAACTCTTAACATTCACACCATCAACTAATCCATTGTGGACTAGATTATTCATCTTCCTTAGACTCAGATGACCCATACGCTTGTGCCAAATAATCGACTCCTGTTCAGTAGCTTTAGAAACAAAGGCCTGATGGCCTGAAGCTGCTTTAACATGAGCCTTACGCATATCAAGGATATAGAGATCCTTGCACCTTGGAGCCGTCATCAGAATCATGTCTTCCGGAATTACAAACTCTTTTCTCAAAATATAACAAAACGTATCATCAAAAGCAATTGAATACTTTTTGTCAGCAACTTGTGAAACTGAAAGCAGATTATTCGACATATGCTCTACATAATTAACTTTATCAAAGCTGACGTTCTCATTAGAAATAACACCCTGAGCAGTAATAAATCCTCCTTCACTACCTGCAAAAGAAACTGGTCCTCCATCTACTGTTTTCACATTAGACAGCAAAGACAAGTTCCCTGTCATGTGCCTGGACGCCCCACTATCAACAATCCAAGTACTGCAGCGTGGATTGTAGGTGACCTGCACATTAAAGTAAGAGGATTAGTTAGAAAGGGCCACCCATGCCCTAATGGCAGTGGGTTTCCCATCAACACCAACAACTGGCAACTCCACCCATTGTCCTTTAGATCCAGAAGGACCTTCAGGATGTTGAACACTCTTAACTTCTGATTTAGGTTTCCAAACCGTGTTATTCGGTAATGGTTTTCTATAATAATCATTAGTTTGAAAAACCTTTTTATCATTTGTTTGCACTGAAAAAGAATTAAACACCGGTGAAGGTAATCTCCTATTAAAGAACCGATTTGGACTAAGATCAACCTTCCTTCTTGGTGTCTGTCGAATGGGTCTGCAATTCATAGCCCTGTGTCCCAACCTCCCACAATTGAAGCAGTTAAAATTATCAAAATCATGAGAATTAAACACTTTGCGTCTAATTGGTGAAAACTGTCTCCTAGGTGGTTCAGTATGTTGTCTAGTCGTAAGGGATGACGAGACTTGTTGCTTAACAGTCTGTCGACGACCAGGCGGAACATACTTGGACACACTCCCAGATTTGGAACTTACCTCTGTTGGTGATTGTTCTACCTTAGGACCTGATTCATCTATCCTGCCCTTACTGACAAACTTAGGTGACACTCCCTGGGTGTTCTTCTTCTTATTCTGTTTGGGAGTCACAGTTTTCTTAGACTGAGCCTTTTGACTCTCAGTCATCTTACTAGCATTAGGATTTTTTAGAATGGTAACTGGTTTAGTGACAAGCTCAAATGGTTTGCTGTCTTTCTCAGTGTCGATATCAGTATCTGACTCTATTTCATAGACAACATCTAAAGGCTTCTTCGACTCAACTATCTTAACAGTACTCTCAACAGGTGCTTCTTTAGGCTTACCATATTCTAGTTCTACAACAGGACCCTTAATTTTCTCAACTGGTTTGTTAATATACTCACCTAAAAGTGGCGGGGTAACCTGGTTGTAACCTAAACCCTGCTGTTTAGGAGGATTCAAAGTCTGTTTCACATAAGACATCCTCTGCCAATTGTCGATCCTAGCTTTTTCAGACTCGTATTTCAACTTAAATGAATCTCTTTCAGTCTTAAGAGTCTCTATCTATCCCAAATACATAGTAATCACTTTTCCATCATCTATAACCGTTGATTTTAAGTGACCCACCTGATTTTCTAAAGACTTAATCACATCAACATAGTCTTTCTGTTTATTAAGGTAGAAAAGTGCATCATCATAGTTCTTTTTATTAGTCTAATTCTCCAAACTTAAATTCTTAAGGTCAACTCTAAGCTTAGGATAAGTCTCACATGTAACAGATATCTCATTAAGCTTTGTGATAACACATTCAAGCCTCTCAATTTCCTGTTCATAACCAATGCATTTAGAACAATTAGAAACTGAGTCAATACATACCTTATCATTTCTGGGCGTGTTAGCCATGAATGCATAGTCATTTCTTCCAACCTGAGAATCTGCATCTGATTCTGACTCTGACTCTGAGCTCGTACTATCCGAGTAATCAGTCTCATAACCTCCTCTACTCTCACCTTGACCTCCACAAACTGGACTCTGAACAGTAACAATCTTCTCATCATCACTCTTAAGATCACAGTTGAGCAAATGTTCCAGCTCCTCTCTGAACCAAGTACCAACATGACAACTCATCCCTTCTTCTTCATCAGACGAGTCAGTAGTAAACTCAAAATTTGATAAGTCCTGAGCTTTGCGAAACTTATCATACAACCTATCCTTAATCCTCTTCCTGAAGCAAAGTTTCATCAGCTCTTCTGCTCTCTTCAACCTACCATCACATTTGCACACATAGCATGTGCAATTCGGATTATCCTTACCCGTACAACCTGCATTTTTCTGAACAATTCTTTCCTCTTCAATTTCTGCTTCGCTTTTACCTACAAACACAACATTAGCCTTTTGCGTATCTACCGAGATGGACCAGTCACATACTTCATCCGCATACGTTGTAGTCAAAGCCTTGGATTGAACAGAACCCGAAGATTCTTTCTCTACAATTACATGTTGTGGTGTAACTGAGATGGTTGTCTGGTGAAAAGGATCATGAAAACCAGGCTTGGGTGGTCTCATGCAAGTCTTCTTAAAATGACCATATTCATCACAATTGTAGCACCTAACCTTTGACATATCAAAACCAAATTTCGAATCTCGATTCAAACTCAACGATCTTTGTCCTGTTTTCTTCAAGTACTTTCTAGCACGTCTCACAATGCTACCCATACAGTAAAGTATATCCATTCTCTCAAGCTCGTCCTCATCAATCTGATCATAGTCTTCATTTTCAAGATGACTATTAAGCACCTGTCCACCAATCATATCGTTGTATGAGTTAACAACAATAGCTGCTAATGCCATATCTTCCTGAATAGATTCTCGAGATCTCTTCTTGATATTCTCAGTGTGAAACACAGGAGTTTGAGTCTGAGTCTGTTGAATCGAAGAATCCTCAATCATCTTAATTATAGAATTTTGAGCTTGTAATTTAGCATTAAAGTAGCCCGACTGAGACGATGGTGCAGACATTTGTGAAGCATTGGCTGATATGTATGCTGTCTGTAGTGGAGCATGAGTACCAGAAGATGAAGCTAAAGATGATGCAGCATCTGCTACAGAACCAAGTCTCTTTCTCTTTGCTTCATCTTGAATGCCCTTCTCCATCAACTTCGACGTAAAAGCGGTTAGTGTCAACGGACGACCTGGTGAGCTGTACCTGTTCTGAATCTTTTCAATCTCATGATCCCACTTTTCTGGAAGACCATCTTTCAACACCCTTACTGCCTTTTCATTAGGCACCTCAATCCCATAATCTGCCATCTCTGCAACCAATAATCGATATCTTTCCAAAGTCTGTCCTAGAGATTCTGAGGGAAGAGCTGAAAACACCCTCCATTCATCCTTCAAAACCTTACCCTTAGTCGCACGATAAGTAGTTGTACCCTCTGTTGCTGATTGAAGAGCCAACCAGATAGTATACGATGTTTTGTTTCGGTTCTTAAATTGCTGAAAAATCTCCTTAGACAACGCGTGGGTTAGCTGAGCATAACATCTACACTCAAGATTGTACTCTTCACGCTCTGTGGAACTAAACTGTGAAGTTTCTTTGGGTTCACCATCTGCTCGGCATGGCCATACATACGGATTCTCAATACATTCCCAAAGTCTAGAGTCAACTCCGTTTAAGTAAATAACAAACCTAACTTTCCAGTCCAAGAAATTCTTAAGGTTGTCAGGTCTAGGTACTTTATTCACTGATCCAGATTCACTTTCATTAAGTAACAGTTTTTGTAGTCCAGGTGCAATTACTAACGCGCTGTATTCATTTGTTATTTGTTCAGTAGTGTCAAACATTTTGACTGATTATGATTGATTAAGATTACTTAAGTGCAATTAAAAGATTCTGTCTCAAAAGTGGATCGGCCGAAGGACGAGACGATCGGTCGGAGGACGGTGATAATCGGTCGGAGGTCTAAGACTGACGGCCGATGGTGAAAACTCAGTAGCTCAATCTTAGCGTAAGGACCTTCGGTCGATGGAAGAGTCAGTCGGCCGATGATAACAGACGATCGGTCGGTGGACAAAAGACGAACGGCCGATGGTTAAGACAAACGGTTCTAAGTTATGAAAGACTGTCCTCCGGTTCACTGATAGACGATCGGTTGATTGTGTCTGACGTACGGTCGATGGTCGTGACGAACGGTCGATGGTCGAGGACGATCGGCCGAGGGTAGTTCTTACGAATTCTGGGCAGAAAAAACTAGGGTTTTTCGACAAAAACTTCAATCTTGATCAAATTTGACGTTCTAGACTTAAACAAAACCGATAGAAACCTCAGAAAAACACCCTTGAACAAAAATAGACTCGAAAACACAAGATTTAAACGTAAAAATTTCAACTTTTGATTGAAAACCCGTTTTGACCAAAACCCTAAAACAAGAAAACTATAAAATCGACTCAAAAACGTTTGAATCAGCAACTCTGGGCTCTGATACCACTTTGTAGAAGAACTATGGACCTTAGATCAAACGTATTAACCTAGATTAACGGCGAAAACGAAAACTAGGGCGAGTCGAATACTTAATTAACTATCGGGATCAATCTAACCAACAAATAGTTGATATAATCGATGCCTAGAGCCTTGTATTCGGTTGGGGATTGGTCTGGGACGATAAACACAGAGTGATACGACGGCTAAAGGGTTTGTGGTGTGTAACCTTACAATGAACCACAAAACCCGTATATACATATATATCTTCAGTGACCATCGGCCGGTGGTCTGAGACCTACGGCCGATGGTGAGAGTCCCTCGACCGATGGTCCCTACCATCGGTCGATGGTCTGAGCAGCCAACCAACTGCTCTTAACCATTTCACGACATTATACTAAGCAATTCAAATACAAAGTATTAATGACGATGTTCATACATGACTGAAATACGAAATACAAAACTAATAGAACTTATTACATAATAGAACTCGGGATTATGCACCAACACCTATTTCCAACTGTTTAAAAAAGCCACAAAATTACTAACTATATAAACAAATCTAAATTATTATATAGTATGAATGAATGATACTAAAACGAAAGACAATATTATCTTCTAGCTAGACTAAAAGAATAACCATTTAATCAACAACTTCTTGATTAAGAGACTTTATTTATCTCATCACGTTAAATCTCAATGTAATCCATCCTCCTGCTTTAAACTATTTAACTAACCAAATATACAATTTCAAATAACAAATAAATACAAAAATAAAAAAAAAAATCATATGATACAACTTTTCATGTTCATCATCTATCTTGATTCTTTGATTTATCAAGAATCAAAAGAAAATTGTGGTTTCAAAAGATCATAAGGTGCCCAAAGTGCATCTAAAGGACATGGTCTTTTAGCATCAAGTCTCACCCATGGCTTCCCCTTACCACTCCAATGCAATAAACTAACCGGACCCGGATGCAAATTCCGACAAAGTCCCCGGAAATTATCACCCCCTAACCCGTGTTGATTCCATCTATGATCCACCGGAGCTATGTTTCCGGCAAACACTAATAAAAAAGGTGGCAATGATCCCAACTCATATATTCTCATTCTTTTTTGTAATTCCATCCATTCTTCAATTTTTCTTGTATATTCTCCTAATCTCCATTTTTGTAAATCGATCACCATTACGCCCGTGTTAAAATAACATGTTTTTCGGTTAGCAAATGTTAAAGATAAAGAAGGGTTAGACCAAAATGTTGGAGTGAAATAAAATGTAAAATTCGCGTCACAATATTCGGGCGCGGCTAGTACTAATGAATTTGTAATTGGTGTGTTGGCTAATTTTGCAATGTCGTCGAATAATATGATGTCGGAATCTAGGTACACGATTTTGGTGACGTGTAATGGGAGAATGTCAGCGAGGTATGATCGAGCGTAGTTTAATGGACAATCTAATGCGGATCGAATTGAAGTTGAAATAAGTCTTGATACGGATGAAGTGTTGAAAGGGTAAATTTGGAAATTTAAGTATGGAAATGAGGTGGTGATTTTTGTGTGCAGGTTTGACATGTTTGATGACGTGGCAATGATGAAGTGAAAGATTATGTTTTGTGGGCATTGCGAGTGTTGGAGAATGGAGAGAATGGCGGCCATTGCTCCGCGGATGTATGTATTGTCGAGTGTCATTGCCACGTGGATATTGGATTGTGATGATGTGTCGATTGGAGGGCAGGATTCGGCGTTGTAGAATTTTGGTGCTTCTTTGAATTTATGTGAAGTTGTTGCGGTTGTAGTGGCGGCTGTGATGCAGAGGAGGAGGAGGAACACGGTGGATGTAGGTGGTAGTTTAGGGTGGATCATGGTGGTTGGATTTGTGTTGGGGGATGTTGGATTTTGGGAGATGAGGGATCTTTTTGGTGATATATAAGAGGGAGTTTGATTGGGTATGAAGTATGGACATGGTTTAGGTAAAGTATTATTTTTATATTTAACTTTTTGTTTGCTTTAATAATAATAATAATAATAATGTTTGAAAGGGTCATTTATATTTTATAATTTATCAAGGAAAATGATATAAGAAAAAAACAAAAGTCGACGTGTAATAATAAAATGGGAAATTAGCTGTAATTTGACTTGTTGGATATATATACGATGACCGGCCTAACGATATAGAATGCTCAAATGCGAAATTAAAAGAGCCGGACACCTTTTATTTTGTTTATTGTTGAAAATATTTTATATTTTATATATACCTCAAGTTGAATATCATTCCGTTAAACTTCGATGATAGTACAATAGTATATTGATTGGATAATTCGATTTTGTTTGTAGCATATCTTTAAAATACCATTTAAGATATATAAATTAAACTTTAGGTACACCAGTGGTTCCTAAATAATCAAGTCAAATGATCTGAGACATATTGTAATTCGAATTAGTGCATGTACCTATATATTCTATTACGATAAATTAATTTCGATTTTAACTCCTTTTTTTTTTTTGAATAGCGATATCGGCAACACTCAAAGGAAAATTAACCAGCTTCATAATTATATGCCACCCAGACACATGTTAGGAGGAAATTCACGCACACATGGCCGAGCAGTCCAATTTACTGATTTTAAAAAGATAAAAATGATAATTAATGTAATTTCATAAAATAATAAGTACGGTCAATATGATTTACCAAGTATTTGTTTCATTTTTTTTTATAACGAGAACATTATATAAAACGGAAAACGTTTTCGAAAAGAAAACGAATTCAACAAGAGGTACAAAAGAGTATCCCGATGAGGCCGCGTCTACCAAGCGAACTATCAATAACGAGCCTCACCTAACCTAAATCGAAACAATAATTAAAAACTAAGAGAAACCAAGTACACAGATTGCTAATACAAAAAATAAAACAAGACAAGAAACCGATAAATAAGGAGTCAAATATCCTTGATGAACACGCCGAACTTTGTCTTTTCAGCGCCTTGAACGAGTATTTGCTTACGTTTATGCTGTTTCTTGTTCAAAACCGGCACACGCGAGTGTTCACTAGAAATGATAAGATCATCCTTGACCGGTTCGTCCTCGGCCATACTCGTCATCAAAATATCAAAATCCGCGAAAGATTACTTGGTCATCTTATTATTTGCCAACATCGAACTTCTCTTATCAACCTTACATAAACAAATTTTGAATAGATTCCCCATAGTCCAAATCTTCATCGTAATCAACGAGCTTAGAAGATCCAGAGGTAGAAGTGGCATTCCTTCTTGACCGCAAGTTCACACCTTCGAATTGGTCTCTATGAACCTTTCTATTTAAAACGTACCACGCCTTACAAAAACCCGTACATGGGGAATCCTGACAATCGCAATAAATCCTACCACTACGCCCAATCAAAATCGGTGAAGGTCTATCATGTTGTGTAGCATCCTGACTCGCCTTCAAAGCTTCCCTCCTTATCTTCATTTCCATCTTCAAACGAGACAACCTTTCCGCGAATGTGAGATTGTCTTCATTAACATCCTCAAGGTCAATGAGATCAACCCTATCAGCAGAAATTGAGTCCAACTCGGGCCCAAAAATAGGCCCACAAGAACTAACAGGTTGTACCACTTTATCGGGAGCGTAAGAGGGCGCAAAATGAAACGACCCGTCCATATTACTATAAACGCAGTACGTTCTCATTGGTCCCATAGCGAGGTATTTGACCTCTATATGATACGTTTTAGAAAATATTGCATTCGTTTCATAAAAAGCACATCATTATTATACATAATGCATGTTTTAAACAAGTGGGTGATTATTTAAGAAATAATCCCCAAAATACATCGGTTTCCAAATATTACACACGTGACGTAACAGTCGAATATAATACATGACAAAGGTTTTATTGAATGCAACACTTTATTTAAATAAAAGTATAAGACTCCATGCACAGCTTGCTCAGATAATGCAACAGCGGAAGACTTTCTTAAGGACCTGAGAATAAACATGCGTAAACAGTCAAAACAAAGGTTGGTGAGATATATAGGTTTATCATCGATATAAATATAGACCACAAGATTTCATAGTTGTAAATATATGTACACTCTCAAGTGTATAAAAGTATTCTATAAGTTGTTGAGCGCTTCGGTAACCATACTTAACCATTAATGTGGCATATTCCCTTTATTATGAAATCTCCCTACACTATACCAATTGTAGTAAAAACGAAGTACTATGCAACCGTTTACGATACTAGAGCGACTAGCCCGGTTGGGGTTGTCAAACCCGATAGATCTATCAATAGGATTCGCGCTTACATGTTCTTACAACATGTAAATATTAGTTACCAAGCTATTAGGGAAGATATGCAAGGTGGTACAACTCAACGTAGAATATATTTTAAGTACTTGTGTCCATAGCGTAAAACATAAAATGCATGTATTCTCATCCCAAAATATTTTTAGAGTTTAAAAATGAGACTATATACTCACAGTAGTAAAAGTATATTAATAATAAGTTTTCAACTTATTAAAAATATGACAGTCGTCCTTGGATTCACGAACCTATAACAATAATAACGATTCAGATAATAATACGACATATGAATAAAATAAATCAAGTTCATAGAATACTTATATAATAATTTTTAACATTTTATGTTAGTAGTCCATTGTTAGTAGTCCATTGTTAGTAGTCCAAAATAGTCCGAAAAGTCCAACAGTTCAATAATCGGTATATATATATATATAATCTTTGAATTATCCCACGACGTATTGTATACGTATTGTATTTGCATCAACCCAGAGACGTATTGTATACGTATTGTCTTAGAATTAACTAAGACGTATTTTATACGTATTGTCTTAGGATTTATCAAAACGTATTGTATACTTATTGTGTTAGGACGTACCAAGAATATTATTATACATATATACAATTACAGAATTAACCAAGATTATAATATTTTGTTATACTCCTGATAACATGTCCAAATATATATAGGATATAGGAAAAGTTAACAAGGATATGGTTAATATAGTTTTTATAATATAAATTTCGTCCATACAACGTTAATTTTAGCAGATTTTGTTTTGCTCGCCAAATATTCATTACAACTCCGTTTAAAGTGAATCAAATTGCTATGGATTCATTAAGAAGTAAATTTTACAAAACCAATTCGAAAAGTTCATCCCAAGTAGTAATTTTTAGAGCTTTACCCTCTTTTTGTGTCGGTGGACAGATTTGGAAAAATTCCGGCATCCACTCAATATATGATTTTTTATAAAATACTTCCACTTTGTCTAAAATCATGAAACAAATACTGGAAGTCTTATTTACACATATTAACATATTTCCAAAGTCTTAGCTTTGAACTCAAAGTCTAAGATAGGTTTTTAATTCCCAACTCAAAACAGCCCGCTTTTTACCGAATGGAGATTAAAGGATATATGTTAAGTTTCAAGATGTTCTTCATATGTACAAGTTATAAGTTCTTATATTAACTTAATATAACATCGTAATACATATAAATAAGTATTATTAGAGTTAAGTTAGAAAGATTAGATTAGTTTTTCAAACAAGCTTGGTGTTCACCAAAACAAGTTCTAGTTTTTACAAGTTTTATAAGTATAATAAGATAGTAACTATACAAGGAATTGAACAAGGATTTTGAGAAGTATTTTACCTTGATTATGAAGAGGAAAGTTGCTGAGATTAAAGTATGACATGAGAGCATCCAAGTGTGTATTTTTAGTTTAAGAAAATGTGGAGTAAAAATGAGTTAAAATGGTTCTTATTTATAAGCTTATAATTTTGGCTTTTAGTGAAAATATCTAAGATAAGTGGAATTGTATTAAGTCATGCATGACATATTAAATTGATTAGGTCATGGATGACATATTACACAAATAATTTCAGATTTCTATTGGTATATACCAATAGTAAATACTTCTAGAAGCTGTGTATAATACGGGTAAAGATACCGTATGAATGCGAGTAGAATTCTTTGAGGAAATTGAACAGAATTACGAGTATAGCTATCCTTTATATGTATTGGTATATTATAAAGTGTAGTCAATACTTGTAAGGATGTATTTACACTCGTAACACATTATATGTAAATACATTTTAACATAAGTTAATTACGTCGTTTAAATAGTAATATATATATATATTGTTTGAAAACTCTTTAAATTAGTAGTATGAAAATATATATATAATACTTTGTTAATATACTTAATGAGATATTTAATTATCATATTTTCAAGTTAAATATATATAAATCCATATATACACAGTAATTAAACAATTAAACAATTAAATCAAGTTATGACATTCGTGAATCGTCGGAATAAAAGGGTGACCAAAAGCTTGTGTAAAACTCTTTTTGAAGGTTCAAGATTTATTAAAATTCATTGCTTATCAAGTCGGAATTATATAAAGATTAAGTTTAAATTTGGTCGGAAATTTCCGGGTCGTTACAGTACCTACCCGTTAAAGAAATTTCGTCGCGAAATTTGATCGATGTCGTCATGGCTAACAATAAGAATGTTATTATGACGAATATAAGTTGATTCTTAGGGTTTTATCATGATTGAGAAATATGGATAAAATAATTCGATTACTCGAAACGTATGAGCGAAGCTATCGTAAAAGAGTGAAATAAGAAAATAGGGATTCGTCTTATCTTTTGACGTCATCACGGTTGTTCTCCGGATTAAAGAAAATCTTTGTAATCTATATAAGATTTGATTCTTCGGCGATTAAGGAAATTATGATCCTCTTCGATTTAATGCAATAATCTGTCTCGATTTCTCTGTCGAATATTTTACTATAAATCAACCTCCTACGTTTCCTTATTTCCACATCTCCCATCTTTTATACTTTCTTCCTTTCTTCATACTTCCAAAACATTCGTCAATATGCTCCATCCAGTTTTAATTCTTGATATATTCTTGACTATCACATCTGTCATTCTTCTTTTTCATCTTCCACCGGAGGAATCCGTTAATTTCTACTATGCTCTTGGATTTATAGTGTTCTTAGTTTTCTCGTGTCTTTATATTGCTATACGCATCGATATACACGGTTTGTAATTTATGCGTTGTCTTCGTGCTTATATTTTTCCTTATATTTTGGAGTTTCATGCTTCCGTCTTCTTTTCCCGACTGCAAGTCAAGCGAATAATGGTCTAGAATTCATAGATATGAAATTCGGAATGAACATAGCTAATGCTCTAAGAGAGAAATTCTAATAGCACAATTTGAATTGTGAAATTACCAGAATCCAAAGGAAAAGATAGAACTATCAATAGAATATGTTCTTGATATGTTTAGAGATTAGATTGAATGTAAGAGTCATGTAACATGGCACATGATGACGTTATGGTCTGTGAATCATTACGTTCCATTTAGAAACTCAGCATGACTTACTATAATATAATCACGTTGATCAAGTGTCATTATATTATACTAACTCATGCTTCAGTTCCCAACATTACTTCAAAAACATTCATACTTTACACTCAGAGGTTCCAGATATTTAGAAACTAAAACAGTTTTCTTTATGATGTGATACAGATAACGTGAAGGAATAAATGATTTCAGATAAGAATGGTTATGAAAATATCTTCATAAATATGAAGGATATTTGATGTAAAGAAATCGTGTATATAATTTATCCTATGGAAAACACCGGTTTTAAATATTGCTACACACTAACGGGCAGTGTACCCGATCGTGTAGTAGTATAGTAACTGGTTTAGTTCCGTGTATCGTTCCAAGGACAGTTATATCAGTCAAACTAGAATTAGAAGCTATATTATGATTAACTAAGTAAATTAAAGTTAAAAGTACAAGTTTATGTTTTGGTGGCTATTTAAAGATTTAGCCAAATCAAAGAAGGTTAAATGTAAAAACAATATTTTTTGTCTTTTAAATTTATGAAATGATAATAAATGCAAATAAAGCAAGTAAGATAGTTTTGAATTAAATCAAAGAGATGAAATGTTTATCTAGATATTTTACCCTCGGTATTGGATGTAAGTTTAGATATTAAGTCCTGATTGAATAATTATGTGTGTAGTTATCTAATAGGTTCACTAAGAGTTCTCTCGGATAAACACGCAAATACAATAACAAGATCAAGGGTTCCCTTTTCACTATGGTTCTTGTATTTGTAATCAAATAACTATAAGCATGCTAATCACCTAAATCGACTCGCCAAGAATTCTCTTTAGCAAGTACTCAAACTAGAATTACTAAGCGAGGGTTCCCTATTACTTAGATCTTTTCGTTTGTGACTAGTTGATCAACAAGATCAAAGACTTGAATAACAATTGTCTTTGCGTTCGCTCTACACAATTCATTCCTATTTTGTTTAACCGTTTTAATCTAGTTTACCCCCTTGGTCCGGTTTAGCAAACAATCAATCTAAGACAAGTTGATTGTAAATCAATATGATACATCAACAAGAGTTCTCTTTATCAACAACATATCAATTAACTAGATACAAATGATTTTAACAACAATAAGCATGGTTCTTAATTCAAGCTTCAATCTATCACGCATAATACATTCAATCAATAAGATTACATCCAATACCTTGGTTATTAATCTAGACAAACATTATAGAAACTAGCCAACAATCATGGTAACAGACAACAATACAATCAAATTATTAACTGAAATCATTGCTGAGAACAAGTAAATAACCTACAAGAACAAGAGTTCTTGGATGAAGAAGGTTTTGATGGATGATGCCTTGATGTTGAGCCTCTTCAAAGAGGTTGGAGTTCTCCAATTTGCTCCTGAAAATCGCCTATAAACTCTCTGGTTCGTATTCTCCTGAAAATCGCCTATAAACTCTCTGGTTCGTATTCTCCTCCTTTACAGTCCCTCAAAAACTGAAGTTTTAAAGTGGAGAAATTAGGTAAAAAGCCAAAAAGTCGGCCACACCTACTACGGGACGTCGTCCCAAAATTCAGGACGGCGTCCCACTAAACAGAGCTAGACGGCGTCCTGTTAACCCTAGACGGCGTCCCAGAACAAAGGGCAGGACGTCGTCCCACCATCCAGGACGGCGTCCTGTTGTGCCAATTTTGACTGTTACGTTTTCTTTTCAATATTACTTCATTTGGACGAACCCTAACATATCGGAAGCCTTGTTTTATCATTTTAGAGTGCTATCTTGACCCTAACTCGTATCGGGATCGACCAATGTCATAAATCATCAAAATTCTTTGCAAATCATTCTTCCAATACAAATTCGCGCATCTTGGCTTATCACTTGTAGGACACCTTCATTATCTTCGATTCTAGAGCGTTTTTAGTGATATTGCGATAGATATATATGATGTTATTGAATAATATCAAAACACCCCACACTTAAACCTTGCTTGTCCTCAAGCAATTCTTTCGTTACAAAGTAGAACATTATCAAATATAATCACACAATATAGATTACATACATGAATCACTCGAAGCACACGAAACACACACGTTGATATGAAACACAAGTCACACTATATGAAACACACGCTTTAAGTATAGCACACTTTTATTGAAATCACACGCACGCTATATATACGATGGAAACACACACACATTTTTGGGAGATTAGAGCCAAGTATCCGAAAAATTTGATCCTAGGGAAATCAGGACCTTGATAAAAAACGTTTTATGGTTTTGAAAATATCATGCTAGTTTTTAATACTAGACACGTTTTCTGATTTTGTCGGATTTTCTGAATTTTGAAAAATGAGTGCGGGTTTCCCGCTATTGGTCAAGCCAATCCCTCCCACGGTACCTAACATCATGAGATGTCGGTAGAAAATAATGTGCTTAGGAGGATACACATTACGTCCGGATATCATCGATAATCATGAGGTAATCATCTAATCTGTTAAGTCAATCATAAAGATTGAAGTTCATCAGGTTTAAAAGCTGATATATTACCTTTCCGGAGGTTATCCACTGGGAATCTGATCAATCACTGACAATTTGTGTATCATGGTGCGCTTCCCATTTGGCTAGCAAATCTCCCTCATTGAGATAAGCTTTGACTACCAGTTTCCCTGTTTGATGTTGAGGCCTGGTAGATTTCCAGTCGATTTTAGCAATGACTTTTCAAGATTTTTCGTCACCCTACAACTGGTCTGGACTACAACTTCTGAAATAAATCAGCAAGTGTGTCGTTCGGGAGACTTGACTCCCTTTAGGATGGAATGGATACATCCTGTATGGTCATATAAGTGGTCGGACGCAACATTGTCCTTGTTAGGAGAAACAATGAGGATCGTCCTTAGGGTTTTCAATCTGGCGCGAGATCCGGTTTCCGACCACGCTATACAATCACCGCTCTCTCACGGTTTACACTCGTTTTGGTACAAGTGACCTACAAGTTAGCTTACTAAACTAGTAGGATTTTCATTCAAATAATTGAATGATAGTGCAACTTCAAAGACTATTAATAATTTAAAATGTAAACCAACATTTATTTTCTAGATTTTAAGACCATAATGTGTATAACGTGGTTTTTGGGCTTTTAATCGTTTTTAAGGCTACTTGAAAATTTTAAAATTTTTTAAATAATCTTATAATCAATTAAGTTTATAAAATATCTTTTAAAAATTTATATTTATAACGGAAATTCGGTTGTTATACCTGATCTTAATCCGTCGATAAATTTTAAAATCAATTTATAAAATTTAACCTTTTACAAGTTATGTTGCCTTGAACGCCTTAATTTTAGTAAAACGAGTTCCCGATAAATTTCTACTCCCCACCCCACACTTGAGATCATGCAAGGCCCTCATTGCATGAAATCAGAAAAAGGATTAAATTTAGAGGGCAAAGTGATAGGGTGATTGTAGAAATTTTCAATTTTTAACCTGTAAATCGTGGAACATGTAGACGGATGCTGCTGAACTTACTGCCAGCATAAGAGCATCGTCCAGTCCGCGATTATCATCATACACACATCATAATATCAAATGTCGCTGAACTTAATGCCAGTCTTTGAAGTTCAATCATGCTGCACAAATTAACAAACCACACAATTTATAATAAAAAGAACGGTGTTTTTACAACCACAACCGTTCACAAATCCACACAATTAGCCAGTTATTACAAACCAAATATTGTCTAAAATCACACCACACAAATTAAATTGTCTCAAAACAAAGTACAAAATGATCAAAGGCACGCAGGCCTAGTTATCAAACGGCCAAAAATAATTACCCGAACCATCTCTGTACGGGCGTCCCTGTGGATATTGCTGCTCAAATCTATTTCGAGCATCCTGCAACGCAGCGGTATTATCATAAATCGGGTGAGGCAGAGGTGGGTTTTGAGGATCCGTGTAATATTGGGGTGTCAGACGTGTCGTCCCATAGTACTGCTCGGGGTTGGAATAAAACAACTCTGAGTTATGGTTATTCCAATCAATACCATAACTCATCCATCCCTGATCGTGCACTTGAGCAATCTGTCATTGCTCCATTCGCTGCTGACTATCCCACATTCGATCGTTGTGCATCCTTTGTTCGTTCGGGCTCAACCTCATGTTATTAACACTACCAACCAAACTGTCCCAACTTGATTGGGACGGATGCCACGGAACCTGTTCACCAACATTAGTCTGTGCCTCCATTTCCGCCTCCTCTTCCTGCCGCTGCTCTTGCTGAACACCACTGCCACTTGCGTCACCTGCACCAACTGCCACAAAAGGCACCAAATGCCCATTTCTATCTTTCATAATGATTTCAGCATTAATATAAAAAACCTTTTTTAATGGTTTCATTACGCTCGTGTACTCCTGTAATCTACTGAAATCAATGTTAAAATGTCGGGCAATTCGGGTGATGTAGTGGCCTCCCAGAAGTGGCTTCTGTAGCCGTGTCTCAGTCGCAATGGCAAGGAAATAATTACCGATTAGCCCAGGAATGTCGGTATAGGAACCCCGCTTGATTTGATCCATAATCCACAAATCTAATGTTTTCACCTTCTCATGACCCTCAATCCTCGCATTAAACGTGCATGCGATGAGTCGATGAAGCAGCTTATCATCCCGGCTGCGATTTCGTTGTACCTGTGCTTGCTTGATCTAAAATGTGCAGGCGCAATATTTGGCTTACAAATTCTGCGCCAATAAGAGGTGTCATCAAAAACATGCCGGCCAACGTAATCAGAAGCCCGCAAATATTCACCTAACTGATTATCGGTGAATTCCCCAAAAATTCCCAGAACTCTACAAAGCTGTAAACTGCTTATACCCCTATCTTGGCCCCCGAGACGAAACCGTAGAAACTCATTCGATAAATAATCGCTGACATTGTTAAACCGCATGGTAGAGTAAAATTCTTTAAGCAGCACCGGATAGATTGGTTCATTGATGCTAAAAACATGTTCCCAAGCGTGGGCGACTACTCTATTGTACGGGATGGCTAGTAAATTAGTAACATGTCGGCGCATGCCCGCTTCTTCCAATGGCCCCCAGATAAAATACCAAGTGGCATTAATCAGCCTGCGGTTTATTCTCTCAAACGTTTCGGTGTAGTCTTCGTCGTTCTGAACCTGTGTTAACCAAACTCGAGGATCATTTAGATCCTCCTCCTCTTCTTCTCCGGAAGACGATGATGAATGATGTTGTTGTTGTGGTGGTGGTGGTTGTCGTGGAGGAGCCAAACCTGCTGTCCTTCCTCTTTTTGCCGGTCCTCCTCTGCTTGGTTGTCCAGAGAGTTTGGATGAAATGATCACCGGGAGAGTAGAACCTTCTTGTAGGTAAGCATATTCCAAGTGACTTGAAAGTGGCTTTAGTTCCAAAACGGGAGGTTCTTCAATCGATGTTTTACATCGGTATTCATTCCCTAAATCCAACTTTCTGTACTCTTCATCATTTGGCTCATACCCGTTAGCCATCAAAGTGGTCAACATCTCCACTTCTTCCACCATTGTTTCATCATCACCTTCCGCAAAAATGCATTCTCCTGTACCTTGCAATTCTGGAAATTCCTGCAATAACTCCGAATACGTGTCTACGGTTTGCAAATAATAACATTGATCATCAGTAGACTCGGGGTATTGCAAGGCATGGTCAACGGAAAAGGTAACCTTTATATCCTCAATACTAAGGGTCAATTTCTGCCCATGAACATCTATCATAGCTCTAGCGGTATTGAGGAAAGGTCGACCTAATATAAGAGGCACACGTGTGTCCTCCTCCATGTCTAGAATTACAAAATCAGCCGGAAATACTAGGGTACCTACTTTTACTAACATATTCTCTAAAATTCCACGAGGGAATTTAACAGAGCGGTCTGCTAGTTGGATTGCCATTCGAGTTGGTTTCAGTTCCCCGGGGTTTAGCTTAACATATAATGAATAAGGCATTAAATTTATGCTAGCCCCTAAATCCGCTAATGCTTTAATGCATTCCAAATCTCCCAGGAGACATGGTATGGTAAAACTTCCAGGATCAGCTAACTTTTTCGGTATTTTGTTCATCAAAATTGCTGAACAATTAGCATTCATGGTGACGGATGAAAGTTCCTCCATTTTCTTCCGATTAGTAAGTAAGTCTTTTAAAAACTTAGCATACTTGGGCATACCTGAGATTACATCAATGAAAGGCATGTTTATGTTAATTTGTTTAAACATATCTAGGAATTTCGACCTTTCGGCCTCTAGCCTCTCTTGTTGTTGTTTTCTTGGGTATGGGAGCGGTGGTTGATATGGTTTTACTACGGGTTTTTCCCGTTCTTCCTTTTCAACCACTTTTTCCGTCTCCTTAACCGGTTCATCATTTTGGTTCAATGGAACCCTGAAATCAGAATTTTCGGGCATTTTTGGAGCATCGTATGCTAGACCACTCCGTGTGGTGATAACATTTGCGTGCTCATTTCGTGGGTTTTTACTGGTATCGCCCGGTAAACTACCTGGTTTCCTCTCGCTCAGTAAATTGGCTAAACCACTCATTTGTTTTTCTAAATTTTGAATTGATGCTTGTTGGTTTCTAAATTGATGTTCGTTTTTCTCGTTGGTTTGGTTTATATTTGTGACAAGCTGAGTTTGTGATGTAATTAACTTTTCCAACATACTCTCTAAATTTGACTTTTTCTCTTCCTGTTGGGGTTTTTGGTAAAAACCCGGAGTTTGTTGTTGGAACCCACTACTTGACCCTTGTTGAAAATTGGAAGTTTGACCTTGAGGGTTGTAGGGGTTGTTAAAGTTCCGGTTAAATTGGGCTCTTCCCTGAAACTGGTTATTATTTCTTTGGCTTATGAAAGCCACTTCTTCTTTTTGAGCCATGGTTAACCCGGCATCACAATCTTTTCCTAAGTGGAGACCTCCACAGTATTCATAACCTACTTTCATACTATGGATTTCCTTGGTGATTTTGTCCATGTTTCGGACAACACCATCTATTTTTACACCTAGGGAGCTTAAGTCATCATAAGCACCGGCGCTTTGGACTTGAGCATTTCGAGTAATTGGGCGTTCTTGATGCCACTCATGAGAATAATCGGCTAGTTTCTCGATTATCTCATAAGCCTCTTGCTCGGTTTTGTCCATAAGAGAACCACCGGCCGCTTGGTCAATTGAAATTCGGGTTGCTACATCACAACCTTTGTAAAAGATTTGGACCTTTTGAAAGGTATCCAAACCATGGTTTGGACAACCTCTTAGCATTTTGGAAAATCGATTCCATGCTTCGTACAGGGTTTCCATCGGCTTTTGACAGAATTGGGTAATTTCGTGTTGGAGTCTCGCGGACTTGGATGCTGGAAAATATTTCTTAAGAAATTTTTCCAACATACCATCCCACGTTTCTATCGTAGCCTCGGCCAATGAATCTAACCAACTTCGTGCTTCCCCTTGGAGTGTCCAAGGGAAAAGTCTTAATAATATGGCCTGGTCAGTTTCTGGTTTAAGTTTAAATAGAAGACATATCTCTTGAAAGAGACGAATATGTTCGTTTGCATCTTCATTCGGACCACCACCAAATTGACACCTGTTATTAATCATTTGAAGAATAGGTCCTTTTATTTCAAAAGTTACCTCACCAGTAGGTGGAGTAATAGCACTACCTTGTCCGGTCCGGGTTGCTTTCATCTTTGCTGCCATTGATTATCGTGGTACCAACGGTCTTTCTCCTTCCATTTCAAAATTTGGGGGTTGAACGGGTTTACCAAAGTCTGAATATCGAGGCTTGGTCGTACTTGATTCTGAATCAAAGGTTTCTTGCTTTGATGAAGATTCAAAAATTTCAAGTACTTCTTTTGAAATCCTACCAAGCTTTCTATCAGGTTCTGTAAACGGTGTAAGTAATGGAGATTCTGAACTTCGGTTATGTGGCATATGCGACCTATAAACTGTCAATCACACAACTAACAAAAATTATTAAACATACCGATTCTATAAGTTTAAAATCAAAGACTATTAATAATTTAAAATAATTAAGAAACTACTTAATCACAAATTTAGTTAATAATCCTATTTTGACACAAAACTCTCCCCGGCAGCGGCGCCAAAAACTTGATGTAAAGAAATCGTGTATATAATTTATCGTATGGAAAACACCGGTTTTAAAGATTGCTACACACTAACGGGCAGTGTACCCGATCGTGTAGTAGTATAGTAACTGGTTTAGTTCCGTGTATCGTTCCAAGGACAGTTATATCAGTCAAACTAGAATTAGAAGCTATATTATGATTAACTAAGTAAATTAAAGTTAAAAGTACAAGTTTATGTTTTGGTGGCTATTTAACGATTTAGCCAAATCAAAGAAGGTTAAATGTAAAAACAATATTTTTTGTCTTTTAAATTTATGAAATGATAATAAATACAAATAAAGCAAGTAAGATAGTTTTGAATTAAATCAAAGAGATGAAATGTTTATCTAGATATTTTACCCTCGGTATTGGATGTAAGTTTAGATATTAAGTCCTGATTGAATAATTATGTGTGTAGTTATCTAATAGGTTCACTAAGAGTTCTCTCGGATAAACACGCAAATACAATAACAAGATCAAGGGTTCCCTTTTCACTATGGTTCTTGTATTTGTAATCAAATAACTATAAGCATGCTAATCACCTAAATCGACTCGCCAAGAATTCTCTTTAGCAAGTACTCAAACTAGAATTACTAAACGAGGGTTCCCTATTACTTAGATCTTTTCGTTTGTGACTAGTTGATCAACAAGATCAAAGACTTGAATAACAATTGTCTTTGCGTTCGCTCTACACAATTCATTCCTATTTTGTTTAACCGTTTTAATCTAGTTTACCCCCTTGGTCCGGTTTAGCAAACA
The DNA here is from genome assembly GCF_046630445.1 of Rutidosis leptorrhynchoides. Taxonomy (NCBI): domain Eukaryota; kingdom Viridiplantae; phylum Streptophyta; class Magnoliopsida; order Asterales; family Asteraceae; genus Rutidosis; species Rutidosis leptorrhynchoides. The sequence continues at coordinate 29,588,661 of NC_092336.1, forward strand.
ATCAATCTAAGACAAGTTGATTGTAAATCAATATGATACATCAACAAGAGTTCTCTTTATCAACAACATATCAATTAACTAGATACAAATGATTTTAACAACAATAAGCATGGTTCTTAATTCAAGCTTCAATCTATCACGCATAATACATTCAATCAATAAGATTACATCCAATACCTTGGTTATTAATCTAGACAAACATTATAGAAACTAGCCAACAATCATGGTAACAGACAACAATACAATCAAATTATTAACTGAAATCATTGCTGAGAACAAGTAAATAACCTACAAGAACAAGAGTTCTTGGATGAAGAAGGTTTTGATGGATGATGCCTTGATGTTGAGCCTCTTCAAAGAGGTTGGAGTTCTCCAATTTGCTCCTGAAAATCGCCTATAAACTCTCTGGTTCGTATTCTCCTGAAAATCGCCTATAAACTCTCTGGTTCGTATTCTCCTCCTTTACAGTCCCTCAAAAACTGAAGTTTTAAAGTGGAGAAATTAGGTAAAAAGCCAAAAAGTCGGCCACACCTACTACGGGACGTCGTCCCAAAATTCAGGATGGCGTCCCACTAAACAGAGCTAGACGGCGTCCCGTTAACCCTAGACGGCGTCCCAGAACAAAGGGCAGGACGTCGTCCCACCTTCCAGGACGGCGTCCTGTTGTGCCAATTTTGACTGTTACGTTTTCTTTTCAATATTACTTCATTTGGACGAACCCTAACATATCGGAAGCCTTGTTTTATCATTTTAGAGTGCTATCTTGACCCTAACTCGTATCGGGATCGACCAATGTCATAAATCATCAAAATTCTTTGCAAATCATTCTTCCAATACAAATTCGCGCATCTTGGCTTATCACTTGTAGGACACCTTCATTATCTTCGATTCTAGAGCGTTTTTAGTGATATTGCGATAGATATATATGATGTTATTGAATAATATCAATATTTATAATGGAAGATACGATGATATCTTAGAATATTTAAGATATGATGATGATGAATAATATTGCCCGCAAGGGTTTCAGAGTAAGGAGCAAGGTATTCGCTAAAGACTTCAGCAGACACTGAATCATTTGGATTCTTTGAAGGCAGATTTAGTCCTTGTGATTTGTCCACAGCCTCCTTCAGGGTTTGCTCAATCCGTTTTCCAGTTCCAAACCTTCTCCTTTTCTGTGCTTTGCTAACACAATATTCTTTATCATCAACTTTTGACTGTTACGGTTGTCTACAGTTTCTGCTGCTTCATTAAGCTTTTTCAAAACTTCATAGTACTGATTCGTAGGCTGAAGTGCTATTCCGAATTTCATAATTATAATTTCAGGAAATAACTTTATATGTATATGCAGAAATGATGTGAGATTCAAGAATAATTATTGATGCTTCCTAGGGTTTGGTATGACAATTATTGTTACAAGATGTAGACGGGTACATGACAAGGTTTTATAGTGATCTTTCAGAGAGATTTAAGTCAAAGAGCAATAAAGTTGCTGGTAAGCTTACTACTAATGTGGTGGAATATAAAAGGTTCCCCGGTAACGATGGTGAAAAGACAACGTATATATCAAGGTTATAATAATGCTACTTCGGATGAAAAGTCGAAGTTGTCTTTGTGGAGCTGTGACAAAATTCGCTATTTTGAAAAGGGATTGTAAAGTTATTTTGGGTAATAATAATGCTAAAGGATCTGACACGGATACGTGTTGAACCTTTGCTTAGGTTCAAGTGTCCTCCGAATGCATATCTATATGCATATATTCTTCGTATGTATCGTGTGATTGGTTTATTCTCTCGATTGTTCCTTAGTTGAGATGTTTTCAAGAATTTTGAAGGGTTTAGACGCAGGTTGTCATCGTCAATATCCGTATAATGAATTCGTCATGAATCTTGAATGATACGAATATCTTTATGAGTTCATGAAAGTGATGTTCTATTATAGTTTGAATTTAAAGTATGATTTTGAAGGATGTAGGAATTTAAGATTGATGGCACTTCTTAAATCTTGACTTGGATTTTGATCTGTCAAAATCAGAATATGTAATTGAATTGGTATGGAAAATGGTTGTCTTGAATTTTGTGAAATGATGTATATTGCTATGAAAGGAGAGAGTATAATTAACGATTGTCGAAACATCATTGAAAATGTACAGTGTAACATATTAATGTGAACTTAAGTATTTCTCGGGTATTACCTACCCGTTAAAATAAATTTTCACAAATAATATTTTGTACAAAAGAATTTTTATTACAGTCTTTATGAAGATATGTATGTATATTTTCTTCAGATGTAATATGGATTTAATGAGTTAATATTATATTAATCTCATTTGGTTTACGGTTGGAACTAGAAATGAATAATCCGTAAAACTTTAGAGATTACATAATTGCCGCGGAATATTTCTTCAACGTAAATGAAATAATGAATTAATACTTCATCACTCATTATTATTGGTATCCCTCAGTGCCTGCGGTGCGTATGATGTTGATGCTCATAATGCGGCTTGCGATGTTGAGGCTTGTGATGTTGTTGGTACTGCTACTGCTGGTGCTGGTAGTGGTTTGATGTGAGTATAGATGATGAGAATTTGTTTTGTTTTGTATTGTGAAAGAAAATGTTTAAAGTTTCTTGAATAAAAAGAGAGGTCAAGAGCTTTATAAAGGGAATGAAATGATGTAGGATACACTTGCTAATGAAGTTTTACTTTTCATGACATTAAATAATTCACCATGCAAGATACGGAGTAAAGGTCAGATAGCCTCAATAATATTAGTAATATTATACTCGTTGCGGCATATCCTGCAAAGGAGAGAGAAAATGGTGTTACGAACGGGTTCGCCGGTAAGTGCCTCATGTTCTCCACCGAGAGGCAAATTAGATTCATGAAAGAGATCACCTTCATCTTGTCTCCAATGATTAAGTAGACTACGAACCCATCCCCAATTCATCCAAAATAGATGATGGCTAATTGGTTGATCCATTCCGGTCACACTGCTTTCGGAGCTCGAGTGAAACTCCATATCAGAATTCGAGGGACTTGAACTAGTGGAGAGTTCCATTTCGTACGATTGAATAAAGGATTTTTCGATATGAAATGATTTCCGACTATCGAATGGTATTCTAATTACATAGAATATATATATATATATATATATATATATATATATATATATATATATATATATATATATATATATATATATATATATATATATATATATATATATATATATATATATATATATATATATATATATATATATATATATATATATATATATATATATATAGCAAAAGATTTCATAGATTACGGAGGAATTTACGGAATATGTTAGGCAAAGTTTACAGTAACAGATACGCTAAGATATGAATTGGCAGATACGCTAAGATATGAATTTCGTCTATACACTATTAATGCAATCAATGCATTAAGATGTGTCTAGACTAAGAATGATAAGTAGGAAATTTTCTAAGGGTGATAAGCAGATGATTTACGACTAGAAATGATAAGCAAAACTTTTGACATGCAGTTAAGGTCGAAGTCCAGACTCACTAATGCATCTTAATAACTATCCGTTAGACACACTAATGCAAAACCTGGTTCGCTAAGACCACCGCTCTGATACCAACTTTAACGACCCGTCCATATTACTATAAACGCAGTACGTTATTCATTGGTCCCATAGCGAGGTATTTGACCTCTATATGATACGTTTTTAGAAAATATTGCATTCATTTCATAAAAAGCACACCATTATTATACATAATGCATGTTTTAAACAAGTGGGCGATTATTTAAGAAATAATCCCCATAATACATCGGTTTCCAAATACTACACACATGACATAAAAGTTGAATATAATACATGACGAAGGTTTTATTGAATGCAACACTTCATTTAAACAAAAACATGAGACTCCATGCACAGCTTGCTCAGATAATGCAACAGCGGAAGACTTTCTTAAGGACCTGAGAATAAACATGCTTAAACAGTCAACACAAAGGTTGGTGAGATATATAGGTTTAGCATCGATATAAATATAGACCACAAGATTTCATAGTTATAAATATATATACACTCGCAAGTGTATAAAAGTATTCTATAAGTTGTTGAGCGCTTCGGCAATCATACTTAACCATTAATGTGGCATATTCCCTTTATTATGAAATCTCCCTACACTGTACCAAGTGTAGTAAAAACGAAGTACTATGCAACCGTTTAGGATACTAGAGCGACTAGCCCGGTTGGGGTTGTAAAACCCGATAGATCTATCAATAGGATTTGCACTTACATGTTCTTACAACATGTAAATATTAGTTACCAAGCTATTAGGGAAGATATGCAATGTGGTACAACTCAACGTAGAATATATTTTAAGTACTTGTGTCCATGGCATATGTAGTGACCCGAACTTTTCCATTTTTATATATATTAATTGAGATTGATATTTACATGACTAAATGTTTCCAATGTGTTAAGCAATCAAACTTGTTAAGACTTGATTAAATGAAATAAGTTTCATATAGACAATTGATCACCCAAGTTGACCGGCGATTCACGAACGTTACAAAATTATAAAAACTACATGTTGTGGTCTATATAGACATATATATATATATATATATATATATATATATATATGGTTGACATAAGATTATGATGAGTAAGTATCTCACTAAATATATTAACAATGTGTGATATACATAAGAAATGAGATTACTAAGTTAAGAAACTCGAAATGATATATATATAACTATTATCGTTATGATAACGTCTACTAAATACATATGTATCATATTAAGATATTGATACACTATATTTAACATGATAAAATGATATTTAAATATATCATTAAGTGTGTTAACAATGAACTACATATGTAAAAACAAGACTACTAACTCAAGAATTACGAAACGAGACTTATATGTAACGATTATCATTGTAACGATATTTTAATGTATATATCATATTAAAAGATATTCATACATCATAATATCATGATAATATAATAATTTAACATCTCATTTGATATAATAAACATTGGGTTAACAACATTAATTGAGATCGTTAACTTAAAGGTTTCAAAACAACACTTACATGTAACGACTAACGAAGACTTAACGACTCCATTAGAATGTATATACATGTTGTGTTTTGATATGTATTCTTACACTTTTTAAAGACTTCAAGACACATATCAAAGTACTTCTACTTAACAAAAATGCTTACAATTACATCCTCATTCAGTTTCATCAACAATTCTACTCGTATGCATCCGTATTCGTACTCGTACAATACACAGCTTTTAGATGTATGTACTATTGGTATATACACTCCAATGATCAGATCTTAGCAGTCCATGTGAGTCACCTAACACATGTGGGAACCATCATTTGGCAACTAGCATGAAATATCTCATAAAATTACAAAAATATTAGTAATCATTCATGACTTATTTACATGAAAACAAAATTACATATCCTTTATATCTAATCCATATACCAACGACCAAAAACACCTATAAACACTTTCATTCTTCAATTTTCTTCATCTAATTGATCTCTCTCAAGTTCCATCTTCAAGTTCTAAGTGTTCTTCATAAATTTCATAAGTATAGTTTCATAAAAATCAAGAATACTACCAAGTTTGCAAGTTTACTTCCAAGCTTTCTAATCCATTCCAAGTAATCATCTAAGATCAAGGAACCTTTGTTATTTACATTAGGTTATCTTTCTAATTCAAGGTAATATTCATATTCAAACTTTGATTCAATTTCTACAACTATAACAATCTTATTTCGAGTGAAAATCTTACTTGAACTATTTTCGTGTCATGATTCTGCTTCAAGAACTTTCAAGCCATCCAAGGATCCTTTGAAGCTAGATCCATTTTTCTCATTTCCAGTAGTTTTATCCAGAAAACTTGAGGTAGTAATGATGTTCATAACATCATTTAATTCATACATATAAAGCTATCTTATTCGAAGGTTTAAACTTGTAATCACTAGAACATAGTTTAGTTAATTCTAAACTTGTTCGCAAACAAAAGTTAATCCTTCTAACTTGACTTTTAAAATAAACTAAATACATGTTCTATATCTATATGATATGCTAATTTAATGATTTAAAACCTGGAAACACGATGAACACCATAAAATCGGATATACGCCGCCGTAGTGAAACCGGGGACTATTTTGGTTTGGATAATTAAAAACTATGATAAACTTTGATTTAAAATTTATTCTTCTGGGAAAATGATTTTTCATATGAACATGAAACTATATCCAAAAATCTTGGTTAAACTCAAAGTGAAATTATGTTTTCAAAATGGTCATCAAGATGTCGTTCTTTCGACGGAAATAACTACCTCTTTAGTAATTGAAATGTAACTTAAATTTCCGACTATAAACCTATACTTTTTCTGTTTGGATTCTTAAATTAGAGTTCAATATGAAACCATAGCAATTTGATTCACTCAAAACGGATTTAAAATGAAGAAGTTATGGGTAAAACAAGATTGGATATTTTTGATCTTTTTAGCTACGGGAAATGTTTAACAAATCTATACAAATCATATCCTAGCTAACTTATATTGTATTATACATGTATTCTAATATATTATGTAATCTTGGGATACCATAGACACGTATGTAAATGTTTTGACATATCATATCGACCCATGTATATATATTATTTGGAACAACCATACACACTCTATATGCAGTAATGTTGGAGTTAGCTATACAGGGTTGAGGTTGATTCTAAAAATATATATACTTTGAGTTGTGATCTAGCCTGAGACGTGTATACACTGGGTCATGTATTGATTCAAGATAATATATATCGATTTATTTCTGTACACCTAACTGTGGACAACTAGTTGTAGGTTACTAACGAGGACATCTGACTTAATACACTCAAATCTTTAAAACATAATAAAAATGGTTGTAATTATATTTTGATCATACTTTGATATATATGTACATATTTGTATAGGTTCGTGAATCGATCCGTGGCCAAGTCTTATTTCCGAGGAAGGAAATATCTGTGAAAGTGAGTTATAGTCCCACTTTTAAAATCTAATATTTTTGGGATGAGAATACATGCAGGTTTTATAAATGATTTACAAAATAGACACAAGTACGTGAAACTACATTCTATGGTTGAATTATCGAAATCGAATATGCCCCTTTTTATTAAGTTTGATAATCTAAGAATTAGGGAACAGATACCCTAATTGACGCGAATCCTAAAGATAGATCTATTGGGCCTAACAAACCCCATCCAAAGTACCGGATGCTTTAGTACTTCGAAATTTATATCATATCCGAAGGGTGTCCCGGAATGATGGGGATATTCTTATATATGCATCTTGTTCATGTCGGTTACCAGGTGTTCACCATATGAATGATTTTTATCTCTATGTATGGGATGTGTATTGAAATATGAAATCTTGTGGTCTATTGTTACGATTTGATATATATAGGTTAAACCTATAACTCACCAACATTTTTGTTGACGTTTAAAGCATGTTTATTCTCAGGTGAATATTAAGAGCTTCCGCTGTTGCATACTAAAATAAGGACAAGATTTGGAGTCCATGTTTGTATGATATTGTGTAAAAACTGCATTCAAGAAACATATGTCGATGTAATATATTTCTATTGTAAACCATTATGTAATGGTCGTGTGTAAACAGTATATTTTAGATTATCATTATTTGATAATCTACGTAATGTTTTTAAAACCTTTATTGATAAAATAAAGGTTATGGTTGTTTTAAAAATGAATGCAGTCTTTGAAAAACGTCTCATATAGAGGTCAAAACCTCGCAACGAAATCAATTAATATGGAACGTTTATAATCAATATGAACGGGACATTTCAGTTGATATCCGAGCGTTGGTCTTAGAGAACCATAAAAATTTGCATTAGTGTGTCTTATCGAGTTTGTTAGGATGCATTAGTGAGTCTGGACTTCGACCGTGTTTTCTTTAAAAATGATTGCTTAACATTTTTGTTGGAAACTATATTTTATTAACATGTAAATATTATGTGATATATTAATCTCTTAACATGTTTGATATTGTGTGATAGATGTCTACATCTAGCACAAATCCTATTGACTCACCTAATAATAACGAAGAGTCGAATATATATTGGCAAGATTCACAAGTTCCCGAAGAACCGGAAGAAGAGGAACCGGAAGAAGAGGAAACGGAACCGGAAGAAGAGGAACCGGAAGAAGAGGAACCAAAAGAAGAGGAAATGGAACCGGAAGAAGAGGAACCGGAAGAAGAGGAAACGGAACCGGAAGAAGAGGAAACAGAAGAAGAGGAACCAGAAGAAGAGGAACCGGAAGAAGAAGAGTTTCTGGAGGGGGGAATAGTAGGAACCACAGAAAACCGGTCAAATAAAAGAAAATCCTCAACCAATGGACCAAAGTTAATAATGGTAAATGGTGTTTCCGCTAAGGAAGCAAAATATTGGGAAAATTACCAATTTTCCGATGAATCGGATCCTGATGAGGATTCCGATGATGTTATAGAAATTACCCCGACCCAATTTAATGAGGCAAAAGAAAATAATAAGGGAAAAGGCATCTAAATAGAGAAATCTGATTCCGACCCCGATGAACTTTATATGTACCGTCAACACCCGTATTTTCAATATCGTGACAATAACCCGGGAACCTCTAAACCACCAGATTTTTCTAAACCAATGTGGAAAACGACGAATCGTATTAGAGGAACATCATATATCCCTAGAAGATTAGGAAAAAGAACCAAGTCCGAAGAAGAAGAAACCAGTGATTCAGATTAGAGGGGTGTGAGCATGTTGTGTAATAAATGTATTGTAGTGTGCTTGTACTTTTATGTTCTATGTAAAAATTGCTTGTATTGTTTGTTATTACGAATCTAATCCTTGTCTATTTTACAGTATAAAAACAAAATGGACGTTAAGGGTAGACAACCTAATATTTTAGAAGACCTACCAGAGGATATGATTGAGGAAATATTGTCTAGAGTCGGTCAGAATTCATCAGCACATTTAGTTATGGCGAAATTAACTTGTCAAACATTTGAAAGACTTTCTAGAAATGCCTTAGTTTATAAAAGGCTTTCCTTTGATAGGTGGGGTATATCACATTGGGGAGACTTTAAGTTACGCCGTGTTTTCTTTAAAGCGTTAAATGCGGGGAACCCAAATGCAATTTTACGCTACGGGTTAAGAACCTATTTTGACTCAACATATCCCAACATAGGATTTCGTGAATTAGAAAGAGCTTCTAACATGCAACATAAAGAAGCATGTTATGCTTACGGGTTAGTGATGTTCGCTTCTTACCAAAGTGAGAAAAAGAACATCGGATTGCAGCTTTTAAATAAAACTTTTCCACAAGTGACGGATTCAGTAGTTGGGGTGAGAAACAAGGTTTTTAGATTATTACGGGGCTGTTGGACATTACGAAACCCTCGTCCTTTTGACGACATTACAACATTCTGCCTAGCCAATGGTCATAACGGTTATTTTCCGCAAGACCAAGGATGGGAAGTCGTCTTAGTAAAACCAGAATGCATGACTTGTTTCTGAACTTATGAATTACGTGTCTTTATTTCCTTTGCTGAACAACTTGCGTATTAACTAGATTTATCTTCAAAACTGTCCTGTATCATAGTGTACTATATTTCATGTTATATGTAATATAGCGAAGTTGTAAGTTTGAAGAATATTTGTATGTGATATATTATTATAATCAGTTTTTCATATGGAATTGTAGTAGTTGAATTGTACATTAGCTACTAAGTATGAACTTAACGGGTAGGTAGTACCCGAATTTAAACTTATAAAACGCTTATATGAAGAAAAAGCTTTTATAAATGAGTTCATATTATGCTACGAGATACTATTGACTACTCTTAATATTCTGTATGATTAAATTGTTTCATTTGACTATTTTGAAGGAAATGGCACCGACTACTCGACACACCTTGAATATGAGCGAAGAGGAATTTCGTGCCTTTCTTGCTTCAAACATAGCCGCAGTACAGGCCGCGCTACATACCAACAATAACTCTGAATCTAGCAATACAGCTAACGGTGCAAGAAATCGTGTAGGATGGTCCTACAAGGAATTCACTGCCTGCAAACCTTCAGAATTTGATGGGACCGAAGGACCAATCGGATTGAAACGGTGGACCGAGAAAGTTGAATAGGTGTTTGCCATAAGTAAGTGTGCTGAAGGAGACAAAGTGAAGTACGCTACGCATACCTTCACAGATATTGCGTTAACATGGTGGAATACCTATCTAGAGCAAGTGGGACAAGATGCTGCTTACGCACTACCGTGGTCAGCATTCAAGCACTTGATGAACGAGAAGTACCGTCCCAGAACCGAGGTCAATAAGCTCAAGTCAGAACTTAGAGGGTTACGAACACAGGGATTCGATATTACTTCGTACGAAAGACGATTCACAGAATTGTGCCTATTGTGTCCGAGAGTGTTCGAAGATGAGGAAGAGAAGATCGACGCGTTTGTGAAAGGGTTACCGGAGAGAATCCAGGAAGATATAAGTTCACACGAGCCTGCCTCCATATAAAAGGCATGTAGAATGGCTCACAAACTAGTGAACCAGATTGAGGGAAGAATTAAAGAACAGGCGGCCGAAGAGGCCAACGTGAAGTTAGTCAAAAGAAAGTAGGAGGAAAATGATGATAAGAGTCACCAAAACAACAATAACTATCTCAACAATCGCAACATCAATCGCAACTACAACAAACGGCACAACAACAACAACAACTACAACAATCATCCCAACAACAATAACAACCGCAACAACAACAACAATCAGAAGCAGCTATGCCAAAGGTGTGAAAAGTATCACTCAGGGTTCTGCACTAAATTTTGCAACAAGTGTAAAAGAAATGGTCATAGCGCGGCGAAGTGTGAGGTCTACGGACCAGGGGTTAACAGAACGAAAGGAACAAATGGTGTCGGAACGAGTAATGGCGGAGCAAGTAGTGTCGAAGCAAGTTATGACAATGTAGTTTGTTATAAATGTGGAAAACCGGGCCACATTATTAGAAATTGCCCGAACCAGGAGAACACGAATGGACAAGGCCGCGGAAGAGTTTTCAATATTAATGCGGCAGAGGCACATGAAGACCCGGAGCTTGTTACGGGTACGTTTCTTATTGACAATAAATCTGCTTACGTTTTATTTGATTCGGGTGCGGATAGAAGCTATATGAGTAGAGATTTTTGTGCTAAATTAAGTTGTCCATTGACGCCGTTGGATAGTAAATTTTTACTCGAATTAGCAAACGGTAAATTAATTTCAGCAGATTATATGTGCCGGAATCGAGAAATTAAACTGGGTAGCGAAATATTTAAGATTGATTTGATACCAGTAGAGTTAGGGAGTTTTGATGTAATAGTTGGCATGGACTGGCTGAAGGAGATGAAAACAGAGATCGTATGTTACAAAAATGCAATTCGCATTGTACGAGAAGAAGGAGAACCCTTAATGGTGTACGGAGAAAACGGCAACACGAAGCTACATCTTATTAGTAATTTGAAGGCATAAAAACTAATAAGATAGCACACGTCGAGAAAGTACAAACTGAAGAAAAGAGCATCAATGATGTTCCCGTCGCAAAAGAATTTCTCGATGTATTTCCGAAAGAATTACCGGGACTACCTCCACATCGATCTGTTGAATTTCAAATAGATCTTGTACCAGGAGCTGCACCAATAGCTCGTGCTCCTTACAGACTCGCACCCAGCGAGATGAAAGAACTGCAAAGCCAACTGCAAGAACTATTAGATCGTGGTTTCATTCGACCAAGCACATCACCATGGGGAGCTCCTGTTTTGTTTGTCAAGAAGAAGGATGGTACATTTAGGTTGTGTATTGACTACAGAGAGTTGAATAAACTTACCATCAAAAACCGTTATCCACTGCCGAGAATTGACGACTTATTTGATCAACTACAAGGCTCGTCGGTTTATTTGAAAATCGATTTACGTTCTGGATATTATCAAATGCGAGTAAAGGAGGTTGATATTCCAAAAACTGCTTTTAGGACGTGTTATGGTCATTACGAGTTTATGGTTATGCCGTTTGGATTGACTAACGCACCAGCTGTGTTCATGGACCTTATGAACCTAGTGTGTGGGCCATATCTTGACAAGTTTGTCATTGTTTTCATCGATGACATACTTATTTACTCAAAGAATGATCAAGAGCACGAAGAACATTTGAGAAAAGTGCTAGAAGTATTGAGGAAAGAAAAACTGTACGCTAAATTTTCAAAGTGTGCATTTTGGTTGGAAGAAGTTCAATACCTCGGTCACATAGTGAATAAAGAAGGTATATAGGTGGACCCGGCAAAGATTGAAACCGTTGAAAAGTGGAAAACCCCAAAAACTCTGAAGCATATACGTCAATTTTTAGGATTGGCTGATTACTACAGAAGATTCATCCAAGATTTCTCCAAAATAGCAAAACCCTTGACTGCATTAACGCATAAAGGGAAAAAATTTGAATGGAAGGATGAACAAGAGAATGCGTTTCAGTTATTGAAGAAAAAGCTAACTACGGCACCTATATTGTCATTGCCTGAAGGGAATGATGATTTTGTGATTTATTGTGACGCATCAAAGCAAGGTCTCAGTTGTGTATTAATGCAACAAACGAAGGTGATTGCTTATGCGTCTAGACAATTGAAGATTCACGAGCAAAATTATACAACTCACGATTTGGAATTGGGTGCTGTTGTTTTTGCATTAAAGACTTGGAGGCATTATTTATATGGAGTCAAAAGTATTATATATACCGACCACAAAAGTCTCCAACATATATTTAATCAGAAGCAACTGAATATGAGACAACGCAGGTGGATTGAACTGTTGAATGATTATGATTTTGAGATTCGATACCACCCGAGGAAGGCGAATGTGGTAGCCGACGCTTTGAGTAGAAAGGACAGAGAACCTATACGGGTAAAAGCTATGAATATAATTATTCATACTAACCTTACTACTCAAATAAAGGAGGCGCAACAGGGGGTTGTAAAAGAAGAAAAGTTGAAGAATGAGATACCCAAAGGATCAGAGAAACATCTTAATATTCGAGAAGACGGAACCCGATATAGGGCTGATAGAATTTGGGTACCAAGGTTTGGAGATGTGAGAGAAATGGTACTTAAAGAAGCACATAAAACCAGATATTCAATACATCCCGGAGCGGGGAAGATGTATAAAGATCTCAAGAAACACTTTTGGTGGCCCAGTATGAAAGCCGATATTGCTAAATATGTAGGAGAATGTTTGACGTGTTCTAAGGTCAAAGCTGAACATCAGACACCATCAGGTCTACTACAACAACCTGAAATCCCGAAATGGAAATGGAAAAACATTACCATAGATTTCATTACTAAATTGCCAAGGACTGCAAGTGGTTATGATACTATTTGGGTAATAGTTGATCATCTCACCAAGTCAGCACACTTCCTGCCAATGAGAGAAGATGACAAAATGGAGAAGTTGGCGCGATTGTATTTGAAGGAGGTTGTCTCCAGACATGGAATACCCGTCTCTATTATCTCTGATAGGGATGGTAGATTTGTTTCAAGGTTCTGGCAGACGTTGCAACAAGCATTGGGGACTCGTCTAGACATGAGTACTGCCTATCATCCACAAACTGATGGGCAGAGCGAAAGGACGATACAAATGCTTGAAGACATGCTACGAGCATGTGTTATTGATTTCGGAAACAGTTGGGATCGACACCTACCGTTAGCAGAATTTTCCTACAACAACAGTTATCATTCTAGTATTGAGATGGCGCCGTTTGAGGCACTTTATGGTAGAAAGTGTAGGTCTCCAATTTGTTGGAATGAAGTGGGGGATAGACAGATTACGGGTCCGGAGATAATACAAGAAACTACCGAGAAAATCATCCAAATTCAACAACGATTGAAAACCGTCCAGAGTCGACAAAAGAACTACGCGGACAGTAAAAGAAAAGATATAGAGTTTGAAATTGGAGAAATGGCCATGCTTAAGGTTTCACCTTGGAAAGGCGTTGTTCGATTTGGTAAACGGGGGAAACTAAATCCAAGGTACATTGGACCATTCAAGATTATAGATCGTGTCGGACCAGTAGCTTACCAACTAGAGCTACCTCAACAACTCGCGGCTATACATAACACTTTCCACGTTTCGAATTTGAAGAAATGTTTTGCTAAAGAAGATCTCACTATTCCGTTGGACGAAATCCAAATTAATGAAAAACTTCAATTCATTGAAGAATCCATCGAAATAATGGATCGTGAGGTTAAGAGACTTAAGCAAAACAAGATACCGATTGTTAAGGTTTGATGGAATGCTCATAGAGGACCCGAGTTCACCTGGGAGTGTGAAGATCAGATGAAGAAGAAATACCCGCATCTATTTCCAGAAGATTCGTCAACACCTTCAACAGCTTAAAATTTCAGGACGAAATTTATTTAACGGGTAGGTACTGTAGTGACCCGAACTTTTCCATGTTTATATATATTAATTGAGATTGATATTTACATGACTAAATGTTTCCAATGTGTTAAGCAATCAAACTTGTTAAGACTTGATTAAATGAAATAAGTTTCATATAGACAATTGATCACCCAAGTTGACCGGCGATTCACGAACGTTACAAAATTGTAAAAACTACATGTTGTGGTGTATATATATATATATATATATATATATATATATATATATATATATATATATATATATATATATATGGTTGACATAAGATTATGATGAGTAAGTATCTCACTAAATATATTAACAATGTGTGATATACATAAGAAATGAGATTACTAAGTTAAGAAACTCGAAATGATATATATAACGATTATCGTTATGATAATGTCTACTAAATACATATGTATCATATTAAGATATTGATACACTATATTTAACATGATAAAATGATATTTAAATATATCATTAAGTGTGTTAACAATGAACTACATATGTAAAAACAAGACTACTAACTCAAGAATTACGAAACGAGACTTATATGTAACGATTATCGTTGTAACGATATTTTAATGTATATATCATATTAAAAGATATTCATACATCATAATATCATGATAATATAATAATTTAACATCTCATTTGATATAATAAACATTGGGTTAACAACATTAATTGAGATCGTTAACTTAAAGGTTTCAAAACAACACTTACATGTAACGACTAACGAAGACTTAACGACTCCATTAGAATGTATATACATGTTGTGTTTTGATATGTATTCTTACACTTTTTAAAGACTTCAAGACACATATCAAAGTACTTCTACTTAACAAAAATGCTTACAATTACATCCTCGTTCAGTTTCATCAACAATTTTACTCGTATGCACCCGTATTCGTACTCGTACAATACACAGCTTTTAGATGTATGTACTATTTGTAACATCCTTAATCGGGCCTAGATGTAAGATTACTAGATTGCCCTTAAGTTAGTATTGTGTTATTATATGCTTTTATTTTTATTTAATGTTTACTATTAAATAATAATGTGGTTAGGACCAGTTTGTGACAAGGGTCACAGAACAGGTTTGTTTATTTAATTTGGACTTCGTTTGGGTTGCCAAATGACGTACGAAAGATATCAGATAACTGATAAATACCCGTGTGTCACACAGTGTGGGATTTTAACCCACTTTTGATGACTTGTGTAGTGCATTTCTTGCACTTTCCAGACCCTTCCCAAATATTACCCCGTACCTAAATTCTTCCCCTTTGAAACCCTAATTGCTAAAACTAGTTCTTGAGCTCAAATTGTTCTTGAAATCGTGTTCTTTGTTGTCTACTGATTCTAACAAGGTAAGAAACATGTGTTTTTGTGTTCAATTCGTGGTTAAATTCATAGTTTTGTGTAAGTTTTGTAAAAAGTTTGATTTTGTGTCAAAACCCATGAATTTGATGTTGTTATAGTCCAAACTTTGTGGGTTTATAGTCTATAACATGTAGTGATTGAGTTGTGGTAAGTTTTGGTGTCGAAAATGAGCTCTAGATCGAGTTTTGGCGATTTTAGCTTGAAGTCCGTAACTTGTGTTCAGCTTCTGAAGAAGATGAACACAGTCGGCCGACTGTCGGTCGACAGTCGACCGACTGAGGGTTGAACCGGCCGATTAACGAAGACAACCGACCGACTGAGAATTACATTCGGCCGATTGATGTAATACCAAGTGAGTCGACCGATTGTGTAGACAGTCGACCGATTGTGTAGACAGTCGACCGACTGTCAGTGTCCGTCGACCGACTGAGTGTCCAGGGCAGAATATTTTACCAAAGTGTTGAGTTTTAGCCGTTATGCTGCCCGTTTGTATTTTGATGATTTTGATGTAAATTTTGAAAGTGCATAAGTGTTAAGGAGAAAATATTTTAGCGGACAGTTTTTCTGACAAAAATTTTTATATTGTGTTATTTGGTGTTAATGGACAGAAACTAACTGGTGTATATGTTTTCTCAGGGGAAAAGGAGAAAGAGAAGGTTCAGTGATTAGATAGCTGAATACCTTCTCGTTTGCTGGTATTTGGTGAGTGGGACTAACTGGAGAATATAGTATATTGTAGCATGTTATATTATGATTGTCATGCTTGCTAGATATACTTATTGTTGTGATTAGTTAGTACCTTGTGATGACTGCATGTTAGTTGATGCTTGTCTGCTGGAGCCCAGTGCGTCCCTATCTTGTGGTAGCCTAATTCGATAGGAGAGATCAACCTGCGGGTTGGGTTCCTCATGTGGTAGCCTATTTGCATCCGTGTAGTATATGTTTGAATGACGCGTACGTCGCGTGTGGATGATTTATGCAGCACGGTATGTAGGAGGAACTTCCGGTAAACCCCAACCCGATCAACTGGAGGTTAATGGTTTGGCCGAACCGCCGGAGTCTCTGTAGACTGCACTACTGGGTGATGTTTGTGTGTTAGACTATGTGACATGATTAGTATAACACTTATGTATGCTATGGCCTGTAGTTAGTCGTACTCACTTAGCTTCGTGCTAATTCCCCTCCATCTCCTCCCTGCAGGTTATTAGCTTTTGTAGTTTATGCTTTTGGGGAGAAGACGGGCATGAAGATGTTATGTTTGACAGGAGTCAACTCTGATGTTGTCTTGCTCTATGAAAACAATAATCATTTTGTAAATATGTCTTCTCTGTATAAACAAGTATTTTGTAATGACACGTGACACAGGTTGTATTAACAATAGTTAATGTGGATATTGTATTAAATTAATATTATGCTTCCGCCACGTATAAAAAAAAAAAAAAAAATCAGCGGTGTCACAAGTTGGTATCAGAGCTGAGTTTGGCAGCATGTGCATTGTGATCTACATGTCATGTTCCCAAACTTAGAAGAGTCATGTCAAACATAACATGCTGGGGATGGGTTAAGTGAGTATTAGGACAGGTTATGTGTTAGTTGTTAGTACTAACCGAGTTTATACTAAGCTTTGGTGTGAGTGTTGTGGTAGTGCAGTAATGGCAGATAACGAAGCTAACGCTACTGGCCCCACTATCCCTGGAACTGGTACTTTTAGAGCCCCTGACGAAGATGGACATGTGTCTTCAGAGGAAGAAACTTCTCAAGAAGTAATAGAACTTCAAAGTCGGTTACTAGAAGCTCAGGAGAAAATTAAGGAATTAGAACAAGAACGGGCGCAATGGAACCCGAATACCACTGCGTTGAACACAACCTTTCCTCCTAATTTTTATAATCAAGCCGGTGGCAGTTCTCAGTCACAATTTCCACAAAATACCTATCAAAACTATCAAATGCCATTTCCGTTTAACCAGACTTTTCCTAATCAAATGATGTACCCATTTCAAGTCCCTGAGACAAGAAGGAAGTGTACCTATAAACAGTTTATGGACTGCAAACCTCCTGAGTACAGTGGTCACACAAACCCTACAGCGACGCTCAATTGGTTAAGAGAAGTAGAACGAGCATTAGAAGCATGTTTTTGTGAGCCTGAATCTATGGTACTGTTTGCTAGTAGGCTTCTCAAAGGTGAAGCAATGGAGTGGTGGGATTCTATTACTGCATATTTACCCAAAGAACAGATCAGTCAAATAACTTGGGAACAGTTCGCTGCTAAGGTTCGGGAGCAGTATTGTTCTGAGTATGAGATGGAAAGATTGAAAACTGAGTTTCTGAGTATGAAGATGACAGAAAGTATGACGATTGATGAAGTTTTCAAAGATTTTACATCGAAGTTAAGGTTTGTTCAACAGTGGGTACCGACTGAAAAGGATAAGATTCAACATTTTATGCGGGTGATTAAGCCAGAATATAGAACAGTTGCGAGATTTGCAACCACGTTGGCACAGGCTCATGAGATGGCGAAGATTACTGAAGGTGATATTATGGCAGCGAAAAGAGAAAGTTCAAAAAGTGGATCTTTTGGGGGGAAATCAGAAAGTCAAACTAGTGTTCAGTCTGGTCAGCAATCAAGTAAGCAATCAGGATTTCGTGGGAAGAAGTCAGGTGGGTTTAAACAGAAGAGTAAGTCCGGTATAAGCGGATCGGGTTCAAGTCAGCCTGATTGGTGTAATGTTTGTAAGTCGACTCATGCCGGACCGTGTTCTCCAATGACCCGAAGATGTTTGAAATGTGGAGTGAAAGGTCATGAATCAACAACTTGTTCTTTTAAGTCAAATGTTTGTTGGAGTTGCCATAAGGAAGGTCATAGATCGGCGGATTGTCCGTCTGCGTCAAGAGCTGGTTCTGGGGCAGGGTCAGGGGCGAGGTCAGTTACTTCCGGGGGATCTTCTGCTTCTTCTGCCGGGCAGAAGAGGAAGAATCCTCCAACAGCAGAGGCAAGGGCGTTTCAGATGACGGTAGACACTGCAACCACTACCGATGACGTCATTACCGGTATGTTCTTGGTTAATTCCTTGCCAGCTCGTGTGTTATTTGATTCAGGAGCGAATCGATCTTTTATGTCCTTAGGCTTCTGTGATAAGTTGAAGTTGCCTGTTAGAATGTTAGATGCGCCTTTGGGAATAGAAGTAGCTGATGGTAAAATGGTTTCATGCACATCATCTGTGTCTGGAATTACCATCGAAATTGACGGCCATTCCTTTCCTTTAACCTGTTTGTTGATGCCTATACCTAGCTTTGATGTAGTCATAGGTATGAATTGGTTAAGAGCTAATAGGGCTAATATTAAGTGTGATAAGAAGATGATTTCTTTCCGTTTGGCCGACGGATCCCGAGTGATAGCTAGGGGAGAGCGCAGTGGATTTAACTTCCCTATGGTTTCCCTAATGAAAGCTCAGAAGTCGATAACGAAAGGGTGTGATTCATTCTTAGCCTACGTGATTGATGTTAAGAAAGAGAATAAGCAGGTGACCGATATTCCCGTTGTGTCATAATTTCTAGAAGTATTTCCAGATGATTTACCAGGGTTACCTCCAGTACGTGAAGTAAAGTATAAAATCGATTTGGTTCCAGGTGCTACACCAGTTGCAAAAGCTCCTTACAGATTAGCTCCATCAGAAATCCGAGAAATGATGTCTCAGATTCAGGAATTGTTAGATAAGGGGTTTATCCGACCAAGTTCTTCACCGTGGGGTGCTCCTGTGTTGTTTGTGAAAAAGAAAGATGGGTCGTTTCGTATGTGTATAGATTATCGTGATTTAAACAAGAGAACAATCAAGAATAAGTATCCGTTACCAAGAATAGATGACTTATTTGATCAGTTACAGGGTGCTTCCTACTTTTCAAAGATTGATTTACGTTCAGGGTATCACCAGGTACGTGTTGCAGAGAGAGATATACCGAAAACAGCGTTTAGAACTAGATATGGTCATTATGAATTTTTAGTTATGCCATTCGGATTAACAAACGCGCCAGTAGTGTTTATGGATTTAATGAACGGGGTGTGTCGTCAGTATCTTGACAAGTTTGTGATTGTCTTCATAGATGATATCTTGATATATTCGAAAACCGAGAAAGATCATGCTACGCATCTGAGGTTGATGTTAGAACTTTTGAAACAGGAACAATTGTACGCTAAGTTCTCCAAATGTGAATTTTGGTTGCGGGAAGTACAGTTTTTGGGTCATGTGATTTGTGAACAGGGTATTAAAGTAGATCAGTCTAAGATAGAAGCTGTAATGAACTGGAACTCGCCGAAAACGCCAACAGAAATTAAAAGTTTTCTGGGTTTAGCAGGTTATTACCGCCGGTTTATCAAAGACTTTTCTAAAATAGCAGGTCCATTAAATAAGTTAACCAGAAAAGATGTAGCCTTTCGATGGACTGATGAACAAGAAAAGGCTTTTCAGACCCTTAAGCAGTTGTTATGTCAAGCGCCGGTTTTAGCTTTACCAGAGGGAACGGAAGATTTTGTGGTTTACTGCGATGCGTCACGTGCAGGTCTGGGTTGTGTTTTGATGCAGAGAAATAAAGTTATAGCATATGCTTCACGACAGTTGAAGAATCATGAACGAAACTACCCTACTCATGATTTAGAGTTAACTGCAGTTGTGTTTGCTTTGAAGCTTTGGAGACATTATTTGTATGGTACACATTGTGAAATCTATACAGATCATAAGAGTCTTCAATATATCTTTTCGCAGAAAGAATTAAATATGCGTCAACGTCGATGTTTAGAATTGATTAAAGACTATGACTGTGAGATTAAATACCATCCGGGTAAAGCAAATGTGGTCGCAGATGCTCTGAGTCACAAGAAAACCATCGAAAATGTTAGATTTATGAGAATTGAAATAGTTTCAGACTTGATTGATCGATTGAAAACCGTTCAGTTAGTAGCTTTGAATGACGAAAACCTAAAGACTGAACAAATGACTAAAAGAAAATTTGACCTATGCAATGATTCTAGAGGATTAAAAACCTATAAAGATCGAATTTGGGTGCCTATGCTTGGAGATTTGAGGGATTTAATCCTTACTGAAGCGCATAAATCGAGATTATCAGTGCATCCAGGTAGTACAAAGATGTATAGAGACTTGAAAATATTGTATTGGTGGCCGACAATGAAGACAGATGTTGCAATTTTTGTCGAAAAATGTCATATTTGTGCGCAAGTTAAGGCATAACATCAGAAACCGTATGGATCTCTAAGACAGTTAGAAATTCCTCAGTGGAAATGGGATCATATAACGATGGATTTTGTAACCAAGTTACCCCGAACCCAGAAAGGACACGACATGATCTGGGTGATTGTTGATCGTTTAACAAAGAGTGCCCACTTTTTAGCTACTCGTGAAACAGCCTCGTTGAGTGATTTGGCAGAGTTTTACTTGAAAGAAATCGTTAGTCGTCATGGTGTACCGTTGTCAATAGTTTCCGATAGAGATACTAGGTTTGTATCGAACTTCTGGAACAGTCTACAACAGAATCTGGGTACGCGTGTGAATTTAAGTACAGCATATCATCCACAAACAGACGGTCAGAGTGAACGGACAATTCAGACATTAGAAGATATGTTAAGAGCATGTATCTTAGAATATGGTGGTTCTTGGGATTCGCATCTTCCATTGATAGAGTTTGCTTACAACAATTCATATCATTCGAGTATCGGAATGCCACCGTATGAAATGTTGTATGGTCGTAAGTGTAGAACTCCGACATGTTGGTTAGAAGCAGGTGAGAAACAATTTGCAGGTCCCGAGATTGTTCAGATAACTGCAGAAAAAGTTGAAATTGCACGTGAGAAATTAAAGGCAGCTAGAGATCGACAAAAGGTATATGCTGATCCGCGCAGATGTCCGGTGACATTTAATGTAGGTGATCGTGTATACTTGAAAGTATCACCGTGGAAAGGGGTGATCAGATTTGGCAAACGTGGTAAAATAGCTCCGAGGTTTATTGGGCCATTTCCAATCATAGAAATTCTGAATGATCAAACTGTTGTTTTAGATCTTCCATCAGAGTTAGCAGGAATTCACAACACGTTCAACGTGTGCTATCTGAGAAAGTGCAAAATAGACGATGAAAGTCAGATTCTTCCATTGAAAGATTTGAAAGTCGACTTGACTAAGAAACTAGTAGAAGAGCCGGTTAGAATAGTGGACAAGAAAGTCACAAAGTTGAGAAAGAAACAGATTCCAATGGTGTTAGTGGAATGGCAGCACAGTTTAGGTTCTAACTTGACGTGGGAAACCGAGGAGTTAATGAGAGCGCGCTATCCCCATTTGTTTGACCTTGACCAGATTCCGAGGACGGAATCTTCTTAAGGGGGGTAGATTTGTAACATCCTCAATCGGGCCTAGATGTAAGATTACTAGATTGCCCTTAAGTTAGTATTGTGTTATTATATGCTTTTATTTTTATTTAATGTTTACTATTAAATAATAATGTGGTTAGGACCAGTTTGTGACAAGGGTCACAGAACAGGTTTGTTTATTTAATTTGGACTTCGTTTGGGTTGCCAAATGACGTACGAAAGATATCAGATAACTGATAAATACCCGTGTGTCACACAGTGTGGGATTTTAACCCACTTTTGATGACTTGTGTAGTGCATTTCTTGCACTTTCCAGACCCTTCCCAAATATTACCCCGTACCTAAATTCTTCCCCTTTGAAACCCTAATTGCTAAAACTAGTTCTTGAGCTCAAATTGTTCTTGAAAAAATGTTCTTTGTTGTCTACTGATTCTAACAAGGTAAGAAACATGTGTTTTTGTGTTCAATTCGTGGTTAAATTCATAGTTTTGTGTAAGTTTTGTAAAAAGTTTGATTTTGTGTCAAAACCCATGAATTTGATGTTGTTATAGTCCAAACTTTGTGGGTTTATAGTCTATAACATGTAGTGATTGAGTTGTGGTAAGTTTTGGTGTCGAAAATGAGCTCTAGATCGAGTTTTGGCGATTTTAGCTTGAAGTCCGTAACTTGTGTTCAGCTTCTGAAGAAGATGAACACAGTCGGCCGACTTTCGGTCGACAGTCGACCGACTGAGGGTTGAACCGGCCGATTAACGAAGACAACCGACCGACTGAGAATTACATTCGGCCGATTGATGTAATACCAAGTGAGTCGACTGACTGAGAAGGTCAGTCGACCGATTGTGTAGACAGTCGACCGACTGTCAGTGTCAGTCGACCGACTGAGTGTCCAGGGCAGAATATTTTACCAAAGTGTTGAGTTTTAGCCGTTATGCTGCCCGTTTGTATTTTGATGATTTTGATGTAAATTTTGAAAGTGCATAAGTGTTAAGGAGAAAAAATTTTAGCGGACAGTTTTTCTGACAAAAATTTTTATATTGTGTTATTTGGTGTTAATGGACAGAAACTAACTGGTGTATATGTTTTCTCAGGGGAAAAGGAGAAAGAGAAGGTTCAGTGATTAGATAGCTGAATACCTTCTCGTTTGCTGGTATTTGGTGAGTGGGACTAACTGGAGAATATAGTATATTGTAGCATGTTATATTATGATTGTTATGCTTGCTAGATATACTTATTGTTGTGATTAGTTAGTACCTTGTGATGACTGCATGTTAGTTGATGCTTGTCTGCTGGAGCCCAGTGCGTCCCTATCTTGTGGTAGCCTAATTCGATAGGAGAGATCAACCTGCGGGTTGGGTTCCTCATGTGGTAGCCTATTTGCATCCGTGTAGTATATGTTTGAATGACGCGTACGTCGCGTGTGGATGATTTATGCAGCACGGTATGTAGGAGGAACTTCCGGTAAACCCCAGCCCGATCAACTGGAGGTTAATGGTTTGGCCGAACCACCGGAGTCTCTGTAGACTGCACTACTGGGTGATGTTTGTGTGTTAGACTATGTGACATGATTAGTATAACACTTATGTATGCTATGGCCTGTAGTTAGTCGTACTCACTTAGCTTCGTGCTAATTCCCTTCCATCTCCTCCCTGCAGGTTATTAGCTTTTGTAGTTTATGCTTTTGGGGAGAAGACGGGCATGAAGATGTTATGTTTGACAGGAGTCAACTCTGATGTTGTCTTGCTCTATGAAAACAATAATCTTTTTGTAAATATGTCTTCTCTGTATAAACAAGTATTTTGTAATGACACGTGACACAGGTTGTATTAACAATAGTTAATGTGGATATTGTATTAAATTAATATTATGCTTCCGCCACGTATAAAAAAAAAAAAAAATCAGCGGTGTCACAAGTAGTTGTAACAGACTCGTCCCACATCGGTGGGAGAGGAAAACAAAGCACTCCTTATAAGGGTGTGGATACCTCTTCTGGTATGACGCGTTTTGAGGGTGTTTACCCGAGAAGCAAATCCGTGAGGTAGAAGTGCGATCCGGGGTTGTACTCGTGCGCGGGTAGCCCATCGGTGATCGGCTTGTGTCCAAAGCGGACAATATCATACTACGGGCTGATGGTGATGTTACTTATGGTATCAGAGCTGGGGCCCGCATCGATTTGCACTGCGGGGACGCAGTGTCCCGAATGGGGGGAGAGTTGTAACAGACTCGTCCCACATCGGTGGGAGAGGAAAACAAAGCACTCCTTATAAGGGTGTGGATACCTCTTCTGGTATGACGCGTTTTGAAGGTGTTTACCCGAGAAGCAAATCCGTGAGGTAGAAGTGCGATCCGGGGTTGTACTCGTGCGCGGGTAGCCCGTCGGTGATCGGCTTGTGTCCAAAGCGGACAATATCATACTACGGGCTGATGGTGATGTTACTCTATTGGTATATACACTCCAATGATCAGCTCTTAGCAGCCCATGTGAGTCACTTAACATATGTGGGAACCATCATTTGGCAACTAGCATGAAATATCTCATAAAATTACAAAAATATTAGTAATCATTCATGACTTATTTACATGAAAACAAAATTACATATCCTTTATATCTAATTCATATACCAACGACCAAAAACACCTACAAACACTTTCATTCTTCAATTTTCTTCATCTAATTGATCTCTCTCAAGTTCCATCTTCAAGTTCTAAGTGTTCTTCATAAATTTCATAAGTATAGTTTCATAAAATTCAAGAATACTACCAAGTTTGCAAGTTTACTTCCAAGCTTTCTAATCCATTCCAAGTAATCATCTAAGATCAAGGAACCTTTGTTATTTACAGTAGGTTATCTTCCTAATTCAAGGTAATATTCATATTCAAACTTTGATTCAATTTCTACAACTATAACAATCTTATTTCGAGTGAAAATCTTACTTGAACTGTTTTCGTGTCATGATTCTGCTTCAAGAACTTTCAAGCCATCCAAGGATCCTTTGAAGCTAGATCCATTTTTCTCATTTCCAGTAGTTTTATCCAGAAAACTTGAGGTAGTAATGATGTTCATAACATCATTCGATTCATACATATAAAGCTATTTTATTCGAATGTTTAAACTTGTAATCACTAGAACATAGTTTAGTTAATTCTAAACTTGTTCGCAAATAAAAGTTAATCCTTCTAACTTGACTTTTAAAATCAACTAAATACATGTTCTATATCTATATGATATGCTAACTTAATGATTTAAAACCTGGAAACACGATGAACACCATAAAATCGGATATACGCCGTCGTAGTGAAACCGGGGGCTGTTTTGGTTTGGATAATTAAAAACTATGATAAACTTTGATTTAAAAGTTGTTCTTCTGGGAAAATGATTTTTCATATGAACATGAAACTATATCCAAAAATCTTGGTTAAACTCAAAGTGAAAGTATGTTTTTCAAAATGGTCATCAAGATGTCGTTCTTTCGACGGAAATGGATACCTCTTTAGTAATTGACATGTAACTTAAATTTCCGACTATAAACCTATACTTTTTCTGTTTGGATTCTTAAATTAGAGTTCAATATGAAACCATAGCAATTTGATTCACTCAAAACGGATTTAAAATGAAGAAGTTATGGGTAAAACAAGATTGGATATTTTTGATCTTTTTAGCTACGAGAAATGTTTAACAAATCTATACAAATCATATCCTAGCTAACTTATATTGTATTATACATGTATTCTAATATATTATGTAATCTTGGGATACCATAGACACGTATGTAAATATTTTGACATATCATATCGACCCATGTATATATATTATTTGGAACAACCATAGACACTCTATATGAAGTAATGTTGGAGTTAGATATACAGGGTTGAGGTTGATTCCAAAAATATATATACTTTGAGTTGTGATCTAGCCTGAGACATGTGTACACTGGGTCATGGATTGATTCAAGATAATATATATCGATTTATTTCTGTATATCTAACTGTGGACAACTAGTTATAGGTTACTAACGAGGACAGCTGACTTAATACACTCAAATCTTTAAAACATAATAAAAATGGTTGTAATTATATTTTGATCATACTTTGATATATATGTACATATTTGTATAGGTTCTTAAATCGATCCGTGGCCAAGTCTTATTTTCGAGGAAGGAAATATCTGTGAAAGTGAGTTATAGTCCCATTTTTAAAATCTAATATTTTTGGGATGAGAATACATGCATGTTTTATAAATGATTTACAAAATAGACACAAGTACGTGAAACTACATTCTATGGTTGAATTATCGAAATCGAATATGCCCCTTTTTATTAAGTCTGGTAATCTAAGAATTAGGGAACAGACACCCTAATTGACGCAAATCCTAAAGATAGATCTATTGGGCTTAACAAACCCCATCCAAAGTACAGGATGCTTTAGCACTTCGAAATTTATATCATATCCGAAGGGTGTCCCGGAATGATGGGGATATTCTTATATATGCATCCTGTTAATGTCGGTTACCAGGTGTTCACCATATGAATGATTTTTATCTCTATGTATGGGATGTGTAATGAAATATGAAATCTTGTGGTCTATTGTTACGATTTGATATATATAGGTTAAACCTATAACTCACCAACATTTTTGTTGACGTTTAAAGCATGTTTATTCTCAGGTGAATATTAAGAGCTTCCGCTGTTGCATACTAAAATAAGGACAAGATTTGGAGTCCATGTTTGTATGATATTGTGTAAAAACTGCATTCAAGAAACATATGTCGATGTAATATATTTCTATTGTAAACCATTATGTAATGGTCGTGTGTAAACAGTATATTTTAGATTATCATTATTTGATAATCTACGTAATGTTTTTAAAACCTTTATTGATAAAATAAAGGTTATGGTTGTTTTAAAAATGAATGCAGTCTTTGAAAAACGTCTCATATAGAGGTCAAAACCTCGCAACGAAATCAATTAATATGGAACGTTTATAATCAATATGAACGGGACATTTCAGCGTAAAACATAAAATGCATGTATTCTCATCCCAAAATATTTTTAGAGTTTAAAAATGGGACTATATATACTCACGGTAGTAAAAATATATTAATAATAAGTTTTCAACTTATTAAAAATATGGCCGTCGTCCTTGGATTCACGAACCTATAACAATAATAACGATTCAGATAATAATACGACATATGAAAAAAAAAACAAGTTCATAGAATACTTATATAATAATTTTTAACATTTTATGTTAGTAGTCCATTGTTAGTAGTCCTTTGTTAGTAGTCCAAAATAGTCCGAAAAGTCCAACAGTCCAATAATCGGTATATATATATATACCGATTATATATGTCGGACTATTTTGGGACTATTTTGGACTACTAACAAAGGACTACTAACAATGGACTACTAACATAAAATGTTAAAAAATTATTATATAAGTATTCTATGAACTTGTTTTTTTCATATATCGTATTATTATCTGAATCGTTATTATTGTTATAGGTTCGTGAATCCAAGGACCACGACCATATTTTTAATAAGTTGAAAACTTATTATTAATATACTTTTACTACCGTGAGTATATAGTCTCATTTTTAAACTCTAAAAATATTTTGGGATGAGAATACATGCATTTTATGTTTTACGCCATGGACACAAGTACTTAAAATATATTCTACGTTGAGTTGTACCATATTGCATATTTTCCCTAATAGCTTGGTAACTAATATTTACATGTTGTAAGAACATGTAAGGGCGAATCCTATTGATAGATCTATCTGGTTTGACAACCCCAACCGGGCTAGTCGCTCTAGTATCGTAAACGGTTGCATAGTACTTCGTTTTTACTACACTTGGTACAGTGTAGGGAGATTTCATAATAAAGGGAATATGCCACATTAATGGTTAAGTATGGTTACCGAAACGCTCAACAACTTATATAATACTTTTATACACTTGCGAGTGTACATATATTTATAACTATGAAATCTTGTGGTCTATATTTATATCGATGCTAAACCTATATATCTCACCAACCTTTGTGTTGACTGTTTAAGCATGTTTATTCTCAGGTCGTTAAGAAAGTCTTCCGCTGTTGCATTATCTGAGCAAGCTGTGCATGGAGTCTCATGTTTTTGTTTAAATGAAGTGTTGCATTCAATAAAACCTTCGTCATGTATTATATTCAACTTTTATGTCATGTGTGTAGTATTTGAAAACCGATGTATTATGGGGATTATTTCTTAAATAATCGCCCACTTGTTTAAAACATGCATTATGTATAATAATTGTGTGCTTTTTATGAAACGAATGCAATATTTTCTAAAAACGTATCATATAGAGGTCAAATACCTCGCTATGGGACCAATGAATAACGTACTGCGTTTATAGTAATATGGACGGGTCGTTAAACAAAAGTAGGCTTGTGCCTAATCGAATTTGACCCGATAATAAACCTATCAATCGACCCAAACTGAATATTCGACCCGTCTTCGTCCTTGTCCGACCCAGATGAAAGACCCGGCCCATTAGCAAGAGCGGGACTAATATCAATCGGCCCATTAACAGGATCACGCAGTGAGTCAATAACAGAAGCATCAGGCATCGATGCATTCAGCACACCCTTAACCTTCAACGTAGCCTCGTCGATTTGGGAAGAGTAAAAAGGGTGTTTAACAGTATCCACGTCCGCAACTTGATCCACACTCAAAACAGTCGCTGCTCCACTAGAAACCACAAATCGATTTGTAGATTCTAAAAGCTTACAATCAAACGTATTAAAAAGAATACGAGATAAGCTGGATGTATTGGGCATCTCCGATACCCAAACGTTGCACTTTGACCCGTTTTAATCCTTTATATCAACGTCAACTGATCCTTTACAATCAAAGTATTTGTTTCATATAGTCGATGGAAAATTCCTCACAAATAGCATGCATGTAGTGTATTAAGGGTGTTTGGGATTGCTTAGTTGTAACTTTTTTGTTCTTTTTCTTACAGGTTATGTGTTAATATTATTATCTTTAAAATGCTTATTTCTTTGTAATTAACTTCCCACTTCACATACTTTTTTTTAGGGCAAATTCACACACACCATTACACGAATTAATCACAAAATATATATACAAATTGACCTAATCAGCAAACATTACAAACCTAATCATCACTTTCACCCTCATCAATTGTCGTTAAAAAACCAGCGTCATTTGACTGATCACAACCATCCTCAATTCCGGTTAGCTAGCGTTGAATTGTATGTGCTAATCAACTCTTATGAGTTATGATTCATTTCTGTGAAACGGACTTTGCGATTCTTCTACATATTATCTGTCTGAGTCAAATCTGGTTGCTAGATAGGAATCTATCCACAATCCATCATGTTTCAATTTCCCTGGCTAAATATTTCGTTAAATAAATTTTTTCAACAAGTTTCATTGTACATCCATCCTCTATTCAGAATGAAAAAAATGTAAAAAGTTATCAAAAGTACCCTTTTCGATCTTATTCTCCGTCGTAAAAAGCAAAAGGCAAAAGGCAAACGGAAAACGACACAATTAGAAGTCTAAACAATATTTTGCTATGGTCATTTTGGTTCAGCTCATGTTTTAGGATCACTGTAGCTATTGAAGGTTTTTTTTTAGTTTTTTTTTTTTGGCGAAAAAAATTGAATTAAAAGGAGAACACTTCATCAAAGTGATAAAGGTTCAAATGAAAGAATTACAATGACGGAGTTGAGACTCGGCCATGAGATGAAAATTACAAGAGAGCACTAAATCTTAATAGCATAGTAATAAAGGATTAAGATTCCAAACGTACGAATGAAACCCGTGACAATACTTGAGATTAATAGCCCAAAGAAAAGCCTTTAAATTGATGTTCTAATTCTATTGAAGTTGTTTTGATCGGAATTATCATTAATTATTAATATCAGTTATAATTCCTAGCATCTTCTATTAATGTAATTGCAACGAAAAATAAAGTCAGCATTATCTAAGACAGAAGTGGCAATTACAAGAAGTTATGGTCCCATGAAAGTACAAACACAAGTGGATGCTATTAAAAACCTGGAATCTGAATACCATTCAAATCAAACCAAGCCACCCCACAATCAATGTTTACATGTGCAGGGCAAGTGCACTGCAGTGAGCAATCAAACTCCCTCAAATGAGTGCACGACAGATTTGACCACATGGGTTCTTTTTTAAATCACCAAAATCCAAAAAAATATATATACAATGAGTGCATTTTTAAAGACTAATAAGTAAGAAAAGGGTGTATTAGGCGTTGAAAGTATGAAGTCAATGGCTCCTTCAACTGAATACTATATTGTCGAGTAAGCCTTATGACTTGATGAAACCACGGCCTGATGGCCATTGATCTATCAATATTAGGGAGAGAAAAAAATGAGCTTTGCTCTCGACATGGCTCCATACCCTCAAATTAGGTAAAGAGAACTTTAATAAAAGCCTCAGCAGCTTTGAAGTCTCCAATACCACAGGAGTGAGTGTAGGCCCTCATCCAACAACAATATAGGTTTGTGTGGAGCGAAGATAACAATGTTATCCTCGGCCCATCTTTTTTTATTTTATTTTGAAAGACAAACTCACAAATTCTCTACACGAATATTACAATAATCCACGAAATATGTCCACGACGAGACTTGAACCCTCAACATCTTGATTGAAAGGGTCACCACGAAATATATACTCGGCCCATCTAATAATGTCTTTTTAGTTATACCTAGTTTGGAGATGATGGAGGGTATCATTCCTAAGGTACAAGAGTAATGCCCAAATAAAAAGTCATATACCCTTTGTAAGACAGGTAGCGATATATTCAAATTGATAAATTTACCGAAAAGATATTAATTGGTACTCCGCAATACATTATTTTTTAATGGTGGAATTTCATCAACACTTATAAAAGGAAGCAAATGGGAAAGTTTTACGTATACATTTGCGGTCTCCAAGACCCCACCAAGTTAAAGACAGATAAAAGCCTGCAGAAGAAGGCCACTACGAAAGGCACATTCCATAGAATAACTTTTTCCTCATGAAAGACATAAAAGAAGATTTAAGATTATTTGAATGAATTATCAAAGTTTGTCAGGTAACAATTTGGCATATTCAGTGCCATATGATTTAGTGTAATTTCAAAGTCAATTTCAACTAATAACATACTTATTAAATTATTAATATATAGAATAGACAACCCGATTTTGCAATCGAAAGCCAAATTTAAGATCGATGTGTTGTAATTATTTTGGTTAGATTATGGTTTTTCAGGTTTTTAACCGAAATCAAAGAAAATTCGATTTGGGTTTTCGGTTCAATCTATTTCGGTTTTTGAATTTGAATTCGGTTTCGATTTTCACTTTTGCCTTTAAAAATTTCAAAAACGAATAAACCGAGAACCAAACCTCTGAACACTCCTTTTTCCAACCAAACAAAAGAAGAATGAAAACCAGAACCAAGCACACTCTACGACTTACCGAAAACGAACCCTACCGATAGGTCATAGGAGTTACACTTCAACTCCTTACACTATTTGTAGTGGTGACGTGACAAAACGATGAGATTTCTTGGGGTAACGGTGGCTTGGCAAAGGTGGTGGGATCAAGGGAAGTAGTGAGGAAGGAGTTTAGGGGAGAGTGTCGGGTCAAGGGGTGATGTGTCAAAATACGATTGGAAGTTGATTGAAAAAGTAGTGAAAAAGGTTGATATAAACATTAAATTAATGATAACGCCCGTGCACCGTAAAGGTGAAGGCACCGAGCACCTTCCCCAGCACGTCCCATTACAAGCGTGCTCGGGGCATGCTCCCTCTACCATGCTATACAACAAGCAGTCTTGTGCTTATATGCAGCATTATGAGTTCACGATGTAAATAAAGATCGGATACAGATGAAACCAATAACAATTAACAATGTTGATACGAAAGATATACAAAGGGGAGATGAGTAGATTGGATTGAAGATGGCAACAAGATGAAGTTGACCTCTCGGTTTTTTAAGAGAGACTTTCTTTAACCAAAACCAGCAGGTTTCTCATTTGAATGTAGTTTTTATTATTTTGAACAAAATATTATATTGATCCTAGCATACACTTTTTATTCAGATCAAAAAAGTCAAACATAACATCATACAAACAAGTTTTCAATCAGATTGGTAAATTACCCGTAACACACTAGGGCGAAGATAAAAATGATTCCAATAATTAGGAGTGGTGATGCTGCATTAAAACCAGTATCATGCTGGTGAGTTCTTTGTTGATGGAGTCCATGAGCATGATGATGTCCACCAAAGTTAAATCCAGGCACTGCATTTGGAGGATGAGCCGCGTTTCCATACATAGGATGACCCGTAAACGCATTCATTTGCACATTAAAGAATGACGGAATCAAACCACCAAACGAAAAAGTGAAGTTCCCAAAACTTGCAGTCATTGCAGGCCCAAAACCACCCATGGGTCCAAACCCAAACCCAGGTTGACCAAACGCATTTCTATCTGGTGGAGGAGCAGTTTCTGGTCTCTGACCAGCGGGTCGATGTGGAATCTCGACACCAGGAACAGATTTTGACCGTGGATCAGTTGAGTTCTTTCCTCTTCCATATAAAGGCACTAATTTTTCCTCTTCGATTAAAGCCTTACAAACAGGGCATTCTTGTGATTGAGAATGAATGTGAAGCCATTTGTAAAGACAAGGCCAGCAAAAAAGATGACCACACAATGTAACAATCGGATCCTGCGCTAAATCAAAGCATATATTGCACTCAAAATTTCCAGCATCACCGTTGTTGGAATTGTTATCGTTTGCAGTAAACGGGCCATGGGTTGACGGGCTTGGCACTTCCCCAAACCCAGCTGACATCTCTCTCAGCACAAATTATCAAACACCCTATAAGTACCCAAAATATAAAAGCCATAAATAATAATTACTCCGTATTAGAATCAACACACACACTGACACACACATAGAACAAGGTAAAAAGTACATTTACTTACAGATTGAGGATCGTACTGAAGTGCTCGTTAGCATCGAAAAAGCTACAGAAAACTTCTATATTCTCTAAGTTATCAATGTTATATTTCGTGCTTCGTCTTGTTATAAATTTTTAAGGCTTCAGCGAATCTCTAAACCTACCTTGCTTTCTATTTAATATTATTAATCCTATCCTAACCCTAAATTTAATAACTGTTTTTTTTTTTTTTTTTTTTTTTTTTTTTTGTTTTTTTTGTTTGAAGCGAAATTTAATAACTGTAACCCATCCAAATACACAAATTCATGTATTGATTGCTAACACACTATAATTAAAGTCGTACTCCAGTAGATCATGTATAAAGAAGTAGCCCTAATTCAATCACCTAACATGAAATCTCAAATCTAGAAAACCCTAAATAAACAAAAGAACAAGTTAATCAAGCTTTCTAGGGTTTCATGAACACAGAAGTCAACTGAATATAATAACCATAAAATCAATAATAAAAATGAAATTACAACACAATTTCGATCATCATTTAATTCAATAATACGTAAATATAATAAAGTTAATTAGGATCCAAAGAGATAAAGTTACCGAACGGATCTTCGAAATTGATACAGCAATCGGCGACCGGCGATGTACGGAAAAATAAAAAACGTGCTGATTGAGGCGTAGAATCAGAGGATGGCTGTAACTGGCTATGATTGTGAATGAATTTGTTCTGACTGGTAAATGGTAATCTTTTATTTATTGAATTATTGAAATTGAATGATTTTGTTTGAAGAATTGTCTTGGAGCTTCCGGTTTGGTATATTTGCTTCCGGTTTGGAGCTTCAATGTGTTTATCACCAAAATGCACAAATATTTTTTACCCCTTGGACCACAGCCCAAAAAAAAAAAAATTGACAAAATGCCCTCGCAAGACGCAAGGTACCTTGCGACCTTGCGTCCTTGCGTATTTTTCTAAAAAAATCACGGTTAAATGACATGTTTAAACCCGTCACTCCACACTTTCATCCGACTTCGCAAACACGCAAATAAACAGTAACACAGGGAATTCGCAAAAACGCAAGCACAAACGCAAACCCTCTTCATCGCTTCCATTACTACTACCAGATTCTCCTCCTTCATCATCTCCACCACCACCTAACCCCTCTTGCCACCACCGTGACCTCTTATTCTAGCCTACAAGCGTTTACACGAAGTATTAGGGTTTTCACGCAAAATAAATCGGGTTTTCACGAGGTAATCAAGCTAATAATCAAGGAATCAACCTCTCTACGATGGCGAGCGCCCAGGTTAGTGATTACTTTGTTATTTATGTGTTTTATCGGTTTATTTTGGGTTCGATGCGAATTGTATAAATGTGCACACCAACTGCTCGATGAAATGTCTCTTCGAGGTGTATTTGTGTTTAATGAAGTACAATCGTTGTTTTATGACATGCAACTGTATTTTAGGTTATATGGTCGAGTGAAACATACATAAACTGCTCGTAAAATTATGGAAATTAATCAGACGCAAGGCCTAGTTTGCGTGCTTGCGTACGCATCGTTAGTGGACGCAAGGTTATATTTGCGTCCTTGCGTGTCGCCAGAAACATGTCTTTGCGTCCTTGCGTTGGTCTATTAAACGGACGCAAGTTTTATCTTGCGTCCTTGCGTCCTTGTACTTTCTGCTGATTTTAAAGTTACTTATGCAGGGATTTGTGGAAGGAAAGTTAACGATGAAGAATAAGTTGAGCGTTATAGGGGATGTGAAGAAGGTCATGACTGAGAATCAAATTAAAAAGTTTAAAGAAACGTGTTTGGTCCATGGTTAGATCTAGAATACTTTGGTAATGATCTCGGGCTTGTACATTGCATGCTTCAACGGAAGAGTGTGTGGCCGGAAAGACTGGATAATTTTAAGTACCCCGATGAGCATGAGGATATATGGTTTCATTTTCAGAACAATTTTTCGATTAGATTTGGTCGCCGTGAATTTTGTCTTGTGACGGGTTTTTTGTTTAGTAGCCGGACGGACATGGCACATTACATCCCGAAGAATTATGACGTCCAGACCGCACCTATTAGACGACGTTTATTTAAGGGTTTTAAAGATTCTCAAAATATTTTGATTAGTGATGTTGAAAAGATGCTTTTAAAATCTGATCACAGCCGTATTAGTGACGATGATGTGGTGCGATTAGCAATTATCTTGATTGTAGAGAGAGGTTTTATGGGTAAACAAGGGATCCATGTTGTGAATAAAAAGTTTTTATGGCTAGTCGAAGAGTTATCGCGTGTTAATCAGTAGCCATGGGGGTCTCGTATTTGGGAGCCAACTTACGAAGCGGTTAGTGAAGGCTTTGTTATTCGTGAAAGCCAATTAGAGAGTGGAAAGGCGTACACTTTGGCGGGATTTATGTGGGATTTCAAGGTAAATGGTTGAATATTTGTTATTTAATGTTAATATTTAAGATGTAACATAAATTAAACTAATTGTTTTTTTATTTGTAGATTTGGATTCTCGAGTCTTACCGTCGTACCATTAAACCGTTTGCAAAAAAGACTGACAAGAATGGAGTACCGAGGGCTCTTTTTTGGAAGCGTTCATCTGCCGAGTCATTTGGAATGTCTGAATACCTTAAACTCCTACATATTCAGGTTAGTTACATTTTTAAAATGTTAGCCTATCCTAAATTGTTGCATAGTTTATCTGTTATCTGTTTACAGACAGGTTCTGGTATGGGCGCAAGGTATCCCTTGCGTCTTTGCGTGTGTTTTTATGTAGACGCAAGGTGTGAAATGTCCCGTTCTTATTGATTAAAAACGTTCCATATTAATTGATTTCGTTGCGAGGTTTTGACCTCTATATGAGACGTTTTTCAAAGACTGCATTCATTTTTAAACAAACCATAACCTTTATTTCATCAATAAAGGTTTAAAAAGCTTTACGTAGATTATCAAATAATGATAATCTAAAATATCCTGTTTACACACGACCATTACATAATGGTTTACAATACAAATATGTTACAACAAAATAAGTTTCTTGAATGCAGTTTTTACACAATATCATACAAGCATGGACTCCAAATCTCGTCCTTATTTAAGTATGCGACAGCGGAAGCTCTTAATAATCACCTGAGAATAAACATGCTTTAAAACGTCAACAAAAATGTTGGTGAGTTATAGGTTTAACCTATATATATATCAAATCAAAATAATAGACCACAAGATTTCATATTTTAATACATATCCCATACATAGAGATAAAAATCATTCATATGGTGAACACCTGGTAACCGACATTAACAAGATGCATATATAAGAATATCCCCATCATTCCGGGACACCCTTCGGATATGATATAAATTTCGAAGTACTAAAGCATCCGGTACTTTGGATGGGGTTTGTTAAGCCCAATAGATCTATCTTTAGGATTCGCGTCAATTAGGGTGTCTGTTCCCTAATTCTTAGATTACCAGACTTAATAAAAAGGGGCATATTCGATTTCGATAATTCAACCATAGAATGTAGTTTCACGTACTTGTGTCTATTTTGTAAATCATTTATAAAACCCGCATGTATTCTCATCCCAAAAATATTAGATTTTAAAAGTGGGACTATAACTCACTTTCACAGATTTTTTACTTCGTCGAGAAGTAAGACTTGGCCACCGTTGATTCACGAACCTATAACAATATATACATATATATTAAAGTATGTTCAAAATATATTTACAGCACTTTTAATATATTTTGATGTTTTAAGTTTATTAAGTCAGCTGTCCTCGTTAGTAACCTACAACTAGTTGTCCACAGTTAGATGTACAGAAATAAATCAATAAATATTATCTTGAATCAATCCACGACCCAGTGTATACGTATCTCAGTATTGATCACAACTCAAACTATATATATTTTGGAATCAACCTCAACCCTGTATAGCTAACTCCAACATTCACATATAGAGTGTCTATGGTTGTTCCGAAATATATATAGATGTGTCGACATGATAGGTCGAAACATTGTATACGTGTCTATGGTATCTCAAGATTACATAATATACAATACAAGTTGATTAAGTTATGGTTGGAATAGATTTGTTACCAATTTTCACGTAGCTAAAATGAAAAAAATTATCCAATCTTGTTTTACCCATAACTTCTTCATTTTAAATCCGTTTTGAATGAATCAAATTGCTATGGTTTCATAATGAACTGTATTTTATGAATCTAAACAGAAAAAGTATAGGTTTATAGTCGGAAAAATAAGTTACAAGTCGTTTTTGTAAAGGTAGTCATTTCAGTCGAAAGAACGACGTCTAGATGACCATTTTAGAAAACATACTTCCACTTTGAGTTTAACCATAATTTTTGGATATAGTTTCATGTTCATAATAAAAATCATTTTCTCAGAATAACAACTTTTAAATCAAAGTTTATCATAGTTTTTAATTAACTAACCCAAAACAGCCCGCGGTGTTACTACGACGGCGTAAATCCGGTTTTACGGTGTTTTTCGTGTTTCCAGGTTTTAAATCATTAAGTTAGCATATCATATAGATATAGAACATGTGTTTAGTTAATTTTAAAAGTCAAGTTAGAAGGATTAACTTTTGTTTGCGAACAAGTTTAGAATTAACTAAACTATGTTCTAGTGATTACGAGTTTAAACCTTCGAATAAGATAGTTTTATATATATGAATCGAATGATGTTATGAACATCATTACTACCTCAAGTTTAGTAGGTAAACCTACTGGAAGTGACAAGAAATGATCTAGCTTCAAAGGATCTTGGATGGCTTGAAAGTTCTTGAAGTAGGATCATGACACAAAAACAAGTTCAAGTAAGATTTTTGCTCGAATTAAGATAGTTTATAGTTATTGAAATTGAATCAAAGTTTGAATATGAATATTACCTTGAATAAGAAAGATAACCTACTGTATATAACAAAGGTTTCTTGATCTTAGATGATTACTTGGAATGGATTAGAAAGCTTGGAAGTAAATTAGTAAACTTGAAGGGATTTTTGAAGTATTCTTGAAGTGTTCTTCCTATGATGATTATAGCTTGATTCTTGAAGTGATTTTTGATGAAGATGATGATTAACTACTGGAAAAATACGTTCATAATAGTGTGGGTGTGTTGAGAGAGAATTAGAAAGAGATTTGGAAGTGAAATGGAGTGAATGATGAGTGTTAATTGGTGAGTGGTGAGTGGGGTTAAAAGGAGTTCTAGTTAGTTGACTAGCTCATGGTAGAAGTTAAAATTGATTAGTCATACATGACATAATCAAGATTGGAATCCCATGCTAGTTCCTATTGGTATATACCCATAGTAAGTACGTTTTGAAGCTGTGTATAATACGGGTAAGAATACGACTAGAATTCTTGATGAAAGAAAAGAATGGGAAAGTAACTGTAACCATTTTCGTTAAGTATGAGTGTTTTGATATATGTCTTGAAGTCTTCCAAAAGTATTTTAATACATCTAAATACACTACATGTATATACATTTTAACGGAGTCGTTAAGTCATCGTTAGTCGTTACATGTAAGTGTTGTTTTGAAACCTTTAAGTTAACGATCTCAATTAATGTTGTTAACCCATTGTTTATTATATCTAATGAGATGTTAAATTATTATATTATCATGATATTATGATATATTAATATATCTTAATATGATATATATACATTTAAATGTCGTTACAACGATAATCGTTACATATATGTCTCGTTTCGAAATCCTTAAGTTAGTAGTCTTGTTTATATGTATATAACTCATTGTTAATATACTTATGGAGATACTTACTTATCATAATCTCATGTTAACCATATGTATATCCATATATATATCGTCAAGTCGTTTTTACAAGTTTTAACGTTCGTGAATCGCCGGTCAACTTGGGTGGTCAATTGTCTATATGAAACATATTTCAATTAATCAAGTCTTAACAAGTTTGATTGCTTAACATGTTGGAAACATTTAATCATGTAAATATCAATCTTAATTAATATATATAAACATGGAAAAGTTCGGGTCACTACAGTACCTACCCGTTAAATAAATTTCGTCCCGAAATTTTAAGCTGTTGAAGGTGTTGACGAATCTTCTGGAAATAGATGCGGGTATTTCTTCTTCATCTGATCTTCACGCTCCCAGGTGAACTCGGGTCCTCTACGAGCATTCCATCGAACCTTAACAATTGGTATCTTGTTTTGCTTAAGTCTTTTAACCTCACGATCCATTATTTCGACGGGTTCTTCGATGAATTGGAGTTTTTCATTGATTTGGATTTCATCTAACGGAATAGTGAGATCTTCTTTAGCAAAACATTTCTTCAAATTCGAGACGTGGAAAGTGTTATGTACAGCCGCGAGTTGTTGAGGTAACTCAAGTCGGTAAGCTACTGGTCCGACACGATCAATAATCTTGAATGGTCCAATATACCTTGGATTTAATTTCCCTCGTTTACCAAATCGAACAACGCCTTTCCAAGGTGCAACTTTAAGCATGACCATCTCTCCAATTTCAAATTCTATATCTTTTCTTTTAATGTCAGCGTAGCTCTTTTGTCGACTTTGGGCGGTTTTCAACCGTTGTTGAATTTGGATGATCTTCTCGGTAGTTTCTTGTATAATCTCCGGACCCGTAATCTGTCTATCCCCCACTTCATTCCAACAAATCGGAGACCTGCACTTTCTACCATAAAGTGCTTCAAACGGCGCCATCTCAATGCTTGAATGGTAGCTGTTGTTGTAGGAAAATTCTGCTAACGGTAGATGTCGATCCCAACTGTTTCCGAAATCAATAACACATGCTCGTAGCATGTCTTCAAGCGTTTGTATCGTCCTTTCGCTCTGCCCATCAGTTTGTGGATGATAGGCAGTACTCATGTCTAGACGAGTTCCTAATGCTTGCTGTAATGTCTGCCAGAATCTTGAAATAAAT
Organism: Rutidosis leptorrhynchoides; assembly: GCF_046630445.1. Classification (NCBI taxonomy): domain Eukaryota; kingdom Viridiplantae; phylum Streptophyta; class Magnoliopsida; order Asterales; family Asteraceae; genus Rutidosis; species Rutidosis leptorrhynchoides. Next base: position 29,628,855 of record NC_092336.1, read on the forward strand.
CTGCCATCCCTATCAGAGATAATAGAGATTGGTATTCCATGTCTGGAGACGACTTCCTTCAAATACAGTCGTGCTAACTTCTCCATCTTGTTATCTTCTCTTATTGGCAGAAAGTGTGCTGATTTGGTGAGACGATCAACTATTACCCAAATAGTATCAAAACCACTTGCAGTCCTTGGCAATTTAGTGATGAAATCCATGGTAATGTTTTCCCATTTCCATTCTGGGATTTCGGGTTGTTGAAGTAGACCTGATGGTTTCTGATGCTCAGCTTTGACCTTAGAACACGTCAAACATTCTCCTACATATTTAGCAACATCGGCTTTCATACCCGGCCACCAAAAATGTTTCTTGAGATCCTTGTACATCTTCCCCGTTCCAGGATGTATTGAGTATCTGGTTTTATGAGCTTCTCTAAGTACCATTTCTCTCATATCTCCAAATTTTGGTACCCAAATCCTTTCAGCCCTATACCGGGTTCCGTCTTCCCGAATATTAAGATGCTTCTCCGATCCTTTGGGTATTTCATCCTTTAAATTTCCCTCTTTTAAAACTCCTTGTTGCGCCTCCTTTATTTGAGTAGTAAGGTTATTATGAATCATTATATTCATAGATTTTACTCGAATGGGTTCTCTGTCCTTCCTGCTCAAGGCATCGGCTACCACATTTGCCTTCCCCGAGTGGTAACGAATCTCAAAGTCATAATCATTCAATAATTCAATCCACCTACGCTGCCTCATATTCAGTTGTTTCTGATTAAATATGTGTTGAAGACTTTTGTGGTCGGTATATATAATACTTTTGACCCCATATAAGTAGTGCCTCCAAGTCTTTAATGCAAAAACAACCGCGCCTAATTCCAAATCATGCGTCGTATAATTTTGTTCGTGAATCTTCAATTGTCTAGACGCATAAGCAATCACCTTCGTTCGTTGCATTAATACACAACCGAGACCTTGCTTTGATGCATCACAATAAATCACAAAATCATCATTCCCTTCAGGCAATGACAATATAGGTGCCGTAGTTAGCTTTTTTTTTCAATAACTGAAAAGCTTTCTCTTGTTCATCATTCCATTCAAATTTCTTCCCTTTATGCGTTAATGCAGTCAAGGGTTTTGCTATTCTGGAAAAGTCTTGGATGAACCTTCTGTAGTAACCAGCTAGTCCTAAAAACTGGCGTATGTGTTTCGGAGTTTTCGGGGTTTCCCACTTTTCAACAGTTTCTATCTTTGCCGGATCCACCTTAATACCTTCTTTGTTCACTATGTGACCGAGGAATTGAACTTCTTCCAACCAAAATGCACACTTTGAAAACTTAGCATACAATTCTTCCTTCCTCAATACTTCTAACACCTTTCTCAAATGTTCACCGTGTTCTTGGTCATTCTTTGAGTAAATAAGTATGTCATCAATGAAAACAATGACAAACTTGTCAAGGTATGGTCCACACACTCGGTTCATAAGGTCCATGAACACAGCTGGTGCATTAGTTAAACCAAACGGCATGACCATAAACTCATAATGACCGTAACGTGTTCTGAAAGCAGTCTTTGGAATATCATCTTCTTTCACCCGCATTTGATGATACCCGGAACGTAAGTCAATCTTTGAATAAACAGACGAGCCTTGTAGTTGATCAAATAAGTCGTCGATTCTCGGTAGTGGGTAGCGGTTCTTGATGGTAAGTTTGTTCAACTCTCGGTAGTCGATACACAACCTGAATGTACCATCTTTCTTCTTGACAAACAAAACAGGAGCTCCCCACGGTGATGTGCTTGGTCGAATGAAACCACGCTCTAAAAGTTCTTGTAATTGGCTTTGCAGTTCTTTCATCTCGCTGGGTGCGAGTCTGTAAGGAGCACGAGCTATTGGTGCAGCTCCTGGTACAAGATCTATTTGAAATTCAACGGATCGCTGTGGGGGCAATCCCGGTAATTCTTTCGGAAATACATCGGGAAATTCTTTTGCAATGGGAACATCATTGATGCTCTTTTCTTCAGTTTGTACTTTCTCGACGTGTGCTAGAACAGCATAGCAACCTTTTCTTATTAGTTTTTGTGCCTTCAAATTACTAATAAGATGTAGCTTCGTGTTGCCCTTTTCTCCGTACACCATTAAGGGTTTTCCTTTTTCTCGTATAATGCGAATTGCATTTTTGTAACAAACGATCTCTGCTTTCACTTCTTTCAACCAGTCCATACCGATTATCACATCAAAACTCCCTAACTCTACTGGTATCAAATCAATCTTAAATGTTTCGCTAACCAGTTTAATTTCTCGATTCCGACATATATTATCTGCTGAAATTAATTTACCATTTGCTAATTCGAGTAAAAATTTACTATCCAAAGGCGTCAATGGACAACTTAATTTAGCACAAAAATCTCTACTCATATAGCTTCTATCCGCACCCGAATCAAATAAAACGTAAGCAGATTTATTGTCAATAAGAAACGTACCCGTAACAAGCTCCGGGTCTTCCTGTGCCTCTGCCGCATTAATATTGAAAACTCTTCCGCGGCCTTGTCCATTCGTGTTCTCCTGGTTCGGGCAATTTCTAATAATGTGGCCCGGTTTTCCACATTTATAACAAACTACATTGGCATAACTTGCTCCGACACTACTTGCTCCGCCATTACTTGTTCCGACACCATTTGTTCCTTTCGTTCTGTTAACCCCTGGTCCGTAGACATCACACTTCGCAGCGCTATGACCATTTCTTTTACACTTGTTGCAAAATTTGGTGCAGAACCCCGAGTGATACTTTTCACACCTTTGGCATAGCTGCTTCTGATTGTTGTTGTTGTTGCGGTTATTATTGTTGTTAAGATGATTGTTGTGGTTGCTGTTGTTGTTGTTGTTGTTGTTGGGCCGTTTGTTGTAGTTGCGATTGATGTTGCGATTGTTAGGATAGTTGTTGCGATTATTGTTATAATTGCTGTTGTTATTGTATTGGTGATTCTTATCACCGTTTTCCTCCCACTTTCTTTTGACTTGCTTCACATTGGCCTCTTCAGCAGTCTGTTCTTTAATTCTTTCTTCAATCTGGTTCACTAGTTTGTGAGCCATTCTACATGCCTGTTGTATGGAGGCGGGCTCGTGTGAACTTATATCTTCTTGGATTCTTTCTGGTAATCCTTTCACAAACGCGTCGATCTTCTCTTCCTCATCTTCGAATGCTCCCGGACACAATAGGCACAATTCTGTGAATCGTCTTTCATACGTGGTAATATCAAATCCTTGGGTTCGTAACCCTCTAAGTTCTGTCTTGAGCTTATTGACCTCGGTTCTGGGACGGTACTTCTCGTTCATCAAGTGCTTGAATGCTGACCACGGTAGTGCGTACGCATCATCTTGTCCCACTTGCTCTAGATAGGTATTCCACCATGTTAACGCAGAACCTGTAAAGGTATGCGTAGCGTACTTCACTTTGTCCTCTTCAGTACACTTACTTATGGCAAACACCGATTCGACCTTCTCGGTCCACCGTTTCAATCCGATCGGTCCTTCGGTTCCATCAAATTCCAAAGGTTTGCAGGCAGTGAATTCTTTGTAGGTGCATCCTACACGATTTCCTGTACTGCCAGATCCAAGGTTATTGTTGGTATATAGCGCAGCCTGTACTGCGGCTATGTTTGAAGCTAGAAAAGTACGGAATTCCTCTTCATTCATATTCACGGTGTGTCGAGTAGTCGGTGCCATTTCCTTCAAAATAGTTAAATGGAACAAGTTAATCATACAGAATATTAAGAGTAGTTAATAGTATTTCGTAGCATAATATGAACTCATTTATAAAAGCTTTTTCTTCATATTAGCGTTTTATAAGTTTAAATTCGGGTAGTACCTACCCGTTAAGTTCATACTTAGTAGCTAATATACAATTCAACTACTACAATTCTATATGAAAAACTGATTGTAATAATATTTCGCGTTCAAACTTTTACACAGTATTTTACAAACTTACAATACCGCTTATTTTACATATAGCATGAAATATAGCACACAATAAATTTGATACAAGATGGTTGTGAAGATAATTCTAGCTAGTACACAAGTCGTTCAGCAAAGGCAATAAAGACACGTAATTCATACGTCCAGAAACAAGTCATGCATTCTGGTTTTACTAGGATTACTTCCCATCCTTGGTCTTGTGGAACATAACCGTTATGGCCGTTGATAAGACAGCGTGTTGTAACGTCGTCAAAGGGACGAGGGTTACGTAATGACCAACAGTCTCGTAATAACCTAAAAACCTCATTTCTTACCCCAATTACCGACTCCGTCACTTGAGGGAACGTTTTGTTTAATAGTTGTAGCCCGATGTTCTTGTTCTCACTTTGGTGAGAAGCGAACATTACTAACCCGTAAGCATAACATGCTTCTTTATGTTGCATGTTAGCCGCTTTTTCTAAATCACGAAGTCCTATATTTGGATATACTGAGTCAAAATAATTTCTTAACCCGTTGCGTAAAATAGCATTTGGGTTCTCCGCAATATATGCGTCAAAGTAAACACATCGTAACTTATGGATTTCCCAATGTGATATCCCCCATCTTCCGAACGAAAGCCTTTTATAAACCAAATCATTCTTGGAACGTTCTTCGAATGTCTTACAAACTGATCTCGCCTTAAATAGTTGTGCCGAGGAATTCTGACCGACTCTAGACAAGATTTCATCAATCATGTCTCCGGGTAGGTCTCTTAAAATATTGGGTTGTCTATCCATTTTGTGTTTTTATACTGTAAAATAGACAAGAGTTAGATTCATAAAAAAATACTTATTAATACAAGCAATTTTTACATATATCATAAAGCATAAGCACACTATATTACATATATTACACCACACGAATACAACTATCTTATTCCGACTCGCTTGTTTCTTCTTCTTTGGTTTTGGTTCGTTTTCCCAAGTTTCTAGGGATATATGATGTTCCCCTAATACGAGCCGTTATTTTCCACATTGGTTTAGAAAAACCTGGTGGTTTAGAGGTTCCCGGGTCATTGTTACAACTTAAGGACTTCGGGGGTTGACGATACATATAAAGTTCATCGGGGTTGGAATTAGATTTCTCTATTTTTATGCCCTTTCCCTTATTATTTTCTTTTGCCTTTTTAAATTCAGTTGGGGTAATTTCTATAACATCATCGGAATTCTCGTCGGAATCCGATTCATCGGAGAATTGGTAATCCTCCCAATATTTTGCTTCCTTAACGGAAACACCATTGACCATAATTAACCTTGGTCGGTTGGTTGAGGATTTTCTTTTACTTAACCGTTTTATTATTTCCCCCACCGGTTCTATTTCTTCATCCGGTTCCGATTCTTCTTCCGATTCCGATTCTTCTTCTGGTTCCGACTCTTCTTCCGGTTCCTCTTCGGGAACTTGTGAATCAGTCCACGAATCATTCCAATTTACATTTGACTCTTCATTATTATTAGGTGAGTCAATGGGACTTGTTCTAGAGGTAGACATCTATCACATAATATCAAACGCGTTAAGAGATTAATATATCACATAATATTCACATGTTAAAAATATATAGTTTCCAACAAAATTTGTTAAGCAATCATTTTTCAAATAAACACGGTCGAAGTCCAGACTCACTAATGCATCCTAACAAACTACATAAGACACACTAATGCAAAATTCTGGTTCTCTAAGACCAACGCTCTGATACCAACTGAAATGTCCCGTTCTTATTGATTAAAAACGTTCCATATTAATTGATTTCGTTGCGAGGTTTTGACCTCTATATGAGACGTTTTTCAAAGACTGCATTCATTTTTAAACAAACCATAACCTTTATTTCATCAATAAAGGTTTAAAAAGCTTTACGTAGATTATCAAATAATGATAATCTAAAATATCCTGTTTACACACGACCATTACATAATGGTTTACAATACAAATATGTTACAACAAAATAAGTTTCTTGAATGCAGTTTTTACACAATATCATACAAGCATGGACTCCAAATCTCGTCCTTATTTAAGTATGCGACAGCGGAAGCTCTTAATAATCACCTGAGAATAAACATGCTTTAAAACGTCAACAAAAATGTTGGTGAGTTATAGGTTTAACCTATATATATATCAAATCAAAATAATAGACCACAAGATTTCATATTTTAATACATATCCCATACATAGAGATAAAAATCATTCATATGGTGAACACCTGGTAACCGACATTAACAAGATGCATATATAAGAATATCCCCATCATTCCGGGACACCCTTCGGATATGATATAAATTTCGAAGTACTAAAGCATCCGGTACTTTGGATGGGGTTTGTTAAGCCCAATAGATCTATCTTTAGGATTCGCGTCAATTAGGGTGTCTGTTCCCTAATTCTTAGATTACCAGACTTAATAAAAAGGGGCATATTCGATTTCGATAATTCAACCATAGAATGTAGTTTCACGTACTTGTGTCTATTTTGTAAATCATTTATAAAACCCGCATGTATTCTCATCCCAAAAATATTAGATTTTAAAAGTGGGACTATAACTCACTTTCACAGATTTTTTACTTCGTCGAGAAGTAAGACTTGGCCACCGTTGATTCACGAACCTATAACAATATATACATATATATTAAAGTATGTTCAAAATATATTTACAGCACTTTTAATATATTTTGATGTTTTAAGTTTATTAAGTCAGCTGTCCTCGTTAGTAACCTACAACTAGTTGTCCACAGTTAGATGTACAGAAATAAATCAATAAATATTATCTTGAATCAATCCACGACCCAGTGTATACGTATCTCAGTATTGATCACAACTCAAACTATATATATTTTGGAATCAACCTCAACCCTGTATAGCTAACTCCAACATTCACATATAGAGTGTCTATGGTTGTTCCGAAATATATATAGATGTGTCGACATGATAGGTCGAAACATTGTATACGTGTCTATGGTATCTCAAGATTACATAATATACAATACAAGTTGATTAAGTTATGGTTGGAATAGATTTGTTACCAATTTTCACGTAGCTAAAATGAAAAAAATTATCCAATCTTGTTTTACCCATAACTTCTTCATTTTAAATCCGTTTTGAATGAATCAAATTGCTATGGTTTCATAATGAACTGTATTTTATGAATCTAAACAGAAAAAGTATAGGTTTATAGTCGGAAAAATAAGTTACAAGTCGTTTTTGTAAAGGTAGTCATTTCAGTCGAAAGAACGACGTCTAGATGACCATTTTAGAAAACATACTTCCACTTTGAGTTTAACCATAATTTTTGGATATAGTTTCATGTTCATAATAAAAATCATTTTCTCAGAATAACAACTTTTAAATCAAAGTTTATCATAGTTTTTAATTAACTAACCCAAAACAGCCCGCGGTGTTACTACGACGGCGTAAATCCGGTTTTACGGTGTTTTTCGTGTTTCCAGGTTTTAAATCATTAAGTTAGCATATCATATAGATATAGAACATGTGTTTAGTTAATTTTAAAAGTCAAGTTAGAAGGATTAACTTTTGTTTGCGAACAAGTTTAGAATTAACTAAACTATGTTCTAGTGATTACGAGTTTAAACCTTCGAATAAGATAGTTTTATATATATGAATCGAATGATGTTATGAACATCATTACTACCTCAAGTTTAGTAGGTAAACCTACTGGAAGTGACAAGAAATGATCTAGCTTCAAAGGATCTTGGATGGCTTGAAAGTTCTTGAAGTAGGATCATGACACAAAAACAAGTTCAAGTAAGATTTTTGCTCGAATTAAGATAGTTTATAGTTATTGAAATTGAATCAAAGTTTGAATATGAATATTACCTTGAATAAGAAAGATAACCTACTGTATATAACAAAGGTTTCTTGATCTTAGATGATTACTTGGAATGGATTAGAAAGCTTGGAAGTAAATTAGTAAACTTGAAGGGATTTTTGAAGTATTCTTGAAGTGTTCTTCCTATGATGATTATAGCTTGATTCTTGAAGTGATTTTTGATGAAGATGATGATTAACTACTGGAAAAATACGTTCATAATAGTGTGGGTGTGTTGAGAGAGAATTAGAAAGAGATTTGGAAGTGAAATGGAGTGAATGATGAGTGTTAATTGGTGAGTGGTGAGTGGGGTTAAAAGGAGTTCTAGTTAGTTGACTAGCTCATGGTAGAAGTTAAAATTGATTAGTCATACATGACATAATCAAGATTGGAATCCCATGCTAGTTCCTATTGGTATATACCCATAGTAAGTACGTTTTGAAGCTGTGTATAATACAGGTAAGAATACGACTAGAATTCTTGATGAAAGAAAAGAATGGGAAAGTAACTGTAACCATTTTCGTTAAGTATGAGTGTTTTGATATATGTCTTGAAGTCTTCCAAAAGTATTTTAATACATCTAAATACACTACATGTATATACATTTTAACGGAGTCGTTAAGTCATCGTTAGTCGTTACATGTAAGTGTTGTTTTGAAACCTTTAAGTTAACGATCTCAATTAATGTTGTTAACCCATTGTTTATTATATCTAATGAGATGTTAAATTATTATATTATCATGATATTATGATATATTAATATATCTTAATATGATATATATACATTTAAATGTCGTTACAACGATAATCGTTACATATATGTCTCGTTTCGAAATCCTTAAGTTAGTAGTCTTGTTTATATGTATATAACTCATTGTTAATATACTTATGGAGATACTTACTTATCATAATCTCATGTTAACCATATGTATATCCATATATATATCGTCAAGTCGTTTTTACAAGTTTTAACGTTCGTGAATCGCCGGTCAACTTGGGTGGTCAATTGTCTATATGAAACATATTTCAATTAATCAAGTCTTAACAAGTTTGATTGCTTAACATGTTGGAAACATTTAATCATGTAAATATCAATCTTAATTAATATATATAAACATGGAAAAGTTCGGGTCACTACAAGGTGGACCTTGCATCCTTGCGTGTGGTTTTGTTCCTCAACGCAAGAGTTGTTTGCGTCCTTGCGTACACGGACGCAAGATTTTCTTTGCGTCTTTGCGTATTGGTTTCTGCTAATATTCTTATTTGATAATTAAATAATTAATAATTAATTGTAGGATGAGTGTCCCAAGAAAAAGAGACCTTTTCGTGGTCTGCAGCCAACTGAAACAGAGCAGAGTTGTCAATGGTGGATTCAGAGTGACGTGTACTTTAGAGGAGGAAAGGTACCAGAAGATGAGATCGAGGTTGAGGTCCAGGATGATGAAGTTGATACAGATGATCCATTTGTTGATGGGTCTGAGCAGACACACCACAAGCATTCAACAGAAGATGTTCATACAGAGGGCCTTCTCGATGTACACAATTTACATCGTATGTTAGAGTTGTTGACAAAGCGGGTGGACAAACAAGAGAAAGAGTTAATTGATTGCAAAAAACTTGTTATGCAACACGAAGAACTTTTATCGCAACAACAACAACAACAATATCAGGTACATTGAATTGAATTGATTTATGTTGATTTATTTATTATTATTTTGGTATTAATTGAATTGATTTATTGATTTATTTATTACTTATGTTATTTATTGTGTTTAGGATGCTGATATGTGTTTCAATCGATCTTTGTCTGATAATGAGACTGAAAGGCCGTCTCCAATGCACATTCGACGTGGAATCAGAGAAAGAAAGCCAACTGGTGTATTAAGGTCCCCATTCACAACACCTGGGTACAGAAAACCCATTGAGAAGGTAAAGCCCAGCAAATTAAAAAAGTTGTATGTTAAATTATTGCAATAAACAATGGCTATTTAATGTTGTTTTCTGTTACTGTCTCGGAAGCAAGACATGCCTTGCGTCCTTGTGTGTCGCAAGAGTGTTCTTGCGTCTTGGCTTCTAGGCACGCAAGGTTGTACTTGTGTCCTTGCGTGGGCTTGTCGCAAGGTTGTGTTTGCGTCCTTGCGTATGGTTGTTTACTAAGTTAGCATTTGTATTTTACTCAGTTGTCAAAATATGTGATTGAGAAAGTGGAAAGCATGAATGCTGTAAAGTTAGGGACTGAAGAAGATCAAGGTCAACAATAAATTAATGAGGATGTGGTACCCATGGACACAGATGCAGCAGCAGAGGTGAGTTTGGCTGGCGCAAACAATCATTTGCGTCCTTGCGTCTGTTATCTTTTAGGCGCAAGGTTGTTCTTGCGTCCTTGCGTGTGGTGTATTCCACACACGCAAGATTATGTTTGCGTCCTTGCGTCTGTTTGAATTAATTTATATTAACCTTGTTTCCCATAATTATTGTAGGTTAGTGTTGATAAGCAGCCTGTTAAAGTAACTAAGAGAAAAAGAAAGGAACAAGACTGGGCCACTGAGGAAGAAATTTGGGGGATGATTGACAGGTTTATAAATGATCAAGGAACTCTCCAACCACCGCCACCTAATGCCTGGAGAGATGGTAGAAAGCATGCAGGTCTAGCAAAAAATCCAAAGACAATGATTGAGAGCAAGCAAGAGACGCGTTGCATGTTCATCTTTCAAAATGAGCAATTCATTTTTATAAATCAAGAGTTTTGGCTTCGATTACTGGCATTAGGGCATTCTGGTTATTTGGATAACTTGGTAAGTTTGTAAGTTTGTTATTTTATTATTCTTTTGTTAATTTTATACAATTTATAAAGTATACTAAGGTTACACTGTATATGTTAACTTGTTATATTTATAGCACATTGACGGCTGGGCTACATTTCTGTTGAGATATCGTCAGAGATTTCTCCCCCGAGCCAGTCAAGTTTATGCCACTCCTGAGTTTCCAGCTGAGGTGCTTAAGGCTAATTCTAGATGGACTATTATGCCACTGGGATTCCTGAACATGTTTGAGAGGTTCAACACTTATTTTGACAATACTCAGAAGGAGGTGGGCACACAGGAGGAATCTACAATAGATGGAGAGGGAATTATTGGGCAAAATCCTCCAGATTACATGTACTTAATTGGACTTGGAGACGGCAGTGTTGACCTATATCCATCTTGGGCTGACTGTGATCAGGTAAACACAAGAATTTTTACAGCATTTGTTGTTCTGGAGCAGACGCAAGGACATTCTTGCGACCTTGCGTCTTGGTTACTGGACGCAAGTTCCCCCTTGCGTCCTTGCGTGTATATGTCGCAAGGTAAACCTTGCGGCTTGCGTGTGTTTTTGCTACGCAAGATATATCTTGCGTCCTTGCGTCCCGTTGTCGCAAGGTTGACCTTGCGCCCTTGCGTATGTTTTGGGTGTTCGCAAGGTTTATCTTGCGTCCTTGCGTCTGTTGTTTTGTTTTAACCTTTCTGCCTGTCTGTTACAGGTCTTGATCCCAATACATTTTTATGACGAAGAACATTTCCTGCTGCTTCAGTTGAAGTTAGAAGAAATGAAGGTTTTTGTGTACGACAGTTTACCCGGATGTGTCAGTGAAAAAAAACTTGACGCAGTTTTCAAGATTTTGGGTGATAACTTGCCAGTGTACTTGAAGGCAATTGACTATTTTAACAAGACGCAAGACTCCCAAATTGTCGGATACTATGAAAATAAAGAGAGTATGGAGTTGATGATTGAACCTGGTCCCGTTGTGCCAATGCAGACTGGTGGTCATGGTGATTGTGGGGTTTGGGTGTGCATACATATGGAGAGGATTATTTATGGAAGGGAGGAGGTTGACATTATTGGAGATGCTAAAAAGGCTGCAGAGCAGTATAGAAACAGAATGGCAAGGACGTTTTTTCGTGCACGTTTTGATACACAAGAACCGCCGCCACCAACTCCACCAGTAGAGATTCAGGTTGATTGATACATTGTAGCTAATAGGTAGCAGGTCTTGTATGCAAATATGGTGTAAATAGGTTGCTGGTAAATTCACTTTTGCAACAGTTGTATTTGACACTACACGCAAGGACGCAAGCTTATGCTTGCGTACGCAAGCTTAGATTTGCGTCCTTGCGTGTATATATTTTTGGCTGTTTTTTGTACGCAAGCAAGATTTTGAGTCCTTGCGTGTGTATACTTTCGTCTATCTTGCGTACGCAAGCAAAGCCTTGCGTACGCAGTAAGTGATTTGCTTCCTTGCGTGTGTTGTAAAACAAATTACAGGTAAAGCATAAAATAACACAGTAGGTACCTAGAATACAAGGGAAATACAACAATACATTACAACTAACGAAATCCAACAATAAGTTAAAAATAAAATTGACATTCCAAATGCGATAATGTTACTAATTATCGCTCCCTAAATTGCACGTTGCATAAAACTGAGACTCATATGCCTTAAAAGCTTCAGCATCTGTGGCCTTCTCCTTACCCTTCTTCGATTTTGAGGCCGATGCTTTTACTACCCTTTTAGAAGTTGATTCACCTGTTCGGTCATAAGAAGTTGTGCACGTATCCCTACCATGACCTGGTTCTTTGCAACGAGTGCAAGTTCTTACGGTTTTTTCAGTATCTTCACCCTTCGACGGAATACGTTTTGTACTTTTAGGGCGTCCAGGGGCTCTTTTCTCCTTAATGGGAGGGTTTACAATTTGTAAAACGCCGGGCGACGGATACGACCATTCTGACCGATGGGGCAAAGGAAGGATGTGTTCCAAATACGTATTTATATAAGTTTGAGTTGTGAACCAGTGTGATACAAATTGAGTAACATCATCCACGCCGAAAAGTCGTGCTGCTGCAATAACATGACCGCAAGGTATCCCCGATAACTGCCACTGCCCACATGAACATACTTTATAGTCGAGATTAACCATTCCATTTTTTCTGCCATCTCGCACTTCTATTAGACTGTTTGTCGATGGAGTTGCTTGCCATCTTCTAGATTTTCTCGTCCTCTTGCCTAGTTTACGTTCAGCATATAGGGTAACCGTTGAAGTAAGACTAACCGACTGGTTGTGATGTTTGAAATACCAATCTTGTACTGAAGCGCGAAAAAACTCAAACAACATGCAAACAGGTAGTTTTCGAGCATGTTTGGATAGTGCGTTAACAGACTCTACACTGTTGCTAGTAAGGTATGAATACCTAACAGGTTCAGCTCTACTTCTGGACCATTTGTGGAAACCAACTTGTTCTAAATAATTGTAAGACGCTCTCAATCTTCTTCGAAATACACTAAGATGATCCTCAAAATCCGAGACACGGTAAGCTTTCACCATTTTCCAATAATGCCATTCAAAATATTTGAATTTGTTAGATTTAGTCTTGATGCTTCCAAACAAATGACGTGCGCAAAAACAGTGAAAGGCTTCAGGAAACACAGTTGAAACACCATGTGCTATTGAAGCAGCACGATCAGAAATAAAAGTAAGCTCTGAAATACGATCACTCATACCACAACTCATTAAATGATCTCTTAGGTTGCCTAAGAACCATGACCAAACCTCGTTTGTCTCGCTGCCACCAATTCCATAGGCCAATGGCAGAATTCCATTATTGCCATCCATCGCAACGGCAACTAAATTTGTCCCCGAGTACCCTGCCTTCAAATGCGCACCATCGACCATGATTACCGGGCGACAATGTTGAACAAATGATCGAACCTACATAGATTTTAGCAGGTCAAAAGTGTTCAATTATAATAAGGTCAATTATAAGTTAAAAATGAGAGAGATTATCGATACTTACAACTACGCCAAGGGAATAGTAACACATCAAAAATCTATCTTCTTTGTCGGTGACCAAATTACTTACGCTTCCCGGGTTGTGGATCCTAATGTTATATAGGTAAAGGGGAAGCATTCGGAACGAGTCCTCAGCACTGCCACGAAGCATCTGTAATGTATGACATTTGGCCCTCCATGCTTGATTGTAAGATATGCTGACACCGAACCGTTGTCCTATATCTGCACGTATATCATTTGCTTTGTATTCCCGGTTTGCAGACTTGAAAGAATCCACAAGCATACTACCCAACACCTTTTTGGTAGCATGTTTATTGTTTCCCATAATTAGTGTACGTGAGCATGTGTGTACGTCATGCAATTTCTTTACCATAAAGTTTTCAGTGTTCCGTATTTTGTAAGCACTAATTTTCCATTCACAATTTGGCAACACACAATTAGCGGTGTATCGAGATTTGTCCGTCTTTACAGGCTTAATTTGGAAGTTTTCTTCAAGACATTTTGTAAATAGAGTGTTTATGAACTCGGCCTTGTTCAAAAAAGTTTGACGAACTTTAATTAAATCTGATACCCTATACGTGGTTGGTGTTTGTGTCGTAAATTCAGGCTCTTGCTCTTGCTGACTCAATAGAGGTGGCATATTCCAGAATAAATCTTGCTTTTCTTCTTCATATTGATCTTCTTCGTCTTCGTCTCCGTCTTTTTCTCCATCTGAATCACTAGATGCGACAACAGATATCTCAAACGGGTGGTCTCCTTCTTTAATTTTACATACGTTTTCAACACCATAGTTAAACATATCAAACTCTTCAGTGTTTGGAGGTGGCATTTCAGGCTCTCCCGCTTCTAAATTATGAAGGTTTGGTTCAGTGACTTGTGTTGAGTGTGTTTCTGGGTTTGGTTGTGGTTGGAGTGTTTCTGGGTTTCGTTGTGGTTAGTGTGTTTCGTAGTTTCGTTGTGGTACGTGTGTTTCTGGGTTTCGTTGTGGTGGATTCATTCGTACTTTCACAACAACATAAATATCAATCGGAGCATTTACAATTGCATATTGTAAGAACTCTTGAAAGTCTTCATAATCATCCGTAATATCAAAAACATGGTTATTATAAATGTATCTCATTGAAACAGGTGAATTGGGTGGCATTTGTATTTTTTTAAGAACATTTTTTAATAATATTCTCTGATTCATTGGTTTTACAGGTGCAACAGGTAGTTTTAGCCGAATTCTAAAACAATCTAGGGGTAAATACATGGGAATGTTGTTAATGTACTCAAAAGAATCCCCACAACATATATGAACAACAAATTTATCTTCATTAACACAATTCATAAATACTTAGTTAGTGAAAAAAATGCTTGAAAATGTACCTTGTGTAGCCAATAATCACTGAAATTCTTTTGGAATGAGTTGTTAGGAAATGATAAATTACAAGTTCCAGGGACATTCTTTATATATGATCGAAATTCTATCCATGAAAATCTAGAAAATCTAATAAAATCTTATCCTGAAAATCCTATCCTGATAAGATAAAGGCGCAAGGACGCTAGGGCGCAAAGACGCAAGAAGGCTTGCGTACTTGCGCCAGTGTGTACGCAAGGTACCTTGCGCCTTGCGAGGGCGTTTTGTCAATTATTATTTTTTTTGGGCTCTGGTGCAAGGGGTAAAAAATATTTGGGCATTTTGGTGATAATCCCATATTCAATTCAAGATCGGCCCATTGTATTGAGCCTGGCCCATTCTAAATAAAGATGCTCTTGATCCTTTTTTTTTTCTCTTTTAAAAGTAGTAAAAAACAAAATTGGCCCAGTTAACGTGAAAAAAAAATAAAAATAAATAAATACTCAGTATAAAATTAAAATACAATAATAAAAATATAAAAATGAAAGTGTAAATAAATGAAAAGTATAAATTGATGATATACGAGTTTATTGTAGTTCAAACTATATGTACAAAATTATGATATATCTACTTTAAGCTTTGTATTCATAAAGTAAAAAAAAAAAAAAAAAAACACAATAAGGTTGTAAGACAAATAGTTATAGTTACTGAAACATGTGATCCGATAACTGAAAAAGTTAGCGGTGTTCAAAATAAAGACGAACTCGTTATAAATAGTAAATTTTTTTGCATTGAAATAAAATAGAAAATGAAACTAACCCAAACATCTGATAAAGTAATTCTAGGCAGGTACGAAATTTTTTGTAATATTAATTAAATTAAATTAAATTAAATGTATAAACTTATTATATAAGTACCCTTCGCAATTTCGCATGATTCGCCATATTTTTATTAGCGTTGAAACACTCGTTCTTCATCTTACTAATGCATTTTCTTTCAATTTGATTCGCTTTTGGTACGTATCTTCTACAACACTAGTTTGATGCTAAATATGCATATGTGATATATAATATATATATATATTGCGATTTTACTGTCAATGTTAAACACGTACAGAAGATAGTATATGTCAATTGTAATTGTAATTGATTTATCTGTATAATATTTTGCAGATCTTATTGGTTACTCCGTATATTATTATTTTGAAAATGTAACAATTAATCTAATGAATCGGTGACGTGAAACCGTATTCTACTGTCTAGCTATATGATAATGTAACAATTAATGTTTTAATAGTTTGATTTTAGTACATTTTATTACTGCTTTTTATGTTCTTCTTCGTTTTCTGAGATCAAACATTGGTCACAATACAGATTGAAGTTAGCCAAGTATGATGTGCCAAATTTCATATTTATATTTCAAAAATTGATGCATTGATTTTTTATTTTTTACTTATAAAGATAAACACATTCAGTTTACTCGGAGAGAGGGGTTAATTTCACTATGATGTATGAGGCCTGATAGGGTTATCCAGTGAATGTATCCGACTCTTTCTTTCACCACATCATCATGATGATGTGATGCATGTGAAGTATGAACATGAGACCTTGTAATTATAAAATTTTGTTGTTTCTTAGTAAAAAAAAAAAGTGTTTTGTGTGTGTGTTTGGAAGATGGTTTGCTAGATTAATATCATGATGAGAGGCAAATCCAGATAGATTTATTAAATTTAAATGTTTGTGATCATAACTTATATATATTGCATGCAAGAATCAAGTTTAATGAATGACAGTGCACCTACTCTAGTTGAACATGCTTTTTTATAGTATTAGTACATGCTACAATGCTAAAATCTTTAATATATACTAATTGTTCTAACTTCCCATAGATTTCTTCTTGTTTCAATACCTAACATTCACTTGTTCTTCTGCTAATTCCAAGCCAAACATATATTTTGTGAGCTCCTTTGTAACTACCTAGTTCTATAAGTTTTCTAACTTAACACAATGGTCACTAGATTCACAAACAAAAGTCACACCTTTTTTCTCTTCCATTAGTATACCATACATTAAATGAATCACTCTAATAACAACTGTTTAATAAGGCAGATAGGTTATATATGCTCTGTATATTTGTTCATTAAGCTTTGTTAATTTTATTTAACAGAAAAAGGCGCGCCTTTTTTGCTTAGGTTCAGTCAAATTTTGTTACAGCTTTAAGAAACATGGAGGATGCTAATGGTGGATTAAAGAGCTACCCTCTAACACTTCCAAGGCTCATAAGAGGTTTAGCATGTTTGGTGGTTTATCTTTTAACCGCCTTCATGTTCTTGGTTTACTTAGGCACATTCGCTGCTGTATTGCTTCGCTTTTTCAGCATACATTACAGTAGAAAAGTAACAGCTTTCGTATTCGGTCTTTGGCTAGCTTTATGGCCCTTTTTATTTGAAAAGATTAACAACACTAAAGTTGTGGTTTCTGGAGAAACTGTTCCAGAAAAAGAACGCGTTTTAGTGATTGCTAATCATAAAACGGAAGTCGACTGGATGTACCTTTGGGATCTTGCATTACGAAAGGGCTGCATTGGATGCATTAAATATGTTCTAAAGAGTAGCTTGATGAAATTACCGTTATTTGGTTGGGGGTTTCATGTGTTGGAGTTTATTTCGGTTGAGAGAAAATGGGAAGTAGACGAAACTATGATGAAGAATATGTTGTCGACTCTGACTAATCCAGAGGACCCGTTGTGGCTTGCTGTTTTTCCCGAAGGAACTGATTTCACGTAACGCCTAAAACTCTTCTCGTGTTTTATCTTATTGCATAGCTGTTAATATGATAACTTACAGTCTTTGTTGACAGGTAACGAGTCAAAATCATTGTTTTTAGTGCACAACAATTCACGTTGAGCTGCGAAATTACTTTCTCCGCTTAGGTGTTCTTTGTTTTTCACTGTGCAGACCTGGTCGTATGTCTACGCGCTCGCACATGTTTTACTAGAGACTGTTTGTTTTTCTAAAAACATAAGATAAAATAATGTCTTCTTTTGTCTGAAAGTCTACAAATTAAAAAATATGTTTCTCACTGCTACAGACACAAAAACAAATAGTCGTCGTTGATGCTCAGCCTACAGATTTTCAGACCACATCTTCTCTACAGTTGCGGTTTACATCTTGAGACAAAAACATCTAAAAGAACATCACCTTTGTAATTTTTATTCAAATTTCCATGCGGGCCTACTTTTTTAACAGAATTCTGTTATCTTTCCTTAAACAGAGAGCAAAAGTGCATAAAAAGCCAAAAGTTTGCTGCTGAAAATGGACTACCAATTCTCAACAATGTATTGCTTCCCAAAACAAGAGGTTTTCATGCTTGTTTGGATATATTAAGAACCTCTTTAGATGCAGGTACTACATTCTCCATCTTCTATCTAAGACGATCAGTTTTAATTATATGTGCACACAATTTTAGTTGCATATACATTCAGTTTTATCTAATAAGATGAATTTATTTATTCCAGTGTATGATGTAACGATAGCATACAAGAACCGGTGTCCCACTTTCTTGGACAATGTTTTTGGCGTAGAACCAGCAGAAGTTCATGTTCACGTTCGTCGCATCCCAGTAAACGATATCCCTTCTTCACAAACCGGATGCAACGAGTGGTTGCTACAAACATTTCATCTCAAGGATCAGTTACTTTCGGATTTCATTACAACTGGCCATTTTCCAAATGAAGGAACAGAAACCGAGCTCTCAAGTATAAAATGCTTGGTAAATTGCACACTTGTTTTAGCCATCACTTGTGTACTTACATATCTTACAATGTTCTCATCTATTTGGTTCAAAGTGTACGTTGGCTTAGCTTGTGCGTATCTCGCTTTCGCTACAAGCATTAATTATCATCCGTCGCCGTTTCTTGTACATGTCAAACGGTTGATATCTGGAAAGAAGGCTATGTAGGGAAACAGAACTGGTTCTTTGAATAATGATAATGACTTGTTACATGTTGAGATAGTTTATGTTGTTTTATTACAATTAAAAAGTGAGGTGTTTTTATCCTCTATTATTCTATATAAGCTTTTAGTTGTTTTGATGCTATGCATGCTGTTTAATAGATGTGTACAATTTTGTTTCTTGATTCAGTCTAGGGTGTTCAATATCATCTTTCAAACCGTTTAGATCACAAAACAAACAGAATGAAAATTGAAAGAAAAAAAAATCAAATTAAATTTAAATCCGCTTTTCGATTGGGTTTATTCGGTTTTACCTTTTCAAATTCGAATAAACCGAAAATTAAATTTAAAACCTAATCAAATAATAATATTATAGATTATATTATTCTTAGAAATAGATCACAAACCGATTCCAAAACCAGGAATCGAATTCATAGTCGAATTTCAAGGTTATTTTGGTTAATATTACAATTTTTTTTGTTTTCCGGTTTCAACGGAAACCGTATCGAATTCGAATTCGAATTCAATTTCGGTTTAGAATATAGATTTGGTTTCGGTTTCGTGTTTGGATTTTGCATTCAAAATGTTCACAACTGTGGAAACCGAACCAATGAACAACCCCATTTAGGCGTTCCAGAGTTCTTCATTAAAAGAAATGAGGAGAAGAGAAGAGGAGAGAAAGGGAAAGAACCTGAATCCTTCCAAATTGGAAGGGAAGTGTTGATGGAGAATTACACTGAATTTTCCTTCCTCTTCCTTTCCTTTCTCTCCGAAATAAAACTCGGGAACACCAATCTCATTTAGCTTCCTTTTTGATTCTTTCCCTTTCTCTCCAAAATTAAACTCTCGAACATAGCCTTGGTCCGGTCCATTAAGAAGAGGCAGAGTAATAAGAGGAGGAAGAGTAATGTTTCTGGATCAACATCAAATGCTTTGTTGGGTTTCAGAAGGCTTGAACTGAAAATTACTACTGTATTGATTAAAACACTAAATAAATAAATGTGTAAACTGTAAATATATGTCATAAAATCTCATAATCAACCTCAACTCAACAACACTAAGTAAAACTATAAAATAAAGTTCAAGGTTGACTAAAGCATTGGTCACCTTGAGAAACTTCTAACAACTCAAGCATGGCTCGAGCTCAATTATGAAAGCTCGTTAGCTATCGAACTGTGTTCAAAGCCTAGCCTATTTGAGCACGACTCACGACCTGTCAACAGTGGCGGAACTAGGATTTTTTTCACTGGGGGCGAAAAAAAATAAAACCGTAGCAATTTTTTTAGGCAAAATATGGAGGTTTTGGGGCAAAAAATTGAGGTTTTTAGGCAAATTATGAAGGATTTTAAGCAAAAGTTGAAGGTCTTTGGGCAAAAGTCGAAAGTTTTAGGACAAAATTTAAAGATTTTTGGGCAAAAGTAAGAAGAATTTTGGACAAAATTCGAAGATTTTGCACAAAAATATGTAAGTTTTGAGGCAAAAAAAAAAAAAATAAAAAAAAATCCAATGGGGGCAAAGTCGAAAAACCCAAAATTTTTACATTGAAAAAAAATCCAATAGGGACGGGCGCCCCCCTGCCCTCAAGTAGTTTCGCCCCTCAAGTAGTTTCGCCCCTGCCTGAGTGCCTGTCAATCTCAACTCTATATTCATTGCCCTACTCGGTAGACTCGCAAGATCATTCAAGACTGGTAAGTGAATCTTTACAGTCTCTTTTTAACACTTCTTTTTATAATCCATACATTCATTCATCTACATTGTAAAAAGACTTCATTTTCATCAATTCGAAGAATCCTACCCCAAAAAATTAAAATAACTCTTGGGTTAGGAAAAACAACAAACCCTAATCTCTACAGCCATTAGCACTTTGTGCTATGACCTTTGCCTAACATTATACACTAACCTCATACAAACTACATCCCGAACTCGGGTAACAACAAAAACTGCCTATGATTTACACGAATTAACTGTTAATACAACGGATCGGTTCATAACCAAGAATCCATTTCACCCCAGCCCGTGCACAACCCCTCGCCTTCCCCCTCACCTTCTTCGCTAAAAAGCGTTTGATCCGAACAATCCAATGATGCCCCACACGCCAAATTATACGCTTGACATGCAGAATGGCACACTCGTAATCTGTTGTCGCCGTCTTTTTCACATTTCTGTATCGATATCTGTTTCATTACAGAACGATAGAATATTAGCACCGTAAGATTCATCATCCAGAAAATTGATAAATCCTCCACATTTGTGCATTAGGTACTTGTACTGTACAAGTACATAATGCACCCTTTTGGAATGAAAAAAAAAAAAATTGGAACTTACCCAACATGCTAGTCGTTTAGCAGCTTTATCGCAATTTCTGCCTCTAAAGATGTTAAAAAATTTTCTAGCACCAGTCGGGTACAAGCGAAGGTAATTTGGCATTACCACAACTTCCTCGAGCTGCTGCAATATGCTTGATTCACTCGGTGCACAATGTTGCCCGTCAGCATCGTTTAATAATACATCTTTACAAACTGAAAGACTGTCAAGAAGAGTTGATGTATTTCTACAGGTGTACCCCGCGTAATCGGAGCACCGGAATTCACACACACCGTTATCGCATACCCCACCATGGAGACTGCATTGTTCATCACACACAGCTGCATACCGTAAAAAATAATTATTAGTATCACTAGTAAAAGGCTTCAAAATATAACAATAAGTATAGATTTGCAAGCCGAACTTACCGGTTGAGCAATCAATCCCAGTGTATCCGTTTTCACATTCGCAAACACCGTTTTTGAGGCACCTCCCGTTTCCGCTACATTTGCTAGGGCAGGATCCTGGAAAATATATAAGATTGGTGACCCATTTAGTACGCACGTACGTTTAAATATTTCCCGTTTCCAACCACAAATCATTTCGCAAGCACAAAAAGAACAGGATAAAAACACTTACGATGGCTACAATCGAGACCATCAAAGCCAATAAAACAGTGACATTTTCCATCAACACAATCACCGTTGGAGTTACACGAGTTCGGGCACTGCCCGGATGCCATAATAGGTTCTACACTACAAAGTTCATGATACGCCGGGCAGATCAGTTCACCTGCAGGTAAAAAGTGATACATAAAAGGTTAATATTGAGAAGCGAGTATAAAAATCGGCTTATCGAACATTTTCAGTAAAAAAGGAGTGAACTTTATCGTAATTACCGTTAAACCCTGGAAACTGGACTGGTCCACCAGCTTCGGGACATGCCTTCCAGATACCGTCAACAGCCACCTGCAAAAATGATGTTGATATCCATATTATTTATTATTTATTTCAAAATATACAAAAAAAATTATTAGTATTTGTATAAAGAAGGTTACCTCCAATGTATTGTTTATACATCTACGTTGATAACAACCATTTCCTTGGGTCATAGAACCCCGAACAAAGCCGTTTCTTACTAATGAAGAAGCCATACACCTTAACAAATGAAATAAACTAAGCGCGTTAACATATTTATATAATTTAATAATTAATTAATTAAAAAATTGAACGGTTGTAAAAGTTTTCACCTCGAGTTACTTCCACGTACTTCACCCAACATTCTATCAGGTTCTCGCGCACTATTAGTATCTATACATGAACCATCAGAATACGCTACAAGATACGTACAAAAATCAGCCAATGACGACTGCCCACCTGTCAACACAAACATAATCACAATTCTTTATCAGCAATTAAAACTAAAAAATTATCTCGGCTTCAAATGTGCATAATGAAATTAATTTTCTTATAAATTCACCTTTATTAGGTTGAGGGAAGTAACGGGCCCACAGGGGTAAGTCATCACTATAAGTTAGTATTGGGCAATAACCCTCGGCCTCTCGATTATATGTACATCCCGTTAATTGTGTAGTGTTACAATGATATGCACCTTTCCAAAGGTTACAAGGAGCAGTTACAAATTCGGTGCCTTGATTACGACCCCAATCGAGCCCATCGGCCATGCTATAATTAGCCCGATACCAACCACTATCCTCGAGTAAAGCTAGGGTCATTTTTGAAACTACCGATCGCGTATCAACTGAACCCGTCATAATTTCGTTCATTAAAAGCCTCTTCTCCCAATGAGATCCTGTTCCATTTTTAGACTTATTAATTACTCCGTATAAAAAACTTTTTTATGGTTAAATTAGTCTCGGTTTCAATAGAATTTCTATATGCAGACTAACAACCTGATGTTCCACGGCCTCCACCGTCTTCCAATTCCAACCCAGTAAAATTCTCGGAGAATGTCTACAAAAGAAAAAGCTTATTAACGATCAAAACTTCTATACTTTTATAAATACTTGGTACGTTTAATATAATCAGAATATTAGATTAAAGTACTGAAACTAATTAATTTAATGATGGAAAACAACTCTAAGCACCGAATATATCATTCGGGGACCTGTTTGAACCTTTATATATTGAGCCAACAGTATGATTTGACCCGATATTAAGTAAATGGGTTGATATTGCTACCTATGATATAAGCAACTCACCTCCAAAAAGTATTAAAATTTAATATTTTTACTAAAAGAAGAGAAAAATATGATGTAATGTACCCCATAATGATAGCGTGAATGCATGACAACGCGTGGCAACACAACACGTGTCACCACCCTCCCAAGCTTTTCATCCATTACCTGTTCCGTAACCTGCAAATATTAGATATTAGATAAAAGAACAAAAGAAAAACAAATAATCATGATTAAAAAGACGGTTTCAAACCAAGTCAACTCAAAGAACTGCTTTTTAATAGTTATAAAAAGCATTAAAACTTTAAGATATCGTATTTACCTGACCACGCCGCCTTTTTCTCTCATCTCTGAAATGTGTGAAGGCATGAGGGTCAAATCCAAGAACATGCATCACCTGGCAACACGAAACTAGTCAATATTAAATAACAACAAAAAACTTTAATTACAAATCCTTACACAAAAAGAAGCAGACTCACTTCATGTATAAGGGTAGCCGAAAGTAACGTTTCTGCTTCAGCAGTCAAGTGACGAGGGGCAACATTCACATGCCCTGCAAATGCAACATTCACCTTACAATAGCAACTTCAACAAATTGACTTACGAATTATCTCAAATAATAAACAATACCAGCTCAACTATCAAACAAGTGTAAAAAACTCAACCAAAGCGTTTATTATAAAATAAAGCCTCGAAAAATTAAAAAATTAATAAAAAGTATTAGACTTGAAATATATCTATATCTACACTTCAAGTTCATAAATAGCTTCAAGTAATTGGACCATTTTGACCCGGTACTAAACAAGCCCATCTTGCTAATTCTACTGCCACCAATCATTAATGCTTTATAACCAGCTTTAACATATACGGAGTAGCAATTAAAAAGTTTACCAGCAATTGCACGCCCCCATTGATCACGTTCACATGCTACTGCCCATGCTAAAGTATTCCCTGTTGTAGGCCTTGTAGTCACCAAAAGAACTAAATCGGCATCCGCAACTCCCTCTGAAGATACAAAAAAATGTAGCCTTTTAAACCATTAAAAGAAAAAGCGCAGACATTTCAACCCTTTATTTGTATAAAAAAAGTGGGTCGGTATTTAGTGTTTTATCTCAATTAGATCAGAACAATAAAAAAAGTAGGTGACAACGGAATGGGTTGAAAGTCACCCAAAGTCTACCTTTACTGCATACAACATGCTAAATTACTCTATTCAAAGACTTCAACATTAATTATTTTTGTGGCATTAATTCTCTATAAAAGTGGGCACATTGTCCCTGCCAGTCAACACAACCATGCCCATTTCAACTTTTTTTTTTTTAAATAAATGACTCATTTCAACCCAAATCCGTTTCAAACCATCACCCAACCTGCATGGACATAAAATATTACCTTCTACATATTTACGAGGAAGCTGAACACCACCATCTTGTCCACAAGCAGAGTAACCACTTAATCGTAAGTTTCCTCTTACAGGCTCAACAGACAAAGCTCTTCTAAACCAGTCTGCTGTCTGCCCTAGTGCCTAATCTCATGATATAAAATAATAAAAAGCAAAAACATTTAGATAAATATTAACACAAATATAACACTAAGTAACCAAAGAAAAATACCCTTCGCAGACGATGCCTTTTATCCTCGCCAGCTATATCATCTGAGGTGCAATTATACCAACAATCCCCAGAAATTGGTGGATCTTTGTGAGGATCACAAGAGGGTGTACCAAAATTATTAGTTGCAGGTGGTTCACCTAACTGATATTAAATAAAATAAAATAAAATATTAATAGTCAAGAAAGACATGTTTCAAAACAAGAAAAAATTCAAGAAACCGTTTGTTCAACTAAACGTACTTTGACAATTTCGCCAACGTTCCTACAGTCTCTAGCAGGTGAATGACCAACAGCATCATAATTCAAATATATTCTGATGGGTTCTTTTGCATCTTTTGAGAACCCCGAAACTTTTGGAATTTCCAATAATGCCCTTCCCTTGCGGTGAAGAGGCTCGGGTTCAGTAGCCTCGTGATAAACTTGTGGGGTTACTGAATAGAACTTGTTCCCGGATCTCTTCCTTCTTTGTTCGATTATCTCATCATGAATACAAGAATGTGATGCAATATTTTCAATGCCTTTTTCTGGCCCTCTCAAATGCAATTGATTATCATCAAACTTTGCTTGAATGATGTCGAAAAATACTAATATTACAAGAATCTGAAACAAATGAAGAAACCCAGTCGATCATTTCAGCTCCAAAAATATAAAAGACCACCTTGCAGAGTAAAAAAACTATATATATTCAAACTGTAAATTTTTCATGGTGATTTGGACTTATCAAACCTATTGAGTTGGACAAAATTGACCCCTAAATTGTAAATTTAAACCCTATTATCCACAGAATGGGCTAGATTTAGCTTTTTCAAATTAGCAAAACCCTGTAATTTTTTACAGGGGTAGTGATAATAGCATAAGAAAGATTGAAAATAAAAAAGAATCCAAGATGACAGACCTCAAAGTAGTAATTGAACACTAAAAATTTTAATTTCTCCAATTATATTATAAATATAGACAAGCTTAGAAACCTATGAACAGAAAAAATTTACATTTTTGCTTACCCAACTCTCAAATTTCCTTGAAACTTCTAAACCCTTTCTAATCTTGTAAAAATCTGACCATTGATTTCAACTTTATAGATTCAAACCCTAATAGCCAAAAAAAGGGGATAGATTTAGCTTGTTAAATTCAGCAAAACCCTAATACTTTTCAACAAACTGAATAGCAAATAGTAATCTTACCATTAAAATTTTTTTATTGAAACACTAACCCTGTACTATAACTTCATAAATCCAGTAATCAAATATCAAAAAAGCTTAAATATTTCCAATCAAAAGGTCACCAACCTTAAACCCATTAACTGTTTCATCTCAGAGTCTAAAATTTCCAAGTTTTCTTATAAAAAAAAAAAAAAAAATTTGAATAATTTAATAATACCCTAATTTTCCAGCACCAACACTCATAAAATGAAAAAATAACCTTGAAACATAAAAACAAATGAAAATGCAACTTTACCTGTAGAAGTAATAGTTCAGTCCAATATCTACTATTACCATTTCTTCTGCAACGAATCTTGAAATCCATTAAAATGTATCAAATCTTTTCGGGCGACATCAAATAAGCGATACCCAGATCGGAAAATACATCATCATCAAACCCACAAATATGTCTTGCATTATTATTATAAAAAAACCAACTGGTTCTTTTAAAGTTGAGCTGAATTTATGGTATATACAACAAATTAGAAATTAGATGTACACAAATTTAAATAACGTTAATTTCAACCAGCTGCAAACAGAAGACTGATTCTTCTTCGATGTTTCTTTGCCGGCTTGTAAAAAGATGTGATTTTTCAATAGGAATCTAAGTGTTTAATGTTCAAAGTTGTGTTCTTGTAAGCAAACTGTGTTGGGGTTTCAATGAAATATGTGTGTGAATTTTTAAGGAGGATGAGAAAAGGGGGCGAAAAAGGAGAGAGGGTATGGGGTGTGGGTGGAGCAGATTTATTTTCTTTTTTCAAGAAATTTATTTGTGGTGTTAAGTTTATAAAATCTAGAATTATTTAATAATGTGTACTAATCTAATGTAATTTTCCAAAACCTTAGCTTGACGCGTCAGTTCAGTGTTAGTTCAGTGTCTTGTTGATGGCTGGATGCTGACTAGACTGACACTGAAAACTGACATTGGTGAAAAAACAGGAAAATTGAGAAGAATGTCAATTCAGTGTCTTGAAGAGAGAGAAGATAGGGTCCACCAATTATTTATTTATACATTTTCTTATATATTTTTAACACATTATTAAATAGAATTAATAAATATACGAACAAATATTAAATAAAAAAATACATTAAAAGTCCTAAAATACACTTTTATTTAAAAAAAAAGTCCTAAAACGATTACAATTAAAAACCTAAAATTAAAAGTTATTAAAAAAAAGTCCTACAATTACTTATTAATCCTAACATTACTTATTAAATCCTAAAAATTACTTATTAAAAATAACAACAATTTAACGGCCATAGCAAGTCGGAGATCCGGATTCATGCGAAGACGTATCATCATCTCGACCGTTCGAAGCCGGAAGGTTCCACACGTTCCTACAGTACAACGTGATACGTTTGTTCGTCAGTTTGGCCTTTCCGACCATTCGTTCCCACACGGCTTCGGATTGACATTCCTTGAACAAATCTGTGACCTTGTCACAGTACCAAACGTCGGCGGCTTCGCAATCTACCCTATCGCGTATAAAGCTTACAACGCGTTCTACATCGAAGCCGGTAACATCTAGAGCTTCGAACGATTGTGTGTTCCCGTCGTACCAATATTGGCGGTTATCGGAAAGCTCGCCGTTGTGGTGGACGTCGAGGTTGATCAAGCAACGATTGGCCATATTTTTTGTGAAGAAAATAGAAAAAAATTTGTGTAAAATAATGAAGAAAGTAGAAAATTTGTTGTGTGTGTAAATAATGAAATTGTTGGGTTATATATATGGATGAAGAAATGATTAAAAAAAAACAACGGCACTTTATCGGATATAAATTTGAAAACGGGGCCCACAATACATCCAAGAACCGAAGTCTTGGCATCGACGCCGGCCCACTCGACGCTGCTCCGACGCCGGAAGGGTGTGGGGCGACTGTCAGTCGGCAAATTCGGGGGTGGCGACGCCGAGCCGACGCCGACCACACCCAGTGCTCTTAGTGTAAGAATATTTTCATTAGACTTTTGTTGTATGTTAAAGAGTGCGGCGTTTGGCATTTTTCCCCAAGACTCAGTTGTGACGACCTGGAAATTTTCGACCAAATTTAAACTTAATCTTTATATGTTTCCGACACGATAAGTAAAGTTTGTAAAGTTGAATCTCAAAAAGTTTTGAAACTATAATCATGTAATCAATTACCCTTTGACCTTGCTCGACGATTCACGAACAATTGTTTGTAAATAAATATGTATATATATATATATATATATATATATATATATATATATATATATATATATATATATATATATATATATAAATGTAAGCACATATGTAGTGAATGGAAATAATAAAATATAATTTAAACATTAGAATTTAATATGTAAGATAAGATATAAATAATTAAGTTGTAATTAAAAATGAATCTATATATAAATATATGATTTCTATATGTAATTATTATTATATGTATATTTTAATATATGTTAAAATATATAAAACTTAATATTTACTATAACTTATTATGTAATGTATATTATATAGATGTATTACCTAAACAATAATATGTAATATTAAAATATAAGATTTTATTATTAATATAGTTGTCATAATAATGTTATTATTACTTTCAATATTAATATAAATACTAGTGTTATTAATATTATTTTAAATATATAATCTATAGATACGAATTTGATATACGTAAATTGTTATAGTATTATTACTAATATTATTATTATCATTTATAATATTAGTATTATTATAATTATAATTAGTATTATTATAACTATTATTATTATTATGATTAATATTATTATTATAAATTTTATAGTTATTATTATCATTATCATCAATAATAATATTATTATTACTAATATATTATTATAACTTTTATTATTATTATTATTATTATTATTATTATTATTATTATTATTATTATTATTTATAATATTGAGAGTATTATTAATATAGTTATATTTATAAGATTTATATATTAATATAGTTATAATTTATAAATATTGATATATGAATACAGATATATATAATCAATATATATATATATACAGTTATATATAAATACATATACATATATAAGATACAGAGATACATATATATAATTACATATACGATTAATTATATATAAATATTGTATATACATAAATAAATACATATATGTACGTATTCTGTTTTCAGTCTTTGTCAAACTGTGTTTTAAATCGATTTCTGGCTACAAGCTGGTTCAACGAATTCAAGTAAGTCATATTAGCAAACAAATTCGTACAAATCTATGTCAATTCATAGTTTTGTTTTATCCCAAATACGTCCTGATTAAAAATTAAGTTGTCGACTAATTTTACTTTATAATCAAATCAATACCAGTTGTAAACGATGCCAATTGATCTTACATTATCCACTATCAAACACAAAACCCTATCACATCTTTTATCTAAACAAATTTAATCAGAAAAGCATGAAGAACAGGTGCTAATCTGTTCGTGTTCATTTTTTTAATTTCATCGAATTCTTAATAATTTTAAAAATCTATTAATGTAGTCATGTTAGGAATCATCTAATGAATCAATCTTCAAAGTTTCATCTTTCAATTCCTTAAACTAAGTTTGAATTTTGGAGTCAAATATTCGAAATAAAAAGTCAAATAAATTGTTCTTTGTAAAATTCAAATTCGTTTTCATGTTTTAAGTAAATTGAAGGTCCATAAAGTTTCCAGTAACCATTTAAAATGTATTTCATTCAGGAATCTGGGTTTAAAATGTTCTTAAAATTGAAATTGAGGTTTGGGTTTCATTCGATGAACAGTGAGTGTTCTTCAGCTTTTTTATTTTATTTTTTTTCTTTTCTTTCACTGATTAATCTTCAAACGTATGTACAATTTGTTTCTGTTTCTATACCAATGCTAAATCAAAAACAAGTTGAGGTTAAAACTGATTCTTTGGTCGACTAGTTTTTTGAAGAAGAAGGAGAATGAACACATAATAAGTCGGGTTAAATATTAATAGGCAGTGATATTAATCAGAAATGAAAAGGGCAGACGAGTGGTTAGAGGGTGGTGTCGGGTTTCGAGAGGTCTCGGGTTCAATCCTTGCTTGGTGCAATTCTTTTTAAAATGGGCTTTCTAAGGTAGTTTTTCATTTTTTTAACAATTATTATTATTATTATTATTATTATTATTATTATTATTATTATTATTATTATTATTATTATTATTATTATTAGTGTTATTATTATTATAAATTATTATTGTTATTGTGTTATTGTTAATATTATTATTATTATTATTATTATTATTATTATTATTATTATTATTATTAATATTAATTATTGTTATTATTATTATGATAATTGTTATCACCCTAATATATTAGAAGTGTCATTGATCATATTAAGAGTATTATCATTATCGATATTATTAGTATAAGTATTATAATTACAATTAAGACTATTATTATTATTATTATTATTATTATTATTATTATTATTATTATTATTATTATTATTATTATTATTATTATTATTATTATTATTATTATTATTATTATTGTATTACTAATATTATTATCTTTACTAGTAATATCACTAAGTAGTATTATAATTAAAAATTAACATTAGTAATAAGATTGTTATTATTATTATTATTATTATCCTTACTATTATTAAGTATTAGGCATTATTATCAAAAATATTATTTTCATTATCATTATTATTAAACTTTACGTTTTATTTAAAAATTTCTGTTATTATCATTATTATTATATTATCATAAGTATTATTATTAATAATATCATTATTATTATCGTTATTAAAATTATTATTATTATTATTATTATTATTATTATTATTATCAATTATATTAGAAGTGTCATTATAACCAGAAATTATCAAAGTTATCATTTTGTTAAAACTATCACTTTTATCAAAATTTAACATTATTAGAAAGATATCATTTTATTCTTTATTAAAATTTACATTATATATATTATTATCATTGATAAAATGATTAGTAATATCATTATTATTAAAACAACTAAATATTACAAATATAATAACATAAAGTTTTAATATATAATATATTATATACTAAACATCAATATAAGGTATTTATAACAAATGACATATCGTATAATTCAAATCTGATATATACATAAATTATAAGTAATTAAAATATATAAGTGAAAATAGCTAATAAATTATTAATATAAGATGTATATAAATAAAATAAATACAAAAACTGGTTAATTGTCGTCATGTGTTTTAATATGTATATATATATATATATATATATATATATATATATATATATATATATATATATATATATATATATATATATATATATATATATATATATATATATATATATAAATGATATAGGTTCGTGAATCAGAGGCCAACCTTGCACTTGTTCAATGCCATCATATGCATAATTACTACGAAATGCAATATTGTGAGTTCATTTGATTCCCTTTTACTCTTTACATTTTTGGAACTGAGAATACATGTGCTGTTTTATAACTGTTTTACTAAATGTTTTTGAGATACATATTTTTGAACTGAGAATACATGAACTGCTTCTATAAACGTTTGACGAAATAGACACAAATATTCAAAATTACATTCTATGATAGAATTATTTGGATTCAGAGGTTCGATTCCTATAAAGATTGTATTATCGACCATCGGTGAGATGATTTCGTCATTGCACTACGCACTAGCTACCGTTTTAGCTACCATCGGTGAGATAAATTTTGCATTGCACTACGCACTAGCTACCGATGTATTGCATTGGATTGTGTTCGATTTTGTAGTTAGTAACGGTGAGATAATTTTGTCATTGCACTACGCATTAGCTACCGTTTTAACTACCCTCGGTGAGATGATTTTGCATTGCACTACGCACTAGCTACCGTTGTAAAATTATATTGTATTAACTACCACAATGAGATGATTTTGTCATTGCACTACGCATTAGCTACCGTTGGTGAGTTGTTTGAAAGGTTCCGGTGTTCTTCATATGAATGATTTTACAGCAGGAGTAGACCTGCACAGATTGTTTTCTAAATATGAGTATCTTGTGGTCTATTATACTATTGGAAATGATTATTTATGATAAACTAATGAACTCACCAACCTTTTGGTTGACACTTTAAAGCATGTTTATTCTCAGGTATTAAAGAAATCTTCCGCTGTGCATTAGCTCATTTTAAGGATATTACTTGGAGTCATTCATGGCATATTTCGAAAGACGTTGCATTCGAGTCGTTGAGTTTATCAAGATTATTTTTAAATCAATTTGTGACGACCCTGAATTTTTTGACCAAATTTAAACTTGATCTTTATATGTTTCCGACACGATAAGCAAAGTCTATAATGTTGAGTCTCGAAAATTTTGGATCTATGTTCATGTATTCAATTACCTTCGACCAGTTTCGACGATTCACGAGCAATTAACTATAAATAGATATGTTTGTATATATATATATATATATATATTTATAAATGGTAATTGAAAATATAATTTAAAATATTATATGTTATTGCTATTAAAATTTAATTATGTAAAATAAATAAAAAAAATATATTATAATAATTATTATTTAAAATATACATATATATATATATATAAATAAAGTATATTAAAAATAAATATTAAATGATTGTAATACTCATTTGATGTCCCGATTGATATTAAATAAGTCAAATTCAAACTTATGTAATTTTAAAATAAACGGTGATACGAAAATGAGTTCTATAAATTTTAGGCTTACTAAAAATGTATTTAGGAACTATTTGTTAAGTTTTAACACTTTTTATATTTTACCCAGATATGAGAGGGACAGTTGATGTAATTTTTATTTAACAATTTAAGGATCGAATTTTATACCATAATGACCAAAATAAATAAATATAGTCAATCTAAAAATTTGGGATTTTTCCAAATACTTTTATGCGCCACTGATTAACAACGGATCACGAATTACTATCCAAAAATAAGTGTCGGCAGAGTTAATTATTAGGATACACACGTTTAATTTATGATTGATTATAATATTACATTGGTATTGTGGTTGTTCTTTTATCTTATCATCAACTACCCAATTTATATATACTGAGATAAGAGATTATATACATATACAAAGTTTAGATTATGATATCACTTCAACCATCTAACCACAACCTTATCACCGCCATTATTGAACACTCTACAACCCTCATTACCATAACCCACTTTCGTGAACACCACCCATTTAAACAAATCACTTCATCTCTTTATTCTTTCGAGCATGAACCAAACTAGGTGTTTATGACCGATCACCATTATTGTTGGCCTATCACCGCCGCTGTTTCTGTTACTGAAGCTGTAACCCATCGATCACCATTCATTCATCTTTCTCGTACAATTTGTTTGAAGATTTATGTACGAAATTAACGTTATCGAAGCATTATGCAACCTTCACCATCTTTATTGAAATCCACAACAACTATTAAGCCACCTTCACCAAGACCTTTATCACCATCTCCTCTTCTACCTCACCACCACTGCCACCTGCAACTACACCTCACCATCGTCTCCTAGTTATAGCTCGAACAAACTACTGCAATAAACTGTATGTTTCTGTGGAACAGTTTCTGCTGTCACTCGATTTCTTTTTCTGTTTCGATACAACCATCATCAGGTTTCCACCTTCCTCTCTCACTCTCTCTAGAAATCTATCTCCCTCTTTCTTCGTAAACTTTGAAAATCAACCACGATCATCATCATAAAACCATCACAGGCTGTTGCATACTCAGCCTTCTGTTGGTCGAGAAACACAAACCTAAAACCTGCAACTATTATCGAAAAGTAAACTGCTGTACCACTATTTCTTTTGTTTCATTTCTATTAATCAAAAACCATCTCTCCCTCTCCTATTGCCATAACCGTCACCTACATAAACCACCACCTGCTCGAACTTCTTTTGTTGTTTTAATCACAATCGAAACTATCACAACCCAAACTCTCATAAACTATACGCTATTTCATTCTGTTTCAAAATAGTAGCTGAGGCAATTACGACTTCTACTCGTCTGCTTCCTTTGTTTTTTTTTTTTTTAACTGAAGCCTAACCTCAAAATATGTGGATGATAGTCCACTATAAAACCTGATAAATTTTAAAGCAATAAATGGAATAGCTTGCGTGTTCTTTTATTTCCTTTTATTGATTGGCCGACAATTCATAACCCTCCACTAATTCCCTGTCGATGCTATACGGTGATTCTGTTCTTTTTATATTAAACCAAATCTCACCGACGATTTTGTTCCCCTCTTAAACTTATCTGTTAATCA
Organism: Rutidosis leptorrhynchoides; assembly: GCF_046630445.1. NCBI lineage: Eukaryota > Viridiplantae > Streptophyta > Magnoliopsida > Asterales > Asteraceae > Rutidosis > Rutidosis leptorrhynchoides. The sequence goes on from NC_092336.1 coordinate 29,663,373, forward strand.
AATGGACTTATGTTATTTAATGGATTGGGCTTGTTTTGTTTAATCGATTAGACTATACTAATTAAGCTCTATATTCAAACACTTAATCCACTTTGTGTCATGAGGAAATTCGTTGAGATGATAACGAGTTTAATGACATGTTAGTGAGTTAATTATGATGTAAGGTGAGGAATGTTAACGGTGACGATGAATATTACATAAAAGAGAAAATGATAATCATAATTTTATGATGGGTTCGACGTTATGAAGGTGATAACGATGATAGATGATCATGATGATGATTGTGTTACGATGAAGTGATACGAGATGATGGTGATTGTGATAACTAAACGATGATGATGATATTCAAATAAAACCATAACTAACCGAAACCTTACATATTAAATTACTACCTGTTACTATTGTTAATCGGTTGTCCATGTTGCTGTTATTGGACCGCTATGCTTCAACTTCTAACTGGGCTGCCAAGTTTCGGTTTCCTTTTTGGGCCGAAACCAAATCTCATCTTGTATGATGATGGCGATAATGATGATCGAAATGATGATCGTGATGATCATGGACAATGGTGATGATGAATGGCGATAATGATCGATGACGTTTAGGAGGGTATAACTCTTAGCATCATAAAATTTTATTATCGTTATTATTAATATTATTATTATCATTATTATTATAAGCGTTATTATTGTTATTAGTAATTTTATCATTCTTATTATTAAAATAAGTATTATTATTATTATTATTATTATTATTAGTATCATTATGATTATTAATGTAAGTATTATTATTATTATTATTATTATTATTATTATTATTATTATTATTATTAAGTTTTAAGTATTAACTATTAATTATTAGTATTATTAAGTAATTAAGTATTAGTGTTATTATTATTATTATCATTATCATTATTATTTTTATTATTATTATCATAATAGTTAGTATTAATATTAGTAGTATTATTATCATTATAGTTATTAAAATAAATATTAGTATTATTATTATTAGTAAAATCATTATTTTTATAGTTATTATTATTAGTATTCATTATTGTTAAAAGTATTATTTTTATAAAAGTTATCATTTTTACTATTAAAACTATTATTATTATTAATATTATTATTATTATTATTATTATATGATGAAACAAATTTTTTATTTATTTATTATTATCAATATTATTTTATCAAATGACTATTAGTTATATAAAACCATATTTAATAAATATAACATAACTATATTAATATTTTATAATAAATACTAATTATGTATCTAAAGTATATAGAGTAAATATAGTTATTAATGAAACATATAAATTACTAAAATAACTGATGTGTGCGAGGTGGTGTATAAAATAGTTATATTTTTACTACGAAAAACTATTAAATACGATACAAATTTACACAAGTGATTTATTTATTTATAGAGTGGATATACCTAAACCTTGCTACAACACTTATAGGCAGTGTACCTAATCGTACAGTAGTGTAGTTTTTAGTAAGTCCGGTTCGTTCCACAGGGATCTTTTAAACAAGCTTAACGCTATATTTTTAAAAACTATAATTGTAAAAATACAAAAATATATATAAGTAGTATTATTATTATAAAAGGGGGGTTTTTACCGTTTAATGACCGGTTTGTCGATTTTAAAACTTTAGTCACAGTTAAAACCTAATGTAAAATATTAAAAATAAATATAACTTAATTTAAAGCGTAAATTAAATAATGATAATGAAATTGCAATAAATAAAAGTGCGATAAAATAAAATTGCGATAATTAAAGAGTACGATAATTAAAAATGTAATTAAATAAAATGACAATAAATAAAAGTGCGATAATTAAAAGTTCAATTAAATATGAAATATATAAATTATGCTTATTTAAACTTCTGTAATCATGATGTTTGACGTGTTGATTTTAGTTTTATTACCATGGGTTAGTTGTCCTTTGTCCTGGATTATTCGATATGTCCATATGGATTTGTCCATAATAGTCCATCAGTCATAATCATAAAGTGCGAAAGTCTTCGTCAAATTATTCTTATTCCCGAAGTCAAATATTCCAACTAATTGGGGATTCGAATTGTAACAAGGTCTTAATACTTTGTTTAATGAATACACCAGGTTATCGACTGCGTGTAGTCCAAGGTTTTACTACTTTGTTAATAATTACACCAATTACCCTTGAATGTAATCCACCCCTGTTTCAACAAGTCTATTAACTATTAATCCAGTTCCGTGTCCGGTTAAATGAACAATTATTGGTATTTATAGATATCCCGCCCACCGTGCCCAGTCAAGCGTATGTGGTTATATATAAATACGTCAAATTATAAGTCTATATATTAAATCAACGAGGTATCATTTAGTTAATATAAAACCCATTAATAGCCCATAGTCTAATTTCTACAAGTGTCGTTCTTTTGTCCAAACCTCAATTATGGTCCAAAGCCCAATTACCCAATTTTAATATTTAGCCCAACATCACGATTACTTCGGCATTAAATAAGCATAATAACTTAGCTACGAGACATTAATTTAAAAATAACATTAACCATAACTTACAGTGATTAAAAATAGCGTAGCGTTACACAGACAGAATTTCGACTTACACCCTTACAACATTCGCTAACATACCCTTATTATTAGAATTTAAAATTAAAATTAAAATTATAATATATATATATATATATATATATATATATATATATATATATATATATATATATATATATATATATATATATATACACATATATACGAGTGATAGATAGAGAGATGATTGGAAATTATGTAAAAATTCGTCCAAAACTCGCGAACTTTATAGGACCTGGCCTGATACTATTAGCCATGCGTTCGCATGGAAAATGGTCATGCTGGCCATGCGATCGTATGGCCCTGGAATCCATCTCACATGTCTTTGTTTGCATTCTGCCGATGGTTTTTATTATAATATATAATATATAAATAATTTATATAATTATTTAAATATTATATTTTATTCTTGTGCATAGTTGACTTGTAATTTTTAGTCCGTTGCGTCGAGCGTTGAGAGTTGACTTTCGTCCCGGTTCCGGATTTTCGAACGTCCTTGCGTATAATTTAGTATCTTGTACTTTGCGTTTTCCGTCTTGTACTCTTGTAATTTTGAGACGTTTCTCATCAATAATTGGAACACTTGAATTATATCTTGTACATTTAAGCTTTTTGGTTATTTGCATCTTCAAATCGTCGTTTTCTTCTTTTGTCTTCGCACTTATTTATTTAAACGAATATTACATAAAAATAGAACAATTACAACTAAAAGCTTTACATATTGGAAGGATATTGTGCCTAAATATATGTTCATTTGGAGCACTATCAATAACAATTAATAATAATATATATAATTGTTCAATTACAGGTATATGTTTAAATATATATATATATATATAATATATATATATATATGAATGATATAGGTTCGTGAATCCGATGCCAACCCTGCATTGTTCAGTTTCGTCGTATGAATATTTTTACTACAAAATATTGAATTGTGAGTTTCATTTGCTCCCTTTTTAAATGCTTTTGCAATATATATTTTTGGGACTGAGAATACACGCGCTGCTTTTATAACTGTTTTACGAAATAGACATAAGTAATTGAAACTACATTCTATGGTTGAATTGTTATATCGGATATCGCCCTTGTTGAACTTGGTAGCCTAAGAATTGGTGTTTATTATAATTGCCACCGATTGACGCGAATCCTAAAGATAGATCTATGGGCTTTGACACGCCCCAGTCAGAGAATTTGAACTACTTTAGTACTTTGATATTTATATATGGAGATATTCTAGATGCATTTTGTTAATGTCGTTTAACAGGTGTTCAATCCATATGAATGAATTTTAAACACTAGTGAGTGTATGATTATTGAATAAAGGAAATCTTGTGGTCTATTAAATTATGAAAATGATTGATTACGATAAACTAATGAACTCACCAACCTTTTGGTTGACACTTTAAAGCATGTTTATTATCAGGTATGAAAGAAAGCTTCCACTGTGCATTTGCTCATTTTAGAGATATTACTTGGAGTCATTCATGACATATTTCAAAAGACGTTGCATTCAAGTCGTTGAGTTCATCAAGATTATTATTAAGTCAATTATAGTTGGATGTATTATGAAATGGTATGCATGCCATCAACTTTCATTGAAATGAAAGTTTGTCTTTTAAAAACGAATGCAATGTTTGTAAAATGTATCATATAGAGGTTAAGTACCTCACGATGTAATCAACTATTGTGAATCGTTTATATTATATATGAACGGGTCCTTTCAGTTGGTATCAGAGCGGTGGTCTTAGCGAACCAGGTCTTACATTAGTGTGTCTAACTAGTAGTTGTTAGGATGCATTAATGAGTCTGGACTTCGACCGTGTCTGCATGTCAAAAGTTTTTCTTATCATTTCTAGTCAAAAATCATCTGCTTATCATCCTTAGGAAAATTACCTGCTTATCATTCTTAGTCTAGACACCTCTTACTGCATTTAGTGCATCGATAGTGTATATACAAAATTCATATCTTAGCGTATCTGTTACTGTAGACTTTGCCTGACAGCTTTCAATATTTTCTCCATAACCTGCGGAATCTTTGCGCTATATATAAGTATTCTATGTAGTTAGAATATCATCCGATAGTCGAAAATCATTTCATATCGAAAACCCTTTATCTAATCGTACGAAATGGAACTCATCATTAGTTCAAGTTCTTTGGGATGCGATAGCTATTACGATATGGAGTTTCACTCGAGTTCTGAAAGTAGTGTGACCGAAATGGATCAACAAATCAGTCATCACCAATTCTGAATGAATTGGGGATGGGCTCGTAGTCGATTTAAACAATGAAGACGCGGAGAAGGTGATCCTTTCCACCAACCAAATTGCTCTTTTGGCAAAGAACCTAAAACATTTACCAGCGAACCCATTCGAAACACCATTTTCACACTCATTTTCAGAGTATCTCGCCACGATTATATTCTATCTAAAATTCTAAACCTTATTCATCCGCTCGTTCCGATCGACAATCATCCCAGAATAATGGAAGAAGTCAACGAACTTCGCGCTCGAGTAATAAATTTGGAGAATATGGTGTAAAATTTACCAGCTTCAGCAACATCACTGGCACCAACAGTACCATCAGTAACAGCACCAGTACCATCAACAATCCATGCCTCAACATCTTTCTGTACATCGATTATAATCATCGTTCTACGTATCGTTCTACGTCAATTATCTTCGTTCTTCATGGCGATTATGTAATCTCTAATGTTTTAGAGATTATGTATTCAAGTTCTAATGATAAATCAAATGAGATTAATATCATATTAACTCATTAAATCTATATTACATCTGAAGGAAATATATATATGAAAGTATATTTTCATAAAGATTGTAATTAAAAATTCTTTTGTACAAACTGTTAATGGTGAAAATATTTTAACGGGTAGGTAATACCCGAGGAATATTTAGATTTCACATTAATAAGTTACACTGTACATTCTTTCAATCTGATTTAACAGTCATTTACTATCCTACTTACATCCACAGATATACGAATCCGTTCACCACAGAATAATCATTTTCATTCAATTTAATATTTGGATTTTGACTTGTCAGAATCCAACAAGTGGCATAATGAAAAAAACATTAGACAAAATAAAATTTGTTAGAAACAAATAGATTAACAATGAGAAAATTTGTTAAGAATCCACGATAACAAAAATCCTAGCTAACTGCTCCTAGCTAACTGTTAATTCCTTAATACATTTTATTATCGCAATTTATTTATCGCAGTTTATTAATCACAATTTATATTCTCGCAATTTTATTATTTGTCATTTAATTTCTGTTATTTATTTTACGCACTTTAAATATCGTCTGATAATTTGGGACACGTATACAATGTTTTGACATATCATATCGATGCATCTATATATATTATTTGGAATAACCATAGACACTCTATATGCAGTAATGTTCGAGTTAGCTATACAAGGTTGAGGTTGATTCTCAAATAATATATATGCTTTGAGCTGCGATCGAGTCTGAGACATGTATACAATGGGTCACGACACGTATTGATTAATTCGAATATAATATATTAAACTATATATATGAATTATTGAACTGCTAACTGTGGACTATCAACTGTGGACTACTAACATTGGACAATTAAAATGAATTAAAATATTGATTATAACATATGAAACTAAACATTTCTTCAAGTTTGCCACTTGATTTCATCTTAAACCTCATTTGTATCTTGACGATTGCAATCTGCATTCAAACCTTTCATGATTCTTGAAAACACCTCAATCGAGAGGATGAATCAACCGCACTTCATCTACGAAAGTAAAGATTTATGCATATAGTTATGCACCTGAAAACACTCGGAACCTGAGCAGACGTTTAACACGTATCTTTGCTAGCCCCTTGGCATTGTTATTTCCAAAAATAGCAATGCAATTTCTTTTCAAAATAGCCAGATTTGTCACAGCTCCAGCAAGTCAGCTTCAACTTTCATTTCGATTAGCCTTATTATAACCCTGATATATAAGTTTGCCTTTCGTCATCGTTACCGGGGAACAGATTAAATCCCACCACATTAGCAGTAAACTTACCAGCAACTTCATTACTCATGGCTTAAGTCTCTCCAAAGAACCATTATATTTGTTCATTAAAAACCTTATCATATACTCATCCACATCTTATAACGAGAATTGCCATACCAATTTCCAGAAATCAGCAATCAGTATTTTGAATCTCGCAACGTTTCTACATCAACAGTTATATGTATACATATAGCATTTATCTCTTAGAATTATGATCTTCTATTCTGAAAGTCTGAAAAGCACCCAGTTTACGAATTAGTTCTCTGAATTTTAGAAAGTGCTGATGAAGCAGCAAAAACGGTAAACGAACTTAACAGTCGAAAGTTTGATAATAAAGAATAGTATGTTGGCAAAGCTCATAAAAGTGGAAACTGGAAAACGGATTGAGCAAACCATGAAGGAGGCTGTGGACAAATCACAAAGACTAAACTTGCCTTTAAAGAATCCAAATGATTCTGTATCTGCTGAAGTTATTAATGAATACCTTGCTCCTGATTCTAAATCTTTATGGACAAATCTTCTTCATCATCCTTGATATCATAAATTCTAAGATATCATCGTATCTTCATTTATAAATATCCCAGATATTTCTAAAGATATTTTGATAACTATTCTTATCTGAAATCATTTATTTCTTTGCGCTATCCGTGTTACATCATAAAAGAAACTATTTTAGTTTCTAAATTCTGAAACCTTCGAGTTTAAAGTATGAATGTTTTTGAAGTAGTGTTGGGAATTGAAGCATGAGTTAGTATAATATAATGACACTTGATCAACGTGATTATATTACAGTAAGTCATGCGGAGTTTCTAATGGAACGTGATGATTCACAGACCCTAACATCATCATGTGCCATGTTACACGACTCTTACATTCTATCTAATATATAAACATATCAAGAACATAATTTCATGATAGTTCTATCTTTTCTCTTAAATTCTAGTAATTTAACCAAAAAAGATCGTGCTATTACAATCTCTCTCTTAGAACATTAGTCATGTTAATTCGAAACTTCACACCTACGAATTCTGGATAATTATTCATTTGACTTAAAGTCGGGAAGAGAAAACAAAAGTATGGAACTCTAAAATATAAAGGAAACGAAGAGGGTGGATTTATAGTAAAATATCAGACAAAGCAATCAAGACAGATCATCGCATTTAATCAAAGAGGATCCTAATTTCCTTAATTACCGAAGAATCAAATCTTATCACGAAGATTTTCTCCAAATCCCTTGAACTCCAGAAATCAACCATATCTACGTCAAAGGATATGACGAAACCCTATTTTCTCATTCCACTCTTTTGTGATAGCTTCACTTATACTCTTCGCGCAATCGAATTGTTTTATCCATATTACTCAATGATGGTAAAACTCTAATTTCTAGCTCGTATGTGTCATGAAAACATACTTATTGTCAGCCATGACCATCCCAATCAAATTTCGGGACGAAATTTCTTTAACAGGTAGGTACTGTGACGACCCGGAAATTTTTGACCAAATTTAAGATTGATCTTTATATGTTTCCGACACGATAAGCAAAGTCTATAATGTTGAGTCTCGAAAATTTTGGAACTATGTTCATGTATTCAATTACCTTCGACCAGTTTCGACGATTCACGAACAATTAATTGTAAATAGATATGTGTGTGTGTATGTGTGTGTGTGTATATATATATATATATATATATATATATATATATATATATATATATATATATATAAATGGTAATTGAAAATATAATTTGAAATATTATATGTTATTGCTATTAAAATTTAATTATGTAAAATAAATAAAAATAAGATATTATAATTATTATTATTTAAAATATACCTATATATATATATATATATATATATATATATATAAAGTATATTAAAAATAAATATTAAATGATTGTAATACTCATTTGATGTCCCGATTGATATTATAAAAGTCAAATTCAAACTTATGTAATTTTAAAATAAACGGTGATACGAAAATGAGTTCTATAAATTTTAGGCTTATTAAAAATGTATTTAGGAACTATTTGTTAAGTTTTAACACTTTTTATATTTTACCCAGATATGAGAGGGACAGTTGATGTAATTTTTATTTAACAATTTAAGGATCAAAATTTATACCATAATGACCAAAATAAATAAATATAGTCAATCTAAAAATTTGGGATTTTTCCAAATACTTTTATGCGCCACTGATTAACAACGGATCATGAATTACTATCTGAAAATAAGTGTCGGCAGAGTTAATTATTAGGATACACACGTTTAATTTATGATTGATTATAATATTACATTGGTACTGTGGTTGTCCTTTTATCTTATCATCAACTACCCAATTTATATATATATATATATATATATATATATATATATATATATATATATATATATATATATATATATATATATATATATATATATATATTGAGATAAGAGATTATATACATATACAAAGTTTAGATTATGATATCACTTCAACCATCTAACCACAACCTTATCACCGCCATTATTGAACACTCTACAACCCTCATTACCATAACCTACTTTCGTGAACACCACCCATTTAAACAAATCACTTCATCTCTTTATTCTTTCGAGCATGAACCAAACTAGGTGTTTATGACCGATCACCATTATTGTTGGCCTATCACCGCCGCTGTTTCTGTTACTGAAGCTGTAACCCATCGATCACCATTCATTCATCTTTCTCGTACAATTTGTTTGAAGATTTGTGTACGAAATTAACGTTATCGAAGCATTATGCAACCTTCACCATCTTTATTAAAATCCATAACAACCATTAAGCCACCTTCAGCAAGACATTTATCACCATCTCCTCTTCTACTTCACCACCATTGCCACCTGCAACCACACCTCACCATCGTCTCCTAGTTATAGCTCGAACAAACTACTGTAATAAACTGTATGTTTCTGTGGAACAATTTTTGTTGTCACTCGATTTCTTTTTCTGTTTCGATACAACCATCATCAGGTTTCCACCTTCCTCTCTCACTCTCTCTAGAAATCTATCTCCCTCTTTGTTCGTAAACTTTGAAAATCAACCACGATCATCATCATAAAACCATCACATGCTGTTGCATACTCAGCCTTCTGTTGGTCGAGAAACACAAACCTAAAACCTGCAACTATTATCGAAACGTAAACTGCTGTATCACTATTTCTTTTGTTTCGTTTTTATTAATCAAAAACCATCTCTCCCTCTCCTATTGCCATAACTGTCACCTACATAAACCACCACCTGCTCGAACTTCTTTTGTTGTTTTAATCACAATCGAAACCATCACAACCCAACCTCTCATAAACTATACGCTATTTCATTCTGTTTCAAAACAGTAGCTGAGGCAATTACGACTTTTACTCGTCTGCTTCCTTTGTTTTTTTTTTTTTAACTGAACCCAAAAGCCTAACCTCAAAATATGTGGATGATAGTCCACTATAAAACCTGATAAATTTTAAAGCAATAAATGGAATAGCTTGCGTGTTCTTTTATTTCCTTTTATTGATTGGCCGACAATTCATAACCCTCCACTAATTCCCTGTCGATGCTATACGGTGATTCTGTTCTTTTTATATTAAACCAAATCTCACCGACGATTTTGTTCCCCTCTTAAACTTATCTGTTAATCGAATGGACTTATGTTATTTAATGGATTGGGCTTGTTTTGTTTAATCGATTGGGCTATACTAATTAAGCTCTATATTCAAACACTTAATCCACTTTGTGTCATGAGGAAATTCGTTGAGATGATAACGAGTTTAATGACATGTTAGTGAGTTAATTATGATGTAAGGTGAGGAATGTTAACGGTGACGATGAATATTACATAAAAGAGAAAATGATAATCATAATTTTATGATGGGTTCGACGTTATGAAGGTGATAACGATGATAGATGATCATGATGATGATTGTGTTACGATGAAGTGATACGAGATGATGGTGATTGTGATAACTAAACGATGATGATGATATTCAAATAAAACCATAACTAACCGAAACCTTACATATTAAATTACTACATGTTACTATTGTTAATCGGTTGTCCATGTTGCTATTATTGGACCGCTATGCTTCGACTTCTAACTGGGCTGCCAAGTTTCGGTTTCCTTTTTGGGCCGAAACCAAATCTCATCTTGTATAATGATGGCGATAATGATGATCGAAATGATGATCGTGATGATCATGGACAATGGTGATGATGAATGGCGATAATGATCGATGACGTTTAGGAGGGTATAACTCTTAGCATCATAAAATTTTATTATCGTTATTATTAATATTATTATTATCATTATTATTATAAGCGTTATTATTGTTATTAGTAATTTTATCATTCTTATTATTAAAATAAGTATTATTATTATTGTTATTAGTATCATTATGATTATTAATGTAAGTATTATTATTATTATTATTATTATTATTATTATTATTATTATTATTATTATTATTATTATTATTATTATTATTATTATTATTATTATTATAAATGAAGACGCGAAGAAGGCGATCCTTTCCACCAACCAAATTGCTCTCTTGGCAAAGAACCTAAAACACTTACCGGCGAACCCATTCGAAACACCATTTTCACACTCATTTCCAGAGTATCTCACCACGATTATATTCTATCTAAAATTCTAAACCTTATTCATCCGCTCGTTCCGACCGACAATCATCCCGGAATAATGGAAGAAGTCAACGAACTTCGCGCTCGAGTAATAAATTTGGAGAATATGGTGCAAAATTTACCAGCTTCAGCAACATCACCGGCATCAACAGTACCATCAGTAACAACACCAGTACCATCAACAATCCATGCCTCAACATCTCATTCTATACCTCGAGTATAATCATCGTTCTACGTATCGTTCTACATCAATTATCTTCGTTCTTCATAGCAATTATGTAATCTCTAATGTTTTAGAAATTATGTATTCAAGTTCTAATGGTAAATCAAATGAGATTAATATCATATTAACTCATTAAATCTATATTACATCTGAAGGAAATATATATATGAAAGTATATTTTCATAAAGATTGTAATTAAAAATTCTTTTGTACAAACTGTTAATGGTGAAAATATTTTAACGGGTAGGTAATACCCGAGGAATATTTGGATTTCACATTAATAAGTTACACTGTACATTCTTTCAATATGATTCAACGGTCATTTACTATCCTACTTACATCCACAGATATACGAATCCGTTCACCACAGAATAACCATTTTCATTCAATTTCATATTTGGATTTTGACTTATCAGAATCCAGCAAGTGGTATAATGAAGAAAATAATGGACAAAATAAAATTTGTTAGAAACAAACAAATTAACAATGAGAAAATTTGTTATGAATCCACGCTAACAAAAATCCTAGCTAACTGTTAATTCCTTAATACATTTTATTATCGCAATTTATTTATCGCAGTTTATTAATCGCAATTTATATTCTCGCAATTTTATTTATTGTCATTTAATTTCTGTTATTTATTTTACGCACTTTAAATATCGTCTGATAATTCGGGACACGTATACAATGTTTGGACATATCATATCGACGCATCTATATATATTATTTGGAATAACCTTAGACACTCTATATGCAGTAATGTTCGAGTTAGCTATACAAGGTTGAGGTTGATTCTCAAATAATATATATGCTTTGAGCTGCGATCGAGTCTGAGACATGTATACAATGGGTCACGACACGTATTGATTAATTCGAATATAATATATTAAACTATATATATGAATTATTGAACTGCTAACTGTGGACTATCAACTGTGGACTACTAACATTGGACAATTAAAATGAATTAAAATATTGATTATAACATATGAAACTAAACATTTCTTCAAGTTTACCACTTTATTTCATCTTAAACCTCATTTGTATCTTGACGATTGCAATATGCGTTCAAACCTTTCATGATTCTTGAAAACACCTCAATTGAGAGGATGAATCAACCGCACTTCATCTACGAAAGTAAAGATTTATGCATATAGTTATGCACCTGAAAACACTCAGAACCTGAGCAAACGTTTAACACGTATCTATGCTAGCCCCTTGGCATTGTTATTTCCAAAAATAACAATGCAATTTCTTTTCAAAATAGTCAGATTTGTCACAGCTCTAGCAAGTCAGCTTCGACTTTCATTTCGATTAGCCTTATTATAACCCTGATATATAAGTTTTCCTTTCGTCATCGTTACCGGGGAACAGATTAAATCCTACCACATTAGCAGTAAACTTACCAGCAACTTCATTACTCATGGCTTAAGTCTCTCCAAAGAACCATTATATTTGTTCATTAAAAACCTTATCATATACTCATCCACATCTTATAACGAGAATTGCCATACCAATTTCCTGAAATCAGCAATCAGTATTTTGAATCTCGTAACGTTTCTATATCAACAGTTATATGTATACATATATCATTTATCTCTTAGAATTATGATCTTCTATTCTGAAAGTCTGAAAAGCACCCAGTTTACGAATTAGTTCTCTGAATTTTGAAAAGTGCTGATGAAGCAGCAAAAATGGTAAACGACCTTAACAGTCGAAAGTTTGATAATAAAGAATAGTATGTTGGCAAAGCTCAGAAAAGTGGAAACTGGAAAACGGATTGAACAAACCATGAAGGAGGCTGTGGATAAATCACAAAGACTAAACTTGCTTCAAAGAATCCAAATGATTCTGTATCTACTGAAGTTTTTAACGAATTCCTTGCTCCTGATTCTAAATCTTTATGGAAAAATCTTCATCATCATCCTTGATATCATAAATTCTAAGATATCATCGTATCTTCATTTATAAATATCCCAGATATTTCTGAAGATATTTTCATAACTATTCTTATCCGAAATCATTTATTTCTTTGCGCTATCCGTGTTACATCATAAAAGAAACTATTTTAGTTTCTAAATTCTGAAACCTTCGAGTTTAAAGTATGAATGTTTTTGAAGTAGTGTTGGGAATTGAAGCATGAGTTAGTATAATATAATGACACTTGATCAACGTGATTATATTATAGTAAGTCATACGGAGTTTCTAATGGAACGTGATGATTCACAGACCCTAACATCATCATGTGCCATGTTACATGACTCTTACATTCTATCTAATATATAAACATATCAAGAACATAATTTCTTGATAGTTCTATCATTTCTCTTAAATTCTAGTAATTTAACCAAAAAAGATCGTGCTATTACAATCTCTCTCTTAGAACATTAGTCATGTTCATTCGAAACTTCACACCTATGAATTCTAGACCATTATTCATTTGACTTAAAGTCAGGAAGAGAAAACAAAAGTATGGAACTCCAAAATATAAAGGAAACGAAGAGGGTGGATTTATAGTGAAATATCAGACAAAGCAATCAAGACAGATCATCACATTTAATCAAAGGGGATCCTAATTTCCTTAATTACCGAAGAATCACCCAAATCCCTTGATATATACGATTACCCTTCTATTACTGGGGAACCTTTTACATTCCACCACATTATCAGCAGATGTACCAGTAACTTCATTACCCTTTGACTTTTGCCTCTCTGAAAAGTCATTATAGTTATTCATTAAAACCCCATCATATACTCATCCGCATCTTGTAACAAGAATTACCATACCAATTACCGGGAATCAGCAATCAGTATTTTGAAATCTCACAGCATTTCTACTTCAACAGTTATATATATACATATAACGTCTATCTCCTAAACTTATATACTTCGAATGTGAAGTTTCTGAAAAACACCCCAGCCTACGAAACAGCACTATGAAGTTTCGAAAAAGACTGATGAAGTGGTAAGGACTGTAGACAACAATTATGGTCAGAAGTTTGATAATAAAGAATAGTAGATTGGAAAAAGCTCAAATGAAAAATTTGGTACTGAAAAACGGATTGAACAAAGTATGAAGGAGGCTGTGGACAAATCACAAGGACGAAATCTACCTTCAAAGAATCCAAATGATTCATTGTCTGCTGAAGTCATTAACTAATACCTTGCCCCTTACTCTAAACCCTTGTGGACAATATTCTTCATCATTATCTGATCTTAGATATTCTAAGATATCAACATATCTTTCATTATAAATATCCTCCATATTTCTGAAGATATTTCCGTAACTATTCTTATCTGAAATCATTTATCTACTCGCGTTATCTGTATGACATTATAAAGAAACTGTTTTAGTTTCTAAAATTTTGAAACCTTCAAGTTTAAATTATGAATGTTTTTGAAGTAGTGATGGGAACTGAAACATGAGTTAGTATAATATAATGACACTTGATCAACGTGATTATATTACAGTAAGTCATGCTGTGTTTCTAAATGGAACGTGATGATTCACAGACCATACCGTTATCATGTGCCATGTTACATGACTCTTGTATTCTATTTAACCTCTAAAATATCAAGAAAATATTTCTTGATGATTCGGTCTTTTCCGAGGTATTCTGATAATTTGACAAATCAAGACCGTGCCATTACAAGTTCCTTCTTAGAACATTAACTATGTTCATTCCGAATTTCATATCTACAAATTCTGGACCATTATTCGCTTGACTTAAAGTCGGGAAGAGAAAACAAAAGTATGAAACTCCGAAATATAAGGGAAGATATAAAACCCAACAACAACCCAGAAACTATAAACCGTGTATATCAATGTTTATCGCAACATAAAGACACGGGAGAATTAAAAATACTATAACCCCAAGGGCGAAGTAGAAGTAAACAGATTCCTTCAGTGGAAGTTGGAAAAGGAGAATGATTGTTGCGATAGTCAGGATAAGGACAAGGATCAGAATTGGATTAAGCATTTTCAAATCTTTTGAATTTGGGAATTGAGTATAGAAGTGGTGAAAACTAATGGAACGAAAAAGGTAAATTTATAATGGAAATATCAGACGTAATAATCGGGGCAGATCATCGCATTTAATTAAAGAGATCCTAATTTTCTTAAATCTCGAAGAATCAGATCTTATAGATTTTCTTTTGAATCCCTTGAATTTCGAAATTCAACCATGACTACGTCAAAAGTTATGACGAAACTTATTTTCCTCATTCCACTATTTTGTGATAGCTTCACTCGTACTCTTCACAAAAATCGAATTGTTTTATCCATATTACTCGCTGATGATAAAACTATAATTTTGAACTTGTATGCGTCATGAAAACCTACTTATTGTTAGTCATGACCATCCCAATCAAATTTCGGGACGAAATTTCTTTAATGGGTAGGTACTGTGATGACCCGGAAATTTTCGACCAAATTTAAACTTAATCTTTATATGTTTCCTACACGATAAGTAAAGTTTGTAAAGTTGAATCTCAAAAAGTTTTGAAACTATAATCATGTAATGAATTACCCTTTGACCGTGCTCGACGATTCATGAACAATTGTTTGTAAATAAATATGTATGTATGTATGTATATATATATATATATATATATATATATATATATATATATATATATATATATATATATATATATATATATATCACATATATAGTGAATGGAAATAATAAAATATAATTTAAACATTAGAATTTAATATGTAAGATAAGATATAAATAATTAAGTTGTAATTAAAAATGAATCTATATATAAATATATGATTTCTATATGTAATTATTATTATATGTATATTTTAATATATGTTAAAATATATAAAACTTAATATTTACTATAACTTATTATGTAATGTATATTATATAGATATATTACCTAAACAAATAATATGTAATATTAAAATATAAGATTTTATTATAAATATAGTTGTTATAATAATGTTATTATTACTTGCAATATTAATATAAATACTAGTGTTATTAATATTATTTTAAATATATAATCTATAGATACGAATTTGATATACGTAAATTGTTATAGTATTATTACTAATATTATTATTATCATTTATAATATTAGTATTATTATAATTATAATTAGTATTATTATAACTAGTATTATTATTATTATGGTTAATATTATTATTATAAATTTTATAATTATTATTATCATTATCATTAATAATAATATTATTATTACTAATATATTATTATAAATTTTATTATTATTATTATTATTATTATTATTATTTATAATATTGAGAGTATTATTAATATAGTTATATTTATAAGATTTATATATTAATATAGTTATAATTAATAAAATTAATTATAATTTATAAATATTGATATATGAATACAGATATATATAATCAATATATATATATATATATATATATATATATATATATATATATATATATATATATATATATACAGTTATATATAAATACATATACATATATAAGATACATAGATACATATATATAATTACATATATGATTAATTATATATAAATACTGTATATACATAAATAAATACATATATGTACGTATTCTGTTTTCAGTCTTTGTCAAACTATATTTTAAATCGATTTCTAGCTACAAACTGGTTCAACGAATTCAAGTAAGTCATATTAGCAAACAAATTCGTACAAATCTATGTCAATTCATAGTTTTGTTTTATCCCAAATACGTCCTGATTAAAAATTAAGTTGTCGACTAATTTTACTTTATAATCAAATCAATACCAGTTGTAAACGATGCCAATTGATCTTACATTATCCACTATCAAACACAAAACCCTATCACAGCTTTTATCTAAACAAATTTAATCAGAAAAGCATGAAGAACAGGTGCTACTCTGTTCGTGTTCATTTTTTTAATTTCATCGAATTCTTAATAATTTTAAAAATCTATTAATGTAGTCATGTTAGGAATCATCTAATGAATCAATCTTCAAAGTTTCATCTTTCAATTCCTTAAACTAAGTTTGAATTTTGGAGTCAAAGATTCGAAATAAAAAGTCAAATAAATTGTTCTTTGTAAAATTCAAATTCGTTTTCGTGTTTTAAGTAAAATTGAAGGTCTATAAAGTTTCCAGTAACCATTTAAAATGTATTTCATTCAGGAATCTGGGTTTAAAACATTCTTAAAATCGAAATTGAGGTTTGGGTTTCATTCGATGAACAGTGAGTGTTCTTCAGCTATTTAATTTTATTTTTTTCTTTTCTTTCACTAATTAATCTTCAAACGTATGTACAATTTGTTTCGGTTTCTATACCAATGCTAAATCAAAAACAAGTTGAGGTTAAAACTGATTCTTTGGTTGACTAGTTTTTGGAAGAAGAAGGAGAATGAACACATAATAAGTCGGGTTAAATATTAATAGGCAGTGATATTAATCAGAAATGAAAAGGGCAGACGGGTGGTTAGAGGATGGTGTCGGGTTTCGAGAGATCTCGGGTTCAATCCTTGCTTGGTGCAATTCTTTTTAAAATGGGCTTTCTAAGGTAGTTTTTCATTTTTTTAACAATCATTATTATTATTATTATTATTATTATTATTATTATTATTATTATTATTATTATTATTATTATTATTATTATTATTATTATTATTATTATTATTATTATTATTGTTGTTGTTATTATTATAAATTATTATTGTTATTGTGTTATTGTTAATATTGTTATTATTACTATTATTATTATTATTATTATTATTATTATTATTATTATTATTATTATTATTATTATTATTATTATTATTATTATTATTATTATTATTATTATTATTATAATAAACTTAAAAGTTTTAAAACTTACAAAAAATTAGTGGGAAACCTAGAGACAATCTGGGCCCCCACACCTCTAGCAATAGCAAAACATATCCTAGTAAAAATATGAGCAGCAGCACCTGCACCAATATCTTGCGCCATCGAACTCTTCTGAACCCGTTTTAGCAAAGAAACAGCCTCCTTCTCTAATTCCCCAAGGGAAGAAAATGAGAAAGGAATGAAACCATAACCAATCGCCAGACAACTAGATTCGTACTTGACCCGCTTCCGACGAGCCGCATTAATCACAGCACGTCCAGGGACAAAGTCAGAAAGCCCAGACTGTGTCAAAGGAGAAGACCCTGTCAAGTCAACACAAACATCGCGACCACAATCCCAGGAATAAAGTAACACATCTGCAGGTCTGAGGGCCCTGTCGTTCCCTCCAGACAACCCAATGTCAACCTCCTTTCTCGCTGAAATCCCAGATCGATAACAAACATCAACAAGGGAATCCCGGACAATATTATGTCAATGCTTAATACCCACCATACCAGCACAAGACACCGCGTGATCCCCGAAAATATCCCCAGTAAAAACCCTTGAACAGGCAGAGCATGCCGTCGAGATAGAGAACAATGGAACACCTAACCGGTAGCACAACACACATCGGTAAGTCTTTGCGTTCATCGTCTGACCCAACCCCAAAATAGGGACTGCCCTTAGCCAAGCAGAGATGTGATCACTCTGCTGTGATTTCCATAAGGCCGATTGTCGGGGAGATAACGAAAAAGTGGATTCTGCAGAAGCGGTAACCTTTGTGAAATAAACATCTGCCAATTTCTTCATGAGTATTGGGGCAGCGACCTCACTCGGATTACCTAAAATATCAAACCCAACCGTTTCATTAAACAGACCCAATGCATCTTCAAAAGCACGACCAAGACCAACAATACCCGCATGACGTAGGAGCTTGGTCTGCAATCCAGCAGACTGTAATCGAGAAGCCAGAAAAGCCTAATGACGAACATCTCCCGCAGAATAAACACCAAGCCCTCCAAATGCAAATGGCAAGGTGGCAAGCCGCCACTGCCAATCACCAAACCCAGGCCCTGAAGCAGTAACAATACGCTCCAAGGAAGATCGAAGGGCTCCATCGAAAGCGCGTTGAGCCGCCTCAAATATACTAGGAGGACAAGTACGCAAGGAAAAGTAGAGTTTAGAAACTCCCGTACATGCCCTAAGCAACAATAATTCACACTGAGGATCATCAAGCTTAGCAACCTTATCCATAAGCGCAATGGACTTGGTCACCCTTTGCATCACCAGTTCACTACTACAACCAGGATCGGAACTTGCGAGGGCCCCAAGCAACTTAACACCATTTAAAGGCCGAGCAATATTAGGAGGAAAGACACCTACTTGCCTGCTGCGAGGGTCCTCCGTAGGCCAGAAAATTTCTGTTTTTTCAACGTTGAGATGCAGCCCAAAACGAGGCCCATCCTCCATAATCAAATGCAAAACCTTCCCCACCACCAAAGTGTCCCCAATAATAGTACCATCATCCAAATACCACGCCTGAAGACAAACCTCAAAATTATCTCTGATTTTAGAAACCAAGGGTTGTAGGACCAAAGCAAAAAGCAGCGGACCAAGGGGATCACCCTGTTGCACCCCCTGAGAAGACCATAATGTGTGGTTCCCATAATACAATCTGGTTGGATTAGAGTAGCAAAATTTAACCCACCGAGAAATGCTCGGACAAAGGCGGCGAACTTCACGTAACATGACCGTACGATCAACTAGATTGAAGGCATTTTGAAAATCAACTAATAACATAGAGAGGCCAACATCAGAGCCACAATCCTCAATCAGCCGATTCACAGCATGAAGAATAGCCTCACCACCTGAAGAAACACCAACACCAAACTGAAGACCATCGAATCTCTATGTTATTAGTTGATTTTCAAAATGCCTTCAATCTAGTTGATCGTACGGTCATGTTACGTGAAGTTCGCTGCCTTTGTCCGAGCATTTCTCGGTGGGTTGAATTTTGCTACTCTAATCCAGCCAGATTGTATTATGGGAACCACACATTATGGTCTTCTCAGGGGGTGCAACAGGGTGATCCCCTTGGTCCGCTGCTTTTTGCTTTGGTCCTACAACCCTTGGTTTCTAAAATCAGAGATAATTTTGAGGTTTGTCTTCAGGCGTGGTATTTGGATGATGGTACTATTATTGGGGACACTTTGGTGGTGGGGAAGGTTTTGCATTTGATTATGGAGGATGGGCCTCGTTTTGGGCTGCATCTCAACGTTGAAAAAACAGAAATTTTCTGGCCTACGGAGGACCCTCGCAGCAGGCAAGTAGGTGTCTTTCCTCCTAATATTGCTCGGCCTTTAAATGGTGTTAAGTTGCTTGGGGCCCCCGCAAGTTCCGATCCTGGTTTTAGTAGTGAACTGGTTTTATTATTATTATTATTATTATTATTATTATTATTATTATTATTATTATTATTAATTATTGTTATTATTATTATTATGATAATTGTTATCACCCTAATATATTAGAAGTGTCATTGATCATATTAAGAGTATTATCATTATCGATATTATTAGTATAAGTATTATAATTACAATTAGGACTATTATTATTATTATTGTATTACTAATATTATTATCTTTACTAGTAATTTCACTAAGTAGTATTATTATTAAAAATTAACATTAGTAATAAGATTGTTATTATTATTATTATCCTTACTATTATTAAGTATTAGGCATTTATTATCAAAAATATTATTTTCATTATCATTATTATTAAACTTTACATTTTATTTAAAAATTTCTGTTATTATCATCATTATTATTATTATTATCATAAGTATTATTATTATTAATATCATTATTATTACCGTTATTAAAATTATTATTATTATTATTATCAATTCTATTAGAAGTGTCATTATAACCAGAAATTATCAAAGTTATCATTTTGTTAAAACTATCACTTTTATCAAAATTTAACATTATTAGAAAGATATCATTTTATTCTTTATTAAAATTTACATTATATATATTATTATCATTGATAAAATGATTAGTAATATCATTATTATTAAAACAAATAAATATTACAAATATAATAACATAAAGTTTTAATATATAATATATTATATACTAAACATCAATATAAGGTATTTACAACAAATGGCATATCGTATAATTCAAATCTGATATATACATAAATTATAAGTAATTAAAATATATAAGTGAAAATAGCTAATAAATTATTAGTATAAGATGTATAAATAAAATAAATACAAAAACTGGTTAATTGTCGTCATGTGTTTTAATATATAAAAATGATATAGGTTCGTGAATCCGAGGCCAACCTTGCACTTGTTCAATGCCATCATATGCATAATTAATATGAAATGCAATATTGTGAGTTCATTTGATTCCCTTTTACTCTTTACATTTTTGGGACTGAGAATACATGCGCTGTTTTATAACTGTTTTACTAAATGCTTTTGAGATACATATTTTTGAACTGAGAATACATGAACTGCTTCTATAAACGTTTGACGAAATAGACACAAATATTCAAAACTACATTCTATGATAGAATTATTTGGATTCAGAGGTTCGATTTCTATAAAGATTGTATTATCGACCATCGGTGAGATGATTTCGTCATTGCACTACGCACTAGCTACCATTTTAGCTACCATCGGTGAGATGATTTTGCATTGCACTGCGCACTAGCTACCGATGTATTGTATTAGATTTTTATTCGATTTTGTAGTTAGTAACGATGAGATGATTTTGTCATTGCACTACGCATTAGCTACCGTTTTAACTACCCTCGGTGAGATGATTTTGCATTGCACCACGCACTAGCTACCGTTGTAAAATTATATTGTATTAACTACCACGGTGAGATGATTTTGTCATTGCACTACGCATTAGCTACCGTTGGTGAGTTGTTTGAAAGGTTCCGGTGTTCTTCATATGAATGATTTTACAGCAGGAGTAGACCTGCACAGATTGTTTTCTAAATATGAGTATCTTGTGGTCTATTATACTATTGGAAATGATTATTTATGATAAACTAATGAACTCACCAACCTTTTGGTTGACACTTTAAAGCATGTTTATTCTCAGGTATTAAAGAAATCTTCCGCTGTGCATTAGCTCATTTTAAGGATATTACTTGGAGTAATTCATGGTATATTTCGAAAGACGTTGCATTCGAGTCGTTGAGTTTATCAAGATTATTTTTAAATCAATTATAGTTGGATGTATTACGAAATGGTATGCATGCCGTCAACTTTCGATGTAAAGAAAGTTTGTCTTTTAAAAATAAATGCAATGTTTGTAAAATGTATTATATAGAGGTCAAATACCTCGCGATGAAATCAACTATTGTGAATCGTTTATAATGTATATGAACGGGGCATTTCATCAGTGCTTTCTCGGAGATGGTTTAGTCCCTTAGGTTTGGTTAGTGGCGGATGGCGTTTTACCGTCTGTTACCTTTGTTTGTCATTTTATGCTTGTTAAATGCAATCGATTGTAATGTTTTATTAAAGCAAAAAGTGTCGTTCGGGTGTTCATTTTCAGTATCTATTTGAGACACTGAAATTAACTGAGGAGAGAGAAAATGTATGTATCGTTCAATGTCCATTTTCAATATTCATTTTAATTATTTTATTTATTTATTTTAATTTCAATACAAATTATTTTGATTTAATTATAAATGAAATATTTAAAAGACATTTCATTAATATTAAAAAAAATGCAAAATAACTAAATTTAGATTCATAAAAATAACATTTATTCTTATAAATTTAAGAATAAATTCATAGTTCCTTATTTCTTCGATCGTGAGTTGAACACCTATCGAACCAAGTGCGCTGCATATTTTGAACAAGTTCATACATTAACTCATTCTCAGCTATGTTATAACCATTGTCTTCAACAATCATGTTGTATAATATGATGCAACAATACAAGAGTCGTCTCATAATATTCACCTCATAAGCCTTTGTCGGTTGTTGAAGAATATGCCACCGACCTTGTAGAAATTTGAAAGTCCTTACGACGTCCTTTCGAACACAAGTTTGTGTCTTCGAAAAGTGAGCATGCTTTGGATCAACAACACTTGAATACAACTTAGCAAATACTGACCACGTTGGGTAAATCCCGTCAGCTAAATAGTACCCTCTTTTGTACTCTACGCAGTTACAATATAAGGAGCGTGTAGCATCTCCTCGTTGAGCATTGAGTTGAGCAAGTCACTAGTCTTTAAAACATTTATGTCATTGTTTGAGCTGACTACACTAAATTAAGCATGTCAAATCCAGTTATCATACGAGGCAATGGCTTCAAGCATTATATTGGGTAACCGGGATCACCTCAGGTAAATTGGCCTCTCCACGCGTTTGGACATTCTGCCTATGCCCGATGCATACAATCAATGTTCCCCATCATTCCCGAAAATCAATGAAGTGTTTCATGAGCGACTTACGAACGTACAATGTCATCATGTGTAGGTTCTCTCATGTACACATTTGAATACAAATCAATTATGCACATTGTGAAATTTTGTAGAGTTTCCCGTGACACTCCTTTTGAAATTTTCAATTACTCATTGAACACATCTGGTTACTACTGTAACCAGCTGACGTAAAGTCGATGTAATTATTAATTCGGTACTAATACTCATATCGCCTTTTGCATCAAGTCTTTAACGAAACCATCTAAAAAGTAGGGCAGTGTATTTGCGGCGTAACTTAAAATATCATCCATAATCTGAGAAAAACACGTCGTCTCATCCGAAATCTTCATTTGAAATTGTCAATAATATATTTGCAGTTCTACAAAATAAGCATCCATCAATCGATCATGAACCTCTTGATGTTCACGGCATATGTAATGACGAGTATATGAAGTAGCAGTTGAATCTAACTCATTATCTTCAGAATCATCGATACTATCTATCAAATCGAACGCCATTAGTGCATCTTCATCATCAGAAGAAGAATATGACGTCATTAATAAATAAAATTAAAGAAGTGTACAATGTAAGATACGGAGTGTTTATTGTTTTTTTTAAGATAAATAGGATACACAACAATATATATGTATATATGAGCATAAATATAACATCAAATAAATAAATTTAATGTTGAAAGCTTCAATACTAACGGCTACGTTACTTAAAAAAAAGTTAAACTACAAACCAACGTATCATTCCCGACGGTGGTCCAAGGACGTCAGCGCAGGTCTTTGGCCATCCCATTCCCGACGTCGATTGATGAAAATGACAGAGCTGAGTATCGACACCCGGTACTCTTAGGTTTTGGTTTTGTTCTTGTTTCGTTTCTTAGTAAACACTCTTTTTCATCTTTTTGGATAACACTCCAATAACCATATATATAATGTTTATTTTAAACATCGTGTATATGGTTATTGGAGTGTTTTATCCAAAAGTTCAATACATAACTTCTTTAATGGGTACCATTGTGCACAAGTGTATTTTTGTGCACTAATACAAACTTTTTTAATGTCCACTAGTGTAAATCTGTGCACCTTAGTTAGTTACGTAGCTTTTTGGTTATATATATATATATATATATATATATATATATATATATATATATATATATATATATATTAAAGTATACGGGTAGTTGAATCATTTTCTTTGATGCCCAGTTACAATATCTTTGTATCTTGTTTTGGGTTATTGATGATCAGGATAAAACTGTGTAACGAATAAAACTAGTTTTAGGTTGATCTATGAAAACGTGAGATAAGATGAGTTTTGTTTAAATATAGTTTGAAATACATATACATAAATAAATACTATATGAGAAATGGTTAACATAGTACTAACTAGATCCGGATCGGCCCGCGCGATGCGGCGAGGCCTTCCGGGTTGAATATTCATATTTAACGTAGCGTTTTGTATTTAGAGAATTAAAAACGCGTTGCAGCGGGTGTGTTTGGATACACCTGGTTAGTACTTAGTATACATAATGGCATGCGCGTTTTTAACACCAGGAAAATCGCGTAATTTGGGTTGTTTATTATACGTGTATGTATATGTATAAAAGATAGTCCGAAATATTTAGCGTTTTTAAAAAATGTCCGTTTCGCGTATAGTTAGTTGCATTGTGTTCGTAAAATTATTTCGAGTTGAACGGTAGTGTCTGAAAAATTTAACGTGTGGCGAACGGACAATTATGAGCCATTAAATATTCTGGTGAAGTTTTTTTAATAAAATAATAATTTTACACTCTTTACCCCTGAGAAGTTGACAAATTTATATTGTTTAAGGGGCAGTTTTATAAATTTGTTGTGTTGTCGTATGAAAATCCTGAAGAGGCTTAAACGACTTAAACGTGCACCACATTTAGTATTATAGGATTAATTAAATGAGAAGTAGTAGAATTTAAAATTTAAATTCTCGATGAGAGGGCTATAATTAATAAATCATACAAATCTATTTTTTAAAGGAGTCTACTAATTATAAAGCAATTTTTTTTTAAAAGCAAGATATATATATATATATATATATATACATATGATATCTTGCAAAGATGTACATATACATGAGCATTCAAGTAAGCTCCAAAACACGAACAGGAAAGTAAACTACATAAACATTACAACAGAAGTTCGAATGGACAAGGAGTTGTGGAGATGACAACTGTAACACCGGCCATTTTTTTTCTTCTTAAAACACAGCGGAAGACTTTAATAATAAACACAATATAAGTCACGTCATTACGTTTAAGTTTACACAACGGTGTTACGTTATCACAAAACATTATTTATACAAAAGTCCACATCAGAGTTGGGTTGTCAAACATGTCTTCTGCAATAGCACCCTTCCCGACTAGCAGTACCTAAACCTGCAAGGGGAGAATATGTGGGGGATTAGCGCACCGCTAAGTGAATGGAATCTATCTAACAGATATAACTTAAGCCACAGACAAGCTATATACTAACAACAACACTTGCTAACTACCAACTAGCATACAATAAGACAATACGAGGATCGGCGGCTTGTACGAGCACACGACTCCCAGCTGATCGGGCCTGAGTCTACCGATAGTCCCTGCTACTCAATTCACAGTATAGTTATCCAGATGCAGGGGATGCATCATTCACACTATACTCCACAATCAGTAGCCTATGGACCCAACCTCCCCTAGGCACGGTTGACCTCATACGGACTCTAACCTCTCCTAGGCACGGTCTCGAGTCCCCAGTCTCCCTAGGCCCAACTGGTGTCATTCACACAGTGTACACATAATTCACATACAACATCAGGCAAACGATATTATTCTATCATGGCAATTCCTACACTATGCATGGTAAAAGCGTCAACCACAGTAGCATGATATGCTACTTAAACTCTATCCGTAGATAGACCCACTCACCAATTACCAGCAACTGCTCAGTTATTATTTCTGAGCTTCTTCCTTGTCCTTATCTCCCGAGAACAGCAAAAACCAAGTTAGAATAGTGTTCCTATCAAGATTAGACACACTGACAGCGAATTATAGCAAATTCATAAAAAAAATGCGTCCGCTAAAATTTTCATGCTTAACACTTATGCACTTTCAGAATTTACATCCTGAACACCAAAATATAAACGGGCAGCATAACGGCTAGAAAAAAGGCACTTTGGTAAAACATTCTGCCCTGTACACACAGTCGGTTGACTGACACTTACAGTCGGTCGACTGTCTACACAATCGGTCGACTGACCTGTCCAGTCGGTCGATTCATTGGGTAATACATCAATCGGCCGAAGGCAAATCTCAGTCGGTCGGTTCACTCGCCAGTCGGTCGGTTCACCCGCAGTCGGTCGACTGTCGTCCGACAGTCGGCCGACTGTGTTCATCTTCCTCAGAAACTGAACAAAGGCTACGGACTTCACGATGAAATCCTCAAATCTCGATCTAGAGCTCATTTTAAACACCAAAATCGACCACAACTTGTTCACAACTTGATATAGACTCAAAACCCACAACAATTTGACCATAACAACACTTGAATCACTTGTTTTGACACAAATTCAAGCTTTTTACAAAACTCACACAAAACCATGAATTTAACAACGAATTGAACACAAAAACACATGTTACTTACCTTGATAGACTCAGTAATCTGTAAGAAACAAGATGGTAAGAACAATTTGAGCTCTAGAACACAATTTAGGAATCTATGGTTAGAGATGGGAGATGAAGTGGGTACGGTTTGGTTTAGGAAATTTATAGAAATGGGAAGAATAAGGCAGTACACTAGTCACTTAAGGCTGCTATTTTCCCACCTCACAACACACGGGTATTTACCAGTTATCTAACAACTTAACACAACTGATAAAATACCCTAACGAGGTCCAAATTAAATAAACAAACCTGTTCTGGGACCCTTGTCACAAACTGGTCACAACACAATTATAATAAAACACTAATAAAATGATTAAAATAAAAGCACTTAAGACTAAGTACAAACCCTAAGGGCAAAATAGTTCACTTACAACTAGCCCGGGTTTCAATCTGTTACAAATCCACCCCCCTTAAGGAGATTCCGTCCTCGGAATCTGGTCTTGGTCAAACAAATGAGGGTAACGATTTCTCATCAACTCTTCCGTTTTCCACGTAAGATTAGAACCCAAACTGTGTTTCTACTCGATCAACACCATCGGTATCTCTTTATTTCTCAACTTAGTCACCTTTCGGTCAACTACACGAACCGGCTCTTCCACCAATTTCTTATTCAAATCGACCCTTAAATCTTCTAAAGGAAGGAGTTGCGTTTCATCATCGACTTTACACTTACGAAGATAACACACGTTAAATGTATTATGAATACCGGCTAACTCTGGCGGAAGATCTAACACCACAGTCTGATCGTTCAACACTTCACTGATAGGAAACGGACCAATAAATCTTGGTGCTAACTTACCACGTTTACCGAATCTAATAACCCCTTTCCACAGCGAAACTTTTAAATACACTCGTTCACCTACACTAAAGGTTACCAGACGTCTACGCGGATCAGCATACATTTTCTGTCTATCTCTAGCGGCTTTCAACTTTTCTCGCGCAATTGCAACTTTTTCGGCTGTCATTTGAACAATTTCGGGACCTGCAAACTGTTTCTCCCCGGCTTCTAACCAACAAGTCGGTGTTCTGCAACGACGACCATACAACATTTCATAGGGCGGCATCCCTATACTCGAATGATATGAATTATTATACGCGAATTCGACCAACGGTAAATGTGTATCTCACGAACCACCGTATTCTAACACACAAGCCCTTAACATATCCTCCAAAGTCTGTATCATTCTTTCACTCTGACCATCTATCTGAGGATGATAAGTTGTACTTAAATTCACACGTGTACCCAAATTCTGTTGAAGACTGTTCCAAAAATTCGACACAAATCTGGAATCTCTGTCTGAAACGATCGATAATGGCACGCCATGTCGACTAACTATTTCTTTAACATACAATTCGGCTGACTCACTTAACGAAGCTGTTTCACGAGTAGCAAGAAAATGAGCACTTTTAGTTAGACGATCCACTATTACCCAAATCATATCGTGTCGTTTCTGAGTTCTTGGTAGTTTGGTCACAACATCCATCGTTATATGTTCCCATTTCCACTCTGGAATCTGTAACTGACGTAGCGAACCATAAGGTTTCTGATGTTCTGCCTTCACTTGAGCACATATATGACACTTTTCAACATATCGAGCGATATCTGTTTTCATTGTCGGCCACCAATACACTGCTTTCAAATCATGATACATCTTATTACTACCCGGATGTACTGTCAATTTGGATTTGTGAGCTTCTGTCATAATTAAATCCCTCAAATCTCCAAGCTTAGGTACCCAAACACGATTGTTTAAAGTCTTTAGTCCACGTGAGTCATCACTTAAGTCCACTTTTCGTTTGATCATTTGTTCATATTTAATATGTTCGTCCTCCAAAGCACAGGCCTGAACGGTTCTTAAGCTGTTAATCAAATCTGAAGTTATATTCAAACGAAGGAATTTCACATTTTCACTTGACTTTTTACGACTTAGCGCATCTGCAACCACATTTGCCTTACCCGGATGATATTTAATTTCACAATCATAATCTTTGATCAACTCTTGCCACCGTCTCTGACGCATATTCAATTCTTTCTGTGAGAAGATATATTGCAAACTCTTATGATCTGTACAAATAACACAATGAGTTCCATACAAATAATGTCTCCACAGTTTCAAAGCAAACACTACTGCAGCCATTTCAAGATCATGCACTGGATAATTCTTCTCATGAACTTTCAACTGTCGTGAGGCGTAGGCGATTACTTTATCTCTTTGCATTAATACACAACCCAACCCAGCATATGATGCATCACAGTATACCACGAAGTTGTCTGAACCTTCTGGTAAAGCTAACACTGGTGCCTAACACAGTAGCTGTTTCAAAATCTGAAAAGCCTTTTCCTGATCATCAGTCCATCGAAAGGCTACATCTTTACGAGTCAACTTAGTCAATGGACCCGCTATTTTGGAGAAATCTTTGATAAATCTGCGATAATAACCAGCCAATCCCAGAAAACTCTTAGTCTCAGTCGGAGTCCTCGGAGAATTCCAATTCATTACCGCTTCTATCTTTGTTGGATCAACTTTTATACCCTCGGTACAAATCACATGACCCAAAAACTGCACTTCACGTAACCAAAATTCACACTTTGAAAATTTTGCAAATAGTTGCTCACGTTTTAACAAGTTCAAAACTAACCTCAGATGTTCAGCATGTTCACTCTCTGTTTTCGAATACACCAATATGTCATCAATAAACACAATCACAAACTTATCTAAGAATGGACGACACACTCTATTCATTAGATCCATGAAGACTGCTGGCGCATTCGTCAACCCAAAAGGCATGACAAGAAATTCATAATGACCATACCTTGTTCTGAACGCTGTTTTCGGTATATCTGATTCAGCAACACGAACCTGATGATATCCGAATCGTAAGTCTATCTTAGAAAAGAATGAAGCACCCTGTAACTGATCGAACAAATCATCTATTCGAGGTAACGGATACTTATTCTTCACAGTTCTTTTGTTCAATTCACGATAATCAATACACATACGCATTGACCCATCTTTCTTTTTAACAAACAATACCGGAGCACCCCACGGTGAAGAACTCGGTCGGATAAACCCACGATCTAATAACTCTTGAATCTGTGACATCATTTCAAGGATTTCAGACGACGCTAATCGGTATGGAGCTTTTGCAACTGGAGTTATTCCAGGAACCAACTCAATCTTATATTCGACTTCCCTTACCGGCGGCAGACCTGGTAACTCATCTGGGAACACTTCGGGAAATTCTGATACTACTGGAATATCGGCCACTGTTCTCTTTTCTTTCTTCGCATCAATCACATACGCAAGAAACGAATCACAACCCTTTTCCATCGACTTTTTCGCTTTCATCATGGTTATCAACGGAAAATTATACCCGCCCCGCTCCCCCCGGGCCACAACACGGGTTCCATCGGTCGAACGAAAGGTAATCATTTTCCTATCACAATTAATATTAGCCCTAAGCGAGCTCAGCCAATCCATTCCTAATACTACATCAAAGCTAGGAATAGGTAACACTAAACAAGTCACCGGGAAAGACTTCCCTTCGATCTCTATACAAACCCCAGACACATATATTGTGACGGGTGTGATCTTACCATCGGCTACTTCTACACTAACCGGCTTGGGTAACACAGTAGCTGGTAAATTCAACTTAGCACAGAAATCTAGGGACATAAAACACCTATTGGCACCACAATCAAACAATACGCGAGC
Organism: Rutidosis leptorrhynchoides; assembly: GCF_046630445.1. Lineage (NCBI taxonomy): Eukaryota > Viridiplantae > Streptophyta > Magnoliopsida > Asterales > Asteraceae > Rutidosis > Rutidosis leptorrhynchoides. Next base: position 29,694,600 of record NC_092336.1, read on the forward strand.
AGGTATTGAGTTGATTAGAAACATACCGGTGATCACTTCGTCAGTTGCCACAGCATTCTCAACCGACATCTGAAAATCTCTAGCCTCTGCTGTTGGAGGATTCTTCCTCTTCTGCCCACTCGAGGCAGTTGATCCTCTGGCTGATGCCGAACGCGCCCCTGACCCTGCCCCGGAACTACCACTCTTCGACGGACAACTAATTGCACGATGCCCTGGTTTGTGACAACTCCAACACACACTATTCGGATACGGGCATGCTGAAGACTCATGCCCAACAACACCACACTTTAAGCATCTTCTTGTAGCCTCAGAACACTGACCACTGTGAGAAGATCGACACGTGTGACACCAATTCCCTTTACCTGATCCAGATCCAGTACTACTCTGACCACTTTTACCCTTCGATTTAAACCCACTAGACTTCTTGAATTTAGATCGTGATTGACCAGATACTTGCCCACCTTGTTGTAGCACATTACCAAACATTCTGTTTCTGGCAGCCTGAACATCACTTTCTACCATCTTAGCCATCACAACAGCTTGAGACAATGATGTAGCTGTTCTAACAAAAGTTCTGTACTCAGGCAGAATGATATTAACAAAATGCTGGATACGAGATGCTTCGTCTGGCACCCATTGTTGTACAAACCTCAGTTTATCCATAAACTTCCCTACTACCTCATCGATCGTCATTTGAGGTGTCATCTTCATTTCAAGAAACTCAGTCTTGATTCGGTTCATATCAAATGGATTACAATATTGTTCACACACCTTCCCATGAAACTGCTCCCATGTGATCATACTCACTTGCTCTTTTGGTATACTGGAAATCAAGGAATCCCACCAAATCATAGCCCTACCTTTCAACATTCGACTAGCATATGTCACTTTCAGCTCGGGTTCACACTGGCACGCTTCAAATACCCTTTCAATTTCTCGCAACCAATTGAGAGTTACAGTCGGATCAGTACTTCCAGAGAACTCAGAGGGTTTGCAATCACGGAAGTTCTTATAAGTACACTTTTTGGGTGGTTGCATGTAAGGTTGTTGGAACATTTGCATTTGGTATGGATTCATCATCATGGGATTTTGGTAAGTAAAAGTGTTTTGCGGTGGCATATAATATTGGTTAGGTATTTGATTTTGAAACTGGTTCTGGTGCACATTAGGTATCGTTTGGGATTGCGCGGTTGGGAATCCAGGTGGTGTATCATCATTTCCAGAATGCCTTGCCAATTCAAGCTCATTAATTTTGTCCTCAGCCTCTTTTAGCTTACTTTCTAATTGAAGGATGTAACTACTCTGATCATCATCAGACTCAACACCCTCTTCTGGTGCTCTAAATGTTCCGGGGTTGGATGGGCCAGTTGCATTTCTATCAGACATACCTATGCTACAAAACAGCTCACACAAAAGCTTAGTGGATAACAGTTAGTTCAATCACAACTAACACACGTATATCCTATTTTCACTTAGCCCCCCACTCCCACAGACATGTTTGACTTGCCTCAGGGTTTGGGAACAAAGTTCGCGCACACACTTGCTGCCAAACCATGCTCTGATACCAACTTGTAACACCGGCCATTTTTTTTTTAAAACACAGCGGAAGACTTTAATAATAAACACAATATAAGTCACGTCATTACGTTTAAGTTTACACAACGGTGTTACGTTATCACAAAACATTATTTATACAAAAGTCCACATCAGAGTTGGGTTGTCAAACATGTCTTCTGCAATAGCACCCTTCCCGACTAGCAGTACCTAAACCTGCAAGGGGAGAATATGTGGGGGATTAGCGCACCGCTAAGTGAATGGAATCTATCTAACAGATATAGCTTAAGCCACACACAAGCTATATACTAACAACAACACTTGCTAACTACTAACTAGCATACAATAAGACAATACGAGGATCGGCGGCTTGTACGAGCACACGACTCCCAGCTGATCGGGCCTGAGTCTACCGATAGTCCCTGCTACTCAATTCACAGTATAGTTATCCAGATGCAGGGGATGCATCATTCACACTATACTCCACAATCAGTAGCCTATGGACCCAACCTCCCCTAGGCACGGTTGACCTCATACGGACTCTAACCTCTCCTAGGCACGGTCTCGAGTCCCCAGTCTCCCTATGCCCAACTGGTGTCATTCACACAGTGTACACATAATTCACATACAACATTAGGCAAACGATATTATTCTATCATGGCAATTCCTACACTATGCATGGTAAAAGAGTCAACCACAGTAGCATGATATGCTACTTAAACTCTATCCGTAGATAGACCCACTCACCAATTACCAGCAACTGCTCAGTTATTATTTCTGAGCTTCTTCCTTGTCCTTATCTCCTGAGAACAGCAAAAACCAAGTTAGAATAGTGTTCCCATCAAGATTAGACACACTGACAGCGAATTATAGCAAATTCATAAAAAAAATGCGTCCGCTAAAATTTTCATTTCAAAATTTACATCCTGAACACCAAAATATAAACGGGCAGCATAACGGCTAGAAAAAAGGCACTTTGGTAAAACATTCTGCCCTGTACACACAGTCGGTCGACTGACACTTACAGTCGGTCGACTGTCTACACAATCGGTCGACTGACCTGTCCAGTCGGTCGATTCATTGGGTAATACATCAATCGGCCGAAGGCAAATCTCAGTCGGTCGGTTCACTCGCCAGTCGGTCGGTTCACCCTCAGTCGGTCGACTGTCGTCCGACAGTCGGCCGACTGTGTTCATCTTCCTCAGAAACTGAACAAAGGCTACGGACTTCACGATGAAATCCTCAAATCTCGATCTAGAGCTCATTTTAAACACCAAAATCGACCACAACTTGTTCACAACTTGATATAGACTCAAAACCCACAACAATTTGACCATAACAACACTTGAATCACTTGTTTTGACACAAATTCAAGCTTTTTACAAAACTCACACAAAACCATGAATTTAACAATGAATTGAACACAAAAACACATGTTACTTACCTTGATAGACTCAGTAATCTGTAAGAAACAAGATGGTAAGAACAATTTGAGCTCTAGAACACAATTTAGGAATCTAGGGTTAGAGATGGGTGATGAAGTGGGTACGGTTTGGTTTAGGAAATTTCTAGAAATGGGAAGAATAAGGCAGTACACTAGTCACTTAAGGCTGCTATTTTCCCACCTCACAACACACGGGTATTTACCAGTTATCTAACAACTTAACACAACTGATAAAATACCCTAACGAGGTCCAAATTAAATAAACAAACCTGTTCTGGGACCCTTGTCACAAACTGGTCACAACACAATTATAATAAAACACTAATAAAATGATTAAAATAAAAGCACTTAAGACTAAGCACAAACCCTAAGGGCAAAATAGTTCACTTACAACTAGCCCGGGTTTCAGTCTGTTACAAATACCCTCGGCCAGGTGATATATATTAATGGATTAGACAACCACGTTTGCCAATCGAGCTTCTTGCCCTTTATTCTCCGAGAGATCCAGCCGAAAGAAACGACTTGTATTTCGTAGAGTGCCATAGGGGCTGTCCACACCTTTCCACGAAAGATTTTATTTTTTTCTATTGAGTCGATAGTTGTACAGGTGTATTGCCTCGAAGAATCTCGTTCATGCTCAAGTTTGCAAAATTTCCCAGGTTTCACCAGCGTCACACCCGCTCCCATACTTCCATTGAAAAGTTGCAGAATATCATAGAATGTTCAATGGATTCAACATCATTATCGCACACTGGACACCGTACACTTTTAGGTCAACTCCCCTTTTGTCGAGTTCTTTTAATACCGGTAACCGCTTTTTTAGTGTTCTCCAAACAAAAATTTCTCCCTTCTTTGGAACAAGGTTGTTGCGCAATGTTTGTTGCCCCGAATCACACCCTGGTAGGAGTTTTTCTTCAACAATAGCCGAGAGTTTTCTCACCGTAAGATTGCTGTCAGTTGAGTGAATCCACCTCCAGCGATCCTTTTTCCTGAAATCAAACTCATACAAACTAATTTTGTTAACAAGATCCTGTAGTTCGTCCGTTGCTCTTCCAATTGGTTGTCTGATCCAGCTCCATTCCATAATTACATTTAATCCATTACCCGAAATACGATTGCATATACGAGCAGTATGCTCGGTTTCTAACCGGAATAATCTGGGTTATTGAACGCACAAATTGTCTTCACCAATCCAATTCTCGAGCCAGAAGGATGTATCGTCTCCATCACCTACCACCTTTTTGAAGGAGTTGACAAAAGTCACACCAAGTTCTTCGACGTTGCTTTCTGCACGAATTATATTATTCCATACTCCAACAGTAGGTGTGTTAGAATTTAAACATAAGCCACCATTATAAAGCAATTTGCATGCTTATAAACTCACAACTTATTGATATTAAATCTTTTACATATTTGTTTATGAAAAGGGTTTAAAAATAAATAGAAAATTATTTGTCTTTCGTAACCATCACACCGAGAGGTTATTACACCATCATCATATTAACATTTTTTTTCCAGTAACCTAAGAACATAATCACTCTCAATCATAACACTCTTTCTATAAAAAGGAGACTCGCTATATTAACTATATAAAATACTAGGTAATTTACAACTATTAACGATACTATTACAAATGAATAACATCACTTTCATTTTCAAATGCGTTCAAAAACCACGAAACTCATCACGAAATATGCGGGAGTAGTGAGGGTACCCGCAACACCAACAATGCCCTCATGAGCACATGGTGAGGGCAAGCTATATTTGGGATGGTTAGAAAGCCCTCTTATATTAGCATGTTTACGTAAACAGTTTCAAATCTGACATAAGAATGTGTCATATTAGCTTCCTGATATTATCATCATCTTGCTTCAGCAAATTAGATAGATAGATTGTGAAATGACTGATGTTGACTAATTGCAAAGTAACATTCATTTCTTCCGAATGATTATGATTATATATATATATATATAATATTTCGATCAACGGTGTTTCTTTAAAACATGTGATTCTTGGATTTGTTACTGCCCTATAGTATTTTTGGCTAATGAATTAAATATGTTAAATGTGATATTAGCACAAGTGTAATTGGTTTTCATCGGCTAAAAAAAATTCACTATTTATTTTTTTCGAACAGCGAGATTGGAGTCATTTACAGGGGACCACCAAAAGAGTTCCCACCACCCGATCATATCAATTCATTGTTTGTTTGTAGTATTTGAGCTCTTGGTTCTGTTCTTTTATGAGTTTATTGAGCTCGAATATTTTGTTGTATATTTGATTGTATGTTACTCAAGGCTTCATATGTTGGATGAAGTTTTCCCGATTGGTTATACAGTTTTAAGTCCTTTTTTTTTCCAAATAAATACTGTAAAATAAAAATGACTAGTTTGAAGTCTTTAAAATCTAAATCAACTCAAAATCCAAAACTAGTATTCCTAGAGTTAAATTTAAATACTAGCTCGGGTTTTAAAACAAAGATGTCGTTATTCGGGTAAGGTTAACTAAGGGTTTCACTTGGACTTGACCATGAGCTACAAACCCTAGTTTTTTTTAACCCTAGTTTTTCGCCTATAAATATAGGGATCTCTTCCTATAAATAAAAAAAAAACAACTCCCTATGATCTCTCATTAGCTATTATTTTGCGCCAATATTGACAGTTACTTTGCGCTCTCTTACGAGCCTTTGAGATGATCTTTCTCACAAATTACATATAGGGTTTTACCTACATTTCATGTCGGGGTTTTTCCCTTGCGCCGATCGACTCCACTCATCGGCCGACGATTATCCTTTGACCACCCCTGAGATCGTTTGGATCTCTCGGGTCTGGGTTATTCACGGTGGCACATCAGAGAGTTAAATGCGCTAACCTCTAAAAAACCACAATATAATTTCACTCAAGTGTATCTTGTCCCTAACTGACAAAAATATGCATGATCAAATGGCCCTATCAGTGGGAGGTGCGACATAATGTCTCGCGTTCCTATCGTCGCACGTTTGGTTTATGAAGGTCTGTTTTTCTCTAATTTAACTATCAATTTGGATGTGATTTGAGAAAATATTACGAGTAACTATCTGCGCTGTCTTTTTGCGGAAATGGTTCTGTACAGTTGCCGCGCAGCTTATCGCGCAACCATCGGTGGGTTTAGTTTTCTGCACAGATGTCCATGCATCTTATCGCACAACCATCTGCGATATTGGTTTTCCGTACATCAGTACGCGCAGCTTATCATGCAGCCATATGCGGGTTTGGTTTTCCACACAGTTCCCCGCGCAGCTTTTCGCACATCTGTCTGTGTAGTTTTTACGCACACATGTTCTTACGATAATGATATAAAGAGTTCAATATGATATTTAACAAAGATACCATACCGAACTGACGAAACTTATTCGGGTACGGTTAATTAGGGTTTCACTTAGTCTTGGCCCATTAACTCTAAATCACCCTGGTTTATCCCTATAGATACATGGATCTCTACCTACACAAAAAACACTCCTACGACCTCCCATGGTCACTCTACTTTCTTGGCGTCTACTTTGTGCTATATGCCCAACTACTCCGAGCTATCTTACGAGCCTTTGAGATGAATTAAATTGTCTCAATTCTTTAATAGTCGCACAAAAAAATCAACTTCCTTTTTGATCGTTCTCACAATTTAGATATAGGAAGTGGTGGATTCAAGAATATATCTCGACAGGTGCAAACCTTAATAATTTGAGACAAACCAAAAATGTGTGGGCAAAACGTCAAATTTAACACATACATACATTAGACGTCGAAATTTAACATCTAAATACACTTAAAATTATTACGATCTTCGGGGGAGGGCGATCCGTTTTCCCCTTCTATATCACCGCACCTTCATATATCTAGGGTTTTACCTACACTCTGTGTAGGGTTTTTTTCTCTCGACCGTATCGACTTCGCTTTTTAGGTTGGCAATTGGCTTTTGACCACCCCCGAGATCGCATGGATCTCACAGGATTAGATTATTCACGATGACAGACCACATATTGAAAGCTGCTAACCTCTAAAAATATCCAATTGTTATATCACTCAAGTGTATCTTGGCCCTAGCTACAATATTATGTTTGATCAGACGTATTTGGTAATAACGGTATACTTAAACTTATTGTTTTCAATATAGTTACTAGTTAGAGGACTATTATTATATGCATCTTATAAAAGGAGGCGTTGGTTAAATAGTTGGACAATAGTATTGTATGACAGAAAGAAATGAAGAAGTTATACTGGTGAGTAGAAAATGCCGGGGTGGAACGATAATTGAAACCCATAAAACTGAATGTGAGTGAGAGAATGTCAATTTATGAGTTTTGGATTTTGACACCCATAAAACTTTGTTTCACTTCAATTTAGGGGATGACATCGGGTCGAGTTTGGGTCGGATCTAGGTAATCTCATACCCGAACCCGATTAAGAAATCATGTCACAAATCCGAACCCATAGCCGCCGGATCCCCATTTACTTACTAACCGTCGGGTTATCGGGTTTCCCCACGGTTAAACGGGAAACCCCATTTACTTACTAACTCTCGGGTTGCCTGGTTTCCTCGCGGGTATCGAATATCCTCGTTGTTAGTCAGTCTCATTCACCATTTATCTATTTCAATTTTTGTTTCAATAATGCTATTAAATTAAGTACCTAATCTTAATTACTATATATAAATATCGAACAATAGTACAATACCACATTGTAGCTTATATTGTTATTATTAAATTTTATTATCGTTATTAATGAAATTGAAAACCCCTAATGAAAAGGCCGGCCGGGTATACTGGTCGAGTATGCGGATTTGTATCTAAACTCATCCTCATACCTGAACTCACAAAAAAATTAAAGTCAACCTCATACCCAGCCCAGGACTGAATACCTGGGCTCAAAACTGGCCAAAAAGTACCGGGTTTTGGATTTACCCATCGGGTACGGGTATTTCGCCATCCCTACACTTCATACTCTTTTACTTACTCTAAGTTGTATAATCTACAAATTATGGTGTTTGTAGTTTAATTCACCTATTAAATTTTGAAATCTTTTATATAAATGTAATTATGAAGTGTTGAACCTCGAGATGTTATCCAAAATTAAGAATTACAATAGATAAATTTATAAGATAAATATATATGATTACATAATTATCAAAGAATAATTATAATCAACTATGAATGAATGTACAGCCTATATGGTTGGTAACCTAGACGTTCTGTTGTTAAGGGAGTATCTTAAAATAAACTACGGAGTATATAATTTGAGAATCATTTTCCTAACAACCAAATTATTAAATTCATGACAGTCGTATATAATAAAGTTATTTTGTCTCAGAAGTCATAACCAAGGTTATAATATTACGTAAAGTATTATTTTGAAAATCAAGGTTGAAATGTTATGCCTTATCGTATAAGAAAATGAATTTACCATAGAAAAGTTGTTTTTTCTGAACTAACAATTATTCATTATAATTTAATACGTTATAAAATAATGGCTTGGTTAACATATTACTCCGTATATTCCTATTCCTATATGATATAATCGTAATTAGATAAATCTAAGTTGGTTTGACTTAGACTGTGTTTCTTTTAATCTTTCAATATTCCATCTGCTTATTCTTATATCGGTTGAAAATATGTTTATTCATTTTCATTAAACACTATTACCAATTACCAAAATTTGATTAATGTGGACAAAGTGTTTTGGTATTAGCAATACAATTACTTAACAGCTAAGAATGAGCCAATAGCCTAGTGGTGAATGACTCACTCTCCCTTAAGGGAGGTGAGGGTTCGATTCCCACTAGGTGATGATTTTTCAAATAATTGGATCTAAAACCATTCTTACCGGGCCCAAATGATCTCTTGATCTCACGCATGCGAAGATTGAAACAATGACAATGCAGGTTCGTTTATCGGGCCTGGCATGCTGTGGGGAAATGGGTGATGGTGTTTCGCCAGGCTCCAGTGGGCTACCGGGGACCGCTGGATGGGTTGACAAAGTCAATTCAGGACTAACATGTCCCTGCCGATACACATGTTTTTTTTTTTTTTTTTTTTTTTGATGAAACAATTACTTAACAGCTCAAAATTGAAAAAGTTGTCCAATTGTCCAATGCAAGGTTGTAAAAGTCGCGAGTCGGCGACGCATCGGTCGAGACCTAAAAAGGACGCGTCGGCCGAGTCGGGGACGCGTCGGTGACGCATCGGACGTTGACCAACGTTGACTTTATTAATAATTTCTTGAATATATATTTATATATGTATAAAATAGTTGATTCTGTACCATAAATTTCTTAAATAAGAACTTGAATTTAAATACAATCAAACTTCAAACTCAATTAATGTTACTGAGTACATAATCAGTAAGGACACAGAGAAAAGGGCGGCCTAAAAAATGTAAACAAACCCTAATTTTAGAAACATATCACATCTTGACGAAAATTTGACTGATTTTGACCGTTTTGACCAACTTTGACCGTCTTTGACAGACTTTGACCGAATTTTTAGCTTTGACCGCCTTTTGAGTCGTTTTCAGAAAAAACGAGACGGAGAACCCAAAAAAACGACGCATCGGCCGACGCGTCGGCAAAGTCGGCCGACTTTTACAACACTGGTCCAATGTAGTATAGGACCACATTAAAGGGATATCACGAGAGATGACCCCAGATTTGGAGAGTTGTTAGATTTGGTAAATCATTGGCCCACTACAAAAATAAAATAATAATAAAAAAAATAATACTAATTTTGCGGTTTTGACTTTAATTGTTAGTTTAATATTTTTTAGCTAAAAAACACAGCTCACCAACATATATCTGTTATTCACCCTTCAGTATTAACTAGGACTAAACACATCACCAATATAAAGACAAACTGGGGAAGGGCATTTCTACCTCACTGCTTGTAGTAAGCTAGATTGTGAAGATAGGCTGTATTAGCAATCTAATTAATGCTTTTAATAAGAAATACATATACTTGATTAATTAATTAAATTAAATACACAGTACATTACAGTATTAAACACTAAAACACATAAATAAATAAAAAATAAAAAAAATACAGCATCCTTACTCGAGTCCCAAAATAATTACGGACCGGGTTGGACGTGTTGACAATCATCTTTTCCAGAGAACTCATTGAGAATCCGTTATCATGTTATGACTCAGAGCTTTTACTCGCTAATGAGGACCTAATATGATTGTCGTTAGAGAGGTTTTCTCTGCGAATCCAACAAATCAATTATACAATTGTCTTCTCATATTGTTGAAACTCGAAGATCATGCAAAATTCTTCAAAATTGAAAATCTATTGTGACATACACTAAAGGACCGCATGACATCATTTCATTCACTTCATGAAACTTCTCGAACCTGTTACGTTTCTTGTTTGTAGAGCACGAAAATGCCACTGGTTCTTCCCTTGTCAATTCATAGAGTCAATGTCGCTAAGTATTCTTTCAAAATCATGTTTCTCATTGTGTGATTTATATAGCTAGCGGTATATCTCATCATTGGCTTCCTCATATACTCTGCCTGTTAGAAATTGGGGTTGTAACACCTTCGTGCCTGAAACGGTGATGACTCCGGATTGATCTTTGAATCGTGTGAACACTTTCCTAATCGAATATTTCGACCCTATTAGCCACGGGTTACACGAAGTTTCGATTGGGATAAGACAAAGAAAAGATTGTCGTCTTGGCTAAAAGATAACAATCAAACAATTGCAGAGATGTATCTTCTAATTGTATGAAATTGAAAGTGTGTAAAAGGATCAAAATTCTGGAACCTTTTTCAAATACACAAAGGGTGTATTTATAATGGGTCAAAAGGTTTCTTAAAAAGTCACAACCTTTGATTCATACCCATTAGAGACTTGGTAGTTAACATTCATGTATTTAGACTTAAAATGGTCTAAAAACATGTAAAAACCGCAATTTAAAATGCCCTGGAACAACCCCAAAATGTTTGGGGTTCGAATGTGCCTTTTGGCTTGAAAAGACACCTTTTCAGCGACTCAGTGTTAAGCCGCGCCGCGGGCTAACAAAGGATTAGACTTCAAAATATGCAAAAAGTCTCGACATGAAAAACATGCCTTAAGCCGCGCCGCGGGCCAGGAGCCGCGCCGCGGCTTAAAGCTACTGCATACTAAAATTTTGTTTAAGCTCATTTTCAAGTGTGTTTAGCCTTTCAAGTCGCGTTTCGCATTCTTTCAAGTCCAATTCGCATTTCTTAAGTTCCAAACATTATTTTCAAGTCCAAAGGAAACCTCAAACCACCTCACGTTTTACGAACGTGTACTCCACACTCTCCGAATTCGTGTAACGTATCAATGGTTCGAAAACACTTTCAACATAGTAATCCAATCAACTAAAATGACGTTGGATCATGCTAAATTCACCAACAATTCCCCCCCATTTTAGTATGATCCTTGATTACTAAAATACCAACAATTAGAAACTAATGCATAAGTGTAAATATCACATGGATTGAATTTACACATAGTATATTACACGTTCAAGAATTCGAAAACCAGGGTGCTCTAATAGTTTGAACCCATCAATTCATTTGAAAACCTGTCGATAATATACACATTAGTTCCATACTCTCTACAATTAACCCGACACTATTATAAGCCTTGTGTCCCAATCCTCTCATGAACATATCAAAAGCGAAGTCCCAAGCTTTCTTGAGGCAGCTTAACCTCATTTTCACATAGGTAGTTTTCTTTTAATCTTGCTCCCGCGATGCAATTTTTCAAGAAAACTATTAAGAAGTATCAAACTTCAACCTCCTTTATCTCACGGGTCCGAACACATACTTTGGGATCATATATTAAATGTGTTCCAATCTTCAGATAGTAGGCTTTCCTCATTGAATTCAGCTCCTAGCGTTGTACTAGAAGGGAATTGGGTATCCTACTATGGAAGATTTAAATGGACTTCAATCCCACAACATTAGCCAACTTTTGCGTGCTACCGACTAATGCTTTCATCAAGTGATTTAGTCAAACTTTTGTTGTAGCCCAACAAAATCCACATACATCACTTCATTCGCGATAAACCTTACGAAACATAATTTGTCTAAGGCATAAGTGTCTAGACTTTCTTTATTTCAAATACATGCCTTAGTCAAAGACATCCCGTATGAAAGGACCCGTCCTAATCTACCTGGACGAAGTCATCAACATTTGGTCCCATTACGATGATCGGCTCCAAGTAATGTCCTTATATTGAGCAAATGCACAGCGGAAGACTTAATTCGTACCTGAGAATAAACATGCTTTAAAGTGTCAACCAAAAGGTTGGTGAGTTCATAGATTTATCATAACAATCATTTCAATATATTAATAGACCACAAGATTTCATAATCATAAACATAATGCACTCGCAAGTGTATGTAAAGCATTCTAAGTGGTTGAGCACTTGGTAACCATACTTAACATTTAATCAACGTCGCATATTCTCTTTATTATGAAATCTCACTACACCGTACCAAGTGTAGTCACCAAAACGAAGTACTGTGCAACCGTTGAATACTGGTCGTCCAGTCCGGTTGGGGTTGTCAGGCCCGATAGATCTATCAACAGGATTCGCGTTTACAATACACATGTAAATAGTAGTTACCAAGCTACAGGGAAATATGCCAGTGGTACAACTCAACGTAGAATATATTTTTAAGTACTTATGTCTATTTTTTAAACATTTATAAAAGCAGCGCATGTATTCTCAGCCCAAAAATATATATTGCAAAAGCAATTAAAAAGGGAGCAAATGAAACTCACTTTTGCCTTGAAGGTATTTAATTCGACTTGGTCTCCGATAGATATCACGAACCTAACCATATATATAATATATCAACATATTTTCTTTTTAAGTAATCGTTACATATATATATATACTTTTAATACTTTTAATATTTTCTTAGTCCGTAGTTAGCAGTCCGATGTTAGTGGTCCACAATTAGTTGCTTAAATAAAATAAATAAAGACCCCATCGTATTCGTATTGATCAGAATTAATCTCGACCCATGGTACCATGTTGTCAAATGACGTGTTGCGTACATGAAGTACCGTGTTGTCAAATGACGTGTTGCGTACAATCATGAGGTCTTATGATTAATCTTCTCGTGTTGTTTACGGGTGATCCTGAAATATATAAAATCAAATCATAAGTAATTATATATAAAATATCATATTAATTAGAAAAGATATGATTAATTTACTTTTTCTCCAAATATTTTCGTAGCTAAACTAGCTTCGGATACCCAATCTTGTTTTAGTCGTAGTTTCTTCATTACAACTCCGTTTTTGTTGGTTCAACTTGCCACTTCCTTGGATCGAGTCAAATTTTAAGAATATGAACTGAAAATACCTTAGTTTGTATTCGAAATCATAGGTTATAGGTCAAACTTTGGTGAAACTTATGAAAGTGATCATTTTCCATCATAAAAACAACATTTAATGATCATTTTTCTAAAAATACTTACACTTTGAGTTAAACCATGAAATTTTTATGTGTTAACATATTCATAAGAAATATCATTTTTCCAGAACATGAACTTCCAATTCAAAGTTCAAGATGGTTTTTAATTATCCAACCCAAAACAGCCCCCGGTTGCACTCCGACGACGTAGATTCAGTTTTTAAGATGTTCTTTGTAAAATCAAGTTATATCTTGTTAGGTTAGCATATCATTATGATATATTACAGATCTTGAAGTGTTTTAAAAGTCAAGTTAGAAGGATCTATTTAGTTTGCGAACAAGTTTGAAATCATTCAAACTATGTTCTTGTTGTTAAAATTTTATACCACAAAATAAGATAGCTATATGAATATGAATTGAATAAGATTATAAACAAGGTTACTGATGTGTGCAGCGGGGTGTACGAAATAGTATTAATTTAAATACGAAATACGACGAAATATTACACAAGTTTTAATTATTTATTTACAAAATGGATATACCTAAACCTTGCTACAACACTATAGGCAGTGTACCTAATCGTAGAGTAGTATAGTTTTTAGTAAGTCCGGTTCGTTCCACAGGGAGCGGGCTTATTGCACACTATATTTTTAAACAATTATATTTGTACAAAATATATTATATTGATAATATATAAAAGGGGGTTTACCATTTAATGACTGGTTTGTCGATTTTATATTTTAAGTTACAATTAAAACCTAATGCAAAATATAAATGACGATAATTAAAGTAGCGAAAAATAAATGACAATAAATAAATGACGTTAAATAAAATAGCGAGTAAATAAAAGTACGATGAAATATGAAATAAAATATATTATGCTTATTTAAACTTCCGTAACCATGATGGTTGACGTGTTGATTTTAATTTTATGCCCATGGGTTAATTGTCCTTTGTCCTGGATTATTTAATATGTCCGTCTGGTTTTTGTCCATAACAGTCCATCGGTTATAAATTTAAAGTGCGAGTGTCCTCGTCAAATTATCCTTATACCCGAAGTCAAATATTCCAACTAATTGGGGACTTAAACTGTAACAAGGTTTTAATACTTTGTTTAATAATTACACCAGGATATCGACTGCGTGTAACCCAAGGTTTTAATACTTTGTTATCAATTATGCCAAGTGTCCTTGTACATAATTTCACCCCTGTTTTAATAATTCCATAGACTATTAATCCATTCCCGTGTCCGGTTAAATGAACGATTATTCGTACATATAAATATCCCGCCCATCGTGTCCGATCGAGTGTATATGGTTATTTATAGGGACGTCCAATTGTAAATCTTTATATTAAAATTAACAAACTATCATTTAGTTAAACAAATATAAAGCCCATTAATAGCCCATAGTCTAATTTCCACAAATGTCGTTCTTTTGTCCAAACCCCAATTAAGGTACAAAGCCCAATTACCCCGTCTTTAATATTTAGTCCAACATCATGATTACTTTGGCTCAAATAAGCATAATAATAACTTAAGTACGAGACATTAATTTAAAAAGGAGAACATAGCTTACATTGATTATTTATCGCGTAGTGTTACACGGACAGAGCTCCGACTTTAAAACCCGTAAAATAACCTTTACATAACCCGAACTAATCTAATATAAAACTACCCTATACTATATATATATTATATATATATATATATTTATTTATTACAGAGTATTATTATTATTCTTATTTTTATGGCCAAAACTCGTTGCCTTTTATAGATGTGGTCTGATCCTGAGGCCCATGCGATCGCATGGGTTCTCAGTGTTAATCTCATGCGATCGCATGGCCAGTCTGGCCATGCCCAATTGCTTTGTTTTCTAGCTTGTCGACGTTATATTTAATTATATAATATACTATATATAATTTTATATAATTATATATATATATTATATTATATTCTTGTGCATAGTAGACTCATAATTTTTGGTCCGTTGCGTCGGGCGTTGATAGTTGGCTCAGGTCTCGGTTTCGGATTTTTGAACGTCCTTTCGTATAATTTAATATCTTGTACTTTGCGTTCCGCAACTTGTACTTTTGTCATTTTTAGACGTTTCTCATCAATAAATTGAACCACTTGGATTGTATCTTGTACATTTGAGCTTTTTGGTCATTTACGTCTTCAAATCGTCATTTTCGCCTTTTGTCTTCGCACTTATTTAATATAAACGATTACAACTTAAAATAGGACAATTACAACTAAATAATTTACATATTGGGAGGATATTGCTACTAAATATATGTTCATTTGGAGCACTATCAGTTACTACCTCAAGTTACTTGGACAAAGTTACTGCAAAAGATAAGAAATAATCTTGGAATCAAAGAGTGGTGGAGTTAGATCAAAAGGTTGGAAGTAAACTTCTTCAAATGGGTAGTTATTTTAATATGTTCTTGAAAGAGTTTTCTTATGGTATTTAAGGCTTGTAATTGAAGCTAAATGATGGGGAAAATGCTTGGAGATGATCAAGTATGAAGTTAGGAGTATTTTGAGAGAGAAATGAGGGTGTAGGTATGAGAAAATGGAGTGAAGAAATGGTGTTCATTTATAAAAACGTTTTTAGTTTATAAAGAAAGAAAAGGATTCCTAATTTTGTTTTCTTACTAATAATTCATACTACTTGACAAATTCTAGTTACCTCATATCTAGGGTAGTAATATTGTTGATTAGGATGTTAATTTGATGTGTATATACCAATAGTAAATACGTATAGAAGCTGGGTATGATACGGGTACATATACCCTAGATATACGTATAGAAATCTTGAGGAAACGGAACGAGAATTCAAATATAGCTATCTTTTGTGAATATACTTATATTGTTTTATGTATTTAAGTCCTTAAAAAGTGATTAAATACATTATATATATGATACATGTATAAGCATTATAGATTATAAGTATATATATCAAAGAATGTTACGTATAGTCATCGTTTTGAAAACTTAAGTTAGTAGTTTCAAAATATACTTATAACTCATTGTCATTAGTACACAATGAGATGTTAAACCATCCTTAGATCATGTTAAATATATATAAATACATATATATACACAAACGTATAATTATCATATGTTATATAGTTCGTGATATCATTGGTCATATTGGACGGTCAAACGTTGTGTAAAACTCTTTTAAAAAACACAAGTATCAACAATTTGGATTGCTTATCATGTTGGTATGGTTTAATTTATGTAAATATTAATCTCATAAGTATAATTTGGTCGGAAAATTCTGGGTCATTACAGTACCTACCCGTTAAAGAAATTTCGTCCCCGAAATTTGATAGAGGTTATTATGGATAACAATAAGAAGGTTTTCATGACAAATATAAGGTGATAATGGAGTTTTATCATCATTGAGTAATGTAGATAAAACGATTCGATTATGCGAAGAATATAAATGAGACTATCGTAAAAGAGTGAGATGAGTAAAATATATTCGTCTTAACCGATGACGTAGTTATGATTGATTTCCGGGATTTAAGGGATTTAAAGAGAATCTTACGTAATAAGATTTGGTTCTTTGGTGATTAAGGAAATCAGGATCTTCTTTGATTATATGCAATAATCTGTTTCGATTGCTCTGTCGGATATTTCACTATAAATTCATCCCTTCGTTTCCTTATTTTCCACGACTCACACCTTCTATTCTTTCTCCCTTGATTCTTACTTTAAAGCATTCATCAATATGCTACATCCAGTCCTGATTCTTGATATACTCCTAACTTTTATATCTGTCATTCTTCTTTTTCATCTACCACCAGAAGAATCTATTTACTTCTACTATACTCTTGTGTTTATAGTGTTTCTAATTCTCCCGTGTCTCTATATTGCTATCTGCATCGATATACACGGTTTGTAATTTCGGGGTTATTATCGAAGTTTATATTCTTCATTATTTTTCAGAGCTTCATGCTTTCATTTTCTCTTCCCGACTTCGAGTCAAGCGAGTAATGGTCCGGAATTCGTAGATATGAAATTCAGAATGAACATAGCTAATGCTCTAAGAATAAAATGGCAATATAATGATTTTGATTTGTTAAATTACCAGAATACCCTGGAGAAGACCGAGTCATCCAGAAAAATATTCTCTTGATATGTTTAGAGATTAGATAGAATGTAAGAGTCATGTAAATGGCACATGATGATGGTACTGTGAATCATCATGCTTCATTAGAAACTCAGCATGACTTACTGTAATATAATGACGTTGATCAAGTGTCATTATATTATACTAATCCATGCTTCAGTTCCCAACACTACTTCAAAATATTCATATTTTAAACTCGAAGGTTTCAGAATTTAGAAACTAACACAGTTTCTTTTATGTTGCAGATATTACGGGGAGATAAATGATCTCAGATAAGAATAGTTGTGAAAATATCGCCAGAAATATGGAGGATATTTATAATAGAACATACGAGAATATCTTAGAATTTCTAATATCAATGGATGATGAAGAAGATTTGTCTGTGAAGGTTTAGAATGAGAAATAAGATGTTTGCTAACGATTTCAGCAGGCACAGAATCATTTGGATTCTTTGAAGGCAAACTTATTCTTTGTGATTTGTCCACGGCTTTCTTCATAGTTTCACATAATCCGCTTTTCGGTACTAAATTTTCTATCGAGCGTTCCTAACACTCCTTTCTTTATCATCAAACTTTTGGCCAGTAAGATCATCTACAACATGCTGCTTCGTCAGCATTTTCAAAGTTAACTGATCTAGGTCATCGGTTATCAAACCGAGGTAGTTTCAGGAGAATTGTGTTTTTAGAATGATTAATCGCTGATGGTAATATTGTGGAATATAAAAGGTTCCCCAGTAACAATAAAGAGTACGCATATATATCGCGGTTATAATAAAGTTGTTTCGGATGAAAAGTCAGAGTTGACTTGCTGGAGCTGTGACAAAATTAGCTACTTTGGAAAGGGATTGCAAAACGATCTTCGGTAATAACAATGTCAAAGAAACTAGAACAGATACGTGTCAAACGTTTACTCAGTTTCCGAGGGTTTTTCAGGTGCATAACTATATGCATCAATCTTTTCTTCCGTAAATGAAGCGCGGTTGGTTTATCCTCTCGATTGAGGTGTTTTTAAGAATCATGATAGATTTGAACGCTGATTGTAATCGTCGAGATACAATGAGGTTTAAGATGAAATCAAGTGGCAATCTTGAAGAAATGTTTAGTTTCATATGTTATAATCAATATTTTAATTCATTTTAATTGTCCAATGTCATTAGTCCACAGTCGATAGTTCACAGTAACAGTCCAATAATTCATATATAGTTTAATATATAATATACGAATTAATTAATACGTGTCGTGACCCGTATACCTCTCAGACTCGATCACAACTCAAACTATATATATTATTGTAGAATCAACCTCAACCCTGTATAGAGAACTCGATCATTACTGCATATAGAGTGTCTATGGTGATTCTAAATAATATATATAGATGCGTCGATATGATATGTTAAAACATTGTATACGTGTCCCGATATTTAAAGTGCGTAAAATAATTACAGAAATTAAATGACGATAAATAAAAGTGCGATAACTAAATTGCGATAAATAAACTATGATAAATAAAATGTAATCAGTTAGCTAGGAACAATTAGCTGGAACAGTTAGCGTGGATTCTTAACAAAAATTTTCATAGTTAATTTGTTTGTTTCTAACAGATTTTATTTTGTCATATGTTTTCTTCATATGCCACTTGTTGGATTCTGGGAAGTCAAAATCCAAATATGAAATTGAATGAAAATGGTTATTCTGCGGTGAATGGATACGTATATCGGTGGTTGTAAGTAGGATAGTAAATGACTATTGAATCAGCTTCGACTAATGTACAATGTAACTTATTAAGATGAAATCTAATTATTCCTCGGGTATTACCTACCCGTTAAAAAAAAAAAATTTCACCATTAATATTTTGTACAAAAGAACTTTTAATTACAATCTTTATGAAAACATATATACATATATATTTTCTTCAGATGAAATCATGAATTTAATGAGTTAATATGATATTAATCTCATTTGCTTTTCAGTTTGAGCTAGAATAAGAAATCTCTAAAACTTTTTGAAACCACATATTCTTCGCAGAATATCAATGAAGTTATGGATCAATACTTCATCGTTCATTATTGTTGGTACTCCTTGGTATCTATGGTGCGTATGATGTTGATGTTTGTGGGACAGATTATGATGTCGAGACGTGTGATGCGGATGTTGTTTGTTAGTGGTGATGATGGTATTGTTGATGTTATTGATGGTGGTGTTGATTATGCTGCTGCTGGTGTTTGCAACCTTCGCACCATGTTCTCCAAAGCCGTCACGTGAGCGCGAAGTTCGTTAACTTCTGCTAGTACACCGGGATGATTGGCGGTTGGAGCGAGTGAATGAACAAGATTTGTAATATGGGATAGTATATAATCGTGACGAGATACTCTAGAAATGAGAGAGAAAATGGTGTTTCGAATATGTTCGCCGGTAAGTGCTTCAGGTTCATCGCCAAGAGGGCAATTTGGTGGATGGAATGGATCACCTTCTTCTTGTCTCCAGTGATTTAGTATATTACGAACCCATCCCCAATTTATCCAGAATAGATGATGGGAAATTGGTTGATCCATTCCGGTGACGCTGCTTTCAGAGCCCGAATGGAAATCCATATCGGCATAACTGTCAGAATCTGAAGAATTCGAACTAGATGCGGAATCCATCTTGTATAATGGGGAAAATGAATTTTTGGTATGGAATAGATTATAGGAGTTAGATTTGGTACTCTTCAATACATAATTTACATATGTATATATAATACCAAAATCCCGTAAATTACGGAAAATCTTTGAAAAGATATCAGTCAAAGTTCGCAATAACATATATGCTAAGATAAGAATTCGTCTATACACTATCAATGCAGTAAATGCAGTAAAACGTGTCTAGACTTATGAATGATAAGCAGGTAATTTCCTAAGGATGATAAGTAGATGATTTACGACTAGAAATGATAAGCAAAACTTTTGACATGTAGACACGGTCGAAGTCCAGGCTCATTAATGCATCCTAACAACTACTAGTTAGACACACTAAAGCAAGACCTGGTTCGCTACGACCACCGCTCTGATACCAACTGAAAGGACCCGTTCTAATCCACCTGGATGAAGTCATCAACATTTGGTCCCATTACGATGATCGGCTCCAAGTAATGTCCTTATATTGAGCAAATGCACAGCGGAAGACTTAATTCGTACCTGAGAATAAACATGCTTTAAAGTGTCAACCAAAAGTTTGGTGAGTTCATAGGTTTATCATAACAATCATTTCAATATATTAATAGACCACAAGATTTCATAATCATAAACGTAATACACTCGCAAGTGTATGTAAAGCATTCTAAGTGGTTGAGCACTTGGTAACCATACTTAACATTTAATCAACGTCGCATATTTCCTTTATTATGAAATCTCACTACACCGTACCAAGTGTAGTCACCAAAACGAAGTACTGTGCAACCGTTGAATACTGGTCGTCCAGTCTGGTTGGGGTTGTCAGGCCCGATAGATCTATCAACAGGATTCGCGTTGACAATACCCATGTAAATAGTAGTTACCAAGCTACAGGGAAATATGCCAGTGGTATAACTCAACGTAGAATATATTTTTAAGTACTTGTGTCTATTTTGTAAACATTTATAAAAGCAGCGCATGTATCTCAGCCCAAAAATATATATTGCAAAAGCAATTAAAAAGGGAGCAAATGAAACTCACTTTTGCCTTGAAGGTATTTAATTCGACTTGGTCTCCGATAGATATCACGAACCTAACCATATATATAATATATCAACATATTTTCTTTTTAAGTAATCGTTACATATATATATATATATATATACTTTTAATATTTTCTTAGTCCGTAGTTAGCAGTCCGATGTTAGTGGTCCACAATTAGTTGCTTAAATAAAATAAATAAAGACCCCATCATATTCGTATTGATCAGAATTAATCTCGACCCATGGTACCATGTTGTCAAATGACGTGTTGCGTACATAAAGTACCGTGTTGTCAAATGACGTGTTGCGTACAATCATGAGGTCTTATGATTAATCTTCTCGTGTTGTTTACGGGTGGTACTGAAATATATAAAATCAAATCATAAGTAATTATATATAAAATATCATATTAATTAGAAAAGATATGATTAATTTACTTTTTCTCCAAATATTTTCGTAGCTAAACTAGCTTCGGATACCCAATCTTGTTTTAGTCGTAGTTTCTTCATTACAACTCCGTTTTTGTTGGTTCAACTTGCCACTTCCTTGGATCGAGTCAAATTTTAAGAATATGAACTGAAAATACCTTAGTTTGTATTCGAAATCATAGGTTATAGGTCAAACTTTGGTGAAACTTATGAAAGTGATCATTTTCCATCATAAAAACAACATTTAATGATCATTTTTCTAAAAATACTTACACTTTGAGTTAAACCATGAAATTTTTATGTGTTAACATATTCATAAGAAATATCATTTTTCCAGAACATGAACTTCCAATTCAAAGTTCAAGATGGTTTTTAATTATCCAACCCAAAACAGCCCCCGGTTGCACTCCGACGACGTAGATTCAGTTTTTAAGATGTTCTTTGTAAAACCAAGTTATATCTTGTTAGGTTAGCATATCATTATGATATATTACAGATCTTGAAGTATTTTAAAAGTCAAGTTATAAGGATCTATTTAGTTTGCGAACAAGTTTGAAATCATTCAAACTATGTTCTTGTTGTTAAAATTTTATACCACAAAATAAGATAGCTATATGAATATGAATTGAATAAGATTATAAACAAGGTTACTACCTCAAGTTACTTGGACAAAGTTACTGCAAAAGATAAGAAATAATTTTGGAATCAAAGAGTGGTGGAGTTAGATCAAAAGGTTGGAAGTAAACTTCTTCAAATGGGTAGTTATTTTGATATGTTCTTGAAAGAGTTTTCTTATGGTGTTTAAGGCTTGTAATTGAAGCTAAATGATGGGGAAAATGCTTGGAGATGATCAAGTATGAAGTTAAGAGTATTTTGAGAGAGAAATGAGGGTGTAGGTATGAGAAAATGGAGTGAATAAATGGTGTTCATTTATAAAAACGTTTTTAGTTTATAAAGAAAGAAAATGATTCCTAATTTTGTTTTCTTACTAATAATTCATACTACTTGACAAATTCTAGTTACCTCATATCTAGGGCAGTAATAATGTTGATTAGGATGTTGATTTGATGTGTATATACCAATAGTAAATACGTATAGAAGCTGGGTATGATACGGGTACATATACCCTAGATATACGTATAGAAATCTTGAGGAAACGGAACGAGAATTCAATTATAGCTATCTTTTGTGAATATACTTATATTGTTTTATGTATTTAAGTCCTTAAAAAGTGATTAAATACATTATATATACGATACATGTATAAGCATTATAGATTATAAGTATATATATCAAAGAATGTTACGTATAGTTATCGTTTTGAAAACTTAAGTTAGTAGTTTCAAAATATACTTATAACTCATTGTCATTAGTACACAATGAGATGTTAAACCATCCTTAGATCATGTTAAATATATATAAATACATATATATACACAAACGTATAATTATCATATGTTATATAGTTCGTGATATCATCGGTCATATTGGACGGTCAAACGTTGTGTAAAACTCTTTTCAAAAACACAAGTATCAACAATTTGGATTGCTTATCATGTTGGTATGGTTTAATTTATGTAAATATTAATCTCATAAGTATAATTTGGTCGGAAAATTCTGGGTCATTACAGTACCTACCCGTTAAAGAAATTTCGTCCCCGAAATTTGATAGAGGTTATTATGGATAACAATAAGAAGGTTTTCATGACAAATATAAGGTGATAATGGAGTTTTATCATCATTGAGTAATGTAGATAAAACGATTCGATTATGCGAAGAATATAAATGAGACTATCGTAAAAGAGTGAGATGAGTAAAATATATTCGTCTTAACCGATGACGTAGTTATGATTGATTTCCGGGATTTAAGGGATTTAAAGAGAATCTTACGTAATAAGATTTGGTTCTTTGGTGATTAAGGAAATCAGGATCTTCTTTGATTATATGCAATAATCTGTTTCGATTGCTCTGTCGGATATTTCACTATAAATTCATCCCTTCGTTTCCTTATTTTCCACGACTCACACCTTCTATTCTTTCTCCCTTGATTCTTACTTTAAAGCATTCATCAATATGCTACATCCAGTCCTGATTCTTGATATACTCCTAACTTTTATATCTGTCATTCTTCTTTTTCATCTACCACCAGAAGAATCTATTTACTTCTACTATACTCTTGTGTTTATAGTGTTTCTAATTCTCCCGTGTCTCTATATTGCTATCTGCATCGATATACACGGTTTGTAATTTCGGGGTTATTATCGAAGTTTATATTCTTCATTATTTTTCGGAGCTTCATGCTTTCGTTTTCTCTTCCCGACTTCGAGTCAAGCGAGTAATGGTCCGGAATTCGTAGATATGAAATTCAGAATGAACATAGCTAATGCTCTAAGAATAAAATGGTAATAGAATGATTTTGATTTGTTAAATTACCAGAATACCCTGGAGAAGACCGAGTCATCCAGAAAAATATTCTCTTGATATGTTTAGAGATTAGATAGAATGTAAGAGTCATGTAAATGGCACATGATGACGGTACTGTGAATCATCATGCTTCATTAGAAACTCATCATGACTTACTGTAATATAATGACGTTGATCAAGTGTCATTATATTATACTAATCCATGCTTCAGTTCCCAATACTACTTCAAAATATTCATATTTTAAACTCGAAGGTTTCAGAATTTAGAAACTAACACAGTTTCTTTTATGTTACAGATATTACGGGGAGATAAATGATCTCAGATAAGAATAGTTGTGAAAATATCGCCAGAAATATGGAGGATATTTATAATAGAACATACGAGAATATCTTAGAATTTCTAATATCAATGGATGATGAAGAAGATTTGTCTGTGAAGGTTTAGAATGAGAAATAAGATGTTTGCTAACGATTTCAGCAGGCACAGAATCATTTGGATTCTTTGAAGGCAAACTTATTCTTTGTGATTTGTCCACGGCTTTCTTCATAGTTTCACATAATCCGCTTTTCGGTACTAAATTTTCTATCGAGCGTTCCTAACACTCCTTTCTTTATCATCAAACTTTTGGCCAGTAAGATCATCTACAACATGCTGCTTCGTCAGCATTTTCAAAGTTAACTGATCTGGGTCATCGGTTATCAAATCGAGGTAGTTTCAGGAGAATTGTGTTTTTAGAATGATTAATCGCTGATGGTAATATTGTGGAATATAAAAGGTTCCCCAGTAACAATAAAGAGTACGCATATATATCGCGGTTATAATAAAGTTGTTTCGGATGAAAAGTCGGAGTTGACTTGCTGGAGCTGTGACAAAATTAGCTACTTTGGAAAGGGATTGCAAAACGATCTTCGGTAATAACAATGTCAAAGGAACTAGAACAGATACGTGTCAAACGTTTACTCAGTTTTCGAGGGTTTTTCAGGTGCATAACTATATGCATCAATCTTTTCTTCCATAGATGAAGTGCGGTTGGTTTATCCTCTCGATTGAGGTGTTTTTAAGAATCATGATAGATTTAAACGCTGATTGTAATTGTCGAGATACAATGAGGTTTAAGATGAAATCAAGTGGCAATCTTGAAGAAATGTTTAGTTTCATATGTTATAATCAATATTTTAATTCATTTTAATTGTCCAATGTCATTAGTCCACAGTCGATAGTCCACAGTAACAGTACAATAATTCATATATAGTTTAATATATAATATACGAATTAATTAATACGTGTCGTGACCCGTATACCTCTCAGAATCGATCACAACTCAAACTATATATATTATTGTAGAATCAACCTCAACCCTGTATAGAAAACTCGATCAGTACTGCATATAGAGTGTCTATGGTGATTCCAAATAATATATATAGATGCGTCGATATGATATGTCAAAACATTGTATACGTGTCCCGATATTTAAAGTGCGTAAAATAATTACAGAAATTAAATGACGATAAATAAAAGTGCGATAATTAAATTGCGATAAATAAACTGCGATAAATAAAATGTAATCAGTTAGCTAGGAACAGTTAGCTGGAACAGTTAGCGTGGATTCTTAACAAAATTTTTAATAGTTAATTTGTTTGTTTCTAACAGATTTTATTTTGTCATATGTTTTCTTCATATGCCACTTGTTGGATTCTGGGAAGTCAAAATCCAAATATGAAATTGAATAAAAATGGTTATTCTGCGGTGAACGGATACGTATATCGATGGTTGTAAGTAGGATAGTAAATGACTATTGAATCAGCTTCGACGAATGTACAATATAACTTATTAAGATGAAATCTAATTATTCCTCGGGTATTACCTACCCGTTAAAAAAAAAATTTCACCATTAATATTTTGTACAAAAGAACTTTTAATTACAATCTTTATGAAAACATATATACATATATATTTTCTTCAGATGAAATCATGAATTTAATGAGTTAATATGATATTAATCTCATTTGCTTTTCGATTTGAGCTTGAATAAGAAATCTCTAAAACTTTTTGAAACCACATATTCTTCGCAGAATATCAATGAAGTTATGGATCAATACTTCATCGTTCATTATTGTTGGTGCTCCTTGGTATCTATGGTGTGTATGATGTTGATATTTGTGGGATAGATTATGATGTCGAGACGTGTGATGCGGATGTTGTTTGTTAGTGGTGATGATGGTATTGTTGATGTTATTGATGGTGGTGCTGATTATGCTGCTGGTGCTGCTGCTGGTGTTTGCAACCTTCGCACCATGTTCTCCAAAGCCGTCACGCGAGCGCGGAGTTCGTTAACTTCTGCTAGTACATCGGGATGATTGGCGGTTGGAGCGAGTGAATGAACAAGATTTGTAATATGGGATAGTATATAATCGTGACGAGATACTCTAGAAATGAGAGAGAAAATGGTGTTTCGAATATGTTCGCCGGTAAGTGCTTCAGGTTCATCGCCAAGAGGGCAATTTGATGGATGGAATGGATCACCTTCTTCTTGTCTCCAGTGATTTAGTATATTACGAACCTATCCCCAATTCATCCAGAATAGATGATGGGAAATTGGTTGATCCATTCCAGTGACGCTGCTTTCGGAGTCCGAATGGAAATCCATATGGGCATAACTGTCAGAATCTGAAGAATTCGAACTAGATGCGGAATCCATCTTGTATAATGGGGAAAATGAATTTTTGGTATGGAATAGATTATAGGAGTTAGATTTGGTACTCTTCAATACATAATTTACATATGTATATATAATACCAAAATCCCGTAAATTACGGAAAATCTTTGAAAAGATATCAGTCAAAGTTCGCAATAACAGATATGCTAAGATAAGAATTCGTCTATACACTATCAATGCAGTAAATGCAGTAAAACGTGTCTAGACTTATGAATGATAAGCAGGTAATTTCCTAAGGATGATAAGCAGATGATTTACGACTAGAAATGATAAGCAAAACTTTTGACATGTAGACACGGTCGAAGTCCAGACTCATTAATGCATCCTAACAACTACTAGTTAGACACACTAATGCAAGACCTGGTTTGCTACGACCACCGCTCTGATACCAACTGAAAGGACCCGTCCTAATCCACCTGGACGAAGTCATTAACATTTGGTCCCATTACGATGATCGGCTCCAAGTAATGTCCTTATATTGAGCAAATGCACAGCGGAAGACTTAATTCTTACCTGAGAATAAACATGCTTTAAAGTGTCAACCAAAAGGTTGGTAAGTTCATAGGTTTATCATAACAATCATTTCAATATATTAATAGACCACAAGATTTCATAATCATAAACATAATACACTCGCAAGTGTATGTAAAGCATTCTAAGTGGTTGAGCACTTGGTAACCATACTTAACATTTAATCAACGTCGCATATTCCCTTTATTATGAAATCTCACTACACCGTACCAAGTGTAGTCACCAAAACGAAGTACTGTGCAACCGTTGAATACTGGTCGTCCAGTCCGGTTGGGGTTGTCAGGCTCGATAGATCTATCAACAGGATTCGCGTTTACAATACCCATGTAAATAGTAGTTACCAAGCTACAGGGAAATATGCCAGTGGTACAACTCAACGTAGAATATATTTTTAAGTACTTGTGTCTATTTTGTAAACATTTATAAAAGCAGCGCATGTATTCTCAGCCCAAAAATATATATTGCAAAAGCAATTAAAAAGGGAGCAAATGAAACTCACTTTTGCCTTGAAGGTATTTAATTCGACTTGGTCTCCGATAGATATCACGAACCTAACCATATATATAATATATCAACATATTTTCTTTTTAAGTAATCGTTACATATATATATACTTTTAATACTTTTAATATTTTCTTAGTCCGTAGTTAGCAGTCCGATGTTAGTGGTTCACAATTAGTTGCTTAAATAAAATAAATAAAGACCCCATCGTATTCGTATTGATCAGAATTAATCTCGACCCATGGTACCATGTTGTCAAATGACGTGTTGCGTACATAAAGTACCGAGTTGTTAAATGACGTGTTGCGTACAATCATGAGGTCTTATGATTAATCTTCTCGTGTTGTTTACGGGTGGTCCTGAAATATATAACATCAAATCATAAGTAATTATATATAAAATATCATATTAATTAGAAAAGATATGATTAATTTACTTTTTCTCCAAATATTTTCGTAGCTAAACTAGCTTCGGATACCCAATCTTGTTTTAGTCGTAGTTTCTTCATTACAACTCCGTTTTTGTTGGTTCAACTTGCCACTTCCTTGGATCGAGTCAAATTTTAAGAATATGAACTGAAAATACCTTAGTTTGTATTCAAAATCATAGGTTATAGGTCAAACTTTGGTGAAACTTATGAAAGTGATCATTTTCCATCATAAAAACAACATTTAATGATCATTTTTCTAAAAATACTTACACTTTGAGTTAAACCATGAAATTTTTATGTGTTAACATATTCATAAGAAATATCATTTTTCCAGAACATAAACTTCCAATTCAAAGTTCAAGATGGTTTTTAATTATCCAACCCAAAACAGCCCCCCGGTTGCACTCCGACGACGTAGATTCAGTTTTTAAGATGTTCTTTGTAAAACCAAGTTATATCTTGTTTGGTTAGCATATCATTATGATATATTACAGGTCTTGAAGTGTTTTAAAAGTCAAGTTAGAAGGATCTATTTAGTTTGCGAACAAGTTTGAAATCATTCAAACTATGTTCTTGTTGTTAAAATTTTATACCACAAAATAAGATAGCTATATGAATATGAATTGAATAAGATTATAAACAAGGTTACTACCTCAAGTTACTTGGACAAAGTTACTGCAAAAGATAAGAAATAATCTTGGAATCAAAGAGTGGTGGAGTTAGATCAAAAGGTTGGAAGTAAACTTCTTCAAATGGGTGGTTATTTTGATATGTTCTTGAAAGAGTTTTCTTATGGTGTTTAAGGCTTGTAATTGAAGCTAAATGATGGGGAAAATGCATGGAGATGATCAAGTATGAAGTTAGGAGTATTTTGAGAGAGAAATGAGGGTGTAGGTATGAGAAAATGGAGTGAAGAAATGGTGTTCATTTATAAAAACGTTTTTAGTTTATAAAGAAAGAAAAGGATTCCTAATTTTGTTTTCTTACTAATAATTCATACTACTTGACAAATTCTAGTTACCTCATATCTAGGGCAGTAATAATGTTGATTAGGATGTTGATTTGATGTGTATATACCAATAGTAAATATATATATAGAAGCTGGGTATGATACGGGTACATATACCCTAGATATACGTATAGAAATCTTGAGGAAACGGAACGAGAATTCAAATATAGCTATCTTTTGTGAATATACTTATATTGTTTTATGTATTTAAGTCCTTAAAAAGTGATTAAATACATTATATATACGATACATGTATAAGCATTATAGATTATAAGTATATATATCAAAGAATGTTACGTATAGTTATCGTTTTGAAAACTTAAGTTAGTAGTTTCAAAATATACTTATAACTCATTGTCATTAGTACACAATGAGATGTTAAACCATCCTTAGATCATGTTAAATATATATAAATACATATATATACACAAATGTATAATTATCGTATGTTATATAGTTCGTGATATCATCGGTCATATTGGACGGTCAAACGTTGTGTAAAACTCTTTTCAAAAACACAAGTCTCAACAATTTGGATTGCTTATCATGTTGGTATGGTTTAATTTATGTAAATATTAATCTCATAAGTATAATTTGGTCAGAAAATTCCGGGTCATTACACCGTAACTAGGGATCACCATGAACTTTTATCTGATTCATTATGACTTCAATCAATTTCTCTTTTACAATCCTTTTAACCAAGGATTTCCCAACTTCTTATATATACCATAAGAAACTTGTGAGTACTCAAACCAATTGATTGATCAGTCCTTGCACATGTCCACTTTCCACAAGTCATCAATGTAAACATATAATTTATACACACTTGATAATGTATCCCCATTATCCTTGTGTACACAATTATTATCATTACATTAGGCATGAGATTATAATTATAAACATACCCTAGTCAATCCACTTCTAAAACCAAGAAGTAATGAAAACAAGTTTATAATATCCATAATCTCAACATCAACCTTTTTGATCCAAGATACCCCATTTATACCAAGTGTTAAAATCCAACAACTTGTAGATGTATAATCCTCTTGATCAATAGTAAACTCAAAATAATTTAATATGCCTTAAGGATTCACATTGTGAATTAAACCATAGTCCATGGTTGGCTTTCACAAGTATTAAAATACTTAAGTCCCATCACAATGAATTCCACTAGATTGTGCTTAATCTTTCCATCACTATGCTATATTGGTCACTTGATATAATCACATACACTATACCACCAATTTCCCTGGCATACCGATACTCGAAAACAATTAAGCAACATCTAATCCTTCATATTAAAACATATTAGTTTCACTAACTTGTACTATTTTGATAAATCATCAAATGGTTATGGACACACTTCACCAATGAATAAAGATTACATGGTCATTTTTATTAAGTAAAAAACAGTCACTTCACAACCATACAAAGTTGTCTTGTAACTTTTCCAACGGATTATTTCCATCCGTCAAATAGCATAACAATTTTCATCAATTAATCTATTGTCTCACCAACAATCACAATTGTCAATAATAGGGGGTCTTTATGTCAATATCCAAAGAATATGTTAACAACATTCTTTTATTGACACTTCTATCCATTTATAATTTATAATTGTCCCATAACAACAACATTCAATTCAGTGGATAATTGTCCAAAACCCCGAAATGATCGGTTTACTTATCATAATCATAACACATCCTCAAAATTCATGCAAACATGTATTCAAGGCAAACACGTTAAGCAAAATAAAAAATTATGGACTTATATGCACATAAATTAATCCACTATGTGTTATCTCTATATGCTATACCACATGTATTAATTCATAGTAGTATATGAACTCAACTTTCTATAATCATAATCTTGATCATTAATTTATGCCAATGAAATTAAACCACCAACATACATGCACGTAGATATATGTATTTTAGTAATTGGATACAAAGTCAAACATTTTGACTTTTCATTAAATATGTCTTTTTCCCACTAACTGCTTTTCTACCATCAAGAATTTATTTGGTCAAACATTGAAATCCGTCATACACAATAACCAGTACACCCATTGCAACAATTTCAATTTGTCAAAGTTGACTATTAATAATCATTGACCAATAAATACATGAAGCAGACAATTCCATTAAGCATTATGGGAAACTTATATCCCTTTACAGGGATCATACACATAAATATCCAGATTCAATGCCCATTACATCATCAAGTTAATCATCTTTATAAAACATACGTACAGTCACATGTATCATTTTATAATATCCAAAATCAAGCATGAATATACTCATACCATGTTAAACTATATGTTAAAATATTAACATATCTATATAACATGATATTAATCCTTATCCTTATATATGCATCATGATAAAATAAAGGGTAAGAAATTGTGTACTTGTCATGATGAGTATGCCAATGTGCAGATTTATCACTTGAATCTTCAAACCATCAATTTGAAGATTATATCCCTTATGCACATCCAATTTGAATCCCACAAGACCATAATATCCTTTCATCAACACAATACAATTCCTTCACACTTCACACCAAATTGGAAGTCATTTCTCCCACCGTTTCTCCGGGCATAGAATGCACAAATATTCGATTAGATTGTTAGAAATTGGGGTTGTAACACCTTCGTGCCTGAAACGGTGATGACTTCGGATTGATCTTTGAATCGTGTGAACACTTTCCTAATCGAATATTTCGACCATATTAGCCACGGGTTACACGAAGTTTTGATTGGGATAAGACAAAGACAAGATTGTCGTCTTGGCTAAAAGATAACAATCAAACAATTGCAGAGATGTATCTTCTAATTGTATGAAATTGAAAGTGTGTAAAAGGATCAAAATTATGTAACCTTTTTCAAATACACAAAGGGTGTATTTATAATGGGTCAAAAGGTTTCTTAAAAAGTCACAACCTTTGATTCACACCCATTAGTGACTTGGTAGTTAACATTCATGTATTTAGACTTAAAATGGTCTAAAACATGTAAAAACCGCAAATTAAAATGCCCTGGAACAACCCCAAAATGTTTGGGGTTCGAATGTGCCTTTTGGGTTGAAAAGGCACCTTTTCAGCGACTCAGTATTAAGCCGCGCCGCTGGCCCAAGAGCCGCGCCGCGGGCTAACAAAGGACTAGACTTCAAAATATGCAAAAAGTCTCGACATGAAAATCATGCCTTAAGCCGTGCCGCGGGTCCAGGAGCCGCTCCGCGGCTTAAAGCTACTGCACACCAAAATTTTATTTAAGCTCATTTTCAAGTGTGTTTAGCCTTTCAAGTCACGTTTCACATTCTTTCAAGTCCAATTCGCATTTCTTAAATTCCAAACATTATTTCCAAGTCCAAAGGAAACCTCAAATCACCTCACCTTTTACGAACGTGTACTCCACACTCTCCGAATTCGTGTAACGTATCAATGGTTCGAAAATACTTTCAACATAGTAATCCAATCAACTAAAATAACGTTGGATCATGCTAAAATCACCAACACTGCCCCTAACCTAGATTTGACACACACATACAAAAGGTTTTTTGACAATCGAATGACCCTTTTCATCCATTTGAAAGTATTCGTCAACTTTTCCGTCGATCATTTCTACACCAATTGGCGTATGACAAACGTTCACTTTCTAGGATGTTCAAACCAAGCCGACCATAATTTACCTTTTCTTTACAATAATTTACCAATTATAAATACAACCCAACACTACCATTTAGCATTACCATTTCACTCTCTCATTTCATACAATCTCACTATTTCACATTTCTTCAATACCATTTTACCATTTCAACAAACATCATGACTCTATTTTTTTATTACTTTCGACGTTCACTATGGTGGTTTTTTGAAGGAGACATGACAAAATACCACGGCGGTTCCAAATTTTTTTTAAAAGATGTTGACGTTACCAGCTTTGTTTTAAGCACTTTATCCGATTTAATAAGACAACAAGTTGATTTTGAGGCATCCGAGTTTTTCCTTTTAAGATGAAGGCGGGCAAGAACTCCGTTTTCTTAAAAAAGAAAAAAATGGTACGAAATTGTCAGGAAAGTTGTGCTACACTCGGAACGAATCACGTTGTACTGTAACAGTATATTTGAAGACCTTCATAACACCAGTGATGAGGGATACAACACCGATTAATTTTTATATTCGTTTTTATCGTTTATGTAATCGTATATTTATTTAGTTGTGTAATCGTAATGTTTTTTTTAGGTTAGACTTTATTTTTTATTTTTTAAGTTCGACTGTATCTTTTTTTTATTCAATTGTTTTTTTATGTAATCATTTTTAATTATTTAATGTAATGTGTTATTTTTATTTATTAATTTAGTTAAGTGTTATTTTAACGTATTTAATATATTAAATAATAATTTAAAATTAGTTAAAATTTGAAGTGGAGTGTAAGATAAGAAGGGATTAGTTAAATGAATATTAAACTTTTTTGTGCTTATGTAGCGAGCATGTAGAGGAGAGATGTTATGTTAAATATGTTAAAGATAGAGAATGGCTTGAGAATGTAATTTCTAATGTGATTAAGTTTGACAAATTTAAAAATCAACCGTATGGATACAATCGTTAACTTGAGTTCCAAATTGTATAAGAACAATGATAATACAATGATAATTTCGAATGTTTGATTTTAATTTTGTGTTTACGTGATTTAGGGGTTTCAGTTTTGATTTTGAATCTTATGAAGTAAGAAAATTAGAAAATGATTATCGTAGGGATGAAGTGAATGCAGGGGATACTTAAAACGAAAAAATTGCCTCACATGCAATACACATGATTAAACAGAAAAAGTTAAACAGTCGGGTAGGCTGGGAGACCAATCACGAAACAATTGCATAGTTGAGTGACAAACTACGCTAAAAATAAACACAAATGACTATCATGCAATTTTTAACATACATCAGAGACCAACCGCGTAATTTTGTAGAAATCTTATATTCAAATGAACCGCTATGAATATTTAACGTCACATGTTAGCTAAATTACCCAAGACTAAACTAGAGGACCTTAATTGATGGCTCAGTTGTTAAGAACTGGCAACGAAAAATCCCAAACTAACTATTCCCTCATTAGCAAAAAAAAAAAAAAAAAAAAACAATCCACACATAACTCGTGTAATTGAATTACACACACAATACAATAAACAGATAAATGAGCAACGATAAATAAGTAAAACAACACAATGTAACGTGGTTATATACCAACTCCAACATGAAGAAGGATTTAGTCCACGAGCGTAAACCATATATTTTTCACTATAATTTTCAGGCACACCATAACCAGGAGGCTAGGGTTACGATATATAGGAGAGTACATAAAAGGAAACAATATCGCAAAACTTGCCAGCCAAGCCAGCCTCGTGTTTCGCTAGCCCCACTTCACGATCCGTAAATTCCAACATCAAACTTCATCGGCCTACTTTCTCACGTTCCAGCCATCTTGCCCGAGTACCTTCTCACCCTCATGATCTGCGAGCACACTCTCATGGTCCACGAGATCCTACCTACAATGTTTTCTTTTCGTTTTGTTAAAGCTCTTCACCCACAACAATCTCTCACTCGAAGATTTTAAACTAACCTAAACAATGATCTTCATTCAAACTTCGTTGAATACGCCCGTATATACCGCTAAGGAAACTTGGGACTCGCACAATCCAACCACGATGAACCGAAAACTTTCGATAAAGAGCACTTCAACTTTTCCTTGTCAAAAAATTCCAAAATTAACTGTAGTGACCCGAACTTTTCCATGTTTATATATATTAAATGAAATTATTATTTACATGATTAAGTGTTTCCAACATGTTAAGTAATCAAACTTGTTAAGACTTCATTAATTTAAATAGGTTTCATATAGACAATTGACCACCCAAGTTGACCGGTGATTCATGAACGTTAAAACTTGTAAAAACTATATGATGTCATATATATGGATATATATATAGTTAACATGGTATTATGATAAGTAAACATATCATTAAGTATATTAACAATGAATTATATACATAAAAACAAGACTACTAACTTAAGGATTTCGAAACGAGTCATATATGTAACGATTATCGTTGTAACGACATTTAAATGTATATATATATATATATATATATATATATATATATATATATATATATATATATATATATATATATCATATTAAGATATATTAATATATCATAATATCATGATAATATAATAATTTAACATCTCATTAGATATAATAAATAATGGGTTAACAACATTAAATGAGATTGTTAACTTAAAGGTTTCAAAACAACACTTACATGTAACGACTAACGATGACTTAACGACTCAGTTAAAATGTATATACATGTAGTGTATTTAGATGTATTAATATACTTTTGGAAGACTTCAAGACATATATCAAAACACTCATACTTATGAAAATGGTTACAGCTACATTCCCATTCTTTTTTCATCAAGAATTCTAGTCGTATTCATACCCGTATTATACACAGCTTCTAGACGTACTTACTATGGGTATATACCAATAGGAACTAGCATGGGATTCCACTCTTGATTATGTCATGCATGACTAATCAATTTTAACTTCTACCATGAACTAGTCAACTAACTAGAACTCCTTTTAACCCCACTCACCACTCACCACTCATCATTCACTCCATTTCACTTTCAATTCTCTTTCTAATTCTCTCTCAACACACACACACACACTTATGAACGAATTTTTCTAGTAGCTAATCATCATCTTCATCAAGAATTACTTCAAGAATCAAGCTATAATCATCTTAGGAAGAACACTTCAAGAACACTTCGAAAATCCTTTCAAGTTTACTAGTTTACTTCCAAGCTTTCTAATCCATTCCAAGTAATCATCTAAGATCAAGAAACCTTTGTTATTTACAGTAGGTTATCTTTCTTATTCAAGGTAATATTCATATTCAAACTTTGATTCAATTTCTATAACTATAAACTATCTTAATTCGAGTAAAAATCTTACTTGAACTTGTTTTTGTGTCATGATTCTACTTCAAGAACTTTCAAGCCATCAAAGATCCTTTGAAGCTAAATCATTTCTTGTCACTTCCAGTAGGTTTACCTACTAAACTTGAGGTATTAATGATATTCATAACATCATTCAATTCATATATATAAAACTATCTTATTCAAAGGTTTAAACTCGTAATCACTAGAACATAGTTTAGTTAATTCTAAACTTGTTCGCAAACAAAAGTTAATCCTTCTAACTTGACTTTTAAAATAAACTAAACACATGTTCTATATCTATATGATATTCTAACTTAATGATTTAAAACCAGAAAACACGAAAAACACCATAAAACCGGATATACGCCGTCGTAGTAACACTGCGGGCTGTTTTGGGTTAGTTAATTAAAAACTATGATAAACTTTGATTTAAAAGTTGTTCTTCTGGAAAAATGATTTTTCTTATGAACATGAAACTATATCCAAAAATCATGGTTAAACTTAAAGTGGAAGTATGTTTTCCAAAATGGTCATCTAGACGTCGTTCTTTCGACTGAAATGACTACCTTTACAAAAACGACTTGTAACCTGTATTTACGACTATAAACTTATAATTTTTATGTTTAGATTCATAAACTTAAGTTCAATGTGAAACCATAGCAACTTGAAACACTCAAAACGGATTTAAAACGAAGAAGTTATGGGTAAAACAAGATTGGATAATTTTTCTTGTTGTAGCTACGTGAAAATTGGTAACAAATCTATATTAATCATATCCTAGGTAACTTATATTGTATTATACATGTATTCTAATATATTATGTAATCTTGGGATACCATAGACACGTATGCAAATGTTTTGACATATCATATCGACCCATCTATATATATTATTTGGAACAACCATAGACACTCTATATGCAGTAATGTTGGAGTTAGCTATACAGGGTTGAGGTTGATTCTAAAAATATATATACTTTGAGTTGTGATCTAGCCTGAGACATGTATACACTGGGTCGTGGATTGATTAAAGATAGTATATATCGATTTATTTCTGTACATCTAACTGTGGATAATTAGTTGTAGGTTACTAACGAGGACAGCCGACTTAATAAACTTAAAACATTAAAACGTATTAAAAATGTTGTAAATATATTTTGAACATACTTTGATATATATGTACATATTTGTTATAGGTTCGTGAATCGACCAGTGGCCAAGTCTTACTTCCTGACGAAGTAAAAATCCGTGAAAGTGAGTTATAGTCCCACTTTTAAAATCTAATATTTTGGGATGAGAATACATGCAATTTTATAAATGTTTTACGAAATAGACACAAGTAAATAAAACTACATTATATGGGTGAATGATCGAAGCCGAATATGCCTCTTTTTAGCTTGGTAGCCTAAGAATTTGGGAACAGACCCCAAATTGTCGCGAATCCTAAAGATAGATCTATCGGGCCCAACAAGCCCCATTCTGGAATTTGGAATGCTTTAGTACTTCGAAATTATCATGTACGATGGGTGTCCTGGAATGATGTAGATATTCTATATGCATCTTGTTAATGTCGGTTACCAGGTGTTCACCATATGAATGAATTTTATCTCTATGTATGGGATGTATATTGAAATATGAAATCTTGTGGTCTATTATTATGATTTGATAATATATAGGTTAAACCTATAACTCACCAACATTTTTGTTGATGTTTTAAGCATGTTTATTTTCAGGTGATTATTAAGAGCTTCCGCTGTTGCATACTAAAATAAGGACAAGATTTGGAGTCCATGCTTGTATGATATTGTGTAAAAACTGCATTCAAGAAACTTATTTTTGATGTAATATATTCTTATTGTAAACCATTATGTAATGGTCGTGTGTAAACGGTATATTTTAGATTATCATTATTTGATAATCTACGTATTGTTTTTTTTAAAACCTCTATCGATAAAATAAAGGTTATGGTTGTTTTAAAAATGAATGCAGTCTTTGAAAAACGTCTCATATAGAGGTCAATACCTCGCGACGAAATCAATTAATATGGAACGTTTATAATCAATATGAACTGGACATTTCATTAACCACCTCAACTGTCAATGTTGCTCAAATACCCACAACAACTCTCGCTCACCTGATTAAAACCCTTTTTGAAACACCTCCGGATAAACCATCCAGGACACGCCGCTCTTCCATACTGGGAGGAAAGCTTTCGACACTCAAAGTGTTGCTTAATAATCAAATCTTCGCTACTAGCTTGGGCCATATCGATTTCTTGCACTACCATATTCTTACATCAGAATATCATATTCTTATGCTAGAAGACTCATTGAAGTTTGCGAGACTTCAATCACAGGATTATACTAGGAGACTAAACAGCCACACTCATCGTTCTAGCCATGTCGAATTCTTCCACCGACATGTCAACGATTACCTGTACAGAATTTCCGTCTATCTCTGAGTTTCATTCCCATCAATTAGAATATCCCGACAAACACGTTCGTAGAAAATCCATCAACGCATCCATTAAGAACGTAGTCACAACCTTGAAATCTACCACATTCAACTTTTTGCTTTCACGCTGGTACCTTGACCCATCATCATAACGCTATGAATTTCACGAAAACATGTTCTCATTCTTAAGCACGCTCCTAGTGTAGGAATAAGAAATAAATCGCAACTACCCATGGAGAATCTAGTTCGTACCACTTGTATAGTAATTAATTTTTCTTGCCATTGGAGAGTGAAAAACAAGTACTCGAGTCCCTATTGTTATCCGGAATCAACGCACTAATCCGGCAATAAAATTAGAGAACCAGGTCACACAACCATCTCCACAACTCCCACTGGCCGTTAACTCCAACTAGCCCAATACTTCTTTGGGTTACCAAACTTACACCGAGTTCCCGACACCCTCAACATTATCCCAAAAGCTAAAATCCTGAGACTTACAAGACTAAACCACCCCACTTCGCGATCCGCGAAGTCCAACACTGAAACTCCATCGACCTACTTTCTCGTGTAGAGAACCAGGTCACACAACCATCTCCACAACTCCCACTGACCGTTAACTCCAACTAGCCCGATACTTCTTTGGGTTACCAAACTCACACCGAGTTCCCGACACCCTCAACATTATCCCAAAAGCTAAAATCCCGAGACTTACAAGACTAAACCACCCCACTTCGCGATCCGCGAAGTCCAACACTGAAACTCCATCGACCTACTTTCTCGTGTTCCAGTCATCTCCATAACTCCTACTGGCCGTTAACTCCAACTAGCCCGATACTTCTTTGGGTTACCAAACTCACACCGAGTTCCCAACACCCTCAACATTATCCCAAAAGCTAAAATTCCGAGACTTATAAGACTAAACCACCCCACTTCGTGATCCACGAAGTCCAACACTGAAACTCCATTGACCTACTTTCTCGTGTTCCAGTCATCTTGTTCGCGTACCTACTCACCCTCGCGATCTGCAAGCACACTCTTACGATCTGCGAGAGCCGACCTGCAACTTTTTCTTTTCCTTTTGTTTAAACTCTTCACTATCAACTTCAATATCTTTGCATTGTTATGGTATTGATTTTAATGGCGAGACTAATGATACGCATACCTGATTAGCTCGTGTAGCGCATCAAACAGCATCACCATAAGAATTTACAATGGTGCGCTCTAAGGCATATAGTGCTATACTTACAACCAAGGCGCCAATCTCATCCGCGCGCATTGGCAGCATCCATATGTCAGGCGACGTTGTAGCTGGCAGAGGACACCTGGCAGACAAAAGGTCAGGTCCGACAAGAACACCTTTTGCTTTTGTCGGACCAGCTTGCTCGAAGAAGTACTATTAGCAGGCCACGATCCTATTAACCTTATTACGTGACGATAGAAGACAAGAAGGATTACCCTATAAATACAGGACTTCATCCACAACGTAGGGGATCCCAGAATTCGCTTTACACATATATACTCTAAGAACAGCAGCATATAGCGCAATTGTACCCGCGCTACCGGACTTAAATCACTTCACTAGACACTCTTGATATACAGGTAATATTCTATGAACATAAACCCTACAAACCAGCGCGAGCCATCGTCGACCGGACTCCCCGCCGATGGTGGGTCTATGTTTAACCACCCCCGCTGAGATCCTCATCTCGCAGGGGGTTATTCACGGTACTTCGGACCGGAGAATTAAACTCAGTTGACCCTTAAATCCCCCTTCTTTGATGTCAAGCATGGACCGAACCCGACCCGAATATTCTATGCTTGATCATTTGGCGCCATATGTGGGATACTCAAGTTAAAAGATTTTGATTTGATCTTTTTTCTGTATGTCCGCTAACGACTCGCTTGTTTCTTTTTGATACAGTAACATGTGTTGAAATGACTAGCAAGCAAGAAATACCTAAACCCGCGCAAGCGCGATCTACGTCGCCCACATGACCTAAGCCAGCCATCAAGGGATTGGATGGAACTTATGATAGTGCACCATCAAGAGGCGCCCAGATGCCTCCCCCTGGTGCATCAGCGTCATCTTTTAAGACCCCAAAAGCGATTAAGCCGATACCATGGGCCTCGAACACCACAAGCACAGGATTCATACCCATCTACGCAATAGCCGAATCCGCGCGCAATAGTCCTAGCCATACTAGCAGCCCCGCTGGCTCACAGGGCGCGCGACCTTCACCTTTGCCTTGGAGGGATGCCTCCTCGACCACCCCAGGATCTAGCGCTACCACTTTTGTGTAGGGAACTTCGCCTGCAGGAAGAGGTGCATCCACAGAATCACCCGCTCGGACACGCGAACAGCGTGCACACAGCCAAGCTAATCTGATTTATGCTCTGATGAATGCCGTGCCAGATGATATGGTGTATGAGTTTGAGCAACCCGGAAAGGCCAAGCTCATGATCAAAAACTTGTAAGCGGGAATGAAGGGAGTACCCGTAAATCCCTCTTTTGAAATAGCTCCCACTGGAGAAAAGTTCTCGGCGCACATACTGAGTCATATTTTGATGCCGCTGCCCGTGATACCGCTAACCTTGGGATACTATGACGGATTCTGAGACCCTGATGACTTCTTGCAAAAGTACGAAGGAATAGCGCGAAACCAGCGCTGGGCTGACGAGACAAAATGCATGGAGTTCCCAACACTACTTGAAGGCGTAGCTCGGCAGTGGTCTAACAACCTGCCAGCGCCAGTTATAAATTGCTAGGATGATCTCCGAACGCGTTTCTTGCTTAACTTTCATAACATGATCGTAACTCGAAGGACGCATGTCGAATATCATGACATCAAGCATGAGCGAGGGGAATCCTTAGGACAGTTCATCAACAGGTACTGCCAAGAGGTGTCCAGAGTCCCTAATTGCGCTGAATCATTGAAAGTATCCGGTTTCATACACGGAATATGTCGGGAACGCCACCTAACATTATGGCAGAGACTTAGGAAGCGTCCTCCAGAGACACTTGCGGAAGTGATAAGAGAAGCACATGAGGACATGCGCACTGAAGAAGACACTACCAGGTACTCGAGTTACCGAGATTCGGGAAGTGGTCGGTGCGACGGTTACGACTCGTCGAGGGGTGGGCGCCCGTCAGGCGGTTTTGGGAGAAACCAACACGACTCTAGCCCCTACTGCCACCACGGTAACAATCATCACAGTGATAGAAAACACCAGCGAAATCACCAAGGGAACAACAACAACCAGCAACATCATCGGAACAGAGATAGCGACACCAGGGAAAACAACAAGCTTTGATCAGAAGCCTCACCAAGAGTTTGAAGGAGATCTATGTGACTGAACCTATCTCCAAACGTTTGAGAAACCCGCATGCATGTCTGAGTACGCGCGATGTGATAAGTCAAAGTTCTGCGACTTTCACAATGGCTTCGGACATGAAACTAATTGCTGCAAAGCATTGGTTGATAAGGTGGTCGTTTGCCTCAAGCGCTTAGAGTTGAAACACTTGAAACCAGGGAAGGATGAATCAGGCGGGCATAAGAAGGAAAACGAAGGAGTCGAGAAAGACAAGGTCATCTATGTCTTTTCATGGGAGAAAAAGAAGGAAGTTGAGAAAGAGCCACTGTTTCCGTATGAAACCCTCAAGGCGCACCTCCCACGCGAGCCCATCTACGAAAGGAAATGCGGTCCGCTGGTGGTAGAAGGTTACTTGCCTGAGTGCACTCAACACATTGACAAAATTCTCATCAATACTAGCAGCTGTGTCAATGTCATGTTCTTTCATTGTTTCGAGAACCTAGCCTACAGAGTAAAGCGCAACCTAAGAAGGGTAAAGCAGTAGTTTAGGAGAATAAGTGGGGACCCCGCTTGGTCAAAGGGGTTACTTGGGACAGCATTAACCTTGCGAGACGATCAACACAAGGAAAGGGCACACACGACGGTGGTCGATTTTAAAGTGATACTCGCTAAATCAGAATACGATGTTATTCTTGGACAACTGGCGTTATCACACTTCGCCATCGGCACTTGCCTTTACCGAGGGATCATAACACTACCCACCCCACTAGGTGAAGCCATACTCAAGTCTAAAGTAACCGCAGAGGACTACCGACTTCGACAGGTATGCATG